>NC_090924.1:1485898353-1487224424 GCF_040938575.1 Ambystoma mexicanum
CTAACCAGTCCCAAAGTTCTACTTTTTTCTCAAGTGCATTTAAAATTTCATTAGATACACAAGTCCCTCTATGAGTCCAGCCAATGTCGGCAAAGAATTTACTCATATCTTTATAAAAAGGTGAGGTAGTATGTTTTTTAGTCAGTTCCTGCTGAATAACCGACAATACTGGATTAGAGGAGCCACTTATCATCTTCAGATAAAACCCAGCTCTTTTTTTCAATATCAACGCTTTCAATGAAGGAAGGCCCAATTCCAATCTTATCACAGCCATCGGCACACCCGGGGGAAGACCCAACATACGTCTCCAAAACTTGCCCTCGATCACTTGAAGCCACTCTAAGTCAACTGTTAACAGCGACTCAAGGCCATATATAACCATAGGGACAAAGACTTGCATATAGAGATGGCGAGTCCCCCATAGAGTGAAACCGCCCTGCTTGTTAGTGAAAGATGAGACTAATGAAATTACTTGTAATGCACGAATGGTCCGCCCCTGTTTGCATAATGGATAATCACCTAGTGGTTCTATTTCCACTCCTAAATAACAGTAAGAAGGGGCATAGAGGATAAGATTTTTATGTACCACCAAGTTCACACGGTACCCTTTTCCTGGTAAATCTAAGTACTTTAGTTTTATCCAGGTTAATGGACAAACCATTGGTCCTAACATAGTCCCAAAGAATATGTGCTGAGCGCCTAAGGCCACCTATGGTGTTATCTAGGACTACCAGATCATCAGCATAGGCCAAAACGACACACAGTACATCCCCCAATTTTGGTGGGCAATTGTCCACCTCTGTAAGTGCCGCGGGGATGTCATAAACATATAAGTTATAAATAAGAGGTGCTGTAACACAGCCCTGCTTAACCCCCCTATTTTGAGGCACGTTTCTAGTCGTATTGCCCTCTTGGTTAAGTCTAAGGCATACCGAGGTATCATGATGGAGTAATCTAAGATAGTATAATAATCCTGATGGGCATCCCATTGTTTCCAACTTGGCCCAAAGCCGCTCACGAGGGATGGAATCAAAGGCGGCCTTGAAGTCAATATAGAGGGCATACAACGGGGGCTGTCCTTTACTAAGCGCTCTACTGCGTAATATATCCATTACCAGTAGATTATGTGATGTAGAAAAATCCCGTCTAAAACCGCATTGGAATCTGCTAAGTATATTAGTGTTATCTACCCATTTTTGCAGCTCAGTTAACAGTAAAGAGGCGAAAAGTTTCCCTGTGATATCTAACATAGATAGGAGCCTATAATTGTTGGGGTCTGAGCGCCTACCTTTTTTGAATACTGGAATAAGAATGGCAGTTTGCCAGGAACTGGGGATAGTTCCCTGGGCTAAGATCTTGTTAAAGAGTAAGGAAAATAACTCCGCCCAGAATACAGAATTATTTTTGATCACAATTTTCGCTAGCCCATTAGGGCCAGGAGCTCTCGAAGACTTAAGGGAGGCAATTTTATTGAGAATTGCCTCCGAAGAGACATCAAAAGGGGGAAGAATCAGGGCCTTCTCGATAGATATACTCCAGGACTCCTCTTCTTTCGTATTACGATTTAATAGGAACTCTACCCAAGTATTCTCGTCAATTGGGTTGACCATAGGGCCTTTGACTTTCCCTCTATTCTCATTGAGAAGTGCCCAAATGCTGCGTGAATTCCTAGCACAAATCGTAGTTATGAGTCGCTGATCCCTGTTATTTCGCTCTATACTCTTGATATTTTTAATCTCAGCTCTATATAGAGTTTTAGCAGTTCTTAATTTCTCGGGATACTGGGTTTCAGAAAGATTCAAAGATTTTAAACCACGGATCACTCTTCTGAGCCCTCTCTTGGCATCTATGATTTCTCTGTTAAAAGGGGGTAGAGTGCCACCCGTTTTTAACATGTGGCCCTTTTTGGCTGAAGCATGTTGACCTGAAAAGCCCGATATCCAGTTTTCAATTTCGTTTATCGTCATCTCGTGAAAATCATAAAGGCCCTTTATGGTGGTAAGTTTGAGAGCTTCAGATGCCGCTCTGATGTTTTTCTCTGACCATATAATTTTAGTTCCTGAACAATTAGATTGAATATCTCCAATATGCGCTAGGGGAGTGAGGGGGATCGGTATAAATATAGAGCAATGTAGCGCAGCATGGTCACTCCATCCATTAGGCTTAACCCACATATCCCTTACTTTGGCCTGCATCTCGGGGCTCATAAATATATAGTCTAATGTACTAAGTGATGATCCATTTGCCCAAGTATGCTTCCCTGGTCTGTCCCCAAAAGTGCGGCCATTAATCATCGCCAAGTCCCAAGTTTCAAACAATTGTAACCACCCAAGTCCTTCATTCTCCCTCTTGCTATGGGTCATCAAACACTTCGCACTGAGACCTGAATTGGTGGGTATAAGAGTATCTTCAGACATGTGGCAATTAAAATCCCCCACAACAGTGATAGCAACATTACTAGTTCTTAATGTCCAGGTAGACAGTAAATCCTGTATGGCCTCTTGTAAGGTGTCCCTTGCTACTGCTCCGGGGGGGTTATACAAATTAATTAATAGAAACCTGCTACAGCCACTTTCAGTAGGATATTCTACTTCCACCGCCAATAACTGGTCTTCAGCTTTACACTGTATTTTCCGGGACTTGATAGTATTGATAACCCCTGTCAGTAGGCCACCAAAAGGGCGACCCTTACAGCCTCGTTTCGCAGGTGATTGATGTATAACAAAACCATCTAACACTAAAGAGTCCAATGACCATGTCTCCTGCAGACAAATATAGCTATGTTGCGATAGGAAGGCCGAAGAACCATCTGTCCTCAAAAGATGTGAGAAACCTCTGCAGTTCCATGAAAGTAATGATAGATATCAATGACTTTGCAATAGCTGGGGTAAGGAATCTAACAAGGACTTGAGTGCTAGTTGTACTTCTACCAATAGTGGACTATCTCCTACTCCTGTATTGCACTCATTACTAGAAGATGATATCCCAACTGATTTCTCAGAGATAACTGAGAGGTCCTTCTCCTGCGGGTCCACGTCAATATCAATATCCACCGCTCTCAGTTCTTCTTTATATTTTCTCAATAATTGCACAATATTTAAAAAAGTACAATGTAGGGCAGATACATTAGGATTAGGACCCGACAGAGGTTCAATGAAAAGAAAGTCATCAGATTTTAAAATATGGAGTTGCAGAATGTGGTGTAGCCGAGTTAATAGCTCAGAGCGTGCCAACCAAGAGTTCTTGTTCCTAGGGTACAGATTCTTGATGAAGCATAAGCGATTAGTCTTGATTTCAGGCACTAGCTTCTGCTGTTCCAAGAGAACATGCTCAGTCGGGTCCTCCGAGGACCGTGTCTCCGGAGCAGGCTCAAGGTGGGAGGGCATGCTTACTTCACAGACAAGCACCGAGTCCTCCAATGCAGTTTCCTCTAGGTCCATGGCCTGGGACTTATCTTCAGGGATTAACCAATCTGTAAGCGGACCTTTTTTTGTTGCTGTTCGCAAGGCGGCTCTCGTCAGTCTTTTCCTAGCTTTTTTTGAGCGAGTTTCGAATATAGGTCCTGACCCTGCCGTAGGAGATGGGGCATGTATTGTAGCTGACTTGTTTTTGAGGGCCTTTCTGGCCAATCTACGTTGTTTGCGCATGAGTGGGGCTTGGGGACGATGTTCCAAATCTTGTTCCTCTGTCTCTGTGGGAGTATCTTCAATTAAGATGTTGCTATGAGGTGTCCCTTGCACCGTTTCCCTCACCTTCTCGTCTGCTTGTTCTTCCATCTCCTCGGCTATTTGGAGAGCGTCCGATAAATTAACTTCAGCTTCTTCTCGCAGAATATCCTTCGAGTTTAATGTCGTGGAAATAGAATTGGTGTTAGATAGGATACGTCCCGTCATCTGTAGCAGTATCTTCAAAGCAAATTGGAGGGAAGCTACAGACATTTGGAGCTCAGCTAGCTGTGTAGCATTGAATTGGGAACCAGTGCTCTCCACCATCTCGTGGTCCGGCTCGTCCTCCATTGAGGCCATTGCAATGTTCGGGGAGAGGGATAGACGTTCCCCACTTCCAGCTATATTATGTCCCCCTGAATCGATATTCATGTTATTTTCTTTCTGGGGCGAAAAGACTTTGGATATTATCTGTGGCGTGTGTGTCTGCATCCCTCTCTGTATCGTCAAACACAGATCCAAAAGAGAATTATTATCAATGTCATCAAAGTTGGAAGAATTTAGAGAGGTGTCTCCTGTATTTGCCGGTTCAGTCGTCTCCTCAATTGTAGTTGAATTAGTCTCTGGAGGGGGGTTCACAGGGAAGAACTCCGTAATAGCTCCCTGTACTACAGGTAGAGCATATTTCGAGTTTTTCTTAGCTTTACCTCCCTTTCTGTGGGTCTCCTTTGGCTCTTTTATACCAGGGGTCCTGTTTTTCCGTAAGTTATAGATCGAATGCTGCGCTCTTTTTCCCCGCTGCATCTCTGCGTTGTCTCACTCTTTCAAACGGCTAATTGCTAAGCCGGCTGAAAAGGCACTGCCCAGTCAAATTAAAGCCAAAAGGGGAAAGAACTGCTATCACCCGGTCCAACCCTGCAGTACGGAGGGGGAGGATTTGTCCAACGTTACCCCCAACCCTCCAATAAGGGGCGACCGTTCGCAGTAAATACCGGGTCAAAGGCCGTAGCCTGCAGTCCCCGGATTATATACCCCTTTTCGCTTCTTAGTCAGGGCGTCGAGAAGGGGACTTATGGATATGCTCCCCAAAATCAATCCCTCAGCGCACCCCAACAGGCTCGTACACGGAGGATTCTGTCGTACAGACACCTCCGGAGCCCAACAAGGAGGCTGAACGGGAGGGAGCAACAATAGTCCTCCACCCCCGCCCTCCACTCACCCCCTCCTTACTTCTGTATCACCCACAAAAGCACAATGAGGCAGGTCAATCCCTGCACTCACTAGGCGGGGACACCAACAGGGTAAAAGGGGGGGGAGGGGTCACCCAAAAAAATACAGTGAGGCAGGTCAATCCCTGCACTCACTAGGTAGAAACACCAACAAGGCAAAAAAGGGAGGTGCCCTCCCACACCAGGCACCACCAAGGCCCCTTCTGGCTGTAAAACCTCCTCACCTAATAGGTGCACAGAGCAACTCTATCCAGCTCTGCCCAGCTCGTCGCGGCCCTTCCCCAGCACCGCACCCTCAGAGGACCGCTCCTTCCTCGCGTCGTCCTTCTAAGAGCTGGCAGCGCCCAGAACGGGGTGCACCCGCACAGCACAAGGCTCCCTGTTCGCTGTACCACGGAGCTCGACTCCGTCAGCTCCTTCGCGTCTTTCGGCTCCGCACGTTCAGTTAGAGGAGAGGACCCTCGCTCCTGCTCCGTACGTCGCACACCACATACGTGTCAAGCCGCACCTCTGCTCGTCAACAGCAGTACGTTTCAGAGGCCGCTTCCGACACACAAAAACCTCCATATGCACCTTTATTCCGTTAGTAAGTGTTAGGCAGAAACCTGTGCAGTTCCCTTTGGGAACACTGCAAAAGATTTAGGACTACAGGTGTTAGCAGTAAACCCACTTGGTAGCAGTCTGCACCACCCAGACTTACCTGGTAGCTGTGGCTGAGCAGTCAGACTTCCCTCAAGAATATTTAGGCAGTATGCAAAGTTTAGACAATAGGCACTCAGATACAATAACACAAGCAAACACTGACCATAGCTTTGGTATCAAAGTATATAATTATTTATTTAAAAACACACTGTTTGGAACACTCCAGCACTCTTATTGTAAAACACTCTAAACACAGTTACTATTATAATATATACAACCCTTATTCCTTATCAGACAAGTCTTAGTTAACACCACTTATTTCCAGACAGAGGTGAGCGCTTAACTATAGATCGCACTCCAATAAGGTCATGAAGAAGGGAGGGAAAAAGACAGAATAAGGGAAGATACACCACTCTAAGATTTAGGAACACTTTTAGCAAGGCAGAAGAGCAAAAGTCACTTGTGAGCCAAAGTCCAAAGGCTGGGCCCACTCTTAGAGAGAGCAGAGCACAAATGCGCCCAAGATCACACAGTTACACTAGGCTTTGAAAGTCTTGCAGAGAGTTCGAAAAGAGTTTAGAGAGGCTCAGAAAAGTTTAGCCAGAGTGTCCCAGGCTAACCCAGGTTCGAAAGCCGGGGGCTAAATCTACCCCGTACAGTTGGTGGCAAGGGAAGCCAGGTGGAACACGGTACCTTAAGTGGGAAGGATCCTCCAGCGGTGGCAGTTGTTCCTGGCAGCGGTTGCAAGTCTCGGCGTCGTCCAGGGGAAGAGAAGATCTCGCCTTGGAGGAAAGATGAAGGTCGTTGCACTGGCAGGAAGGAAAACAGCCGCAGAGTTTTCTGGTTAAAGGTATTACCCTTTATTTTGCGGTCGTGGTAAAACATGGTATTCCGGTTGCCGGGGTGCTTGGCACAGGCAAGGCGGCCACGAGATGCGTCGGGAAGGCGAAAAGACGGCGAAACTGGTTATCCCCACCAGTCAAAGGAAGAAGACTCTCGGGTGGGAGATCTCCTCTGTCGTTGGGAAAAGTGGTGAGACGGTCCAGCAGGGCTCCACCGGTGGTGTCGTCGTGGCAGGTCGGCTCAGCTTCTCCCTTGTCGGATTCTTAGGTCCTGTGGCGACTTCTGAAGTTCCAGTCCCCAAAGCTCTGCTTTTATGCAGCAAACCCCCATTCACTCAGCCTAGCTGTCACTCAAACATGCTAAGTGGTGAGCCGGCCGGCTCACCACTTGGGCCAATCAGGACGGAGTGTGACTTGAGTTGCCTAGGCAATTCAGTCCAGGGTGCCTAAATCCTCCTCCACCCCTCCTAAGTACCCCAGACAGAGTGGCACCACTTTGGAGGGCTTCTGTGGAGAAAACAGAGAATTCTCCCTAACAGTAAGGCCTTGACGCGCTTGTGTGGGTGACCAATGTCTGGCATTTCTCAGAAGGAATAGTATGCGTGCGCGCATTAGGCCTCGACAGCAAGTTGAACGGGCTGGCCGTAGCCCAGTAAGCTACTCATGATGGCCAGGTATGGGAATGGGGAAGTTCCAATGTGGCAATCTACACTGAAGCAGAAACTGCACTCAGACCCCAAGATTCCTATATGACCAGCAGTCTGAATCCATACTTTATCTAAGCTGTGGATGAGTCCCACAGCACAGGGGAAGAGGAATTTACCCCAAGAAGAGACGTGTGGAAGCTCTGCTGTATGTGCAAAGCTTTCAAGACTCCTTTCCGAGTATGACACCAGCCGTCTCTTAGCGAGCAGAGGAGGGGAGGGGAAGCCTTGTGCCTCCTTTCTGCGATTTGGCAGAACCAGCCATGTTGGAAACTATCACAAAACTCGCTAACTCTTTTGTCTGTGACCCTTGTGTGGATCCCAGCACAACGAGGAGAGCAGTCTGCGACCTTTTGAGTAGTTTATTTCTCACATAAGTTAACTTCTGAACTCCACAGTGAAACAACTGTCAGATCTCTTTAAAAATATTATTGTTACTAGTTTGGGCACATCTGGAAGTGTTTGGGGTCACCCAGGAACGGATAACATGCAACATTGCCCTACATTAGCCAGGCATGCACCTGCACAGCGAAGGGGCAAGCGCATGCCCTATACCATACAGCATTGCCCTACATGGGCCTGGCATGCACCTGCATGGGGAAAGGGGCAACAGCATGCCCTATAACATGTAGCATTGCCATGCATTGGCATGGCAGACACCTGCATGGGGAAGGGGCAACAGCATGCCCTATAACATGCAGCATTGCTATGCATTGGCATGGCAGGCACCTGCATGGGGAAGGGGCAACAGCATGCCCTATAACATACAGCATTGCCCTACATGGGCCTGGCATGCACATGCATGGCGAGGGGGCAACAGCATGCCCTATAACATACAGCATTGCCCTACATGGGCATGGCATGCACCTGCATGGCAAAGGGGCAACAGCATGCCCTATAACATACAGCATTGCCCTACATGGGCCTGGCATGCACATGCATGGCGAGGGGGCAACAGCATGCCCTATAACATACAGCATGGACCTTCATGGGCATGGCATGCACCTGCATGGCAAAGGGGCAACAGCATGCCCTATAACATACAGCATTGCCCTACATGAACCTGGCATGCACCTGCATAGCAAAGAGGCACCAGAATGCCCTATAACATGCAGCATTGCTCTAAATGGGCCTGGCATGCACCTGCATGGGGAAAGGGGCAACAGCATGCCCTATAACATGCAGCATTGCCAAGAATGGGTATGGCAGCCACCTGCATGGCAAAGAGGCAACAGCATGTCCTGTAACATGCAGCATTGCCGTATCTCGGCCTGACAGTAACTTGCATGGTAAAGGGCCAACAGCATGTCCTGTAACATGCAGCATTGCCCTAAATGTGTCTGGCAGGCACCTGCATGGCAAAGGGGCAACAGCATGCCCTTTCACATGCAGCATTGCCCTACATGGGCCGGGCAGGCACCTGCAAGGGGCAACGGGTCACCAGCATGCCCTATAACATGCAGCATTGCCCTATACCGGCCTGTCAGTAATCTGCATGGTGAAGGGCAACAGCATGCCCTATAACATGCATTTTTATTATTGTCATCATAGTATTTATTGAGAGTGGACCGAGCCTGGGGAAGCAATGGCACACTTTAACAATCATAGGGGTACGAACACGGTGAAGAAAGCAGAGAAACAAGGAAACAGGGAGCCAGCAACAGGGGAGGCGGAGGGCGGGCAATTTGGCAGCAAGCAATCTACATGCAACCAGTGGAGAAAATATTGGGGAGCATATCAAAGACTCTCAGTGATGGTGGGGAGTGGAGGGGGGTGCACCTTGTTGTTAGGGAGGAGCCAATCTTTGAAGAGGATGGAATTGAGATCTTACCTGAACTATAGGTGTGATGGGCCGAGTCGGATGTTGATGGTAGGAGGTTCCAGAGTCTTGGAGCATAGAGAAGGCCTGTCTTCTGGTTTTTCCTTCCTTAAACTACGCCGTTCAAGTTTGCAAATGACCTTAGTTCTGGCAGAGCGTAGGCCTCTGGAGAGGATGAGGTTCTCGGGGAGGTAGCTTGGGGACTTTAGGGTGATAGATGATGCAACAGGATTTGAAGATGATATGGGCTTGTAGCAGAAGCCTGTGCAGTTTGATGAGCGGCGGGGTGATGTGGTGGAATTTGCAGAGTACTTTGATGCGCCTTGCAGAAGCATACAGGACACATCTCAGGGGTGCCACCATCAAAGTGGGAGAGGACGAGGTCTTGGACAGCAGATGTGAAGTTGTTTTCTGGGATGAAGGGTTTGGTTTTCTACAGGAGAGAATGTTTGTACCAGGCCGTTTGTGTCTTCCTTGCTAGTTGCTGTTGGAAGGAGAGGTGTCTGTCAATATTGAACCCTAGGGACCTGGTGCAGGTGGCCAGCTGGCGTTTGAAGCCCTCAATGTTCACAGCAGAGATCCAGGTCTGGGTGTGAGGATGTCCGGTACCCTACGTTGTCCTGGCAGGCACCTGCATGGCAAAGGGCCTTGTTGAATAGCTTTCCATTTATAGTGCTCCATTTCTGGAAACAGAAAAACGGTGTAAACCCTTGTTCTGGTGTTGGTAGAGGTAGGCTATGAAGAGCAGTGTGGCTGTGAAGATGCTCACCCTCAAGCATGTCCTAGGTAACTTCATGGATGTAACGGCTAATGTATTCTGAAAAGGTGGCACTGCATTTCTCATCAGGTCTTCTGATAGGTCTGATCTTAGAATTGATCGCTGGAATATTGCTGGCCTTACTGCTCAATCTATGAATGATTCACTACAACACTTCTTCAATAGTTTAGACATAATAACGCTTCAAGAAACCTGGCTCGGTGCACCCTTGAACCTGGATGGGCTTCTACAGCCTTGTCATCTATTATGGGGAGGAATAAGGGTGGGTTCTTAATTTGGGTATCCCCGAAAGTCAATGTTACTTCAAGGACAGTCCATATTTTGTCACATACTGTTATTGTGGTCAAATTAACTCTGAACCAAAGTCATAATATAATGTTGGTTAAGTATTTCAATAAAAATTCGAACTCTGCTGGCAGAATGTCCCTGCAGGACCTATTGCTGTTCTAAACTCCTTTTGAGGAGATCTGAATAACGTGTTTGGTTGTTATTGAGGGGATTTTTCTTCCTATGATCTAGAATTCTTCGAGACAGAGAAAGATGTTGCTCTTGGGATACCCCCATCTGTCATGAGACCCTCAACATGATTGCCACGGTCTGGGCTTTCTTACCCATTTGTATGCTTAAGGTTTCCGATCACTTAATGGAGAAGCCACTTCTGATACCCTGCGAAGATTTGCTTATAAGGGCGGGATCTGTAGACGCAGTTCTACAGACTTTTTCATGACACACATTGAGGATTGGTCTAACATGTTAGACATGGTGCTAATTACATATCTTTTAAAATTTAACCCAAACACTCAGGACGTCATGCCATATGTGGGAAGAGTTAGTAACAATAGAGAAGACTTGAAATGGGATAACACCCAGTTTCATCTATTTTGGCCTTTTCTCAATGAAAGAATTTAGTATGTCACAGAGGCCCAGCTTGCCATAACTGATCCATTAGATGGTATTTATCGTTTTGACAAAATTCTTGCTAAAATAAGATAGCGGACCTCGACTGAATGTACCATACCCTGTTTTCTACAGAGTGAGTGCAAATCTCCTTGGTTTCATAAGAACTGCAGGAAAGTTAAAATGAGTTGCCAAGGCTGAAGGCTTTGTTCTCAATCCGTGATCGCCATCTTGTTCTTGACGTATTAATGACTAATTATTGTGTGAGTCATCATGCTTTTACCCTGCTGAGATTTCATCGCGGTAATTCATAGTTTTTTCTTTAGTCCCATCTTGCAACCTCCGGTCACACATAACATTAATCTGCCAACTGCTTCCGATTTCCTGGAATGTTATAAACTTGAAACAGTTTGCTGTGTCTTCACAACTTAATTTATCTGACAGCTGACCGCATACAATAATATCTTATTCTGCCATGCACACTCCCTGCAAAGCCTTGGCCTTGACATTTCTTTAAGGTAGCTACCATCTAACCGGCTACAGCCTTTTCCCTGAATTAACTGTATTTGTTGGAGCGTGCTTAATTGTGTTTTTTTCTTAAATCGCTCAAATCCCTGCTGCTGGTGCAATTTAAAATGGCATCTTGTCACGTTATGTTTCTTCTGCAGGACACATTTGTTCTGCATGTATTTGCTGCCTACTGAGGCCTGGTGCATGCCTGACACATGATTTCTCTACCTATGGGTACGCTGCAACATGATGCTACCTATGATAGCCATGCTGCCTTACATGTGTAGTGAGACCCTCTCTTGGTACATGCCTACCTGTCACCTAGTCTATTCTATTTAGAAACACCAGTGTGCAAGCTATTGCCTCATCTGTCCCTATTTGTGTAGCAAAACTATTCTTTGTGTCAACTGCATTTCCAGGAGAGTTTAAAGTGCAGTTTCAAATGTGTTCTTTCTGATTTTCTAATTCCGTGTTTTCTGGTGAAGGCAGGGTGCACCTGCTTTCTAGCCAACAACTGCTCCACTACAGCAGTAAGAGGCCTGGGCTGTAATATCTAGGGGCAAGACTGGCCCAGCCATTCCTGAACTCTGTCCTGTGGGGATAGAGATGAGCAGTCTAGTATTGCCATCACTTTGCAGATATTCCTTTAACATCTGATCTACCAACTCTCTGCTTAACCTTTAGCCAGAATGAGACTATAAAAGCTTTAAAGTATTCTGCTAGCCATAAGATCCCTGGTGCCCAGGCCTATTGAATTGAATTGCTGGTTGTAGTGAACTGAAACCCTTTGCCCTGCCTATGAAAGTATTTGTGCTGTTGATTCTTATAACCTTGTCTTTTCACGTCTTTTGAAAGTATCTGAAGTGCCATTTTGCTCCCACTTCAGGGGAGCTGAACTTGTTCAGTAACATATCAGTTGTGTATTTGTGGAATATTAGTATATGATATTGAGCTGCTCTTGCTAGTGTAATGTTTTCAAAGTGACTGTGTAAATAAATGTATATTCTTTTACCAAGAATCCTTGAGTAAGTGTTTGTTTGAACCACTGTATTTGTTGGTCCTTCGTGTAACTTGTTCTACTGCTCACTTTACTCTTGAGATAAGTCTGGCTGCTCAGCCACTGCTACCACATTACTGTGTAGTACAGGCTTCTACCAAAGGTGAAATTGTACTGACACTTGTAGTCTTAATTGTGTGTAGTGTCCCCAAACGGTACTTCATATGATTCTGCCTAACACCGGAAGTCTGCCAACTGAGGCCATATTGATGGCGCATTGAGCAAAGGCGGTAGGGATGGCCAGTTCTGCAGCAGGGGTGTGTGGGTATTCTGTGTGGGGTACCTCGGAGCACTCCATGTTACTCGCTGCCCAGTGCATCAGAAGCAAGTCCATAATGCTCTGGTGTTCGCTATGGGCCAACGCCACAGTCGTTATTACGCTGGGTTGCTTATCAACCAGTTTCATAGCAGTGTTGGGCTTAAGTCTCAGCTGAGCAATATTGGTCTGGGCTTCTGGTTCTCCGACCCATCTTCTCTAGACCGAATTGCAAAGCCCTTGTTAATGAAATGCTATTTTGATCACTGATGGGTTTACACTTGTGGACCTCCTCTTCTATCTTGGATTGTTGAAAGGTTTTTGCTCCAGGCTATCAAAATAAGGTCCTTGATTGATATTGAAACAACTGAGGAACTTGTTGCTGATATTTAAATCAATATTTTATGTATTAGTATCATGTTTGAACATTGTGCTTTTCCCAAAATAAAGTTTATTGCAATTCCCTATTCCATATCCATTGTGTGCCTTGTCCTACAAACTCTTATTTAACATTTTCTATATTCGAGCTGAATATATTGATTGGACTCAGTTGATTGTTTCAGAATTGCTCCAGTGCTTGTGTTGAGTAGTTTGAGGTCAACGACTGTTGAACTTGAATTACTCTCTGAATGACTCCAATAGGAACCTGTGATGTTGAGTGGAAGAGGCTGAAGCTTCGGGATTCCTGCAGGTTCTGGTCATGTGACTGATTTAAGGGCATCTGGGTCGGCGATGGACAGTACAGAGCGTTGAGCGAGAACAGGACATGGGAGGATGGATCTTCTTACTGTACAGGCCTAGGATCTGGTCATGTGACTGATTTAAGGGCATCTGGGTCGACGAGGGAGAGTACCGAGCGGTGAGCGGGGACTGGACATGGGAGGATGGATCTTCTTACTGTACAGGCCTAGGATCTGGTCATGTGACTGATTTAAGGGCATCTGGGTCGGCGAGGGAGAGTACCGAGCGGTGAGCGGGGACTGAACATGGGAGGATGGATCTTCTTACTGTACAGGCCTAGGATCTGGTCATGTGACTGATTTAAGGGCATCTGGGTCGGCGAGGGAGAGTACCGAGCGGTGAGCAGGCACTGGACATGGGAGGGTGGATCTTCTTACTGTACAGGCCTAGGATCTGGTCACGTGACTGATTTAAGGGCATCTGGGTCGGCGAGGGAGAGTACCGAGCGGTGAGCAGGCACTGGACATGGGAGGGTGGATCTTCTTACTGTACAGGCCTAGGATCTGGTCACGTGAGTGATTTAAGGGCATCTGGGTCCGCGACCGAGAGTACCGAGCGGTGAGCGGGGACTGGACATGGGAGGGTGGGTCTTCTTACTGTATGGGCCTAGGATCTGGTCACGTGAGTGATTTAAGGGCATCTGGGTCCGCGACCGAGAGTACCGAGCGGTGAGCGGGACCTGGACATGGGAGGCTGGATCTTCTTACTGTACAGGCCTTGGATCTTCTCTTCCTAGTAGGTTTCATTTTGGGTCACAAAGTGGTGAGCTATAAATATGGAGGCCTGGTGGTCAGGGCAGGATGTCGTGGCTTGTCTCTCTACTGTGACCATGAAACCTTGATGACATGTCTTGCAAGGCAAGGAAACCATCTCTGTCTGTGTTACTATTGTAACATGATTTTTTTAGCCTGGTCTCTACACATATTAGTTATCTGAGAAATGTCACTTTTGGGGGCATGCACTCATCCCCAACTGTTGTTCCATTGGGATATATACAGAGACTTGCATTGGAACACTCCATGGCTTTGAAGTTAAGCCTACAGATGGGAATGTTGTTTTGCGGCGATCAGCCTGTTTCGCTATTGCCCGTGGTCCCACGTTACCACACACTGCTTCAAATACTGCTCCTGCATACATCGTAAGGATTTTCAGGAAAATACTTGATTTTGTGCACTGTAAATACTATACATTTGGTAAACAGTGTGGGACTTCTGTTTAGTTCAGTAATTAAGTTTTATGATGACAGACAAATCTTCTGAAGAATGGTGCCTGGGAGGTCGACCATCGCTGCCCCGGAAGAGTCGAGGACACTCGAAGGGACAAAAGCTCCTTTCAATTGGTAAGTTTTCTCTTTCAATACTGAACAGAAAACATTTACTCCCAGCACATGCAAGTTAGGAAAAAGTATTGGCGGTAGCAGGTAGGGACTGTGAAAGATAAACAGTAGAAAACCACAGTTGTCTCCTGGCCTTTTCAGCAAAGCTCACAGGGAGTAGACTACAAACTAACCTATCTTGGCCCTTCCCAAAGGGCCTATATTGTTATGGTGATCTAAAGTAGCAACAGATTATGGGACGAGATTCTACAGTGGCTATAAAGCAAGATCTTGTGGTCATCCATTGTCCATCGAACAGATCTTTGCCCACGGTGTTCAAAGGTAGCCTCAATGCTTTGTCTGAGCGGGTCTTCAATTCTAAAATTCAACAAGTGCTGCCGGTCAGCGAAAAGCACAATGTTCCGTTTGCTAAACTCAGGGTCTGGCGGCCTCTAGGTTTCGGACTGTGCTTTGGATGCAAATTCAGAAGTTGTAGTAAGTGTGTGTCTCCATCAATGCCCAGAGCTGCGGCTCAGAAGAGGGCCTGCTTCTCCTAAGGATGCAGGCATTCTGAGCAGCTCCAAGGTAACTTACACAGTCACATGTCACAGAGGCCGCTGGCCGATCACTCCTCATGCAGCGGTCATAGCCAGGTACCTCAGGGTAGGGAATCCTAAGGACCTGTGACTCGGCTGGTCCTGCTGTCTAAAGAAGGCCCTTCTCTCGTTGCTGAAGACGGCTGATCTGGGCAAAGCCTCAGGAAGGAGTCTTGGAAGAGTGGCAGCTCCCAGCAGGGAATACTCCAGATGCATCTGGATTTGCCTACTTCTTGGCTCTTCAGGGCTCTTCCCCAGGTTGGAGAAAGTAAGAGTGCAGACCGACAGGTCAAACTAGATTCTTAAAGGCAGAGTGCCAACCCCACTCACAATCCCAGATTTGCATCTATTTCAACATGTGGCGGACACGCAGAGATTGGGGGTGGCACCATTCAAACCTTCCCGGACTTCTCCCTGGGCTTTCCCTTTAGGTGTGGACTTGAAGTCAAATCTAAAACAACCTTCAAGCCTCGAACCATCGGAGATTCCAGTTCAACACCGCTTTCTCTTTGAGGCAGTCGGAAGCTATGACCATATATGGCCGTGGTCATATCTCATTCCCCTGCAGGGCACATGATCAGCCCATGGCACTGGATTCTGTGAAGTGGTGACCCACTGGTTCATGCAGAGGCCCTGCCGCCAATCAATGGAGCCTGCACAGGCAGCCATGCAAGCAGGCAGGGTTGGTATCAGGGTGCCTTTGAGGCACCCTAACCCGCAGGATTGCAGGGTTTCTGAGCGACCCATTCATGTTCCACATCCCTGATGAGACCTTCCAAGAGGACTCATCAGTCAAGAACATGCTCTCTACCCAGAAGTACCGTTTGCCAAGTTCAGCCACAGAATGATGCTGGAATAATGCCAATGGATCTATAATCTACGAATACCAGTGCTTAGTGTGATGTTATTTATACCCAATGATAGTGGCGTGTTTGCATACATATCATTCCGTAACACTGAATACTCACTGGAGAGAAGAACGTTTCTGTTGGACAGCTTCAACGGCGACCACCCTAGAATGGGAACCTGCGGCGAGGGTTTCAGGCACTGGGTGCCAATCTTCTCACATTCTGAAAATCAAAGAAGCAGCAGATGAGATGGTGGAACACCCCACATGAGCACAGGATCTTCGCAGAGGCCCCCCCCCCTCTAGTGCGGGGCCCCGGCATGAAGGAATGACTGCTCGGGAGAATGAGGAAGGGGCATTATGGTAGGATCCACCATCATGGGAGACGCTGGAGCTGAAGAGAAACACTGGGAATCGCCCTGCACGTGCCAGCGCTTCAGGGCCTCCTCACCTGCCCCGGCCGCTGTAAAAGGTTCTTACAGCCGCTTCATGTCCTCAGATGTGCTGCTGGGAGCCAGGCCCTGAGAGATGGTGGCCCTTTGCACGTTAGGATTCGCCCTATAGGGCCGGGAGGAGCAAAGCACACTACTTAAAACAAAGGGTGGATACATAGAAAAAAAAACAAAAAAGGGAAAATGAAGGGAAGGCACAGAATAGGAGAGAACACATTGTCATTAGAAATGAAACACACATTGATCAAAAAAACATACATTGAGGTGTGAGGGAGGATCAAAACAACAGACCAATCCAGACAAGAAGAACACAAAGAGAACACATTAGAATTATATTAAATGGATTAAAAAACACTAGAAAGAATAAAATAAAGTCAGGAAGGGAAGCAAAGTTCACAATGTCAAAAAGAGGCAGTGCCAGAGAAAGAAGAGAACACGGATTAAAGGGGAGAAAAGAACTCAGCAGCCTCGTGCCTCTAAGCGCCCACATAACTCAGCGTCATGGGGAGGGACCCAAAGGGCTTCCCATTGGATCATTCTGGAAGAAAGGGCAGAGAACCCAATCCCCAGAAGAAGAACTAGAATCCATAGACTCCTGGGCCCTAGCAGGATTCCTTCCAGGGTGATGACGTCAATATGGAAGAAGGGGCACGTGATGCGAGGAAATGGAGCGCAGGCGCAGGACGCCTTTCGTCGGTTAGGTGGCGCTAGGCCACTGCCTGTAACCCAAAAGTATTAGCATAGCAGGAGAAACTAGGAGGGGAATCCCTCCCTGTGCTTCCCTCCCCCCTGCCCCCTCTGCACACTGAACGCAACATGATGTGCAACCCCCCTGCAGCTCAGCCCAGCCACGACCACCCCTCATTTCACAGCAACCCATGCAGTTATGCAGCTGCCATTAGTCCAATGGGTTAATCGCACTCGTAGATCAGTTCTGATGGTATTAGCACGTTTTCAACATGTTTGATTTCACTGACGTTAAGCAATGACACCCCAACGACAAATTTAAACTTTAAAATATGTGCGTCCCCACATTTCTCCCTTGCACTGAATAACTGTCAAAGCCTGCACGTTGGGCTCTTATAAGTAAGCATTAGATTTCAGAATGTGCCAGCCACTTCTATTACATGCCCAGACACTCGCCCCATTTGGCAGCTGCCTGCTGCCATCGTCTGGCCAGGAGGGACTGTCATGGCATCGTGTGATTAAGGTCTATGCCATGCTTAGAAAGAAGCCAACACTGGACGGGCAAACATGCCTTCCGCATGGGAGACACCTGGGAGCTGGTGACTAGGCAACGCCCCACCAGAGGATGTTGGGGGTGTAACCCCATTCAAATACGTTCAAGGATTCTGACCCCACTGGATGCCAGTGCAGCAGGGTTGCTGTGACCAGAACTGGGAGCAGGTGAAGAGGTTTAGGACATCAGATAGGACACAGATAATATCCATACCCGTGGGGTCCCCGGCATAGCTGCCCATGCAGTGAGGGGGGCATCTCTTGCCATGGTCCCTACCATTAGATGGCCTCGCTGAGCCAGTGTGAGGTGGGGATTTGCTTGGCCTGCGGGTCCTGAGCTGGTCCCAATAAGCCAGTAAGTGCAGGTGCCTGCAGTGCTTTCCAGGACTGGCCCTGTGAGCTGCCAGGACGCAGGAAGCCGGAAGGTGCTGGAAGCTCCGGCCAGGGTCATGCTGTGGGATGAGGACACTGTTTCCAGCACAGCCCTGTCCCAGGTCCCGCTGAGGGAACTCCAGCCTGTATGGAGCCTTGACTTGCTTTCCGCAGGTTGCCTCCAAGACCCAAGTCAGGCCCAGGGGTAAAGTTGCATTGATTGGACAGTTGTCCAAATATGGGTACCCACAGTGAGGGTGACGCCACGTTTCCTTCTGGGCGTAACCACAGTGAGGGTGATGCCATGTGTCCCTCTGGGCGTAACCACAGTGAGGGTGACGCCACGTGTCCTTCTGGGCGTAACCACAGTGAGGGTGACGCCACGTGTCCCTCTGAGCGTAACCACAGTGAGGGTGACGCCACGTGTCCCTCTGAGCGTAACCACAGTGAGGGTGACACCACGTGTCTTTCTGGGCGTAACCACAGTGAAGGTGACACCAGATAGAGGACGGGGCGTAACCACAGTGATATGCCGCGGCTTTTGGGGTGCCATTTGTTGTCTTTGCTTTCACCCTTTGCACCGCTTCTCTGGTGGCCCACCCTCCATCACCCCCAATGACGATCGTTACGCCATCATTTCCCAATCCACTGCATTGTGTGGTATATTTCCCACTAGGATTTATTTTGGCTTTAACCATTATTTGTGGCTTTGTGATTATTCCTATTTGAATAATTAATTGTACTTCCTGCATCTCACCATTATACGCTATAGTTAAATAATCTTGGTTTTCTTTCCGACCAAGGAGAAACACCAACATTCACGGGCTTCTCTCCTTTGAAACCCACTCACAGGTTTCAAATAGGCATCTTAGCGGTGCTTTCTTTGGTGCAGAAGGGTTTGAAAGGTATCACCCTGTTACGCCTGTTATCAACCTACATGGGCATGGCAACACTGAGGCGTGACAGAACCAAATGCAAAGACCCACAGGTCCTCATCTAGTAATGCAATCCAAGAACCTGCAGGCCCTCTCCTAGTAATCAATTCCAGGAACCCGCAGGTCATCTCCTAGTAATCCAATCCAAGAACCCACAGGTCATCTCCTAGTAATCCAATCCAAGAACCCACAGGTCATCTCCTAGTAGTCCAATCCAAGGACCCACAGGTCATCTCCTAGTAATCCAATCCAAGAACCCACAGGTCATATGCTAGTAATCAATTCCAAGAACCCACAGGTCATCTCCTAATAATCCAATCCAAGAACCCGCAGGTCATCTCCTAGTAATCCAATCCAAGAACCCGCAGGTCATCTCCTAATAATCCAATCCAAGAACCCACAGGTCATCTCCTAGTAATCCAATCCAAGAACCCACAGGTCATCTAATAAACCAATCCAAGAACCCACAGGTCATCTCCTAGTAATCCAATCCAAGAACCCACAGGTCATCTAATAAACCAATCCAAGAACCCGGAGGTCATCCCCTGGTAATCCAATCCAAGAACCCGCAGGTCATCTCCTAGTAATCCAATCCAAGAACCCACAGGTCATCTAATAAACCAATCCAAGAACCCGGAGGTCATCCCCTGGTAATCCAATCCAAGAACCTGCACGTCATCTCCTAGGAATCCAATCCAAGAACCCACAGGTCATCTAATAAACCAATCCAAGAACCCGGAGGTCATCCCCTAGTAATCCAATATAAGAACCTGTAGGTCATCCCCTAGTAATCCAATCCAAGAACCCACAGGTCATCTCCTAGTAATCCAATACAAAAACCCACAGGCCATCCCCTAGTAATCCAATCCAAGAATCCACAGGTCATCCCCTAGTAATCCAATCCAAGAACCGGCAGGTCATCTCCTAGTAATCCAATCCAAGAACCGGCAGGTCATCTCCTAGTAATCCAATCCATCTCCTAGTAATCCAATCCAAGAACCGGCAGGTCATCTCCTAGTAATCCAATCCAAGAACCGGCAGGTCATCTCCTAGTAATCCAATCCATCTCCTAGTAATCCAATCCAAGAACCCACAGGTCATCTGCTAGTAATCCAATCCAAAAAACGGCAGGTCATCTCCTAGTAATCCAATCCAAGAACCCACAGGTCATCTCCTAGTAATCAATTCCAAGAACCCACAGGTCATCTCCTAATAATCCAATCCAAGAACTCGCAGGTCATCTCCTAGTAAACCAATCCAAGAACCCACAGGTCATCTCCTAGTAATCCAATCCAAGAACCCACAGGTCATCTCCTAGTAATCAATTCCAAGAGCCCACAGGTCATCTCCTAGTAATCCAATCCAAGAACCCACAGGTCATCTCCTAGTAATCAATTCCAAGAACCCACAGGTCATCTCCTAGTAATCCAATCCAAGAACCCACAGGTCATCTCCTAGTAATCAATTCCAAAAGCCCACAGGTCATCTCCTAGTAATCCAATCCATGAACCCACAGGTCATTTCCTAGTAATCAATTCCAAGAACCCACAGGCCATCCCCTAGTGATCCAATCCAAGAACCCACAGGTTATATCCTAGTAATCCAATCCAAGAACCCACAGGTCATCTAATAAACCAATCCAAGAACCCGGAGGTCATCCCCTAGTAATCCAATCCAAGAACCTGCAGGTCATCTCCTAGTAATCCAATCCAAGAACCCACAGGTCATCTAATAAACCAATCCAAGAACCCGGAGGTCATCCCCTAGTAATCCAATCCAAGAACCTGTAGGTCATCTCCTAGTAATCCAATCCAAGAACCCACAGGTCATCTCCTAGTAATCCAATACAAAAACCCACAGGCCATCCCCTAGTAATCCAATCCAAGAATCCGCAGGTCATCCCCTAGTAATCCAATCCAAGAACCGGCAGGTCATCTCCTAGTAATCCAATCCAAGAACCGGCAGGTCATCTCCTAGTAATCGAATCCATCTCCTAGTAATCCAATCCAAGAACCGGCAGGTCATCTCCTAGTAATCCAATCCAAGAACCTGCAGGTCATCTCCTAGTATTCCAATCCAAGAACCGGCAGGTCATCTCCTAGTAATCCAATCCAAGAACCCACAGGTCATCTCCTAGTAATCAATTCCAAGAACCCACAGGTCATCTCCTAATAATCCAATCCAAGAACTCGCAGGTCATCGCCTAGTAAACCAATCCAAGAACCCACAGGTCATCTCCTAGTAATCCAATCCAAGAACCCACAGGTCATCTCCTAGTAATCAATTCCAAGAGCCCACAGGTCATCTCCTAGTAATCCAATCCAAGAACCCACAGGTCATCTCCTAGTAATCAATTCCAAGAACCCACAGGTCATCTCCTAGTAATCCAATCCAAGAACCCACAGGTCATCTCCTAGTAATCAATTCCAAGAGCCCACAGGTCATCTCCTAGTAATCCAATCCAAGAACCTGCAGGTCATCTCCTAGTAATCCAATCCAAGAACCTGCAGGTCATTTCCTAGTAATCCAATCCAAGAACCTGCAGGTCATCTCCTAGTAATCCAATCCAAGAAACTGCTGCAGGTCATCTCCTAGTAATCCAATCCAAGAACCTGCTGCAGGTCATCTTCTAGTAATTCAATCCAAGAACCTGCAGGTCATCTAGTTATCCAATCCAAGAACCCACAGGTCAACCCCTAGTAATCCAATCCAAGAACCTGCAGGTCATCTCCTAGTAATCCAATCCAAGAACCCACAGGTCATCTCCTAGTAGTCCAATCCAGGAACCTGCAGGTCATCTCCTAGTAATCCAATCCAAGAACCCGCAGGTCATCTCCTAATAATCCAATCCAAGAACCTGCAGGTCATCTCCTAGTAATCCAATCCAAGAACCCGCAGGTCATCTCCCATAATCCAATCCAAGAACCTGCAAGTCATCTCCTAGTAATCCAATCCAAGAACCTGCAGGTCTCCTCCTAGTGATCCAATCCAAGAACCTGCAGGTCATCTCCTAGTAATCCAATCCAAGAACCCACAGGTCATCTCCTAGAAATCCAATCCAAGAACCTGCAGGTCATCTCCTAGTAATCCAATCCAAGAACCTGCAGGTCATCTCCTAGCAATCCAAGAACCTGCAGGTCATCCTCTAGCAATAATCCAATCGGGAAACACTTCATGTTCATACAGCTGTGAAGCTGTGGAAACGTACATACTATTCCCAGCCTCCGAACACAGAAACTCCCTAACAATGGACTTTCTAACAGCACATCCATGGATGTTAATGGGACCGAAACTGCAGGCTCAGCATTCACATGGTGGACCTTCTGGATCTCAGGCAGCTATCTAGGCCTTAATGATCTAATACGGGCATGTAGGTAGGCGTACCTGTGCCTTGGACGGTGGCTTACTCGAGCCACGCAAAGCCTTATGGGTATGTATGCTCAAGCCAAACAGTCAGTATTCAGTCCACACCACCTTCACTAGTTATGGCGGTGACTCATGCGGCATTGCCATAATGAGGGCCTGTCATTCTGCACTGTCTGCTCATGTAATGCGGCATTGCCATAATGAGGGTCTTTCATTCTGCACTCTGAGAGTATTGCCCTAGAGAGGGGAATGTTCCAAACCCACATTGCCAAAGCCAAAGAAGTGTGAAGGAGTGAAAGTGTTATTATCAGCATTTGGTTAATAATACAAAGTGGGAACAACATTGGCTGGGGGGCTGCCCTTCTGATACAAGAGGTTCAGGAGGAAGGAAACATTGCCTGTCTTATGTGGGGCAAACACTTAGGTGTAGTAAATCGCACCAGCGTGATTCTTGTTCTCCTTGAAGACATTTTCAAATCTTATTGCGTGAAGCAGAAGACATTGTTAAAACCTTTGAAGTTGACCCTTGCCACGGAAGTACTTATAACTGTTAGCTTGGCCTGGCAAGTGAGTAATCCTATATAACTGTGTTCCAATTGGTTCTGTTTTGGCATGGAAGTATTCCCAAAAATACCGTAGCCGTGGTAGGTCTTGGCTGGCAGGAGATTATACCAGGCCAAGAGCTTTGTGACCATTGGTTCTGTTCTGACAAGAGTACACTGCAGCAGGAAGTTGTAGTAGCAGTAAGCCTGGCATGAGAGTAAACCAGGTGTAAGTTCATGAAATACTATGGTGGAGTAAAATGTATGAAGAGCAGTTGAAGAATCACTGAAGTGTTTTGTTGAAGTAAGTTCTGCCAAAATATCCTGACAAAGACATTTGTTTTGAAAACTAATGAAGTTCTGAAATATTCTTTGTTGATGACCAGAAACTCTTTCAAGATCTTTATTTAGCTAGACATTGCCGATGACAAAAAGTTGTTTCAAGATCTTGGTTACAAGTGGAAAGAGAAAAGCGTTGTTGAACATTTGTGAATCATCTTTGGAATCCAATAATATAGACTTGTACTATACTTGTAAATTCTATTTGAAGCATACAAATGTCACAATGATCCTTTACAAATTTGTTTTTGGTGAATGAAAATTCAATCTTGATTCATTGGTTTTTCTGACATGAAACGGAATTCAGTCAACACTTGTTCAGACATGACGTCTTTTTCAAGGCAGTTACCATTAATCATAGTGACAACAGAAGTATAACCAATGGTTTGTTAAAGCAAAGTGATTATGCATGTAAACAAAGAAAAAAAGACAATAATAGAAGATGTTGAGTACATACCAGTAGCAGGATGGGTGCGCAGGCATGGAGACACCGGGACACAAATCTAATATTGGACCGTTTGCTAATAAAGCATATTATGTAACATCGAAACATTCCTATGTATCTATTCAATGTATTAAATTAGAAATGAAAGTGGATAACTTGTAATGTGGCTAGTTGCCTGTGCCGTACATACGTGAAGCACCATAGTGAGGATACATACAGTCATTGGATTATCGCTGTGTCCCCATTTAGGATGTCTTGGATGTCCCCCCAACAATGGTGCTTCGGTGGTAATAGATGCAAGGAACTCATGGTGGCAAAAGTAAAGACAGACACAAGTGATAACCGTTCAAGGGTGTTTATTAAACTGTAAATGCAGTGTGGAAAAACGCCTACACCTACATCTAAGATGGGAGCAAATGTCGACCATCAAATGAAAAATAAGGCACTCCTTGTGGCGTTGTGTCAAAATAAAAGGGCCAATACTAAGAAAAACCTATTGCCAATTCCTTACAACTAATTACAGAAAGTGTGGGATAGGGTATACAATAAAGGAAACAGTGTTCAAAATAATAAGTCAGGATGTGATTGCCTTGTGGTCTCCCTTCCCCACGTTTTTAGCACAGGACAAGGTAGGACTTTGGAGCACTGCACAAACCTAAGCCTTCCCAGCACAAGCTAACAATTCTGTATCAGCGATCAGGTTCTTCGATGGTTAAGTCTCTTTTCAATAAAACTCTCGCCTTAGAGGTTTGATGCTTTCAGAAAACACAAAGGTTCCATTCTAGGAACACTTTGGGTGATGGCTTCACCTGTGGGTCACCCTCTTCTGGGTGCAGACCCTTCAGAAATCGTATTCAATACATTTGCAAGATAATTCCCTTCTCAGTGAATTTTGGGTGACAGCTTTCCACCCCTGTATCTCCCTTGGATGGGCTTGGATCCCAAAAATCCAAGCAAGGGAAGGGGACACTTCCCTTCCCTTGCAATATTTATTGCTTCGACAAATCTTAATGTCTTTTTAATCAGGTGTTTGGGCTTTGCCCCTTGTTACTGGTTTCCCTCTGCCGGGTTCACTCTTCCCACCTTTTGGTTGTCTGTTTCCCTCTGTCAGGTTCACTCACACCGACATTTGGTTGTCGACTTCCCTCTGCCAGGTTCACTCTAACCGATGGTTATAGACAATTCATCACAGGACTTTAGACTTCAACCCTTCTCATTAGCATCCCTCTTTTGCACCGTTGGGTAATCCCACATAGTTTCCTGCTTGAGAACCCATGTGGTGCTGGACTCCTCTGTCACTGGTTTTACCCCTCTTTCCACAATCATATCTTTTCAAAGTTTAAATGAGCTCTTGCTACTTTTCATTTAACACAGTTCTGTTTCTTATCGACACTCCCCTTGACTCACCAGCTATGATTAACCGCTTGACTTTGAAGTCAAGGTTGATACCACCAAGGCAAGCGTCTCTCCCCAGTGTGGTAATCAGCAGAGGGTCTTGTGTACCATCGACATATGGTGCAACCCATGTTGGCCTTTGTTCTGGGTGTTATGTTTCCCTCTGTGGAGGTTTCACGGGCCTTGATCAGAAAGGGCAAGGTTACTCTCTGCTTTCTGCTTTTCACCCTCCTGGTATTTGCCGTCTTTCGCCTCCTCTTGAACTGCCGTGCAGAGTTAGCTTGCATGTCGCCTGGTCTGCCTTGCTCATCCTGTGCTCTTGTGGTCCGCTTTTTATCCCTGTGGGGAAGGGAAAGGGCCATGAAATGTGTGTGATTCTGGTCAATTGCCTGAATTTGCCTGAACCTTGTATTGGGACATGTCAGGTAAACTGCTTTAGTGTTAGTCCGTTGTCGTCCATGTTGTGCGAAAGTGCTTGTGTCTGGAAAGGGAAGGGGGCTGTGTTTTGGAATATTCTACCTGTTAGGATAGGGAAAAGGTGTCACAAGGGATAGGATACTGTGTCCCAACCTTCGGTGCCCCACTTCCACTATGCGAGGACCCCTCATCCAGGCGATCCTCCCACACTGGTCCACCCCCAGGAACTGGATCCAATAAAGATGGCCGAGTCCTGGCCCCTGGATGACAGATCTCACATACACCACTAAAATAAATGCACTATCTAGCGTCATGTGCCATTAAAGGTTAGTCTCCAATAGGCCAGGGCCTAGATTAGGTTATTTCATGGCAAACTCACCCTAATCACTGTATCAGATGTTGTGTAAAATATATTAAACATGTCTGATGTCAATTGTTGCACCTGAACGTTGGGCTCTTCAAATTAGAGCTACGTTGGTGGAAATAATAACTTACCCCGTGCTGGTATCTTATGATTTATTGCAACCAGATTAGGTCGCTGAGCCAGTGTTCAAGAACTGCATGAATTAATAGTTAACAGTACATTCATTGTGAGACCATTAATACCTTATTAATTGGCCAAAAGGTCACGCATAGAGGAACTGTGAATACAACAGATTAAGGTAAGGTTCATATTTCTGCAAACAATCACCTTGTTTCTTGGCGAGTATTCTGATTCTAGAGTCTGGTATCCGTGCCGCTTGACTAAAGTTTCACTGGTGTGTTTGCCCAACAGTAATCGAGTATCTTAGAATGTGATTCTTAGATTTCCTGCGCCAAAGAAACGAGGATACATTAAAGTTTTCCTGTCTATGTACTTCTACTTGTATAATGCTTAGTACAATGTATCCATCCAAAGATTTGAGAATAGGTTTGTTCAAGAGAAACCTCTCCATGTGTTTCACCAGTAAGTGTGGATCCTCAGGCGGTGAAAGGTGCCGGTTGGGTGATTGGTCCTGTCACCGCACAGATTCTCATCGTTTAATCTGCTGCGTAAATTATCGAAGGAGCAGAAGGAGGTACTTCATTTACTGTTGAGGTCGTGAGCACATCTCTTGATGAATGCAATGTACCAAGCACTATACACGTAGATGGAAATACATAAATGAAAACTTGAATGCCGCATGAAATCTAAAGCTCACATTTTAAGATTAAGTTAAAATAGAGATTTATATATACTGTCCAATTACGTTTTATGACCGAATAACCAATAAATCAAATTTGAATTTCCATTCATAAAAAAAAAAAAAATCATAAGGACAATTGGGACATTTGTATGCCTCAAATACAATTTATGGGTTTATAGTTTTTGTGGGTAAAAGTTACAACCTATTTGTACTAGAGCTGCTGCTTCCAGCTGTATGGATTAGCCAGGGTGAGTGCACTAGGCATCTGGGTTACCCAACTTCTAATCTTTGGAATCCAAGTTGGAACTTTGGGTTGTCAAGCTGGATTAACAGAGAACTGAAGCAAACCTTTGTGTTATGAGGCAGGATTTCCTCATCCTTTTTGAATGGTTAAAGAAAAGCTTGTTGGAATCTGGGGAAGAGAAGTTCCCCCAGGTTATCAAAGAAGCAGCTTTTGTGGTGTGGTGTTGTTGTTGAAGTGCCATACATTTACTTGATGATTTGAAGTGTCAGGGACAGTAACTTTGTTGTTACAGTGTTTCATTTAGTTTATTTTAGGCGGGGAAATCCTCGTTAGGGTAGGGAGAGTGAGGCGTGTTTCCAACCTTTCAAATCTAATAAAATGGCATATCTTGAAAAGTACGCCGCCTCACATTTCTGACCCATCAACACTTAGATGAAAAAAATCCAAGCCCTTACCTTCCAGTAATTTCTCCAAGTTCTGCAGGGCTAGTTTGCCAACTTCAGTCTCGAGCTCTTCGATTGGAAGGGTTAACAGAGTGTATGCAGCACTGCAGCACTCCAGGAAGGTCTGCGCGGGGCCTGCAAAAGAGGGCACTTGTTTACATCAAGAGCACCCCCACACAGATGATGGCATGCATGATGTGGCCCCCCCACAGATGATGGCATGCATGATGTGGCACCCCCACACAGATGATGGCATGCATGATGTGGCACCCCCCACAGATGATAGCATGCATGATGTGGCACCCCCCCACAGATGATGGCATGCATGATGTGGCAACCCCCACAGATGATAGCATGCATGATGTTGCACCCCCCCACAGATGATGGCATGCATGATATGGCACCCCCCCACAGATGATTGCATGCATGATGTGGCACCCCCCACAGATGATTGCATGCATGATGTGGCACCCCCCACAGATGATGGCATGCATGATGTGGTCCCCGCCACAGATGATGGCATGCATGATGTGGCACCCCCCACAGATGATGGCATGCATGATGTGTCACCCCCCACAGATGATGGCATGCATGATGTGGCACCCCCCACAGATGATGGCATGCATGATGTGGCACCCCCCCCACAGATGATGGCATGCATGATGTGGCACCCCCCACAGATGATGGCATGCATGATGTGGCACCCCCCCCCACAGATGATTGCATGCATGATGTGGCACCCCCCACAGATGATGGCATGCATGATGTGGCCCTCCCCACAGATGATGGCATGCATGATGTGGCACCCCCCACAGATGATTGCATGCATGATGTGGCACCCCCCCACAGATGATTGCAGTGGCACCCCCCACAGATGATGGCATGCATGATGTGGTCCCCGCCACAGATGATGGCATGCATGATGTGGCACCCCCCACAGATGATGGCATGCATGATGTGGCACCCCCACAGATGATGGCATGCATGATGTGGCACCCCCCCACAGATGATTGCTTGCATGATGTGGCACCCCCCACAGATGATGGCATGCATGATGTGGCACCCCCCCACAGATGATTGCATGCATGATGTGGCACCCCCCACAGATGATGGCATGCATGATTTGGCACCCCCCCAGAGATGATTGCATGTATGATGTGGCACCCCCCACAGATGATGGCATGCATGATGTGGCCCCCCCACAGATGATGGCATGCATGATGTGGTACCCTCCCACAGATGAATGCATGCATGATGTGGCACCCCCCCCCACAGATGATAGCATGCATGATGTGGAACTCCCCCACAGAAGATAGCATTCATGATGTGCCCCCCCCACAGATGATCGCATGCATGATGTGGCACCCCCCCCCACAGAAGATAGCATGCATGATCTGGCACCCTCCCACAGATGATGGCATGCATGATGTGGCACCCTCCCCACAGATGATTGCATGCATGATGTGGCACCCTCCCACAGATGATGGCATGCATGATGTGGCACCCTCCCCACAGATGATTGCATGCATGATGTGGCACCCTCCCCACAGATGATTGCATGCATGATGTGGCACCCCCACACAGATGATGGCATGCATGATGTGGCACCCCCACACAGATGATTGCATGCATGATGTGGCACCCTCCCACAGATGATGGCATGCATGATGTGGCACCCTCCCCACAGATGATTGCATGCATGATGTGGCACCCTCCCCACAGATGATTGCATGCATGATGTGGCACCCCCACACAGATGATGGCATGCATGATGTGAGTTGTGCAGAGGCCAATTGAGTAATGGTCTACGGCCCTGCAATGTCAATCTCCTCTGACATCAGAGTATTTGCACTTAATACTTCTTTTCATGAATTCCCACTAGCTGAGAGATTTGGAAGCTTAGAATGAAGGCAACAGTCAATTGAAAAGAGACAGATTTTCTTCCTCCTTGTTGAGTCTCAGACATGTTTATTCATTTTTAAATCTTTCCCTTCATCTGCAATCTTTTGTTTCTCTTTTGTAATTTGAAATATATTCTACATCTCGAGATGTAATAAAGCACCTGTAACTATTTAGGTTTATTTCACAAGGTTCTGGTTATGTTACAATCACTTGTAGAGCGCGACATACACCCAAGGCATCTTGTCACTAGTTAAACCTGGGCAAGACAGCAGCTATGGAGAAGGCGTCTCGGGGCAGCTAAAACCAGTGGGTTCTAAGAGAACATCTGAACAAAAGAGGGTCATTAGTAGCATGAAGCCTGCCAGGGACAGAATTCCAGATTTGAGTGGCGGCTATAGAAGATGTGAGGCCACCAATGATGGAAGATTTAAAACGTGGAAATCAGAATCAGGCAAGCATCAGCAGAACAGAGAGCACGCCTGATAATATAGGGGCAGAATTTAGCTTGCAAACATTCTGCACCGTTTCCGTAGAATGCACAGTGTACCAAACAAAGGGATTTAAACTGAATGCGCTTCACCGTGGGAAGCCAGTGCAGACGGTGGAGCACCGGGGTATTATGACTACCCAGAGGCCTACGGCTGGCCGCTCTTGAGGCAGAATTCTGCAGAATCTGAAGTTGCTGTATGAGGTATGCTGGTGGTGCCAGAAAAAGGGAGTTACAGTAGTACAGTGAGGCCAGAACCAGTGAAGCAACCGCTGGCACCTGCCACTGAAATTGCGAAAAAGGAAATACTTTAGGGAGGATTTTAAGATGAAGATACCCCATTTGGCACACTGCACTAACATGGACCGCAAATGAATATAGGCCAATAATTTAACATATAAGTCCTTCACGTCAGGGCCAGTGAAGATAACAGTCCAAGAGAAGAAAGCCAGAAAAGTGGAGTCCAAAGGGCTGCAGTCGAGGGTGGGCCTAACTACAAGCACCTCCATCTTGTCTCCATTCAGCTTAAGCCACTTGTTGCACCCCCAAACCCCCATGGCTGCAGGGCAGACTATCAGCCTGGAAGCAGTCTCAGTAAGAGAGATCCAGGAGCACAGTTATGTGTGTGTCGTCCATATAAGAGTAAAAATGGAAGCTACGGGAGAGGAGGAGCTTGGCAAGGGCAGAACATAGGCCCTCATTACGACCCTGGCGGAAAGTGACTGACCGGACCGCCACAGCGTAAATAGCGTTTCCGCCATTGCACGAAGGAGCAAAGTGCGGCCCATTCCGACCCATCGGGCACGAGCACCACGCCATGGCGGAAGTGCAAAGTCCGCGATGGCGGAAATGACCCCAAAACGGCCCACACCGCCGCCGTACGGCGCCCTAGGTGCAATACCGCCACCCCTCTTAGCGGTCACCGCAGTGTGCGCCTACCGGAAAGTACGGTGACCGGAAATATACGGAAACGGAAGTTAAAACATGGCCCCGGAACGGGAAACATCCCGCCGTACACCTATAAAACCACTAAAACCACACAACCACTAAAATCACTACCCTGAAACACACCCCAACCCGTCATCCACCCTAGCGAAACCAAGAAAAATGGGAAAAGTAGCGAAGAAAGCGTGCGACCGCAAGCGGCAGGTCCACTTCTCCCGTGAGGAACTCACCGTGCTAACAGAGACCCTCCAGGAGAATGCTGCCGTCGTCTTCTCCACGCAAATGACCAGAACGGCACTTGCAAACAAGAAGGCCATATGGGCTCTGGTGGCACAGCGGGTAAGTGCGGTGGGGACCGCACCCCGCACCCCACAGCAATGCCGCAAGCGATGGGACGACCTGCGGATACGCGTCCGCAGCATACTCTCTGCCAACCGCAACATTGCCACAGCCACCGGGGGAGGTCCTGAATCACCCATCAAGTTGACCCCCTGGGAAGAAATCTGTGCGTCCACCATCGGAATGGAGAGCATAGAGGGAGTCGGAGGGATGGAGAAAGGAGTGCAGACATCCGAAGATTCAGGTAGGGGGGCCAAATAAAACAATGCCAAATCCACACAGTCCATCCATGTGAAGTACCATGCGTCCACATAGTGCTACAGAAACACATGTCCAGGAGAACGTCCACACACATAGGCCTGATAGCGCACGTTAAAACCCACAATAAATACATAAATAATTAAAAACCCCTAAAACACGCACTACACGTGCAGCAGGCACACCCTAACTGCAGGCTGCCAAACAACTGCACCCTCACTCCACACACAAATGAAAGCACCTCCAAGGCCCCGACCCAAATCACCCTCAGGTACCACTCCAATGCATGTGATACAATGCCATTCCAATTCCCACAGACCCATCAATAACCCTCGCCCTCCTTTACTCCACCACAGGGTCCGATCCAAACGACGAGCTTCAGGACACCCCTACCAGCACACCTGCAAAGAGGGCCAAGACCAACGGCCAGAGACCCTCCACCTCAGCTGCACGCATCAAGACACGGCAGCAGCACAAATCAGGTGGCAGCACAGAGGAGGGAACATCAACAGGCACCCCAGCAGCCAGCATGGGCACACCACCACCACCACAGGTCCCCCCAATGGATGCCACAGAAGGCACTGCCTCTGGTGGCAGCAGCACCATAGGTGACACCCCATTGATGGCAGCATGCTCGGACACCGAAGACGGGGATGTCGAAGTCAGATCCATCCATGACCTGTCCCAATCCCCCTGTCTGTCCCATCCCGTACAACATGAGGATACCACGCAGGGGCACCCACAAGACGACGACTGGCCATCCCCCACAAGCCCTGTGGCAAGGCAACATGAGGACAACAGCCCCTCTGTGACACCCCCGTAAATGGCCATGGCCCAGCAGAGGCAACAGTCCCTCGACCAGTTAATCGTGCAACAGCAGCAAATGGCCACGCTCCTCAAGGACCATGCCGATGAATGTGGGGGCACTAAGGCAGACATAGAAACATCAACTGAGACACTTAGGGCAGAAATGGAGAGAGGTACAGAGACGCTAAGGGCACAAATGGAGAGAAGCACCGAGAGCCTGAGGGGGGAACTGCATGCGACGTCCAAAGACGTATGTGCCGAACTTGCCGCAGTGCGCCGTGTGCTCACTGAGCTCTCGCAAACCCTTAGGGACATGCATGGACGTGAGCAGGCAGAGACATCATCCGTTGCAAGTTCCGTCCAGGGCAGCCCGCAACGTAGATCTGGGAGGAACCTGCGCTCCACAGGCAGGGGTGCCCCTGATACCCACAGAGGGGGCTTGCAATAGCGACTGCCCACTGACAATGAGCATCTTTGGACACTGGTGTTCGGGGGGGAGGTAGGAGGGTGGAGGGGGTGTGTTGGGCTCACTTGGGTGGCGGGTCGATAGGGTGTTCAACATGATATCACATATGCCATAAACAGTGCACGATCAACCAATGAGATGTGTGGACATTTATCTTTGTGTACTAGGCCATCATAGGCGTACAGTCCATATTGTGCATGTCCCAGACACACACAGTGCCACGAGTCCCGTGTCCATGTATCAGCCACCAGGCGTGAGTGCTAGAAGCATGCATCAATGAGATGCTGACGAATGTCACGGGCCTCCGGTGCCTCGCAGACTCCATGAGGTGCTGCCACATCCCCACCCTCATCATGACCATCATCAGGTGCTTGCAGTTCTGCGTCAGGGGGCATGGGCACATTTCTACGTACGCACATGTTGTGGAGCATGACACATGCCATGACCATCTTTGCAACCTTCTCATGGCGGTACAGGAGTGCCCCGCCAGACCTGCTGAGGCAGCGGAAACGAGTCTTCAGTAGGCCGAATGCCTGTTCAATGACTACACGGGTACGTGAGTGGGCATGGTTGTAGTCCTCCTCATGCTGGTCCCGTGGGTTCCGGACTGGTGTGAGGAGCCATCTCTTCAGTGGATACCCAGCATCACCTGTATGTGGACGAGAAACGCATGATGTGGAATGCCATTGCTACGTACGCACACCCCCCCCCTTCCTGCCAGGTCATTGCCAAATCACATACCCCACATATTCATGCATGTAATGAGACTCACCGAGTAGCCAGGATCTGTTCCCTGCGTGTCGCTCCATGTAGCGTGGTATTGTAGAGTTCCTCAAGACCATAGAATCATGGGTTGATCCAGGGAATCGGGCACAACAATGTGTAATGATCCTGTTGGAGTCACACACCATTTGTACATTCAGGGAATGAAATTGTTTTCGGTTGCGGTACTGGGCCTCCATGGCATGTGGGATGACCAATTCAACATGGGTGCAGTCGATGGCACCAATGCAACCCGGTATGCCGGCAAGTGCATGGAATCCCACTTTTGTGTTGGTAATTTCCTGCTCCGAGCGTGGTAGAGAGATGTAGTCGTCTGCGTGCTGCAGGAGGGCATCGAGCACTTGCAATAGTGTCCGTGAGAACAGTGGCTGAGAAATGCCATGCAACTGTCCGACTGTGTGCTGGTAGGTGCCTGTGGCCAGGAAGTGTAGTACAGACACCACCTTCAGTAGGGGTGGGATGGCGGTTGGGCTATCTATCATGCTGACAAGGTCAGCCTGTGTCATGTCCACAATGGCGGCTATGGTGTCCCGGTCCAGACGGTAGAGGGTGTGGATCTGCTCATCAGTGAGGTTGAACGGATGTGCTCGGAGGCGTGGGATTGCGGGCTGCCTGCGTGGTGGTAGTGGCTGTGCTGGCGGCCCTTGCTGGCCCTGCCTTGGCCTCCTCCTCCTGCGTCTCCTCCGTGCGGCCGGTTGTAGTTGGTGTTCGTCTTCTTCTTGGAGTTGGAGTACTTGCAGTGCTATCAGGTCCCCCAGGGCCAACATCGCGAGTCCTGCCGGTAGCATTTCGGTGTGGTTGTGGGAGGAGACTGGCTGTGCAATTTATGTGTTTTCAGGCTGTATGGCCTCCACCTGTGGTGATTAATTCCACCTGTGCAAACTGCTCTCCCCTTTGGCCGGGCACGTCCCGCGCACAACGCTGCAATTCGGGGAATGGCATCTTGCTATTGCAATCATGTATTTGTACCCGATGGCCGTGTAAGATTGGTTGAAATGTTCATTCTGCTGTGGTCCCATTGTTTCCCATACTATCTGTGCAGTCGCGAACAGACTTGTGAAGGGTCAGTGGAACGTAGTACTCGAGTAACGGTGGGCCCTCATGCATCACTGTACCGAGTTGCAACGACGGGCGGGGCGTCCCATTTGTGGGTGAAGGCAGTTGCCATTTTCACACACAGCCGCAGTCGATGGAATAATTAGTGATTTCAAACGGCCACAGATGCCTTTTCGACGTGATGTTGCAAATGAGGAATTCGAAGGGCGGCGCTTTCGGTTTCCAGCTAGCGGCGAGGAGATGCCCACAGGTCTGACTGCAAATATAACGTTCTATTGTTCAATGTCCTTGAGACAGGGGCCATGGCGAGGAAGCAATGATTGATATGAATAGTTTGGGATGCGCAATAGCTACGTGGCCGATGAGGCCGGCCGTTCCCAAATACATGTTACTTCACGACACTGGAATTACGGACTGGGGCACTGTGGATTTTGCAGGCTGCATAACGCACAGACTCAATGGATGTTTCTAATGTCATGTGAGTAATTATTCAGGCGTTTTGATCCCGGGATGAGGGAATGATGGATGGATGCATGGGCAGGTGATTTGATACAGAGTTTGCCATGTACAGGGCTTCTTGGGATCTATCCGCCTCCCCTACGCTATGTGATGCAGGGCTGCCATAGTGGGACCATCGTCTATCTGGCCTTGTTGAGCCCTCCCTGTCTCGACGCGCCCTCAGACACTTGTGTCCATGCACGTTAACATTCCCATCTGATGGATTCTGTTTTGACAGTCGCATGCACAGGTACACTCGTTTGTGATGGTGTTTGCACCTCGATATAGATGGTTATGAGTCGCAAGTGGTTTTGGGGTGGTGATGATCCTTTGGAGTGGGCTAGCATGCATATGGCTGTGGATTTAGTGTGATCATTGAAGTGAGTTGTTGGAATGTAGTTCTGATGGCCATTCAGTTCTTTTTCTTTTCTTTTGGTTGACAGGTATCTCCTCCCCTTTTGCCACTGCCATCTGTATGCCACTCCTGCAGATGGATTTTACTCCCGACACCTGCTGCTTCGTGTTAATCAGTGGAGCAACATTACGATCTTATGGGACGATCGCCAATGGCCCACATGCCCTTACGCAGTACTGGTGGCTCGGAGCAACATTTCGGCCTTTCAGCTGGACTAGTGCCTCCCCATTGGGACGGCCCTGCGGTTGTGTGCGCTTCCATGTTGCCTTTTCGTACGTGATTGTGGCTCTGTGTACCATGAGGGAACAGGGCGTCACACAAGTAGTGGCTGGTCATTTCTTGCGGATGCAGCACACAATGGTGAAAAGTGTTTTGGAGTTCATGGCCTGATGGCTGTATGGGCTTGGTGATTTTGATGTGCATTAAATTTCTATTCTGATTTGGCCCGTGTAGCGTTTTTCTTTGCAAGTGATGTGGCATATGCCTATTTGGGGGGCGATGTATTGTGGGGAGATCTGCATTGGGTTCCAGCTTCGGAGTTTAGTTGCGTGGTACTGTACTGGGCGCGTTTGCCTACGAAGCCCGTGAGGTCAGGGATGGGGGCTGCCAATATGACAGTTTGAATGTTGTCATGCTCAGGGGCGGGGGATTGGGTTTTGTGTGACAGATGCCGGTCAGCCAGGTGGACTGGTGGAATGATGTGATTCTCGGAATATTGCTGGTCACAGGTGCCTGTGTTTGCGTGCGTTTCTTGGTGGGGGACTGTGGTCATGTCCATTGGGATGGCTTCTGTATTCGTGCCATCTGTGCCCTGCAGCTCCCATTGGCCCCTGTTGTGTTTCTTTTGTTCGTTGGCATGCATGGGTGACTTGTACATTTCAATGGTTGCATTGTGACTTCATTGCACCTACGGGGAGTTGTACTTTGTGGGCAGGGAGCGGTGTACAGGCACTCAGTGGGGCCGTTTACGGTTGATTCGCGATGCCGTACTTCTCACCATGGCGGAATGGTACATTCCGCCATGCTTCATGGCGTTAGGTACATGTCCGCTAGGGTCGGAATTGGCGTACCCTTGCGCCATGGTGGTGTTTGCGGTTTGGCATGGCGCGCGCGCGCGTGCTTGGTGCAGTTAGCGTTGGCGTTCACTACGGTGTCGCTAATGGCTTCGTACTTTGCGGTGACGGGTCATAGTCGCACCGAGCGCTATTCGATGGCGGTATTGCATTTCCGCCATCGTTTTCCGAATTCCGCCAGGGTCGTAATGAGGGCCATAGACATTAAACAAGATCGGGGAGATATCAGAACCTCGGGGAACACGAAAAGTGAGTGGGATAGGAGCAGAGTGAAAAGAAGAAAGAGATTGAGACCAGTCAGAAAGGAAATAATAAAGCCACGACAGCATGGCACCTGAGAGGCCAGCCCCAGCCAGTCGCTCAAGCAAGACTGCATGGTCAATCATGTCAAAGGTGTTTGTTTGTTTATTCATTTATAATGTGCACCAGACCCAAGGGTATAAGGGCGCAGCAGATACAAGGATATGCAAGGCTTAGTTAATGTGATACAAAGTAGAACACAGTGTCAAGGCAAGGAATACGGGTTTAGTACAACAATGCAGAGAAATATACATAGGTACAAGATGGGACTCAGGTCATAGACATTAGATATCGTTAGATTTGAGCAGGCTGATGTAATTGAGTCTGAAATTCCGATAAGGTTGGTTTTCTCTGATAGTGTGTGGAGAGTTGGGCCGCTTTAACGGAGAAGCTACATCGACCCATCTTGGAGAGCCTAAATCTAGGTATGATAAGGCAATTGGTGTTAGTTAATCTCATAGGTCTGGTGGAGGTTCTCCTGTGGATTCTGTCTGAGAGATAGCTGGGGCAGCATTGTCCAGGGCTTTGTGGGTCAATGATGCCATTTAAAGTTGAATTTTGTTGCAGGTTGCGAGCCAGTTGCTTTGTCGTCTTAGCACAGAGATGTGTGATCTTTTAGGTGCACCCAGTGTGGCTCTTAGGGCATTGTTTTGAAGGATTTGTATCTTCTGGATTATTGATTTGTTGGCACCGATGTACAGGGCATTACAATAGTTGAGCCTAGAGAGGATGAGGGCTCTGGCCAGGATAATGCAGTTGCCGTCAGAAAGGAAGGGCTTGCCCGTTCGGATGAACTTGCATGTGTAGACCGTGGCAGAGGCCATGGTGTTCACCTGTTTGGTAAAGGAAAGGGAGGAATCATGGGAGAAGCCGAGGCTCTTGACCTCTTTGGACACCTTGATGAGGTTACCATCGATTATGAAAGATGAGTAGTCCTGACCTAGTTTCTTAAGATTGGAATGGGTCCCCAGGATGATGAGCTCCGTATTGTCATCATTCAGGCATAGACCATGGGTGGCCATCCATGCCTGGATGATGAAATACACCTTAGTCGCCAAGGCCAAATCCTTAACGTAATCCCCGGAGAGTGGGCGGAGAATCTGAGTATCATCTGCATAGTTGGTGTAGGTGATACCGAGAAGGTCCAGATCATCGAAAAGGGGCTTAGTGAAGATCTTATATAAGGTTGGGGAGACACAAGAGCCCTGGGGCACTCCGCAAGTGATGGGAATGGGGTCTGCTGCAGCTGAGGGGGAGAAAACCCTCATGGTCCTGTCACTTAGGAAGGATTCAATCCATATTATGGCCTCTTTAGAAAAGTGGGCAGCTGAGTGAAGGGGTCTACATAGGACCTTGTGGTCAACTAGGTTGAATGCAGCCGAGAGGTTGAGCAGTAGTAAAAGGGCTGCTTTACCTTTGTCGCTTAGCTCATCCACCAGTCTCAGTTCTGCGTTGGGGGCGGAAGCCTGACTGACGTGCTCCAAGCAGTTGGTGAAGTTCCAAATATGTTTGGCTTTGTAAATAGGCAATCTTGTCAAGTATTTTTAACAAGAAGGCAACTGTCATGATAGGACGGTAGTTAGTGGGTATGAATGGGTCTAGGGATTGTTTTTTTAATAGTGGGAGTACCCACGATTGTTTAAGATTAGATGGGACAGTGCCGGATGTGAATGAGGCGTTGATGAGTTTGGATGTAGAAGGGGCAAGTTCTCTTGCTGCTTCTTTTATAAGCTAGGCTGGGCAGAGGTCACCCCGGCAATTGGAAGGTTTAACTGAAACAATGACTTTCTCTACTTCCCGGATGGATGTTTTGGTGAAGTTGAATCGGGTGATAGGGTTGGGTGGTGTTTCCTTTACAGGGAGGTCAGGAGTTTTCTTGTTGAGGAGAGAGAGATGATTTAGAGCTGCTTTTTTAGTGCTATTTTATTTTAAAGTGTACTTTCTTTATTGGACTAGGCCTGTTGTATGTCTGTACACCATGTTTTATCCTTGGTGCGGATTTCCGACGTGGGGATGGGAGACTCCAACTCCTTTAGGATGGTAAACAATTCCTTCATGCTGGAATTAGCACTGGCAATGCGTTTGTTGTAGGAGTTGCGCTTGGCCAGGTACATTTCCTTTTTGTGTTGGGAGGAGATTTCTGAGAGTTTGGTTTTGTTGGCTACTGAATGGAACGATCTCCAGGCTGATTCACAGCTCCTCTTAAGTAGTCGAAGGTCTTTAAGCTGGGGGGTGAACCATTTGTTCAAGTGAGTTTTGGGTTTGCTAGGTCTAAGTTTGATGGGAGCAATGATGTCAAGTGACGTTAGCATGATTTTATTGTACTCCTTAAAAAGCGTTTCTGGGTCTAGGTCATCCTCAAGTGAGTTAAGAGTAGGGAGGATGGATGGGATCACTTTGTCCACTGTAATGCTCTTTTTGTTCGTGGTTAAACATGGTGGAGCAATAGGCATAGCTGAGGAGATAGGTCTAGTAGTTAGAAGTGCAAAGGACAGGAGGAAATCGTCTGTCCAAGATTACAGATATATGGCAGTAATGTTCACTGTGCAATTGTAATCCGCCACCCAGTCAAGGATTCTCCCTTTGTTATGGGTGGGTGCAGTGATTGTTTTGCATAGGCCAAGTTCGGTTAAGATGTTAGCCGTGGCAGTGGCATGTTTGTCATAGGGGTCATTGAAGCCCAGGTTGAAGTCTCCCAAGACTAGTAATTGAGAGGTATTTTTACGGTTGTTGGAGAGAAGAGTGTAAAGGTCTTCCTCGAAGGCGCCAATAGGACCGGGGGGCCTGTAGATGAGGTGAATAGTAAGGGTTTGGGATTTAGCTAGTGGGAGTTTAGTGGTGAGGACTTCACAGGATTGGACAGCTTGGGAAGGAGTTAGTTTTATGGCGAGGCTTGATTTGTGGATGATGGCGATGCCTCCGCCTCGAGTTTTGTCTCTATCTTGTCTGAGTGTAGTATAGCCATTCGGGATTGCTAGGGAGAGCAGAGGTCCTGCTGCTTCGTGCAGCCAGAACTCGGTAATGGCGAGAAAGTCCAAGTTGTCTGCCAATGTCAGGTCGGCTATGTCTGTGGCATGGGCCACAAGGGACCTAACGTTTAATAGGGCTGCATTAAGTGGGAGGGCGGATATTGTAGTAGTGGCCGATGTAGGGGTGGGATTTATTTTCTTGGGTTTATGAGGCATGAGATACTCAACGTTAGCCTGGGGGAGGTGTTTAGGCAGGTTGGGAATATTGTTAGTGGTCTTTAGGCTAGTAGGGAGATTTGTTTTCTTATTAGCCATAGGTAAAGACTTGGCTAAAGGCTCGAACAGTTTGCTAAGTCGAGATCGTAGTTTAGAGTTTCTAGCGCCTAAGGTACAAGGGCTACTTGGGAATAGGCTTGGTGTAGGATAGCTCGACTGCCCACTAGAGGGGGGGATGTTGGATGTCACTTTAGGCAGGCTAAATAGAACTTGAGCATTCAGTGCACCAAGGCATCCTAGAGAGGAATAGCGGACAAGTAGCATGCTAGTTGCACAGAACATGTAGATTGACATATACATATTGCGCTTAGAGTTCGAGGCACGGGCGGTAGTGGACTGGGCAGTGCTGAACGCGAATTAGACTTGAGTGTGGGGATAACAGGCAGCCTACGCATATATCTACAGGTTGATTTAAAGAGCTACAGGTTTAAGCATACTATATTTAACATGTCCCTTTCTGTATTGGGACAAGGTAGAAGGGCTGGTCAAGTACATTGACTGGTCTATTGGACAGATTATCAGGTCCGCCAATCTGATGGGGGGGTGGATCTAACAGTTATGCAAGAGAATTCAAATAGAAGTTGATGCACAGAAGTTGGTCTAGCGATAGGAAAATAGGCTAGTCCCACATCAGGGAATACAAGGTAGTCAGGTGAAGTAAAATGAGTGCCCCTGCGGCACCTTGATCATACAGCCGAGCAAGGTCGTCCACGACCGACACCAGCACACTCAGTGCCGTGCCCTGGCCGTAAACTGGACTGGGAAGAGTAAAAAAAAAAGCAGATTCATCCAGAAAAGAACTTAACAAGGGACCAACTAAAGATTCCAGAAGTTTCATAAGAAAAGGAAGCAGCGATATGGGATGGAAGTTAGCAGGAATAGTAGGGTCCAGGGAAGGCTTCCTCTGGAGTGTATCAAAGCTGCGGGTATAGAGCCTGATGGAAGTGAACGATTGGTTGCCTGCACAGCCATTGGAGCAATCAGAGGCAGTCTCTTTCAACACGGAAAGAGGAATAGAGTCAATGGGAGAGGCCAGGTTCAGTCTGTAGAGGGAAAGACTGAAAATGAAGACCAGGAATGAAGGTGGCCGTCAATGTGAGGCTCAACAAGCGGCTCAGATGTCCTCAAACCAGAGGAGAATAGGTTCTCCCAGGTAGAGTCAATTTTCTCAACAAAGTAGGCTAAAAGGCAGTCACATAGGGACTGTAAATGAGAACTATCTTCGGAAGAGAACAAAGAGAGAGAAGGCACCACTCTGAAGAGTTCCTTGGGTAGAGTCGAGGAGGACTCAACCTGATGAGTGTAAACATCGCATTTAGCTTCTATGATAGCTTTTTGGTAGGTAGAAAAGGCCTGTCGCAGTAAAGCGTTGGCTACAGGACAGCAGGCGACTCGCCATTTGCGCTCCACTTTTCTCTGTTGAAGACAGAGTACTAAGATGGTCATTGAACCAAGGTTCAGAAAGAAGGAACCTAGGCATGGAGGTTTTAAGACAAGCGAGACGATCAGCCATCACTGTGAATGCCTTTACAATACAGTTCAGGTCAAGAACTTGCAATTCCAGACAATAGTCTTCCACCTGGGCAAGTATTTTAGAACTAGAAACTGCATGCCAATTAGGGTGAAGCAAAGGGCACGTCTTATGGCTAGAAGCTGGGTGTTCATTTTCCCAGGAAAATGGAATTACAAGATGATTGGTCAAGAGGACACAAGGAGGCTGATACAGTGGTGCACTGGTGAAACAATGCAAAGCAAAAATAAGGTCGTGTATTTCAAGTTGATGGGTGGGACCCCCTACCACCTGAAGGGAGAGCAAGGTCATTCATAGCGGAGATGAATCAGTGAGACTGAAGGTCAGGAGGATCAGATCACCAAGCACCAGAATATTGGAAAAGCAAATCTATAGGTCCACAACTAATTCCAAAAAGGAATCCAAGAAACCCAAATCAGGACGTTCTGGCCGGTAAACAATCAGGACATGCAGAGACATAGTGGAAGACACTTCCAATCTGATATCATGACTAAGAGGTAGCGTAATGCGAGTAAAAATAGACCTATATATTATAGCAACCTCCCTATGTCGGTTTCCAGAGGGAATGGATGGGGAAACCGAAGATTTAAGGGAAAGGGTATGTGACGATCCTCAAGAGGACGTCGCTTCTCCCCGGAGGGGCGCCCCTTTCTATTAGGCTAGTGAGATGAGGCCACTAACCGATAGTACTCCTAGGGGTGGTAACATGCGAGAAGGACTTCCCTCCTGGGGACAAGGATGTACATCTGGGATACGACTCCTTTATATCCCAACCCCACAGGGTAGAAATAACACGCAACCCTTCCTTACCTATGGTAAAGTCTGAGACTGTGTTACTGTAATGTGTCAGACAGTCTCACTAGAATAGGTTTTGGGACAAAGAAGAACACTACCGTCAAGTCTAAAGTGTGTTCTACCAGCTGTTGTCAATCAAACTGACGTTACACTTGGGCAGTCCCAGCTACTTAAGCTAAACAGTAAAGAAGGACAAGGAGGGCAACATTCAGAAGGAGATGTCGGCGAGGTAGGAGGTCACCAAAAAGCCAGCGAGTTGGAAAAATGCGCTCAAAGATTTTGTCGAAGAAGCAGTGTGAAGTGTTCTGTTATGAAAAGGTATAAAGTGCAATGTCAGCCCACGGCATCTGGAATAAGGCTACCAAAGAAACACCATCAAATTAGAACAAGTAGGTGTTCAAAGATCGCCTAAATAACAAGTGGTTCTTTGCAATGCGGAGTGTCAGGGGGAAGGAACTTTAAAGTTTAGCGGCAGCGATAGAGAACACGAGAGGATTGAGCACAGGGGATCAGGCCCAGGCAGGCCTGGGCCGAGCGTAAAGCCCAAGCAGGGATATAAGGGAAGAATTTCTTCTGCAAGTATTCTGCACTCGTACCATAAGAAGCATGATGAACCAGACAGAGAGTTTTAAAGTGAATGTGTTTAACGAAAGGGAGCCAGTGCAGGCGATGAGTACTGGAGTAGTATGAACACATCTATATATAGAGCAGCAGAATTCTGTAAGAGCTAAAGTTGCTGAATGAGTTGGCAGGTTGTGCCAAGAAGAGGAGGTTGCAGTACTCCAGGGAGGCTAGAACAAGGGAAGCAACCACTGGGGCACTAAATTGGGCAGGTATAAAAGGAAGAACCTTATGTAGAATTATTTGCTGGAAGTGGCCTTTCAGACACACTGCCCTGATCTGGTTTTCAGCAGAAATGTTTCCCCCGAGATCCTTCACAGCCAATACCGGGATGTGGAAAGGGCCAAGAGAAAAAGGCCAGAAAAGGGGGGTCCAAAGAGCCGCGGCCGAAGGACGGCCCACCACCAACACCTCGGTCTTGTCACCATTCAGCTTGAGCAAATTGTTGCACATCCATTACTGCACAGGTACCAGACAAACTCTGAGCCTAGACGCGGTCTCGTCAAGCGAGAGATCTAGACGCACAACGAGTTGAACGTCATTGGCATAAGAGTAACGTAAGAAGCCCTGGGAGAGGATGAGCTTGGCCAGAGGACGAATGGAGTTGTTAAATAAGATCAGTGAAATGGAAGACTCTTGTGGAATACCGCAGGTAAGAGAAGTAGGGGCAGAGCGGAAAGCAGGGAAGGAAAGGGACTAAGCCCTGTCAGATAGGAAATAGTTAAACCAGGATATAACGGCACCAGGGAGGCCATCAACAAAGAGACGCTCAAGCAGGGCGGCGTGATCGATGGTATCAAGACGGCGGTGAGGTTTAGCAAAATCAAAAAACTCCCACGCCGACCTGATCCTACAGCTGTGTAAGGTCATCAACCACTCAGACCAGTACACCCTCTGTGCCACGACCTGGTCGAAAACCAGACTGGGAAGGCTAAAAAAAGGAGGAACATTCCAGAAATGAAGACTGGGAACCACTAAGGATTCCAAAAGCTTCATCAAGAAAGGGAGCAGAGAGATGGGACAGAAACTGGATGCAACAGAAGAGTCCAGAGATGGTTTCTTAAGAAGTGCAATGACTAAAGTATGCGTCAGAATAGCAGAAAATGTTTGCCAAAACTGAGTGAGATTAACAGCCTGCGTGATAAGTGGCGCACATGGGGGCATAGGTTCCGTCACCACAGAAAGAGGAATAGGGTCAGGAGGGGAAGTGCTTTAAGCTTAGCAGTGGCTGTAATAATTTCCTGTGTCCTAAAAACAGGGAAGGAGGAACACAGATGAGGTAAATTGGAGATGGGGACCAGACGGGCTGGCTCAACTGTTGCAGCCCAGAGGAACAGAATTTTGTTTGAATGTTTGTTCTACAAAATACAAGCACAAGGAATCACAAAGACAGAGAAGGCAGAATGGCCTCCCAAGGAAGAGATGAGAGAGCGCACGACTCTAAACAATTCTCTGGGTTGATTAAGAGAAACTTCAACTGGGTGCGTAAAGTAGGCACACTGCTTTATAATAGAGAGGACATTTGATGGAAGGTCAGCTTAGCCTTGGGCGGCAGGTTGACCGCCATTTCCGCTTGGCTTGTCTCCATTCGAGATATAGAGCCCGAAGATGGTCATTGAACCAAGGTTCTGACAAGTGTGATCTGAGTTTCGCAATCTTAAGAGGAGAAGATGGTCCGCAGATGCCAGGGAAGCCTGGGAAATGCAATGCAGGTCCAGTATTGAGTGGCCCTCACAGTGAGTTGCCATCTGGCTTAAAATGTTGGCACAGGAAACTGAGCAGCAAAGACGCCGAAGGGCAGCAGGAATTTTTCGACCTGGAGCAAAAGATATATATTTCCAAGAAAAAGTATTATTAAAAGGTCAGTCCAAGGATAAACAATAGTGGAAGACTCATGGGCAAAAGTAAGATGCAAGGTGTTACCTAGCCGATGGGGAGATCCAACTACCAACTGAGGGAGAGCAAGGCCATGCATAGCAGAAATAAAACCACTGGCTGACCAATGAGATGGGTCGTTAAGCATGAAGTCACAGAGCACCCACAAATTAGCAGAACCGAGCTGAAGGGAGTAAGAGAACTTGCAATCAAAGGCCGGAGGACGGTAAAGGAGCAAAATGTGGACACACGTAAAATGTGCACAAACCTTGCAGCGAACCCGAATGAATGGACATGTGCGTATGGGACAGTACGGACAGTAGCCACATTTCATTGGTGAGTGAGAAATGTACACAGGAATGATTAGAGGCTTTTAAGAAAGGGAATTAACCATTTTAAAATGACAAAAATGTTGGGTCGAACAGATTGTGACGAAGGAGCAGTTGAATTGGGCATCTTAATGCAGGAAACTGCCACTAATAGTACAGAATTGTGGACCAGTCCAGGCAGTTATTGGACACTTATATGAGAAATTAAGTATGATATATGCCACTTATCACTGGTGTGTGGAGAGTGCCCTTGCGTTACTGCTCGCGATGACCACAGGACAAATCATTCTCAGCTAGAACACTGCACAACAGATGGTTCTGGAATGGAGGCTTGGTATTTCGACCAATCAGGATGACTACTATTGCTTCCATTTGCTTTCTCCATGGTTTTTGTTTTCTTTTGTGGTTTTAAACAATGCTGAATATGACTTATGACTTCATGCTAATTTAGAATCTAGAATGACTAATGTTGACATATATCTTTATGAAGTTAAAGGATATGTTAAGCACTCGCTGGTAAAAGAATGTGCCATTAAAGTACAATAGTCTTGAGAAAGAGCTAGGGGTCGAAACTCGTGTTCACTTGTAATCTCGAGGGGGACACCATGTTTAATCTTTATGGCAAGTAAGAGGAACTGTGGTGGTTGTGCAACTTCTAACGGATGGACCGTCTGGTCCGCACATGTGCCCAGACCACCAGCAGTAACGAGCCGCAAATTCAAGTGGGTCGAAGAAGAGGAAAGAAAAAGAAGAAACTTGCGGCTGCTGGCAAAACTGGTGAAGTGTTCCAGAGAGAAGGTAACAGGAAGAGTAGTAAGTCCGGGAGGGGACCAGGAATACTTGAGAAGGCAAAAGCGGAAAACAAGAGAAGTAGATCATTTTGTGAGGCAGCTCCTTGGTTAGAATGTGGTGTTGAAGAGTCAAGAAGGACTCAGGGAGCCTCTTTCTTGTCCCAAGTGGAGGACAGTGTTCCAATAGATAAAATGCTAAACCCGTGGATAGAACCTAACGAATTGATGAAGAATCTAAGATGAAAGCAACTCAAGAAAAAATTGAAAAGTCAAGGAGTGCTCAGGGAGTATACCCTCGTCCCGGTGGGGGACTGGAGGATAGGAGTTGAAAGACAGTGTTCCCACCGTAGAAGCAGCCATCTGTAAAACTAACTTTTTGTTAAAATAAGGCACTTTGAGCACCGGTTTGTTACTCAGGATGCCTTTCAGTGTGTTGACAATATCCAAAGGGGAAGACGCAAAAGCATTTGGGGACAAACGAGTAATAAAGATCTAAACAAAGAGCGCTTACCCGCAAATGAACCATTTATAGATCTGATTTTGCAAACCACACATTGAATGTGTGGGCGAGCTACAATGGACTGAGTCAAATCAAATTAATCTGACAGAGTAAACAGGCATATTCCAATTGCAACATTTTATTTGTAGACTGATAGGTCCTACATACATTTGGGGTATTTTATTTCCATCAAATAAAAATCAAAAGCAAGAAATGCATTAAACAGTAAACAGTAGACACCAAATTTGTTCTCAAGGAAAAACAAAAAATGAATTTAACAATATACACAAACTGTTCTGCAATGTTCAACAAATTACACAATTAGACATATCGTACATGCATCACTGAATGAAAAAAAGACAATGGGCCTCACTACGACCCAGGCGGTAGAGGGTTAATGGCGTTAATAGAGCTGCCGGCGCCATTAACCCTCTACCACCTCATTACGAGGTCTGCTTGCGGGTCCAGCTAAGGATGTCGGGTAAAACCAGGCGTTCTAGTGGGACCCGCTAGCAGACCAGGATGCTAGCAACGGGCCCGTCATTAATGGGCCCGTTGTTAGCATCCTCCCCATTCCCGTTGAGCCCTATGGGGGCTCAAATGGGAATGGGGATGTACCGGTCCGGGTCCCGGGAAAGGGAATTACCGGGCCCTCCATGGTCGGAATGGCCCGGTAATTCCTCATTCCTGGAACCCGGACCCGGTACCCGGTATGGGGGGTAGCCATACTCGTAATGAGGCCCAATGTCCTCCAAACAAACTCACAATAATAAATAATATATATAATAATGAATGCCTGGCCATCATTCGGTTTATCAGCCCCCCATATCGGGATCAATCTGACGGAGGGGGAAGGTATAGGGAGGCCAAGGCTAGCAGGTCATAAAAAGTTAAGTTGTTGGCTGGCCTATAGACACATGCCAAGTCTACATCCCAAAGTACAGCAACTCAGGCCCTGTGTGCACAGGGCACGTATGCTGTTCAGAGTGAGCGTTTCGCCGAAGGACTAGAATTGCTGCCTTCTTCAGGACCCCAACGGAAGGTTGGAGCGCTGTAGATGTGGAAAAGCCAACATTTAGAGCAAGTTAAAAACCAAAACAAAAAATCCTGTAGGATTAGAAAAGTACTACATACATTAAAAAAAAATCAGTGTGCAACACCCATAATCTGTGCCATCACCTACGTGGAAGAACCACAAGTAGTCACAGCCCCATCTCACCTGGTGTAAATAGAGTGCAGACCACACCTTCCACTACAAACCCCATCCGTGCCCGAGACCCCAACCAGATAAACATTCACTTACGGTGGCAAATTGAATTGGAGACCCCACCGAATGGGATGTATATAAGGGAGGAATAGAGATGCATAGAGGACCATATGGTGGTCAACGTCTGTAGGATGAAGCCACACCAGGTGCCTGTAGGGGACCAGAGGGAAGAGAGATCACACATGTAATGAAGGTTAGGAGGGGTTGCATAAAACTGTAATCCAAGTGTACCAGAGACCCGACTGATGTATAGGAACGGTCTCAGCCACCTATAAGGTGAGACTGGACTCTGGAATTGGCACCTATGGGCCGATACAGAGTGTAAAGGCTAGCTAAGGTCCAGGTGAGCACCAGCAGAAAGTAGACACGCAAACCCAAACGGGCTGCCACTACCCCTCAGTAGTGGGTGGGTGGAGTATTCGGAAAGTGAGGAGCCCCAGAGAAAAAACGGAGAGTAAACAAAAAAATACAGAAAGATAAGCTTACCCGACATCATGTACTATGTGAGCTAGGTGGCAAACGGGAAGACTACAAAAAAGAGAGCGAGGACCGCGTCAGGAAGCCGGACCACTCCAGTGCATGGGCTGCAAAGCTGAGGACTAGAGAGCGAACACAAGAAGCAGGTCCCCAGTGAGAGCTGGAATAGTGGCTCTGCGTGCACCTATGCAACATGGGGGGCGGGGCGCGGCCCGGGCATGTGGCCGGCCCCTAGAAGTCAGGGGAAACTATGCCCAAAATGGACAGAGGCAAGGGGAGAAATTCCAAGGCAGGCGCTGTGCTGGCCTGACTGCCACAGATTCTGAGGCCGTGAGGCTAGTCACGTGAGTCCGCCAAAAATAATTCACGTGCAGTGGGGCAAGGAGGGAATCGGGACGGGAGAGTAGGCATACCCGTGTAAAAGGTAGTCATGGAGACAGACCCCCTTCCCAACCCTGGGGTGCGAGAGCCTGCACAAAGGAATGCGTTGCTGGGGCGTGAAAACAAATTCAAGAAAAATTCAAAAAAAAGAGCGGAAGGTACGATCCCGTGCCCATGTGCTATGAGAATAATGCATAGCCCAACGTATACAAGTCATGTGGATCAACAGCGGGGGTGTGGGGGCAAGGAAGAGCCCCGGAGAAAAGTGTGCCAAACAAAGGAGGGTGCCTGGCCACACCACAACCGCAAGTGGGTATCAAAGGGACACTGATAGACCCATAATATTGGGAAGCTGGCAGGGCCTGAGACTGCTGTTCGAGCGAGCTAGCCAACTTAACAGTACTGGGGCAGGGCCTCATTCAGGCCCTTTTCCAAAGTGTCCAGGCGGTGTATCCATCTGGCTTCATGTTTCGATAGGTTGGAAGGCGTATATTAATTCTTAGCGATGGTATCGAGGATCCACCAGGACATGTCATCTATGGAGTGCAAATACTCCATAATGTGTGACACAAGGTGGGCATTGAAGTTGTTACACCGGATCCGGAATCTGTGTTTAACGATCCTTGTGTGGTCTGGTTGCATGGTTTATCCCACATACTTGAGTCCACAGGGGCATTCAATACAGTAGATGGCACAAGAGATCTTACAATTAGTGTGCTGGCGCAGACTCCCTTGGCGTCCTTGTACTCTGAAACCTTTGAGTTTCCTGCTCAATCTACATACTGAGCACCCCCCACAAGGGTAGTGGCCAGTAAGTGGTCGTAGGTCCCATCCAGTAATGGTAGATCCATTTCCCTGGGGCCTTGAATGGACAAAGAGGTCCTTTAGGTTCTTTTATCTCTTCATAGCGAATAATGGAAAAGGATCATTTGCCATGTCCAGCCGTATCAGAGGCCAACATTTCATGATGACTTTTTCCTGTGAGCGTGTGGGTATTGTAGGTGAATACACAAACCAATTTGTCTTGTTTCTGATTTTCCTTCGGACCAAGTAGGGAATCCCTAGGTGTGTATCTAGCCCCTTTGGCCGCTCTCGTGACCAGTTTCTTAGGATACCCTTTGGCTACTAATCGGTCTCCAGGATTATCTGCATGTATCTGATAATCACTGATTGAAGTGTTGAAACTGGCCTGGTCTTTACCAGCATATATTTCTGGGCTCAGCATTCTTTAGCTTATTGGTCAAACAAGATGTTATATTAGAGTAGTTAGGATTGAAACATCGATAATTGCCGGTAGTGCCCAAGAATGCTCGTAAGTACCTCTTGGTTGCAGGGAGAGAAGTTTCACTAACAACCTTGACCTTCTCAAGTTGAGGTCTCGCCAAGCGAATCCCTACCAAGAAACCCAAGTATATCACGGCCCATTGGGCTAGGTGGCATTTCTTGGGGTTGGTTGTCAATCCCGCCTGCTTTAGGGCACTAACGATCTCAGATAGGAGGCATAGATGTTCTTCCCAGGTTTGACTACGGTTTACGATATTGTCAAGATATGCAACACAGAACTGGGAAAAGGGTCACAACATCTCATCCATGAGTCGCTGGAATGTCGCTGGGGCGCATGGAGTCCAAGGGTAAGATTTGAAATGGAATAATCCTACAAGAGTGGAGAATGTGTTTTCTTTCTTTGTCGGAAGAGTTCAACGGCACCTGCCAACAGCCCTTAGTCAGACCAATTGTGGAAAAAAATAACCAGATCCCAGTCTGGCAATAAGGTAATCAGTATTTCTGCCCCCTATACAGTTGGGGTAGAGGCACAGAGCAGTTATGTTATGTTACTTTGCATTTATATAGCGCCTTATATACCATTGGTATGGTCTGAAGGTGCTGGTAGGTTGTCAGTAGAGAGAGTAGAGAGAGTTCAAAGGTGCGTGTGCGCACCGGGTATGTGCGGTATTTGTGTGAATAGCAGCTTCTTAGCGGTAGGTGTGGTGGTTGAGAGATCAGGGGTATGTGTTCGCTCTGGCAGGATTTATCCTGACCGAGTGTGGCTGCGTTAGGCCTGAGGAGAACGCCTGGCTGGGGGGGGTAAAACCAGCAGGGTTTACTTAGAGTGATGGGGAGTGAGCGGTAGATGTTGATATGAGAACAGTTATACCGAATGGTGTCATAGTATTTCTGTGTTCTAGTTGAGTGGTGGTGTAAAGAAGAGAGTAAGCATGGGGTGTGGTATGATATATGCCCTTTCAAATGTTCCCATTATTCCAGAGCATATTATGTACGCCATGCAATACTATGCAATCAGGTCCGTTCTATGTATTTTTATTCATTTCAGGCGTTCAGGATTGCCCTGCACACTCCTCTCTGCTCGACACACTCAAGCACTCTAGTCCGCCTTGCGTGCTCTAGTCTGTCCCTCATTCTCCAGTGTGCCCCACGCATGCTCTCATGTATTCCATACGCATGCACTCCAGTCTGCCTACGCACTCATCTGCTCTGTATGCTTGTCCGCTCTCCATCTTTAGTAACCACACCATTGGCACCTGCAGTGGTGGAGCCAAGGGGGGAAAAGGGGGGTGATTACCCCCTCTGGTTCCACCCTGGTGCCCGGTGCACCCCGCTTTGAGGCATGCTCCAACAGGGCTGGCAGGCACTCCACTCCTTGCTTCCGCCGCCATGAATTTGCAAATGCATCAATACAAAATATAATAATAAAATGGGCACCCTAACGTGTGCTGTGCCGCGGCGGGGGATGATGGTGTTACTTTTACTCGGTGCTGAAAATGTGTTTCCTCAGACCCCAGACTTTCTGGAGCCTGCCCGCCCAACTCAGTGCCCTGAAAACAACAAGGCAGCAAGCTACGGGGATGGGCCCGGAAACAAGTCACCTGGACCGTTACGGTGCATGCATGTGAACACAGTCATCAGTCCTGTCCAAATCCAGCCGACCACAGCAGCAATGCCTCCATTTCTCCTGCTGCCTGCACACCCACCGTCCCCACGGCTGAGGCAAGCCATGTCCAGACTGCCGCCTCGGTTTCTCCTGCTGCCTGCACACCCACCGTCCCCTGGGCTGAGGCAAGCCATGTGCAGACTGCCGATTCCTTTTGCCTTGCTGCCTGCAGACCCACCGCCCCCAGGCTGAGGCAAGCCATTTGCAGACTGCCGCCTCCGTTTCTCCTGCTAACTGCACACCCACCGTCCCCTGGCAGAGGCAAGCCATGTGCAGACTGCCGCCTCCATTTCCCTTGCTGCCTGCAGACCCACCGCCCCCTGGCAGAAGCAAGCCATGTGCAGACTGCCGCCTCCGTTTCCCTTGCTGCCTGCAGACCCACCGCCCCTGGGCTGAGGCAAGCCATGTGCAGATTTCCGCCTCCATTTCTCCTGCTGCCTGCAGATCCACCGCCCCCTGGCTGATACAAGCCATGTGCAGACTGCCGCCACAGTTTCTCCTGCTGCCTGCAGACGCACCGCCCCCTGGCTGATACAAGCCATTTGCAGACTGCCGCCTCCGTTTCCCTTGCTGCCTGCAGACCCACCGCCCCTGGGCTGAGGCAAGCCATGTGCTGACTGCCCTGCGTATGCTCATTGCATGGAAACTGGGAAGGTAGCATGCCTGCCGAGAAGTGATGGAACTTTGAGTGACAAAAAGTAAAGCAGGCCAGATGAAAGTTGTTGTACTAATGTGGTTGTGACTTACTGACTGGATGATGGATTTTTTAAATGCATTACAAAAATACAGCCTGACAGCTCCCCATCACCATTACCTTGTGTTGAACCCGCCCGTAGTCCCTTCCCTAGCGCTTTCCCCTTGCCTGATCTAAGGATGCCAGTGGGATAAACATACATCGGACCCAATATAGGTTGGCACATTCTACTCCACACAGGGACCCTTTCTGGAGGGTCATGTAACCAGGGATAGACCCTTGTCGTGGAGGCTTGAGGGGGGAACAATGTGGTTGACAGATAAAAAAAACTAGGTCTCGTCCAAACGTTTTTGTGCCTCTTAAACTCTTCAGGGAGGATGTCCAGGTGTGGATGACTTGGTACCATTGTTGCTAGGAATGCTGGTCACTGAAGTCCTAACAGGGAGCCAGGGACAACTCCTCCCTACTCCTCTCCTAGTCCATTCTTAGCACTGCACAGGGTGTAGGGGGAATATGGCAGCAGCCTGAGCACTGCAGCAGCGTTGCCTCCTCCTTGCTCCAGCGCCGTCCAGGTACTTATACAGCACGTGGCGGTTCACCTCTGTGCAGGTAGTGGTGCTTGTTGCACAGTCACCTTGCGTTTGTCAGCTGTCTGCTCCCGAGCCTTCCCTGCCTTGGGGCCTTCTTCGTGGTGTTGGTTGGGGTTGTGTGAGGTATTGGGGGTTGAAGGGGTGTTGGCTTTGGTGGGTGGTCAGCGCAACTTAACCATAACGTCCCTTTAACAAAGTTTTTTTAATGAATTTCATAGTTTTTTAGTAGCACAACTTAACAATAATAACTTTGACTTTATGTACATGTAATATGGAACATACTGAACCCTTTCTACTGAATTTGACGGTCTGCGGACATGTTCGGACAACATTACCAGCACCTAAAAACTCTGGGGGGGGGGTATGTGTAATTGTTATATCATAACATAGGAACATTTAACAAATTCACAAAGCAGCACACATACAAAGTATATATAGTAATACTTAAGAAATGTAACCCATATATGTAACACACTAGCCATTCATTTAAATACAATGGGCCTCATTACACGGACGGCGGTAATGGTTAACGGCCACCGTTAATGGTACCGGTGACTGTTAACCCTTACCGCCTTACTACGAGGTCCCTTAGCGGGTTGGTGCTTTAACGCCTGCTTTTTGCAGGCATTAATAACCAACCCACTAAGGGACCTTGGTGCTAATTACGGCACCGCAAAATTGCGGTGCCGTAATTAGCGCCTTCCCCATTCCCATTATGCCCTATGGGGCATAATGGGAATGGGGAAGGGCAATGGGGGAAGGGGGAATTGCCGCCATCCGTGTAATGAGGCCCAATGTGTTCTAAAATGGAATCTACCAAAAGAAGATAAAGTGGCTTCCACCATAATTACCTCACAGACGCTCCACAACCAACAGCAAGACCAGACGTCTACACTACTGATTACATATCTGACCAGACATAGTAAGTGCCCTTCATTTTACTCATATATTTATAAACTTTCTATATTAGAAAAAAAAATATCACTTTTTTTTTCCTCACAGAAATGTGTAGTACTCTGGACTGGCTAGAGGAGCATTTCCCACGAGACGAAATGTTAGAAGATAGTCCACCTAATGGTCCACACTTTACTATATAAAACAATTAATAAATATTATTTTGTATACATTCAACATATACATTTTTTTTTTTTTACAGACCCTACAAAAATTGCAACTTCCAAAGAAAAAGAAGCGGTGAATAAACCTCTTGAACACATTACCCACAAAATGGACCAACTTATGGCAAATTATACGGATTTAAAGAACTTTGTGGAAGATCACCTAAAACCACCAACAACATACCACCTGTACTTGTCCCTCCTCACCATATCCCATTCATTTACCCCCAAACTCTCTCCATGGACCACAACATTTTGATGAGATTTCCATCCCTTCTTCACCTGATCCCACTTATATTGAAAACCCTAATTCTCCTGTTTTTGTTTCCGTTTCTGCCCCTCCTTCTCAGTCATAAATTGTTTATATATGTTAAATAAAGTTACTTTTTTATATTGTGTTGTAATTACTTTCAGTTCTTTGTGGTAAAACCAATTTAGGTGTCCACGGACAGCGCGGTTGTTCGGAAATGTTCGTAAATAAACAAAAATGTAAGTGTCCTGAAGACACTATATCTGTCCGTAATGTTCTCATACAAGTTGAAAATATTCTAAGAACACTCGTAGTGTCCTGAAATGTTCGTAAATAAACGAAAATGGAGGTGTGCTTGAGACGCTATGTCTGTCCGTATTGTGCACAAGTAAATTAAACTGTGCTAAGAAGAAACGGCTGTCCGTAACTGTTCATTTTACAAGTGACGCACTTTTAATTAGTTCAGGACCCGAACACTGTCCGTAGAACATCAACACGCATGCGCAAAACAATGTCCGTACATTGAGTGTCCTGCGGACGGCTGCTACCTTAGCGAACATGCTCATGAAACAATCATGTGACCGCGCCCACGCTGATCACGTGTTCTGAATGCGGACACTGTTTGTGTCCCCGAACACTTTAAAAGTACATTTCCAAGTAATCCACAATATTTCTCATTAAAAACTCAACATACCACAAATCCCACATACTAATCCTAAGTTTCCACATAGTTTTGTGACTTTTTGAACCTTTTTTGGTGTTCGATCTGTCTAGCAGATGGCGCGCATGTCCGCGAACTGCGCACAAGCACCCCTATAAAAGACCACGCCCTAGAGCTCATTCTCATTGTGTTTCTGGCTATTTTACAGAGCACATAGATTTTTGCTGCAACCTGCAGATTTCCATCTTCAACCTGATGGCTTCTGTGGCTCCACTGCTGCCACCTGGTGCTGTATCTGCCTCAGCACCACCCCCACCCCCTCCACCACCACCACCACCTTCCCAAGGGCCTGAAGAGGGGAACAGGAGTGAGGATACAGAGGAGGAAGAAGAGGATGACGAGAATGAGGTAGAGGAAAACCCTACTACCCGCCCTCGGTGTGATTCTTGGGTGTGGCAGTTGTTTACCATTCATGGGACTGGTCCTAAGGCTCGTGCGAACTGTGTCACCTGCAATGAGTGCAAAATGGTACTCAGTCGCGGGAGGCATGGTTCGTATAGCTTTGGGACTACGACCATGAAGCGACACCTGAACTCATTCAACACTGGGGCCATTCGCAAAGTTGTACCTTGCGAAGAGCGTAGTAGGTTGATTGCCTCTACTTGATCCTCCGTTTCTGATCCTGTCACCACAAAGACCACCTCTGTGGGACAGAGTCTTCCTCAAGCTGCCTCACAGGCCATACAGAATTCTGATGACCCTTACCTTTCGAGGGTCACAGTTGTATGTATGTACTGTGACACAGTACTCTGCAGGGGGGAGCGACTTCGCAGTGCTTTTGAGACTATCGTCTCAGAGCACGAGAAGACCTGCTCACTACCCAAATAAAACCCACTCTACATCTTCCTCTCTCAGCTCGCCCTTTCTTATCCCTGTGGTTGGTGTCCCCCCCTTTACCCTCCTTTACCCTCCTCTCCTAGTGTGCCGTGTTTAAGAAACCAAAAAAAAAAAAATAACAAAAATCTAAAAACAAATAAGGCTCTTTTCAGAGCCGCCTTTCATAGTTAAAAAAACAGAAGTAAAGATAAATAACGCAGGGCCCTTTCTATTTCTTGAAAGTCCGTGGACAGTTCGCGAACATAAAGAAAATTGGGATGCTACCCTATTGTAACCATTGCATTCTTCTCTGGGAGGAAGTGGTGGCTCTGAAAAGAGCCTTTGGGAGGTGTTTGTATGTCAAAAATTATAAATACTTAACACCTACTTCAAAATAGATGCTGCATTTCTAAAAAAGGTCACAATGCATTTTGTACATTTCTCAGAAAAATCTGATTGCCAGCATAAGTAAGATGGACTCCATCTCTGCGAAAAATGTATGTACTACGAAACATAATATTTTCATTGTGAAATGGGGACATGCCAAAATCTCTTCGGAAGGCACAAACAGCCTTATTGACATTACGCCTTGCTTTCTCCATTTGTGGACCACATGAGAAAGAACAAAATCCAACACAACGCAAATATCAACAGTAATACCCAAACCAACACAACACTACAATGAAACATATATACAGTTACCAAGTGGCCTAAAGGAGTCGTGCACAGAATGGGTCCACAACCTTGAAGGAAAGCGAGCAAACAGTGCAAAAAGTCTTTAGCCAGTTCTTCATCATCCAATCCCTAACTAAGAGGCAGTCCAGTCCCTAAGAAGAGTGGAGCCCAACACTCAAAAGTACTTTTGGATGTAGGTGCATGCGATTGTGCGGTAGAGCGAAAATGGGGTCTCTTGCAGGGGCTGTAGCAGCTCAGGAAGGTGGGTGAGGCAATGAAGAATAAATTCCCACTATTCAAGGAGGGTCTCCGCAAGAGGGCAGAACAGGTTCCAGGAGTTGGGAATAGGACGGTAGCACAGGCAAACTGTGGAAAGGTGAGTGGCCCTCAGGAGACACTTGTGCGTAAAAATAGATGGAAGCGCTTGGGGCCACCGGTAAAGTTTGCAAGTACTCACCGACCCCAGGTGCACTCTGGACCAAACTTTGGCAGTTGAGTCCACTTCGGTTGAAGGTTCAAATACGGCAATTGTACGGCTCTGCGGCTTTCAGCAGCTGAGTTACAGCGATGATTCCATGACAGGTCAGTGACGATTTCTCCACTTCGTGTGAAGGGATCAGACCAGTTTCCCTGCAGCAGGATTCAGGGCACAGCAGCAAGGCACCTGCGAACTTTACCACCACTGCTGGGCGACACAGTGTTTGTGTGCACTTGGGTTCAGGCGTACTCTCCTAATTCCAGACCTAGGCTGTGTAGTTGTACAAAACTAGGCAGGAGAGTGCCTTGGACCCAGTGGTTATGATCTACTAAGTTTTAAGTGTCAACTCAAAACAGTGGCGGTTTCAGAGCAAAGGTCCTAATGAAGCTGGTTGGCCCAGGAACACTTCCGAAGAGGATCGCTTGCAGGTTAAGATTAAGGTGCTGTGAACTATATCATCCCCTGCAAGTTAGGGGATGATATTATCTCTCCATTATCGAAAACAAAAATCTTGGGAGTTACCTTGGATTCTACATTAAGTATGAAGGCTCATGTATCCACGGTAGTGGCGGCAGTAACCTAATATGTTAAGCTTCTTTCCCATCTAAGGCCTATGATTTCACAGGAGTGTGCAGAGACTATTGCCAGGGCAATAATCAGGGCAAAGTTGGACTATTGCTGTAGTCTTCTTTTAGGCATTAGTCAACCAGAATTACGCAGAATACAGGTTGCTCAGAATTGGGCGGTCAGAGTAGTTCTCAGACTACCTAAGTATAGTCATATAACCGAGGCTAGAAGATCTCTTCATTGACTTCCGATAGAAGCCCGGATAGTCTTCAGAGTCCTGGTCATCCCCTTTAAGTGTAGGCAACAAGTTGTGCCCACTTATTTACAGAATTATATAATAGAGAATTCTAACCAGCGCTCCCTCAGATCAGGAACACAAAACTTGATTGTGCAGCCCAGAAGCAGGACTGCTAAGGCAGGAACTGGGGCCTTTAATGTCAGGCCTCCTTCCCTCTGGAATAAACTTCCAGACTGATTAAGGCATAAGAAGTCCTTGCAAGTCTTCAAGAAAGAACTTAAGACACACCTTTTTGCTTAATCTAAATGAAGATTACCTCTCGTATGACCGGAGGTGTATAGCCGGTGTAACAAGTGGTAAACATCAGCTTGTTCCCGTTTATCTTATTTTTTTACGTTCTTTTCTTATGAGGATGAAGTGTCTTGGTGTCCCATTGTTTGTTTAATACTTGTTGTTTGATCTGCGCCTTTATGCCTGAGGGTCAATAGTGCGCACTATAAATGTAATGTAATGTAACTGGACTCTTGTGCTGCAAAATACACATAACACACAGAATAAGGAGGTATAGAACAAGGACAAGGAGGCTCTGTCCCTCCAATGCATTTCCAGCATCACAGGTGCCCCCCGCAGACTGAGGTTAGGGTGGCTGATCTCCCATGATATGGTCAACCTCATCCAGGAGTCAACATACCTTCTGGAAAGGCCATCTTCATTATCAGGACTCTTCCCTGGTCTGTGCTCAATAGTGAAGTTGAGTACTTGCAGGCTAATGGACCACTGAGCAGTTTAGGGTTTTTATCCTACATCTGCATAAGCCACTTAAAGGACTTATGGTCAATTTGGACCTTGAAGGTAGACCCAGTAAGGTAAGGTCCAAGGCTCCGAACTATACTAAAGCATTCCCTTTCAATGGTGGCCCACCTAAGTTCTCCACCTTTGAGTTGCCTACTAATGATGCTAATGGGATGTTCACTCCCTTTGCCATCCAACTGTGTCACTGGAATCAGTCTGTACAATAAGGTGTTTGCTGTAGTCAGGAGCACAGAACACAGGTGCCCTATACAGACTTTCCTTCAAGCCACCAAATGCCCTCTGACAGTCTTCAGTCTAATGAACCTTCTTGGGTGGCTTGGGTGATGTCAGAGGGGCAGCTATGGTGCCGTAGTCTGCCATGACGTCTCTGTAGTACCCAATGAGGCCCCACAAAATCTCACCTGGGTTTGAGTAGTGGGAGTCTCCCAGTCCTGTACAGCTTGTACTTTGCTGGGGAAAGGTTGGATTCAACACCCTCCTACTTCATGACCAAGGTATCTGACCTTCCCCTTGGCCATCTGGTACTTGGTGGCCCGTTTCATGGCCTGCAACATCATGTCCAAATGAGTCAAATGCTCTTCCCAGGTGGAACTGTAGAGAGCAATGTTGTCTAGATAGGATGACCAAGAAATATTCTAATCCGAAATGAGCAAGGAAGAAAAAAACCTAAAGTAATTTTTTTTAAAACTACTTTTGATTTTGTCTCCCACGGACATGATGGACCACCCGCTCCGCTTACCTTCTGTTGGCACACAGCGAACTGTCCCGCAGCCTCCTCAATCTCCCTGCAACGCTGGTTACCTTTATGCACATGGCAGGGAACCAGCGTTTCAGTGTCCTACGTTTTTTTTTCGTTTGCTTTTTGCCCGCTTACCTTTTAAGTCCCGGAATAATGAACAAGTGGAGCGGGGCACCCCCCGAAACCCCTGCTCCCCTTGACCAAGACTTTCGGACTCATTTCCGGTGTTTTCTCCCTATCAGGTTGTCTTTCATTCGTTTCTTTGGATTCCCCTAGATAGACAAACAGAAGACCCCTAGTACACTGAGGTCATGATTGACAAGCCTTTGGAATGTGGCAGGGGTATTCTTCAACCCAAAAGGCATGACTCTAAACTGGTAGAGCCCCTCACTGGTTGAGCAAGCCATTTTCTCCTTGGCCTGGTCAGTCAGAGCTAGTTGCCAATAGCCTGATGTGAGGTCAAAGGTACTTAGAAACTTGGCAGCCCCTATGGTGTCCACAAGCTCATCAGCCCTGGGCAACGGTTGAGCATCAGTCTTTGTGAGTACATTGACTACTCTGTAATCCACAAAGAGCCTCCAATGGACAACGCCATCAGTGTCAATTTCATGCCTGCACCATTGGTTGAGGCCGGGTTCAGTGAAAACAGAAGGGCATACTCTGGAGTCAGTTCTGGAGAGAGATACACTCCCCTCCACTGAGACATCCCAAGGGTCGCTAGGCATTAAATCAGGAAGGGTCTCACTCTCATCCTCCTCTTGCCCTGAAGCTAGCAGAAGACATGAGATTTCCTCTCACCTATGGAAAGGCTTGAGGGTCTACCGTAGGGGTACCCCATGTCCCACGAATAATTGACTGCACCCATTTTAGAGATTATCCTGAAGGGTCCGATAGAATCCAACACACTCACATGATGATAGAATCCAACACACTCTCAGGATGATGGAATCCAACACACTCTCATGATGATAGAATCCAAAACACTCTCAGGATGATGGAATCCAACACACTCTCATGATGATAGAATCCAACACACTCTCAGGATGATGGAATCCAACACACTCTCGGGATGATGGAATCCAACACACTCTCATGATGATAGAATCCAACACACTCTCAGGATGATGGAATCCAACACACTCTCGGGACGATGGAATCACACTAGGTGCAAAATGGGGTGCTCAAAAAGCTACATGGGCATCTCTACATGGACAAGCTTCAGTGTTTCAAGACCACTGCACTGTGGATGTGTGGTGTATAACAGGTGTATAACATAGCACCGCATGCATCCAGCACCGGGCTCTGGTATTGTGCATGGAGACCAGGGCTGGCCATTCATACTGTGCATTTCAGACCTGAAATCAGCATTCATCGAGCCATCAGCCGCACACAGCATTCGCTTAAATAAAGAGTGATAGGGGTGCTTACCTGGGAGATGCAGCGCAGCAATTCCTACACAATCATGAAAAAACAAACCACGTGTCAATGTCGGGCACGATCATATCCCTTCCATTACCGCAGATTACAGGCGCCATCATAGTATGGGTGATTTAGTTGGGTAGTTGAAGAACAGTCCACCTGATTGGTTGGGCGCATGGCACATTTTTGAAAAGACTGCATGTGTGGGTCACAGACTTTTAGCTGGGTCCTGTGTAGCCTGTAGTGGAAAATCAGCCCACTGAATAGCTGTTACCCCAACACTCACGCCAGGGTCGGGGGCCCAGAGCTGGTGACGAATGCAAATGGACACTTTCTTAAACACAGACACACACGCGCATGCGTGCCCTGGTACTCTATCACTCGCCCCATGTTTGGCTCAGTGCCCTAACCACCTCACTCTAGGACATCTCCCACTTTACACCCTCCCCCCAGCAATACCACCCTGGTGCCAGCTTTCCTCCTCCTCCTTCTCATCATAGTGGGTGACTTGGGGGTAACTCCCTTCGGGGCATTTACTTTGATGTCATTATTTGATAGCAGAAGATCCCCCGAACCCTCTTCATCCAACACCCCCCGCCCCCGCTGCTTACACTCTTACCCCCAAATATACATGTTCAGAGGACTGCCCCACAGAGTGAATGCATCAAAGTGACTGGCCACAGTGATGGCAACATCCAGCAGCTGGTTAGGAGCTAGGGCCCACCCTACTCCACAGGGGTCCAGGGCCCGGCGAGTAGTGTGGTCCTTTGTGTGAACATGATGGAAAACACTATTTTGAAGGCGTCTACCATCTGGCATGAACATGTAAGACGTAGAATACACACGCCAATCACATTGTGCATTTCAGAACAGACAGTTACTGACATATTACCAACATGCAAAGAATTCATCCAATAGTTACCTGGGAGATGTATTCCAGCAATTCCTAAAAAATAAATAAATAATGTTTCAATGTAGAGCAAGTTCCTATTTGCACACTTTCCAAATCCATTAACACGAACCACATGTTATAGAAAATATATGACAGGGTCAGCAATGGTGCCCTGTAGCCATTGCTGTGTTGCGGGCACTGTAGGCAGGGCACTGCAGGCTGGGCACTGTTTGGGCACAGATAACTTTGGCATCGATGCACAAATCTCCACAAATGTTCTAAAGTAAACAGACCCAACTCTGGATTATTTTGGACCTGTGTTTTTTTTTTTTTTTTATTTATTTATTTGTTTTTGGTTTTACAAGAAAACCTTTACAAAAGCATAGTGCATTTCCTTAGATAAAATTACTAACGGTTCTCGGAAGCCAGGGAGTAGCTAAAAAATCCTGATGGGCCAATGAGTGACCACCAGGCAGCTCATTAGACTGTGTCATCTTTTGATGCTTTGTTAAAATGGTGAGTTCCTCTGATACTTTTACTATCGCGGCAGTGAGCATAATTTCCTGGCCGGAGATCAGTCTGTTCCAGAATGCATCTTGGATTAAGCTCTCTTCTCTGCTGACGAATCTCCTCAGGAAAGTCACTCTTATGGCCCATGTGCCTTCGCATTCCAATAGCAAGTGTTTCAAGGTTTGGAGGTTCGGAGTTTTGCAGATTTCACAGAATTTTATTGCCTTCTCTCCCTGGTTTCTTTGAGCCAGTATTTCTCCTGTGTGGGCTAAATTCAGACGTAGTCTGAGAAAACTGTTTCTTGTTTCACGATCTGGGAATTTTTCCAGATAGCGTGGCATGGTTCCCAGTTTCCTGTCTACAATCAGGAAATAGTTCAGTGGTTTTAAGTTTCTGACTCTTGTGATTGTGTCGATCCAGTCAGCCATTTTTAGGTTTTTTTTTACTTTCAAAGGGTTTTGTAGCAGGGTTTCTGTTGTTAAATCAAGCTTATGCAGAATCTGTCCGATCTTCTTTTCTAGGCTCGATAGCTGTTTTGATTTTGCTTTCTTTAGATGTTGATTTATGTCGAAAAAGAGGGTGGCCTCACTGGCTGTGATTATATTACGGTATAGTGAGAGGAGTTTCCACTCTGCGTAGCAGCTCAGTGAGGTCAAGCCTAATTCGAACCTCAGACTAGCTGACGCTGTACACATTGGAAGCCTGATGGAGGATTTCCAAATAAGGCCCTCAATTTTGTACCAATCATAGTTCCACAGCAGAGGTTTTGCCTCCAATCCGTAGAGGAGGACAGGAACTACTTTGCCTACATAGAATTTCTTGAGTGGTAACAGTGAAAATTTACAAAATTTTCCATTTAGGTTTTTCATTTGCGCAATGATTTTCGAGGTCTTGTTGTGAATGGATGAATTCGCCTTGTTTACAGTTGGATGGGCTAAGACTTCGTATCCCAGGTATGTTAGCTCATCTACTCTGGGAATTTCCTCATTATCCAAAACCCAGATCCTTGATGTTACCTTTTTCCTTGGATGTTTGAAAACCAGGACCTTAGATTTTAGTGGGTTTATTTTAAGGCCATTTAACTTGGCGTATTCATTGAGTTTAGATAAGAGATGTTGCAGTCCTAATGGTGATCCATCCAAGAGAACGAGATCGTCCGCATAGGCCAGCCAGTGAATTCTTCTGCTGTTGATCCTGGGACAGATCAGCGACGCCGAGGCCAAGAAGTCTCCTATGTCTGAGAGGAAAAGATTGAAAAGCAAAGGTGCACCCAAGCAACCTTGTCGTACCCCTTTTAGAACCTGGATTGCTTCTGAGAGGTTGCCGGCGTCATCCAGCCTCACTCTGATCGTAGTGTTTTTATGTAGTTCAACGAGCATAGCCAGCAGGGGAGCTGGAATTCCCCGTTTGCTCATTTTCTGCCATAGGAGTGATCTGTCCACCATGTCAAATGCCCTGGACAGATCTACCCATGCCCCATACAACGGCGAGCCTTCTTTCTCATTCGAGCTTTCGCTTAACAGGTTCAGTGTAAGGCCATTAAGGCTGGTAGAAAGACCCTTCCTGAAACCTGTTTGGTGCGGGGGGAGAATTTCGTTTGATTCTACCCAAAGGGAAAGTTCCCTCATCAATATTCTCATGAATATTTTGCTGTCTATATCCAAGAGAGCTATGGGTCTATAGCATTTTGGACTTAGCCTGTCACCCCCTTTGAAGAATGGGATCATCACTGCATTCTTCCACGATGGAGGAAAAGTTTTTTCCCTCATTATTCCTTGAAAGAGATAGTATAGCAGTTTTGACCAAAGTTTTGGCTGATTTTTTAACACCTGGTATGTGAGGCCATTCGGCCCTGCGGCTTTCGAGGTAGAGGATGATGTAATTAATTCTTCAATGTCTTCTACGGTAAAATCCAGAGACCAGGTGATGTTGCTGATATTAATGTCTCTTGAGCCTGTTGCTCCGAAGTTCTTGGCCAGGTGTTCAACCCACTTGCATTCCGACACTAAGTTGCAAAGAGCACTGTTTTGGCCAGTTTCAAGTTGATTTAGGACTGCCCAAAAATTTCTGCAGTTATTTGTGCTAAGAAGCGAAAGCATTCTCTCCCCATCCTCTTGTATTTTTAAATGTTTGTGATTCTTAGACCAGTTTCTATAGATTTGTTTGGTTTTTTTGAGTTTTTGAATGCAGCCAACGGGATCTTCTGCTCTGGTCTGTCTTATACTTCGCAGTGTTTGTCGCAGGCATCTTTTCCTTTTGAAGGTTTCCTCGTCGAAGTGGTGGAGATGTGTCTGTTTCCCCACTGTTTGTACTTCGCTTGGTCGGCAGGTGGACCATATGAATTTTCCGAATTTTTCTGGATGACACTTTTCGGCCACTATTGAGGGATGAATGGTTGCTAGCTGATCATTCAAGTTTACCCCCCCATGTTTGTACTTGAGTGCTTTCAATTTCCCTTTAAAGCCCTCCAGTTCCTGTCTAAAGCATGGGTTTGCTGAACTCTGAATTTCAGGAAAGTAGAGTTCCATCCTCGCATGGTCACTTCCCCCTTCCCAATCTAAGTTGAGATGATGTTGGTGCAGGGAAAGTGAAGAAGAGGTGAAGATATAGTCTATTGTTGATTGCAAACTTCCTTGCCGCCATGTAGGTCCGATTTTGTCCTTACTGCTGCCGTCTATAGGTAGCATGTCCAGATCCCATGATTGGAAGAAGTCCCGCCATTGTTTGCCTTTCTGTGTAGTACTGTATTTAGGTGAGCTATTTTTCCTGTTCCCTACACTGATGAGATCTGTGTTTAGGTCTCCTGCTACAATGATCTGTGCTCCTTTGTGGATCATCTTAACCCTAGAGAAGAGCTCATTTAGAGTTCCTATGAAGTCTCGGAGTTTGGAAATGGCTGGGTTCCAGTAGATATTTACCAAAATGAGATTTGCCTGACAGTCATTCTGTCTTATCTCTGCTTTAGTGGCCTGAATGCCCACTGGATTATTGCATAGCGTGACCACGTTTTTAATGGCGGAATTTTTAGTTGCTATTAGCATTCCTCCTGCTGGTCTACCTTTGGCTTTTTGAGAGGCCCTGAGGTTTTGCACTGTGAAGCCCTCTATCTCGATAGGATTAGCTAACCATGTTTCCTGAAATAATAAGATGTCATTACGTTCTAAGAGGTCGTTTTTGAGTTGCTTTTTCTTCAAAAAGCTTGGGCCTCTGGTGTTCCATGAGACTAATCTAAGGCCTCTCTGACTAAAGACTGTTCTGTTCCTCGCCCAGTTTCTGGAGGATTTGCGAGATGATTTCTGGGAGTTTAGTTATCAGGTCTTCTTTTAAACTGCGGCTGCTTGTTACACTGCTTTGGGGCTCTCCATAAGTTCCGGCAGTGCCCTCAGAAGTGGATGCAGGTTCTTCTGCGGTCTGGTTATGCCACCGGTAACTTCCATACATTCCTTCTTCCTCTGATTCATATACCCAAAGCCCTTCTTTAGCCAGGTCGTCTTTATTATTAATGAGCGCCTGTTGTGCCTTTCTTGAGGTGAGGGCTATCTCCACAAAGAATTTATCCTCCCTGAATGGGAAGGCTAAGTATTCAATATCCTCTGAATCAAAAAGATAGAGATTATAGTTCTTTTGGATTTCCGACAGTAGGACGGATCTGCATAGTGATATCCTTGTACTCTGATTCTCTAGTCTAAGCCACAACCTTGGGATTGTAAAGTTCGATGCCGCTAATTCCTCGTTTCTTGCTATGGGGATTTGTTGTTTTTGTTCGTTTCCCTCTCTTTCTCCGTTTTGAGGATACCTTTCCAGGTTTATAAATTTCCCGGACCCGTTCCAGCAAATTCCTTCGTTGAGTAAGGGGCTTGGTGATGTCACTTCTTTGCTGGCTGGCCCGGGAAGTGTGTTTCTTTCTTGTAATGCAGGAGCTTTTTTATCTGACGGCTTCAGAAAAATAGGGGCCATTTTTCTCAATGCTTGCTTGGGCTCCCCACCGGGTTCCTTTCTTGGTTCTTTATTTAAATTTTGTTTTAAAAATATTGGAGCCATCTTGATGTTTGTAGAAGCCAGTATGCTTTTTTGGTTAACGGGAGCTACAGATAATGGAAATATGAGATCCGTTTGCATCCCAGCGTTTGATGTTTGGACCTTGGTTTTGCTAGGACTCTCTCTGCCCGTTGAGCACGTCTTTTTGCCCTGGGTTGTCTCAGGGGCGCTCTTGCTTGCGAGGGCCTCCTGTGTTTTTGATGATTGTAAAAGGTTAGTAGCTGGAGATGCAGTGACAATGGGATCAGTTGTCTTTTCAGCTGTGGGAGTAGAGAGGTTTTTCAGGAATAAATTTACCCCTGCTTTCTTTTTTGCCTTATTTTTCTGGTTTTTGGGTTTCTTCCTTGTTTCCCCTGAAGGTTGGGAAGAGGTGGTCTCTCTTTGTTTTCCCCTTTTGTGACATTTCCTCCTTCTCGTTATCTGTGGGGCCTCGATATTTTGATTTGTACTATCGGTTTTCTTTCCTTCCTCCTCTTGGGTTTTATGAGGGCTGTTGTTAAGAACTTCTATATAGTCAATATCCACATTTGCCAACCTTCTAAATTCTTCCAAGATTGAATTTGAGAGTGGTGTATCATCGAAGGGATCTTTTGACCCTTCTTCGTTTAGAGTCTTGTTCTGTATTTGCAGTTTTTGAATTTCCGAGGGGATTGCCTTTATGAGATTATGAGTGGTTAAGTTATTTTTTGCCCCCTCCTTCAGTAAACTTTGAATTTGGGCGATGTCTAGCCCCTGTTTGATGCCCTCTGTTTGTGTTTCCTTTAGAGTTGGAATCAGGATACTATTCAAGATATTGTTTAAAGCGACCATAGATGATTCATTTTTCGCAATTTCTTGCGACATTTCCAAGAGATGTCCTGCTTGTATTTGCACCTCTGTTTTCAGTAGTTCGAACACTGAGACCAGAGAGTTTAAAACATAGCTCAGGGCTGCCAATGTGTTTTCTGGTGCCAATGGAGGGCCTTCCGGTGAGATGGCCAAAGGCTCTTCTTGTTGGCTGCGGTTTCTCAGTAAGATTGCCCTGGAACCTTGAGTTTTGTTTGTTGGGGTGGTATTTGCTTCTGAGACCTCCATTGGTGTGCTTGTGGCCTGGGTATTGGATTTATGTGATGGTAGATGCCAGGTAGGGTCAGTAAAGCCCTCTAGGTCATTGGTGCTCTTGTTCCTTTTCCTAGGGAAGTGATCATTAATTCTTGTCTGGATTTTTTCAGTTGTCAGAGTGTACTCTAACCCTCTTTTCCATATTTTTTGAATGTTGAGATTTGGGAACCTTTCCGCTGGAGTTTGTTGTGCATCAGTAAGGGTTTGCGTCTCCTGTGTGTCTACTGAGTCTACTTCAGGGACTGTGGATACCCCCCTCCCTGGCGCGCACTCTGCTTCTATATAGGACCCCTCTTGTACTTCCATGTCTTCTTCGAGAGGCGAGCTGCGCAGTCTCATTGCGGTTGTTATACTTGTTGCTTGCTGGTATAGGTGCGCGGGAAGCGCGCTAGTTAAATACCTGTTTGGGTGCACCTCAGACCGCCAAACAGCCGCACAACAGCCAAAGGGCTTGTCTCCTACGGGCTTTGGCGCGAGGGTGGATGGCTCGGCGTTTTGTAGGCGAAGAGGTCACGTGATACGTCACGTGACTTGCAGAAGCCCGCCTCCTCCAGGAAGCACAGGCACCAGCAAGAGCCTCCTCACGGCTCGCAATGCTGAGTTCTCACGCAAGAAGCGAAAGCGTTTCTCCTGCTGAGCACAACAGAGTACAAGTGCTGCAGTATTCGCCCCTCGGGCGGATGGCTCGGCGTTTTGTAGGCGAAGAGGTCACATGATACGTCACGTGACTTGCAGAAGCCCGCCTCCTCCAGGAAGCACAGGCACCAGCAAGAGCCTCCTCACGGCTCGCAATGCTGAGTTCTCACGCAAGAAGCGAAAGCTGAGCACAACAGAGTACAAGTGCTGCAGTATTCAAGAAAGTCAATGTGTATGCTCTTCAAATGAAGAAAAAGAACCACCTGGTATGAGTGGGTCTAAAACGTCAGGATTTTGGACCTGTGTGTGTGGTGTCGTCAGCGAGGGAGCAGAGCAGTAACCTGCCCACCTGCTGTGCAGGCTGACCCACTGGCCGGATTCACACCAAAACCTTGCGCGGGGCTGGCCCGACGCAAGATCCTTTTGTGGTTCTGTCCTGGTTTATCTGGAGCATTCCACAAGCCTACACTTATTTATTATTTATTTTATTGTATAGATTTAATGTGCGAAATGATCCCCAAGGCGTCCCAGAATGCAGACCCGAAGCAAGAAGACAAAATCATATACAATTAGAAGCTCAATAAAATGAAGATAACACGATAGGAACCCTGCACTATCACGTGATACTAATTGAATTATGCTTCCACACGTTGTTCTGGTAGGTCAGAATAAGGGCACAGGGTCACTGGTGACATTTTGGCAGTCATTTTATTTATATATTAAAGAGAAGGCCCGGGCTATCCCCAATAGAAAGGGGCTTGCACTACCGAACACACATCTAACTAGGGTGCTGAACTGCCCTCTCTCCCAAACTACCCTGTTCTGTCCCTAGCGCTACCCCAAAGAAAAGAGGGGTCCAGGAGAAGGTCTCCCTTCTCCTGCACAGGCTTTTATAGCCTCAGCAGGCCTTTCTTGGGATGGTTTTTGGTGATTCTGTGAACAAGTTCCTTTAATTCTTCAAAGTTTTTCTGGGGCTTTCCCTTTCCTACTACTGCCACAGTTCCTTGTTCAAGCCAAGCCTTCCAGACCACTGACCCAGGTGCTCGCTACCCTCCAAACCAGTGTCTCTCTGTTCAACTTATGAAATACTGGGGATTGTGCCCTGTACTGTGGGTTATGTTTCACATACAATTCTTCCCATATCTGTGGATGGTCGCTCTCTCCCCCCTCTCTCTCCTCTCTCTCCTCTCTCTCCACTCTCTCCCCTCTCTCCCCTCTCTCTCCCCTTTTTCCTCTCTCCCTCCCCCCTCCCCCCTCTCTCTCCCACTCTCCCCCCCCCCTCTTTCCCTTGGTAAACTCTGTAACTCTTCCCGCATTCACTGATAGTGAGATGTGTAGGATTAGTCCTTTCATAATCTTTATTAACTTCACCCCCTTCTCGGGTACTGGGTCGAGTATGATTGGTCCCTGGGTAATCTTCATTCGATTCGTGCCACTTCCCCCACCCGGGTCTCCTGGCATTCCCGTTACCTCCGTCATACAGGTGTCGCTGGGTCTTCCTGTGGGGTCGGGTGCACTTCCTATTCTTGCTTCCCCGGCTCTACAGAGTTGTTCCCGGTACAGTCTTGGTATTCACCGGCTGCTTGGTCCACCCTGTCTGGGTCATGCCACCGCTTCCAGGTTTCCCTCTAATGTTCGGTCGGGCTTGTGCTTCCAAATGCTTCTTTCTTCCCTCGGTCTGGGTGGCCTGCTCCACAACAGGAAGCTTTGCGCCCACCGACTGCTTCCTCAGCTGGGATTCAGATCTCCCGGGCTTTGGAATCGAGATCCATTGGTCATTCCTTGGTTTTTATGAGGAGGTGTTGGGCCCTCCCCAGCGTAGGCCCACAGTGCTTGGTCTCTCTCCATGGTGCATTCATCATCCTTTGCCCCATCTTCCTCGTCTCTTACACTGATCATTCTTCATCCTTCTCCCATTCTTCTTCGTCACAGTACAAGTGACTGATGGAGATTGATTACTGATAACATTACAATAGCAAATAGTGACTTGTTTGGAAGGACGGTTTGGCTTCTTTGACGTTATAGTTACTTCCCCAGGAAAGGATATCGGGAGTTCCTGGAGCATTGCTCGATATAAAACCCCAAATACGAATATAATCCGAGCAAAAATGGGCAAAGCGTCAGAGGTTGTGGATCATAGGTGAGGGATTGGCACAGCATAAGGGCGACACATCAATGCACACGCCCTAGGCTGGTGCCGGTGGAGCAATAACCAGCAATCACAATATACATGCACCACCTGAGTCACAGCACTGGCAATACATGCCATATGACGTCATGCACCACCTGACTCACAGCAGTGGCAATACATGCCATGTGACGTCATGCACCACCTGACTCACAGCAGTGACAATACATGCCATGTGACGTCATGCACCACCTTACTCACAGCACTGACAATACATGCCATGTGACGTCATGCACCACCTGACTCACAGCACTGGCAATACATGCCATGTGACGTCATGCACCACCTGACTCACATCAGTGACAATGCATGCCATGTGACGTCATGCACCACCTGACTCACAGCAGTGACAATGCATGCCATGTGACGTCATGCACCATCTGACTCACAGCACTGACAATGCATGCCATGTGACGTCATGCACCACCTGACTCACAGCAGTGGCAATGCATGCCATGTGACGTCATGCACCACCTGACTCACAGCAGTGGCAATGCATGCCATGTGACGTCATGCACCACCTGACTCACAGCACTGACAATACATGCCATGTGACAATGCATGCCATATGACGTCATGCACCACCTGACTCACAGCAGTGACAATGCATGCCATGTGACGTCATGCACCACCTGACTCACAGCAGTGGGAATGCATGCCATGTGACGTCATGCATCACCTGACTCACAGCACTGACAATACATGCCATGTGACGTCATGCACCACCTGACTCACAGCACTGACAATACATGCCATGTGACGTCATGCACCACCTGACTCACAGCACTGGCAATACATGCCATGTGACGTCATGCACCACCTGACTCACATCAGTGACAATACATGCCATGTGACGTCATGCACCACCTGACTCACAGCACTGACAATACATGCCATGTGACGTCATGCACCGCCTGACTCACAGCAGTGACAATGCATGCCATGTGACGTCATGCACCACCTGACTCACAGCACTGGCAATGCATGCCATGTGACGTCATGCACCACCTGACTCACAGCAGAGACAATACATGCCATATGACGTCATGCACCACCTGACTCACAGCAGTGGCAATGCATGACGTCACTCATGCACCACCTGACTCACAGCAGTGACAATACATGCCATGTGACGTCATGCACCACCTGACTCACAGCAGTGACAATGCATGCCATGTGACGTCATGCACCACCTGACTCACAGCAGTGACAATGCATGCCGCAGTGACAATGCATGCCATGTGACGTCATGCACCACCTGACTCACAGCACTGACAATACATGCCATGTGACGTCATGCACCACCTGACTCACAGCACTGGCAATACATGCCATATGACTTTCCACTCTGGAGCCAAGGCACACACCAACAACATATAGTAAACAAATACATTGTGGGGTTCATGACATTTCCGATTATATATAAAGAATAAAGTGGGGAAACCACTTACCACCATGCTTTGTGATGAGGGCATCGACTGTGACATTGCAGGAAAGAGAAAGAGAAAAGGGTAGAAATGAGTACACGTGGAACACCTCATGTGAGCAGAACTAATGAGATGGCATATGTTATAAAGAGTGGCACTGTGGGCAGTGCAGAGCAGTGGCACACCATCCATTCAAAGACATGATTGCACAGCGAGTTCAGCGCTTGCACCGGGGGATGACAACACGTATTACAGCGCTTAGGGTGGGGGGGGATCCATTCTCAAATGCTATATACAAATGTGATATTATTACAGCCAACATGTTGATGGGTATCAAAAGGGTGCAATTCACCATAATCATATTAAAAAGCTTTTGTGGGAACTGTCTATGAAAAACACACTTAGTGCCATTAAACACGGGAGTGAAATCTACAAAAAGCCTAGACCTGGATACATTCCAAGACCTGGTGTCCATCTGTGTGTACCACACAACATGAATGCCAGAAAACTCTGGCGAGCATCATCGCTGAACTGGCGCCACCCACCTTAAAGAAGATATGAGCCAAAAAATCAGCCCCAAGGGACTCAGAGAAACGGAATATGGAGATTAAGGTGCTGAGAGTTGATGTTGCGCGACGCGGGTGTTTGGCGGCGATGGGTTAACAGCACAGATTGTGAGCGCGGTGGACTTCACCCTGCATTGGTGTCCACAAGGCAAGAAGGTGCGGGGAGGGACAGTCACATCGCTGCCCTCCACGCAACTCGCAGACCTTGTGCGTCTGTCCAATTTCCCCCTTGTGTACGCGTGGTTCTCGCTGCAACTATTCAACACTTCCCCTGCCTGCACCTTCACCCTTCTCCCCTTCCTACGCTCCCCGACTTCGAGACACGTGCTTTCCCACACAACCTGTCCCGAGCATCCCTCACAGCCTTGCTCCCCATGTAACTTCTCCCCACTCCCCTGACCTAGCGCATCCCTCACAGCCTTGCTCCCCATGTAACTTCTCCCCACTCCCCTGACCTAGCGCATCCCTCTCAGCCTTGCTCCCCATGTAACTTCTCCCCACTCCCATGACCTAGCGCATCCCTCTCAGCCTTGCTCCCCATGTAACTTCTCCCCACTCCCATGACCTAGCGCATCCCTCTCAGCCTTGCTCCCCATGTAACTTCTCCCCACTCCCATGACCTAGCGCATCCCTCTCAGCCTTGCTCCCCATGTAACTTCTCCCCACTCCCATGACCTAGCGCATCCCTCTCAGCCTTGCTCCCCATGTAACTCCTCCCCACTCCCCTGACCTAGCGCATCCCTCTCAGCCTTGCTCCCCATGTAACTTCTCCCCACTCCCATGACCTAGCGCATCCCTCTCAGCCTTGCTCCCCATGTAACTTCTCCCCACTCCCATGACCTAGCGCATCCCTCTCAGCCTTGCTCCCCATGTAACTTCTCCCCACTCCCATGACCTAGCGCATCCCTCTCAGCCTTGCTCCCCATGTAACTTCTCCCCACTCCCATGACCTAGCGCATCCCTCTCAGCCTTGCTCCCCATGTAACTTCTCCCCACTCCCATGACCTAGCGCATCCCTCTCAGCCTTGCTCCCCATGTAACTTCTCCCCACTCCCATGACCTAGCGCATCCCTCTCAGCCTTGCTCCCCATGTAACTTCTCCCCACTCCCATGACCTAGCGCATCCCTCTCAGCCTTGCTCCCCATGTAACTTCTCCCCACTCCCCTGACCTAGCGCATCCCTCTCCGCCTTGCTCCCCATGTAACTTCTCCCCACTCCCATGACCTAGCGCATCCCTCTCCGCCTTGCTCCCCATGTAACTTCTCCCCACTCCCATGACCTAGCGCATCCCTCTCCGCCTTGCTCCCATGTAACTTCTCCCCACTCCCATGACCTAGCGCATCCCTCTCAGCCTTGCTCCCCATGTAACTTCTCCCCACTCCCATGACCTAGCGCATCCCTCTCAGCCTTGCTCCCCATGTAACTTCTCCCCACTCCCATGACCTAGCGCATCCCTCTCAGCCTTGCTCCCCATGTAACTTCTCCCCACTCCCATGACCTAGCGCATCCCTCTCAGCCTTGCTCCCCATGTAACTTCTCCCCACTCCCCTGACCTAGCGCATCCCTCTCAGCCTTGCTCCCCATGTAACTTCTCCCCACTCCCCTGACCTAGCGCATCCCTCTCCGCCTTGCTCCCCATGTAACTTCTCCCCACTCCCATGACCTAGCGCATCCCTCACAGCCTTGCTCCCCATGTAACTTCTCCCCACTCCCATGACCTAGCGCATCCCTCTCAGCCTTGCTCCCCATGTAACTTCTCCCCACTCCCATGACCTAGCGCATCCCTCTCAGCCTTGCTCCCCATGTAACTTCTCCCCACTCCCATGACCTAGCGCATCCCTCTCAGCCTTGCTCCCCATGTAACTTCTCCCCACTCCCATGACCTAGCGCATCCCTCTCAGCCTTGCTCCCCATGTAACTTCTCCCCACTCCCATGACCTAGCGCATCCCTCTCAGCCTTGCTCCCCATGTAACTTCTCCCCACTCCCATGACCTAGCGCATCCCTCTCAGCCTTGCTCCCCATGTAACTTCTCCCCACTCCCATGACCTAGCGCATCCCTCTCAGCCTTGCTCCCCATGTAACTTCTCCCCACTCCCATGACCTAGCGCATCCCTCTCAGCCTTGCTCCCCATGTAACTTCTCCCCACTCCCATGACCTAGCGCATCCCTCTCAGCCTTGCTCCCCATGTAACTTCTCCCCACTCCCATGACCTAGCGCATCCCTCTCAGCCTTGCTCCCCATGTAACTTCTCCCCACTCCCATGACCTAGCGCATCCCTCTCAGCCTTGCTCCCCATGTAACTTCTCCCCACTCCCATGACCTAGCGCATCCCTCTCAGCCTTGCTCCCCATGTAACTTCTCCCCACTCCCATGACCTAGCGCATCCCTCTCAGCCTTGCTCCCCATGTAACTTCTCCCCACTCCCATGACCTAGCGCATCCCTCTCAGCCTTGCTCCCCATGTAACTTCTCCCCACTCCCATGACCTAGCGCATCCCTCTCAGCCTTGCTCCCCATGTAACTTCTCCCCACTCCCATGAGCTAGCGCATCCCTCTCAGCCTTGCTCCCCATGTAACTTCTCCCCACTCCCATGACCTAGCGCATCCCTCTCAGCCTTGCTCCCCATGTAACTTCTCCCCACTCCCATGACCTAGCGCATCCCTCTCAGCCTTGCTCCCCATGTAACTTCTCCCCACTCCCATGACCTAGCGCATCCCTCTCAGCCTTGCTCCCCATGTAACTTCTCCCCACTCCCATGACCTAGCGCATCCCTCTCAGCCTTGCTCCCCATGTAACTTCTCCCCACTCCCATGACCTAGCGCATCCCTCTCAGCCTTGCTCCCCACGCAACTCCCCACGCAACTGTCCCTGTTCCCCTGACCTACCACATACCTCTCAGCCTTGCTCCCCATGTAACTTCTCCCCACTCCCATGACCTAGCGCATCCCTCTCAGCCTTGCTCCCCATGTAACTTCTCCCCACTCCCATGACCTAGCGCATCCCTCTCAGCCTTGCTCCCCATGTAACTTCTCCCCACTCCCATGACCTAGCGCATCCCTCTCAGCCTTGCTCCCCATGTAACTTCTCCCCACTCCCATGACCTAGCGCATCCCTCTCAGCCTTGCTCCCCATGTAACTTCTCCCCACTCCCATGACCTAGCGCATCCCTCTCAGCCTTGCTCCCCATGTAACTTCTCCCCACTCCCATGACCTAGCGCATCCCTCTCAGCCTTGCTCCCCATGTAACTTCTCCCCACTCCCATGACCTAGCGCATCCCTCTCAGCCTTGCTCCCCACGCAACTCCCCACGCAACTGTCCCTGTTCCCCTGACCTACCACATACCTCTCAGCCTTGCTCCCCATGTAACTTCTCCCCACTCCCATGACCTAGCGCATCCCTCTCAGCCTTGCTCCCCATGTAACTTCTCCCCACTCCCATGACCTAGCGCATCCCTCTCAGCCTTGCTCCCCACGCAACTCCCCACGCAACTGTCCCTGTTCCCCTGACCTACCACATACCTCTCAGCCTTGCTCCCCATGTAACTTCTCCCCACTCCCATGACCTAGCGCATCCCTCTCAGCCTTGCTCCCCATGTAACTTCTCCCCACTCCCATGACCTAGCGCATCCCTCTCAGCCTTGCTCCCCATGTAACTTCTCCCCACTCCCATGACCTAGCGCATCCCTCTCAGCCTTGCTCCCCATGTAACTTCTCCCCACTCCCATGACCTAGCGCATCCCTCTCAGCCTTGCTCCCCATGTAACTTCTCCCCACTCCCATGACCTAGCGCATCCCTCTCAGCCTTGCTCCCCATGTAACTTCTCCCCACTCCCATGACCTAGCGCATCCCTCTCAGCCTTGCTCCCCACGCAACTCCCCACGCAACTGTCCCTGTTCCCCTGACCTACCACATACCTCTCAGCCTTGCTCCCCATGTAACTTCTCCCCACTCCCATGACCTAGCGCATCCCTCTCAGCCTTGCTCCCCATGTAACTTCTCCCCACTCCCATGACCTAGCGCATCCCTCTCAGCCTTGCTCCCCATGTAACTTCTCCCCACTCCCATGACCTAGCGCATCCCTCTCAGCCTTGCTCCCCATGTAACTTCTCCCCACTCCCATGACCTAGCGCATCCCTCTCAGCCTTGCTCCCCATGTAACTTCTCCCCACTCCCATGACCTAGAGCATCCCTCTCAGCCTTGCTCCCCATGTAACTTCTCCCCACTCCCATGACCTAGCGCATCCCTCTCAGCCTTGCTCCCCATGTAACTTCTCCCCACTCCCATGACCTAGCGCATCCCTCTCAGCCTTGCTCCCCATGTAACTTCTCCCCACTCCCATGACCTAGCGCATCCCTCTCAGCCTTGCTCCCCATGTAACTTCTCCCCACTCCCATGACCTAGCGCATCCCTCTCAGCCTTGCTCCCCATGTAACTTCTCCCCACTCCCATGACCTAGCGCATCCCTCTCAGCCTTGCACCCCATGTAACTTCTCCCCACTCCCATGACCTAGCGCATCCCTCTCAGCCTTGCTCCCCATGTAACTTCTCCCCACTCCCATGACCTAGCGCATCCCTCTCAGCCTTGCTCCCCATGTAACTTCTCCCCACTCCCATGACCTAGCGCATCCCTCTCAGCCTTGCTCCCCATGTAACTTCTCCCCACTCCCCTGACCTAGCGCATCCCTCTCAGCCTTGCTCCCCATGTAACTTCTCCCCACTCCCATGACCTAGCGCATCCCTCTCAGCCTTGCTCCCCATGTAACTTCTCCCCACTCCCCTGACCTAGCGCATCCCTCACAGCCTTGCTCCCCATGTAACTTCTCCCCACTCCCCTGACCTAGCGCATCCCTCTCAGCCTTGCTCCCCATGTAACTTCTCCCCACTCCCATGACCTAGCGCATCCCTCTCAGCCTTGCTCCCCATGTAACTTCTCCCCACTCCCATGACCTAGCGCATCCCTCTCAGCCTTGCTCCCCATGTAACTTCTCCCCACTCCCATGACCTAGCGCATCCCTCTCAGCCTTGCTCCCCATGTAACTTCTCCCCACTCCCATGACCTAGCGCATCCCTCTCAGCCTTGCTCCCCATGTAACTTCTCCCCACTCCCATGACCTAGCGCATCCCTCTCAGCCTTGCTCCCCATGTAACTTCTCCCCACTCCCATGACCTAGCGCATCCCTCTCAGCCTTGCTCCCCATGTAACTTCTCCCCACTCCCATGACCTAGCGCATCCCTCTCAGCCTTGCTCCCCATGTAACTTCTCCCCACTCCCATGACCTAGCGCATCCCTCTCAGCCTTGCTCCCCATGTAACTTCTCCCCACTCCCATGACCTAGCGCATCCCTCTCAGCCTTGCTCCCCATGTAACTTCTCCCCACTCCCATGACCTAGCGCATCCCTCTCAGCCTTGCTCCCCATGTAACTTCTCCCCACTCCCCTGACCTAGCGCATCCCTCTCAGCCTTGCTCCCCATGTAACTTCTCCCCACTCCCCTGACCTAGCGCATCCCTCTCAGCCTTGCTCCCCATGTAACTTCTCCCCACTCCCATGACCTAGCGCATCCCTCTCAGCCTTGCTCCCCATGTAACTTCTCCCCACTCCCATGACCTAGCGCATCCCTCTCAGCCTTGCTCCCCATGTAACTTCTCCCCACTCCCATGACCTAGCGCATCCCTCTCAGCCTTGCTCCCCATGTAACTTCTCCCCACTCCCATGACCTAGCGCATCCCTCTCAGCCTTGCTCCCCATGTAACTTCTCCCCACTCCCATGACCTACCGCATCCCTCTCAGCCTTGCTCCCCATGTAACTTCTCCCATGACCTAGCGCATCCCTCTCAGCCTTGCTCCCCATGTAACTTCTCCCCACTCCCATGACCTAGCGCATCCCTCTCAGCCTTGCTCCCCATGTAACTTCTCCCCACTCCCCTGACCTAGCGCATCCCTCTCAGCCTTGCTCCCCATGTAACTTCTCCCCACTCCCATGACCTAGCGCATCCCTCTCAGCCTTGCTCCCCATGTAACTTCTCCCCACTCCCATGACCTAGCGCATCCCTCTCAGCCTTGCTCCCCATGTAACTTCTCCCCACTCCCCTGACCTAGCGCATCCCTCACAGCCTTGCTCCCCATGTAACTTCTCCCCACTCCCATGACCTAGCGCATCCCTCTCAGCCTTGCTCCCCATGTAACTTCTCCCCACTCCCATGACCTAGCGCATCCCTCTCAGCCTTGCTCCCCATGTAACTTCTCCCCACTCCCATGACCTAGCGCATCCCTCTCAGCCTTGCTCCCCATGTAACTTCTCCCCACTCCCATGACCTAGCGCATCCCTCTCAGCCTTGCTCCCCATGTAACTTCTCCCCACTCCCATGACCTAGCGCATCCCTCACAGCCTTGCTCCCCATGTAACTTCTCCCCACTCCCATGACCTAGCGCATCCCTCTCAGCCTTGCTCCCCATGTAACTTCTCCCCACTCCCATGACCTAGCGCATCCCTCTCAGCCTTGCTCCCCATGTAACTTCTCCCCACTCCCATGACCTAGCGCATCCCTCTCAGCCTTGCTCCCCATGTAACTTCTCCCCACTCCCATGACCTAGCGCATCCCTCTCAGCCTTGCTCCCCATGTAACTTCTCCCCACTCCCATGACCTAGCGCATCCCTCTCAGCCTTGCTCCCCATGTAACTTCTCCCCACTCCCATGACCTAGCGCATCCCTCTCAGCCTTGCTCCCCATGTAACTTCTCCCCACTCCCATGACCTAGCGCATCCCTCTCAGCCTTGCTCCCCATGTAACTTCTCCCCACTCCCATGACCTAGCGCATCCCTCTCAGCCTTGCTCCCCACGCAACTCCCCACGCAACTGTCCCTGTTCCCCTGACCTACCACATACCTCTCAGCCTTGCTCCCCATGTAACTTCTCCCCACTCCCATGACCTAGCGCATCCCTCTCAGCCTTGCTCCCCATGTAACTTCTCCCCACTCCCATGACCTAGCGCATCCCTCTCAGCCTTGCTCCCCATGTAACTTCTCCCCACTCCCATGACCTAGCGCATCCCTCTCAGCCTTGCTCCCCATGTAACTTCTCCCCACTCCCATGACCTAGCGCATCCCTCTCAGCCTTGCTCCCCATGTAACTTCTCCCCACTCCCATGACCTAGCGCATCCCTCTCAGCCTTGCTCCCCATGTAACTTCTCCCCACTCCCATGACCTAGCGCATCCCTCTCAGCCTTGCTCCCCATGTAACTTCTCCCCACTCCCATGACCTAGCGCATCCCTCTCAGCCTTGCTCCCCATGTAACTTCTCCCCACTCCCATGACCTAGCGCATCCCTCTCAGCCTTGCTCCCCATGTAACTTCTCCCCACTCCCATGACCTAGCGCATCCCTCTCAGCCTTGCTCCCCATGTAACTTCTCCCCACTCCCCTGACCTAGCGCATCCCTCTCAGCCTTGCTCCCCATGTAACTTCTCCCCACTCCCCTGACCTAGCGCATCCCTCTCAGCCTTGCTCCCCATGTAACTTCTCCCCACTCCCCTGACCTAGCGCATCCCTCTCAGCCTTGCTCCCCATGTAACTTCTCCCCACTCCCCTGACCTAGCGCATCCCTCTCAGCCTTGCTCCCCATGTAACTTCTCCCCACTCCCCTGACCTAGCGCTTCCCTCACAGCCTTGCTCCCCATGTAACTTCTCCCCACTCCCCTGACCTAGCGCATCCCTCTCAGCCTTGCTCCCCATGTAACTTCTCCCCACTCCCATGACCTAGCGCATCCCTCTCAGCCTTGCTCCCCATGTAACTTCTCCCCACTCCCATGACCTAGCGCATCCCTCTCAGCCTTGCTCCCCATGTAACTTCTCCCCACTCCCATGACCTAGCGCATCCCTCTCAGCCTTGCTCCCCATGTAACTTCTCCCCACTCCCATGACCTAGCGCATCCCTCTCAGCCTTGCTCCCCATGTAACTTCTCCCCACTCCCATGACCTAGCGCATCCCTCTCAGCCTTGCTCCCCATGTAACTTCTCCCCACTCCCATGACCTAGCGCATCCCTCTCAGCCTTGCTCCCCATGTAACTTCTCCCCACTCCCATGACCTAGCGCATCCCTCTCAGCCTTGCTCCCCATGTAACTTCTCCCCACTCCCATGACCTAGCGCATCCCTCTCAGCCTTGCTCCCCATGTAACTTCTCCCCACTCCCATGACCTAGCGCATCCCTCTCAGCCTTGCTCCCCATGTAACTTCTCCCCACTCCCATGACCTAGCGCATCCCTCTCAGCCTTGCTCCCCATGTAACTTCTCCCCACTCCCCTGACCTAGCGCATCCCTCTCAGCCTTGCTCCCCATGTAACTTCTCCCCACTCCCCTGACCTAGCGCATCCCTCTCAGCCTTGCTCCCCATGTAACTTCTCCCCACTCCCATGACCTAGCGCATCCCTCTCAGCCTTGCTCCCCATGTAACTTCTCCCCACTCCCATGACCTAGCGCATCCCTCTCATCCTTGCTCCCCATGTAACTTCTCCCCACTCCCATGACCTAGCGCATCCCTCTCAGCCTTGCTCCCCATGTAACTTCTCCCCACTCCCATGACCTAGCGCATCCCTCTCAGCCTTGCTCCCCATGTAACTTCTCCCCACTCCCATGACCTAGCGCATCCCTCTCAGCCTTGCTCCCCATGTAACTTCTCCCCACTCCCCTGACCTAGCGCATCCCTCTCAGCCTTGCTCCCCATGTAACTTCTCCCCACTCCCCTGACCTAGCGCATCCCTCTCAGCCTTGCTCCCCATGTAACTTCTCCCCACTCCCCTGACCTAGCGCATCCCTCTCAGCCTTGCTCCCCATGTAACTTCTCCCCACTCCCATGACCTAGCGCATCCCTCTCAGCCTTGCTCCCCATGTAACTTCTCCCCACTCCCCTGACCTAGCGCATCCCTCTCAGCCTTGCTCCCCATGTAACTTCTCCCCACTCCCCTGACCTAGCGCATCCCTCACAGCCTTGCTCCCCATGTAACTTCTCCCCACTCCCATGACCTAGCGCATCCCTCTCAGCCTTGCTCCCCATGTAACTTCTCCCCACTCCCATGACCTAGCGCATCCCTCTCAGCCTTGCTCCCCATGTAACTTCTCCCCACTCCCATGACCTAGCGCATCCCTCTCAGCCTTGCTCCCCATGTAACTTCTCCCCACTCCCATGACCGAGCGCATCCCTCTCAGCCTTGCTCCCCATGTAACTTCTCCCCACTCCCATGACCTAGCGCATCCCTCACAGCCTTGCTCCCCATGTAACTTCTCCCCACTCCCATGACCTAGCGCATCCCTCTCAGCCTTGCTCCCCATGTAACTTCTCCCCACTCCCATGACCTAGCGCATCCCTCTCAGCCTTGCTCCCCATGTAACTTCTCCCCACTCCCATGACCTAGCGCATCCCTCTCAGCCTTGCTCCCCATGTAACTTCTCCCCACTCCCATGACCTAGCGCATCCCTCTCAGCCTTGCTCCCCATGTAACTTCTCCCCACTCCCATGACCTAGCGCATCCCTCTCAGCCTTGCTCCCCATGTAACTTCTCCCCACTCCCATGACCTAGCGCATCCCTCTCAGCCTTGCTCCCCATGTAACTTCTCCCCACTCCCCTGACCTAGCGCATCCCTCTCAGCCTTGCTCCCCATGTAACTTCTCCCCACTCCCATGACCTAGCGCATCCCTCTCAGCCTTGCTCCCCATGTAACTTCTCCCCACTCCCATGACCTAGCGCATCCCTCTCAGCCTTGCCCCCCATGTAACTTCTCCCCACTCCCCTGACCTAGCGCATCCCTCTCAGCCTTGCCCCCCATGTAACTTCTCCCCACTCCCATGACCTAGCGCATCCCTCTCAGCCTTGCTCCCCATGTAACTTCTCCCCACTCCCCTGACCTAGCGCATCCCTCACAGCCTTGCTCCCCATGTAACTTCTCCCCACTCCCCTGACCTAGCGCATCCCTCTCAGCCTTGCTCCCCATGTAACTTCTCCCCACTCCCATGACCTAGCGCATCCCTCTCAGCCTTGCTCCCCATGTAACTTCTCCCCACTCCCATGACCTAGCGCATCCCTCTCAGCCTTGCTCCCCACCCAACTCCCCACGCAACTGTCCCTGTTCCCCTGACCTACCACATCCCTCTCAGCCTTGCTCCCCATGTAACTTCTCCCCACTCCCATGACCTAGCGCATCCCTCTCAGCCTTGCTCCCCATGTAACTTCTCCCCACTCCCATGACCTAGCGCATCCCTCTCAGCCTTGCTCCCCATGTAACTTCTCCCCACTCCCATGACCTAGCGCATCCCTCTCAGCCTTGCTCCCCATGTAACTTCTCCCCACTCCCATGACCTAGCGCATCCCTCACAGCCTTGCTCCCCATGTAACTTCTCCCCACTCCGATGACCTAGCGCATCCCTCTCAGCCTTGCTCCCCATGTAACTTCTCCCCACTCCCATGACCTAGCGCATCCCTCTCAGCCTTGCTCCCCATGTAACTTCTCCCCACTCCCATGACCTAGCGCATCCCTCTCAGCCTTGCTCCCCATGTAACTTCTCCCCACTCCCATGACCTAGCGCATCCCTCTCAGCCTTGCTCCCCATGTAACTTCTCCCCACTCCCATGACCTAGCGCATCCCTCTCAGCCTTGCTCCCCATGTAACTTCTCCCCACTCCCATGACTTAGCGCATCCCTCTCAGCCTTGCTCCCCATGTAACTTCTCCCCACTCCCCTGACCTAGCGCATCCCTCTCAGCCTTGCTCCCCATGTAACTTCTCCCCACTCCCATGACCTAGCGCATCCCTCTCAGCCTTGCTCCCCATGTAACTTCTCCCCACTCCCATGACCTAGCGCATCCCTCTCAGCCTTGCTCCCCATGTAACTTCTCCCCACTCCCATGACCTAGCGCATCCCTCTCAGCCTTGCTCCCCATGTAACTTCTCCCCACTCCCATGACCTAGCGCATCCCTCACAGCCTTGCTCCCCATGTAACTTCTCCCCACTCCCATGACCTAGCGCATCCCTCTCAGCCTTGCTCCCCATGTAACTTCTCCCCACTCCCATGACCTAGCGCATCCCTCTCAGCCTTGCTCCCCATGTAACTTCTCCCCACTCCCATGACCTAGCGCATCCCTCTCAGGCTTGCTCCCCATGTAACTTCCCCCCACTCCCATGACCTAGCGCATCCCTCTCAGCCTTGCTCCCCATGTAACTTCTCCCCACTCTCATGACCTAGCGCATCCCTCTCAGCCTTGCTCCCCATGTAACTTCTCCCCACTCCCATGACCTAGCGCATCCCTCTCAGCCTTGCTCCCCATGTAACTTCTCCCCACTCCCATGACCTAGCGCATCCCTCTCAGCCTTGCTCCCCATGTAACTTCTCCCCACTCCCATGTCCTAGCGCATCCCTCTCAGCCTTGCTCCCCATGTAACTTCTCCCCACTCCCATGACCTAGCGCATCCCTCTCAGCCTTGCTCCCCATGTAACTTCTCCCCACTCCCATGACCTAGCGCATCCCTCTCAGCCTTGCTCCCCATGTAACTTCTCCCCACTCCCATGACCTAGCGCATCCCTCTCAGCCTTGCTCCCCATGTAACTTCTCCCCACTCCCATGACCTAGCGCATCCCTCTCAGCCTTGCTCCCCATGTAACTTCTCCCCACTCCCATGACCTAGCGCATCCCTCTCAGCCTTGCTCCCCATGTAACTTCTCCCCACTCCCATGACCTAGCGCATCCCTCTCAGCCTTGCTCCCCATGTAACTTCTCCCCACTCCCATGACCTAGCGCATCCCTCTCAGCCTTGCTCCCCATGTAACTTCTCCCCACTCCCATGACCTAGCGCATCCCTCTCAGCCTTGCTCCCCATGTAACTTCTCCCCACTCCCATGACCTAGCGCATCCCTCTCAGCCTTGCTCCCCATGTAACTTCTCCCCACTCCCATGACCTAGCGCATCCCTCTCAGCCTTGCTCCCCATGTAACTTCTCCCCACTCCCATGACCTAGCGCATCCCTCTCAGCCTTGCTCCCCATGTAACTTCTCCCCACTCCCATGACCTAGCGCATCCCTCTCAGCCTTGCTCCCCATGTAACTTCTCCCCACTCCCATGACCTAGCGCATCCCTCTCAGCCTTGCTCCCCATGTAACTTCTCCCCACTCCCATGACCTAGCGCATCCCTCTCAGCCTTGCTCCCCATGTAACTTCTCCCCACTCCCATGACCTAGCGCATCCCTCTCAGCCTTGCTCCCCATGTAACTTCTCCCCACTCCCATGACCTAGCGCATCCCTCACAGCCTTGCTCCCCATGTAACTTCTCCCCACTCCCATGACCTAGCGCATCCCTCTCAGCCTTGCTCCCCATGTAACTTCTCCCCACTCCCATGACCTAGCGCATCCCTCTCAGCCTTGCTCCCCATGTAACTTCTCCCCACTCCCATGACCTAGCGCATCCCTCTCCGCGTTGCTTCCCACATAATTTGTCCCCGCTCTCCCTTGCACATCCTTCTCAACGCTGCTCCACGCAACTGCCCCTGCCACCTAGCACATCCTTCTCAGCATTGCTCCCCACGCAACCCAGGCCCCCTTCTCTCCTCTCCTCTTCAGGCTCGCTTGAGCTGCATCAAGTGGATTGTTCCCTGCCTCCTTCTCTCATCCTACGCCCTTTTGTACTGTGACCATTGTATTGTCATTCCACTGCACTGCCTGCATTTCCTCTTACTTCCAGGTTTCCTTGGACTATCAGCGTTTGTGTATTTTGTTTTGTTGGGTTACTATTGTATTGTGGACGTGCTGCATCGCTTGCATTTCTCGTCTTCCCCTCTAGAGCCCTCATGATTATTCTGTAATGTACTTGTTGCTTGCACTGTCTTCTGCACTCACTCATGGACCCTGAAAGTTTCAAGAGTTCTTTTCTGTGTGTGACCCCACATGTGCCTCCCTCCTGTTTCTCCTGCCGGGGACCGACCTCCTCCCCCTACTGCCTGTGCTGCCCCCCCACCCCTTGCTCTCCGCCCGCACCCTCTATGGTGCTCTCTGTCTCACCTATCTTTTCTAACTGCTTTTCTATTGACTATCCCATCCCTCTCACTAAGTCTGGCAGGAAGAAGCTGAAAAGGGACATCCTGGTCTCCAACCCAGGCCTCCCTATCACTGATACCTACACCAGTGCTTCCTCCAGGCAGACCCTTACCAACATACACTTAGCCGTTCCCTCTCCAGGCCTATGGACACGCCATATGGTCTCTGTTTTCTCTTTTTCCTCCTCTGCCAATAATGGTGGCACCAGGTGGGAGGGCCTCCTCACCCCCTTCTACTCTTCCAAGACCATCATCGATGTCTCTTTATATGGCACTATCTTGGTCCAGGTCCCTTTGGCCAAACTCCTCCTTTTCGATAGACGCTTCCCGTGTGTTATCAACTTCCTTCCTTAATCTGCTACTCCTACCTACCCCTCTCTGGCTCTTCTGCCTCCTACTTCCCCCGCCACCTCCCTGGCACCCTCTGCTGTTTATATGGCCACTCTGCCACCTCCTTCCTCCCCCACCACCTCTCTGTCACCCTCCTCTGCTTCTTTGGCTGCCTTGCTGCCTCCTTCCTCTGCCACCTCTCTGGCACCCTCTGCTGCTACTCTGGCTGCTCTGTTTTTTTTTCCTCTGCCACCTCTCCGGCACCCTCTTCTTCCTCTCTGACTACCCTGCCATCTCCCCCTTCCTCTTCTGCCCATTATCAGGCACCTCTACAACGTGCACAGGGCAGATTTCATGCCTTAGTTCACAGCCAGCTCAATCACAAGTTTTGACACTTCCTGCCCTGATGGCTACAAGATCCTCTCCGAACCCAGAACCAACTGCCCTCAGGGCTTGGGGGGAGTGGAGTGGTCCTGGTTTTCCCAGAGTGGATCCCTGCTTCTGTCATTCCTACGCAGGCCTACTCCTCCTTTGAATGCCTTGTCTGCAGGCTCTCCATCTCTCCTGGCCTCTCTCTCTGTGGCCACCATCTACAGGCCCCTGGCCAGGTCACCCTCTTCCTCAGAGTGTGCTGACCTCTCCTCCTCCCTCCTTGCCTCTTCCCATCATCTTCAACTCCTCTGAGACCATACCCACACCTTGGGGTCACACACACACACACACACACACACACACTTATAGTGATATAATTGAAAAAATGTGTATGACTTTTTTTTCGAAATGGGGGGGTTCCCCCCAAACCCCCTTTTTTCCCCATTTTTTTTTAATTCCCGGATCCCAAAATAAATATATAATAAAAAAACGAGGAATTCAACTTTTTTTTCGACATTTTTGTCTTTCGACCTTTTTCGATATTTTGACTGCGCACCACACACTTGCTCTCCAATCTTGACTCTAACCTTCCTTCTGTCTTCATTCTTCTTGATCTCTCCTCTGCTTTCGACACGGTCAGCCATGCCATCCTGCTCAATCATCTCAGACAACCTGGGTATCTCTGGTCAGGCCCCAACCTGGTGGACCTCTTTTCTCACTGATCGACCCTCCCAGGTCCAACTTGGGTATTTCCTCTCTTCTATCTCTCTCTCTTTACTTGGAGTGTTCCCCAGGGGTTTAACCTCTCTCTCCCTGGCTCTTTAATCACTACCTTGCACTGCTGTCCCACTGCATCTCTACCTTCTGCTCTAACTTTCAGCGTTATGCAGATGACACCCCACTCTCCTTCAGGCTCCCCTCAGCCACTTCTACTCCTTCTCTTATACCCGACTGTCTGTCCGCAATTCAGGAATGATCTGCCTCCAATGATCTCTAAGACTGAGATTCTCCTCACTGGGCCCTCTAACTGCACGTTCCTGTGAGGCAGGGAACCTTGGTGTCATCTTAGACTCCACTGTCTCCTTCTCCCCCTCATCGCTGACGTCTCTAAGAAGTCACTATCACCTGCACCTCCTCTGAGGTATTCTTCCTTTTCTCACTTTCCCCCAGAAGCTCACTGTCTCCAGAGCTCTGGTCCTCTAGGCTGGACTACTGCAACAGCCTCTTTCTAAATTTGTCTGCCTCTACTCTTTGCCCTTTACAACTGCAAGACTTGTCCTTGGCCTCAAGCCCAGGGATTGTATCTCTCCAGCCCGGATGTCCTCACTGGCTGCCAGTGGCTGCAAGGATCTAGTTCAAGACCCTCAGCATCGTCCACAAGACTTTCTGGGGCCAGGGACCTCACTACATCCAACTTTCTCTTCCTAGGCATCTTCCTTCTCAAGCCCTCGACTCATCCACCTTCAACTCTCTGAGGGTCGGACGCTTCTCCAGTGTCATGCATGGTAGACATATTACCTCTAGATCTGGAACACCGTCTTCACGCAGAACGGGTTATGCTCACAGAACTGCTAAGCCTTTCTATTCTAAATGGAGGTTGTTTGATATCTTGCCTGGAAAACGACATTTGCATTATTCACGTCGTTGAATTCACGTGATTCAGGATGTATTACTGCATTACGTTCATAAGCAGCGTGGAGACGTCGCTCGCTGTTTCTGATTGAACCAACATGGCATTTTGGTAGCTGAAACCTTGATCTGTGCCCTCGCATCTCTTCAGTTACATCTTTGGCTTTCTCCTGCGTGTTAATTTCACATTCGAACTCCTGGAGCTGCATTCAAGAAGTTACAGCAGCTTTTCCTGTTTGCGTGTATTTTCTACATGCTACCTTCGGCAGTCGTCCATTAGAAGACCAACGGACGGCTTTTTCTTCACACGCGAGTTCTGGCAGTCATGTCTGCGTGTACTTCAGTCGCGTGTATAAACACACGCAGGTTCCTGATATCTTCACGTGCTGCTTTCCAGGCTGCGTGTAAGTTTGGCGCGTGTAAAACCACACACGGTTTCCTGAATTCTTCAAGCGTGGCTGTTCTGGCTGCGTGTACTTTGGTGCGTGTAAAGACACACGCTGGTTCTTGAACTCTTTAAACGTACCATTCCACACGCAAGTTTTGTTTCGTTTTGGATTAATCCCTGGCACCTGTGATGAGATGACAGGTGGACTTCATTTCATCATTTCTGTTCTACGTGGGAAAGGAAGTATTGCCGACAACTGTTATTTTGAAGGTGATTGTGCACAGTACTTTGGACGCTATCCTGTGGTGCACCAACCCGGTATCTAGCGTGAGCCTCGTGCCGTTCGGGATAAGTTTCCCTTACTAACCTTCCCTCCTTTTGTTGTTGTTTCAATTCCTGGATTTCTTCAGAGACTTGTTGGCGGAGCCTCCAGTTCTAAGTCTACAGGTTAGTGTTGTACTAGGTGCTATTGCTGTGCTATTAGTGAGAGTTTTAGTTGGAACATTTTCTCATTATACCTTATTCTATCGTAGGCTGACTTCCAATGATGTTCCCACACCCTTTCCAGTGATCCCTCTCTCTGCCTGTTTTATTAGTCAGAGAGTTGTATCATTTGGAAGGTCTATTTTTGACTTCACTACTATCAAGCTGTGTGATTCAAAGATCCGGAAGAGCCCTACCAATTGTATCCTGTATCGTTACCTGTATCCTTTTTCATAAGATACTTGGGTGATTTATGACATCCAGGCAGAGTGTTGGGGGCAGATCCCTGTCCTCGGCTGGGCCCTCCCTCTGGAAAAGCCTTCCTGCCTCTCTCAAACTTGAGCAGGGCCAACTAAGGTTCCGGAAGAAACTCAAGACCTTACTTTTTGCTTCTGCTTTCTCGCTCCCTCTCCCTTGCTGATCTCCCATTCTGCTGTACTTACTGGTTACCTGGCCACCCACTGAATTTACGGGACCAGGTCCCTGCACGACCAGTTGTCTTTGCACTGCCTCCGGGCCTCCCAACCACTTAAGGGACTGTATCTGCAGCCCTACGGTCCCCTGACTCTCTGCACTTATGAGACAGCTCCTGGCAGCCCTTACGAGTTACCTACACTCTCCCCTCTTTCCTCCCCCATGGAACATCTCCCCAAAGGGCAATCAAGTCTGTCAAAGGTGGCAGAGAGATCAAGGAGAATGAAAATAGATGGCTACTGGCAGTGACGAGTCATGGTGAAGGAAATAGAGATGTTAGTGAGGCCTGTGGGACCCAACGTGGAGGAGGAGCTCACTATGGGACTGTGCCTTCAGGTAGACATTGATGTAGTTGACAATGTTAGAATGGTGAGGGTGGTGGAAGAAGAGATGTCGATAGTTAAATGGAGAGTCGAGTTCAGCTGCGGCTTTCTGCATGGTGGGACTGACAGCAGCTTTCATGAAGACACAAGAGGAAAGTGAGAGATAAAGGGGATTAGAGCATGTAGAGCAGGAAAGGGGGCTGTACTTTGACTGCAGTGTGAATGAGTCAGCAGGAGTGAAGGAAGGGTTGGCAGACCAGAGGAGATATGCCAGCTCAGCCATGATGGCGGTTGGGAAGTCCAATTGTGAGGATCGGGCGAGGTGGTGGACAGAATGAAGAAGGAAGGAGAGGAGGACCGAGTGTTCAGTATTCTGTGGAGTTGAATGGGGCCATATGTTGGTGTATGATAACTATTGCAGAGGAGAACCGAGAGAGGAGCTCAGACGTGTAAAATTGTTGCACTTGGTTTAGTCCAGCGTAGGAGTCAGAGCAAGGATTATTGACTCGATGGTGGGCATTGTTTGAGTGACGCAGGCAGAGGAACATAGCTGATCTAAGCTGTTGGATGGCTGGGGAGATCTATGGTTGAGGACAAGTGTGAAAGAGTTCAAAGAATCGAGTAGGGTATTCATAAAGAAGTGATACATTGAACACAAGCAAATTCTTTTCAAGAAGTAGAGAGAAAGGTGAAGTGAAGTCCTGAGTGGGCTCAGGTAGGGGGGACATTCTGCTTTAAGGGTTTATTTTGAGATTTTAGAAGGAGGGGAGTGGTTTGTTTGTTTGTTTAAAAAGGAGTGAAAATTCCAGTGAATATATACTAGGAGGTTAGAGGTCATTCTCCTTGATCCAGCGGATGACGTGAGATCTAAAGCGTGAGTAGGTTAGGTCAGTCCTCAGGGGTGGGGGTGTGAACAGCTTTAACCAGGAAGCTACTCCCGCCAGTCTTTGTGCGTTCATACCTGGGCACTGTAAGAAGGTTGGCGTTAGTAGTTCTTGTGGGTCGGTAGGCGAGTTGTCTCGTAAATCTGTCTGTGAGATATTTTGGGGCAGCTTGGTGAAGGCATTTGTGTGTGAGGGATACTGTTTTGAGGAAGATTTTATCATTCGTAGATAGCCAGTTATTAGATCTTCTGTGGTCAGAGATATGGGCTTTCTTAGGAATGCATAGGGCTGCTCTTAAGGCGTTGTTTTGCTAAATCTGGATCTTATTGGTAATGTAATTATTACTCCCTATGTATAGGGCATTACAATAATTCAGTTTGGACAGAACAAGGGCTCTTGCCAAGGTAATGCAGTTGTTGGGGGAAAGGAAGGGCTTGGCTGCTCTAATTAGTTTGCAGGTGTCGGCTGTTGATGAGGCCATGGAGTTGATTTTCCTTTTAAAATTGAGTGTAGAGTCTAAATAGAAGCCAAGGTTTTTGACTTTCTTGGCTACTGTGATGTTATCATCATCTATTATAAAGTTGGAATAATTATGGCCTAAGTTGTTAAGATTTGCAGGGGTGCCTAGGATAAGGAGTTCCTTCTTGTCATCATTCAGACATAGACCGTGAGAGGCCATCCATGCCTGGATGATGAGGTACACTCTATTCACAAAGGCCAAATCCTTGTTGTAGTCGCCCGTCGACGGGATGAGTATCTGGGTATCATCAGCATAGTTAGTGCAGGTGATACCCAGGTCATCTAGATCATCAAAAAGGGGCTTTGTGAAAATGTTGTATAGAGTGGGGGATAGGCAAAATCCCTGTGGCACCCTACAGGTGATCGGTATGGGGTCGGCTGCTGCTATGGGGGAGAAGACGCGCATAGATCTATTGTTCAAAAAGGATTGGATCCATCCTATCACTTCTAGTGAGAAGTGGGCAGAAGAATCCAAGTGGTTGCACAGGATCTTGTGGTCTAGTAGGTCGAACGCCGCTGAGAGATCAAGTAGTAGTGGTGCTGCCTTACATTGTCTCTCAGAGCGTCGATCTGTGCCTTGAGGTGTATGAGTGCTGTTTTGTTTCCGTGTTGCGGTCTAAATCCTGACTGCCATACTCCTAGAAGTTTGTTGAATTCCAGGAATTGTTGGATTTGGAGGTATACCACCTTGTCCAAGATTTTAAGCAGGAATGGGACAGTGGTGATGGGGCAGTAGTTAGTGGGTATGGAGGGGTCAAGGGTTTGTTTTTTAAGTAAAGGGAGAACCCAAGACTGTGTGAAATTTTTCAGTATGGTGCCAGTTGAGAAGGAGGCGTTTATGAGTTTGGAGATGAAAGGTGAGAGGTCCCTTGCAGCGTCTTTTATAATTTGGGTTGGGTACGGGTCGCCATGGCAGTTAGAGGGTTTGAGTCCAAGGATGATTTTTTCGACTTTTAAGATGGATACTGTATTAAACTTGAAGCGGGATGTGTGTGATCGGAGGGTGGTGGTTGTAGTTGGGGCAGAGGCTTGGACATATTGTTGGGCTTAGAGGCCAGGTGGAGGGTCTCTTTTTTGTTACTGATCTTAGCTTGGAGAGTCGCTACCTTATTCGATAGGGCGCTCTGAATGTTGGTACACCATAGTTTTTCCTAGCAACAGGTATCTGGTGCTATGATGGGTGATTCTATTTCTTTAAGGATTGTGAACAATTCTTTAGTCCGAGAATTGGCTTGCATAATGCGCAGACTGAAAGAGGATTGTTTGGCGAGTATGATTTCTTTTTCGTAGAGGGAGGCTATTTTACTAAGATTGTTTTTGTTAGTCTCGGAAGGGTCTTGTCTCCAGATTTGTTCGCTTTTGCGTTTTTCTAGTCTCATGGCTTTCAAGTGAGTGGATAACCAGGTGTTCACATGTTTTTTAGGTTTGCTCTTCCTATTTTTCAGTGGTGCGATGGCGTCTAATGATGATAACATTATTTATTTATACTCCTCTACCATGGTGAAGGGGTCAGTGTTGGCAGCGAGCGAGTTTAAAGTGGGAAGAATCAAAGGGGTGAGTTTTTCAGCTGTGATGTTTCCTTTATTTCTCGTGGTGATGGCTGGGGCCATGTTGGTGGCGGGTGGTGGAGGAGTCACCTCTAGAGAGAAGAAGATCAGGTGGTGGTGGTGGTGTCGCCTCTAGAGAGAAGAGATCAGGTGGTGGTGGTGGTGTCGCCTCTAGAGAGAAGAGATCAGGTGGTGGTGGTGTCGCCTCTAGAGAGAAGGAGATCAGGAGGTGGTGGTGTCGCCTCTAGAGAGAAGGAGATCAGGTGGTGGTGGTGTCGCCTCTAGAGAGAAGGAGATCAGGTGGTGGTGGTGTCGCCTCTAGAGAGAAGGAGATCAAGTGGTGGTGGTGTCGCCTCTAGAGAGAAGGAGATCAGGAGGTGGTGGTGTCGCCTCTAGAGAGAAGGAGATCAGGTGGTGGTGGTGTCGCCTCTAGAGAGAAGGATATCAGGTGGTGGTGGTGTCGCCTCTAGAGAGAAGAAGATCAGGTGGTGGTGGTGGTGTCGCCTCTAGAGAGAAGAGATCAGGTGGTGGTGGTGGTGTCGCCTCTAGAGAGAAGAGATCAGGTGGTGGTGGTGTCGCCTCTAGAGAGAAGGAGATCAGGAGGTGGTGGTGTCGCCTCTAGAGAGAAGGAGATCAGGTGGTGGTGGTGTCGCCTCTAGAGAGAAGGAGATCAGGTGGTGGTGGTGTCGCCTCTAGAGAGAAGGAGATCAAGTGGTGGTGGTGTCGCCTCTAGAGAGAAGGAGATCAGGAGGTGGTGGTGTCGCCTCTACAGAGAAGGAGATCAGGTGGTGGTGGTGTCGCCTCTAGAGAGAAGGATATCAGGTGGTGGTGGTGTCGCCTCTAGAGAGAAGAAGATCAGGTGGTGGTGGTGGTGTCGCCTCTAGAGAGAAGAGATCAGGTGGTGGTGGTGGTGTCGCCTCTAGAGAGAAGAGATCAGGTGGTGGTGGTGTCGCCTCTAGAGAGAAGGAGATCAGGAGGTGGTGGTGTCGCCTCTAGAGAGAAGGAGATCAGGTGGTGGTGGTGTCGCCTCTAGAGAGAAGGAGATCAGGTGGTGGTGGTGTCGCCTCTAGAGAGAAGGAGATCAAGTGGTGGTGGTGTCGCCTCTAGAGAGAAGGAGATCAGGAGGTGGTGGTGTCGCCTCTAGAGAGAAGGAGATCAGGTGGTGGTGGTGTCGCCTCTAGAGAGAAGGATATCAGGTGGTGGTGGTGTCGCCTCTAGAGAGAAGAAGATCAGGTGGTGGTGGTGGTGTCGCCTCTAGAGAGAAGAAGATCAGGTGGTGGTGGTGGTGTCGCCTCTAGAGAGAAGAGATCAGGTGGTGGTGGTGTCGCCTCTAGAGAGAAGGAGATCAGGAGGTGGTGGTGTCGCCTCTAGAGAGAAGGAGATCAGGTGGTGGTGGTGTCGCCTCTAGAGAGAAGGATATCAGGTGGTGGTGGTGTCGCCTCTAGAGAGAAGGAGATCAAGTGGTGGAGGTGTCGCCTCTAGAGGGAAGGAGATCAAGTGGTGGAGGTGTCGCCTCTAGAGGGAAGGAGATCAGGTGGTGGTGGTGGTGTCGCCTCTAGAGAGAAGGAGATCAGGTGGTGGTGGTGTCGCCTCTAGAGAGAAGGAGATCAGGTGGTGGTGGTGTCGCCTCTAGAGAGAAGGAGATCAGGTGGTGGTGGTGTTGCCTCTAGAGAGAAGGAGATCAGGTGGTGGTGGTGTCGCCTCTAGAGAGAAGGAGATCAGGTGGTGGTGGTGTGGCCTCTAGAGAGAAGGAGATCAGGTGGTGGTGGTGTCGCCTCTAGAGAGAAGGAGATCAGGTGGTGGTGGTGTTGCCTCTAGAGAGAAGGAGATCAGGAGGTGGTGGTGTCGCCTCTAGAGAGAAGGAGATCAGGTGGTGGTGGTGTCGCCTCTAGAGAGAAGAAGATCAGGTGGTGGTGGTGGTGTCGCCTCTAGAGAGAAGAGATCAGGTGGTGGTGGTGTCGCCTCTAGAGAGAAGGAGATCAGGAGGTGGTGGTGTCGCCTCTAGAGAGAAGGAGATCAGGTGGTGGTGGTGTCGCCTCTAGAGAGAAGGATATCAGGTGGTGGTGGTGTCGCCTCTAGAGAGAAGGAGATCAAGTGGTGAAGGTGTCGCCTCTAGAGGGAAGGAGATCAAGTGGTGGAGGTGTCGCCTCTAGAGGGAAGGAGATTAGGTGGTGGTGGTGGTGTCGCCTCTAGAGAGAAGGAGATCAGGTGGTGGTGGTGTCGCCTCTAGAGAGAAGGAGATCAGGTGGTGGTGGTGTCGCCTCTAGAGAGAAGGAGATCAGGTGGTGGTGGTGTTGCCTCTAGAGAGAAGGAGATCAGGTGGTGGTGGTGTCGCCTCTAGAGAGAAGGAGATCAGGTGGTGGAGGTGTGGCCTCTAGAGAGAAGGAGATCAGGTGGTGGTTGTGTCACCTCTAGAGAGAAGGAGATCAGGTAGTGGAGGTGTGGCCTCTAGAGAGAAGGAGATCAGGTGGTGGGGGTGTCGCCTCTAGAGAGAAGGAGTCAGGTGGTGTTGGTGTGGCCTCTAGAGAGAAGGAGATCAGGTGGTGGTAGTGTCGCCTCTAGAGAGAAGGAGATCAGGTGGTGGAGGTGTGGCCTCTAGCAAGAAGGAGATGAGGTGGTGGAGGTGTCGCCTCTAGAGGGAAGGAGATCAGGTGGTGGTGGTGGTGTCGCCTCTAGAGAGAAGGTGATCAGGTGGTGGTCGTGTCACCTCTAGAGAGAAGGAGATCAGGTGGTGGAGGTGTGGCCTCTAGAGGGAAGGAGAGCAGGTGGTGGTGGTGGTGGTGTCGCCTCTAGAGAGAAGGAGATCAGGTGGTGGTGGTGGTGGTGTCACCTCTAGAGAGAAGGAGATCAGGTGGTGGGTTAGTGTTGGGTGGTGGTGGAGGTGTTGCCTCTAGAGGGAAGGAGATCAGGTGGTGGTGGTGGTGGTGTCGCCTCTAGAGAGAAGGAGATCAGGTGGTGGGTTAGTGTTGGGTGGTGGTGGAGGTGTCGCCTCTAGAGGGAAGGAGATCAGGTGGTGGTGGTGTCGCCTTTAGAGAGAAGGAGATCAGGTGGTGGTGGTGGCGTCGCCTCTAGAGAGAAGGAGATCAGGTGGTGGTGGTGGTGTCGCCTCCAGAGAGAAGGAGATCAGGTGGTGGTGTCGCCTCTAGGGAGAAGGCAATCAGGTGGTGGTGTCGCCTCTAGAGAGAAGGAGATCAGGTGGTGGTGTCGCCTCTAGAGAGAAGGAGATCAAGTGTTGGAGGTGTGGCCTCTAGAGAGAAGGAGATCAGGTGGTGGTGGTGTCGCCTCTAGAGAGAAGGAGAGCAGGTGGTGGAGGTGTGGCCTCTAGAGGGAAGGAGATCAGGTGGTGGTGTGGCCTCTAGAGAGAAGGAGATCAGGTGGTGGTGTCACCTCTAGAGGGAAGGAGATCAGGTGGTGGTGGTGTGGCCTCTAGAGAGAAGGAGATCAGGTGGTGGTGGTGGTGTCGCCTCTAGAGGGAAGGAGATCAGGTGGTGGAGGTGCCGCCTCTAGAGGGAAGGAGATCAGGTGGTGGTGGTGTGGCCTCTAGAGGGAAGGAGATCAGGTGGTGGTGGTGTCGCCTCTAGAGAGAAGGAGATCAGGTGGTAGTGGTGGTGGCGTCGCCTCTAGAGAGAAGGAGATCAGGTGCTGGTGGTGGTGTCGCCTCTAGAGAGAAGGAGATCAGGTGGTGGGTTAGTGTTGGGTGGTGGTGGAGGTGTCGCCTCTAGAGGGAAGGAGATCAGGTGGTGGTGGTGTCGCCTCTAGAGAGAAGGAGATCAGGTGGTGGTGGTGGTGTCGCCTCTAGAGAGAAGGAGATCAGGTGGTGGTGGTGGTGTCGCCTCTAGAGAGAAGGCAATCAGGTGGTGGTGTCGCCTCTAGAGAGAAGGAGATCAGGTGGTGGTGTCGCCTCTAGAGAGAAGGAGATCAGGTGGTGGAGGTGTGGCCTCTAGAGAGAAGGAGATCAGGTGGTGGTGGTGTGGCCTCTAGAGAGAAGGAGATCAGGTGGTGGTGGTGTCGCCTCTAGAGGGAAGGAGATCAGGTGGTGGAGGTGTCGCCTCTAGAGGGAAGGAGATCAGGTGATGGTCAGACCAGAATTGGGGATTGATGGATGTTATGGAGGTCTGGCATTTGTGCTCTGCCATCCAATCACAGGTTCTTCCTTTGGTATGGGTGGCACTCATCACTTTTTGGGTGAAGCCCAGTTCCTCAAGGGAGTCAACGATGTACATGGCGTTGCTGTCAGATGGGTCATTGAAACCTAAATTAAGATGTCCTAGGAGGAGACAGTGTGAGGCGTTTTTGAGATTATCAGATAAAACGTTAGTTAGGTCTTCGAAGGAGCCTTGGGGACCAGGAGGTCTGTATATGAGGTGGATAGACAAGGTCCTGGATTCCGAAATGGTTAACTTGGCTGTGAGGGATTCGCAAGAGTCTAGGTTTTGGGGTGTGGAAAGTCTCAGTGATAGACTAGTTTTGGAAATTATGGCGAGGCCTCCACCTCGAGACTTAGTGCGATCTATTCTAAGGAGAGTGTAAACCTCGGGAATGGCTAGCATGATCGCCGGGCCTGCTGCTGAATGAAGCCAGGATTCCGAGATAGCAAGGAAGTCAATTTTTCTGTCTGGAGCAGGTCAGCAATTTCCGTTGCGTTGGCAACCATGGAGCAGGCATTTATAAGGGCTCCTCTTAAGCTGGTCTGGGTAGATTCCTTGGATGTTGACTGGGAATCGTGCAGGTTTTTAGGGTGGATGTTGAAGTCTCGGGTAAGCCAGCGATTGAGCTGGAGTGGGTGTTTGATCTTGATAGTTTTGTGGAGGGAGATGTTGGTATTAAGCTGTAGGTTGCTGTAGGTATTGTTTATGAGAGGGCGGTAAGTATTAGCTGGAGGTTCATAGATTTTAGGGAGTCTAGCACAAAGTTTAAGGTTTCTCTGCAGGAGACTGCAAGCTCTGGTTTCCAAATTATTCAGGCTTGGAGGTTTGCTCTTATGGGTCACCGGATAGTGTGGAGTAACTGTTAATGGCGAGGTAGGAATCATGATGGGATGTAAGCTGCTGATAAGGTATAGAATAGTCCTCAGCAGGACACTATAGGTCATTGGAAGGTGCATGGTTTACTTGTGTGATGACTAAGTGGGCTCGGAGGTAGCTCTAAGGCCGGGATGGAGTGCAGGGTGCTGCAGACTCAGGGAGGCACTGTTGTCAGTGGGTAGCCTGGATTGGCAGTGTATCTAGGAGCTATGTGGCAGGCATGTCAGAGATTGCCTGGAGGTGCAGATAGGATGGTACCGATCTGGTGGAATGCAGTTACAGCTTAAATGACATTGGTCAGATACAGTGCAGAATCGACGAGGTGGCACTGGGCAGATAAAATACAAAGTCAACCCAGTGCACTGGGCAGGTAAAATGCAACTTCAATGCAGTTGGCGCTAGACAGGTAAAAGCAACTTCAAGGCAGTTGGCGCTAGGCAGGTAAAAGCAACTTCAATGCAGTTGGCGCTAGGCAGGTAAAAGCAACTTCAATGCAGTTGGCACTGGACAGGTAAAAGCAGGGTTCAGTGGGAAGTAGTAAAGACATTACTGTGCAACAGAAGCTATTGCACAGGAGGCAACTGGCTTGAGTCTCATGGCAGGGGCTGCAGTGCCTAGTGCGATAGTACATATTATGGTATAGGTGCTTTTGAGTCTCACCATAGATGCCTTGGCAGGTCAGGGGTCTGGGCTAGGTTGACTAGCTTAAGGGCTGGAGAGAGTACGAAGGTGGGGGTGGAGGAGGCAAGGCTAAGGGACCTGGAGCATCAGGCAGCATGGCCAGCTCGGTCAGGAGCCTTTTTTCATGTGCCTTCGTCTACTGGCGAGATATGATTGGCTAGAAATAATTCTGGCAGCCAATCCGGATGCTTCAGGGGGTCAATGGCTGAGGTGGGGAGGGTTGCATTACATGGGGCGGCCATGTTGGAAAGTGGCAATCCTCGTGTTGGTCAATGGCGGATGCGCCTCGAATCAGATAATAAACGGGAAGCTACAATTTCTGTAGAAATATGCAGAATCCTGTTGCAATGCAGGCGGGGCAGCAAATCTAGCAGTGAATACATCGCGGGATGCAGCTCAACCGGGAAATAGCTTGGGCTGGAGTAGAAATGCACATAAGCTTCCCTTGAGAGCCAGAGCTCCAGCCCTGATGAAGAGGCTCTGATGGTGGGAGGAACCCAGTGAAGTCTAGTAGAGACTCTTCAGAGGCCTGTGAAGCATTGGAGGGGTGCAGGGCCATTGACTGAGGCTGAGAGTAACATGAGATTGTGGGGGGCAAGATATGGATGGCAAACAGAGAATGGCGCTACATGAAGAGCTTTGTGCCGGGAAGTATATGGCAAAATGGGACAGTCTAAGAACTCGGAAGGACTACAAAATAGCATGCAAGCAGAACAGATGCTCTCCCCTTCCATTGCAGTCTTTGACAGTTCCAAGTCTACTCATCACATCACACTACTATGTCACTGCTACATAGTTATTCACTATTGTAAGCCGCCCTAATACTAGGAAGCTAACCTCCGGCTACAGAATATATATATTCAATGATATGCAAATATAAAGTAGAACTAAGAACGTAGCCCCAACACTTACAAGACTGAACCAGCCCCATCGTCCCATCATGGTCTCCTATAAACCAGTTGAAGATGTAATCTGAAAAATAAAAACAAAACAGTACCATTGTCAGACAAAGCCTGCTAGGATTACAGCCTTAGAGAGCTTGCAGACAGCGTGAAAGAGCCCAGACAGGCATAGATGCAAGAGCAGATCAAGCATAGCACAGGGCCTCCTGTCGTGCATCCGTCTCGACTAGATGTTTTCATTCGTTTTCAAAATAGAAGATATTTCTAGGGCATGTATTTTATTTAGTGTTTTATCCTTTTCAAAACGTAAGGGGTCAAGACCTTTTGGAGACATTACATGTTAAAGTAACAAAGGAATATGTCATAGAAAACAAGATGCAGAACTTTAACCTTCCTGCAGGTTGGTTTGGAAAATCTTTAACAGCAGAACACATAAAACAATGACATATAATCCCCATACAATCCAATACTATGTTACCCTAACCTGTCATCAACTGGTTTGTGTAGGTTTTTTAGCACCTTGACCTCAGTGCAACAAAAGCACGTTTTTCCACGACCTCTGTAAGGAGAGACCAAGTCTGCCAAATAAATACAATAGTTGTTTACATGGAGCTAGATACGTTGAAACACCCAAGGTAAAGTAAATGAACATTGCACACGTGATGCAGGTAAGTGGTCTAAGCTTCGCTTTGGAGCAGGATTGCTTTTCAGTAGAGTTTAAAGGTCATACCTGATATTTGCACATGAATTTGTTCACAATCAATGCAAAGCCTATGAGAAACCTAATTCCCAGAGGGGTCAATGGTAGATACTTAGGTAAGTTTAAAGCTAGAGATGACGTCACTCATACCCACACGTCAGGGTTGGCTGGCAAGGTAATAGGTGAATTTTAGATAAACTTGGCCTCAGACTGTATAACATGCTGAACCACAAAACTGACAGAGGTCCAGAGTTGCTGGGGAGCAGAGGCCAAACAGGGCAGAGTTAAGGGCTAATCCACAGAGCTGGGCGACTGAGCTGAACCACGAGCTGGACTCCATCCATAAGAACAAGCAAGAAGCTATTCTAATGCCTTTACCATGACTGATTAAATCTACATGTGGTCCTAAGAAATTACACCGGGATATTGCTTTAATATCAACCAGTCTATCCTCACAAAAGGACTCTGCGATGCCCTCAGAATCACTGACCAGGCACTGGATTGGTTGACCTCTTTCCTTACTGACCTCCCTTCCTTTCTCCACCACTACACTTTACCTGTGGCGCCCCCAAGGGCTCTGTCCCATCACCTTTGCTCTTCATTATCAATCTTGCTCACCCGATCTCCACCTCTCCTCATTTCCAGTGTTAAACTGATGACACACAGCTTTCCGTCAAACTGCCCTCTGCTACCTCCTCTCTCCTCCCTGTCTGTCTGCCATTCGGGCATGGTGAGCAGCTAACGATCTCGGTCTTAATGCCAGTAAGACTGAGATCCTTCTGATTGGCACACCTGCACCCTCATTTCCTCCCACCATCTGGCCACCCTCTTTGGGCCCTCTACCCCCACCATCCTGTGAGGCCAAAAACCTTGGGGTCATCTACGACTCCGCGCTCTCCTTCACCCCTCACATCATGGACCTTCCTAACAAGTCCCACTTACAGCTCCACCTCCTCAGTCATTGTTGCTTTCCTCATCTTCCCCCAGAAGCTTAATGTCTCCAGAGCTCTCGTCCTCTCCAGGCTGGACTATTGCATCAGCCTCTTTCTCAATCTGCCCCTTTCCTGCCGTCGCCCCTCCAGAGAATCCAGAATAGGGCTGCAAGACTTATCCTTGGCCTCAAGCCCAGGGACTGCATCTCTCCAGCACTTAAATCTCTCCACTGGCTCCCGGTGGCTGTGAGGATCGAATTCAAGACCCTCTGCATCATCCATAAGGCTTTCTGCGGACTGGGACCATGTTATCTTCAACTTACCCTCGCTAAATACTCCCCTTCTAGAGCCCTACGCTCCTCGAAGTCCAACTCGACGGTTACACGCTTCTCCAAGCAGAGAGTGGGGGGCAGGTCTCTGTCTTCGGCTGGTGCCTCACTTTGGAACAGCCTCCCTGCACCCCTCAGCCTTGAGCGGACTTCTTTAAGTCAGAAACTGTTTAAAACTGTACTTTTCTCTACGTCTTTCCCTCCCCTGTTAATCTCCCCCCGCCCCCCCCACCGCTGTGACCGGGGGCTGATCCTTATGAAAGTCACTGGATCCAGGCCCTTTTTTTAAAGTTGTCACTAGCACCCTCCCTTCCACTGCACTGCCCTTGCGGGCCCCCTGCTTGGCCTAGGTCCCTCTCCTCTCTCCCCCTAGCACTTCCCTCCCTGGCCCTGCACCAGCACCCTCCTTTCCACTGCACTGCCCTTGCGGGCCCCCTGCTTGGCCTAGGTCCCCCTCCTCTCTCCCCCTAGCACTTCCCTCCCTGGCCCTGCACCAGCACCCTCCCTTCCACTGCACTGCCCTTGCGGGCCCCCTACTTGGCCTAGGTCCCCCTCCTCTCTCCCCCTAGCACTTCCCTCCCTGGCCCTGCACCAGAACCTCCTTCCACTGCACTGCCCTTGCGGCCCCTGCTTGGCCTAGGTCCCTCTCCTCTCTCCCCCTAGCACTTCCCTCCCTGGCCCTGCACCAGCACCCTCCTTTCCACTGCACTGCCCTTGCGGGCCCCCTGCTTGGCCTAGGTCCCCCTCCTCTCTCCCCCTAGCACTTCCCTCCCTGGCCCTGCACCAGCACCCTCCCTTCCACTGCACTGCCCTTGCGGGCCCCCTACTTGGCCTAGGTCCCCCTCCTCTCTCCCCCTAGCACTTCCCTCCCTGTCCCTGGCCCTACACCAGCACTCCCCCTTCCACTGCACTGCCCTTGCGGGCCCCCTGCTTGGCCTAGGTCCCCCTCCTCTCTCCCCCTAGCACTTCCCTCCCTGGCCCTGCACCAGCACCCTCCCTTCCACTGCACTGCCCTTGCGGGCCCCCTGCTTGGCCTAGCTCCCCCTCCTCTCTCCCCTAGCACTTCCCTCCCTAAACCTGCACCAGCGCCCTCCCTTCCACTGCACTGCCCTTGCGGGCCCCCTGCTTGGCCTAGGTCCCCCTCCTCTCTCCCCCTAGCACTTCCCTCCCTGGCCCTGCACCAGCACCCTCCCTTCCACTGCACTGCCCTTGTGGGCCCCCTGCTTGGCCTAGCTCCCCCTCCTCTCTCCCCCTAGCACTTCCCTCCCTGGCCCTGCACCAGCACCCTCCCTTCCACTGCACTGCCCTTGTGGGCCCCCTGCTTGGCCTAGGTCCCCCTCCTCTCTCCCCTAGCACTTCCCTCCCTGGCCCTGCAGCAGCGCCCTCCCTTCCACTGCACTGCCCTTGTGGGCCCCCTGCTTGGCCTAGGTCCCCCTCCTCTCTCCCCTAGCACTTCCCTCCCTGGCCCTGCAGCAGCGCCCTCCCTTCCACTGCACTGCCCTTGTGGGCCCCCTGCTTGGCCTAGCTCCCCCTCCTCTCTCCCCCTAGCACTTCCCTCCCTGGCCCTGCACCAGCACCCTCCCTTCCACTGCACTGCCCTTGTGGGCCCCCTGCTTGGCCTAGGTCCCCCTCCTCTCTCCCCTAGCACTTCCCTCCTTGGCCCTGCACCAGCGCCCTCCCTTCCACTGCACTGCCCTTGCGGGCCCCCTGCTTGGCCTAGGTCCTCCTCCTCTCTCCCCCTAGCACTTCCCTCCCTGGCCCTGCACCAGCACCCTCCCTTCCACCGCACTGCCCTTGCGGGCCCCCTGCTTGGCCTAGGTCCCCTCCTCTCTCCCCCTAGCACTTCCCTCCCTGGCCCTGCACCAGCGCCCTCCCTTCCACCCCACTGCCCTTGCGGGCCCCCTGCTTGGCCTAGGTCCCCCTCCTCTCTCCCCATAGCACTTCCCACCCTGGCACTGCACCAGTGCCCTCCCTTCCACTGCACTGCCCTTGCGGGCCCCCTGCTTGGCCAAGCTCCACCTCCTCTCTCCCCTAGCACTTCCCTCCCTGGCCCTGCACCAGCGCCCTCCCTTCTGCTGCACTGCCCTTGTGGGCCCACTGCTTGGCCTAGGTCCCCTCCTCTCTCCCCCTAGCACTTCCCTCCCTGGCCCTGCACCAGCGCCCTCCCTTCCACTGCACTGCCCTTGTGGGCCCCCTGCTTGGCCTAGGTCCTCCTCCTCTCTCCCCCTAGCACTTCCCTCCCTGGCCCTGCACCAGCGCCCTCCCTTCCACTGCACTGCCCTTGCGGGCCCCCTGCTTGGCCTAGGTCCCCCTCCTCTCTCCCCCTAGCACTTCCCTCCCTGGCCCTGCACCAGCACCCTCCCTTACACTGCACTGCCCTTGCGGGCCCCCTACTTGGCCTAGGTCCCCCTCCTCTCTCCCCCTAGCACTTCCCTCCCTGGCCCTGCACCAGCACCCTCCCTTCCACTGCACTGCCCTTGCGGGCCCCCTGCTTGGCCTAGGTCCCCCTCCTCTCTCCCCCTAGCACTTCCCTCCCTGGCCCTGCACCAGCGCCCTCCCTTCCACTGCACTGCCCTTGCGGGCCACCTGCTTGGCCTAGGTCCTCCTCCTCTCTCCCCCTAGCACTTCCCTCCCTGACCCTGCACCAGCACCCTCCCTTACACTGCACTGCCCTTGCGGGCCCCCTGCTTGGCCTAGGACCCTCCTCTCTCCCCCTAGCACTTCCCTCCCCGGCCCTGCACCCTCCCTTCCACCGCACTGCCCTTGCGGGCCTCCTGCTTGGCCGAGGTCCCCTGCCTCTCTCCCCCTAGCACTTCCCTCCCTGGCCCTGCACCAGCGCCCTCTCTTCCACTGCACTGCCCTTGCGGGCCCCCTACTTGGCCTAGGTCCCCCTCGTCTCTCCCCATAGCACTTCCCTTCCTGGCCCTGCACCAGCGCCCTCCCTTCCACTGCACTGCCCTTGCGGGCCCCCTGCTTGGCCTAGGTCGTCCTCCTCTCTCCCACTAGCACTTTCCTCCCTGGCCCTGCAGCAGCGCCCTCCCTTCCACTGCACTGCCCTTGCGGCCCCTGCTTGGCCTAGGGCCCCTTCCTCTCTCACCCTAGCACTTCCCTCCCTGGCCCTGCACCAGAACCTCCTTCCACTGCACTGCCCTTGCGGCCCCTGCTTGGCCTAGGGCCCCTTCCTCTCTCACCCTAGCACTTCCCTCCCTGGCCCTGCACCAGCACCCTCCCTTCCACTGCACTGCCCTTGCCGGCCCCCTGCTTGGCCTAGGTCCCCCTCCTCTCTCCCCCTAGCACTTCCCTCCCTGGCCCTGCACCAGCACCCTCCCTTCCACTGCACTGCCCTTGCGGGCCCCCTGCTTGGCCTAGGTCCCCCTCCTCTCTCCCCCTAGCACTTCCCACCCTGGCCCTGCACCAGCACCCTCCCTTCCACTGCACTGCCCTTGCGGGCCCCTGCTTGGCCTAGGTCCTCCTCCTCTCTCCCCCTAGCACTTCCCTCCCTGGCCCTGCACCAGCGCTCTCCCTTCCACTGCACTGCCCTTGCGGGCCCCCTGCTTGACCTAGGTCCCCCTCCTCTCTCCCCCTAGCACTTCCCTCCCTGGCCCTGCACCAGGACCCTCCCTTCCACTGCACTGCCCTTGCCGGCCCCCTGCTTGGCCTAGGTCCCCCTCCTCTCTCCCCCTAGCACTTCCCTCCCTGGCCTGCACCAGCACCCTCCCTTCCACTGCACTGCCCTTGCGGGCCCCCTGCTTGGCCTAGGTCCCCCTCCTCTCTCCCCCTAGCACTTCCCTCCCTGGCCCTGCACCAGCACCCTCCCTTCCACTGCGCTGCCCTTGCGGACCCCCTGCTTGGACTAGGTCCCCCTCCTCTGTGCCCCTAGCACTTCCCTCCCTAGCCCTGCACCAGCGCCCTCTCTTCCACTGCACTGCCCTTGCGGGCCCCCTGCTTGGCCTAGGCCCCCCTCGTCTCTCCCCATAGCACTTCCCTTCCTGGCCCTGCACCAGCGCCCTCCCTTCCACTGCACTGCCCTTGCGGGCCCCCTGCTTGGCCTAGGTCGTCCTCCTCTCTCCCACTAGCACTTCCCTCCCTGGCCCTGCACCAGCGCCCTCCCTTCCACTGCACTGCACTTGCAGGCCCCCTGCTTGGCCTAGGTCCCCCTCCTCTCTCCCCCTAGCACTTCCCTCCCTGGCCCTGCAACAGCACCCTCCCTTCCACTGCACTGCCCTTGCCTGCCCCCTGCTTGGCCTAGGTCCCCCTCCTCTCCCCCTCTAGCACTTCCCTTCCTGGCCCTGCACCAGCGCCCTCCCTTCCACTGCACTGCCCTTGCGGGCCCCCTGCTTGGCCTAGGTCCCCCTCCTCTCTCCCCCTAGCACTTCCCTCCCTGGCCCTGCACCAGCACCCTCCCTTCCACTGCACTGCCCTTGCGGACACCCTGCTTGGCCTAGGTCCCCCTCCTCTGTGCCCCTAGCACTTCCCTCCCTGGCCCTGCACCAGCACTTCTACACTCCTCTAGCACCTCGCTTCCATCCTATTCTCTTGCACGTCTCCTCACTGCACTTGCACATCCGAATGCCACGAGGTCTGTGTTAGGGAGAATTCCCAGAAATGTGCCAATTCCTCTCTACCTTAGAGACCCCCAGCTCTTTTGCTGGACTCTAGGACTTTTTCATTTTTTACCTAGAGAGTGAGACCCTCCCCCCCCACTCTCTCATGTATTTTAATCTGATTTTAACTCTGTGTTCCTTTTTGTTTTTTTGAGTCTGACAAACTCCATAGGCATCTTTTTACATTGGAGCACACAGCACACCCAATGCAGTACTACAGGGAAGTCTTTCAAGATTTAAATACCTTTCTCTTGGATAAACGACTGTTTCCAAGAGCAGTAAAGTGAAATTGACTTTATTTTGCTAATGTAACTGTTTAGTCCCAGCACACACTATCTTACAATAGGGTGCTGGAGGGGTTACGTAGTATCCCCTTTGTCTAACTTCTCATGTAACAATTTTATGTGACCCTTTCCTCGATGAATTGCTGGTGGCAGTGGTTTACTTTTTACTACCATGGCGTGTCTTTCGTCAAAATGGCCCCGGTCTTCTTTTTTCATCATTTCTTTGTGGAAAGGTCCTTCTTGAGATTTACTCTGCGCACCAAACCAGGTGTGTTCCCTTTTTTTTGTCTTTGGTGGGCTTCACGGGTGAAACCTGCCTCTGGCTCCAAGGTGTCTAGTGGGGGCAGGAAATGAGGGAGGTGCTCGAAACTCCCCATGTTTAGTCTCCTAGGAGACAGAATGCAGTCCTTGGTGATTGGCCGGCTGGGTGATTGACAGCCAGGCTGGAATGAATGGGACAAACCTGCATAAAAGCAAGACTTTTGGCTTGGAAGGCAAAGTCCGACCCTGGACCAAGGAATCTAAAGAAGAACTTGAAGAAGATGCCTGCTACAACTACTGGACTGTTGGTTTGCCCGGTGAAGCTCCAAATTCATATGGACAGAGAAGCTCCTCCTAAGACAACATCTCCCTTTGAGTTGGTGGGCCCAATCAACTCCAAAGTAAGCCACCTGGACATCTTTCTCCGAGCTGGTTAAAATTCCACAGATTTGCTGCTGGAACCGAACATGGCAGAGGAACACCAGATCATGTGTGTTGCTTTTAAGCTGACCAAGAGCTCCAGGAAGATCCTCCAGACTCCCAGGAAGCAGAACTGACCAAGCCTGAGCCACCTCAACAGAGTGCTGGACCCCAGATGTAAGGAAAGCCTCTCTCAACAGTTAGGAACCTCAGTGGTGCTGTTTGCGGTAGACGCGAGGAGCTGAAACACTGAAGTGCCACTTGTTTGAAGTTTGCCGGTTGCTGTCGGTAACCGTCCCATTGCAGTGCAGGAGCACCCAGACATCCTCCCTCTTGTCCCCATGACTGAGGCCCAAGAATACCAGGATCTGCAGAGCTGCACAGGAACAGAAGTCATCTGCTGCTTTTCTTCTAACTAAAGGTACTGTAAAGTCTAAGAGAACTTACCTCTTGTTGTAGATTTGGTTCTACTCTTCACAGGCCTAACAGTTTGTGGCCTTACATTGACTCTTCTTTTTCATCAAAGACTTCTAAAAACATTGTGCAAAGAAGTGCTTCAGCTACATAGACATTTGCCTATTGACTTTGGCCTAGCCTATTTCCACTGAAATACTCTTCTCTCCTCTGACACTGGAGAGGATTGAAAAGTATCTGCCTGCTTAAGAAATATTTGAGATCTCTTGTTCCAATAACCTTTTCTTTGACACATCTCAGTACTATTCTAAATGCTAACAGTAATATATCAATGCCTTGAGTGTCCTAACTTGTAACGCTCACCTGACTCCCACGGAGGCGCTGGCCTGGTTCGCGCTGCTGTGACCTCTTCTAAAGTGATGCGCAGGGTTCGGAAGACGGACTGGACCGGGCCCCCAAATCTGGCTTGTCTGGCTCGCAGAAGTATCCTTCTGTAGGCGAAAATAGGGGCAAACTGTCTGCGTGGTAATGCAATCGGCCTCCCACTTTCCCCTCTCACCCTCCTCGAAACCCTTCTGTGATTCCTCGTAGCGTCTCACCTTAGGGTCTGGAAGGACAAGCTCTCCATCCTGCTTCTGATGCAGGGGCGCGTTGGTATCCACTTACTTCACTGGATTTTCGGATTGGTGAGAACCAAACTTGCTTGGCTTTCAGGTAAGTTTTTTGATAAGAGGTTCCCCTTGTGTCCATGCATTAATGTACTAATGCTAGTGTCTTTTTCCCCATAGGGGCCGGGGTACAGAATGCCGGGGAACAGGCACCGACCCGAGATGAGAGGTGAAATCCTTGTAGAAATCAGGTAAGTCTTTAATGAGCGTTTTTTGGTAATGTCTTTTCATTCGCTCATTAACGCTGATGTCTCTTTTTCCCCTTAGGGGCCGGGGTCCGGAAATGCCAGGATGCGGCGCGGACCCGAAATGAAGAGGGAATGAATCAACAGGTAAGTCTTAACATGGAGATTTAGCTTTCCTTATTCCCTTCTCTCTCTCACCTTTTGTTCTGGTCTTTTTCTCCCTAGGCGCTGGGGCGTGACTGCGAATCCGGATGATCGCTGCTGAACATGGTGGCGCCCTGTAAAGGTGAGTGGAATGCGGCGCTACAGCGATCGACGCGATGAGCTTTTAAATTAAAGTCTTCCTTTTCAGGATTGTCGGCGAGATGTCTCCGGGATGCGTATTTAGAAGGTAAGGACTTTTCCTTCTTCTGTTCTCTTCTTCTCTTCCTTTGCAGGTGATCCAGGATGCTGGCAGGTGTGGCTGAAGTCAGGATGCAGGAGCAGACACGGTGAGCGTCCAGCTGCTAGATGCAGAACAACACGAAGCACGTGTGGCTGTTCGGGTGGGGTTTAAATAGCCTTGGAAGAAGTTCCAGGTATGTATCCTTCCTCCAATCAGGTATGTATCCTTCCCCAACCACGCCCGGATGGTAAATTAGTCCCACAGGTAAAGTAGTTCCTTTCAGGCCTCAAGGAGGCCGGGATCCTGCAGCATGGTCTGCATCAGGTAAGTGCACCCAAGCACTTCCATAATGAGCCTGGCGCCTATGGCGCCAAGACTGATGTCTTTTATGAGCCTGGCGCCATAGGCGCCAGGACACTGTCCAAAGGGCCCCTATATGGGGTTGCTGGGTGCTTCCTTGGGGACTGGATGTCCGCTTTCGGGGACGCAGGGCTTGAACCGGCTCCCCGGGAGCGGACATCATGACATAACTATTGCTGTCACCTGAGGGTGTAGAAAGTGTCTATGTGCCATCACAAATAGGTGTTTGCTGATTTAGAGCCTAAGAGTGTGTATTTTGAAGATATTTGTGTGTTTCTATTATAGTGCTCCCTTCTAAAGAAGGCTTATACAAATGACCGGTAAATAAATAAATGTTTTATAAAGAAACCTTGAGTATCAGTGTTTATTTGGATACTTGTAACTGTGAATCTCTGTGTAACTACCCTACTGCTCACATTGACCCCTCTTGAGATAAGCCTGGCCGCTCAGCCACACTACCAACCTGTGTGGTTCAGCCTTACACCAAGGTTGGGTCATATTGCCAGGAGGCTAAGGTTGTTGCAGTGCTCCCTAAGGGCACTACCCCAAATCTTGACCTAACAGACTAGTAGGACCATATCTGTCTATTTGACTGTGTTGTCATGCTATTGTTATTTTCCCCTGTTCCCTTTCCATTTAGCATTGTGGCGCTTTGAAACAATTCTGCTGTATAGTTGCCCAACAAATGAAATACATCAAATATACTATTGGTGATGTAAATGTGCGGTCTGTGGAGAATACAGGGCCCAAGATATTGAGGATTTGTGCCAGAGGCTCCAGCTTCCCTTTCATTGCCGTCACCCAATGGAACTCCCTACCACCCCACTTCAGAGGCATAGTGGCCCACCTAGCCTTCCCACAAGCAATTCATACTCTGCTGTTCATATGAACCGCCCCTCACCCCTGACTGGCTTCTCAACTGTATGTGCTTCATGTAACGACAATACTGTAAAGTATCTTTGCATCTTATCTCTGCTACACTGACTTTAACCTGTATCACAGCATGTACCTGGTAACTACCAATCAAGTCAAGTGGTCGTCAGCACTTTATAATATCCACAAAGGGAAACAAGACAGTGAGCTAGTCTGGCCCTCGGGAAGAACACCCTAGTTCTAGCTGGGGTGCCTGTCCCTAGATGGCGGATGGTGCAACGTTTATCTAAGAGGGATAGGTCAAGAGGCTGTCCCTGACTCTATACAATATGTGCACAATGTTACGATTGGATCACACGCAACGCTATAAAAGCAGCCCAAAATCAACCACCCAAGGTAAAGGTCTCTTCGAGAGTGTAATTAGATCTCGTAAAAGAACCAGGCTGCATCAACTAACATGTAGTAGCTAGGGCCATAGGGATTTTCTCTAAATGTTTAATCACCCTAATGGCTCCTGTTATCTGCATGTTGGTGGTTGTCTAAAAAGAAAACAATAACAAGAAACAAAACTATTTAAAAACACAAAGCCCAAAGCTGTGGGACTTGCTAATAAATGGCTCCCTGCATGTGAGTCTAATTATTTTATACTGTGCTCCCTATCTGTGTCGGGAGTATCTGTTGAGTTGTGGTAGAGCCACAACTGATATGGTCGACCGGTTTCGATGGTACGCTGTCAATCAGAGCATCTTCTTCAGGAGGCCATTTCTTCCCATATTAATCTATTAGGTCTTCCTGCTGGCCTCTGAATCAGCCATCTCCCAGCCATCCCCCAGCCATCTCCCAGCCTACTCTCCACAATGCATCTGTTGATTGTCTCTATGAACATCAGTCTTGCTTCATAGCTGTCAGAGGCATGGAAACTCCTCTTCTGAAAACCGGTGAAGATCTGCTCTCTAACCTTGATTCCACCATTCCTTCAGTCCTTATCCTCCTTGATCTTTCCTCATCTTTCGACATGGTCATCCACGCCATCCTGATCAATCGACTCTGTGAGAACCTAGGCATCATGGATCAGGCCCTGGAGTGGCTGACCTCCTGCCTCTTGGACTGCCCCTCACAGGTCCAACTTGGTCCCTTTTTCTCCACCACCTCTCTCTACCTGTGGTGTTCCCTAGGACTCTATCTTCTCACCATGGTTTTTCAACCTCTACTTGGCCCCTTTGATCTCTATCTTCTCCTCTAACTTTCAGTGTTATGCTGATGACACTCAGATTTCCTTCCTCTGTCGCTCATTCCTGAATCCTGGCGATTCAGGATTGGTGCACCTCCAACGATCTCTACCTTAATGTCAGTAAGACAGAGATCCTTCTCATTGGGACCCCTTGCCCTGCTTTCCCTCTCTCACTCTGGCCGCCCGCCTTAGGCCCTCTGCCTTCGACTTCCTGCGAGGCAAAAACTTTTGTGTCATCTTCGACTCCACTCCCTCTTTTTCTCCTCACATCTCAGACATCGCCAATAAGTCCCACTACCAGCTGCTCCTCCTCAAAGGGACTCTTCCCTTTCTCACTTTCCCCAAGAAGCTCACTGTCTCCAGAGCCTTGGTTCTTTCTAGGCTGGACTACTGCAACAGACTCTTTCTCAATCTGCCTTCCTCTACTCTCCACCCTCTGCAACTAATTCAGAACAGGACTGCAAGATTTATGCTTGGCCTCAAGCCCAGGGATCGTATCTCTCAAGTCCTGAAATCTCTCCACTGGCTCCTGGTGGCTGCATGGATCAAGCTCAAGACCATTTGCATTGGCCACAAGGCTTTCTGGGCCCGTCTGGGTCAGGGCCCGCGCTACATCCGACGCTATCTTCCAAAATACCTTCCTTCTCAAGCCCTTTGCTCAGCTACCTCCAACTCTCTAAGGGTTAGACGCTTCTCCAGGCAGAGAGTGCGCAGTAGATCTCTCTCTTCTGCATGTGCCTCCCTCTGGGATGGCCTCCCTGCCCCTCTCAAACATGAGCTGGATCAACTGAAGTTCCAGAAGCAGCTCAAAACATTCCCTCTCTCCTCTCCTTCGCTTTCTTTCTCTCCCTCCCCTGCTGACCTACCCGACATACCTGTCTGCTGTACCGACTGGTTGCTTGGCTACCTTCCCTTCAGAGTCTCACTGATTCCAGGCTCTTCCTTGATCAGTCACCCTTGCACAGCCTCTGGGCCTACCATGCACTAAGGGGCTGTAACTGTAACACAACAGTCCCTTTTTCTTCTTGCACTACCCAGGGCGCGCTGCCCTGGTTGCACTTACTCAGAGCATTACTGCCAAGTTTTCCCCTCCCCTCTCCCTTGCACTCCTTCCCCGCTCTTTCCCATTGCACTTCTCGTTCTTGCATTTGCACGATCTGAATGACACAACTCCTAGTAAGATTGTTTGTCTTGTCCTCCCTCTATCTTCCCTCCCTTGTCTTGTCACACCTAGAAACACTTGTGTACAGCCACGTTATAAATTACTTATATCATATCATTTTATCACAGATGCCCAGACAAATATACAGGGCCTCAGTAAGAAACGGCTAGACTGGCAGCACCCAAATGCCAGTCTAGCCAGGTAATTACACTTAACAGAACTGCTTTATCAGATATGCCCAGTTAAAAACAAAAGTCATATCAAACTGAGGAATGACTAGACTGACTGCACCAAAAGACATGGCAACCATTATGATTTATTGCACAACCCTGCCCCCACACATCCCCTTTCCCTCCCACCACCTACCCCAACATCCAAAATCAGCTCCTTGACCCAGAATTACCTCCACGTCCCTCTTCCTTGTCCCAGAGCTTACGTATGAGGCTCCTTGCCTCATAGGGAAGTACTGGGATGAGGAAGAGGGGGACTATGAGCAATGAAGATTACAGGCAGATAAGTCGGGCATTACCTCCATGTACCTCTACCTCATCTCAGTACTTGTGTATGAGGCACAGTGCTACATACACAAGTACTGCCTCATTCACACGTACTGGGACGAGGAAGATTACCAATAAGTAATCAAGGCATAAAACACGAGTGGTGGCGCAACACCATTGAGTTGACTGACCTTCAGTACCCCACACCCCCCTGAAATGTTGGGCTATGTTAACTCAACCTGGCTGACCTTCAGAGCAGTTGCCAGACCGAACAGGACACAGATGTTAACCAGCACCTTGGATTCGCTGTTAACAAAGGCTCAGCAATTACTTTCACTTTTAGTACCTGCAGTCAAATGCCACATTTTTTAGGCAATTGAAATTGTGATGTGGGATTAGTACTTGCATGCCAGGGGAGTGATTGGAAGGGTAGAGAGGGAACAGGAGACCGCTCATTCTCACAGCAGTCCATAAGTGGGTGCTTTCAGACTTAAAGTTGAGAGTTAACTGCTTGTAACATTGACACGGCACTGGAATAGTATCATTAAAATGCATAAAGAATTTAGATGCCCCCACACAAATAGGTTTCCCCCCCCCCGCTGCCTGTGAAGTTAGTATAGCGCCTCTCCAACATCTGAAGGGTTAGACTCACCTGAAATGTAGGTTTTGTTGCGCCCCTGAACACAAGCGCACACACCATTCACCATATACACACACGCACACCCAGACATCAATACATTTAAGTGTGCACGCTTTCACCATAAAGGCACACACACCCAGGCACACACCAATAAATTTAATTGTGCATCATTTCACCATACACTCACACAGGCAGCCACCTATACATTTAAGTCTGCACCCTTTCACTGCACACGTGCACATGCACACCCAGCCACCCAGCCACCCATTTATGTGTGTGCACCGTTTCACCGTACACTCACACACGCACAAGTCATGGGGTTTGCGGGAGCCCTATGACTTCAAAAAGAAATTGTTTCTATTTGAAATCACTGTCTTCATTAAGGACCGAACCATAACGGAAATAATTTCTTTATGAAGGCAGAGTGACTTCTTTTTGAAGTCATAGGGCTCCCCCCAACCCATGACATGGGGCCTCATTACGACTCAGGCGGTAAGGGTTTTACGGCAGCGTTAACAGCGCCGACCCTTACCGCCTGAGTACGAGGTCCCTTAGCGCCATGGCGCTTTTAACACCTGCTTTTAGCAGTTGTTAAAATCCATGGCGCTAAGGGACCATGGAGTTAATTACGCCACCGTAATTTACGGTGGCGTAATTAACGCCTTCCCCACTCCCATTATGCCCTATGGGGCAAAAATGGGAATGGGGAAGGGTAAATGGGGATTGGGGACTTACCGCCCCCGCCAACCTCGGAATGGGGCGGTAAGTCCGCCAACCACCATGGCGTAAACGTAGTTTACGCCATGGTGGTAAAGTCACGGCCCAGGCGGTAACTTACCGCCTGGGTCGTAATGAGGCCGATGGAGTCCTCCAGCCTAGCGTCTTCCATGTCATGGGGTGGAGGGAGCCCTCGGATTTCAAAAAGAACCTTTCTTTTTGTAGTCACTGTGCTTTCATAAAGAAATGTTTTCTTTTACAGACATTATTTCTTTATGAATACAGAGTGAATTCAAAAAGAAACCTTTTTTAAAAAAAAAAAAAACCCTTTTCCATTTTTTTTCTCCAGGTGGGGCCCCCACCCAGGACATGTGCTGGCGGGGCCACCCACACCGCAGGGGCTGCAGGTCCCCTGTTACGCTATTGACCTGGCTTCTCTAGACTGCGACACAGGGATCTTAACGCCAATGTCTTTGTAGTCACAAAGGCCAAAAGGCGGGGGTCCAGAAGGAAGAGGAACCTGTTCCACAAGGTTCCTGTACGGCCAATATGTCCTGCACCAACAAAGAAAAATGTATGTGTTCAAGACTATTGCCTTCAATGTCCATAGTGTGAGTCACCACCAAGTGTGCCCTGTCCTGGCAATGGTCAGATTGCTCATTCCATACAGACAATCTCCTGTAATGAAGGGCTAAATAACAATTAAAGTCATTTCAAGCATTACCACATGGATGACTGCTGCTACGTAGTGCAATGTATTGTAATGTAAAGTGGACTTGTGTAGCGTGATAACTGCTATTTTGGCATCCCCTTGGCCAAAAGTTCCAGAAGAATATTTGTGAGGGTTTGGAAAGGTTCATGCAAAAAGGAAAACCCAAAATGTGACACCGTTCTCTGTGTGCCATATGCTTTCAGAAGACCCTTACTGAGGACACTTGGGGTACGTGTTTCAAAGGCAAACCCCTGTACGCTCACACCAGAAAGAAATACAGCCCGCTGGGGAAAAAGACTCAAGACACATTTATTTCTACACATAGGAATGCATCAGCGAGGAACTCTGCTACCGTGGAACGTCGTTCCGAGGTCCATTGGCATGGGTGGTCCATTATAAGGACAAACAGTGTCATACACAGTACCATTGTGCAATACCTGGACGCCCTGCAACATATGGGATGCCAGGCCATTGGTCCGTCGTCATCCGCGGTGAGCTGACCTAACAGGTCATTAGCTAGTCTGACACGCAAGGCTATTCTTCTGATTGTAACAACGCACCTGGCAGATACGAGGATGGGCTTTGGGGAGAACCGAGGTCACACTAACACACACTTCACTCGCTCCCAGACAGATTAGCAGACCCCAAGGTCTTCCACCTTAGTGTTAGGATATTATTCCGATGTCACCCTGCACCCGCTACACAAATCACGTGACCATTTCCTGATGGTGAGATAACCTTCTCTTCTGATCTTAGTGATCAATCGTGGGGCACAAAGGATTTATGGTCATTAGTCTGGGTTTGGATGGTGCCATGGCATGTGGGAGTCATGGAATGAAAGTATGGCAAAGCTGTATTTCTCATGTGGGGATTGAAGGGGACAGGAGGGCCTTGTTATCTGTTACGTGGGATGGTAATGCCTAGAGGCGCAAGGATCACTTCTCATGGCATTGCTGGCCACATTCTTCCAAGGGCGCGAGAACCTGTAAGTTTCTGCACAATGGAGGCGGTTGTGGGTCTCTCGGACCTGGCATGGGTGGGGGTGGTGGTCGAGCCCATGCAAGGGGCCTAACACTAATGCACACAATACTGTTCTCCGCGCTTGGGCCTAACATCTAAGATGGCTGCCGCTTGCCAAGATGGCGTTCACACCCTCATCTACCATATAGCTTATAATGCATGCACTAAGGTGATCATGCACCGCCCTTATATGTGCAAGCCCTCCCAGGATGTGCTCTTTTAGCTTCTAGTTCTTGTTCGGTACACCCTAGGTGTGTAAGAAGACCCTTTCCCCTGCTCCATTCCCCCTGGGTGCTTTGAAACAGAATTTTCATATTGTATAAGCGCCTAACAAGAAAACAATAAATAAAATTCTATATTAACAAACTCCCCCACAGTATCACTAACAACTGAATTCCAAAATATGTTTTCCTCCCCCCTTTGCACCCTCTCTAACCTTTAAGCTTCCAGAAATGGCAGCGAACCATCCTTTGGAACCCATGCTCTACAACTGCTCCAGACTTGCCATATTCTTCTGGGAAACACATCATATAAATGAAACCCCCATCCCTTAATAAATCCACCTTGTGCTCTGTATAATTCTCGGGGTCCGGTGGGGTTGTCGTTATGGTGCCATAGAGGTGAAGGTGTTGGTAAATTTCAACCATGTGGGGTTTGTGGGGGTTGTCTGTCTGAGTACCATTCCCTGTGGTACCTCAAGGTGCTTTGGGTGCTCCCCTAATTTAGACCATCACTGCACTACTGGGCACTGCTTTGGCACAACATTGGTGTCCCATTCAGCCTGTGCAGCAAATTACCAAAATAAAGACAATGATTGGTACCAGCATCTTCAAATTGTCCGCACCCAGGAAGGAGGCCAAGAAAAAGTCTGATTGAACCAGTCCACTCCCAGCATGTGCACAGCTTTGATTATGTGTGACAGGGACTCATTGGGCCTCATTACGACCACGTACCTCGCTCCCGTACACTGGAACACCCTCCCTAGCTCCCTGCGCTCTGAACCCTCACTGGCCGCCTTTCGGAAAGCCTTGAAAATGACCCTGTTCATCTAACAAACATATGGCCTAGCCCTCATGAATGTCATGTATGATGCATTACGTGGTAGGACACCACCTATATCTGATCACAAGTCACTGCCTCACTGTAACCCAAGGCACACCTGTACCCCTTCTAACTAAGTTTTCCTTACAAGTAACAGTGCCACAATGCCCCTTTGCTGTCTGCGCGCTATATAAATGTAATAAATAAATAAATAAAATAAATACGACCCAGGCGGAACACCATGGTGCTATTAGCACCATGGTCCATGCCGGTGTCCGCCATGGCGGAATGGGGAATTACCACCCCATTGCGAGGTTGGCGGGGCGGTAATTCCCCATGCCGCCATGGCTCTTCCCCATTCCCATTTTTGCCCCATAGGCCTCAATGGGAATGGGGAAGGCGCCAAGTACGGTGCCGCAAATTGCGGCACCGTACTTAGCACCAAGGTCCCTTTGCGGGTCCCTACTTTAACGGCTGGTAAAACCAGCCGTTAAGGTCGGGTCCCACAAAGGGACGTCGTAATTAGGCGCTAATAGGTTAACGGCGCTGCAGCCTTTTACGGCGCCGTTAACCCATTAGTGCCTGGGTCGTAATGAGGCCCATTGTCAGCATCTTCGGGGGCCACGAAGGTGCAACATGAGCCCCCGATTTCTTTGCATATGCCTCCCTCCATGGCAGTGAGCATATAGAGGACATAACGGTTCTGCATCATCATCAGTCTCAAGGCGCAGAGTTCCACGTTTATGAGGTTAAACCCTTGCTTGGTGTCCTTAGCCAGCTGGATCAGTTTCCAGCAGACAATCTGCAACCATTTAGAGCTGGCCGCAGCTTGCACACCAGGCAGTAATGAGGGTAAGAAGTTCTCTGCTTTGGTGAAAAGACTGTATTCATCTGGCATTTACTTGAGCAAACTCGACAAGTCCTTGGATAAATAGTTTGATCTTTTTCCTCTTTGCAGAATTGCAGCGTTTTCTTTCCCAGGGAGGGCGTGGAACTCTGGTACTGGCACCAGGTTTTTTTGTTTCTTCTTCAGAGGTTGGAAGGGAGGTAGGGGCAAAAGTGTCTGATGACCCCCTTTGCAAATGTATTCTGGGATTACAAGTAGAGGTTAGTGCAGTGTACCCAACGAACAGTAGCCCCTCCATGATGGTGCGTTTCTTGAGATCAGGAATGAGCAGTCGTATTGCAATGTTCATTGGATCCTACAGGTATCATTCCAGCACTTTAAAAGCAAAGTGCATATGTTTCTTGCTTGTGCACTTTTACTGGTTTCTCCATTGCTTCAATCCAGGCTAGTCTTGTGAGATGTTGAGTCCAGAATGGTACACAAGCCGCTTCCATCCTTGCCAGAACCCGTACTTCGTACCCGAGGAGGCCCTCCGCCATGCGGCTCACTGTTGTTTATTGCCATTTGTTATTTGTATATTTTAGTCCTTGTATTACCAGGTAGGGTCTCTTCAGGCATTGGCTGCTTTTTGGATTGTCGTCGCATTTCAGGTAATCTGGGAGTACAACTTCTAGTCTTACATTGTGTGCCTGCAAAGTGCCTCTGAGCCTCCATAGCGCAAGATGTACTAGGCATGGTGCTTCCTGTGGCACTGGGACCTTGGGTGTCCCTGAAGCATGCAGTATCAATGAACACACATAACAGCTACCATTCACTTTATTTCTCCCCACTGAGCTCATATCTGTATACCAACTATTAGATAATTTTGGGTGATGCTCATCTTCTATATCGTCGAGACCTAGCCCATGATAAGCATCACACTTTGCCCTTTGTGCACGTCTCTTTGTGCATTTAGGTGCACATATATATTCATTACGAATGTCAATTTTATTATTTACATCAATAGGAGTTGTATTGTAAAAGGCAGTGGGAAGTTTGTGAAATAACAGGGACCTAGCTATATATTGTAACCATCAAGTGTGAGAGGGGGTGAATTCTTTTTGTGATTAGAATTGTTGACCTGTTGATGTTCATATTCAGTTTAGCTGGTGTTCAGTTTTGCCCAAGTGGACGTGTGACCCATTATATACAGGAAAGTTAAAATGTTCTTCTCTACCCCCTTTCCTCTCTTTTATATGTCCCATTAATATAAAAGACTCCCCTAAATAAACACTTAGACCAAACATGGATCCAGCAAATATACCCGCGATATAACGCATTAGACACATACAAGAATACGTTAATCTAGACATACTCCTATAAGTATACTCTTTTCTAATGTATGAGTGATTTGAGAGTGCTGGCTCCATTTTCTTAACCACCTGAAAGTTAAAATGTAGGCACACAAAAATGGAGCGAGAGAGCAAAAAAGGGAAAGGGAGCGAGAGCGAGAAAGAGGGAAAGAGCGAGAAAGAGTGAAAGGCAGAAAGAGAAAGAAAGAGAAAGAGCGAGAGGAAGAAAGCAAGAGAGCAAGAGAAAGATTGAGAAAGAGCAAGAGAAAGAGGGAGAGAAAGAGCGAGCGAGAGAGCGAGAGAGATGCAAAAAGCATCCAATTTGTAACAGTATTCTTTTCTCGTTTAGCAACAGTGCAAATGCACGCGTTTGGTGGTGGGTGGGGCAATATGGTAGCTGAAAGGGAAATGAGGTAGATATCCACTACCAGTCTTTAAAGTGCTGGTAAAATGTTCAGAGGTGCCTTCCAAACGTCGGACAGGTGGATCCAGTAATGGAGCCCCCTAACTTTGACTGCCGGAAGAGTGCAATAAACTACATCATATGGTCTATTGAATCGGGGGCTGTTGCACCTGCGGAAAAAAGATTGTACGTAGACTAAGTCTCCAGGCAGCAGTGGTTGAGTGGCCAGGGAAATCAGCTGTGGAGTCGGCTGTGGATCATGGGACGTCTACTGATCGTGGTGGTGCGGTCTGTCAGGAAATACATTTGAGGGCGTGTGTTAGTGTTGTCAAATATTCTTTAAACTCGTCTCCTAAAATAGCGTCTGCTCTATGTGCGTCTGATGCTCTTCTAATAGGGCATATTGGTGTGTGAATGCAGCAACCAGTTACCACCTCATGGGGTGATAAATGGTGGTCCTTGCTGGGATGTGTTCGCAAACTAAACAGGGCCAAAGGTAAGCAAATCACCCTGTTTTTCTTCAATGTGGTGCAAAGCTTGGATAGTTTACTTTTGAGGAGTCCCTTGATCCTCTCCACAACCCTGTTGGCCTGTGGGTGATAAATCATACACATCCAGTGTTTAATGCGAGCAGTGCAGTAATCTCCTTAAACAACTCATTGAAAAAGTGTGTGCCATTATCTGGCATTAACATATTACACACGCCCTATTGGGGGAACACTTCACAAACCACAAATTTGGCTGTGCATTTGGCATTCAGATGTGCACAAGGACCTGCCTCAACCCAATGTGAGAAGGGGCAGACGACAATCAGATACTGTGACCCGTTGCACCTCTCGCTCATATCCACGTAGTCGATGTGCAACTCGTGGAACAGCCCAATGGGGCGGGGCAGAGTGCGCTACTTCATGCCTTTGCTGAAGCTCTGACACGTCGTGCATCTAATCACTAAACTTGTCAGGTGTTCCTGGATATTTGGAAGGAACCAATCCTCCTGAATGTTAGCAGCAATGTGGTGCTTGGAGCTGTAGGAGGGGAGATGGAGCTGATCAAATGCTATTACCAACAGTTTGTGCATCATTATCGCTTTTCCTGTACATTCCTGCCTCCATAACAAATCAGTGGGGGATTGTAGGCACCGCTTTTAATCCAAAATAATTTTTCCTCTTCTGGGTCCCTTCCTTGTAACTCAATCTGGGCAATGGGCAGGGCATTGTATGAGATAGTTGATTGTTTAGGGGCGGGGGTTGTGACGACATACTCTGCCACAGTTTCTTTTACTGTTGTGGGCTGGAAGTGGTGCGCACAGAGGCTGCATGGTCAGGTAGTATTCTTTTGCCATGTACTGATATTAACAGCCCCAAGTATAAAACCTCTTGGAGACAGTACTGCAAGTTTTTTTTATCAACCTTGTACCCCTTGTAGGCCAGAAGCTGTAGGAGTGCAATTGAATTGTTTCTGCACTGTTGTTCATAGTCGCTGCATACCAGCAAGTCGTCTACCTATTGGACGATCGTGCTGATCAATTGAATGTTGCCTAAATCAGCATGGAGTATTCTGTTGAAGATACTGTCGCTCTCAAAGTACCCATGAGCTAATCTTGTATGTTCAAATCTCATCACCCCATGAGTAAAGGCAGTGAGGTACTGGGGGTCTGGGTGCAATGGTATGGAAAAGAAGGCACTGAAAAATGTGTCGCCTCCTTGGAGATGCAATACAAAATTGTAGCAGGGTTAGGAACCATGGGAATCTCCTGCTGTACGACATAATTTAGGGTGTGTTTATCCTGAATCATCCTCCAATTGCCCACCATTGCCTTTTTAATGGGGTATATGGTCGTGTTGCATGGGGAGGTAGGCGGTACAATTATCCCTTTGTTTAGTAGGGCAGTTATGATGTCTTTAATTCCCTCTTCCACCTCCCTGGAGAGTGGGTACTGTTTTACCTGGGGTTACACTGCTTCTGGTTTCAATGATGTGTACTGCGGTCACTCCCAGTAGGAATCCTATATCATGGGGGTTAGTCGTCCACAGTCTCTCGGGCACCTGCTCTAAATCTGCAGCAGCTAACTGGGGTGGGGCTACAAAGACCATCATGGGGCTTCAAACCTTTCTGTACTGTACCATTATTTCACAAGGGATACATATTGCTAGTACAGCTTCTCTGTCATCTGGCCTGTCTTCAAACAATTTTGCATCTGTCATCGCCTTCAGGGGTATCATCGGGTCAATGCAAAGTACTGTGTGCCACTCGCACCCGTTTTGGTCAGTCCCTATTACAACAATGCTCTTTGCTAAAACCACCAGTCCTTGTAAATATAAGGACAGTATTGTACCTGCTGCCATTTCAGGGGCCACAACAGGTTGAAAGAAAGTCTGTGGACACTCACCAACACCCTTTACCAATCTGAGGCACCGTCTCCACAAGCCCCGATATTCCATATACAAACATGTCCAGAACTATGGGAACACCATGAACCACCACTTCTCTTATTGCATGAATAATCAACATTGCCCTGATGGCACACATCTCTGGCATTGCACAAACTATGCCACTGTCTGAACAAGATCGTCCTACTGAGCTTGCTAAGCAGATCCCTGTCCAACAAGTTCACTGGTGAAGATTCTCAATAAAATAGAGGGGCCCTCACCACCTTCCCCCCTAGTTTGAGATCAACCTCTTTAGTGTATGGAACCGTGGAGACAGCCCCAGAGAAGCCTTGCATGTCACTGATACATGATTTTGTGGCACCCGTGTCGACCATAAAAATGAAGTGTTTGTTTACTATCTCTGATACCACCAAGGGTTGCTCACCAGGGTGAATTTGCATAGATATACTTGACATGCAAGCACTCTCTGTGGGCTGTCCTAGTCAGGATATGCGTTGGACCCAGGGAACATGAAAGGATTGTTTCCTACCACGCTCACCCCTTTGTAAAGCACTATTGTTCCATTGGGCATTTTGCTGCATGTGTGTATGTTTCCATTGTGTTGCTGGGTGTGAGAAACCTGAAGGTGTCTCACCCACTAGGTCCCCAGAGATCTGTCATCCAGGTGGCCCGGACATAGCCATTGTTATTGGATCCAGTTCCTGGGGGTGGACCAGTGGGGGCGGATCACCTGGATGGGGTCTTCGAGGAGTGGAAGTGGGACACCAACGGTCGAGACGCAGTACCCCCCTTCCTTATACCTGCTTCCATATAACACCTTTTCTCCTTCCTACTTCGTAGGATATTTAGAAGCTCAACACCCCCCCTTACCAACACAAACAGTTTTGCACACCATGAAAGACAACGGACTAACACCAGAGCAGTTTATCTGACATGTCCCAACACAAGGGTCATGCAGAGTCAGGCAATTGACAATAACTACACATCAGACGACCCATTCCCTTCACCAGTGGGATAAAAGGCGGAGCACGAGAGCACACTTTGAGCAATGCCGAATGCACGAGGAAGCAGCTATTCCAGGACAGCAGTTCAAATGGAGGAGAAAGATCAGGAGACTGGAAAGGACGACAAGGAGTGAAGTGCTCTTGCCCCTTTCAACCCAGACCTGCAAAGCCTTCGTGAAATGAATCATAAGACCGGGAACTACAGCTGCCGTGTGGTGTAACAGATATCAACGGTGCACAAGGCTCTCCCACAATGATAGCCCAGGTGGGGAAACACGCTTGCTACCGTGGTACCTCCATGACTTCAGAGACAAGAAACACCAAAGAGTTCAGCACAGCCGGTGAGTCGGAGGGAGAACCAATAGTAAACCAAACTGTGTTGATCGAAGGTTGCAAACAGCAACATGATATGAATTAAAAAGAACTTATGAAAGACTCTGGCTGGTCCTCTTTTGAAGAAACTGCAAAGACCAGGAGGCCCTAGGAGAGCCCGACTCGCAGCGTCAAAGTGGTCATACAAGGATCGAGTAAAACCCCTTGTACAATCGAAAGACTGACACATTGTAAAGAAGGCTCGAGCCAGGTTGAGGGGGATCCAGGGGTATTGTATTGTTTATTTATAAATCACTTATACACAAAATGAGTGCTTCAAACTGCTCCAAGATGGGAGGGGAACATGGGATAAATCATTCATAAGGCCTTGGAAATTTCAGAATGATATACAGTAATAATAAGCAAACTAAGCCTGAGGACATTTCTGCTAATTCAAGTGCGTTACCAGGTAGTTGGGGGGAGCAGGGCGGACGGGGAGCAGAGGGGGGTACAAGCATAGCAAACTGATAATAATGCAAATGAGGGGCCAGCAGTTAGGATAGGAGGGGATATGAGCAGGTTATAGTGCCTTCCTAATGTGCCACTAACACAAGGGTTTCAGGGGCACAATGCAAGGGGTGTGGGGGCAGGGGAGACAAAGGAACAGACTGACAACAAACTTACTGGTTAAGGTGCATTCAGATAGTGTAAGTGCCAGACTGGAAGTGCGAGTGATGGGCGAAGGGGATTGCACCTGGTCTAGGAGGGCCGGGTTAAGTGCAGAGGGTTATCTCTTAGGGAAGTGCATAGTGCTGCAAGTCGTGTGGGGACCCGGAGGCAAGTGCAGGGACTGGTGTGCGTGCCTGGGACCTGTAGGGTTCTGAGGTGAGCCAGGCAACCAGTCAGCTAGCTGAGCAGAAGGAGGCGGTGGCAGGTAGATAGTGGAGATTAGCAGGGAAAAGGTAGAGAGAAGGCAGAGGAGAAGAGGAAGGTCTTGAGGAGTTTCTGGAATTTAAGTAGATCCGGTTCAAAGATATCCTATGAACATTGTGCTCACAATAGTGTATACGACTGAGGGAAGTCCACAGTGAATGATTGTTTAAATGAAACGCTAAGGTAAGTTAATTCTACAAGGTGTTACAACTAAGTGAATTGTGTGAACCTGGCTGAGGGATGCCCGCGAATGAGAGCAAAATGTAACACCCTGTAAGCATTGTGTCAACGAGGGATGTCCACAGTGATCGGTTCTTTAAAAAGACTTTGAGACTCTTGAATATTGCAAGTTGCAGATATCTTGAACAAGAGGCCGTAGTGAACACGACTGAGGGAAGCCAACATTGCTAAAGGATCAGAGCCCAGTAGAGGGGGATCCAAGGCTGAAGGGAAATCACCCGATGGGAAGATTACTGAAAGGAACTTTTGTTTTGTTATTTGTTTTACGCATCAGGCCCTCGGAGGCAAGACATTTTTGCATTAAAGAGTCTTGAGCACAGAAGGTATTGATATCACTGAAGAGAACTGTAGGCTTGTGCCAGAGAAGCCCAGGAGTGTGCTGTGCTCTGGAGTCCCGACTTGTCCCAGTTATACCATCCTGACTTATTTTGTGAACACTACTTTCTTTTCTGGTGAACATAATCCCACTCGCTTTTGTAATTTAGCGGTAATTATTGGCAATAGTTTTTTATTTGACAAGATGCCACTAGGACTGCCTTATTATTATTATTTGATGGTCGTAGCTTGCTCCCATCCTAGATTTAGGTTTAGATTAGGCGTTTTTTCAAACCTTTATACAGTTTAATAAACACCCTGGAACTGTGATCACTTGTGTCTGTCTTTACTGTTGCCACCATGAGCTCCTTACATGTGGCATTGCTTGTTGTGGGTACTGTTGCTGTGGGGGCTGCTGTGTATACTGGTGTTTTGGTTGCTGTTGTTGAGGGTATCCTCAGGGGGCAGGAGGGGCGCTGTGTATATGATAGGTGTATTTCATAGGGTATGGAGATCATTCTCGGGGGTGGCAGTAGTTGTGCATTCTGCAGTGGTGTGTGGTAATTGTTGTATGCGTTGTACCCAAGTCCTGGCCTACTTCTGCACTCCCTTCAAAGGTTTCCCCACTTCCTGCCGTTCCAACACTGAAGAACCCATACCCGCCCCTCTCGGTCCCGGTCCTCCAAAGCTCCACATTCCCCCTGTAAGGAACTCATGGTGGCATCAGTAAAGACAGACACAGGTGATCACAGTTCAAGGGTGGTTATTGAATAGTATATGCGGGTTGGAAAAACGCCTAATCGTAATCTAAACCTAAATGCAAGATGGGAGCAAGCTACGTCCATCATATAATAATAATGCAGTCCTAGTGGCGTCTTGTCCAATAAAAGGGCCTAGACTAAGAAAAACATATTGCCAATCCTTACGCTAAATACAAACAGAGTGTAGGATAGCTTTCACAGGAAAGAAAGGAGTGTTCATAAATAATAAGTATGGATGCGGTAGTCGGGGTCTCACTTCCCCATGTTTTGAGCACAGGACAAGGTATGACTCTGGAGAACAGCACACGCTCAAGCTTTCCCAGCACGAACTAACAGTTCCGCTTTCAACTATCATCGCCTTCGGTGCTCATGTCTCTTTTCTAAAAAAAGTCTCTTGCCTCCAAGGATCTGATGTGTTCCAAAATAATAAACACATGTTACTTTCGGTTGCAAGTTGGGTGATGTGTTTTCATGCCTGGATCCCCATTTCCAGGCATGAATGTCAGCCTCCCTCCTTCTGGTTCACTACGGCTTTCAATACAATCTCATCTGATATTCCCAAATCTTAATGTCTTTTTAAACAGTTCACAGTGGACATCCCTCTGCCGGGTTCACTCTTATCAACACACTGTTAATCGGGACTTTTTGCTTCGCCCCTTCTTTATTGGCATCCCTCCATCAGGATCATTCTTGACAACTTTGGAATGTGGGATTCGCTTCCCTTTGCTTCACAATCATCTGTCGTTCAAAGGCTTTCGGCTGTACAGAGGATTTTACTACACCCCTGTATGACCACTTTGACCCGCTTCTCCCAAGGACTTCTGGTAACAGTAGTTTTAACAATAGGGTAATCACCCAGAGTTTCTCAAGTGAACACCCATGTGGTGTCTGACTCCTCTGTAGCTGGTTTTCCCCTCTCGTATCAAACGAAAAAATGTCTTTCTAATTTCTTCAATTAGCTGTTTTGCTACTTTTGTTCAAACACTGTTTAGTTTCTTATTGGCTCTCCCCTCGACTCACCGGTTGCAATTAACTGCTTGGCTTTTCCTGGTCTCTAGAGTCTAGGCCAGTGCCGCAGTGGAAAGCATCTCCCTTTGGCTTGGTCATCAGCAGAGGAGGACCTTGTATACCATTGACATCTGCTGCAACACTTGCTTGCTATTGTTTGCGGTCTTATAATTCCTTCTGTGGAGGTTTCACGGACTTGGCTCAGAATGGGCAAGGCTGCTTCTCTACTTGTCACCCTCTCAGTTTGCACCTTCTTTCTCCCACTCTTGAACTGCCCTGCTGAACTAACTCTTTCATTGTGCGGTCTGCCTTGTTTGTATTGTGCTCTCGTGCTCCACGTTTTATCCGTGTGGGTAAGGGAAAGGACGATTTGGTGTGTGTGTGTGTGATTCTGGTCACTTGTGCTGGGATATGTCAGTTAATTGGCTATGGTTTTTGTCCATCTTTCGTGGTGTGCGAAAGTGTTCATGTCAGAAAAGGCGGGGGTGGTGTGTTTGAGTATCCTATGGGTAGGATGTGGAAAAGGTATAAGAAAGGGGATATCGCGTCTCACCCGTCTGTGTCCCTCTTGCACTCCCCAAGAACCCCCTTCCAGGTGATTCTTCCTCACTGGTCCACCCCCAGAAACTGTATCCAATAGCGATGGCCGTGTCCTGGCCGCCTGGATGACAGATCCCCAGGGACTAGTCAGGGAGACACTTCAGGTTTCTCACAACCCTCTGAACCCCTCCGCTCCTGTGCTGCTGACCTCCTTGCTGCCACTCCTGGGCGGGGTTCTGCTGTCGTCCTCCCCAATGCCCTTGTCATCCTTCTGGCCAAAATGCCACTATTCTGACATTCTCAGTCCCCAGCACAATCCCTGTCGCCTCTGTCATTGCCGGTGTTGACACCACCCCTTCTACTACTATTTAAGCCATCTTCCTCTCTACCAGTTTCGCCTCATTTGCCTGTAATTGTCGGGCTGTTTCCTTCTCATGGTCCCTTATTCGCTTGCAGTGATGTACTATTATACACTGGATTTCCGGCCACCCCTTTGCTTCAGTGTCCATAGTTTTGTCTAACGCTTCCTGCACTTCCTTTGGCTAAGACCCCTTTTGATACGAAATTAAAAAAAGGAACTGATTGGTTCCAATGGTCCCCCGTCTCCGCTCTCCACAGCTCCCGAATCTTAATAATGTACCGTGCGAGATCTTCATCTTCGCCCATAACATATTGCATGATCGATTGTATATCTGGTGTGTCTGGGTAGAGGCGCTAAAGCACGCCCACACCTGTGCTCTAATGTTGAACGGAGCGTCGTTGTGTGCATCGTCTAACCTCACTCCAGGGTACCCTGATTTAATCCACACATCTCTCGGGCAGGAGGGCCTTGCTATCTGTTCCATGGGATGGTACTGCCAATAGGTTCTCGGCTCCCTTCTCATGATCTTGCAGTCTGCATTCTTCCCAGGGAGCAAGGGCTTGTAACATTTTAAACAATGGAGGTGGATGTGGGTCCAAGGTGGGGGTGGTGTACACGCTCATGCAAGGGACATAACACTAACACACAAAATACTGTTTGTCACGCTTGGGCCTAACTTCTAAGATGGCTGCCGCTTGCCAACATGGTGTTCACACCCTCATTTATCATATTGCTTAGAATGCATGCACAAAGGTGATTGGGCAACCCCCTATATGTGCATACCCCTCCCTCCTGCTTCCTGGATGTGATTTATTAGCGTGCAGTTCTTTTTGGTATCGCCTAGGGGGTGGGAAAACCCTCTCTCGTTCCCAACATTATACAGAGAAGAATCCTGGTATTAATGTCCTGCTTGATTAACTACTAATGATGGATGCTCAGAGGTCTTGAGTGTTTCTGGATCAGTAGCGGCTCCTAAATATGAGTTGGAGTGGCATAAACATTTCCCATACATTTAGTTTGGGCAAGGCAAGGATGTCTGAACCAATCAAAAGTGGAGTACTCTACACAGCAACATTTTTATAAAAATGTGGGTTAGAATGGTACATTTTACAGCACACGTTTAGGGTCAAATTGAGTGAAAAGCCACACAGTTTACAATCAGTTTTGTAAGGTAACACATAGAAAAGATTCAATGAATGCCAAGTCACCAACAGTGCACAGGGTCACTTTTAAAGCATTTTCATTATGACATTGCCCACATAATATGCCAGTATTTGCCAGTTTATTAAAAAAAACACGGTCATGTCTGCTATGCCCCAATATGTCAATGCTGGCTGCATCAGTACGGTCCAGTGACTCAATGCAAGAACATACTCCTGTTTACTTTGCTCATAATTCTGTTAATGATCCTGTTAGGAAACATGTCCAAGGTGACTGTGCAGGGATAGGTCAACATCCCCATATAAAAACACTTTTCTTGTTAACTTTACCCATTATTTCAATTAATTGGTCAGGTCTGTAAGTAAACTGGTCCACACTGGCATTATCATTGTAGGCCAGTATACTGATGTAAGACCCCTCATCGGTTTGGCTTTGACAAGAATGACAGCAAACATGCAATGCCAATGTAAAACATTATGTTCACACTGGCTGCACCATTTCAGGCCAGTATCTCCCACATAAAACCAAACAGCACACATTTGTTTTGATTGAACACATTATGTCTGTACTGGCTGCAACAATGTATGCCAGTAGCCCATTGCAAGAACACTCATGTTCACTTTGCTCAACATGTCAGTGTTAATGTTATGCCACGGCAAGAAAACATGTTTACACTGGTTGCACCAGTGTAGTCCAGTATGTCCATGTAAAAAATACTCATGATGGCTTTGCCCATAATGCCAGTCATGCCACTGTGAGAAATCATGACCAGACTGGATGCGCCAATGTAAGCAGGATCTGAACATACGAATGCTCATCATGTTGGCTTTTCCCATAATGCCAGTAAAAAACCATGCTGATGTAAGAAAACAGGGTGACGCTACCTACACCAATTTAGACTTATATTCTCATGTAAAAACAATCATAAAGTTGGCTTTGCCCATAATGCCAGTAAACATCCAATGGCACTGTAACACAATATGTTCACACTGGCTGCACTAATGTAGGCCAGTAACAACCACAAAGGATTGCTCATCATGTTGCCTTTTCCCAAATTACAGTGGCATGATATGCCAGAAAACATACCATGCACCTGTACGACTAATGTCCATACTGGCTGCACCAAAGTAAGCCAGTTTTTCCATGTAAAAACAATCACACTGTTGGCTTTGCCAAACATGTCAGTAAGAATGTCAATCCACTAAGGAAACATCCCTATAGTGGCTGCAACAATGCAGGGCAGTATCCCTTCACATAAGAACACTCATCATCTTAACTTTGCCCAGAATGCCTGAAAATATACTGCTGTCAGAGAAACCATGCTCCAACTGACTGCACTATCATAACCACGCTTCAGCCCCCCCCCTCACCTTTATTGGTCACCAGTCAACATTCTGGAAACTCGCTATAGGCCTTCCGGCAGAGAAATCTCACCTCCCACAGCACAATACATCCTTTGCTTCACTTTTAGTCACTCATTGATATCATATTCTAGATAACACATCGCGTGGCAAGGCCTACTTAGATGTGTCATGCTGCGGGCGTATGCACCATTCCTATCATCAACGATCCTTTACAACCGGTTTGGACTAAAAAAGACCCTGGCTCCATTTCCTGCAAGGCAGCATGTTTCAGTCATACCTTATGAGCACGCTCGTGTATCAGAAAAGGAACACACGTTGCCTCAAGCTAAACTATTAATATATGTTACATACAATGACATACAATCCACTGAAAAGGAAAGCAGTAAAAACAAAAAGGTTCAGCAAAATGGTGCAGCAGGGGAATATGCAAACATAACATTCTAGATGCAATACCACGGCACTTTAAGAAAATATGTCCATATGGTCTGCAACAATGCAGGTCAGTGTGGTGCTGCCTGATGACGGGCCGCGCATGCGGCGGCGTGATTTTGCACGCCGCTGCGTGCAGCATAAATAAACAGGGTGTTCCCAGCCGCGACAGTGCGACCGGGAAGCCCGAGCCAGAAGGACGTGTGCCGTGTGAGTTCTTGTGTGCTGGGGGGCTTACGGGGATCAAAGGGGGTCAGGACACACCCCCCAACAGTGACGACGAGGGGGGAATGATGCCTGGGCCCGGCGGTGACAAATCTGCAATCTTGCTCACATTTTGTTTCATACCATAGGCCGTGCTTCACCCACACGGCTGGTGGCCATTTTGAATAATCAGGCTGTGGACTTCACAGAGCTCCGGTTTGGGTGGTGGGTGGCGTCCAGGCCTTTTTTCAAATTTTGGGTCTTCTACGTCGAGTGCAAGCGAGGAGGATGCTACAATGGCTGGGCCTGCATAGCCCATAATTCTTGCTTGACTCAATTTTTAGAACAGCTGAAGGCTGGGGCCTTCTTCATCCTCAGACTGGTGGCCCTACTGCTTTTTCATCTTCTTCATCATCACGGAGGTGTGTTGCAGTGGTTCTTCATTCTGCTTCCTGGAATCTTCAGGCTTGGTGGCTGGGACTGGGCTGTTAAGGATTGCCTGTGGAGGGGGACAGTGTGCTCTTGCCGTTTTCGCTCCCAGGGTGAACTTTCCTGTGCCTGGAGGTGGATCAGAGTTTGAGTTGCGGCCTCCATTTTCCATGCTGGGGGTGCCTGTGCGCTCGAACTCATGAGTGATACTGAAGATCAGGACGGTGCACAACCAGTAGCGGTGCAGCAGCCTCCACTTGCTCAAGCAGGGCCTCCAGGCCCACTGCCTCCAGTGCAGCCGGTGCATCAGCCTCCAATTGCTCAAACAGGGCCTCAAGGCCCATTGCCTCCAGTGCAGCCAGTGGTAGCACCTTTTGCCAACCAATCCTTCCTGTCATGGCCCAGGCACGTGCACACGCAGCCTTGCAGCCCAACCTGGAGTTTGATGTTTCGGGCCCGCCTTCTAGTTTGGGGCCCAGATGGAAGAGGTGGGTTGACCGCCTGGACATGTACTTTCGGGCCGTGCAAGTGGTTGATGATGACAGCAGGCTGGCAACCATGTGTACTCGGCATGGCCCTCAGTCCAGGAGATCTTTGAATCGCTTCCACCAGGGGATGGATCCTACGGTCAGGCAAAAACCGCGCTTCACGCCCATTTTCTGCCTCTTGCCAACGCGGACTATGAACGCTTCGGGATGTTGTCCACCAAACAGAAAGAGGACTAGGCTTTGGACACGTTCTATGGGCGCCTGAGGCGCCTGTCGCTCCCTTGAGCCTGGGGCGATGTGGAGGACATGATCAGGACCATGCTCATCCAGGCGTGCTCCTCGGGCAAGCTCAGGCGCAAAGTGTTAAGGGAGCCCGGAATCACGCTGCCACGCATCCTAGAACTGGGGAGATGCCATGAAGTGTTTGAGGCGAGGGCAGCTAGAATGGAGGCTGGGTCACGCTCCATCAAGACCGAGGAGGTGTGTGGTGCGGTGGCAGAAGCACCAGAAGACCTGGCGGTGGACCCCGGGACAGAGCCGGGAGGGCAGGGGAATCCTGCCAAAAGTGTGGGTATGACATGCCCCACCCAACGGAATGCCCCACGACCAGAAGGTGTGGGCTGCCAGATCATTTCTCAAGGGTGTGCAAGGCGGCCATGCCTGTGATGGTGCCGCGAGGCCCGGCCCGGTCCAGTCTCCTTCGCCAGGACAGACCGCCTAACGTCGCTCAGGTGGACCAGAGTGAAGAGGACGCCCAAGTGGAAGATTCAGACGAAGAGGAGGAAGAGAACATTTTCTTTGTCTCCAGCATGGGGATCCTGAAAGGGAAGAACAGGAGGCAGCCAAGGTGCGTGGTGGAAGTCAATCACTCTCCAGTCCCGGTCCTGGTGGACACAGGGGTGTCCGTCAATGTGATGGCCCGGGGATACTATGACGCTATGGACATGCCTCCTAAATTGGTAGCACCGAAAGTCTGCATCTTCGCTTTCGGTGGTCTGGACCCTATCCCACTGGATGGTGCTTTTGTGGCAAAGGTGGAGCACGACGGCTCGCAAATCACTGCACGCTTCTACGTGACACCGGTGAGCACCAATACCTTGTTAAGCTGTGCAGCGGCGGAGGCCCTCGGCATCGTCAGCTTTGCATACTCGGTCTATCTGGAGGACATCAATGACTTGCTTGAGAAGTATGCCGCACTGTTCAATGGGATCGGACAGATGGCTGGTGACCCAGTGAGGCTGCATATTGATGAATCTGTGCAGCCCATCGCCCTGAAACATCGCAGGGTACCCTTTCACCTTCGTGACCATGTCAACAAGGAGCTCGATAACTTGGTCAATCTTGGCATAATTGAGAAGGTGGAGGGTCCGACTCCCTGGGTGTCCCCAATTGTAGTGGCCCGGAAACCCAAACAACCAGATGCCATCAGAATCTGTGTCAACATGTGGCTGCCGAATAAAGCTATCAAGAAAGAGAGGCACCTCACCCCGACGATTGATGACATTATTGCCGAGGTACAAGGCGCTCGCTTCTTTTTAAAGCTGGACCTCCAAGCGGGCTCCCACCAGATTGTTCTCCACCCTGAGTCGAGGTATATTACCACCTTTACTACACACCAAGGGCTATACCGTTACAAAAGACTGAGCTTTGGTGTGTCTTCGGCGGCAGAGGTGTTCCAAAATATCACCTGAGGCGCCCTAGCAGATCTGGAGGGTGTCTTGAATATCAGTGATGATATCCTGGTGTTTGCAAGGACGGAGGTGGACCATCTGAGGCGGCTGGTGAAAACATTTGAGAGGTTGCAGTCCCTGGGCCTCACCCTCCACAATGAGAAATGCAAGTTGCTGAGATCATCGATAGAGTTCTTTGGTTTGTATTTAAAGAAGGGGGTGCATCACCGGATCCCAAGAAGGTCCAGGACATTAAAAAGGCGCAGCCTCTGGAATCCGTGTCCGATGTGCAGAGCTTCCTAGGTATGGTTACATACTGTGGACGGTTCATCCAGAATCTTGCCTCCAGGTCGGAACTGCTCAGAGCACTGACAAGGAAAGATACCACCTGGAACTGGGGTCTGCTTGAACAGGCGGAATTCGATGACATCAGGGGTGCCCTGGAAGCAGAGGATACCATGGCCTTCTTTGAACCAGCGTTGCCATCAGAGATCATTGTCGATGCCAGCCCGTTCGGCTTGGGCGCCGTGTTGACGCAGATTGACCGCGATGGGGGTGTCCGCCCGGTGGCTTACACCAGCAAAGCGTTGTCGGATGCGGAGCAACGGTATTCCCAGATTGAGCGTGAGGCGCTGGCGGTGCTCTGGGCTGCAGGCACTTCCGGCTCTACGTCTTCGGACGCCCGGTGATGATGGTGACGGACCACAAGCCATTGCTTCCTATCTTGGCAAGGTCGTCATCCAAGCCGCCGGCAAGGATTGAGCAGTGGATGCTCGCTCTCCTGGAATACGGAGTCACCTTGGTCTATCGTCCGGGGGCGAACAATGTGGCGAACTATCTCTCAAGACACCCGGGTGCACCTGGGAAGGAAGACCATGACACATGTGCGGAAGAAGCCGATGAACATGTACGTGTGGTGGTGGAGGCGGCCATGCCGAATCCAATGCCCCTGGAGGAGCTCGAGGCCACTGCCGTGGAAGATGAGCGTTTCCAAATCCTGAGGCACTCCATGTAGCATGGCTCCCGGAAGTCGGTGCTGGAGGCCCTGGCGGGGGCGCACTCAGGAGGCCAGAACCGGACTGGAGCAGCTGTGGAAGGTCCGGGAGGAGCTCTCTTTTTCAGCATCCGGTCTTCTGCTCAGGGGCGATCGCATTGTCGTGCCCCAATCCAAGGTGAGGGAGGTGATCACCCTTGCCCACTGTGGACACCAGGGCACCGCCAAGACTAAAGCCCGCCTAAGACTGAAAGTGTGGTTCCCGGAACTGGAACGCAAAGTGGACGTCTTTGTGGTGGCCTGCGTTGGTGTCAGGCGGCGTCTCCCCTGCAGCGTGAGACTGCCATAGAAGTGATGCCTCGGGGGACGCGACCCTGGGAAGTTGTTCATGCGGACTTTGGCTCCACCACGATGGGCACCCACTTCCTGGTGCTGGTCGACGAATACTCAAGATACCCGGAAGTGGAATTTGTGGAGTCGGTGGCGTTTGAGCATGTGGCGGTGGCCGTGGAAAAGGTGTTTGCGGCCCATGGTTCCCCTCACACACTGTGCTCGGACAACGGGGCGCCGTTCCAGAGCGAGCGATTCTCGGAGCTAACTTAGAGCTGCGGGGTGCTACACAGGAAGATCACGCCCCTCTGGACAAGGGCAAACGGCGAAGCCGAACGACTGATGAGGACTCTGAACAAGACCTTTAGAATCGCCCAGGGCCAGGGGCAATCCCTCCAAAGAGCTCTCTATCAATTCCTGAGGGTGTACCGCACCACCCCGCATGCCTCCACCGGAGTGGCCCCGCCAGAGGCGTTATTCAAACAGTGCCCTCGGGGGCTGTTTCTGGAGGTGGGGGAGAAAGAACCTGGGGTAATCGACAACCAACAGGTCGTGGCAGACCGGCGAGTGAGGATCGAGCAGGAAAACATCCGGCGAGGACTTCGCCCGCAGCGGCTGGAGCCGAGCGATGAGGTCCTCATTCTAAATAGACACCCCCATGGAAAGCTCTCCCTTCCGTACGCGACCGAGCCGCAGGACATCGTTGCAGTCAAGGGATCCATGGTGACTGCCTCGGATGGAAGGTCGGACGGCGTGCAGCATAAATAAATGGGGTGTTCCTGGCCGCAACAGTGCGACTGGGAAGCCCGAGCGAGAAGGAAGTGTGCCGTGTGAGTCCTTGTGTGCTGGGGGGCTTACAGGGATCGCTGGGGGTCAGGACACACCCCCAACAGTCAGTATACTCACATAGTTGGTTTTGCACAAACATAGCTAAAATGCCAGGACAATGTAATAAAACATGTCCACACAAGCTGCACCAATGCCGGCCACTATCCCCATGTAAGAACACCCATCATGTAAGCTTTGCAATAATGCTAGTGTGAAACTTAAGCTTTCATTTTAGGGCACTGAACTCAAGCCCCCTTACCATGTCTGCCTATTGATGGCTCACGCGTCATGGTCTGCATGCACACACATTCAAGCACCAATGCACAACAATTACATGCACACTGCAGTCAATCCCACACACACCCAAAGTCAACATTCACATGTGGACATATTCACACCCACACAAAGAGACGTAATCAAGCAACTGAACCTAACAAAACAAAAATACCCATTAGCCATGTCCATAACTTCAATTCAGGACCGTCCTCTCCTTCACACCTGTTACAATGGTCAGAAGAGACCTAGAATATGTTATGTAATTTTATATTTGCATAATGCCTACTGCCATTGTTATGGCCTAGAGGCACTGTGGAGTGGAAGGCCCTTCAGAAAACTGTAATCTGTGCAAACATGACATTTAAAAAGCATGACATTGCATGTGAATAATAATGACAATTTAAATGACTATTCAATTGCTATCGGCAATGACTCGCTTAAATACATTGTACAAGCCCGGCAAGCAGTGTGTTTAGGCAGAGAGAGGACAGCTATCCCAGGGACTATGACAGCTGGACCAATGTATTTCATCGGGCTTAGCTGTATTCTATAGGTTGCAGTGTAAAAGAGCGATGCGTGTTCTTGCATCTGTTCCTTGCACTTAAGTGCTGTTGAACAATCACTAACAGCCAAAGGTTTTGGATTGGGCGTAGGTATTATGTAATGTAATCTAACTGGTCTTGTGTAGTGCAAGTCTACCACTATTGGTGGCCTCGCTGCACTTGGCTCTTTAAGAAATTAGGGTTGGTGGGGGGGGGGGCGTTTATTAGTGAAACACTGCGAAAGGCATATGTGAAACCTGTGGTGTTGATGGGTACAGGTCAGAAGTAGCTGGTTTGACTGCCAATCAGATTTCTATAGAACTGGTGCAGAAACACAGGGGCAGTTATCCATGGGGGGGAGCCCATGAAAGGATAGAATGCAGCGCGTTGAGTCTAGTTAGCCACTGAGGCGGGAGAGTGTGACAGTGCTGAAGAGGAAAGCTTAGTTGTGGCTCAGTTAGTATTGATGTGCTGACAGCAAGGCCTGAGATGGACGTCAGTGTGAGTTGTGTGTATTGCGTGAGATAGTGGGAGATCTTGGAGGTAAGTTTGAGCTTCCAATGCGACTTCTCTCCACGCTCTCCCTCAATTAGATACATTGTACCCCTTGAGGAACAAATCCAGCATCTTTGAGCTGGCAGAAGAGGGAAAGGGTGGTGTAGATACTCAGCCATTACCATGACCTGCTGGGGCTTGTGGGAGGTAAGAGGGTAAGGTTCAATGGAAGAGCAGCTTGACATTTGAGGGCCACAGTCGCCCATTTCACCTTCCTTAGTATGTGGGTTAGCAGGCAGAGAGATGCCGCAAACCTCATTCTAACAGGGTCAGATGCTACATGCAGTGGCCTGCTGGGAAATTCGCCTGTCAGACCAGGGCCCGTCAAGGTTGGGCAAGGAGTTTGTCAGGCATTGATCCAGGCAGGAAAGGACTATTCCTTGATTTCTAGCTCTGTCGATCATTTAGTAACATCTTTGTTTGTATTGTAGCAGATCTGCCAGTTTTACTGTTAATTAGTCTTTAGAGTATATACCTTCATTGTGCAAATGAATGTGTTGACAAAGGTTTGCTCTTGCATCTGTGCCTTGCACTTTCATCCTGTTAAAAACAAGTACTGCCAAAGACTGCAATTTAGGCTTTTGCATAGGTAATAAATAGGCATTTGTGAGGCACTGACATTATATGATTAAGCAATTTCATGATTTTCCAGCTGTTATAGGTGCACCCATTATGACAGTGCTTGGAAAATGTCCATAACTGTCTTTCTAGCTATATCTATTGTGTAGTAACACCAATATTTGTGTTGTAGAATATTTTATAATATTATTTTCCAGCAGTTAATGCTCCAATTGTTCATGGTAATAAGTTTCTGTTGTAACTAAAATAAAATCGATGTTATGTCACTTGGCATTTAATGGATTGTCAAGGCCCAGTTTGAACAGTCCGGCTAATATAGCTAGCACTTTCCTAGCACTTTCCTAGCACTTTCCTAGCCCTCATGCAGATTCATGGAACTTCACTATAGTACTTTGGAGCACGCTACAGATTTAATGTACTAGCTACAGATATTGCGTTGGATCTAGGAATTAGTATTGTAAACCCAATATCTAGTGTTTGAAATACAGTTCACGTATAATGGAAGTTAAAGTCCCTTCTTTCAGCTGAGGAGCTAATCGAATACAGTAAGAAATATTAAGCATTGTTCAGCAAGTTGGACATAAAGCTGACTTAGAAACAGGGAAATTTTGCATCGCGTCTGGCAAGTTGGTATGAATTAATGAACACAGGCATTGACAGAAAGCAACAGCGTGAACCACACATCTCTTCTACCAGGCGTGCAGCAGGTGAGCATCGCTGCCCAAGACCCTCTGGGCCTTTGTTTTTGTACATTGTTTGGTTGCTCTGTGGGCCCCCTGCCCCTCTGTTCAGTCTGCTTCCCTGTTTCCTTCTCGCTCCCTCCGTCTGTTGTAGCTGTTTGAGAACATGGTCACTTTTGTTACGGCTATGTAGCAGTTCAGGTCAATGTTATCTTGGTGCTGCAAAATGTTTCTGTATTTTACTATCATTTCAATCAGTTATCTGCCATGCAAGAGTACATTAGTGAGAGATTTTTAATGAGGTATACTTGGTGCTTGCTTGAGATCTTTTTTAGATTGCCTATGACTCACAAAGTGGTTACAGAGTTGCAGCAGTTGAGACCAGGAAACATTTTCTGTAGACAATGTGAGAAACCCAAAGGTGTCTCACCCGCTGGTCCCCAGAGATCTGTCATCCACGTGGCCAGGACACGGCCATCACTGTAATATCCAGTTCCTGGGGGTAGACTAGTAGAGAGGATCACCTGGATGAGGGGTCTTCAGGGAGTGGAAGTGGCACACCGAAGAGAGACACGGTACCCCCTTCCTTTTAACACCTTTTCCCCCTCCTATCCCATAATATATTTAGAATCTATAATCCCCCCCGCCCCCTTTGCCAACACAAACACTTTCTTACACTGTGAAAGACAATGGACTAACAAGCCATTTACCCGGCATGTCCCAACACAAGGGTCAGGCAGAGCCAGGCAATTGACAATGACAACACACACATGGCAGCTGTTTCCCTTCTGCACAGGGATAAAAGCCAGAGCACACTAGGAGCAAGGCCAACTGCACAAGGAAGTAGCTATTAAAGCATGGCAGTTCAAATGGTGCAGAAAGGCAACGAGAACCGAAAGGACGACAAAGAGGGAAGAGCCCTTGCCCTTTTCATCCCAGACCTGCAAAGCCTCTAGGAAAGGAATCATAAGTCCGGGAACTACAGCTGGTGTGGGGTGTAATAGATGTCAATGGTGCACTGATAGTGAGACGCACTTGCTACTGTGGTACCGCCCTTGAATCCAGAGGCAAGAAATGCCAAGAAGTTCAGCACAGCCGGTGAGTAGGAGAGAGCCAATAGAAAACCAGACGGTGTTGAGCCCAATGTTGCAAAAGGCAACATTACATGAACAAATAACTTGTGTGTTGATTGAACTTTTAAGGAAACCCAGTGAAGGACCAGCTGCAGAGTGGTCTGGCGCCACCTAGGCGCTTAATCAGAAGATTCTGGCTGGTCACCTGCGTTGAAACTACAAATACCATGAGACCATGAAGTGTTAAAGTGGTCATACAAAGGTTAAGTCAAACCCATTGTACAATCGAAAGTCTTTGACACCTTGTTAAGAGGAAAGCTAAGGAAAGAGAGTCCCGCATTGTGATAAAGCAAAGGGAACTGTGTATTTGAAAAATGTGAAACCGGCTGAGGGATGCCTGCGAATCGGGGTGAAGAATAATAACCGCCTGAACTTTGTGTTGACAAGAGTGAACCCGAGCAAGGGATATCCACAGCGAATGATTGGTTTAATAAGTCATTGAGACTCGCGAATATTACAGATGATATTTTGAATGAATGGCCGTAGGAAACCAGACTGAGGGAGGCTATTGTTTTGAAAGAGTATCAGAGCCCAGCTGATGGGGAACCAAGGGGCACAGAATAATTGCCCAACGTGAAGAGTAACCAAAGTAACTGTGTGTGCTGTGGTGCATCAGGCCTTCTGAGGCAAGATACTTTGCATAAAAGAGACATGGCTCCTTGAAAGGAACTGTAAGCCCGTCCTGGAGAAGCCCAGGAGTGTGCTGTGCTCGAGTCCCGCCTTGTCCCGTGCTAGAAACGTGAGGAAGGCAGACCCCAGCCATAACATCCTGACTTATCATTTTGTGAACACTTTTTTCTTTACTTGTTAACATTATCCCACAGTATTTTGTAGCATAGTGTTAAGGACTGACAATAGTTTTTTTTAGTATAGGCCCGTTTTATTTGACTAGACTCCACTTGGACCACATTATTATTTGATGGTCGTAGCTTGCTCCCATTTTAGATGTAGGTTTAGATTCTGCATTTTTCCAACCTGCCTATACAGTTTAATAAACAGCCTTGAACTGTGATCACTTGTGTCTGTCTTTAGGCAACATTTACAGCGTGACGCATGCTTTTTCAGTTTCAAGTAGTAGGTAAAGCGAGGATGCAGACTATTTATGATAACTACCTTGGTTTCTGGCCAATCAGAGTACAGCAAATCTTAAATCATTCTCCTTACATGAAGTCTGGCATCTGTTATTGGATGTGTGGCATTCCATACACTATGCCAGTAAGATAGATAGAACCAATCCCCCATTCAGAAGCAAGTAGCAGAGCCCTTGCTTTTCACAGCTGTGCTCCACATAGCACATGATCAGTGTATTGTCCACCCCTTTTCATGACCAGTCCATGCGGTGAAGTTAATGTTGTAACTTTACAGAGTCGACATTGCAAGCAGAGAAGCAGAGCATCTATATGCTGCACAGACTGGGGGATTGAGCAGGTGATACTTTGTTAAGGAGTACGGCAAATGCTTCCGGTTTTTATAATGCCAAGGATATCGAAAAGGAAAGAGGGCCGACTATTGAAATAGCGTATGATCTTTTTAGAAACTCTCTAGATACATATAGTAGATGAGATCCTTTCAACACAATCAGAATCTGTGTCTGAAGCTGCCAAGAGCTTTGGGTGACATAAGACATTGAAGGAAAGGAGGCTGTTGAGGCTCAGCATGAACATAAACATGTGTGTTCAAAGCATGTCTTTGCACAAGCAAGCGGTGAAATGGAAAGCTTGATCTCACCTCTGATCTGGGTCTTGATTTCTCTCTCACTGGCCAGTGCACTGCCCCATAAACCTAGAACCAAGCGAGAAAAGAGCAATCAGTACTTCCTCACCCTTCCACCCCAGAATCTCAACAGAGAGAGGCCGGAAGTCTATGTGAGGGCATTTGATATGCAGGGCAGACCCCGCAGCAGGAAAAGGACCTCACAAATGTACTGGACAGACTAGGATCCCTACACCTTCAAATTCACATGAAGGAGCGACTGGCCCGGATATCACACATTTAGCATATCTTTCTTTCAATAGATCCCAAAGGTACGAAAACTGCATCCCAGGCTGAGGGGGTTCTCTATGTTTAGGAGGCAATGGGTGCTAATGGTGGCCTTAAACTTTGAACAGCGACTCCTGAACAGATCTAATAACAATTCCTAATAAGGGAAAGTTACATACATGTATACCTAGTTGCCCATCATGGGTAACACTCAATATCCCCCCGTCTTTGGGGGGATGCTGAAACACCTTTTAATAGTAGTGAGAATGACGTTCTAAGTAATTCAAGAACAAGTGTTGCCTTATCGTTCTCTGTTATCTATTTCACTGAAATGCTAATGTAATGCTTTTTTCCAGCATAAAATAGAAAAGGAAACATGAAAAGAGAACACATGGGCATATTCATATAAATATATGAAAGATAACTCTGTCTCTTTGAGGCAGCCTCTCACTTTACCTTACACACGTTACATTACAGGGGCAGTTAGTTATTATTTCCAGGCTGCCGGTCGAGGATATCAGAATATTGTCTGAAGCTTTGTCAGCCTTTAAGTTTTATATGTTGGGATTCTGATCAGCTTTGTGTGTCCTCTCATTACTGCTGCTGCTGCACTGCTTAGGTCCACCATCTTGAGGGTTGTAACTTAGGGTTCTCCAACATAATTTCCATCCTTTGTCCCAGATTTCTGGCACCAGAGGAACTTCCTCCAATCCTTGTTGACTAGAACCTCTACTGTGACCGATGGACACCTAAAACCAGAAATGGCCTCTACAAGTAAGTCTTATAAAACTCTTCAACTAACCCAAGAACTCTACATGAAATATTGGGGGTTTCCTGCAGAGGGTACCTCAACAGCGCAGGTGGAATCATCTTTTCTTCGACCTATTGATAACTCTAGTGTCTAACCCTACAAAGAATCGCTGGACTCTGGGGCACCAAATTCCCCTCTTCAAACAATCAGCCCATCAGCCGACATCATTGGCTTTCCGGTGTCTAAATCACCCAACTTTTCCAAGACACCTGCTTTGGCTCACAAAATACTGGGAAAACGATTGTTGGTTTCGAATTCCAGCAATACAGATCCCGTGGATTCAATGCGGGAATTCAATGGTTTACTTTGACAAATATGACAAGGATCTACACAGGCAAATGGGGATTCTTCAGTGGACAATGACTGAAATACACAAGCAAACAAGGGATTCTTCAATTGGGAAATTACTGAAATATACAGGCAAATGGGGATTTTGCAATGGGGAATTATCTAAGGCAATGATACAAGAATACAGGGCATACACACACTATGGCTTTTGGGGTTTATTTCTACTTATAGAAGAGGTCTGGCCTAAACATCAGGGAGCATCTGGACACTGGGGTCAGGCAAGGTCTCTGCAGAGTCTTCCAAGGGGTCCCAAGTCAGCTTCTACATATCCTGGCTCCACTGAAAGCTAGGCTACTTACTAGTGGGATGTTTCTCCAGATTTCGACAGCAGATCACCTCAGGGGTTAGTGGCAAATGTCCTGCTCTGAGGTGGGCTTACCTAGTTCTAGGGCAAATGACATCACTAATGTTTCATAGTTCACACAGAAGGGATAGATTAAGGCTTCAGTACCCCTCTGCCACCTGTGTGCTGATAGGTCCTGAAAAATGTAGGAGTGCTTTGAGACACTAGGGGAGGAGAGCACTTCATCATCTTACTTCAACAGAGGGCTCGGTCTGGTTTGGGGACATGAAAATCTCACTGCATGACAAGTACCCTTCATATCCATGTTTTGACAGATATGGATGCATTTTTGAACACTACATTATTCAGCCAATCACAAACCTTGTCAGGTGTTTGTACGTCATTCATGTGTAAAGATACAGTTTTTCTTCATTTGCTCCAGAATTCTATCAGTGAAAAATATGGCCCTTGGTGGGCAGCATATGAATCTTACTGGGCCCGCTTTAATCAACTTTTTATATCTCGCGACTTCACCTTTTCATGAATGACGTTAGCTGTGTTGAACCCACAAAAACTGTTTTGGGCTGGCCAGAAGGGGTTAGCCGACACCTTGCCAGAAACCCCACAATGCCTATTGTGGGATACACATTGTTGATTTGATGTCAAGAGATGTCAAGAGAGGGTTCTGTGTTTAGATTAGCACTGCTAATGACTAGCTAATGCAGGTTTTATTTTGGCTTGTGTGACCTGGTGTCATGAAAGCTGGAGAACAGACATTTCATTATCTTCTCCACCCATGGATTTGATCATCTTAGAGCATCACAGAGCATCTTCTTCTTTTGTATTTTTAAGAGAAGATATGGGAGCCGGGCCTAAATCCCCATGACAACAGGGACCTTGGAATCCAGTTTCACATCTTGGGGAAAGAAAATAAATGGCAAGCAGCAAACTTTCAAACTCAGCCGTACATTGCCTTTAACACATTTTACTTTTAACTAAGCTCTTTGGAATGCACATAGTATCAGTATAGATAAGTGTCCTGCAAGGTTGTCCCTTGCCTAAAGCTGTTAAAGAAGACATCATAATTACATTTTTAAGGGCTTTGGTAAACATCCTGCTTTACAGATTGTCAAAATCGAAATGTCATTTTGTTGATTTTACCCATGAAAGGACTCCATTTTACTGCAGCTGCTTAAACCCAGTTCAGCATCCCATTATAGATTCTGTGCACTGTTTCCTCTGCGATGGGCTCGTGATAGACAGAAACTGAGTTCACATTTTCAAAGTCTTGCAAACATTTGCTGAACATATTAGTTTAAAGGGAAAAACAAAATTACTCATTTTATTTAATGTTCATGCAAGAATGTGCTCTGCTTCCCCACAACTGCTGCACACAATGCTGACACCATATTGAGGGTTAGTGAAAATATGCTTGCCATGTGCCTTTCACTTTCTTTGTGAATGGCAGTTAGCCTCTCTCCATATTTTCCCATTTTAGCACCTTTCCTTTCCTTTTGATTTGAAAGAGCAGGGCCTTATATCGGATCTTAGTTCTCATATCCAGGGGCTATTTAACCCCACAAAACCACTCCTAGGAGGACTACAGGGTAGCGGCCGTACCTCACTAGCCTCATGGAAAAAGGCTCTCCATTGGGAAGAATCCTTGTGAATCGTCGCTGACCCAAAGCTAAATTACACGCGTCTGCATTATTTGGAACTTAAATCCTTGCCATAATAATAATGAACTGCCATGCAGCCATTATATCTAGGGATTTCCTTAAACTACTTGTCTTTCTAGTGACAGTGTGTGCCTGTGTGAAGGAGCCATTACCTCGCAGGTAGCAGATTGATTGCTGTGCTTTCTCAGCTGCTAAACTCCCCATTGCAAACTGGCATCCAATGGCTTCTGTCTTGACAAACGCACCATAATCAGGGAATCCGGCATCATGGGGGGTGAACTCAAACCAGGTTCCTGAAAAAACAAAAACATTGGTACTCAACAAAATTACTGACAAGGAACAGGTGTTTCGTCGAATCTTGGACCGTGAGGCAGGGGCAAAAGACAGATCTAAATGAACGCTGAGGGATTTGGCAACACTTCACTGCTAACCCTGCATAGCAAACTTGGCGAACACCGGCCGGACAGCGGCAATGTCTTAACCTGGTAGCTCACGGGGCCCATCTCCATATTGTGGTGGAATCTTAAATCGTTCCTCTGGTAAATGCCTCCTAACTGCATCAAAAGGAATAGTGCTACACCCTTTAGTCAGCCAGGCACTCGGAGGCCCTACCCCAGATGTCTTTCTTTATCCATCCCTAAACCCTGGCAATGCCCCCGCTTTCGATAACCGCTTCCTTACTAACCAAACCATCCCATGAAACTTTACACCTCTGTAATTGTCTGCTCCTCTATGCATTCTATCCCATGATCCTCTTCTGTCAACTTCCGGTGAAAGACTTCCAAAGCACCACCTCTTTACTCTCCTAACCGGGATCACCTCTTCCAGTGGCTGCGTGATGAGCGTCCTATGCACGCCAAGTCTGCATAGAGTGGCATAGTCATTCCTGTGGTGCCTAGGACCTGCAGGGATGGGATGTTCACAATAGGAAAGAAAGTGAGCTAGCGAACATGCCAATGAAATGTCAGCGCACCGGGTCTGTCTCATCTGATCTGTGACCTGAAATGGGCATCACTACTGTGCTGAGGCCAATCATTATTTCACTGCCCGGAAGGCTGAGGGTTAATGTGTGTTATGTCTGGAGTTACCCTGGTCATCACGTCTCACATAGATTGCATCAGTGTTCTGTGTTCTTCATCTCATTCCAGAATAGAGTCTGTGAGGTCTGTCTCAGGGGGTTTAGGTGTACACATGTGGAGTCAGTGGCCTGGGCTGCGGCTCTGTGGGGGGCTTCAATACAGGAGCTTATTCAACCCTTACAATGTGTTCTGGCTTTCTCACGCAATAGAAAATGTGCAATAAGGCCAACATGAGCTTGCTTAAGCAATTGAGAGCAGATCAGGAAGGCAGACGATTACACAAAACAGTTGTATTTTCTGGAGGCGAACAGCTTCCGGTTTTAATAATAATCTCAGCTCTGCTGGATTGTTATTGTTTTCGAAAACGTGCAACCCAGCAAGTAATGCTGTCATGTTGCCTCATTTGATTCTATCCTATCACATAAGGTCAAGGGACCCCCACACAACCAAGAATTTGGGACTTGCAAGAGAGAGTGTGTGAGAGAAAGAGAAAGAGAAAGGGAAAGGGAAAGAGAAAGAGAAAGGGAAAGGGAAAGAGAAAGGGAAAGGGAAAGGGAAGGAGAAGGAGAATGAGAGAGATCCAGTGGGATTGAGGTTAAATCCAAATTAGTTAATTGTTTAAGTCTCAAACCTTATATAATGCCTTTTTGGACTGTGCCACCATAAATCTCAACATTTTCAATGTATTAAACACAGTTGACAAGATTAAGCAGACAAACAGATCAGTCACTCTTGGAAGATGGCTGCATACATCCTATGGAACCTTTGACTACTCCAAATGCCCCACAAGACAGAAGTCATAGACTCACCACGGTTTGTCCAGACAGCTTGGGACTTCAAAAGAATTATTAAAATATACTGGGCCTTAGTCAAGTTGATCTCCCTAATGAGGAGGTTCCCATGTTTCCATTAAAAGATCTAAAAACCTTCTGGAGAAACTGATCAACTCCCAGTATTCAGGACTTTTGGCCAATTGCAGCACATTTCCCCTGTGGCCAATGTTCAGTGTGTACATTCACACTTCCAAGTTTTCTAAAGTAAATGACAAACTGCAACAGCAATACATTAATTTACTGCATCGAAGGTCCTTGCAATAGAAGATACATTGGCCAAACCATGAGAGCAGTCCACATGCGTATACCAGAACACCGTTCCAAAATATAGTGTCAAAGCACCATTGGTTCGATCTTTTATGTTGATGATGGATTGTAGTGGCTCATGGATACCGCTAGGACGAGATCTAACGCACAACTACTTCTACATAAGGAGACCAAGGGGCTCCATCGAATGCAGACTCGCAGTTCAGCCCTGATTGGAGACTTTCTGCCTCCACTATGAGATACTTAACTAGTTATGGCTACTCTGGCAAACGATGGTTCTTCCAGTTAGCCTATTGTATTCAATATCATTACATGTGGTGCTCCCTTAAAATACATCTTATAATGACGTTCCAATCTTATAACCAAAACTACCCAATGGCAGCCACAATGTTCTCGATGCCGCCATACGGACGTCACCATATAGACGTATGGATGCAGGACACCCGATATCCATGGTTTGACCCAGATAAATAACCATAGTCATGCCCCACCAGACCCTAGTCATGATAGATAGTAAGGGAATAGGGAGCTCCCATCCCTTAGCACCGAGCCAGAAGGTGAGGAATAGACATAACCAATCGCAGTATACAATACTCAATATACAGTGGGGAGCATGCTGCGCCATCACACACAAGGAACAACCAAACAATAGCTCGTAAGGAAGACACTCCATGAGAAAACGAACGACTAACACAGAGATAGTCAAGATAGGAGGAAACTACTGACTGAATTCATAGGCTGACCAAGACGGAAGTACTAGGACGTCTCATTAACACCCTGACCCTGTATCATCCCAAGCTCCAATGGACCAATGTCACAATAGATAGCAAGAGAACAGGTATGATATGATATATGATATGATATGATATGGCATTTGTAACACGCCTATACACAAGTGTTTCAAGGCGCGACGAGGCATAGAGGGGGTGAACCAAGGGACGACAGACAACCATCCAACTAGGCCAGGTGTCATTCAGATCGCACAAGTGCATGGGTAGGGGGAAGGGAAAAGTGCAAGGGGAAAGGGAGAGGGGAAAAGTGCAGTACAGGGTAGAAAAAAAGATAAATAATAGGGCCAGCTGGTGGCAAGTGCAAGGTAAGTGCAGACAAGTGCTGGGAAGGGGGCTGTAGGGATACAGAGACAGTCCCGCAGTGCAGGGGTTGCCAGGGAGGTAGTGCAAGTGGAGAGTGGCAGGGCCAAGGACTGAGATCAGTGAGAATGGCCCAGTTGCAGATTCGGTGCAGTTTCAGTCAAGAATTATCAGGGGAGAGGGGGAGAGAAAGCAGAAGCAAAGAGGAAGATTTTGAGGTGTTTCCGGAACCGGAGATGGTTCTCCTCAAGTTTCCGGGAGGCAGGAAGGCTGTTCCAGAGGGAGGCCCCTGCCGCGGAGAGAGATCTACCCCCAACTCATTGCTTGGAGAAGCGGCTGACCCTGAGGCAGTTGGAGGCAGATGAGCGAAGAGCTCTAGAAGGAAGATATTTAGGAAGAGAGTTGAAGGTATTTAGGCCCCAGGCCCCAGAAGGCCTTGTGGACAATGCAGAGGGTTTTGAACTTAATCCTTGCAGCCACTGGGAGCCAGTGTAGAGATTTCAGTTCTGGAGAGATACCATCCCTGGGCTTGAGGCCAAGGACAAGTCTTGCAGTTCTGTTCTGGATGAGTTGCAGAGGGAGGAGTGTAGAGGCAGGCAGATTTAGATAGAGGCTGTTACAGTAGTCCAGCTTCGGGAGAACCAGGGCTCAGGGGACAGTGAGCTTCTGGGGGAAGGAGAGGAAAGGAAGAATACCTCTGAGGAGGTGCAGGTGGTAGTGTTAGAGACGTCTTACAGACGTCAGATTTGTGAGGAGATATGTGAGTAGAGAAGGAGAAGGAGAGAGTTACCACCAACCACACCCGAAGGAGAGGAATCAGACTCACCAATCACACCCTAGAATGCTCGTTAGGACACAGCTGGGTCCGCGCAGCACCATCACACATTACAGCCTATAAAGAATCAGCAACAACCCCATCCACAGGGATACAGACCCCACTAACCCAACGGTCAAATCTCTGCATACTCAACCCACCGATAACTCACACAACCATCTCTCTCCCAGCAATCCACACGCACTTTACCACACTGCATCAACAACACACAAACACATAAAACAGCACCTACAGCACACAAGGCCTCGCCAGATCCGATACTTGCACCTAAGCTCAGCGCACAGTGTATACCGAGCTTAAGCTGCCAACAGCACACCACTTATGCCGCTCGCCTACTCCCCCTCCACCCGACTAACCTACCCGCCCTCCTTGTTTACAGATCCACCAGAGCACCTGGGGACCAATGTCATTGGTTATGGTGCGCTATATGAGTGCCTTTAACATAACATAACAAATAGTTATTTTCTCTTAAAATTACTTTATATTGCCCAGTTTTGGAACCAATTTTCTGGTTTAGGTCAACATCTCTATGGGGCAGGGAAGATAACTCATGGGCAAATGCGAGGAACTCATGGTGACAACAAGTAAGACAGACACAAGTGATCACAGTTCAAGGGTTAATGAAACATTCAATTTGTGAGTAAGGGTCTAAACTGTGCGCTTATGCCCACATTGAAGTCTTGCGACCGGTAAAGCTGCAATGCACAGTTCACAAAATCGGTGTTCCCGCTGACACCTAATATTTAGAGCCACTGTTTGAGGTTGTGACATGTTTTACTTTAACCTTATATGCATGATTTCGGATGTGTTTGTGTATATATATTTTTCAATCAACATATAATCATTCGTATGATATTGTCAGCCTTGAAAATGACGCTGTAGTCGAAACACGTGTCGGCTGACGCTGCAATATAATAAGGAATCACAATTGAATACACAGTATAAGTTTGTCCAGTCAATGATCAGATAATGGAATAAAGGGATGAGCGCAAAGCATGTCACAACCTCAAACACAGTTCAAGGGTGTTTATTGAACAATGAATGCTGCATGCAGGTTGGAAAAATGCCAAATCTAAACCTAAATCTAAGATGGGAGCAAGCGTCGACCATCAAATGAAAAATAAGGCAGTCCTAGTGGCATTGTGTCAAAATAAAAAGGGCCTATACTAAGAAACCTATTGCCAAACCTCACCACTAATAAAAAAAGGGGCGTGGGATAATTCTCAAGAAAAGAAAGAGGTGTTCTCAAATAATAAGTCAGGATGCGGTGGCCAGGGTCTCCCTTCCCCACGCTCTGCAAACGGGGTAAGGTGGGAGCACGGAGCACAGTACAGTCTCGGGCTTCTCTAGCATGAGATGACAGTTCTAATGGCAGCTCTCAGGAAACCCTCTCGAGCATTCAGCTATCCGGGCCGTCGATGTCCAAAGCTCCTTTCACTTGAAAGTCTCTTACCTTTGAGGGCATGTGCCATGTTCAAATAACAAACCAAAAGTTCCTTTAACAAATGAAAACAGTTTCTTTCCAAGGTTTACTGGGTGATGTGTTCACCCCTGGGTCCCCCTCTTCTGGCCGCTGACCCTTCTCAATTGTTTATCACAGTTTCACGTACGGTGATGGCTTCACCGCCTGGCCCCCCATCTTTTGAGTGCTGACCCTTCTCAATTGTTTATCACAGTTTCACGTACGGTGATGGCTTCACCGCCCGGCTCCCCATCTTTTGAGTGCTGACCCTTCTCAATTGTTTATCACAGTTTCACGTACGGTGATGGCTTCACCGCCCGGCTCCCCATCTTTTGAGTGCTGACCCTTCTCAATTGTTTATCACAGTTTCACGTACGGTGATGGCTTCACCGCCCGGCTCCCCATCTTTTGAGTGCTGACCCTTCTCAATTGTTTATCACAGTTTCACGTACGGTGATGGCTTCACCGCCCGGCTCCCCATCTTTTGAGTGCTCACCCTTCTCAATTGTTTATCAATGTTTCACGTACGCTGATGGCTTCACCGCCTGGCTCCCCATCTTTTGAGTGCTGACCCTTCTCAATTGTTTATCACAGTTTCACGTACGGTGATGGCTTCACCGCCCGGCCCCCCATCTTTTGAGTGCTCACCCTTCTCAATTGTTTATCACAGTTTCACGTACGGTGATGGCTTCACCGCCCGGCTCCCCATCTTTTGAGTGCTGACCCTTCTCAATTGTTTATCACAGTTTCACGTACGGTGATGGCTTCACCGCCCGGCCCCCCATCTTTTGAGTGCTCACCCTTCTCAATTGTTTATCACAGTTTCACGTACGGTGATGGCTTCACCACCCGGCTCCCCCTCTCCTGGCCACTGACCCTTCTCAATTGTTTATCACAGTTTCACGTACGGTGATGGCTTCACCGCCCGGCCCCCCATCTTTTGAGTGCTGACCCTTCTCAATTGTTTATCACAGTTTCACGTACGGTGATGGCTTCACCGCCCGGCTCCCCATCTTTTGAGTGCTGACCCTTCTCAATTGTTTATCACAGTTTCACGTACGGTGATGGCTTCACCGCCCGGCCCCCCATCTTTTGAGTGCTGACCCTTCTCAATTGTTTATCACAGTTTCACGTACGGTGATGGCTTCACCGCCCGGCCCCCCATCTTTTGAGTGCTGACCCTTCTCAATTGTTTATCACAGTTTCACGTACGGTGATGGCTTCACCGCCCGGCTCCCCATCTTTTGAGTGCTGACCCTTCTCAATTGTTTATCACAGTTTCACGTACGGTGATGGCTTCACCGCCCGGCTCCCCATCTTTTGAGTGCTGACCCTTCTCAATTGTTTATCACAGTTTCACGTACGGTGATGGCTTCACCGCCCGGCTCCCCATCTTTTGAGTGCTGACCCTTCTCAATTGTTTATCACAGTTTCACGTACGGTGATGGCTTCACCGCCCGGCTCCCCATCTTTTGAGTGCTGACCCTTCTCAATTGTTTATCACAGTTTCACGTACGGTGATGGCTTCACCGCCCGGCTCCCCATCTTTTGAGTGCTGACCCTTCTCAATTGTTTATCACAGTTTCACGTACGGTGATGGCTTCACCGCCCGGCTCCCCATCTTTTGAGTGCTGACCCTCCTCAATTGTTTATCACAGTTTCACGTACGGTGATGGCTTCACCGCCCGGCTCCCCATCTTTTGAGTGCTGACCCTCCTCAATTGTTTATCACAGTTTCACCTCCGGTGATGGCTTCACCGCCCGGCCCCCCATCTTTTGAGTGCTGACCCTTCTCAATTGTTTATCACAGTTTCACGTACAGTGATGGCTTCACCGCCCGGCCCCCCATCTTTTGAGTGCTGACCCTTCTCAATTGTTTATCACAGTTTCACGTACGGTGATGGCTTCACCGCCCGGCTCCCCATCTTTTGAGTGCTGAGCCTTCTCAATTGTTTATCACAGTTTCACGTACGGTGATGGCTTCACCGCCCGGCTCCCCATCTTTTGGATGCTGACCCTTCTCAATTGTTTATCACAGTTTCACGTACGGTGATGGCTTCACCGCCCGGCTCCCCATCTTTTGAGTGCTGACCCTTCTCAATTGTTTATCACAGTTTCACGTACGGTGATGGCTTCACCGCCCGGCTCCCCATCTTTTGAGTGCTGACCCTTCTCAATTGTTTATCACAGTTTCACGTACGGTGATGGCTTCACCGCCCGGCCCCCCATCTTTTGAGTGCTGACCCTTCTCAATTGTTTATCACAGTTTCACGTACGGTGATGGCTTCACCGCCCGGCTCCCCATCTTTTGAATGCTGACCCTTCTCAATTGTTTATCACAGTTTCACGTACGGTGATTGCTTCACCCCTGGCTCCCCCTCTCCTGGCCGCTGACCCTTCTCAATTGTTTATCACAGTTTCACGTACGGTGATGGCTTCACCGCCTGGCTCCCCATCTTTTGAGTGCTGACCCTTCTCAATTGTTTATCACAGTTTCACGTACGGTGATGGCTTCACCGCCTGGCTCCCCATCTTTTGAGTGCTGACCCTTCTCAATTGTTTATCACAGTTTCACGTACGGTGATGGCTTCACCGCCTGGCTCCCCATCTTTTGAGTGCTGACCCTTCTCAATTGTTTATCACAGTTTCACGTACGGTGATGGCTTCACCGCGTGGCCCCCCATCTTTTGAGTGCTGACCCTTCTCAATTGTTTATCACAGTTTCACGTACGGTGATGGCTTCACCGCGTGGCCCCCCATCTTTTGAGTGCTGACCCTTCTCAATTGTTTATCACAGTTTCACGTACGGTGATGGCTTCACCGCCCGGCCCCCCATCTTTTGAGACCCTTCTCATATCATATTCCACAAATCTTTTTTTTAAAAAGTTCAAAACACACTGTTTCTTGGCACTTTAAACTTTGCCCTGCTTGGGATTCACCTTCCTTCGTTCTCTCAATACAGGATTCCTTTCCCTGGCTTTCTCATCCAGGGATTTTACTCGACCTCCTGTATGATCACTTTTACCTCTTTTAGCAACTCTCCTACGTCCTTCTGGTACCTGTAGTTTCGCTCAGATGGGGATCGACCAGAGCCTCTCGAATTAGCACCCACATGGTGCCGTATTCACTCTGCAGCTGTCTCCCCCCAACACTGTTGTGGCAAGAAACCGACAGAAGCCCCATTAAGAGGGTGGGACTACAGACTCTGGGAGGGAGGCAGGAAGAGAGAGTAAGGGGAGGGGTATAGGGAGGAAGAGGCAGTAATGTTAAGGAAATAAAGGAGAGTAGACGTACCACCCGAAGGAGGCTCCTGTGTCGAGTGTCGTGTGTAAGGGGAAAGAGTGAGGCTTAACAACTGGTGATGAAGCAATGACCCACGCTGACTGCCAGCGCAGCTGAGTGCCCAGTTGTGAGGGCAGGACTATGCAGAAGAGGGAATGAGGGGGTGAGGAGGACTCACCAAGACACTGGAGAGGGCAAGAGAGGTCGCCCCAGCAGACTAAGAGAGCAGAACAGCGCAGCACCACAGGGTGAGGAGGCCCCAGCAGAAGGAGGATGGTCAAGACCCGCACTGCTGACGGTAAAATGCCCATCGACAGGGGGGACTGAGCGACCAACGCAGAGCACATGTGGCCAAAAGCAGAAAGAGGGACAGGCGCGCATTACACACCAACCGAGGGAACCACCACAAGGGACTGCGCAGAGCCGACGACGACAGAGGCCCGGCCCATTTCAGGCAGGAAGGGTGCAAACATACCCCCCAAAAGGGACAACGCACATGGCCAACCCACTACGCCACCACTCCGGCATTTGTCCATAATACACTTACATGACGCACGTTTTTTACTTTGTCCAAGAGCTGGATTCTATATTTATTGTATGTCAGTACCCGAAATTTCACATCCTTAGAGTTTTAATTTATGCACGTGCACGTTACAACCGTAAATGAAAATGAAATTAGCACCAATCAGATTTAAGTGAGCATCCCCCTAGCGCACATGCGCAGCATAAAAAGTAAACAAATGGCGCCACCGGCCTGGCTCCGGACACATGACATCAACATTTTAAGAGTATGTGGTGCCGGGTCACAGTCGCAAACACGCCGCCTGAGACAAGCTGCTCCCAACACAGTGCAGGTATTGATGCCATTTACAAAGTTTACCCTAGAGCCTAATATTGTGACCTTATTCAGGCCCTTGACGGTTGCGGATCTCTTTAATTGGGTTCTTGTTCTTTTTCTAGGGATTAATCCCGTAATTAACACTTGGTACCTGACCATTTAATTCTCACTTCTGAATGACAAGGCACTACCTTAATTAAGTAAGGATGTCTTTTTATTGGTTTGAATTGGGATTGAAACCCAGATGGTGCTCTTTTGAGGCTAAGGCTCAGTAAATAAAGTGACATGGGTTCCCCTTGTTTTCTATACAGTTATAAATGTGGGTTACGATGTGTACATAAGATAACTGGATACGTTTTCAAACTTCTCTCATCACTCGTAATTCAACATTGGAAACTATAAAACCTGGTATGTGTATTTTCCACTTTTAGAAAAGAAATGTTGGGTCTTTTTTAGAACATGACCTCAATAATTTGATGGTTGTATCACTTGAACCCGGACACAATATACATTTCATCAATTACATCCGTCCATTTCTAACAGCTGAAAACTGTGCTCTTCTATCCACAGGGTTGATAAATTCCAGACTGGACTATTGCAATAGCCTATTGTCTGGTACTACTGCCGCAAATATCCAGTCCTTACAAGTGGCCCAGAACAATGCCGTGCGGACCATCTTCACTCAATCTCATCGCTCCCATATCTCCATCTTCAGGAAGAAGCTTCATTGGCTACCAGTGAAACATCGCATTACACATAAAATGCTCACTACGACACATAAATGCCACTCTCTCTGCAGTCCCATCTACTTGTCTGCACGCAGTAACATCAAGAGCAATGGAAGAAATCTTCATTCATCCTCTGCCACAGTCCTTCCTTCCCCCAGATTTAAGACCGCAAAATTTGGAGCCACCACGCTTGACGTTCAGCGCCCTCTACTTTGGAATGCTCTGCCGGCAGGGCTATGACAAATCAATAACTACCTCCTATTTAAAAAAGCCATAAAACCTACCTTTTGAACATGGAGTAATCCTCATGACCCCTTTCTGATCCTGCTTGCTCTCTCTTCTTGTCCTGTCTATGTCTCTGTTTTTTGTGCGCCCTGAGGCCTACGGGCATGTGGCACGTTATAAGAATTCAAATAAATACATAAATATTTGTTTTTACAGAGACAGACACAATATACCTTTCACCCTGGTAAGACCCAACTTACTGGACTCACTTTGTCTCGATACACTTCTCGGGGGCTGGTGATTATGACACTACGGCAAATCAGGCACTTCTGGACCAAATGACATATATGCTGTAATTAATTCAATACCCAAATACTGTCACTTACTTACCCATAATATATGTTTAAGAGACATGGGTGTGCTTGGCCTGGGATGGGCACCTGCCTTTCCCATCTTTTATGCAGTATATCAGACGCTCATTTCCTGAAACGTTTTCATTTACAATTCTATAGCACATTGAATTGGACTCTTGGACATTGTACTCTAGACATGTTTTCTTTGTTTCTGTAAAATGAACACTACCTTTGCTTTGTCTTTCTCCTGCTACTCTACATACCTCTGCTATGTGACAACAATGGGCTTGTAATCATTTCTTGCAATTGCCTTACTGATCCTTATCTTCATGTCATCTACATTTGGGCTACATATTGTCTTTTCAAACTAATTTATTTTTGTTTTACCCATCGTCTGTGGATAATAAATGATGAATTGGGACTGATTCTTGATTTTATAAATTATGTTTCTGGAATAACAGCCTTGAGGACAACCAAGTGATGGTCGAAACACGTCTCGGCTGAAGTAACCAAATCAATAAAAGACTTGCCACTGAATGGAATACTGACTTTGCATGTGAACTGATATTAAATCTGTAGACTTACTGGACAGGGGGAGACTGACATTATAAGACACCCAATCTGCTGATGTTCTTTGGTTCTCACAGAACACGTGCGTCTTGGAAGGAGGACAAGTTTGAATCTCGGTGTCATGCTTCGTGACTGGTTTTCGGAACTAAGTGTGTCATAAAAGATTAATTAATTCATGCAAAAGAGCATCTGTTCTGGCTGCCTGCAGGTGAGTCCGGGCCATGATCTGGGGTTATCCACGTGTGCTCATCACACACTCAAACTCTTCCAAGGACCTCTGCACTTTGCTTCAAAATGCTTTGGCCTAGGCTTCGTTTATCTGTCCAATGGGTTTGGATTTCTCTTTGATGATATCTTTTGCTCGGTTTGTGTGTAAATGGTCTACATGCATGCTTGATATGTTTTGGTGCTTTGCTGTCTATTTCTTATTGATCTTGGTAACTGTGTTTAATAAATTGAAACTGTTGAGATTTATATTAAGTCTCACCAAATAGTCATTCTATCAGGTTCCCCAATACATACGCATTGATTTTGAGTCTTGAAAAATTAACTAATTTCTGTTTAACCGGGTCCACTGGGAACGCGCCCTGCTATTGATCATTTGATTCTGTGGGCAGGAAAATAGAATTTTCTGGTGACGTGGTGGTTGTGGAACTTATACCGCAAGCTTCAAACAAGACTCCTCCCTGATCAAGTATCAAGGGATTATTTTAGAGATGCACCGTTTCCTGTGTAACGCAATCTGTCATACAAGACTGACGAGGCTGTCGCGGGATATTGTAATGATTATACCAACACTCAGAAAAGCTGATCAAAATTCTCCAGCCTCTGATCAACTTAATTCTTTGTTGGATTTCTCATCTAAGCCATTTGGGAAATCGATCCATGTCAGGTTTAAGAATGTTATCAATGTCTCCATCTGGCTTTTATGGGTGTTTGGGTGCACTAAATTATGAATTATATGTAACTGCATTCATGGATATCTTAATATGACCTTTGATAAGTTTCACAGGTCCAGATTGAGGGCAGTATTAGCATATATGCACTTTCCAGATCAATCTTTGCATGTAATGAAGACCCCATATTCGCTCACCATGGCGTGCGTAAGATTTCTTGTAGTGGGTGAATCCGTGGCGCCGTTTCCGGGTCCATCTGGCGTGTGTCAGGCTTGTGTGCTAGCTCGCCTCCTTGATAATGTATATATATTATTTTGCTTGAAAAGTATTTTGTTGATCTTAATCTTGGCGTTCTATTAATAGGGGGAAGCCGGCACCACCCCTGAGTTACGCGGGTGGTACAGATATATTAGGGTGCACTCCCTTTTCCCTACTATCTCTAATGAATGTGTATGTCGCCTTATGGTGGATCATTATGTATGATTCATTGTAACACAACCAAGGTCATGATTGTTAGTTCTCAGAGGACTAGTCATTACTTATTTGCTATTTATGTTGTTAAAATAGTGCCAACTTTGAAATAGTTAGGGGTAATTTTTTCTAAACCTGGGGAGTTGAAGAATTTCCTACTCACTCATAACAGAACTTTGCAACCACCTAATAACCTCTTCATCAATCAACCTATTAAACAGAGTAGTGTGAGAGTGGGCAGTCTGTGGCAGTCCCTCTCAGTTTCAGTCTCTCTACAGTCTCTCTACAGTGGCTACAGTTGACGCCATTTCCCTTCAAAACCAGAAGGCAGCAGCGAAGCGGAGCGGAGTGGTGTGAGAGTGGGCAGTCTCTGGCAGTCTAATGGCGTCTAGGGCGAATGGGGGAGACACAACATCTTTGAAGATGAAAACGAACCACGAAGGCTGCGGAGTGCCAACGGCGCCTCTACTCTTTTGCTGGCCCCCTCATCTTCCCCATCCTCTAACAATACTCAATCCATGTTACAATCTACCATCTTATCCTGTGCAGGCTCTCTGAAAAGGCCGGGAGGCAAACTACAAAACATTCCGTCAAGAAATCTGCCTAAACTAACTGTTCAACAGCACGCCTCTAAACCCAACCACCCTACTCAGAAGCACAAACAACAACTTTTACCTGAGGAATGGATTGAGCATTCCGCTGGTTTCTCCATGATTGGGGACGCCGCCAGCAAGTCGAAACGATTGGAGCAACACGGCACATTCGATGCAGAACCGGTGATGGGCTCCAGCCTCAGGGGATCAGTGGCGCTTCGGCCCCTGGCTGCGACGGCGGGCAGCATGGAGGGTCCTCCCCTCGTAGGGGGAGAGGCCTCCCATGTCGGGACACGGGAGGAGCTGGGGTCGGGTGGCGCCTGTGAGGAGCCCCCAATCGGGCTAACTGCGGCTAACTGCGGCTCTGTGGGACAGCAGAGCTGCGAGGAAGCCTCGCTCCATCAGCTGTTGGAGGCTGGGGCCGCACGCGGAGGACGATGCAGCGGAGCTGGGCTGCCTGGGGCACGGCACCCCGGCCCGGTGGACGACGCGGAGGAGCCGTCCCTCGGAGGAGGGGGGGCCACCCGGGTCGAGGGCCAGAGGGAGCCGTGGCCGGGCTGCCGCGGTCCCGCTGCACCCGCGGGGGACTCGGAAGTGCTACAGAGTCCCGACGAGGAAACCGGCGTCTCTGGGGTGGAGAGGCCTTTGTACTCGGCTTCCCATGGCTCAGCTGCCCCACAGCGCCACCAGGTGGTTACAGACATCATTACAAAGTCTCCATTGCAAAACCTAATAAAGGCTCAAGTCCACAACAAACTTTCCTTGTCACCAGCAGAATGTGTCGAAAATACTATTTATGCAAAACTTGACCCGAAGTCTCCAGTGGGGGGGGCCAAGACCGTTGAACAGCCTGACGAGATGACTTCAATCTCGCCCGTACCAACATCTTCTCCTTTGGCCCCCTTAATTCTTGAGCCTATTGAACTTGAGGCTGTTAAACCTACAGATTTGAGAGGGGGCAACAAACAGGGGGCTCCAATTCGTCACCCATATGGAATCCCATTTAGACTACTTTAAAAAAAAAACTTTGATCTCCCTACAAATCCTAAGCGATCAGCAGCAAAAAAGCCTCTGAGATCCTCTACCTCAGTAACGCCATCGGCGAGTCATCGCCTGGAAAACTTACTAAAACCGCTCTTTCACAGACAAGCCAAAAAGAAACTGCATCATCCAGGGCTTGGGGAAATTTCGGACGCAGATCAATTAGAAGCTCTTTTAGAACCTCTACTCATCGTATCATCTAGCTCCCAGAAGAATCCCCCTAGCACTGAGACCTTTGTTCCACCAGTTCACCAAAGGGAACATCCAAAAGACACTTCTTTTCCTGGACCACCGGGCTTACCAATCATCTTGGAATCACAAGAATCTCGGCCAGAGAAAATGGCAATTTCAACATCCTTGCCAGTGTACAATGAGCCTTGTAGTGAAGTTCAGGAGTTTCATAGTGAAGCCCCAACTGATTTGGAGGCTGTGCCATTAACTGAATCAATACTGGGAAGTAAGAACTCTCTACCCCAGTCAGTCTGTTCCACAAATGCTCCACCAGTGTCACCGGAAATAAATAGCGTGGGGCAAAACGACACTGCTAGTCGAACTTCTCATATCTTTGAGAAAGGTAATTTTGGGTCTAAGCCCACCCCATTGGTGGCTACCTTGGAGAGTGAAACACACAAGGAAAACGGAAGTAAAGAGGCCTTGTTGGATCTCCGGGAGGGCCCCATTTCGAGGCCGCCGACTTCCCAACCGAAATCAAAGGAAGCATCGCGGTTATGGTCGCCGTCAACACCTGTGAGTTCTGCATCTAACAGAAGACCAAGTGAGTCTTCCTATACTATTCCGAAGGACACTCCGTCAAAAAAAGCGGACTTCATGTACATTATGTCTGCTGTAACAATTGCATTAGCACCTTTTTGCAAGCTTTATGAGGCAATAAATGACTCCCTGAAAGATCAAACATCTATCTTTGCGATGATGAACTCTAAGCTTATTTACTTAGAAGGCTATATCAACGCTTTAGAGAAAAGAAAAAATGACCCAATTGGTACTTCGCATGTTCACCAAGTCGAGCCCATGGAAGTCCTTACAGGCTTAAGAAAAATCAACAAAGACAGGCCAGGGTTGGACGTAAGCACTCAAACAACAACACCAGACACACTGTGCCGGGACGCCTCCAACAAGGATTGTGGGACAAGGCCAAAATTGGGTTCAACCTCCTTGTCAGTTTGCCTCAACACATTGCCAGTCAGAGCAAATTCGATAACTAACAAGTTGGGCGATAATGACGTGATGTGTTTAGACGATATTCTCCCACAGAAAGAACAACTAGAAACGAAAACCACCCAAGGCCTAAGCAACAAACAACTGAATCCAGGGCCGCCCCTCGAGGAGAACTTGGATATGAGACCTAAGCAACAGACTCTTAACTCGCACATATGCCTTAAAACGGCCCCTTTGTTTAAAGTAACCTCAGTGATTCAGCAATCTGACCTCCTACAAAAGGATCCCTTACCAAAGAAGATTCAAAACTTGGGAGGGAAGAAATCAGTGTCAATAAATGCGATAGATACAGAGAAACAATCAGAAGTCTTACCTCAGTCACCTAAAACAACAGAAGATTTTCTTATGCAAAAGGATTTGATGGATATAAGTCAACACTGGGATGACTGCCCCGATAGTCAACAGAAAGGGGCGAATCGCCATCTAACTAAGAGGTCATCTAGTCATCAGACAGTTATTAGAGACCTCTCAGATTTCACTTCATTAGATGAGCGTTTTAAATCTCTACGAAGCATTCATGGGGACCAAACTAGAAATCCTATTGAAAAGCGTTCTGAACAAAATCGAGATCTGGTCTCACCTTTACACCGGCCTCAAGTGACATACAGATCAAGAGTTCACACGCAAACCAAATCTGACATATCAGATCACTCTAAGGATTCGATGTACTCCCACAAGAGAAAGGGATTTCAGGAACATAAACACCATGAGAGTGGGGACTATAGACCTCACCATACGAAGAAGTCACATCAAGACTCTAAAAACCATAAGATGGACCCAACGGCCAAAATTCGTCAACGGTGTGGCAACCAAAAATATCTGGTCTTAAATAGACGTACAGTGTTGAGACTGCTACATAGTATCTCTTCTCTAAGAAACTTAAAATCAGAAGATCGCAAAACGGTGGAACCTTTCCACGAGGGTCATATGGCACAGTGTCTCCTATATATATCATCAGCCGACGTGACTACCTCGTTGTCAGCAGCAGCGGAGGCACTATTCAAACAAGGTTTTGAGCTAACACTAATTAAACAACCTATAACAGACCATGACAAGACAAAGGATCGTACAACGGAGGACAGATCGAATGAAGAACGCCAGAACATTAGCTCAAAGGCAAATCCCGCAAAGAAACCAGCAACAATCTTAAAGTCCAACACGGTCCACTCCACGCCTCAGGGGAAAGCCATTCCCCCTAGTAATTCTCCTAACATAAAGGCGATCATAACATTAGAGGAGAACCAAAAGGTGACTCAAGCTAGACCGTCTCTTGAATCTTCTACATGGGCCTGGCTCCCAAAAGCTTTATCTACACGCCTTCATAAATAGCCATCAGAATCCACTAAAACTGACCAAGAGCACCACCGACTGTCCCTGGCGACCTGGAATACAAGAGGGTTTTTACACTTAACAACTCCTGGAGACATCAATTTAGGGGACTATGACATCTTATGTCTCCAAGAAGTTTGGTTACAATCTAAACCAACATTGGATGGCTTCGAGATCGCTTTCTCAGAAGCATTAATGGGATATAAAGTAAGACCCTCATCAGGTCTAATCGTTGCAGTCCGGATGGGCATGGGACTAGAAATAACTAAAATAATCTTGAAGACCCCTTATGTCATCGCGGTACTCATTTCTTGGCGACGAGAGGAGGCTGGGGAAGAACATCTGACATGCACTCCCCTGTTGGTGATGTCTATCTACTGGAACCACAAAGGGATGCAACAGACCTTACTGTTTGATACAGTGACCTCTACTTTGGACTCAGTCTACTTAGAGTTCGGAGCATGTGATGTTATATTATGTGGAGGCTTAAACATTAATTGTCCAACGGCTTGCAATAGTACCACAGGTCACGCACAGAGTAATCCTTGCAAACAAGGCTTAGCCTGGCAGAAGCTAATGTCGGCCAGACATCTTTTTAACTCTGCAGCCACTCTTCCCGATTGTAATTCTTTACCAACATGGAAAAGAGGCTTGTCCAACTCAACAATAGACTACATATTTGTCTCTGATCTCCTCTTAGCCCGGCTGACAGACTTCAGAATTAGCCAGACCAGCCAAAGTGATCATAATTTGCTGGCTATTAAATGGGCCTCTACAAAACTAGATACAGACCATTATCCTGGAAGAATTGAACCGGAAAGAAAAGGCAATCGGGTAAGGATCACACGGGCCAACATTCAAGCAATCACTCATTCGTATGGAAGCAGTAAGGAGGCCACAAAGGTTGATTACAGACCACTCTTGGAACCTTACAGAGCCACGACAAAAAGATTGTATGGGCCAAATACATCCCAGAGCCATCGCGCACATAATTTTGACGCCCTTTTGGTGGCACAGAGAAACATCCTCCGCAGAGCGAAAAGGATGGCTGCAAGAAACAACACGCCCGCCAACAGGGCGCATATAAAAGAGATAACAAGAGCCTACAAAAACTGGCTACGGTTCTACCTTTTAAAATTACATCAACAGGACTCTGAAAATATGCTTGAACAAATTAGAAAGTCCAACTCTAGAGACTTTTGGAGCCTGGTTAACCCACGAGATAAAGAGGCATCTACAATGATGCTAAACAGCATTTCGGAACTAGCATGGACTGGGTTTTATTCATCACTTTTCAAATCTCCAGATCCCGCTGAAGGCCCTCTATCTCCTCAGACGACAGCACGGTGGGTCGACCTCTCCGACAGAACGGATATTTTGAATAAAATACTCAAACTAAAGAAATCAAGGGCTCCAGGGCCTGATGGTCTATCTAATGAGAATTTGAAATCTGCACCAGAAGAATGGGCAAACCTGCTGAGTCTAATTTTCTACAAATATACTATCTCCCGCTCAATCCCGCCTACTTGGACCTCAGCAGTTATTATCCCTATATTCAAAAAAGGAAGGAAGGACGACCCTAGAAACTTTCGTCCGGTGGCCCTCCTAGATGTTATAGGGAAAGTTTATGGTTCCCTTCTGCTGGATCACTTTAATCAATGGGCAAAAAGAGCACCCTGTAATGACCCTCTCCAATCAGGGTTTAAAAAGGGAGTAGGAACTAGTATAAACATCTTTATCCTCAGCCTTTTAAAAGCAAAAGCACGCGAAACAAATCGGAACCTATTCCTGGCATTTATAGACCTGACCCAGGCCTTTGACTTAGTCAACCGAAGAAAGCTCTGGGAAAAACTCATCAGTTGGGATTGTCCCCAGGAGATTCTGAATCCTATCAAAGCTTTGCACGCTTCTACATCAATGCAGGTACGATTGAACACCAGTGGCCTACTCTCGTCATCCATAACAACTGACAGAGGGGTCAAACAAGGCTGCCCACTAGCTCCAGCCCTCTTCCTGTCTTATTTTGGGGACTATAAAGATATTTCAACCAGCACACGAGCATTCCCCCCAGAATTGGGTAAAGAGAAGATCCCGAGACTTCTGTATGCAGACGATCTTATCCAATTGGACCAGACCCCAATTGGCTTACAACGGCAGTTGTCTGCACTGACTACATACACAGCCGCCAACGACCAAGAGGTAAATAAACAAAAAACGAAGATAATGGTGTTTGGAAAAAACCTAAAAAAGACAAAGAAGAATTTGTGGTACCTGGCCACAAACAAAATCGAACAAGTGACTGAATTTAAATATCTTGGAGTCCTTATTGACTCCACGGCCAAAGATTCAGCGATGCAACACCATCTTTCGGAAAAAATGAAAACTCTCGCCTCACAAGCAAAAATATTGGACAACAAATATGGTCGCTTCTCATTGTTGCCCCTAATCAAATTCTATAGGGGCAAAGTCATTCCAACTATTACCTACGGAGCGGAGGCTATGCCATCTTTACCCCACAGCTTATGGGCTAGATTGGAGAGTCTGTTCTGGCGTTCAGTCTTGAATCTACCATCTTCCACTCCGATCGCCTTGATAAGACGTGAACTTTCCCTCTCTTCTTTAGAGTCAATAGTGAAAAGAGCGGCAGTTATGTTATATCGAAAGATAAAAGATCCTTCCTCCTCGGCAATTTTTCTGATGGTACAGGCAGAGATGAACGCAAGTAAATCCATGTTACTATCAAAATGGGAGCTAATGTGCCTACAGCAACTTGAAATCTGCGGAAGCTCCATGGAAGAACTTTTGGGTAACCCGACAAAAACTAAAACACGAATGGAAGAAATGGACTGGATTTTACACTGGATAAGACATCTGAGTACAAACTATCTAGACATCTATCTCCAACAATCAGAAAACTGAATGAAATTCAACCTTTCTTGATAAGGCATCCAAACAGGAAAACTCGGAGCACTCTACTACGTGCAAGGCTAAACTTGTTACCCACAAACGAGATTCTGTACACAAGGGGCCTTGCAACAACAAATACTTGCCGTTTTTGTAATAACTCTGAACAAAGCGAAACATTACGGCATCTATTATTACTGTGCTCAGGCACAGAGAAATTTAGATCACCATACATACTTCATCACCTAAAAAATGCCTATCTAAGGGAAGAAGACCTCTGGTGGGAGCGCTTAATAGGAGGCTTGAGAACATCTTGGTCTATCGCAGCTACTAAAATCTTGGACCAGATCTTTGCACATGTACCTCCGAGCTTGGGGGACTGGACATAGATAAATAGATAGATGACGGCAGTGGGGAGTGTCTTCTACCTTACTTTCGTGTTGCTGTAGATTTATTCTCGTGTTGGGATAAATATGCTGTGAAACTTTATGTTCATCTTCTTGTAAAAATCACTTTGGTGATTATATACTCGTATAATAAAAAAAAAATATATATATTATTTTAAGGATGTCTGCTGCAAAACCTAGCACTGTTGCACTGTATTAGTCTATACTATGGGGGTTTTAGCCAGATAGAAAAGTACAAAAAAAGAAGGGCGTGCATTTATAAAATCTCAAATTGTGTTGCTCCTCATGTAAGAAGTACCCGGCAAGCGCGTAACAAGCGAGCTCATTGGCCCTCGCTGGGTCATTACCAGTCCGACAAAACCTTTGTTGCGGCAGAGCTCGCAGTGGAATCCTCGCCGTAATTGGAAAGGGAGACCGGACTACATGTAGTCCCTTATCCCCGTTCCCTGGAGGCCGTATTTTTTGGTTTACATTTTCCTATTTTTTCAATGTCCACCGTGAAAAGGGAGAAGGGACTACGTATGGTCCATTCTCCCTATTTTGTGGCAGCCCTTTTATTTTATTTTTTTTAGTTGCGCAACGCCGAAGGCATCGCGCAACTTTAATAAAGTCACTATTACAACCCGGCCTAATAGGCCAGGGTACTAATAGCAACACACCCCTCGCTGGGGGGCATTACTGTATTGGGTAATGCCCCATGGCCTTCGCTAAGGCCTGAACGAATGGGCCCCAGGGCATTTCGTGATACGGTGATGCACCGCGGCTCAGGGCTTATTGCTTGAGTGGCAATTGTATTTCCAAATGGAGTCCTCTTAATATAGGGGTCGCCCTTGTGCCGTTTTTGACTCAGCAATGCAGCAGCCTCGGACTCATTTGTGCGTGACCCACATTCTTACACACACAGCAAAAACCGCTGGATGGAATTGGACCAGGAACTAAACAAATTGGGCATGAAGCGTTGGCTCGATTTTAGGGAGGGGTCACAGGTTATTCCATCCAATAGTCGTATATATTTCCCATGGTGCTCTGCAGCAGATGGGCTGTTTCAGAAATGTAAAAGCTGCCATTTGTTTTTTGTTCGATGCAGAGATAACCGGGTGAGTTCTGAATTCACAGGAGTCAAAAATGAAAAGAGGAAAAAATGGCAATTTGGAGGAGGAAAAAGGACGCAATGGCATCAGGCTAGAGGCGGGGCGAGGGAAGACGACACCGTGTGAAATTGGTAGGTTGATGGGTACGTGGAGAGTAAGTTCAGAGCTGAAATATTTCCTCAGAACCAGGGTTATTTTCACATAACTGGGTTATATTGACAACAGGATTGGGAATTAAAGTGCGTCACATGAATAACCAAGGGTATTTTACAAATAACTGGGGTTATTTCATGAACAATTGGGGTTATTTGTAGTGCATTTCTATTATCGAGGTTATACTAACCCCGGTTATGGTAAAACATTCTTTTTAATAAGAGTAAACAAAATGTTATTATTAATACAAAAAAGTGGAATGTTATAGCTACAGTGAGGTGGAGTACTGGGTGTGGCCAAATACTATGGCTATTGGGTTACTTTAAGGAACCAAATGGTGAAATATGGAAAGTGTACATGTCCGTAAGTATCGGGGTATCTGGATCTCTCTCCCCCACTCTGCCCCCCCTCTCCCTCTCCCCACTCGTCTCTCCTCTAGAGACCGCAAAGGGTTTCACAGGTTCTCCATCAGCAGGCGTCCTGGTGTTCCGTACGCTTTTCTGCACATCCGTTTGCTCCACCTTGCACCGGTCTGCCTCCTCTAAACACACTTCCCAGTACGAGGTCTCTCTGCCTCTGCCACTCTGCAGTGACTCAGTCTCTATTCACCAGTGTGGGATGTGTCTCTATGTCTGACCCAGGAAAAGGGCGGTTTCTATCTTCACTCTCTCTGGAGTCAAGGATAGTACACCACGGTAGCCAGCTTGCCTTTCTGCCTGCATTATCAATGCGGGAGGCCCCCCGTATACTACTGACATCTGTAGCTCTGCACGACAGCTGTAACTCCCGGTCTTATGATTGCCCTTATAGAGGGATTTGAGTTGAAAACGGCCAGGGCATTTCCCCTTCGTTGTCCTTCCAGGTCTCACCGCTTTTCTTCTCCCTTTGTACTGTTGGTTTGGTGTAGCTATCTCCTCGTGCATTTGGCCTTGCTCAAAATGTGCTTTCATGCTCCACCTTTTATTCCTGTGGGAAGGTCAAGGGTCGTCAGGTGTGCATGGTAATTGTCAATAGCCCAACTCTGCCTGACCCTTGTGTTGGACATGTCAGGTAAATGGCCCTGGTGTTAGTCTTTGTCTGTTACTGTGTAAGAAAGCGTTTGTGTGGGAAAATGGGGGGTGGGTAGAGCTTCTAAATATCCTACAGGGTAGGATGGGGAAAAGGTGTTGCAAGGAACGGGGTACTGCATCTCAACCTTCAGTGTCCCACTTCCACTCCCTGAAGACCCCTCGCCCAGGTGATCCACTGGTCGACCCCATCTTAGTCATTTCTGCTAAGTATGATATGATATGATAGGTTATTTATAATGCGCTTAATACCCAGAGGTTTCTAAGCGCGGATCCGGGGATCGAACCTGTGTTGCTCAGTGTCGTCTTGCTTCCAAGGCGAGCACGTTGCCCCTGAGCTATCCTCCTGAGATAATTTAGTAGATAGCCTTTCATTATTGTCTCCCTCATTGCAAGTTTGCAAACAGGATTTTCTCAATGTATTGACATATCTTGCACAGAAAGGGCACAGGGTCCCTAAATGAAATCTTCAACCTTCATTTGCATCTTTTATGTGAGTCACAAGGTTTCAGCGGGGAAGAAGCATCTAGATAAAAGGTACAAATAAAGTCATTCAGCAAGATCCCGACCCCAAATACAATAGCAAATGATCAAACCCCTTCCATTGTCAGCCGAGTCATTAGTCTGAATTAAGAAAGAAATGTCCAAAGGCCCAACTCCAATTCTTTCTACTGAATGATCAGAAATATTTACACTATATACTGATGAATGCGAAAGTTTTGATCTGTGGAGTACTGACTCATGAAATCCATGGTTATAAACACCGCCCTATTGCCTAGTACAGTGCCGCATTAGGTCCTGTGGTGGCAGGTTTACCATCCATTTCACGTGCCGTGGTGACTAGTGCACGGTTAGTTGAAAAGGCTGACACTTTGTTTCCGTCTCTGTAGCATTGTCTCACGCTGTCCTAGCATCAATTCTGAAAGGCAGAGCCCTGCACGTATCAAGTTTGTGTCCGACTAAATATGCAAGTTTATTGATCTCTGCTGCCAATGCAACGGTTAACCACTGTTACATTGAGAATCCTGTCTTTTTGCGTCCAACTCCCTCATGATCTTCTATTGGTGATGGAAAGCCTCATGCCTCCCAGAGTGGACTTACTGTCTGCACATCTCCAAAACCCTGAGCCGATTGCATCTGTTGGTAGTTCCTGTTCTCTTGACACTTTTGGCAAAGTTTCATTGGGTTATGCAGTTTGTCTATGACATGAACATGTGGAGCCATGCATTCTGCTCGAGTGGCTATATTCATCGTTCTTACCGGTGCATAATTGATACCGATTGTGTGATGCCTTTGGCGTAGATCACGTGTGGGAACATTGTGTAGGCAGCGTAGCTATTTAGCATCAGCAGCTACTACTATTTTAAATGTGCTTATGTCTCAGACTTGTTGGAAGCGCTATTGTTCCTCTCTGTAAGGGACACGATAGGTCTTACTCAGTGGTCACACAATGTATCGCTCTTGCTGACAATGCTGCATGAACTGCGGTCACAGAGGCACAAAAAACAACTGGCTCTTAAAATGCCATTTCGCAAGGTCAGGTGAACAGTCACCGATTGCAACTCTTTCCAGTTAACTAGAATCTGAAGCAACTCTTTCCAGTCAACTAGAATCTGAAAAGGAACATTGGTGCAAAATGGACAGTTATTTTCCGATTTCATTTGATGATTTCCAGATGGCTGCCTGGTCGCACCCAGACTGATTCTCTTCTCTCCCCTGATTGGTGCGTTCTGGAAAAGGGGCCACGATTACTGTGGTCAACAAGTACCTACAGAAGTCCAGAACTATTGCAGTAACTATCTGACCGGTGCAGAAATAATGCTGGCAATTCCGGCTCTGGCATTTATTCTGGACTGGCACACTTCAGGTTTGCCAGTGAGGCCACAGATCTCCCAGAAGGCCTGCCCTGCCAGGCGTGCAAGCCCCTATTGGCAAACGGATGCATGAATCACTGACATGGGTACTAACGGTACCAGTGATTCAGGAAACCCCATTCCATTGAGTCCTACAGCAATGGGGACTTACCAGCACTCTGCCGCCCGTAATGTCCCAGTAATACCGGAATAGCGGGTGGCAGAGACGGTAACCTTTGCCTTCTGCACATCCAGCACTGGAAGGGCTGTTCTTGGATATGCACATGGACTTCGTGAATACTGCTGGTGTGTAGTGACGTCGATCTCTGAGTGCGTAGAGGTGTACCCATGTCGAAGGGCAGACTCTTCCTACAGTTATCAACAGTGACAGAGGTATGCATTTCACTGGGCAGGCAGCTAGAGATGCATGCAGGGCTTGGACCATCCCCCAGCATTCTCACTGTGCATATCATGCCCAGTCGACTGGAGCAGTAGAACTCAATTCTTTTTGTCCGAAGTAAGCAAACAGACTGGCTTTTGGCTGCTCAACGCCCTACAGTTGGTTACGCTGAATAAGTCCACTATTCCTAGTAAGAAGCATGGGGTGTCGGCATGCAAGATTGTGACTGGACATCCTTGGCCTATGGACACTGGAAGAGGACTCTGTAATGAAATACTGCAAGTCCCTTTTGTGGTCTTTCCAATCATTCTATTGGCAGGTCAAGGAAACCCTGCCGGAACCTGCTGAAGGACCCTTCGCCCGGGTCTGCCTGCAAGAGCTGGAGACATGTTCCAGACCCTGCTCACCACTGAAGTGCAGGGGCACCCTTTGTGGTTCAAGTGACAGATTCCACAAAAAGCCTTAATGCTGACTGCCACATCTTCAAAGGCCTCTTCTTCAGTCATTCACATCTAAATCCCATCCTGCATGCAGCACTAGTGTGGCTTGCACCCCCCTGCGTGGAGGTGGACATGTCCGCTAATGGCCCAGCAGCCCTCACCATGGCAGGCCAGAGGGAAGCTAGGGCTTCAGTGAGGGCTGTGGGCTGTTACCAGTTATGTCTGCACCTGCCCCCCATACCACCCCTCCAGGCATGAAAGCCATTTGCACCCCAGGATTTACCAGGGTGCCGGTGCATTGGGGGGTTTTCGGCAGGAGATTGGCTTTCCTGATGAAAAGAAACTATGAAAAGATGGCCACCATTTATTGAAAAGGGACAATGGTTGTTATGGGTGACCCTCCAATGTGCATTGCCCCTTTAAGGGGATGTATCCCTCCCATGTGTATTGCCCTTTTAAGATGGGCCATGACTATGTCATGGCCCAAGCTAATAAAAGGAGCTCCTGCAGGCACGTGCGGCAGAACGGCTACAGACTCCCAAAGAGGAACGACTGAGTCCTTGTCTCATTATTGATGTAGGCCCCAGGCCTACACGTGGAGGCACAGGCCTGCATGCCCTGATGCCGTGGGACCCGCATGCCAGGATGGTGGCCGAGGTCCGCACGGTCTGGGGCCTGGCAGGCTGTGCCCCACCCCGATGGCGTTGATGTCCATACCGCCTAGGGGCCTGCCGGATGTCCAGGGCAGGCCCTAACCCCCACACATAGTGGACCTGTTATGTGCTCAAAGGAAGAGCACCCAGGGGCGCCTGCTGGATGTCCATGGCATGCGACCCCCAACAATGGCGACGAGGGCGAGTCCACGTGCTCCCCCCTGCTGACAGTGAGTAGTGGGGGGAAAGAGGAACGTTCGACCCCACTGCGGGTACAGCGCGGCCTGCGCCACACTGCCACGGCGTGGGCAGTGTGTGCCCGGGCTGCCCTGCGGTGGGGCGCACACCCGCGGCGTTCTGCCGCAAACAAGATGAAGGAGAGGTGCGAGGGAGCCCTGACATGCCTCGCCCCGGCTACGGCCCTCAGTGATGGAGGTGGTCGTGCGGCCGTGATTGGAGCATGGTGGACCCCATGCAGTGTCTTCTGCAGGGATGAAGCTGCGAGTGGCCACTGCCGCGAAGGAGGAGGACAGCGAAGTGTGCTGCCCTGGCCCCGGAGAGAGAAGATGGGTGCGGGCCGTCCCAGCGTTTTCCCTCCTGGCCGCGGCCCTCAGAAAAGAGGGTGCTCGTGCAGCCGGGATTCTAGCCATCCTGCCCCTGCCGCATTGGCGGTGATGGGGAAAGGCGGACAGTGATTCCCGGCGGCATCCGGTTTGCGGGGCCGCCGTGTCACGCCGGCGCATCTGCCATGGCAGAAAGGTGCCGTGCCGGGGCCCTGTTGTCGTTCTGGTCCCGGCAACAGAGGAGACTGCTCCGATCGGGAGCGAACATGAAGAGGAGGCGGCGGAGGTGCTGCCACAACAGTGTGGTACCCCGCCCGGGTGAACCATGCTGCTATCCCTGGCGGTACCTCCCGCCGGTAGATAAAGAAGTAACAAGCGTTATTCGCCGCTTTGGGGAAAGCTGTGCTGGCCCCGCCCCTTCCCCGCAAGGAAGTGAAATGGCCACTGCGGCGACTGAAGGCAGGGTGAAGATGCCTCTGTGCAGCCAAAGGCAGGGGGCGGAGAAGCCCTGTTGGTGGACGCCCTGGCCGCGGCCCACTGCAATGAGGGTGCTCGTGCGGCCAGGGGGGAACCAACCTGCACACCCCTGCAGTGTCCGCTGCAACAAGAGAAAGAAAAAAGCGGCCGTTTGAGATCCTGAGCCGGCGATCGTGAACATTAAAATTGCTCCAAGGTCGAACTGGTGAGGAGGAGAGGTCCCTGTATAGGGCCCGGGCCAATGGCGGTGAGGAGTACTGTGCTCCATGTCGGGGAAACGAAAATCATCGTTGAGACAGCCCAGATGTCTGAAATCACTCAGTGCAGGCAGCCCCAGCGGTGATCCTGCCCGCCCCCCCTGAGGCGGTGAATGTTGAAGGGCTCCAAGACAGAGCGGAGTGTTATGATGGCGCTCCATAAAGGCACTCCTGGTGTGTACCCGGGCCAGGAGGCGGTGACTGTGGGCACATGGAATATGATAAAGATGTCCCTCTACAGAGGAGCCCAGGTCAGATAGCAAAAGGGCCCTCATCATGATCCTGGGCCTGATGGGGAGGGCCAGGAGGTGCCCCTGCATGGAGCGGCAGCAGGACAGGTCTGCCATGACCCCAGGCCGATGGGCAGTTAACGGGAAGCACAGTGCCCCCATCCAGAGAGAGACACGTCACCCAACGCAGTCCCAGCGAGGTCCCAGGATGACCGGTGGTAATGCAGATAGCAACTGCAGCCCAGAGGCGCCCCAGCAGCCGATCCCAAGTGGCAACCCGTGGCAAGGCACAAGACACAAAGCGGAGCTACGGCACCAGCACCTACAAGAACCACAACACCTCAACAAGGGGACTTCCACCATCATGGTCGCCGAGGCTCCGATCCAGGACGTTAGAACGCCCTGCGCACTACACCGGAACAAGAGTACCATGGAGAAACAGGAAACCCTAACATGGAAGACATATGCCCCCCCCCCCTACAAGTGGCTTCGACACACTGCCACAAAGGTCCCCTACTAGACCATCTGAGGACCAAGGAGCTGGTGACCCTGTCTGCCTGCCGACATCACCCGGCGTGCCATCAGGTCAAATGACCAGACCATCGTGGGTTTGGGGAGATGCCTACCGCCCCCTGAGTCCAACCACCATGGGGTCTGACCAGCGAGCACGGGTGATCCTGTCACTCCATTGAGGAAGTGGCGCACTGGGCAGGTCGGGATTGTTCCGCTCAATCCAGAGGGATGAGAGCGATCACCTACGCCATGTCGACACTGGCTGAGGGGCAGAATTCATCCACCAGCACCCCAACATGGTTCCAAGCACAGTGCACCTGAATGCGCTGCACTCTGCACGTCAGGTCCCTCATCACTTGTGCAGTGCCCGGGGTACTACACGGAATCGGCGAATGACTCTGTGCAGCAAGGACCGCCCTGTGCAGTTGAAGTAGGGCATCGACTCAGCACTCACCATGACCAACGTGAGACTCTCAACCGCACGCCCTACGGTGCACAGTGATGAGTGTCGGGACAGCCGGCGTTCCGGATACCGCAGGGCCAAACAAAATGTGGGACCCCAATTCGAGAGGGTGGCTCCCTCCCGCACCGGTGATGCCAATCTAACCCAGCGTTGCCAGCCAGACAAGGCCGGGTGCACTGTAACAGCAAGCAATAAAGAAGGCCAACCTGCAAAGAGGTGGTTGTCTCCTGGCCTAGTGCAAGCTGAATGTGAGCCACCCTGCCTGCCAAACTGGTGGCCCCAACTGCGGTTCACCAGGAACACCCTGCAGGCCATGCCATCGAAAGACCAGACTAGGCTGGGTGTGGGGGGGGGATAAAAGGAAATACCTGCAGGACCCCAGAGGTCAGACAAAGTGTGTTTGATCAGTGATCCAGGCGGCCCTGGACACCAAACCCAGGAGACAGGGCATCAGGCTGGAAATGGGTTACAGCTCGGCATGAGTGCTTGTGCGCCCTTCTGCGCCTGTGATGGAAGGAAACACTCCGGACTGGGGAACATCGCTGTAGAAGGGGCAAATGATGTCCCGCCACCCCATGCCCCACCAACAGCACAGGGAGAAGCGTGGATGCTTGGTGACCAATGTCCCGCTGCCCTGACCTGAACATCAGGGAACTATGCCGATGTGGCCCCTGGCACCCATCAGGTGCGGCTTTGCCGGCCAGGAACTGTACCGTCACTGGACCTGGACTCAGTAAGTGACTCCTGAACAGACGCTGAGAGAAGACGAACTGGTGTCCTGCGGTAAACCTGCAAATGATTAATGAGGACTCTGTAACCCTGTGTGTTTGCTGCAGTAAACCTGCATAGTAATCACATGCTTAGAGTGGTCTCAGGAAATAACCATAAGGTGAAGTGGTGGCCCCGCAGTTGTGGGGTGTGCGTAGAGCCGGCCGACGACCTTGGCGCTGTGTCAGCAGTTGCACCTCTGAACCCCAGGTTAATAAAGGGTCTTGTAAATTGTGGGGTAGCTGCCCACACTCCATCGGCGGCTCACCCACCGCGACTGTTATGCGTGGAGTGGGTTTTAGAATTGGTTAGCATGTGTTATGTTTATAACTATTTTCAGTTAGTTAGGTATGTGGTAGTGTTATGTTTTTAGTATTTGGTCAACCCCGCAAGGCGTGAAGTGAGAAGCAGTGTGTCGTTCTGTAATAGGTGGGACTCATGTATGTGTTAGCCACGTTGGTTTGTTGGTTATGAAAAAGGAGGAGTGTTATGGGTGACCCTCCAATGTGCATTGCCCCTTTAAGGGGATGTGTCCCTCCCACGTGCATTGCCCTTTTAAGATGGGCCATGACTACGTCATGCCATAGCCCAAGCTAATAAAAGGTGCTCCTGCAGGCACGTGCGGCAGAGCGGCTGCAGACTCCCAAAGAGTAACGACTGAGTCCGTGTCTCATTATTGATGTAGGCCGCAGGCCCGCATGCCCTGATGCCGTGGGACCCGCATGCCAGGATGGCGGCCGAGGTCCGCACGGTCAGGGGCCTGGCAGGCTGTGCCCCACCCCGATGGCGGTGATGTCCATACTGCCTAGGGGCCTGCCGGATGTCCAGGGCAGGCCCCAACCCCCACACATAGTGGGCCTGTGATGTGCTCAAAGGAAGAGCACCCAGGGGCGCCTGCCGGATGTCCATGGCAGGCGACCCCCAAAATGGTGGTGGTGCGATTATATATTCAAAAGTAATGGAAAACATGGCCACGGTAATTTGAAAAGGGGCGTCCCTTAATGGCGGTGGTGTCGTGACATAAAAAATGATAACACATGGCCGCTGCCGTCCTTTTTTGTTATGAGGGAACGTGTGATCCTCGCCATTTCTGTTGCTCGCGTTGAACAGGGCCATTTTAAATAGACAGCCTGTCGAGGGCCAGTGGCTTGTGAATGCACTCCGGGGGTGCAACACTTCATGCACACGAGCCCACATTTTTATGGACGTATTTGGGGTAAGCTTATGAATAAGTGCATTGAACTAAACGACTGTGACGTTGCAGCTGGAAGTCATTTATCACACAGAATAAGGACATGCTCTGTAGGGAGCGTGGTTGCAGTCGGGTGACCTAGGCATGCCCCCAGGACCCTCTATGTCCACAGTGAGGAGGGGGTTCACTTCCTGGCTGCACTCTGGACCGGGAGGAGGGTGGATAAGGCTGGGGGGGGGAGGTAAGAAATCTGTGCATTACTCCAACATAGGCTTGTATTTGCAGAAGCTGAACGCGTGGTGCTTTTTGTTGGTATAACTAAGGTGTAGGTGCACAAGAGTCCTCATAAAAGCGAGGGGGGGCTGTGTGTGCCGTTACCTACTGTGCGTGCATGAGAACAAACACTTAGCAGTATAAGAGAATGCGGCCACCTTGCTCACACTGGCAAGGGGTGCCACATGGCGAGATTAAAGAGGGTGCACGTGTGACTAGCAGTCCAACTTCTGAAAGTGGGCGAGAACGTAGCTGAACGTGTCACAACAAACACTCTCTGATATATAACACCAGGAAATGCACACAGAGGCTGCAAGATCAGCGCTCCTTTAGTGGGAATCACAAGTAGGCTTTCAAATGAGCTGAGCATTATGGGAAATGTTCTTCACAATAAAGATGGACTGGCGAGTAGCCTATAGAGCACTTTACATGTAAAGTGCTCACAGAACAACTTCAGCACGAGCGTAAGCCGAGTGCCCCCTTGGCATCAGAGGGGGGGCTTTAATGAAAGACATGGAGCACTTTGAAGGAATTGTTGGTGTGTTGGAAGTGTAGGTGTGTAGGAAGTGTAGGTGTGTTGGAAGGGTGGGTGTGTTGAAAGTGTAGGTGTGTTGGAAGTGTAGGTGTGTTGGGAGTGTAGGTGTATTGGAAGGGTGGGTGTGTTGAAAGTGTAGGTGTGTTGGAAGTGTAGGTGTGTTGGGAGTGTAGGTGTGTTGGAAGTGTAGGTGTGTTGGAAGTGTAGGTGTGTTGGGAGTGTAGGTGTGTTGGGAGTGTAGGTGTGTTGGAAGGGTGGGTGTGTTGGAAGGGTGGGTGTGTTGGAAGGGTGGGTGTGTTGGGAGTGTGGTTGTGTTGGGAGTGTAGGTGTGTTGGGAGTGTGGGTGTGTTGGGAGTGTGGGTGTGTTGGAAGGGTGAGTGTGTTGGAAGTGTAGGTGTGTTGGAAGTGTAGGTGTGTTGGGAGTGTAGGTGTGTTGGGAGTGTAGGTGTGTTGGAAGTGTAGGTGTGTTGGGAGTGTAGGTGTGTTGGGAGTGTAGGTGTGTTGGAAGGGTGGGTGTGTTGGAAGGGTGGGTGTGTTGGAAGGGTGGGTGTGTTGGAAGGGTGGGTGTGTTGGGAGTGTAGGTGTGTTGGGAGTGTAGGTGTGTTGGAAGGGTGGGTGTGTTGGAAGGGTAGGTGTGTTGGGAGTGTAGGTGTGTTGGGAGTGTAGGTGTGTTGGAAGTGTAGGTGTGTTGGGAGTGTAGGTGTGTTGGGAGTGTAGGTGTGTTGGAAGGGTGGGTGTGTTGGAAGTGTAGGTGTGTTGGGAGTGTAGGTGTGTTGGGAGTGTAGGTGTGTTGGAAGGGTGGGTGTGTTGGAAGGGTGGGTGTGTTGGGAGTGTAGGTGTGTTGGGAGTGTAGGTGTGTTGGAAGGGTGGGTGTGTTGGAAGTGTAGGTGTGTTGAAAGTGTAGGTGTGTTGGGAGTGTAGGTGTGTTGGAAGTGTAGGTGTGTTGGAAGTGTAGGTGTGTTGGGAGTGTGGGTGTGTTGGAAGGGTGGGTGTGTTGGAAGGGTGGGTGTGTTGGAAGGGTGGGTGTGTTGGGAGTGTAGGTGTGTTGGAAGGGTGGGTGTGTTGGAAGTGTAGGTGTGTTGGGAGTGTAGGTGTGTTGGGAGTGTAGGTGTGTTGGAAGGGTGGGTGTGTTGGAAGTGTAGGTGTGTTGGCAGTGTAGGTGTGTTGGGAGTGTGTGTGGTGCAGCCAGTCGTAGGAACGGATCTGGACAGGTGTTTGGAGGGTTGATTGGTAGTAGAAGTGGGGTTAGATGTAAGGGGTGAGCATTTTCTGTGATCTGATGCTGAGGGGGGGGGCAATCATGTTTTAATGATGGTTCCCTGCTGTGGCCAGGTGCACACATTATTTCCAGGGTATCACGTATTTGTGCAGCAGTGGTACAGAGGTTTGCGATTGGAGACCGGGGATTGTTGGAGTATTTTAAGAATAGAGGGATGAAGAAATAGGTCGCTTTAAGGAGAGCGGTCTAACTGTTTTTAATGATGGCCAATAATCTATTATCTGCAGGTTTAAATAAAAGGAGTACATCGCTGTAGTGTTCAGATCACATGGGAATGGTGGAGCGCTTGTGTGGCGATGAACTCCTGCACACATTGATATTAGAGTCTGAGGTTGGTATGGGGGTGCCAGTGGGAGTTCTAACCTCTTACACCTCACCATAGAAATGACAGAAGTTCCCAATGGATCCAAGTCCCGTTAAATCATGGGTTTCTGCCAGCCATGAGCTTTTCTGCTTCTGGACTCATTATTTGGTAATGCAGCTGCTTAGATCCCTCCTCAGATAGTGCACTAGGTCTTAATGCTGTTGATGGCAGTTGGCAACTTTTTCCAACCACCCGACGGTTTTTCTTCACTGAGAATTGTAAACGTTGTAGTGCCTTCACATGAGCAGCAGATGGTGCTGTGGTGCGTATTATGCGTATTATGCGTATTATGCACGTTGAACCCTTGGAAGTGAACTGCTCACTTAGAATGTTGTGATTGGCGTGGTCTCGTTTAGTTTTTAGGTATTTACCAGGCTTTTCATCGATGCTTTGCACGTGGAGGGGAAGGAGATGTCAACCCTTGCACACCGCGGCCCCGTTTGAAGGTAAGAGGTCAGGGGCTGAGTGCAAAGTTTCCTCAGGTGCATCGCTCCAGGGACAGAGATGGTGATTGGTTAATCCGCCTCTTCAGGGCCTGTGCAGAGCACTGCTGTGGCTTCAGTCAGTGGTGGACAGGGCGCTGCACACTCGTCCCAGGGAGCTAGGGTCCTGCTCACTCATCCCAGGGAGATGGGGCCCATCACAGGGAGATAGTGCCCTGCACACTCATCCTCGGGAGATAGGGCCCTGCACACTCATCCCAGGGAGATGGGGCCCTGCTCACTCCTCCCAGGGAGATAGGGCCTTGCACACTCATCCCAGGGAGATGGGGCCCTGCTCATTCGTCCCGGGTGACAGGGCCCTGCTCACTCGTCCCAGGGCGCTATGGCTCTGCTCACTTGTCCCGAGGAGATAGGGCCCTGTTCACTCATCCCAGGGATATTGGGCCCATCACATGGAGATAAGGCCCTGCTCATTCGTCCCGGGGCGATAGAGCCCTGCTCACTCGACCCGGGGTGCTAGAGCCCTGCTCACTCGTCCCAGAGAGATAGGGCCCTGCTCACTCGACCCGGGGTGCTAGAGCCCTGCTCACTCATCCCAGGGAGATGGGGCCCTGCTCACTCATCACAGGGAGATCGAGCCCTGCACACTCATCCCAGGGAGATCGAGCCCTGCACACTCATCCCAGGGAGATCGGGCCCTGCACATTCATCCTGGGGAGATGGGGCCCTGCACACACCTCTACTAAACTTTCTCTCCCTCATTCTAAAATGATACACTGTCACTGATCTGACATAACCGCCTCCCCTCTCCTACAGCCTTCTACTCAATCCCCTCACCTGCACCTCCATCTACAATCGTTACTCTCACTCAGCACCCACTCCCTACTTCTGTCGACCACTCTTCCCCAACTACTACAGCCAGTCTCACAAATACCCTCTCACTCACTGCCCCACTCTCACACACTGGTAGCACTCTCCCTCACAAATATTTCCCCTGCACCCTGCTCCTCAGCACTCCACTTCCCCGTCCATCCTCTGCTTGGTGTCTCGGTTCACCTCCTTCCCTCACCACCACAACCCACACTCAGCCTTTCACTTGCTTCTGTGTGCCTTATCTTTCTAATCCTAGCACCTTCCATCGGTTCCAGCACTCATCTCACCTTGTGAGCCAATTTATACCTCTTTCCCACAGTAGCTTTGTTAGGCAGGTAACAAAAAGCCTTTAAGCCCTTACCCCTTTTCAAATACATTTTTAACAGTTTCTGATGACCGATGTGCTGTTTCTATGTCTTGTGAGTTTGAAAGGTTTTTTCTTCAATTTCCACAGTGAGTCATTAGCTTTTTTGGGCTCTGGGAACTGTCTGGTTGTAGTGTTGGTTCACTATCAGTAATATTTTCAGTATTTTGGGTTTCCTCTCTCCCCCAACACCTGGACTCCCACAATTGAGGATACAAGTCGGCATCCCAATGTATCAAAATGATTTGCGACAGTGGTGCAGGGTTGCATTCTCCCTAGGCCATTAGATCATCGGTTTGCCCGGAACCATCACAGTACGTTGGCATTTCCGATCTACTGCTCTGGTAGTGTGGATGGACAGACAAAGGACACTTGTAGCTTCCTCTATTCCAGGGAGCAGGTCTGGCAGACACTATGGGCTTGTTGACGGTCACATTTCTGGCAGACACTATGGGCCTGTTGACGCTCACATTTCTGGCAGACACTATGGGCCTGTTGACGCTCACATTTCTGCCAGACACTATGGGCCTGTTGACGCTCACATTTCTGGCAGACACTATGGGCTTGACGCTCACATTTCTGGCAGACACTATGGGCTTGTTGACGCTCACATTTCTGGCAGACACTATGGGCTTGTTGACTCTCACATTTCTGGCAGACACTATGGGCTTGTTGACTCTCACATTTCTGGCAGACACTATGGGCTTGTTGATGCTCACATTTCTGGCAGACACTATGGGCCTGTTGACGCTCACATTTCTGGCAGACACTATGGGCCTGTTGACGCTCACATTTCTGGCAGACACTATGGGCCTGTTGATGCTCACATTTCTGGCAGACACTATGCGCCTGTTGACGCTCACATTTCTGGCAGACACTATGGGCTTGACGCTCACATTTCTGGCAGACACTATGGGCTTGTTGACGCTCACATTTCTGGCAGACACTATGGGCTTGACGCTCACATTTCTGGCAGACACTATGGGCTTGTTGATCGCTCACATTTCTGGCAGACACTATGGGCTTGTTGACGCTCACATTTCTGGCAGACACTATGGGCCTGTTGACGCTCACATTCTGGGACTGATTCATTCTTCTTGCCGGCCAGGAACCGGGAGCCTGATGCTGCCAGGCACCCGTTTCCTTGATTCTAGTCTCAGCCTGGTTATATCCTCCCCCACCCCAGCCATATTGCCTGATCACTAATATAAAAATCCCAAATACTTGTATTTTGGAATTCAATGCCCTCAGGTTTGTCATTAGCTAGACACTGGTTGAAACCGGATAGGAGCAGGGAAATCTTTTTTGAGCAAAACATTAAGCTTTACTCATGACCAGAAGCCCCATGGCTGCAGTCCTGAACTGGGATTTCTAGGGAGAGGCGATTCTCAAGCAATTTCAAGTCCCCCACCAAGCTTCATACAGCAACCTGTATGAGCAAGTCTTTTTGACTTCTATAAATCACAAAAAACAAGGGGGGGTCCTGGGAGTCCCTCTGCCAGACATGAGTCCTCGTTACGAGAGTCTTACCCAGAATCTTTAGCTCACTATCTTTTACAGGGGAGAAATATTCAAAACATATCAGTCTTTGTCCTCCCCTGGGGCAGTCCAGCGCCAAAATTCTAGGTAATTTTCCTCTGAACAAGAGTACCAACAGCAACCCCAGACACGTGTTTCAGTCTGGTTGGACCTCATCAGTAGGGTGAAGCCCAAATCCAAGTGCAACTGTTGATATGATTCTAGCCTTGCCGCCCTAAATGCAAGTGTAGTGCAGTTGAGAGGAAGTGGAGGGTATCAGGGGCACACCCCCTGAGAAACTGGCCTGCCACCTGCTCCAAAGGCAGTACAGACTCTGTCCTCTCCAAGAAGAGAGCTTACATCCAAGCCTTCATCTCTGCGGCATCTAACAACTCGGCCGAAATCTTCAAAATCTGCAATGAGCTGGCCAATCCTGCTGCAGCCTCTACCTCGCCTCTTCTCTCCCAAGCCCTCTGCACAGCCCTGGCTCATCACTCCTCTTCCTCCCCCTCCTCTTCCTCCCCCTCTTCCCCTCCCCCCTCTACTCCACCCTGTAGCCATCACTCCACTTCCTTTCTCTTGTTCACCCTAGACAGTGTTTCTAGACTAGTCCGATCTATGAAAGTCTCATCAAAGCAGGTTCTCCCCTGCTCATCCAGATCCATCAGGGACCACATCGACACCCTTGGCCGATTTTTACAATCACTCCTTTGCCACAGGGGCCTACCCTTCCCCTTAAGCACTCCCTTGTGCACCCCCTTCTAAAGAAGCCCTCTGCTGAACCTTCCTCTCTGGTTAACTATCTCCCAATCTCCATCACTCCTTCCCTGGGCAAACTCTTGGAAAAGGTGGCCATCTCCCAGCTTGATCTGCACACAGAATCTGTTGGTTGCCTCCACAACCACCAGTCTGGCTTCAGAGCTGCCAGAAGAACAGAAACTGCTCTGCTGAACACCCGTGAAGACCTTCTCTCTAACCTTGACTCTAACCTTCTGTCCTCATTCTCCTCGATCTTTCTTCTACTTTTGTTTTGGTCAACCATGCCATCCTGCTCAATCACCTCTGTGATAGCCCAGGTATCGCTGATCAGGCTCTGGCCTGGCTGACCTCCTTCCTCACTGACCGACCATCTCAGGTCCAACTGGGTTCTTTACTCTCTTCTATCTCTCCGTCTCTACTTGTGGTGTTCCCCTGGGGTGTAACCTTTCTCCCTGACTTTTCAACCACTACCTGGTACCTCTCGCCCACTGCATCACTACTTTATGCTCCAACTTTCAGTGTTATGCAGATTACACCAGCACCTCTCAGCCGCCGCTTCCCCTTCTCTAATACCAGATTGTCTGCCCGCAATTAAGGAATGCTTTGTTGGCAATGATCTCTGGCTTAATGCCAGTAAGACCGATATCCTTCTCATTGGAACACCAGCTCACGCCTCTCCTCTCTTTCTCTGGCCACCCAGTCTGGGCCCACTTCCTGCTCCTACCTGTGAGGCTAAGAACCTTGGTGTCATCTTCGACTCCACCCTTTCCCTCTCTCCTCACATCGCTGACGTCTCTAAGAAATCAAACCATCAGCTGCACCACCTCTGAGGTATTCTTCCTTTCTTCACTTTCCCCCAGAAGCTCAGTGTCTCCAGCTCTGGTCCTCCCTAGGTTGGACTACTGAAACAGCCCTTTTCTAAATCAGCCTGCCTCTACTTATGCAGAACAGGACTGTGAGACATATCCTTGGACTCAAGCTCCGGGATCGTATCTCTCCAGCTCTGAAATCTCTGCACTGGCTCCCTGTGGCAGCAAAGGTCAAGTCTAAGACCCTTTGCACCGGCCACAAGGCTTGCTGGGGCCTGGGACCGCGCTACCTCCAACTCTCTCTTCCTAAACGTCTCCCTTCTCGAGCTCTCCCCTCATCCACTTCCAACTCTGAGGGTCACACACTTTTCTAAGCAGAGGGTTGGGGGCAGAGCCCTCTTCCGCTGGGGCCTCCCTCTGGAACAGCCTCCCTGCCTCCATCAAACTTCAGCAGAACCACCTCAGATTCTGGAAGCAACTCAAGACCTTCCTTTTCACTTCTGCTTTCCCCTCTTCCTCTCCCATGCTGGTGTCCTGACTACTCCATGCACTGTCACCTGGCTACCCTCTTTACTTGGTCCCAGGTTCCTGCATGCCCTGTTGCCCTTGCACTGTCTCCAGGCTCCCCCAGCACTTATGGTATGTATCTGCAACCCTACAGTCCCTTCTCTCTGCAGTTATGAGCCACCCGATGGCTGCATTTATTGAGTTACCTGCACTTCTCCCCTCCCCCCTCAGCACTTCTCGCCTCCCACTTCCCTGCACTTAAGCGATCTGAATGACAAGGCCTAGTAAAATCGTTGTTTTTGTCCCCCCTCAGTTTCCCCCTCCTTGTCTTGTCACACCTAGAAACACATGTGTACAGGCGCAGTATAAATGCCATATCATATCATATGGCCTGAACAAATGTAACCATGTTTCTGTAGACTTGAAAACATGCACTGGTTACCAATCCAATCTTGCAGCAAAATAAAAGGTGCGCGCATCATAAGATCACTACGTTTGCAAGGCGGCCCCCACATCTGTCAACCGAATCACTGAATATCGTTCCATTGGATCCCTGAAGTGCAAACCCTCCAGCAGCTGAGACCAGTCACCTGAAGAGTGCAGAACTGCAGTGTACCCGTCCCTCTGGATGGCTCAGCTGAGACCAGTCACCTGAAGAGTGCAGAACTGCAGTGTACCCGTCCCTCTGGATGGCTCAGCTGAGACCAGTCACCTGAAGAGTGCAGAACAGCAGCGTGCCCGTCCCTCTGGATGGCTCAGCTGAGACCAGTCACCTAAAGAGTGCAGAACAGCAGCGTGCCCGTCCCTCTGGATGGCTCAGCTGAGACCAGTCACCTGAAGAGTGCAGAACAGCAGCGTGCCCGTCCCTCTGGATGGCTCAGCTGAGACCAGTCACCTGAAGAGTTCAGAACTGCAGCGTACCCGTCCCTCTGGATGGCTCAGCTGAGACCAGTCATCTGAAGAGTGCAGAACGCAGCGTGCCCGTTCCTCTGGATGGCTCAGATGAGACCAGTCACCTAAAGAGTGCAGAACAGCAGCGTGCCCGTCCCTCTGGATGGCTCAGCTGAGACCAGTCACCTGAAGAGTGCAGAACAGCAGCGTGCCCGTCCCTCTGGATGGCTCAGCTGAGACCAGTCACCTGAAGAGTTCAGAACTGCAGTGTACCCGTCCCTCTGGATGGCTCAGCTGAGACCAGTCATCTGAAGAGTGCAGAACGCAGCGTGCCCGTTCCTCTGGATGGCTCAGATGAGACCAGTCACCTAAGAGTTCAGAACTGAGGTGTGCCCGTCCCTCTGGATGGCTCAGCTGAGACCAGTCATCTGAAGAGTGCAGAACTGCAGCGTGCCCGTCCCTCTGGATGGCTCAGATGAGACCAATCACCTAAGAGTGCAGAACTGCAGCGTGCCTGTCCCTCTGGATGGCTCAGCTGAGACCAGTCATCTGAAGACTGCAGAACAGCAGCGTGCCCGTCCCTCTGGATGGCTCAGCTGGGACCAGTCATCTGAAGAGTGCAGAACTGCAGCGTGCCCGTCCCTCTGGATGGCTCAGATGAGACCAGTCACCTAAAGAGTGCAGAACGCAGCGTGCCTGTCCTTCTGGATGGCTCAGATGAGACCAGTCACCTAAAGAGTGCAGAACAGCAGCGTGCCCGTCCCTCTGGATGGCTCAGCTGGGACCAGTCATCTGAAGAGTGCAGAACTGCAGCGTGCCCGTCCCTCTGGATGGCTCAGCTGAGACCAGTCACCTGAAGAGTTCAGAACTGCAGTGTGCCTGTCCCTCTGGATGGCTCAGCTGAGACCAGTCACCTAAGAGTTCAGAACTGCAGCGTGCCCGTCACTCTGGGTGGCTCAGCTGAGACCAGTCACCTAAGAGTTCAGAACTGAGGTGTGCCCGTCCCTCTGGATGGCTCAGCTGAGACCAGTCTCCTGAAGCGTGTAGAACTGCAGTGTGCCCGTCCCTCTGGATGGCTCAGCTGAGACCAGTCACCTAAGAGTGCAGAACTGCAGTGTGCCCGTCCCTCTGGATGGCTCAGCTGAGACCAGTCATCTGAAGAGTGCAGAACTGCAGCGTGCCCGTTCCTCTGGGTGGCTCAGCTGAGACCAGTCACCTAAGAGTTCAGAACTGCAGTGTGCCCGTCCCTATGGCGGGTTCAGCTGAGACCAGTCACCTAACGATTGCAGAACTGCAGCGTGCCCGTCTGTCTGGATGGCTCAGCTGAGACCAGTCACCTAAGAGTTCAGAACTGCAGTGTGCCTGTCCCTCTGGCGGGTTCAGCTGAGACCAGTCACCTAACGATTGCAGAACTGCAGCATGCCCGTCCCTCTGGATGGCTCAGCTGAGACCAGTCACCTAAGAGTTCAGAACTGCAGTGTGCCCGTCCCTCTGGATTATTCAGCTGAGACCAGTCACCTAAGAGTTCAGAACTGCAGTGTGCCTGTCCCTCTGGCGGGTTCAGCTGAGACCAGTCACCTAAAGAGTGCAGAACTGCAGCGTGCCCGTCTGTCTGGATGGCTCAGCTGAGACCAGTCACCTAAGAGTTCAGAACTGCAGTGTGCCCGTCCCTCTGGATGGCCCAGCTGAGACCAGTTACCTAAGAGTTCAGCACTGCAGCGTGCCCGTCCCTCTGGATGGCTCAGCTGAGACCAGTCACCTGAAGAGTGCAGAACTGCAGTGTACCCGTCCCTCTGGATGGCTCAGCTGAGACCAGTCACCTGAAGAGTGCAGAACTGCAGTGTACCCGTCCCTCTGGATGGCTCAGCTGAGACCAGTCACCTGAAGAGTGCAGAACTGCAGTGTACCCGTCCCTCTGGATGGCTCAGCTGAGACCAGTCACCTGAAGAGTGCAGAACGGCAGCGTGCCCGTCCCTCTGGATGGCTCTCCCATAAGAGCTCAGACTGGAGGCCAAACATCGTAAATTCAGGAAATGGTTAGAAACTGTCCTTTGCAAAAGGGCATTTTTGCATATGTATGGAATTCTTCAATGAAAACGAAGCCCAGTAAATGGAACCAAACCTGGTGGGCATGACTTGCACATTGCGATCATAAAAGGTCCTCCCCCAACGTTACAGGAAGATTGATGCTGGAATAAGACATGCTTGTTCTGCAGATTTCTGTTCCCCCAGGAATCTAACCCTAATCTGTGAACATGCATCAAAGTGGAGCTGTGCATTGCCTTTCATTTCTGTAATGTGCAGCTGCACGTAGAGGGCAAGTGTAACTCAGTGTACTTCTTGCAGTCACATGCTTTCTATATAAATACTATTTTGGAGAAAGTGTTTCAATGCACCAGACAAGGAAAATCTGTGCTCCTTCAAAAGCACAAAAAGTATCTTTTAAAGCTATGAAATAGTAATATCGGTGTTAACATAACTCACATTACAGATTGCTACAGGAGAGAAAAGCTAAACCATTCCTCTTCTCCATGCTCTCATCCCTCGAAGGGTTAAACATCATGAAGGTTTAAAGTGAGCATATCTTTGAAAGCTGTTCTTTTGAAGAGAGTTCAGCCATCCGGCAGATCAAAGCCTATGAGAACTGGGTTGAACTCACAAGACATGCGCTTATCTCCAGGAACCTACCCAACACATAGAGACCATTCATTCTGAGGAAAGTCAATGTTCTGCTTCCCGTTCACTTCATTAGGAGGTTTGCCTTTCTCAGAACTCAGCTGCAAACAACGTTGTTCCACTTCGATTTCAACATTTGATATCCATCTCAGCCACACAAAAATATGTGAAAAAGGAATGGGAGACTTCTAGCCCAAGAGACCAGCCAGCTCTGTTTAAAGTGAATAATTGGAATTGGGACCTCCATGTGCAGAATCAATAAGAAACAGAACTGTGTACATTTTAAGTAAATCATAAAGCCAAACACCTGTTTTGCTCATATCCTGGTATTTTGTGAAAGCCAAACCAGTAATCTAGTTAGGGAAACAAGCCTCACAATATGGGTCTAAACATGATTAAAATATATCAATCATAAATAAATGTACATAATTTAATAACATCCATTTATTTTCATGCAATTGATGTAAGAACTATGTCAACAGATGTGGATTTTCTGTCTGATCAGAACAAAATGGTGTCTTAATATTAGGATAGGTTCAGATCCAATATTTTGGTGAAATATGGGTTTGACCGCCCTTGTCAGATGTCTAAATAAGTTGGACCTATCCAAGAAGTGGGTGTTTTTCTCTAGAGTGTCAACTTCTTAAGAGAACCAATGGAAGACTCAACCAATCAAATATCAGAATGCCAGGTGACACGGTGTGTGAAAAAGTAGACAATATAAACTCAATCCCATAAAAATTAGATAGATCTGTGGGATTCTGGAAAGTCGGCAGATGGGAAAACCGTGCCCAGTCACACTGCTGGAGTAGGATAAAACCTGTGAAGGTTTGATCCTATCCAGAAGAAGCCTGAAGCAGAATTATGCCTAAACAGACCAGATTCCATAAGGAAGATAGAAGCCAAAAGGACTTGCTGAATAGGTGACGCTGCTGCATTGATCCGTGAGTTGCCATGCCAGTTCTGCTCACTAAAAGATAAATCCAGAAGCGAGTATAAAAGCCTCAAAACAAATTATATATATGCCCTCAGAAAGGAGTTCTCTGAAGTGGATGGGATGCCAGTGAAGTCACTGAGGGAACAGCTTTATATAACACTAGCCCACTTCACTATCTCACCTGTGCTTGCTAGTCCTAATTATTTCACTGGTAACACCACTAGGTACTTATTTATTGCTAGATCTTCATTATGGATTGAACGATTGCCCACTAGAAGGTCCACCAATTGATCACGATTGGTACATCTGGTCTGAAATATGATTCCCACACTGGCCAGCTGATCTTATTACTTCTTACCACACTAACGTTCTTCCAATAGACCCCAGTCATAGGTGAAACCACTGTGCAAATGTGTCTAGATGCCCAAGGTAAACTCTTTAAATCCTTTGCCACGTATCTTGGGGTCAAACAGGGCTGCATAGTTGCCGAAACATTATTTAAGCTTTATTTGGCAGATTTCCAAGGTTCCACGTCAAGTCCCTTATGCTGTCCAGCAAAAGTAGGAGCATTTAGTTTTAATTGGTTGGCCTACACCGACGATCTGCTCCTACTGGATCATACACCATAGGGTTTGCAGATACTATTAAATGCACAGGAGAATTTGCCAAAAATAATAACTTGAAGCTAAATAATGATAAAAGGAAAATCATGGTTTTCGCAAAAATAATTCTCGGCTGGAAATACATGTCTGGACTTAATAAGTATCTACTTGTTCAAGGTCCTTACCATCAAAATACCGTGGGCTGATGGTGGACACCAGATTGAATTGGAAACCACACGCAATTAGAGCCATTAGTAGTTTCATTGGCAAAGAATGGGTTTTTCTATTGAGACAATATTACTCCTATATCATGCAAGAGTTAAATCCATAATACTACATGGGTCGAAATGTGGGGTTACAAATACCTTCCCCAATTCCAAAGTTTGGAAGCATTGATATTGCGCAAATTGCTGCGTCTTCCACCAGGTGCGTCAGTAGAATATTCTCTTCTTGAATTTGATATAAAAAGTATCACTGCAGATGTACATAGAATAACGATGAGTTATGAAAAAATGACAGCATTAGATAACACAATTGGAGTCCAGTGTTGATAGTATGTCTGGGTAAGATGAGGGCCCACAAAATATGCTAATACCAGGCCCACCCGAGCTCATGGAGGATTTAAAACGTGGTTAAAAAAAAAGATTAAGGCAAGTAGCTTGGAAACAAATATTGTAAATTTGGCAACTCTTAAGTACAGTGGTGTCTATTTAGAGTATCGACTAAATCAAAAATTACCTCCAGCGTATGTTAAAGCCTACCAAGCTCCTAAAGTAATACACACGTATTTGCTTATGAAATTCAATTGCATCTCAACCTGGAAGCTAAAGGGTGCTTTGAATGGGGTACCCAGAGTTAGTGGGTGGTGCCGACTATGTGGCAACGGGGTATTAGAAACACTTAAACACTTATTAGTGGCCTGTGAAAGCCTGCATGGTATGAGAACATCGTACGACAACCTATTCAATGGTGTCAATACTTCTCAATGTTGGGATATATTTATGGAAGGACAGGATATGAATTTTATATATTTTTTATTCTGTTTTATTGGAAACGTGAGGAAATTTTAAACCAACTTTCTGAAGGTGCTTTGTAAATAGAAACATAACACTAGTGTTTCATGATATTGATTGGATGTTCATTTCAATAGTTCACATGTTTTATGTTGTAAAAAAACATTTTTTTTGTTGTTTTAATCAATTTTTCCCAATTTTAATTGTGCAAATTATGATTATTTTTACTGTGAAATGTCTTATCTTATTGTGAAATGTTTTGATATTGTATATACAAAACCAATTTGGTTGCAGGTATGTTAATTAAATAAATAATATTGTTGCGTATGTTGATGTTGAAGGGCGGCATGGGACCAAGAGAGGGGTAGCGCTTGTTGCTAGCCATCAGGCAGCCTACATTTACCTTTGAAACATTTGGAGCAGTAGTTCAATATTTTATTTGGAAAAATGCTTGACCACTTTGAGTTTCAAACATTGATGCTGTCTAAGCGCAATTGGGCTTGTTTTCCTCAATTCTGTTGTGTAGGATGTCAATCATGCCCTTTAAGGATTTCATTTTATAGTTATCAGTGTGTACAGTCCTATATTTTACTACAGGAACTACATCTAATGAGTCATCCATCAGTGTGAGCCCAATAGACTTCCCTTCCTCTTAAGATTTCATGTCAAGTAAATGCTGCGGACCTTGGATACATGGGATCATGCACTATTGACTCATAGATTTTACATCTCTAAACCCCCCCCCCCCTCCCCACCCCGGCGTCATGCCCGTCAGACACAGGCGGTGAACAAGGTCAGGTTGGCAATAGTGCTTAAATCTAGACACTGAAATTCACAAGCACATGTTCCTACCGGGCATGTTCTTTCGGGCAGTCTCAACGTGCTCTTTTTCCACTGCGGCGTAGATTGGATACGGGTTGATGCCTTGCTCGCAAGCTTCTTTGTGGTTTGTTAAGTTCTTTTCATTAATCTAAGAAATTAATAAGAAAAAACAAATCTATTCATCAACATTTTTGGAACAAAATTGAAAATATCATAACATGATGGCTTTGTATATTTAGAAAGATGTCACCCTAATTCTGAAGTGGGTGCATTAAATGGAGTCATACAAAGAAAGCGTAGTGTTTTTACACCTCCAGTTACTGCTCCTTCGTCTCTACAGTGTGTTTAGTTGTATGGCATCACACGATTGTCATGAAGGCATATAACAAATGGATTCCTATGAAATCCACCTCAATACTGCAACTGGGCAAAACAGGCAGATTCCACAGGAATCCATAGCAAGCAAGGGCTAATGCAGGTGGTCCTCTGTGTGCAATGTACCCTCACTATACAACGAGGGCATGTGTGTTCCTGAATGATACTAAAAGTCTCATTCTAAATGAGGTGCAGTGTTAAATTGAGCAATTAAAGCAAGACATAATGCTTCAAAGCCTCCAATAGGCACCCTGAATGATTTTTTAAAATTGAATTGATATTTTATTTCTATCGCGCTCCTACATAAGTGTTTCAGAGCGCGACAAGGCAAGGGAGGGGAACAGGGGAGAACAAAACAACGATGCAACTACGCCCAGTGACATTGAGAACGCGCAAGTGCATGGGGGAGTGGATACGTGTAGGGAAGGAGGAGAAGTGGAAAGTGCGGAGCAAAAGGGGAACAGAATAAATAATAAAGGATAAAAACATCAAAAGTGGGAGAGCAGCCGGCAAGTGGCAAGCGATGAATTTAAGGCAGCAGACAGGGTAGGTCTGATAAGTGCAGGAAGAATAAAGTGGGGGGGCTGTATGGGTACAGATACAGACGCCAGTGCGAGGGGTGGCCCGGAGGCAGTGCGGGAGGGTGGCAGGGTGAGCAGGTACCTGGGCCCAGGGGAAAGAGGGTGGCCAGGTGCACGGTGCCAAGAGAGAACAGATCAGCAGGGGAGAGGAGGAGCGAAGGCAGAAGCAAAGAGGAAGGTCTTGAGGTGCTTCCAGAACCGGAGCTGGTTCTCCTCAAGTTTAGAGTGGCAGGGAGGCTGTTCCCGAGGGAGGCCCCAGCTGAAGACCGATCTACCCCCAACTAATTTCTTTGAAAAATGACTGATCCTGAGGTAGAGGACCGAAGAGCTCGAGAGGAGAGGTATTTGCGGAGGGATAGCTGAAGGTATTTTGGACCCAGGCCCCAGAAAGCCTTGTGGACAGTGCAGAGGGTTTTGAATTTAATTCTTACATCCACTGGGATCCAATGGAGAGATTTCAGGGCTGGAGAGATGTGATCCCAGGGCTTGAGGCCAAGGACAAGTCTCGCAGTCCTGTTCTGGATTAGTTGCAGAGGGCGGAGCGTAGAGGCAGGCAGGTTTAGAAAGAGGCTGTTACAATAGTCCAACCTAGAGAGAACCAGAGGTTGGGAGACAGTGAGCTGCTGTGGGAAGGAGAGGAAAGGCAGAGTACCTCTGAGGGGGTGAAGTAGGAAGTTTGACTTTTAGAGACATCAGAGATGTGGGCGGAGAAGGGAAGTGTGGAGTCAAAGATGACCCTGAGGTACTTAGCTTCGCAGGTGGGGGTAGGAGAAGAGCCAAGGGAGGCTGGCCAGAGAGTGAGGGGAAAAGATGGCGAAGGTGTGCCGATGAGGAAGTCTTGCTGGCATTCAGATAAAGATCATTGGCGGCCCACCAATCTTGAATGGCAGTTAGGCAGTCAGAGATTAGAGAGGGTGAGGAGGTGGCAGAGGGCAGCCTGAAAATTATTTGAGTGTCGACCTGGGAGGGTCGATCAGATAGGAAAGAGGGCAGCCAGGCCACAGCCTGCTCAGGGATACCCAGGTTATCATGGAGATAGTTGAGCAGGATGGTATGGTTGACCATGTTAAAGGCAGAAGAGAGAGAGTAGGATGAGGACCGAGGGAATGTTAGAGTCAAAGTTTGAGAGCAGATCTTAACAGATTTTCAGCAGAGCAGTTTCTGTGCTTCTGGCCGCTCTGAAGCCAGACTGGTGGCCATGGAGACAACCAACAGAATTGAAATGACGGTTAAGCTGAGAGATGGCCAGCTTTTCCAGGAGTTTACCCAGAAAGGGAGTAATGGAAATTGGGCGATAGTTAGCTGGACAGGAAGGATCAGCTGTGGGTTTCTTGAGAAGAGGATGCACAAAGAAGTGCTTCAGAGGGGAGGGGAAGGATCCAGAAGCAAAGGAGTGGTTGCAAAAATCAGCAAGGGCCGGAGCGAGGGTGTCAATGTGGTCCTTGATGGTTTTAGAGGAACAGGGATGAACCTGTTTTGACAAGGCTTTCATAGGTCGGACTTATCTACTGACCTCATCGGGGGAGAAAAGAGGAAAGGGTGAGAAGGGGGGTGGAGGGGTGGCTGAGGGAGGGTCAGCAAGCACAGATGGAGTGGGGAGAGAAGGGGAAGGGGAGGAGAGGGTGTACAGGATGTCCTGGGTTTTTGAGATAAATTGAGAGGCAAGGGCATTGCAAAGAGCCTGGGAGGCAACAGAAGGGGTAGAGACTGCAGCAGGGTTGGGCAGCTCCTTGTAGACTTTATGGGGTTCGGCCGAGTTGTTAGATGCCGCCGAGACACGAGCTTGAATGTGGACTCTCTTCTTGGTGAGGACAGAAAGTCGGTATTGTCTTTGGAGCAGGCGACAGGCCAATTTGTCAGAGGATTAACAAAAAGCTCTCCATTTCCTCTCAGCCACCCTACACTTACGTTTAAGTGTAGCTAGGTCTGAGTCATACCAGAAATTGAAGTTGGCTTTGGACTTCAAGTGGATCATCATGACAGGGGCAAGAACATCAAGAGTATCAGAAATAGAAGAGTAGAGAAGGGACAGGGAAGTGTCTGGATGTGAATCAGCCAGAGGAGGAGGAGGAGGAGGAGGAGTTGGGGGGGAAGGTGGCAGTGAAAGTCTCAACTGACCCATTCTTCATGGGCCGGATGTCAGATAAGGTAGGTGGCAGTGTAGGGGTAGGCTTGGCGTGGGGGGCAGAGAGTGAGAGATGAGAGGAGATGAGAGGAGGCGGTGCTCACTCCAGGAGAGGGGAGTGGTCAGAGGTATCGAGAGGAGAGGACAGAGGAGATCAAGACAGCAAGTGTGTGACCTGCAGAATGCGTCGAGCCAGAGGGGAGGAACGAGAGAGGGAATTGCAGAGGTCGCGAAAGAGCAAAGATGAAGGACAGGGAGAATCGAGATGGATATTGAGGTCAACAAGGAAGAGGAGTTGAGTGGTTGAGGCCTGGAGGAGGGGAAGAGGTCAGCCCACTCAGAGATAAAGGAGGTGATTTGACAAGGGGGCTGATAGAGAGTAGCAACAGTAAGAGTGGCTAGGAGAGATTGAGAGCCTGCAAACAAGGCATTCGAAAGAGGAGTAGATCTGAGTGGGAATGATAGTGGCAGGAATCCACTCAGGAAAGATCAGGGCCACACCCCAACCAGACCAGGAGGATCTGGGTGCAAAGAGGATCTTATAGCCATCAGGGAGGAGAGTGTCAAAGCTCGTGACAGAGCTGGCCATGAACCATGTCTCAGTAAGACCGAGGACATCGAGGTCCAGTTCCTCGAGAAGGCGGCAGATGTCAGAGGAGTGTTTGTCAGCAGACAGAGTGGCAAGATGCAGAAGGTTAGGTACGCCCTGCGGAGGAGTGAAGGTAGCGTGTAGTGGGGCAGAGGAGGAGGGAGGAGTGGGCAAGGTAGCCAAGGAATGAGAGGAAGGGACAGCTGGAGATGAAAGGAAGTTGATGAGGTGAGGGAAATGCCTATCGAAGAGGAGGAGATTGGCCTGAGGACCTTGGACCATGACATTTAGGATGACTCTGGAGGGGTGGAAAGAAACCATGAGGACTTCTCAGCGAGTGGCACCATTAATCGGAGAGTAGGAGACAGGACAGAGCAGAGATCACATGGGGGGTCCATAGTTCCGGCAAAGGAACAACAAAGAGGATGTCGGTGAGGGTCTGTCTGGAAGAGGCGCTGGTATAGGTATCAGCGATAGGGAGACAAGGTTTGGAGGCCAAGATATCCTTTTTAAACTTCTTCTTTCCAGACTTAGTGAGAAGGATAGTTGATAGAGAAGCAGTTGGAATAGATGGGAGAAACAAAAAGCGCCATGAGTGGGAAGAGATGGAGGCAGAGGGAGGAGTAAGCAAGTACAGCGGTATGGAACCGTCACTGGGCTAGCAGGTTACAATCAATGGGCAAAGTGAAATGCAAAATACACCCAAGTTTGACTTTCGAGTTAAATGCAAAATACACCCAAGTTTGACTTTCAAGTTAAATGCAAGGCCCTGTTAAGGAAATTAAGTGGGAGTAAGAGGGTAAAGGTGAGTACAGAAACAACTTAATTGAGTACATAACAGGGTGAAGCTGAGAGAATAGGCAGAGATGAGGGTACAGTGCCATCAGGAGGAGGTAACTAACACATTCAGAGTGAGGTAGCAGTCATGGTAGTCCAGTAGTCCAGGGATAGCAACCTCAAGGAGGATTGGGCTGTGGTAGAGGTCTCATGTAGCGGCTTGTCAGCGGACAGGGAAGCTGACAGGGGTCTTAGAAGTGTGCCTTTGTAGATGGAAGCTGGTACCCACCTCCCGGTAGCTCCGAATGGACAATGAAGGCTCCGGCAACCAATGGGGGTGGGCATCAGGCCAGGCAGGAGGCCATCAGGACAAAGAAGATAGTGAGGTCATCTTGTAGGGGCCTGGAAATCATTGTGCCCCAATGTAATGCAGCAGGTAAAAGGGACAACCTGTCAAGATTCGTTGAGACTTGAAGCTTGCAAGGAGTATGAACACCTCCGTCCATAAGCAACGAACAGCAAGATACAATATATACTTGCTGTTCGAGGATTAGGGCCACAGGTGGTAGGAACGGGAACACCAGGACTTCCAAATGGCTGCTGGAAGAGAATGCAGGTTATGATAAGTACAGTGTATTCCTAATGTGAAATACAGGCCTTGGTGTAATAAAGAAAGGAATCACCTACCAGGATCTTGGATACAGTAAGCCTGAATGAGTATGGGGGTCTGGTGTGAAGTCAGGAGTAAAACCCATTCCCTCAGGAGGGTCCCAAGTAACTTGCAGGCGGATGTCAAAGGGCCAGTAGGAGGACCCAGCTAGAGGCACCTGGACTTGAAACAGGAAGGCGGATATTTGATGTGCTTGAATCTAAGGGTTGGAGAGTTCAGGAAACACTAGCGCCAAAACCAAGAAGGTAAATTCAGAGCAGTCTGTGAAACAAATCCGAGGTCAGCAGGAGAAAAGCAGAATCCAATGCGTTGCTGGTAAGGTAGAAGCAAGAACAGTCCATGAAACAGAGTCCGAGGTTGAAAGATGCAAAACAGGATCCAAGAAAGTCATGACGCCAAACGCTGTAAACAGCTGCGAAGCTCTGAATCCGCAACGCTCAACTGAATTAAGCATCCTGCTACGGCGTTCAGACACATGACGTTGCATGCGTGCGTCACGCCGTGTTACTTGATTGGCTGTAAGCATCGTACCACGTTCTGTATCGGGTGTCACATGACCCGGAAACAAGCACGGCCTTTAGTCACAGTGGTGAAGAACAGCGAGCAAACTGTGACGCCCGTTGACAGGTGACATTGGCTGCTCCGCTCGTGTCCTCCGGCAGAATTTTCTTGCTGAGATGGTATGGCCACCATGTCCGACCTTACGCCAAGGCAAGCGTAACTTGATATACAGCAAATGCCGTTTTTATAAGTTAACGGGATTTTTACTACTGAGGACAGACCATTGGTGTAATCTTGGAGCAGTGACCAAACGTGATGGGGCTGGCGTAACAGGAGTGTTAGTAGCGTCCATGGGCCTTGCGTCTCTTGTGTGTGTGGATCTTGTTGGGGCGGTTGTCGGGCCTGATGGTGCATTCATGACAGAACACCCCCCCCCCCAGGGCCCACGACCTTGTGGGCTAGAAGGATTGGCACAATGAAAACGAGCCACAAGATGGGGGGCATGGACATCGGCAGCAAGTTCCCATGACCTCTCCTCAGGACCATAGCCTAACCAGTCGACTAAGTAGTATAAGCGGTCCGAGTGAATCGAGAACCCAGGATGGCGCTAACCTCATATTCAGAGGAGCCGTTGCGTACCACCGTAGAGGGTGACTACACCAACCGAGTCGGGCAGGACAGGGCTTAAGTAATGAGGCATGGAAAACTGGGTGTATGTGCCAAGCCGAAGGGAGGGCCAATCGGAAGCCACCGTATTAACCACTCTGGTGATCTTAAATGGACCAACAAAATGAGGTAGCAATTTACGAGAGCCCGGCAATCGTAAATGGTGAGTGGACAACCAGACTCGGTCCCCCTGTCACATATGGCGGGGCAGGAGAACGCTTCTTGTCAGCGGCGATCTGCATGGTTTTCTGTGCCTCCTGGAGATGTGTTAGTGTTTGGCTATAGATGATGTTCATATCTCTAACACAAGCGGATGCGGTGGGGATGTGGGACGTGGAAAGGTCAGGAACAGGCAAGGTACGTGGGTTCTGCCCATACAATGCAAAAAAGGGTGAACAACCAATAGAAGAATTAGGTGCGTTATTATACGCAAATTCTGGCAGATGCAACAACTGATACCAGGATTTCTGGTTTTGGAGGGACAGGCATTGCAGGTATTGCAGGTATTATACCTGATTCACCCGCTCCATTTGCCCATCTGTTTCTGGGTGATAGGAGGAGGAATACCTGGCATCTATGCTCATCAACTTGGTGAGTGCTTTCCAGAATTTAGATGTAAACTGAGACCCCCTGTCAGTTATGAGTATCGTAGGTAATCCAAAAAAACAAAAAATCTCCTGAAAGAACAAGCCAGCTAGCTTTGGTGCCGTGGGTATGCCGGAACAAGGGATAAACCGGGCTATTTTTGAAAATGAGTCGACCAACACCCAGATAGTGTCGAAACCCTTTAACCGAGGTAAATCTGTAACAAAATCCATAGTTAGGGTATGCCACGGTCGAGGTGGTATGGGTAGCGGGTGGAGTAGTCCGAGTGGACGCCCTTTTCGGTTTTTACACTGCGCACATACTGAACAGGTGTTAACATAAGTGTTGACATCTGCCCGCATCGTGGGCCACCAACACCACCGCTGCAGTAGACCATATGTGCGTTTTTGTCCAGGATGACCGTTGATGGGAGTATCGTGAGACCACACCAGGGCCTGACTCTGTGTATCTGGCGTGGGAAGGAACAGTTTGTTCTGGGAATATGGTAGTCCTTCCCGTAGCACCAAGTCCCATTCTGAGTCCGACTCGGGATGTAAGACACCCATTGCCGAAGGGTACTGAGTAGGTCAGCGGGAGGTGTACATAGAGATATTACATGTTTCTTGTCTAGAAGTGTTTCAGGATAGAGGGGAAGAGCAACCCCACCAGGGAACGGGAGAGAGCATCAGCTTTTTCATGGGACCTACCGGGTCTGTATTGCACTGTAAAATCATAGGCCGAGAAAAACAAATGCCATCTTACTTGTCTACTGTTGGCACATTTCAGGGACGCCAAATCCTGGAGATTACGGTGGTCGGTGTAAACAATGGTTGGGTGAATGGCCCCTAGAAGATGGTGACGCGAAACCTGAAATGCCTCCTTTATAGCCAGCAGTTCTTTTTCTGTAACAGTGTAGTGTGTTTCAGTTATTGTGAATTTACGTGGGTGAAACGGGATATAAACGACCAGTGTTTGGGTATGACTGGGACAAGACGGCACCCATGACGTAGGAAGAGGCGTCAGCCTCCACCACAAACTGCAGATCTGGGTTCGGGTGCTGAAAAACAGGAGCAGTTGTGAAAGCAGACTTCAGATTCTCGAAGGCTTCTTGTTGGATAGATGTCCATTGGTAAGGGACCCAAGGACTAGGAGAGCTGTGAGGGGAGCTGCGAGAGAGGAGAATCCATAGATGAATCACTGATAAAAATTGCCAAACCCAAGAAATTACTGGAGGGCCTGGACTGTAGTGGGGACTGGCCAATGTAACAAAGCTCAGACTTTGGAAGCGTTCATAGACAAGCTTGCGGGAGATATGTGTAAGCCTAGGAAATCCACCTCGTTCACGTGGAACAGACACTTTTCGAGTTTGGCATAGAGTGCATGAGTACGCATCCTGGACAATACCTCACGTACATGGACTATGTGTTCATAGAGAAAGGGCGAGAAAATCAATATGTCGTCTAGGTATACAATGACGTAAGCGTCTAGTATATCATGAAACACATTGTTCATAAAATGTTGAAACATGGCGGGAGCATTGCAGAGACCAAAGAGCATGACTAGGTATTCGAATAAACCGTACGGTGTACAAAATGCAGTTTCCCACTCATCTCCCTTGCATACCCAAACTAAATTGTAGGCCCCCCTGAGGTTCAATTTAGTGAAGACCGTAGCGTGGGTTAATCAATCTAATAAGGGTCCGATGAGGGGAATTGGATAACGGTTCTTAATGGTTCACATTTAGCCGTCTGTAGTCAATACAAGGACGTAGGCCCCCCTCCCGTTTTGGGACAAAAAAGATGGGACTGGCTGCTGGAGATGTGGAAGGTCGTATATGGCCCTGTTTTAGTGCCGTCTGTATATAGTCTCTCAGGGTCCGATCTTCCGTAGTACACAGGGAATAGATCTGTCTGATGGGTATACTGGTATTTGGCTCTAAGTCGACTGGGCCATCATAGAGCCTATGTGGTGGAAGGGTCTCAGCACATCATTTGTTGAATACTTGTTGGAAATCTAGATATTCTGACGGTATACCTGATGCTATTGCACCCACCACGTGCGAGGGCGGATCCAGGTCCATAGGAAGAGATCGTTCAATGGGAGTTGAGCAATTGTCCCTAGCATGCGTGCCGGTGTTTCAGGAAGGATATGGTTTGCTAGACAATTGGTTTGGCAAAATGACAATTCAAAAAACAAGTGTCCGGAACCCCAATCAACTACAGGATTATTGTGACGTAGCCATGGAATCACCAGAATCATGCCATACTGTGGTGTGGCTGTTAGGTCAAAGGTGATCTGTTCTGCATGGGTGTCTTGTATAGTTAGTTGCAGTGGGGCAGTTTGTTGCTTAATGGGACCGGAACTGAGTGCTGAACCGTCTACGGCTTGCACTGGTTCCGGTCTTTTTTAATTCAGTAACGGTAAATTCAGTGTGGCAGCTAGTTCAATGTCGATGTAGTTGCCAGTAGCTCCTGAATCTATGACCAGATGGACCAAGTGTATCTTGTTGGGGGTAAAAGACAAGGAGGCTTGCACTGTGATGGGGCTTGTTCCCCCAAAAGCTGATGTATTCATGGAGGGGGTATGATCTAGGCTCGTCTGTGCCCCCGGGTCTAAGGACGAGCCTTGTGAAAACCTGTGGTTTTTGGTCGGCGTGGACATTCCTGGACATAATGACCAGTAAGCCCACAATAAAAGCAGGCATTTCTGACCTTCTGCATTCCCTCTCAGTATTTGAATGGGACTGCGAACACCCCCTATTTGCATAGGCTCACCCTGTGAATTCCGAGTTGGAGGGGCCGGAAAGTGGTAAATCCGGATTCAGCTTTGCGCTCCGCCCGACGGGCGTCTACTAGCTTGTGGTATTGTACAGGCAGTGAAGGTACCACTGCTAGTGCTATCTTCATGGCATCATTTAGACCCATGTACAACACCACAGCCTTTTTACTTTCGGGCCACGCTGTTTCGACGGCCTGTTGGTTATACCAGTTAATGTATTCAATAAGGGGGATTTTCCCTTGTGAGAGACTAAGTAGTTCCAAGTCTCGTGACTGAGCCTTGTGTCTAATGTCAAATACTTTGGTCATTTCTGCTATCAAAAGATCAAAGTCATATAATGCACGACTGTTACTCTCAAGTAATGGGTTGGCCGAAGTGGCGGCTATGCCTGCTCGATGAGACAATGTAAAAGCTGCTTTGGTTGTTGCATCTGGAAAAGCCTGTGGTTTGCACAAGAAGTGGAGCTTACATTGATTTAGGAAGGTTCGGAACTTCCGGGGGTCTCCCTGAAACCTTTCGGGGGCAGTCAGAGGGAATGGTGTAGGCATTACTACTTATGTAGGCACAGGAGGGGCGGCGCCGTGATATCTCCAAACTCGGAGTCTGCAGGTAAAGCGTGGCGTTCGCTCTGAATGGTATCCAGCCGTTGGTGGATGGCTGCTGTAGCAGTTGCCATATCAGAGCATAAGGCCGTAATGGCCTGGGCCAGTGCAGCCATTGGGTCCCCGGCAGAGGGATCCATACCCCAAACAAGTGTTAAGGCTTCTCAGTCAGTCAAGATTCGTTGAGACTTGAAGCTTGCAAGGAGTATGAACACCTCCGTCCCTAAGCAACGAAAAGCAAGATACAATATATACTTGCTGTTCGAGGATTAGGGCCACAGGTGGTAGGAACAGGAACACCAGGACCTCCAAATGGCTGCTGGAAGAGAATGCAGGTTATGATAAGTACAATGTATTCCTAATGTGAAATACAGGCCTTGGTGTAATAAAGTAAGGAATCGCCTACCAGGATCTTGGATACAGTAAGCCTGAATGAGTATGGGGGTCTGGTGTGAAGTCAGGAGTAAAAGCCGTTCCCTCAGGAGGGTCCCAAGTAACTGGCAGGCGGATGTCAAAGGGCCAGTGGGAGGACCCAGCTGGAGGCACCTGGACTTGAAACAGGAAGGCGGATACTTGATGTGCTTGAATCCAAGGGTTGTAGAGTTCAGGAAACACTAGCGCCAAAACCAAAAAGGGAAAACCAGAGTGGTCCGTAAAACAATTCGAGGTCAGCGTCTAAAACCAAGAAGGTAAATCCAGAGCAGTCCGTGAAACAAATCTGAGGTCAGCAGGAGAAAAACAGAATCCAATGCATTGCCAGTAAGGTAGAAGCATGAACAGTCCATGAAACAGAGTCCGAGGTTGAAAGATGCAAAACAGGAGACGAGAAAGTCAAGACGCCAAACGCTGTAAACATATGAGAAGCACTGAATCCGGAACGCTCAGCTGATTTAAGCATCCCGCTAAGGCGTCCGGACACGTGACATTACATGCGTGCGTCACGTTTTGAGAGCTGTGTTACTTGATTGGCTGTAAGCATCGTACCAAGTTATGTATCAGGTGTCATATGACCCGGAAACAAACACGGTCTCTAGTCACGGCGGTGAAGAACAGCGAGCGAACTGTGACGCCCGTTGACAGGTGACATTGGCTGGGCCGTTCGTGTCCTCTGGCAGTATTTTCTTGGTGAGATGGTATGGCCACCATGTCCGACCATACGCCAAGGCAAGCGCCACTTATTATACAGCAAATGCCGTTTGTGTAAGTTAACAGTATTATTTCTCCGGAGGACAGACCATTGGTGTAATCTTGGAGCAGTGACCAAACGTGATGGGGGTGGCGTAACAGGAGGGTTAGTAGTGTGTATGGGCCTTGTGTCTCTTGTGTGTGTGGATCTTGTTGGGGCGGTTAACAGGCTGCAAGTATGGAGAAAGCAGCTATGTGTAGACCACCGCCATCCAAACAAAAAAGAAAATACATTTTGCGTTTTTCTTTTAATAAAAAAAATCATGCTTCATGCGCAAAATGCACACCACAATTCAGTGCTTACCCTGAAGTACACATCTGGTCTCCGGAGGGTGGAGAAATAAGCAGAAGGGGCCAGCCAGGCCAGTGCAGGCAATGATCAGCTCTGGGAGGCTCTGAGAGAGTGGAAGAAGAGGCCTCCTCATAGGACCTGTAGATGTAAGCCGGTTCCTGCCTCCCGGTTGCTCTGATTGGGCAATGAAGGCCCAGGCAATCAATGGCGGTGGGAGTCAGGCCAGGCAGGAGGTCATCAGAACAAAGAAGATAGTGAGGCCATCTTGGAGGGGCCTGGAAAGCAGTGTGCTCCAATGTAATGCAGTAGGCAAAAGGGTCCAAACCCACAAGCTGGGTGCTGCAGAAAGCAGCTATGTGCAGATTACCGCCATCCAAACAAAAAAGAAAATACATTTTGCAGGGTTTTTATTCAGTAGTCATGAGAAATAGGAGGGAAACGGAGTGAAGAGAAGATCTCTGCCATGCATTCCTCCTCCATCTCATGAATGCATTTCTTTGGAAGCAGAGATACGACAGATGCATTCGCATGAAATGGGCAGCTGTTTTCCCCCTGGTCATGGCCAGGTGGTTTCCATAGGAGTCTATTAGTAACCACTGCCTGCAAAGTGTATTTACAAGCAGTGTTTACATTTCCATGAGACCGAGTGGAAAATGAAATTGTAAAAGTGAACGAGGAAACAGGGTCCCCATCTCTGGAGGGTTTCTTTCTCGACTAGAGCACTCACAAGTCTGTGTGGGACGTTCATGGTTCTTCTCCTCTCCATTAGTCACTTTCCAGCTTGACTGAAGCTGTACTGCAGGCTGAACATGCCCCACTTGATGGCTAAGAATTCCAGTTCTACTATGAGATTGTTTTCACTGGAGAATAGATTCCTCCTGATATACATAATCAATTCTTCCTCGTCCTCCTGTACTTGTGACGTACCACCCAAGGTCAATAGTAAAGGCAGCTTGTGTAACACTGTCCCAATGGACAATAGCAGGATGGCTCTCCCTTAACCGGTCGGTCAAGGGTCCCTTCTTGGAGAGGTTTGGTATGAATCCTCTGTAGTAATCAATTATTCCCATGAATGGTTTTGTGCCCTTCTTTGTGATTGGTGGGGAGGAGTTTGGACTAATTGGACCTTGACCTTGTCAGGTAATACTTGTCCTTAAACACCTTGGAAGTCTAGATATTTTGCATTGGACCAGGTAAGGTAGCACTTTGCCCGGTTGGCAGTAAGATGGGCCTTCCAAATTCACAGACAGCTGTCAAATTCTTTATATGTTCGCTCCAGGTGAAACTGTGGATGAAAATATCTACGTAGGGCCCCGGCAAAAGAACGTCTTGGAGCAAGGGCTCTGGTTTTTGGAATGTTGCTGAGCTTCCATAGATACCAAAGGCCAGGACAGTGAATTGAAACAGCACCTCAGGGCTGGGGAAGGGATCTTAAATGTTGTCTCTTTGTTTAAGTGTATTTGCCAGTTACTCTGTCAACTCATCTATCCGTGGCATGGCATACGCATCGAACCTGGAAATGTTATTTCGCTGGCTGAAGTGGACACCTCAATTGCTATGGGTTACCAGGTTTTGGGACGAGGGCGACCACTCGCTGTAGGATTTCTCAATGAGCTCACAGGTCAAGCATCTTCTTCAATTCCTCACTGATTATTTTCTTCAAGGCCTCAGGTAGTCTATAGGGCTTGAGCCATAAAACTTTCTGGGGGTGTTTGGATTTTGTGGACTAACCCCTTCACTGGTCAAGGTTTAGGGGAGAATACATAGCATTTCTGTCGATCAGCTGGGCCAATTCTTTATGTTCGGTTGTGTATAGTTTCACTGGCATGGCTAAACACCGGACCGCGATGTGACTGAGTGTCTCTCTTGTGAATCAGGCATATGCCACGAGCAGCTGTGGGTTGCTGTTTTCTTTTCAGCTGTTTAGCTGGGATGGGGTTCGCCAATGTGCTTGCAGAATCGTACAGTTCAATGGCGAGACCACTTCAGTAATCACATAGCGCCAATGCCACCTTGCTAAGAGCTTGTTCTCAGTGGTTTGGAGCAGGACGGTTACTTTATTCCCCACTTGAAAGCTATGCAGTTTGGGTTCCTTGTTGTGTGCTTTTTCCTGGGGTCTCTGGGCCTCCTGCACATCGGTGGTAACCAGTCGGCACACCTTCTCCATGTGGTCGCAAGTATCCCTCATCATCAGATGTCGCTAGTCTGGCGTCACTCTGGTCCTTCCCAATACTCATGCATGGTGTCCAGTATATCACGACGGTCCGTGCCATAGTCCAACTTAAATGGCGAGAAGCCCGTGGAAGTGACTGACAAACTGCTGTTTCCAAACTGCACACAGAGCCCATGGAATAAGGTCATCCAGTTTCTTCCATTCCTGGGGACCAACTTTCTAAGGATGCATTTTAGAGTTTCATTAAAATGCTCCACTATGTTATAATTCTAGGTGTGATAGAAGGCAGTTGGAAGGTCTTGGTTTTCATCAGTGCCTTTATCTCGGCCATCACTTTTGACATCAAACTACTTCCCTGATCCATGATGATCTATGCTGGAAGTCCATTAAAGTAAATACATGTGTGGGAACCGGTAGGGTACCTTTTATGGTATTTTGGTGCAAAGGAAATACTTCAGATTATCGGATTGCATAGTTGACGATCACCAGGATCTATAGATTACCTGATTTAGCAGGTTCGAAGGGGTGACTATGGCCATAACGATCCCATAGAATTGCTAAGGGCAGCAAGGGAGCTCACGGCCGGCACGTCACCCAGAGAGGTCCTCTGGCAGATCGGACAGCAGATACACAATGATCTTGGCATAGACCCAAGGCCAGTAGAGCTGAATGAACAGGGTCTTCTGACTTTTCTCCAGTCCGAGATGTCCCGCAATCATAAAGTGAAATAAAGTGTCCTGCTAAAGGTGTGGAAAACAGTGTTCCCCAGAATTGCTTGCTCTGAAGACAGTTACTGCAGGACAAGTTCCCCTAGCTGGAGCGTGACCAAAAGGTGTGAACATGAGGTATACAAGGAAGGAGGCTGAAATGCCAACTTCAAAGAGCAACCAATTTCAAACAGACTGATAAAAAAACTCTGGTTACAGGCGAGCCTAGTGAGACCATATGGTCTGGAGGCAGGAGTATTGCCATTTGTCCCACATGAAGATTTACTATCATCATCGTTTACACTTTTTTCCCCAGCAGAACGCAGATTTTCATCATTTATGTACCATGTTGTAGGTCATTTCCAGGCGATTTTGGAGATAGACAATTTTTTCACCAACTAGCTAGTAACTGCAATGGCCAGTTAAACTAGGTTCTCTGGCTGATCTGAAAATGTTCCAAATGTGAGATTGGTGAACGGATGGAGGATACAATTAGTAATATGGGTAATAAATTACATATTCATAACTGTTATGCTTTTTACCTACAGAGCAGATTATTGACTTTGCTCACCTTCAAAGCAACCATTATAGAGGCAAAAAAAGAGTCCCTTAATAATTGCATCCTGCAAGCTGACTCCAATTCTAAGGAACTCTAAGATCCTAAAAGAGCTCGAAACTCCCGTTACCCCTCCCGACACTTGCATTAAAGATAGAAAATGGTGTGCCAACATTCAGGCAACGTTACTGAATAAAATCACCATGCTTCAATCTAAAAATCATAGCTAAACAAGACAGTCTGAAACTGGACTATCGCCCTCCTACACCAGCTGGGGCTCTCTCCCCTGACTTGCCCAATCTCAAACGGTTTGCCTTCTCACCGCTCAATGCTGAGGAGGTGGAAAACATTATCCAGAGGATCAAACCCTCCAACTGCCAGGGTGATCCCTGCCCTGCCCGAATTATTAAGGAATCTGCCCACGATTTGGCCCCATTTATCACATCCTTCATTAATGCCTCCTTTAAAACAGGAATTGTCCCTGACAACCTTAAGGACGCCTGGGTGATCCCCCTGCTTAAAAAACCCTCCCTTGACCCTAGAATACCTACCAATTACCGACCTATTACCACTGTCCCGTTCCTGCTAAAAATCCTAGACCGCGCAGCATACCTGCAAATCCAAGAGTACTTGGAAGCCAATAATCTTCTAGGTCTCAGACAATCTGGCTTCCGCCCCAGACACGGAACAGAGACAGCTCTGCTAGATTTAAAAACTCAAATCAAAGTTTTAAAGGACAATGGCAAACTTGCCCAGTTACTTCTACTTGACCTCTCTGCGGCATTCAATTTGGTCAACCACCAGACCTTATGCAAGCACCTTCACTCTGCTGCCCATTTCTCTCCGTCAGCTACGGCCTGGATCAAATCATTCTTGAGTAATAGATCTATGCGGGTCTTTTCTCAATCTGCAGCTGCAGATCCTTCCCCTATACACTGCGGCGTCCCTCAGGGCTCTTGCATGTCGCCAAAACTCTATAATGATGTTCTTGACTATCTGGGTGTCTCTTATACGAATTACGCTGACGACACCCAGATACTCATTCCCATCACTGGTGACTACTTGGCTGACACCAAGGCCCTGAATGACGTCTACCTGGTCATCCAAGCCTGGATGGCACAACACCAGTTATGCCTCAACACTGAGCTCCTCATCTTGGGCACTATACAACGCCTTAGTAAACTTGAGCCGGCCTACCAATCGTTTATCATCGATGGCAACACCATCCAAGTTTCGAAAGACACTAAAACCTTAGGCGTCTACCTTGACGCCACCTTATCCCTATCCCGACAAACAAATGCAGTCAGATCTGCCTCAGCATACACCTGCAAACTCATTGCAGCCTGCAGGCCTTTTCTGACCACCCACAACACGGTCACACTGGCCAGAACCCTCATTATTGGCAAAATAGAATACGGTAGCGCCCTCTAACTAGGAACCAGCCAAGAGAATCTGAACAAATTGCAAATCTCCCAGAACAACGCCATTAGAGCGGCCCTAAACATCCTGCGTAACCATCACATCTCGGAATCTAGATCCAACCTACACTGGCTACCGGTCAAACAGAGAATTGCACTGAAAGCCTTAGGCCTTACCCACAAATGCCTAGCCAACCAAGCCCCCCCCGTATCTCTGCAGCCGGCTATCCCGCCACGCGCCTACCCGCCCTCAAAGACCCGCCAAGACCCACTGTTTAACCATCCCTAGGTTCAAACTACAAAAAGCGGGTGGATCAATGCTTCCACATCCCAGCTTCCAAGCTTTGGAATGCCCTCTCCTTCACCATCAGATCAGAAGAATGCTTTAGTACCTTCAAGTCCAAAACGAAATCCTGGCTCTTCAATCAGCCTTGAAACTCGGATTTCTTTTGTACCTGGGAGCCCTGCCCCAGTAAAACGCCTGCTCTAATCTCTACTCTGTAAACGATGTATATTGCTGTATGTTCTGAATTACTTTGCACTGTATCTAAAATTTGAATATATGTATGCTCCTTATGTAACCATGTCCAAAGTTGCGCCCTGATGCCTCCGGGCCCGACGGTGCACGTTACAAATAAAAAACAAAACAAAATTAACTGAAAAGTAATACATATATTACACAGCCATGTTAGTGGCTGAGTAGTTATGGTTAAGTTGCTAATCCCATAGGAAGAGCACTTTTTGGGTGGCTTATAACTTTGCTCCCTCTGAAAGTATATGGCCCGCTCTGAATTTTTTTGCCGAGTTTGGTAAGATTTGGTCCAGGGAGGGCAAAGTTATAGGGGGGGTCCCAAAATTTATTTTTTTCCCCATAGACATAATGGGAAAAAACTTTGCTCACGCCTACAGCCCAAACCGCTGGACGGATTTTCACCAAATGTATTGGTGTAAATCCGTCCAGTAGTTTCTTTGTAAACGACAAAAATGTAAGTCAAAAGAATGTGTGATATCTATGTCTGCTCCGTGGACTCACTTCCCTGTTCGGTCTGCAGACTGGCCTCTGATTGGCCAAAATATTCGCTGACTTTTGAGTGGTCCACAGATATCGAGAAGCGGCCGCTGATTGGCTGGTGGGAAAACGTGAAAGGCGTCGGTTTTCCTGAAACGCCTGCCATCTTGGATTTGCAGACTTTTTGGGGGTCTGCGGACAGCGCGGTGAAACATTTTTTTAAAAAGCAGCATTTCACTTAGAAGGGCGGTCCCAAAATATTGTAAAGGCATATAAATGTGGTGTTGGACCTAGATATACATGGTTTACTAAACTTTGGTGGGATTTTCTCAAGAGGGGGCGAAATTAGAGAGGGGTCTCAACATTTTTAGATGGTTTATAACTTTTTTACAATTTGATGAATATGGATAAAAGTTTTGAGAAAGATTATAGAGCCAACCTTCAATGTTTGTGTAAAGACTGAATGGATTTTGTGAAGTGGGGGCTAAGTTATAAGACTATTGTTTGTACATATATTTTGACACTTTTTAAAAAATAAAACGTGGGCGGGTTTTGAGCAAACTCATGAGGAGCATTGGCAAGGACATTAAAGCATGGTTTTGCAAATGTGCCTGTGTTTTATTTTTTGACAAGTGTAATAATATAGGTACAAAAAATAGTCATATACCTTTGGTGACTGAGGTATAGCCTGTGGCCGTGGGCAGTTGCCAGATTGTCTGGGTCATGGCCTAAGGTCATGACGTGGCCAATCTGGCTACTGGCCATGCCCTCTAGGGAGGAAAAATGGTGTTAAAGTGGCTATGTCTACCTAGGAACGGCTATGTGGTAAAGTTATTCGAAGGTAGGATAGGGAAAAAAGTGCTTGTGGTAATATGTTTATCGGGTTTTGCAGGCTGCCATGGCAAGGGAAGAGGGGCTGTGTACGGATCCCCGCCTTCTCTTTCCATGTTGGCTGTCTTGGAAAAGGATTTTCCTTCCTAATCGGAAGAAAAATCTATGTTTTAGCACCCTGGGTTCCCGCTTTGGGAACCAGGGGTGCTAATGGCCTTTATCCCCCATTTCAGGGGCTGCAATGGACGATAATGGTCCGTAGCCCTCCTTATTTATTTATTTATTTATGTATTTATTTATAACACATCAATGCCTGCAGACATAAGGCTGTGTGGTTACAGTATTTGTTAAAGAACATGAGGTGGAGGAAGACAGCTTACTACTTGCTGAGAAAGGAACAACCTTTCTGAGAACATTGCAGTCATTGGATTTGGTGTGGAGGTGGTCCCGTAGGAGTACTGTCCAGGTAGTCTGCAACTGAGTACAACATTTCAGTGATGTCATCTTTGATGTCCTGGGTGTTAGTCTTAGCAGTGCATGGTGGTGGCACGAGTTATGGGTGCTTAGTTTACCATAACTGGTGAATTTCAGGGGTTTTTCGATTTTACTTGTAACCATAACGTCCTTTTAACAACATTTGTTACAGAATTGCATAGGTTTTTATTAGTGCAACTTAACCATAACATCCCTTTAACAAAGTTTTTTCAGTGAAATAAAAAAATAAAAATATATATATATATATATATATATAGCAGTTGCTAGTACAATTATGACATTTTTCCCACAATTACATTTTTGTAAAACAATTTACATGGGAACAACTGGGCTTGTAAATTAAGCTGCCATATGGGTTCTCCAGATCCCTAACCCAATCCTGACTGGGAGGCTGGGTTAGGGAGGAGAGAGAAGGGTAACTGTCCAATCCTATTTTGTGTGACCTTTTGCAGAGTACTCACCCAAGATTGTACAATTGGTGGTGTTATCGCTGCTATATAAGGCGGACTGCACTAGGAAGAAGTGACAGGGCTGCTGAAATTTACCATCAAAAGAGTGCAGTTGCAACTTACATCTAACAGCTGCAAGAGACACCAGAGGAGATTGCTGAGCGTGCATCGGGGTGGAGCTGTATATTGCGATGAAGGTGTAAAAGCTGACTGGGTCCAATGGTGGAGAGTGGGAGGCCATCCTTGAAAGCCCTACCCTATCTCTCCAGAGGGTCCTGACACACAGCTGTATATCCTGAACTTTAAACAAAGGCTTTCTAGGGGGGCAGACCCTTAGTATTTTTAACTAAAAAGATTATTTTATTCATTTCCCATTTGGTGGAACACTACGGGATGATTTTTTTTTTTATTCGAAATTAAGAAAGCTCACTTCCCAGTGTGCGGTGAAAACTATAGCCTATAATTTAATTGGGTAATCTTTTTTGTCCTGTTGACCCTGACTTTTTTAAAGAAGAGGGTTGGCTTAAATTTGTTTTTAAAATTAGTCCAATCATTTTGTCTAACCTTCTCTTAACAAAGGCCTTTTGGGGGGTGGGGGGGTCTGAAATCCAAAGTTCCCCAAATCATGCCAATTTTTCTGTCCGACTTGCCCTCCAACCTCTACTCAAACATCCCCTGTGTCCTCATATTACTTGATCTCTCTTCTGCCTTTATTTATTTATTTATGTATTTATTTATTTGCATTTTTAAAGCGCTCACACATCCAGGGGGCATTGAGGCGCTGTTACAGGAATAAGTCTCTTAGTTGTGTATTCATAACGCGCTTGATACCCAGAGGTTTCTGAGCACAGACCCAGGGTTTGAACCTGTGTTGCTTTGTGTCGTCTTGTTCCCAAGGCGAGCACTCTGCCGCTGAGCTATCCTCCCGGGAACCCAGGTTTGACACAGTCAACCATGCCATCCTGCTCAAGTGTCTCCATGAAAACCTAGGTATCACCGATAAGGCCATGGCTTGGCTGACCTCCTTCCTCTCTGATCAACCCTCCAAGGTCCAATTTTGGTCCTTCCTCTCCTCTATCTCCATCTCTACCTGTGGTGTTCCCCAGGGGTCTAACCTCTCTACCTGGCTGTTCAACCAATACCTGGCACTTCTTGCCCACCGCATTGCCGCTCTCCGCCTCAACTTTCAGTGCTATGCGGGTGACACCTAGCTCATTTTCAAGCTCCCTTCCACCACTTCTCCTTCTCTCATCTTGGATTGTCTGTCCGCCATCCAGGAGTGGTGTGCTGCCAATGATCTCTGCCTTAATGCCAGTAAGACTTAGATTCTCCTCATCGGCATGCCTTCTCCCTCCTTTCCTGTTACTCTGGCTGGCCTCCCTTTTCCCTCTTCCAGGCCCCACCTATGTGGCATAAAACCTCTGGGTCATATTTGACTCCTCACTTTCCTTCTCTCCTCACATCTCTGATGTCTCTAAGAAGTCACACTTTCAGCTGCACCACCTCAGAGGAATTCTCTCTTTCCTCACTTTCCCCCAGAATCTCCCTGTCTCCAGAGCTCTGTTTCTCTCTAGGCTGGACTACTGAAACAGCCTCTTTCTCAATCTGCCTGCCTCCACCCTCTGCAACTCATCCTAAACAGGACTGCGAGACTGGTCCTTGGCCTCAAGCCCAGGGATCGTATATCTCCAGGACTGAAATCTCTGCACTGGCTCCCAGTGGCGGTGAGGATTAAGTTCAAAACCCTCTGCATTGTCCAAAAGTCCTTCTGGGAACTGGGGACACAATAACGTCAACTCTCACTTCCTAAATATCTTCCCTCTCAAGCTCTTTGCTCATCCGCCTCCAACTCCCTCTGGGTCAGTCACTTATCCAAGCAGCAAATTGGTGGTAGATCTCTTTCTTTGGCTGGGGCCTCCCTCTGGAACAGCCTCCCGGCCCCTCGGAAACTTGAGGAGAACCACCTCCGGTTCCGGAAGCACCTCAAGACCTTCCTCTTTGCTTCTGCTTTCCCTCCTCCTCTCCCCTGCTGATCGCCTGACTGAATCTGAACCTGAACTGGTTACCTGGCTACCCTCTGATCCCGGGCCCAGATCCCCTCCCCACCAGTTGCACATCTGCACTGCACCCCTGGCAGCCCTTGCATTCGGGGACTGTTCTGTATCCCTACAGCCCTGACTAGCACTTGACACCTGATGGCTGCACTTACCCTTGCACTTGCCGCCTGCTGGTCGCACTTTTATTTATTTATTGTCTTTATTTATTACTGTTAGCCTATGTACTGCACCATCCCCTCCCCTTTCCTGCAGCAGGTTTCCCCTTCCCCACTCCCCTGCACTTGTGCCATCTCAATGTCACCTGGCCTAGTAGGATTGCTGTCTCCGTCTTCCCTCTGTTCCCCCTCCCTTGCCTCATCGAGCCTTGAAACACTGGTTTATAGGCGCGCTATAAATGCCATATCATAACTTGAGTGGGGAAGGATGGAACACCCATGTTGATGGTGGCCCCTCAATAAACTGTTACAAATTGGCTGGATCATGGCAGGGATTTAGCTGCCTATTCCTTACCCATGACAAGTACATTGTGACAGTCTTTATTTTGATGCAATTGCATTAAGGTGGCGCGAAAGTCATCTTTGTTTTTGTTAACGTGCTACGAGGACTTGATCCCCGAGTTCCAGGGAGGTGTATAGGTGAAAAATTGAGATTGTGTAAGCATAGATTTGTGTGAGGAAATCAAGCAGGAACAGGGTGATTGTTGCCCCTACATGAAGAAAGTTTTACTAAGGAGCAAAAAGTAATTGTGAGAATGACTACTGTACAAATTGGGGAAGCCAGTGAGCATCTCCTAACTAAATTATTTTTTAAATGAGAATGGGTCGAGGCTGGAAACTGGCAAACCAGAATTGTGCGGCAGGTTACCTCAGTAAGTAATGATATTTGGCTTGAAGGTGGAATATTGCACATAGCACTATAGATATTTTACACGACCCAGAATGCTCGTGAAGATCAGATACAAAAGGCTCAGCTAACTGCTCAGTTATATATTAATTTGCTTTTAGTGGAAGAGCGTTGACAATATAGCGATGCTAGTAGGATGAATCAGCCCAGAGAACTTGCCACAGGCCCAGGTTTTTGTTCAACAACTCAAAAATTAGCTGAAAACACAACAGCAAGCCACTGCAGAGAGAGAGAGATAGAGTTCGAGGCACTGCATAATGCATGCACTGTGGGTGCACATACCGTAAGCTGCTTTCAAGGCCAATTGAATGACCAAATTAGTCATAGTAGAGGGTTGTTAGGTGACATTGTGGCCCTCAAGGGTCAAATCAAGACCTTAGAAAGGGAAAATAGTCAGTTTAAATGGACTCACAAAAGGAGTTTGATGAAATACACCAAGGTATAGGTACTCTGAAACAACAGAGGATACAGCTGATTCAGGAATAATACCTCAGGATAACTGCGTCCTATTACAGAGTACAAATCAGTTGGAAATGGAGGTAGAAAAGGAACAGTCAGGTTCTCAGGCACTGACCAGAATTAGAGAAGAAAGGAATGAGCTAGAAAGACGTGTGAGACTTATAGAAGCTGAACTATCAGAGGCAGTGAATTATAGGGATGAGAACGATTAGTCTCCTGACGGAAAAGGGTCTTGAAATGCACACAGCATACAGGGCTCACAGAGGGAGAAAGAATCACTTCAGCAGGAGGTGCAGCAAACAAATGATTGATTGGCAGCTCAAAGCAGGGTGCTTGACACTAATCAGGCCTTTGTGTCAGAATTAAAAAGTCACCTCTCTGAATATCAACAGGAAATAACGATAGAGAGAAGCAGGTGCGAGAGTCTCACCAACGAAATTGAAAATCAAACAGGCCCTGAGCCACCCTGACCTAGAAGGCCAGTTCTTGTCCGATAAGGATAAACATTCATCTCTATCACACAGAAGGGAAGGTGGCCGGACCAGTGTGTCCTGGGAAGTAAGGAATAATACTGTAAGTACTTCAGACCATGAAAACTCTTATGAGGAGAAAGTCAGGGAGTTAGATTGGTTGAAGACACAACTGCAAAGAGACCACCATGCTCACTTCGCTGAAGGAGAAAATCCAGACCCTCAGTCTAGGAAGGGCATTCTTAAAACCTCTGTATATTCTGGGGAAGATGGGAGACTTTCCAGAAACCCTGGTAGGAGGGATTTGGAAACTGGGTTCTATCCTGGGCCTAAAAGGAAATTGGAGGGAGACGGACCCAGAGAGTTCACTTTGGTCCAGGCGAGAGGAGTCCAGACCCTGTGGTCCTGGGAGATATTCCCAGTCTCATATAGATGGGGAGTGCCTAGAAGACAGGGAAGGGAGTGCCAGTAGCAGCTCTGCGTCAGAAGGTGAATGGACTCTGGTGCAGAAGAAGAAAAATACTGGGAAAAAAAGAAAGGGTTTTGTCAAAGAACAAATAACAGATCAAGGCCATAAAGAGCTTCCTGACCCCATACGACAAGAATGCCAACTATTCGGCATGGGAGCACCTGGAACTTTATGAGCTGATGATGGCATCATTCCAGATCAGGAATTAAATGAATTGTATAGCATTTGAAAAATTGACTCTCATCTCAGTACTCCAGTTTCTTGAGGGACTGGAGGACCAGGATCATTATAAATTGTCCACCTAAAAGGTGGGCATTTTGAAAAGAATGTCCACACATAGGAACCGACAAGAGGCCTGCAGGGCTGCATATAACTTGCAGATGGGGAGGGGGGATCAGGCACATAAGGACTTTGTGGAGGAGCGAAGCACGCATTTGCTCAGACTTTCTAGCAGGTGAAAACAAATAGTAGGGAGTTCATCTAGAGTCAGTTAGTGCGTGATTTTCACGAGCATAGGAGTAAAACAGTGAAACGTCACCCGCTGCTGTTGCATGATTGGCAAAGTGAGATGGCAAACCGTCCATCTAGTTGAATTGTCAGAACCCAGAAGACTTCCCTTTGATCTTGAATACTTGGACTGCATGTCATACAGAGCGTTCTCTGCTCCGAGTCACTCGTTTGGGAAGGATCTGGAAGCAAGGCACTTGGGAGATCTTAGTGCTGTGTGTAATGTGAGAAGCATGTTACATGCTTAGTGCATGGTCTGTTGCAGGTGCCTTCAGCTCCAGGCAGAGGAATGGCGGGAACTGCAGATTCTAGCAGCGTGGAAAATATAGGGCACCCAGTACTAGTATGCAAGCAATAGGAAGGGGGAAGAGTGACCATTTACCAAAACTAAGAACCAGGACAATTTTGCCATGTCAATACAATAGACCTAGAAGGACATCAAAGGTGGATTCCTGATATATACAAGAATGGCAAGAATGGCTGAGCCCACAGCATGAGTGGTGTAGGTTTATAGTAAATGCCAAGTCAGGTCTTGAGATGTCTTCAGACGCTCGAGTGGTTGGTGCACCTGAGAAGGACTAGACTGGCTGAGCCCACAGCATGAGTGATGTAGGTTTATAGTAAATGCCAAGTCAGGTCTTGAGATGTCTTCTGACGCTCGAGTGGTTGGTGCACCTGAAGGACTAGACTGGCTGAGCCCACAGCATGAGTGATGTAGGTTTATAGTAAATGCCAAGTCAGGTCTTGAGATGTCTTCTGACGCTCAAGTGGTTGGTGCACCTGAGAAGGACTAGACTGGCTGAGCCCACAGCATGAGTGATGTAGGTTTATAGCAAATGCCAAGTCAGGTCTTGAGATGTCTTCTGACGCTTGAGTGGTTGGTGCATCTTAGAAGGACTAGAATGGCTGAGCCCACAGCATGAGGGGTGTAGGTTTATAGTAAATGTCAAGTCAGGATGTCATCTGACACTCGAGTGGTTGGTACATCTGGGAATGAAAGGAACACATGTTTGCACTGTTGATTTTTATGCCCTAGAATTATATCAGAAGACTTTCATGACAGTTCAATCATCAGCAGAAAGAGTGAAATACAAGTTCGCCTTGAAGAGATATGGGCCTAGTTGCATGAATGGATTGAGACCAATGAGGAGAGGGGGGAACTTTGTGAAGCCAGTAGAGAAATGTCCACATGTTCTTGTGTAAGAAATCTACCATCCTGCTTTAGTCACCAGTAATTGCATCTGCTTGTCTGTGCGACCTGGGTAAGAGGGCATACCCTGCACCCTGATGGAGACCCTCTCATCCCCTAACCCAGGATCTGTGTTTTGCTTTAGCATTGTGTAGCTCAATCATTCAGTGTCATGTAGTGATGGTCTCAGGGATGGACACCACACATGTTTCCAGCAAATACTTGGCACGTTCTGAATGTAGACAAGTGATGGAAGAATTCCAACCAAGACTAACAACATGAAATCCTTAATGGTCCACGGATTACTCACGTTTCTTATCATGTGGTTGCCAACCAAGTAGCTCCAGAGGACAGTCAGAGAATACCCGCCCTCTTCAGTGGCAGCCCTGATTTTATGCCAGACACTTGGATTGGGATGGATCGGACTGTTGAGAGACTCGTTAAGCCTGTTCTCACACTCCTTTATATTTCTGGACCAGTTTGTGTCTTCATATAGTGATGACATGCACCTGTGTAAAAGGAAACAACAGTAATTCAGGGCCTGGGAAATTACATGGGGCAACAAAGATTAGAAGAAGGTGATTAACGATTATTAGATAACCTCAAGCATAAAAAACAATCAAGAATGTAACAATAAAATCACCCTTAATAGACAAACATTTGCATATCAATGGGGGCCAATCTCGGATTAAGAAAGGGTGCATCAGTGACTTACAAAGCACAAATAATCTGAATCTTTGTATACGGTCAGGTGGCATTTTCCCAACTGCAACCTCCCAGGAGCCCACCGGGATTAACCCAAATGAGGTTTGCAGTTTACTGTTTAATGTTAGTATTTGTTTCAGCTCTGACAGCAGGGAGCTGTGGCACACTAATGTGAACAAGTACTGCGTCAGGGGCTTGGCACGCAATAGATGCAGGCTATACAGAGAGCAGGACGGTATTTGGGGTCTAGGTGGTAGGAGAGCAGGACGGTGTTAAGGGTCTAGGTGGTAGGAGAGCAGGACGGTGTGTGGGGTCTAGGTGGAAGGGGAGCAGGATGGTGTGTGAGGTCTAGGTGGAAGGTGTGATGCTGGAAACACATTGGAGGTACAGGGCCTCCCTGTACTCCTTTTTCATGTGTGTTCTGCATTATTTTCTGCACAGGAGTCCATGTGGGACTCCTGGCAGTGCAGCTCTTCCTCTTTTTGGTTGTGGTAAACAGACCCTTATGGGATACCCTTGGTATACCCTTATGACACCCATGGGTGGGGGTACAACCCTGTACCACTAGTGTATGTTTTTTGGCACCTGTGTGTGCACCACAGAGCAGGGTATGGGCTGGTGGCGGCTCCATGCTGAATTTGAAAGGTGCTATGAGTATCCTCCATTTTGGGATGCCCAGGCCCTGTCATTGGAATGCATGGATTCCTGATGGAGACAAGATGGCCCCTGTGACCTCTTGATTTCCATTGCTCGTTACCTTGTTTTCCCAAAGTCCTGGGAAACCCGGACACTGTCCTTTGCGCTGACTGGCTGTTGGGAAGTTCCTTATATGGTATTGTGGGAATGTCCAGGCCAGACTGGCTGGATCTTTTCCAATGACTATGTTGTGGGTACACCCTTGGGGTGGGACCTGGGTGAATGGAGTGTGTGACCAATATGCACTTCATGTTATGGGTGTCTGGTTTCTGATGTGTGACACAGACTGAGACAGCCCTGCCTGAATCTGGTATGAATGCAGTGTGGAGTGTTGAATGGCTGGGTACTTGTCCCAGTACACATTCCTTTTTATGAGTGTCTGGAGGGAAGTCAATGGCCTGAATGCTCTGTGAGCCTGGTTGGCTGCCTGCCTGCCTGAATGCCCTTCTGAATGATTGGCTACCTGAGCCTGGCTCAGCAGTGTGAATGAGAGACAGAAAAGTTTATCTGGAGACCTCTCCCTGATGGAAATTGTTCAAAAGCTGAAGTGGAAACTTGAAACTGCTTATCCTTGAAGCCTAGCTGTTGCATTTGCTTTGACCTGATCTGAAAGCTGTTGAGTTTGTCGAGGACTGATCTAAGAGACGACCTGGTTAGGAAACCACTCCCCGAGTTATGAGGGAACATCGTGCAGACCGCTAACCTTTGCCGAAGCACCCTGGAAGCCAGCCTTCGAAAGTCTGTCAACCGGAGACTGGGACCGCCGAGGAATCTTGAAGTAAAGCACCCGGACATCGAGGCCATCGAAGTCCATTGTCATCGACCAGGGTTCGGAGGACTGTTGTAACCTCTGGAAGCCTGTTGAAGCTGTGTTGCCCAGAAGCAGGGACCGCTTGACCCCGTGCTACAGACGACCGTAGCCGCAAAGCTACCTTTTTCCTAAAACACTTGAATCCAAGGACTCTACTGTACACACCGTCGACCGCTTTGTCCCGCCGGAGAAAGTCGAGGCTGCCGACACGCCGAGGAGAATCTGCTGGTGGGTTTCCCACCACTCAAAGTCCACAAAGACGCTGATGACCCGATGCTCTTGCTGGGCATTCAGTGACTGTGTGTGGTAACAAACTATCACTGTCGAGGTGCACCGCACGCCTCGTCTTCGCTGGATGTCCACGACCGATCGTCGACGAGCACTGCCTGGACTGAAGCTGCTGCCTCGATGCCATCAAACTTTTCATCGAGGACTATCAACGCCAATTTCCCCTTCTTCAAGGGTTCTCAAAGCCACGTTCACCTCCTTCAAGGACTATCGACAATCTGTGGCTCCTTCCTTAAAGTGGGCAACTCAAGAAGGATCTGTTGATGACCCATCAAAGAAATATGCTATACCAGGTACATTGGGGTGGTAGAACCTTTGTCGAAGGATATAAGACTTTAATAGAATATATGGACTGGGCTTGTTGAATTGCATGATTTACAGGTTGCCCAGATGGTGGGGGATCCTCATACATAACTGTGCTAGTGGTAGGGGCACAGTATTCTGCCAATTGTCTAACCAGTTTGTTTTCCTCCTAAATCTAGTGATGGTTCAGTCTATTAATTGATTTGTATGTCATTTACAACTGTTTACAGTTGATGCATTGTAATGGAATCAAAGAAGTAATTGTGGTGCCACTTTGAGACTGTATATATTTACCATTTTAGAAGTGCCGGAGCACAAAGTGTGTTATTGAGATTGTGTATATACAATTGAAACCTTATTTATATATGTGTTTTCACTAACATAGTGTGTGGACATTCCTTTATGGGTGTTTGTGGACTACACTGTACTTAAGAACCAGCTTGCATCACCTCCTGAGAGCTTACGCCTTGATTGCTTGTCCATAGCTACCGAATAAAGAATCTTGGCTGGGGAGCTCTGTGCCTATCCTCTGCCATATAGAGAGCAGGAGTACAGATAACCCCCTCCAGTCTTTACAGAAGGAGAGCAGGGTGGTGTGTGGGGTCTAGGTGGAAGGAGAGCAGGACAGTGTGTGGGTTCTAGGTGGAAGGAGAACAGGGTGGTGTGTGGGGTCCAGGTGGGAGGAGAGCAGAACAGTGTGTGGGGTCTAGGTGGAATGAGAGCAGGATGGTGTGTGGAGTCTAGGTGGAATGAGAGCAGGATGGTGTGTGGAGTCTAGGTGGAAGGAGAGCAGGATGGTGTGGGGGGTGCAGGTGGAAGGAGAGCAGGATGGAGTGTGGGGTCTAGGGGGGAGGAGACCAGGACAGTGTGTGGGGTCCAGATTGAAGGAGAGCAGGAGGGTGTGGGGGGTGCAGGTGGAAGGAGAGCAGGATGGAGTGTGGGGTCTAGGGGGGATGAGAGCAGGACAGTGTGTGGGGTCCAGATTGAAGGAGAGCAGGACGGTGTGTGGGGTCTAGGTGCAAGGAGAGCAGGGTGGTATATGGGGTTTAGGTGGAAAGAGAAAGGAAGCAGAATGGGCTAGTGACCAGCTCAGTAGGAACAAATAGTTGGGACAGTACCAGGGAACATATGGACCGCAGCGCCCGATTCCTGGTGGACTGCTCTTTGCAGACTGTAGGGCACCAAACAGTTATGATTCAGGGCAACGGGTTTAGGAGAGACCGAGTGCTCCAAGAGTCCTTTTTCAGGGCAATCGTCAAAGATATCATCATAGATTGGGAAAGGCCACTATTGCTGCAGAAGTCACCCTCTCAAGGATTCTTCACCCAGGCCGGTGAAGAAGGTAAGTCCCCCTCTCAAGGCTCCTTAACCCAGGCCGAATAAGAAGGTAAGTCACCCTCTCAAGGATCCTTAACCCAGGCCGGTCAAGAAGGTAAGTCACCCTCTCAAGGATCCTTAACCCAGGCCGGTGAAGAAGGTAAGTCACCCTCTCAAGGATTCTTCACCAAGGCCGGTGAAGAAGCTAAGTCACCCTCTCAAGGATTCTTCACCCAGGCCAGTGACGAAGGTAAGTCACCCTCTCAAGGATCCTTAACCCAGGCCAATGAAGAGGGGAAGTCACCCTCTCAAGGATCCTTAACCCAGGCCAATGAAGAAGGTAAGTCACCCTCTCAAGGATTCGTCACCCAGGCCGGTGAAGAATGTAAGTCCCCCTCTCAAGGCTCCTTAACCCAGGCCGAATAAGAAGGTAAGTCACCCTCTCAAGGATCCTTAACCCAGGCCGGTCAAGAAGGTAAGTCACCCTCTCAAGGATCCTTAACCCAGGCCGGTGGAGAAGGTAAGTCACCCTCTCAAGGATTCTTCACCAAGGCCGGTGAAGAAGGTAAGTCACCCTCTCAAGGATTCTTCACCCAGGCCGGTGAAGAAGGTAAGTCACCCTCTCAAGGATCCTTAACCCAGGCCAATGAAGAGGGGAAGTCACCCTCTCAAGGATCCTTAACCCAGGCCAATGAAGAAGGTAAGGATCCTTAACCCAGGCCGGTGAAGAAGGTAAGTCACCCTCTCAAGGATCCGTAACCCAGGCCGGTGAAGAAGGTAAGTCACCCTCTCAAGGATCCTTAACCCAGGCCGGTGAAGAAGGTAAGTCACCCTCTCAAGGATCCTTAACCCAGGCCGGTGAAGAAGGTAAGTCACCCTCTCAAGGATCCTTAACCCAGGTCGGTGAAGAAGGTAAGTCACCCTCACAAGGATCCTTAACCCAGGCCGGTTGAAAGAAGTTTAGATATCTTGGGAGGACTCCAGATAAAGTCTGACTCGAGGTCTTCAGTCCAACTGACAGAACCTGATGGATCCCAAGTCCTTTTGGGTAGGGACCTTGAAGACCTCAGCATTATCACCAACAGCTTGGAGCTGAACTTTGGTCCCCCATGTCTAAGCCCTTCTTAAGACCGTCCACTGCTACAACGTAACAAATGCATGTTTCCTGCTTGACACGCATGCACTTCACATGGTTTCAGAAGAATTAATTTCAATTAATAATGTGAAACGACATCAAGAAACACACAGCAGAGAACAATCGTCTGCACCTCACAATACTCTCCAGACTCAAGCCCCAGGAGGTAGTCGGAGATGGGCTTCCAAGACGGACGGTAAGTGTCCGTTTCCATTATTTTGCACAGGACCTTAGAATCCCTGAGGACAGGCTGTGGGATTGAGCCAACCAAAGAGAAACATGGCTGATCCATCTCTTTATTAATGATAGCTCATCAGTGGCAGGACTGGAACACCCACCCTGATGCATTGACTATCACAGGGAAGGCTTCTTTGTACCCCCCAGATTCCCACTTTTACTGAATGCCACCCCTAACTTATAGCACAGCAGAGGGTGTGCATAGGCTCATTTCCAACAAGAAGCACAGGCTCCCAGCTCCACAGATTCCAAGCTAATGCTCAGAACCGTGTGATAATGAAGTGGTAGTCTGACATGTACAGTGGCTTGCAGGTCTTTCAGGTAAGTGCACTGAAGTATCAGTCAGGCTAATGGCTTAATCATAGACAGCAGGTTGGTTGTTGTATGCATGTCTTTTTGACACAATCCAATTCCTCCAGTTGAAAAGAGACACCTGGTTTGTGTGTTGACAAAAGATACTGGCAAGTTTTAAAATCTCAGTAGAGAGAGCAAGGATTGAATGGGTGTGGAATCTGATCTCGCGCTCTAGGGGTAAAGTGCTCGCCTTGGAAGCAAGACGACACGGAGCAACACAGGTTTGATCCCCGGGTTCGGGGTTAGAAACCTCTGGGTATTAAGAGCGTTATAAATAACCCGTCATATCATATATCATGCAAGTAAACACAAGTAGGAAGTTTGAGAAGTTGGCATTCCCTGCAGAGTGGTTATGTTTAAGGTGCCCCGAGAAGACGGATAGCTGTATTGTGTAATAACCACCTCCAGAGCTTCATAGCGCCCTACAAGGATTTGGATCCTACAACATTCAGAATTTTCAGCAGTGCTGCTAGACCTTTAAAGGAACCATGCCAGAACTTTACCCAAACAGCGATACAGTAGGTACAAGAACAGTGTAGTATGGTCCGTAGTTTCCAAAATTTTTCAGAGAGCTGGATGGGTGAGTGAAGGAATGAGTGAGTAGATATACTAGTGACTGAGCAAGTGAGTGGGTGGGTGGAAGACTCATTGAATGGGTGGCTAGACAGGTTGCAGTGATAGAAGGATGGGTGAGGGGATGAGCGAGTAGATATACTAGTGACTGAGCGAGTGAGTGTATGGAAGACTCATTGAATGGGTGGCTAGACAGGTTGCAGTGATAGAAGGATGGGTGAGGGGATGAGCGAGTAGATATACTAGGGACTCTGACCGAGTGTGGGTGGCTAGACAGGTTGCATTGATAGGATGGGTGAGGGGGTGAGTGAGTAGATAATAGTGACTGAGCGACTGTGTGAGTGGATGGAAGACTCAATGAAAAGGTGGCTAGACAAGTTGCATTGATAGAAGGATGGGTCAGTGAGGGGATGAGCGAGTAGATATACTAGTGACTGTGACCGAGTGACTGAATGGAAGACTCCATGAATGGGTGGCTAGACAGGTTGCAGTGATAGAAGGATAGGTGAGGGGCTGAGCGAGTAGATATACTAGGGACTGTGAGCGAGTGAGTGGGTGGCTAGACAGGTTGCACTGATAGAAGGATGGGTGAGTGGATGAGTGAGTAGATATACTAGTGACTGAGCGAGTGAGTAAGTGGATGGAAGACTCAATGAAAAGGTGGCTAGACAGGTTGCAGTGATAGAAGGAAGGGTGAGTGAAGGGATGAGCGTGTAGATATACTAGTGACGGTGTGAGCGAGTGAGTGGGTGGAAGACTCAATGAATGGGTGGCTAGATAGGTTGCACTGATAGAAGGATGGATGAGGGGATGAGCGAGCAGATATACTAGTGACAGAGCGAGTGAGTGGGTGGCTAGACAGGTTGTACTGATAGAAGGATGGGTGAGTGGATGAGTGAGTAGATATACTAGTGACTGAGCAAGTGAGTGGATGGAAGACTCAATGAAAAGGTGGCTAGACAGGTTGCACTGATAGAAGGATGGGTAAGTGAGGGGATGAGTGAGTAGATATGCTAGTGACTGTGAGCGAGTGAGTGGATGGAAGACTCAATGAATGGGTGGCTAGACAGGTTGCATTGATAGAAGGATGGGTGAGTGAGGGGATGAGTGAGTAGATATACTAGTGACTGAGCGAGTAAGTGGATGGAAGACTCAATGAATGGGTGGCTAGACAGGTTGCACTGATAGAAGGATGGGTCAGTAGGTGATGAGCGAGTAGATATACTAGTGACTGTGAGCGAGTGACTGGATGGAAGACTTCATGAATGGGTGGCTAGACAGGTTGCAGTGATAGAAGGATGGGTGAGTGAGGGGATGAGCGAGTAGATATACTAGTGACTGTATGAGCGAGTGAGTGGATGGAAGACTCAATGAATGGGTGGCTAGACAGATTGCACTAATAAAAGGATGGGTGAGGGGATGAGTGAGTAGATATACTAGTGACTGAGCGAGTGAGTGGGTGGAAGACTCCATGAATGGGTGGCTAGAAGGTTGCACTGATAGAAGGATGGGTGAGTGAGGGGATGAGCGGGTAGATATACTAGTGACTGTGTGAGCGAGTGAGAGGATGGAAGACTCAATGAATGGGTGGCTAGACAGGTTGCAGTGATAGAAGGATGGGTTCGTGAGGGGATGAGCGGGTAGATATACTAGTGACTGTGTGAGCGAGTGAGAGGATGGAAGACTCCATGAATGAGTGGCTAGACAGGTTGCATTGATAGAAGGATGGGTGAGTGGATGAGTGAGTAGATATACTAGTGACAGAGCGAGTGAGTGTATGGAAGGCTCAATGAATGGGTGGCTAGAAAGATTGCACTGATAGAAGGATGGGTGAGTGAGGGGATTAGTGAGTAGATATACTAGTGACAGAGCGAGTGAGTATATGGAAGGCCCAATGAATGGGTGGCTCGAAAGATTGCACTGATAGAAGGATGGGTGAGTGAGGGGATAAGCGAGTAGATATACTAGTGACTGTGAGCGAGTGAGTGGATGGAAGACTCCATGAATGAGTGGCTAGACAGGTTGCATTGATAGAAGGATGGGTGAGTGGATGAGTGAGTAGATATACTAGTGACAGAGCGAGTGAGTGTATGGAAGGCTTAATGAATGGGTGGCTAGAAAGATTGCACTGATAGAAGGATGGGTGAGTGAGGGGATGAGTGAGTAGATATACTAGTGACAGAGCGAGTGAGTGTATGGAAGGCTCAATGAGTGGGTGGCTAGAAAGATTGCACTGATAGAAGGATGGGTGAGTGAGGGGATAAGCGAGTAGATATACTAGTGACAGAGCGAGTGAGTGTATGGAAGGCTCAATGAATGGGTGGCTTGAAAGATTGCACTGATAGAAGGATGGGTGAGTGAGGGGATAAGCGAGTAGATATACTAGTGACTGTGAGCGAGTGAGTGGATGGAAGACTCCATGAATGGGTGGCTAGAAAGATTGCACTGATAGAAGGATGGGTGAGTGAGGGGATGAGTGAGTAGATATACTAGTGACAGAGCGAGTGAGTGTATGGAAGGCTCAATGAATGGGTGGCTAGAAAGATTGCACTGATAGAAGGATGGGTGAGTGAGGGGATAAGCGAGTAGATATACTAGTGACTGTGAGCGAGTGAGTGGATGGAAGACTCCATGAATGAGTGGCTAGACAGGTTGCATTGATAGAAGGATGGGTGAGTGGATGAGTGAGTAGATATACTATTGACAGAGCGAGTGAGTGTATGGAAGGCTCAATGAATGGGTGGCTAGAAAGATTGCACTGATAGAAGGATGGGTGAGTGAGGGGATGAGTGAGTAGATATACTAGTGACAGAGCGAGTGAGTGTATGGAAGGCTCAATGAATGGGTGGCTAGAAAGATTGCACTGATAGAAGGATGGGTGAGTGAGGGGATAAGCGAGTAGATATACTAGTGACTGTGAGCGAGTGAGTGGATGGAAGACTCCATGAATGAGTGGCTAGACAGGTTGCATTGATAGAAGGATGGGTGAGTGGATGAGTGAGTAGATATACAAGTGACAGAGCGAGTGAGTGTATGGAAGGCTTAATGAATGGGTGGCTAGAAAGATTGCACTGATAGAAGGATGGGTGAGTGAGGGGATGAGTGAGTAGATATACTAGTGACAGAGCGAGTGAGTGTATGGAAGGCTCAATGAATGGGTGGCTAGAAAGATTGCACTGATAGAAGGATGGGTGAGTGAGGGGATAAGCGAGTAGATATACTAGTGACTGTGAGCGAGTGAGTGGATGGAAGACTCCATGAATGAGTGGCTAGACAGGTTGCATTGATAGAAGGATGGGTGAGTGGATGAGTGAGTAGATATACTAGTGACAGAGCGAGTGAGTGTATGGAAGGCTTAATGAATGGGTGGCTAGAAAGATTGCACTGATAGAAGGATGGGTGAGTGAGGGGATGAGTGAGTAGATATACTAGTGACAGAGCGAGTGAGTGGATGGAAGACTCAATGAATGGGTGGGTAGACAGGTTGCACTGATAGAAGGATGGGTGAGTGAGGGGATGAGCGGGTAGATATACTAGTGACTGAGCGAGTGAGTGGATGGAAGGCTCAATGAATGAGTGGCTAGACAGGTTGCATTGATATAAGGATGGGTGAGTGGATGAGTGAGTAGATATACTAGTGACTGAGCGAGTGAGTGTATGGAAGGCTCAATGAATGGGTGGGTAGACAGGTTGCACTGATAGAAGGATGGGTGAGTGAGGGGATGAGCGGGTAGATATACTAGTGACTGAGCGAGTGAGTGGATGGAAGGCTCAATGAATGGGTGGCTAGAAAGATTGCACTGATAGAAGGATGGGTGAGTAGATATTAGTGACTGTGTGAGAGGATGCCCTACCAATATCGTTCCATAGTGGTTGAATGGAGGGGCAGCACCACATCATGTGATAAAAATCTGCCTATGTCACGCCACATATATGACAGTTGGAAGGCCTATCCGAGTAAAAACTATGTCGGTGGGCTGGGGAATAATACACCTGTGTAGGAATTTAAAATGTATCAAAGGAAACTGGTTATTCAATGACACATAGCGGGTTTGTGTACAGATAAGTGTTAGGCAGAATCATATGCAGTACCCTTTGGGAACGCTACACACAGTTAAGACTACAAGTGTCAGTACAATTTCACCTTTGGTAAAAGCCTGTACTACACAGTAATGTGGTAGCAGTGGCTGAGAAGCCAAACTTATCTCAAGAGTAAAGTGAGCAGTATCAATAGTTACACAAAGGACTAGCAAACACAGGGATTCAAACAAACACTTACTCAAGGTTTCTTGGTAAAAGTATATTTATTTATTTATTATATTTATAGAGCGCACTGCAGCCCTCGGGCATTGAGGCGCTATGAAGGACATGTAAGAAGGCATGATTCAGGTTTACAAGAATGCGGCCCCACAAAAATACTTGGTGCAGAATGATAAAATACATGGTGAACAGTTACAATCGGCATTCCAGGGAGGCAAACCATGAGTGCATCTGCTTAAGGCTATTCAGGCATCTGTTTAGACAAAGAGCCTAGTCTTGATGGCTTTCGTGAAGGCAGGAATATACATTTCTTTACACAGTCATTTGGAAAACGTTCCACTAGTAAGAGCAGCTCAAAATCACAATCTAATACACTACAATCCACAACCAATCAGTTTCTCAACAAGTTTAGCTCCCCTGAAGTGGGAGCAAAATGGCACTTCAGTTACTTTAAAAAGGGGTAAAAAGACAAGGTTATAAGAATCAACAGCACAAATACTTTCACAGGCAGGACAAAGGGTTCCAGTTCAATACAACCAGCAATTCAATTCAATAGGCCTGGGACATAGTCAATGGCTCAGAGTCTTGCATAGGATAGCACAGTTCTGGTAGTAAAGAGTTAAGTCTTTGCCACGGATCTTAGAAGAATTTGGACAGACGAAAATTTGTATGTCAGTTTAGAGAAGGACAAGACTTCAAAGTCGGGAAGGTTTCACAAACTGTCACCGCGGCCGAACGAGATCTACACCGCACTTGCACTGTACCTTGTAAGTGAGGAAAAGCTGTAGCTGAGGCAGTTGTTCCTAGCAGTTCCTGCAGATCTCGCTGTTCCTGAGCTTCAGTCGTGGGGATAAGAAGGAGGATGTTGGGAGGTTCCTGCACTGCCCAGGGAAGAGGCCACAAGCTTTGCAAAACGTTGGTTTAAGGTGCGAGTTTCTTAAAGACCACAAACTGGTATCCTTCCCACTGGCTATCCGGATTTCAAGAGCACTCTGAAGAAAATTCGACCAGGATGGGGACGGTGTCCAGGTGGCTTACGAGTTGGTTATTCCCAACAAACTAAAGGGAAGAAGGTAACCTTAAAGGGTGTCTCTGTCGAGGGAGTTTCCGGCAATTCGGACTTGCAGCAGGGCTTTAGCGGTGGACCAGGAGTTGCAGCACTCTTCTTCCTTCAGCTCATCTTCGGTTCTTTCGTTTGAGTGGTCGACTCTGCTTTCCAAGTCCCAGAAGCCTGCTTTTAAACAGTTTTCCCCCATTCATTCCAGCCTGGCAGTCACTCACACAGCAGGGTGGATGTCCTTGCCGGACAGCCAGCCGGCCAATCACGTCAGAGTGCATTCCGGTCTCCTAGAAAACTAAGCACAGGGAGTTTTGGGCACCTCCCTCACATCCTGTCCACCCCAGACACTCAGGCGCCAGAGGAGGGCTTCAGCACAGAAGCCCGCCAAAGAGCAAACGAACAAAGGGACCAAACCTGGTTTGGCGTGCAGAGACAAACACAAGAAGGAACTTTCCAAAAAGAAATGGCGAAAAAGGATGACCAGAGTCTGTTTTTATAGATAGGTGTGGGGAGCCATATTGGAAAACATGGCTTACCATATTTTTAGCTACCAGTGTTCGCAGTTGGGAAACATCATGGTAGTTTGCTCTAAACCACTGCCACCAGCCATTTCAAGTAGAAAAGGGTAACATTTGACTGTTACATGCGTGTTTAGACTCAGGGGATACTAGGCAACCCCTCCAGCAATCTATGGGAAGATAGTGTGTGCTGGGTCTGTGACTCTAAAGAGACTAGTAAAGTCAATTTAACTTTACATGCTCTGGGAGACAGTAGTCGGTCCCAAAGAAGGTATTTAAACCTTGGGAAGTCTGAAAGACATCCCTGTGCCACTGCACTGAAGGTGCTGTGTGACTCACAGAAAAAGATGATGCCACTGGAGTTGTTTTAAAACTCCATATCCAAAGAACACAAAAGTAAAACACACATCAAAATACATGGAAGAGTGGGAAAAAGGCTCACACTCTTCCCAGGTAAAAAATCAAATCCTAGAAATCCAGCAAAGTTGCTGGGGGTCTCAAAAGGTAAGAGAAATTAGCACATTCTTGAGAATTCTCCCTTACAATAAGTTTCCACTGTTCGGTGGTCAGTGTCTTCCCCATGAATATCTCCCACCTGCCCACATGGCCCCCAGTTTGGGTGGGGAGTTGTGATCGGATTATTCTACATAAGGAGGATACCAGTTTACTTGTGGATGGAGGGGAGTGGGCATATTATTGAAGTACTGAGGTCAAAGGCGCCCGCAGGAAATTGGGCCATTTAGAGCAGAGCACTTCACGGAGCCCAAAGTATAATAATTAATAATAATAATAATAATAATTTGGCACTTATATAGCGCTACGAACCCACAGGTATCTGAGCGCTGCTTATTATTGCCCACGGTGTGTGGTGCTCATTTATCAACCTCGGAAGGATGAAAGGCTGAGTTTGGCCCTGCCGGAATTTGAACCTGCGTCAGCAGGCTCTGCACAGATGTCAAAGCGAGCGCTCTACTCACTTTGCTATCAGACCGGCTAAAAACATCATGATTGGTGTCCACTCCCCTCTAACTTTGAGTGCCTCCCAAGTGATGAGTTCACTGTTTCTGACCAGGTCCCCCAGAGTGTGTACTCGTTATCTCTCGAAGTGTTGCCTGAATACGCGTTCATGGGTGAGCGGGATTCCCCTCACCAGATATATGGCAAACTGCAGGGAGTACCATGTCGCCACCCTCGCCCATTGCTGTACTTGATCCCAGGCTCTACATGTTGTGTGAAGGGGCTGGGCCTTGATGCTCACTTGCTTCTCTGGAGTGGCCCACAGCAGCCCCCTCACATCCTGGGGCGCCAGATCTCCTTTTCGAGGAGGGCATGTGGGAGATTGGGTGATGCGTACCACCACCACCACCATTTTGAATACTGCATCTGCGCAGCTAGGAAGTAAACATACAGGTCCGGGAGATCCAGTCCACCCTGCTCATAAGGCAGAGTCGAAATGCCAAAGGATATTCGGGCCTGTCCGCCCGCCCAAATTAGTTTGATCACCATACTCCTAAGGAGCACCCAGAAGCCGCTGGAATTTTGTGAGGATCATCATCTTGGCAAGTGACATCCTGGCCGCCTGGGATGTGGGCAGATGAATCCACTCATCTACCCTGTGCTCCAGCCTCTCCAGTGCGGCCTGTGGGGAGGGGAGTACTCGAATATCCAGGCATTGACGTCCCTGCAGGCACCACCCAATAGCTTCACCGATATCACAGCGGTTGACACATGGTGGCTGGGGAGGACCTCTGATTTAGCACAGTTCATTATCAGGCCCGAGAGGTCTCCAAAATCCGAGACCTCCTCCATCATGGGTGGAATATTCTGCTTTGGGTGGTTAACGTACAGCAACATATCATCCGCGTATAGTGAAATTGCTGCGTTGTGGGGGTGAATCTTCACGTCTCTGTGGCCGTGGTACTCATGCAGTGTACACACCAGAGGTTCCACTGCCAGGGCAAACACTATAGGTGAGAAGGGGCAACCTTGGCGGGTGCCCCGTGATGGGAATATAGCATCTGATTGCCTACCGTTACTGTATAGTATGGCATTGGGGGCTGCATATAAGAGTCATATCCACTGGGGATAGGAGGTACCCGACGCGGCTCGCCGAAGGACCTTGAACAGAAACAGCCGTTCGACTGAGTCAAACGCCTTCTCAGCATCTAGGGCGGCAACCACGCTCGGGGTTTCCGGGTTCACATTGTGCATTAGCATCAACAGTCCATGTAGGTTATTTTGGGTGGAGCGGCCTGGGATAAAGCCAGCTTGGTCGGGTAGGACTTGGCACATAAGGGAGAAGCCTGTCCGCTGGATCGAGGATCCTTGTCGGGTTTCATAGTACTGTAACAAGAGCTGTTCTGGTGGACTCGGGAAGAACTCCAGAGGTTCTAGCCGCCTCATACATATCACAAAGATGGGGGGGATCTGTAGATCGGGAAAAGCTTTGTAAAGTTCGACCGTGATAGCGTTTCTGCCCGGCGCTTTGCTGTCGGGTAGTGAAAGGATCACTTGCTGAATTACTCTTAGGAGAGAGGATCATACAACATTGCCCCAATGGCCGGGTCTAGCCACCCCAGGGTGACCCTGTCCAAATAGTGCATTATCGAATCATGACCTGCGGATGTCTGGGTGGAGTGCAGTTTGTCATATAATTCGTGAAAAATCGTGTTGATTTGTTCATTGTCCCTGGCCAGGTCCCCGTTTGTGTCCTTGATCTCAACTATTGGGCCCAGTTGTCACTCCCTCTTAAAGGCCCAGGCCATGGTCTGACTCGGGCGGTCTCCCTCCCCGTACATGGGCAACGCTATACGGTCCCCCAGGTAGCGATCTTCCCCGACATCAGGAGGGTCATTTCTTCCTTCTTCCCCCTCAGTGACGGCCAAATCTCTGGGTATCCCGATGACACTGTTGCACTTCCAGCCTTTTAATGTCCCATTCGAAGGAGGAGATGGACCTGCATATACTTTTCAGGAGTCCGAATATAGACTTTAAAAGGTCTCCACACCAACCTGGGGTCAAGGATCAAGCCTGCGTTGATTTGAAAAAAAGTTACGATATCTTGCCGGTTCTGCTCGCGGAAAACAGTGTCTTCCAGGGCTCAGGCTCTAAAAAGGCAGCAAAGTTGTCTAGTCATTAGGTTTGGGGACTTTAATTGTACCAGTACTGGGAAGTGGTCCGATAGGGTTCTGCAGAGAATCTGGGCCTTTTGTATGTTGCAGGCCAACTCCGGATATAGCATAACGTAGTCTATTCTGGAGGAAGTGGCATGTACCCCCGAATAGAATGTATATTCCTTAGATGTGGAGTGGAGACAGCGCCAGGAGTCAATGAGGTCATAGTAGTCGGCTATAGCCGCCCATTTTGAGGCTGCACGTGGGAGGTTGTGTTGGGAGGTGGATCTGTCGAGGACTAGCGAGAGGGCTACGTTGAAATACCCTGCCCACACCACCTGGTAATTCAGTAAGGTTCGCAAGTGGTCAGCGCAGTGTTGGAAGAAAATCAAGACAGTCAACGTTCGGGGCTTAAACATTCATAAATAGAATTTGCTAGTCGATGTTTCCCCCACCACCAGGAGGTAACGCCCATCCTCATCCTCAATAATGTTTTTGAAGCTTGAATTCCAGGGAGCGGTGTATGTAAGTGGCCATCCCCCGGGAGTGTGCAGAGAAGGATGAGCCATACCTATGACCCCGCCCACCCGACAAGGTTAGGGAACTTACCACCCTTGGGCAAATGCCTACACTGTAGGCACAATACATTAGCATTATGGTTCTTGGCGCAATTCGAGATTAATTGCACCTTTTTACTATTAGTGAATCAATGTATGTTCCAGGTCCACAGCTTGACACCACCCCTGGGGGTGCCAGTCCCATCCACCATACTCAAAGCTTTGTAATCAACATGTCTAACCATGGCAATTGGGGATGTGTTTTGCCCAGGGGGAGGCAAAGGGTCCTCCGGACAAAGTGAAGGAGCATGATGTCTAGACATTTGGCTTCTTGACATAGCAATACCCCATTAGCTAACAATATCAAACGCACGCTTTACCCCAACAATTTGACTCCATCCCACCACCCCACCCACACCAGTAACTATAACATACCAGCCACATATCCCACCCTACACTGCACTCAACGTTGACACCAAGGGGTGCCTTCTTAGCCACTGGGCACGGGGGGCTTTCTGCGGCGGGGCTCTCCATCTAACTGAAGTCATGAACCACATACGGTGCTTGGGTCTAAAAGATCTTCATGAAACATGCAACAAGAATGTCCTGGGAGGACTAACAGGTCTCTCTACAGTTGGGATGTCCGGGCACTCGCCATCAGGGCGACAGAGCAATCAGGAGGGGTGGTCCTCATGTGCCGCAACGTCCATTGCAAATCGTTCCTCTGCTTCGGGGGACGTGAAAAAGGGGACCCTGCCCCTGTGTATCACCCAGACTTTGGCTCTGTAGATCATTGGATAGCGAGTACCCTTTCTTTTGAGGATGTTTTTGACTGACTGGAATGTCTTTCTTTGTACCTGGGGGCTGAAGTTGGGGAAGAGGCATATGATGGAGGACCCCCAGGTGTTGGTAAGGATCATGTACAGGGTCGCATACACCTAGATTCAACAATACATGAAGACAATTGCCTACTGGGTTCTCTTCTATGTGGCTTTCGGCCCTTCATGGCACAGAGACGACCTTGTTAGACCTGAAAGCTAATCTATGCCATACTGTGGACTCGGGTCAGGCTGCTCTGCTGATGCTCAGGATTCGATCTTGTAGACCACTCGCTGCTGGTGAGGCTCGGGATCTGCCCGGACCGCTGGAGTGGGGCTCGGGATCTGCCCGGACCGCTGGAGTGGGGCTCGGGATCTGCCCGAACTGCTGGTGAGGCTCGGGATCTGCCCGGACCGCTGGAGTGGGGCTTCACACTGGATGGCCTCCTTGTTGGGTCCTAGATGTGCCTTGTTGCATCCAGTCGTTTTAATTCACCCTCAAACTTCTTACATCCGGTGTCCCACAAGGAGCTTGCCTCTCCGCGACCCTTTTTAATTTGTACACTCGTCCTTTTCTCCAACTCCGTGATATGGGAAATGTATCACAAGTAACTTGAACTACATTACCCAACAACCCATGGCTCTCGGGCTAGGATTCTCATGCCAAGTACATTTCAGGGGCGCACCATTGAGTCATCTTTAAGCTCGGTTTAGGATATCCTGACTTTAGAGAGGACCCCATAGGCAATCAGAGAGGCCTCATCTTATGTGGGGTAAGCACTTGCCAAATGTAACAAGTGGAATTTGTCATAGATACAGTGAGACCTGTTATTTTCTTATACATGTTTCAAGTTCACGGTTTCTTTCTACCCTCCACCCGAGCAACGGCCTTTATTGCGTAGACTTTTGTTTAACACTAACAAAAAATATGTCAATTAACACATTGAATTAACCCAACGACTATATGAGCTCTTTAAAGGGATCTTCTTGTATAACTCATTGACGTAAATCTTTGCAGAACGCGGTGGGTCCTTTCACCAACCGGTGTAATGAATGTGTGAGTGTTGGCATGTTGGCACAGGAGGGAAGAGGGACAGTAAGGCACAGGATCAAAGGTGTTATCCAAAATACCCCAAACATGGCGACTTTAGCAGCTCCTAGTGCCCCGCTTCAGATCTGAACCAGTCTTATTCGAACCTAACATACTCTAATTAGAATCCTTGCACCTCAGGGTGCTGGGCTCCGCGTTTCGGGAGAGGATGTACAGACAACACACCTGCAGATGGTGTGACAAGACTGTATGGCGTACAGAAACATTAGATTTAATGGTAGGGGCCATCAAACTGACCCCCATTGTGAAAGAGCACAGATCCTATTTACCGGCTCCACACAACCCCACCTCTACAGGCCAGCAGTTGAGGGTTCTCCAGCTTCCCCAAATATATATATATATATACACACTTTCAAACCTTCTTACCACCCAGAGTAATGCCCTAAGTCTTGTCCCCATTACTCCAGCAGTCCCAGGCTCATGGCACCATACATGGTGATCCTACTGAGGGCCTCTAATTGGACAGCTCCCCTTGTTCTCCTCCCAGCACCCCATTATGGCTCCAAACCCTCAATAAGTACATGGATTTCATACATGCAGGGAGTAAATAGGTGCAGTGCATTGCTCTCATCATAAAACCTCAGGGTGCATCGAATCTTCAAGAGCAGCCAATGAGCTGTCCGGGAGATTAGGACGGTCAGGGAAAGGACACACTCTTAGTTGACAACACTATGTGCATACCCAATGCCCACCATTCCATACGAATACATTGGTGTGCCAATGCGGTGCCACCCATATAGGTCTACCTCCACTCAAGGGGTATAGTAGATACATGTTTTGGAATTAAGGGGAGTGGTATTCAGAGATGACAGAGCAGTTAAGGTTGTAATTCTCTACAGCTCAAAATAGGTGTTGTAATGAGGTGGGAACAGGTTATGCCTGGTGTAAAACTCTCTTCAATGTTTTACTTTTTTTTTCTTAAAGGTTTGGAAAAAATAAATGAACAAGACACATCTGCCACCTTGACTTGGCACGGGGTGCTGGTATTAGGAGGGTATTATCGGGGCTTGTCCATGTTTATAGAAAGAGAGGCAGCTCCAGAAAAAACGCCAACATGAATATAGCTGCTTTTGCTGTCAGAGCAGGAACGAGACATAGGACACTTCATTCTCCACGACCACCTTGAAACCCTGAAGAGAAGCTGCGAGCAGTGGGGTAAGTCTTTTAGGCTTCCTCTTTGTTCTTGTTGTACCCTTCTGCAGCTAGACTATGGTCTGTGGGGTGAGAAAGGAATGAGGAGCATTTGGAAGCAGCAGGAGAAACCGAGAGAGAGCATAAGATAAAGGTGAGGATGAGAGGATAACATGAAGACTGAGCAGTAGCATTAGCGGGCCTGCATGTGCCGCGTGTAGGAACAGAAACCGGTGCTGTCCATAACGGGCAAATACCGTGTCTGTTAGGAGACCAGTGTGTTGTGGGTTTCATTACAGGCAGGGTTAGAGATGTGTGAAGGCCTTCAAATGTGCTCAAGAGTCGCTGGATGTTGTGGAGGCTTAGAGACCAGATATTCATACCGTGTTCCTTATGAGGCGTCCGAGGGGCCCAGTGCTCCCGAGCCCGCTCACATAGGTGTCAGAGCCAAGAGTTGGCTGTGTGTTGAGAAAAATAAAAGGGTTGGGGGGGTACAAAAACCGTAAAAACACAAATTCTCCGCCACCTGGAGCCAAACTATGATAGCAGCCCGAGGTGGCGAGATAATGGGAGCGCACTGTTATGTAACAAACAGAAAGGCCAGACCTTAGCCTGTGCTATAGCCTGTGCTATAGGGTGACCCAAAAAAATAGAAAAATTCTACCCTATAATATGAAATCATAGGTGACGATTTTGTGTAACATTTTTATGTAGTGATTTTTGAAAGCTTAAAATTGGGGTCATTGTATATCCTACAGACATGGTTCTGGTCATTTCGTTCCACATTCCTCCCACCTTGAGGTTATACTGCCCAAATCTTCAATGCCTGAGGCGTTTCAAGTTCATTAACTGATCAGGTTGTACGATGAACCTGTGTAAGTGACGGTACCATAACGTTTTGAATTGGGGTCATTGAATGCCCTAAAGATATCGGTCTGGTGTCATTCCGTCCCACATCTCTCCAACTTTGATAGTATACTGTCCAACTCTTCAATTCGCCAAAGGGTGGGTGCAAAAGAACTTGGTGGAGTATCCCTACAAGCAACCAAGCCACCAAGTTCAATGTGCAGCCGTCGCCGGAGGGGTGTGTGAGCAAAGCAAGCCCCCTGGGGTTAGGCGCAAAAGGCACCAGGGAGGGAAGAGACCCCCTAGTAATAATATAATGTTTATTAGGGGGCATCACAGAGAGCGCAGGAATTGTGCCATTGGATGCCCAGTGGCAGTGATTTTCAAGTTTAGCAGAGAGAACTTGCTATTTGATATTTGTGGGTCCATCATTATGAAAAAAGCAAAGCTAGAAGTCGCAGAATGCAAAGTGCTGTTGGCTGAAAATCTATTATGTATGTAATTTACATGGGACCACTTAGTGATCCAAAGATCCTTGTTGGAATTTAGTCCCCTCTGATACATCTTCAGGCTGTCCCATATGAGGTGTGATGTAGTCTGCCAGTCCTGGCACCCAAGCCCCTATCACCCTGCATTTATAATAGAATAAAGAAACGTCAGTGATGTGCAAGAAAACAAAATGACAGGAAGCAAACCCCAAAAATCCACAGAGCCCCTCAGATCCTTCACACACGCACTCTATTGATATCTTCAGGAGGCAAACCCCCCAATACCCGCAGAGCCCCTCAGATCCTTCACACACATGCAATCTATTGATATCTTAGGAGGCAAACCCCCAATACCCGCAGAGCCCCTCAGATCCTTCACACACATGCAATCTATTGATATCTTAGGAGGCAAACCCCCAATACCCGCAGAGCCCCTCAGATCCTTCACACACATGCAATCTATTGATATGTTGAGGTGGCAAACCCTCAATACCCACAGAGCCCCTCAGATCCTTCACACACATGCAATTTATTGATATCTTAGGAGGCAAACCCCCAATACCCGCAGAGCCCCTCAGATCCTTCACACACATGCAATCTATTGATATGTTGAGGTGGCAAACCCTCAATACCCACAGAGCCCCTCAGATCCTTCACACACATGCAATTTATTGATATCTTAGGAGGCAAACCCCCAATACCCGCAGAGCCCCTCAGATCCTTCACACACATGCAATCTATTGATATCTTAGGAGGCAAACCCCCAATACCCGCAGAGCCCCTCAGATCCTTCACACACGCGCTCTATTGATATCTTCAGGAGGCAAACCCCCCAATATCCACAGAGCCCCTCAGATCCTTCACACACATGCAATCTATTGATATGTTGAGGTGGCAGACCCTCAATACCCACAGAGCCCCTCAGATCCTTCACACACATGCAATCTATTGATATCTTAGGAGGCAAACCCCCAATACCCGCAGAGCCCCTCAGATCCTTCACACACATGCAATCTATTGATATCTTAGGAGGCAAACCCCCAATACCCGCAGAGCCCCTCAGATCCTTCACACACATGCAATCTATTGATATCTTAGGAGGCAAACCCCCCAATATCCGCAGAGCCCCTCAGATCCTTCACACACATGTGCTCTATTGATATCTGTTAGGAAAATTCTCTTTACTGCACCTTTCCTTCCATCTTTATGGAACCCCTAAACTTGTTGCCTTTATTTTTTAATCTGACCTGTACTTTCTGCAGTACAGTGAAGCCTTAAACTTCACTGCACTGGCCTTTGCTCACATGTTATGGGGAAACTGATATGTCCTTAAGGCTATCAGTACTGGGAACAGTGTTTCCCTTAGTCTTGTGACTATGTCGCTACTTGTGGATACTTTTGTGTCACATGTGGTAACTTTTTATCATTGCACACAGCAGCTTACACTGCAGTGCAATGGGGTTCATTTTTGTGTTGCCCTAGACTAACACTCAAAGGATATTTTTGGTTATTCTGAGGTGCTTAAAAGATGGGCTCGTGGCAGCAGTGATTTTTCCCCACTTTTTGGGGAATTTCGTGTTAGCTTAACTGCATTTTCTGCGTTTGGCTACTTACTGTGGCTACTAGCCAAACATGGCCGTGCCACAAGGTTTTTCGCCCATTCTTTTTGCATCTTGTTGTTTAGCCTTCTTCCTGGCCTCAGAGGTCAGAAAGATCCTTATAAGGACTTCCAGTGCCCGGGAAAGCAGGAGCTTTTGGCTGGCTACTGGAGGGCTTTGTGTGTTTGCAGGCAGGATGTGGGCTGGTTCGTCTGACCCCAATACACATCCTGGTTCTGTGTCTCTGAGTGGTATGCATGAGTGTTCCTGCCAGTGGTCCTGATTGGACCCCTGTGGGGTGTGTGTGTGGGCTAGTTCTGCCATTGGCTAGTGGGAGTTTCGACTCCTACCTGGCTTTTAGGATAAGAAGAGGGCTCCTGCCTGCATTTCTCAGAGATCCTGGAAGAACCTGAAGGAGCCAAGAATCCGTCCAGCTGAGAAGACCCACAAAGAAACCTGTAACCTGTCTGAAGGAGGCCTGGCAACCAACTTCTGCTGCAGTCCCGGTGGAGCCCTGTCTGTCTCTTGATCTCCAGTAGGCCTGCGAAGGTGCTACGACCCCTGGATTGGAGGGACCATCCACTCCCGAAGCCTACTCGGTGCCCAACACAAAAACCGCTTTCGGAAGTGCCCGGGAATCGTCCTGTGGCTGACCAGCTTTGTTTTTGGGCTACCGGGTTATCTTCGTTGCCGTTAAGAGTTTCCACCTGAAACGTGGCATACCCTCAGCTGTCACTGCAACGACACCCTCTGCGAAATGTCGGCATCCTAGCCCCAAGGGGACCCGAGAAGGAATGGAAAGTCCAACCACGGCTACTGAGTCCTGCTGCATCGCTGTGCGCGGCGTGCATGGTCTGAAACCTGCTTTTCTGACCCGCTTCCAGTCCCGAGAAGGGCGCTGCCTCATTTGTTTCTACATTCCTCATCAAGAGTCCTTGCACCAGCAAAGATCCTAACCGGAGAATCACTCGAACCTGCAACCCGTGAAAATCTAGGACCGCAGAATTCAGCGGGAAAAGCAAGCCGGGCTACCCTTCCTTTGTTCTGGAAAGTCTTGGGAAGATTCGGAGTAAGCGGGGTAAGTTATTGAGCTTTTAACATACCCCTACACTCTCATTGTAAGTCAATGGACTTATAATACTCTTTATCTTAAACCTATTGGCTTTGCCAATACTTGCCTTGGCACGACTTCTAACTGTTTGGGGGAATTTTGGACACTGTCTATCTTGAACCCTGGCTCTAAGAATCCATCACAGGACCCCAGAGATCCTACCTACATTTTCTCCTGCCTCCTGAGTGCTGTATCTTTGTATCCTGAACAATAGGGCACACGGCCCTAGGCAATTTAGGGTTGGACAATATTAGTTAGGGGTAAATTCTCTGTGGACCTTTTTGTGTTTAATACTCATCTATTCATTCCCTTGCAGGAGTATCTTGAGTTGTATTATGCACTTGAACCTGTGACTGTATATATGTATTTTAGTTTGATGGTATTGGTTGCAAGTCTACCTGCTTGTGTTCATTTTTCTTATAGTGTATTTGGCCATAATTAAATAACTGTATTTTTATACATCCTGTCTAAGGGTCATTTGTGACTCCCATTGTGTGACCTCATTGTGGACCCTTTACAATCTCACCCCTCTGAAGATCTTAGCCTAGACCGCCTGTCACTGCTACCTTAAACTGCTTTGGCTACAGCTTCCCAGAGTTGCCCCTGTCACAATATAGGTTGGACTTCTATACATCTGTCCACCAGGCCAGAGTATAGGAAATCAGTCTTAACAATATTTTAGAAGGCAAACCCCCAATATCTGCAGAGCCCCTCAGATCCTTCACACACATGCAATCTATTGATATCTTCAGGAGGCAAACCCCCCAATATCCACAGAGCCCCTCAGATCCTTCACACACATGCAATCTATTGATATGTTGAGGTGGCAGACCCTCAATACCCACAGAGCCCCTCAGATCCTTCACACACATGCAATCTATTGATATCTTAGGAGGCAAACCCCCAATATCCGCCGAGCCCCTCAGATCCTTCACACACACACACACACACACACACACACACGCGTGTACTCTATTGATATCTTAGGTGGTAAAACCCCAATATCCGCAGAAAACCTCAGATCCTTCACACATGCGCTCTATCGACATCTTAGGGATATGAGCTTTAATGAGAGTTATATTAGATGGCAAAACTGAGTGCTATGTGAACATGGTTGCACATGTTCTTACTGAGTGGTTACTTTGCATGCAGTTCACTCTGCTGTGAAATTCGGGGAGTATGGCTGCCCTACATTGGCATATGGGAAATATCGCATTGGCACCCTTGGCTAAGAGATAGCCCTGGTATTCATTCATCGCCCGCGAGACCGGAATGAGGCCTAAATTGCCCTGCAAGATTCAGGAAATTGCAGTTTATAGGAAGTGAGCCTTTTGCCGGTACACAGTGCCATAGTGATTACCCTTTATAAACAGGCCGCACACGTGTGTCAACATTACTGCAATCAATGTATTAACGTTGGACAATGAACGCCATTATTGACCAGGATTCAAACATGTGACCAAAGTCCCACAAATCTCTGCAGTGGATGTCCAATCGGCCGAGACATAGTGCCATCATGCACCAGCATGTTAGGGTGTCCCCTTATATATGCATAGAACTGACCACATCACACCAACAAATCACAAACAGACTCACCCATTCTTAGTTTAGTGTGCATGTTAGGGAGAATTCTCTGTATAGGCTAATTTCCCAAACCTAGTGAGTCCCCCAGCAGCTTTGCTGGATTTTTGGGGTTTATTGTTTTCTCCTGCTAAGAGCGAGACTCTTTTTCTCCCACTCTTAGACATAATTTGAGATATCCTTTGACTTTGTAATGCGTTTTATGGGCTATGGGGTCTTTTACTCCATAGGGTTTCATGTATTTTTGGTAAGTGTGTTACACAGCACCCTCAGTGCAGTAACACAGGGGTGTCATAGTCACCCCCAAACATAGACTCCATACCCTGGGACTGACTACTGTCTCCCAGGGCATGTAAAGTCACCATTGACATTACTAGTCTTAAATTGTGAACAGAACCAGTACCAACCATCATATTGTGGAAGTACTGGTCGGAGTAATTAGATTGCCCCTGGGTCTGTTTTCCAAGGGGGCACTGCCCAGTCCCCCCTTGTCGAGTTACTGGCTGGTGGCAGTGGTTACCACGCAAAATATTCCACCGGAATATTTCCCATGTGATTTTCCCATTCATTTTAAACGCACCACTTTTTTGGTGCAATGTTAAAGATATCGCTGGGTTATTTATTTAATATGTATTCCCTGGTTCAGTTTTTTTGCCAGGACTCGGTTTTAAAATGGTGTTTGTGTTCGCCTCTGTAACTCCAACCCAAGTCGAGCCCTTTGTTCCACTTTTGGCGGGCTTCTGCACAGAAGCCTCCAAAAGTGGTGCCACTCTGTCTGGGTCTACAGGATGTGTGGGAGGGGGGAATAGGCACCCTGGACTGAGTTGCCTCGGCAAATCAAGTCGCACTCTTGTATGATTGGCCCAGTGGTGAGCCGCCCGGCTCACCACGTAGCATGTTTGAGTGACAGCTAGGACTGATGAATGGGGGTTTTCTGCATAAAAGCAGGGCTTTGGGGACTGGAACTTCAGAAGTCGCCACAGGACCTAAAGAATCCGAAGAAGGAGAAGCTGAGCTAACCTGCAACGATGACACCACCGGTGGAGCCCTGCTGAACCGACTCACCACTTCCCGATGACAAGGAAGATCTTCATCCTGGAGAGTCTTCTTCCTTTGAACTGGTGGGGATAACCAGTTCGCCCTTTTCCTCCTTCCTGGATCGTCTCGTGGTCGCATCGCCCGTGCCAAGCACCACGGCGGCCGGATAGCCACGCTTCACCACTACCACGAATAAAAGGGTAGTACCTTTTAACTGGGAAACTCCGCGGCTGGTTGCTTTCCTGGCAGTGCAACGACCTGCAGCTTTCCTCCACGTCGAGATCTTCTCTTCCCCTGGACGTAGCACTGACTTGCACCCGCTGCCAGGAACAACTGCCCCCCGCTGGAGCTTTCTCACCATTTCAGGTACTGTGTCCCGCCTGGTCTCCCTTGCAACAGACTGTCCAAGGTGTCCCGTAAATCCTTGACTCTCTATCCTGGGGTGACCTCAGACCTATTAACTAACTTTTCTGAACTGATCTAACTCCTTTTTGAACTACCTGCAAAGACTTTTAAAGTGTACTTCAACTGTGTGATCTTGGGCACATTCCGCCTTGCTCTCTCCAAGGGTGGGCCTGGCCTATGAACTTTTTACTCTACAGTAGACTCTGCCTTTCCTGACTTGCTGTGGCTCTTTAAAAGTGTTGGTATTGTGTGCTTTTCTAATTCTGCCTTTTCCCTCCCTTTTTAACTAACTTATTGGAGTGCCATCTTGCTTAAGCGCTCACCTCTGTGTTGATAATAAGTGGTGTTCTCTTCCTAAAACTTGTCGAATAATTAATCAGAGAGATGTGTATATTCCTAATGACTGTGCTTGAACTTGCTTGACATATTAGTGCCAGTGTATTTTTACAAGTGTGTTTTTAAATAAATAATTATATACTTTTATACCAAAGCTCTGGTCAGTGTTTGCTTGTGCTACTGTATTTTTGTACCTAATGTATATACTCTATATACTGCCTAACTCTTCTTGAGAGAAGTCTGACTGCTCAGCCACAGCTACCAGGTAAATTGGGTTTACTGCTAACACCTGTAGTCTTAAACTTTTTGCAGTGGTCCCTAAGGGAACTGCACAGGTTTCTGCCTAACAGTGCATCACAGAGAAAGACTCTCCCATTCTTAGCTTAGTGTGCATCACAGAGAAAGACTTGCCCATTCTTAGCTTAGTGTGCATCATAGAGAAAGACTCACCCATTCTTAGCTTAGTGTGCATCACAGAGAAAGACTCACCCATTCTTAGTTTAGTGTGCATCACAGAGAAAGACTAGCCCATTCCTAGATGAGTGTGCATCACCGAGAAAGACTCACCCATTCTTAGCTTAGTGTGCATTTAGTGTGCATCACAGAGAAAGACTCATTCTTAGCGTAGTGTGCATCACAGAGAAAGACTCACCCATTCTTAGTTTAGTGTGCATCACAGAGAAAGACTCATCCATTCTTAGCTTAGTGTGTATCACAGAGAAAGAACTCACCAATTCTTAGTTTAGTGTGCATCACTAGAGAAAGACTCACTCATTCTTACCTTAGTGTGTATCACAGAGAAAGACTCACCAATTCTTAGTTTAGTGTGCATCACTAGAGAAAGACTCACTCATTCTTAGTTTAGTGTGCATCACAGAGAAAGACTAGCCCATTCCTAGATGAGTGTGCATCACCGAGAAAGACTCACCCATTCTTAGCTTAGTGTGCATTTAGTGTGCATCACAGAGAAAGACTCATTCTTAGCGTAGTGTGCATCACAGAGAAAGACTCACCCATTCTTAGTTTAGTGTGCATCACAGAGAAAGACTCATCCATTCTTAGCTTAGTGTGTATCACAGAGAAAGACTCACCCATTCTTAGCTTAGTGTGCATTTAGTGTGCATCAGAGAGAAAGACTCATTCTTAGCGTAGTGTGCATCACAGAGAAAGACTCACCCATTCTTAGTTTAGTGTGCATCACAGAGAAAGACTCCTCCATTCTTAGCTTAGTGTGTATCACAGAGAAAGACTCACCCATTCTTAGCTTAGTGTGCATTTAGTGTGCATCACAGAGAAAGACTCATTCTTAGCGTAGTGTGCATCACAGAGAAAGACTCACCCATTCTTAGTTTAGTGTGCATCACTAGAGAAAGACCCACTCATTCCTAGCTTAGTGTGTATCACAGAGAAAGTTGAGTACACTACAGTACTGCACCCCATATAACCCTGCCCGTGTGTAGAGAGCATTCAACAGTCTGAATGGCTTCCAAGCTCCCTCTTGGACAGTCCCTAGACATGGCTCTCTCTCCACATCAATGAGGGAGTTGAACAACGATACTACAGTCTTTGGTGGGGGAGGGGGTAATAGTCCCATTCTAAATCATGCTTCGGAGCATTAAAGAATGTGATTATGGCTAGGGGTGTGCCCCACAAGTGACCTTTGAATATTCACAGTTCACTCCATTAAAAGTCTGGAAGCCCACACATGTATGGGTGATTTGAAGAGGGAGCAAACTGTGCCACACTTCCCTGCTAGCCCCCCTTCCCTTCTCCAGCCTTACCTTGCCCTGCCCTCCAGGGGGGTGCCAGTCTACATTGCACATCAGATACAGAAACCTAGAAACATGGTTCTGTGGGGGTGGCATACTGGTCTCCCCAGCAGGGGAGGCGTATAGAAACATGGTTCTATGGGGTGGCATACTGGTCTCCCCTGCAGGGGAGAGGGGTATAGAAACATGGTTCTGTGGGGGTGGCATACTGGCCTCCCCTGCAGGGGAGAGGGGTATAGAAACATGGTTCTGTGGGGGTGGCATACTGGCCTCCCCTGCAGGGGAGAGGGGTATAGAAACATGGTTCTGTGGGGGTGGCATACTGGTCTCCCCAGCAGGGGAGGCGTATAGAAACATGGTTCTATGGGGTGGCATACTGGTCTCCCCTGCAGGGGAGAGGGGTATAGAAACATGGTTCTGTGGGGGTGGCATACTGGCCTCCCCTGCAGGGGAGAGGGGTATAGAAACATGGTTCTGTGGGGGTGGCATACTGGCCTCCCCTGCAGGGGAGGCGTATAGAAACATGGTTCTGTGGGGGTGGCATACTGGCCTCCCCTGCAGGGGAGGCATATAGAAACATGGTTCTGTGGGGGTGGAATACTGGCCTCCCCTGCAGGGGAGGCGTATGGCAAGGTTCTGTGTGGTTGGCTTACTGGCCTTGATGATTCTGTGGGAATGGCGTACTGGCCTCTCCTGCAGGGGAGGCGGTTCTGTGGGGGTGGCATACTGGCCTCCCCAGCAGGGGAGGCATATAGAAACATGGTTCTGTGGGGGTGGCATACTGGTCTCCCCTGCAGGGGAGGCGTATAGAAACATGGTTCTGTGGGGGTGGCATACTGGCTTCCCCTGCAGGGGAGGCGTATAGAAACATGGTTCTGTGGGGGTGGAATACTGGCCTCCCCTGCAGGGCAGGCGTATAGAAACATGGTTCTGTGGGGGTGGCTTACTGGCCTCGATGATTCTGTGGGGGTGGCATACTGGCCTCCCCAGCAGTGGAGGCATATAGAAACATGGTTCTGTGGGGTATAGAAACATGGTTCTCCCCTGCAGGGGAGGCATATAGAAACATGGTTCTGTGGGGGTGGCATACTGGTCTCCCCAGCAGGGGAGAGGGGTATAGAAACATGGTTCTGTGGGGGTGGCATACTGGTCTCCCCAGCAGGGGAGAGGGGTATAGAAACATGGTTCTGTGGGGGTGGCATACTGGCCTCCCCTGCAGGGCAGGCGTATAGAAACATGGTTCTGTGGGGGTGGCTTACTGGCCTCGATGATTCTGTGGGGGTGGCATACTGGCCTCCCCTGCAGGGGAGGCGGTTCTGTGGGGGTGGCATACTGGCCTCCCCAGCAGTGGAGGCATATAGAAACATGGTTCTGTGGAGTATAGAAACATGGTTCTCCCCTGCAGGGGAGGCATATAGAAACATGGTTCTGTGGGGGTGGCATACTGGTCTCCCCAGCAGGGGAGAGGGGTATAGAAACATGGCTCTGTGGGGGTGGCATACTGGCCTCCCCTGCAGGGGAGGCATATAGAAACATGGTTCTGTGGGGGTGGCATACTGGCCTCCCCTGCAGGGGAGGCGGTTCTGTGGGGGTGGCATACTGGCCTCCCCAGCAGTGGAGGCATATAGAAACATGGTTCTGTGGAGTATAGAAACATGGTTCTCCCCTGCAGGGGAGGCATACAGAAACATGGTTCTGTGGGGGTGGCATACCGGTTTCCCCTGCAGGGGAGAGGGGTATAGAAACATGGTTCTGTGGGGGTGGCATACTGGCCTCCCCTGCAGGGGAGGCGTATAGAAACATGGTTCTGTGGGGGTGGCATACTGGTCTCCCCTGCAGGGGAGAGGGGTATAGAAACAAGGTTCTTTGTGGGTGGCATAATGGTCTGCCCAGCAGGGGAGGCTTATAGAAACGTGGTTCTGTGGGGGTGGCATACTGGTCTCCCCAGCAGGGGAGGCATATAGAAACATGGTTCTGTGGGGGTGGCATACTGGCCTCCCATGCAGGGGAGGCATATAGAAACATGGTTCTGTGGGGGTGGCATACTGGCCTCCCCTGCAGGGGAGGCATATAGAAACATGGTTCTGTGGGGGTGGCTTACTGGCCTCGATGATTCTGTGGGGGTGGCATACTGGCCTCCCCTGCAGGGGAGGCGGTTCTGTGGGGGTGGCATACTGGCCTCCCCAGCAGGGGAGGCGTATAGAAACATGGTTATATGGGGGTGGCATACTGGCCTCCCCTGCAGGGGAGGCGTATAGAAACATGGCTCTGTGAGGGTGGCATACTGGTCTCCCCTGCAGGGGAGAGGGGTATAGAAACATGGTTCTGTGGGGCTGGCATACTGGTCTCCCCAGCAGGGGTGGTGTATAGAAACATGGTTCTGTGGGGGTGGCATACTGGCCTCCCCAGCAGGGGAGGCATATAGAAACATGGTTCTGTGGGGGTGGCATACCGGCCTCCCCAGCAGGGGAGGCTTATAGAAACATGGTTCTGTGGGGGTGGCATACTGGCCTCCCCAGCTGGGGAGGCGTATAGAAACATGGTTCTGTGGGGGTGGCATACTGGTCTCCCCTGCAGGGGAGGCGTATAGAAACATGGTTCTGTGGGGGTGGCATACCGGCCTCCCCAGCAGGGGAGGCTTATAGAAACATGGTTCTGTGGGGGTGGCATACTGGTCTCCCCTGCAGGGGAGGCGTATAGAAACATGGTTCTGTGGGGGTGGAATACTAGCCTCCCCTGCAGGGGAGACGTATAGAAACATGGTTCAGTGGGGGTGGCTTACTGGCCTCGATGACTCTGTGGGGGTGGCATACAGGCCTCCCCTGCAGGGGAGGCGGTTCTGTGGGGGTGGCATACTGGCCTCCCCAGCAGGGGAGGCATATAGAAACATGGTTCTGTGGGGTATAGAAACATGGTTCTCCCCTGCAGGGGAGAGGGGTATAGAAACATGGTTCTGTGGGGGTGGCATACTGGCCTCCCCAGCAGGGGAGGCGTATAGAAACATGGTTCTGTGGGGGTGGCATACTGGTCTCCCCTGCAGGGGAGAGGGGTATAGAAACATGGTTCTGTGGGGGTGGCATACTGGTCTCCCCTGCAGGGGAGAGGGGTATAGAAATAAGGTTCTGTGGGGGTGGCATACTGGCCTTCCCAGCAGGGGAGGTGTATAGAATCATGGTTCTGTGGGGGTGGCATACTGGCCTCCCCTGCAGGGGAGAGGGGTATAGAAACATGGTTCTGTGGGGGTGGCATACTGGTCTCCCCTGCAGGGGAGAGGGGTATAGAAATAAGGTTCTGTGGGGGTGGCATACTGGTCTCCCCAGCAGGGGAGGCGTATAGAAACATGGTTCTGTGGGGGTGGCATACTGGTCTCCCCTGCAGGGGAGAGGGGTATAGAAACATGGTTCTGTGGCGGTGGCATACTGGCCTCCCCTGCAGGGGAGAGGGGTATAGAAACATGGTTCTGTGGGGGTTGCACACTGGTCTCCCCAGCAGGTGAGGCGTATAGAAACATGGTTCTGTGGGGGTGGCATACTGGCCTCCCCTGCAGGGGAGAGGGGTATAGAAACATGGTTCTGTGGGGGTGGCATACTGGTCTCCCCTGCAGGGGAGAGGGGTATAGAAACATGGTTCTGTGGGGGTGGCATACTGGCTTCCCCTGCAGGGGAAGTGTATAGAAACATGGTCCTGTGGGGGTGGCATACTGGCCTCCCCAGCAAGGGAGGCGTATAGAAACATGGTTCTGTGGGGGTGGCATACTGGTCTCCCCTGTAGGGGAGGCGTATAGAAACATGGTTCTGTGGGGGTGGCATACTGGCCTCCCCTGCAGGGGAGAGGGGTATAGAAACATGGTTCTGTGGGGGTGGCATACTGGTCTCCCCTGCAGGGGAGAGGGGTATAGAAATAAGGTTCTGTGGGGGTGGCATACTGGTCTCCCCAGCAGGGGAGAGGGGTATAGAATCATGGTTCTGTGGGGGTTGCACACTGGTCTCCCCAGCAGGTGAGGCGTATAGAAACATGGTTCTGTGGGGGTGGCATACTGGCCTCCCCTGCAGGGGAGAGGGGTATAGAAACATGGTTCTGTGGGGGTGGCATACTGGTCTCCCCTGCAGGGGAGAGGGGTATAGAAAAAAGGTTCTGTGGGGGTGGCATACTGGTCTCCCCAGCAGGGGAGGCGTATAGAAACATGGTTCTGTGGGGGTGGCATACTGGTCTCCCCAGCAGGGGAGGCGTATAGAAACATGGTTCTGTGGGGGTGGCATACTGGCTTCCCCTGCAGGGGAAGTGTATAGAAACATGGTCCTGTGGGGGTGGCATACTGGCCTCCCCAGCAAGGGAGGCGTATAGAAACAAGGTTCTGTGTTGGTGGCATACTGGTCTCCCCAGCAGGGGAGGCGTATAGAAACATGGTTCTGTGGGGGTGGCATACTGGCTTCCCCTGCAGGGGAAGTGTATAGAAACATGGTCCTGTGGGGGTGGCATACTGGCCTCCCCAGCAAGGGAGGCGTATAGAAACATGGTTCTGTGGGGGTGGCATACTGGTCTCCCCTGTAGGGGAGGCGTATAGAAACATGGTTCTGTGGGGGTGGCATACTGGTCTCCCCTGTAGGGGAGGCGTATAGAAACATGGTTCTGTGGGGGTGGCATACTGGCCTCCCCTGCAGGGGAGGTGTATAGAAACATGGTCCTGCGGGGGTGGCATACTGGCCTCCCCTGCAGGGGAGAGGGGTATAGAAACATGGTTCTGTGGGGGTGGCATACTGGCCTCCCCTGCAGGGGAGGCGTATAGAAACATGGTTCTGTGGGGGTGGCATACTGGCCTCCCCAGCAAGGGAGGCGTATAGAAACATGGTTCTGTGGGGGTGGCATACTGGCCTCCCCAGCAGGGGAGGTGTATAGAAACATGGTTCTGTGGGGGTGGCATACTGGCCTCCCCAGCAAGGGAGGCGTATCGAAGCATGGCTCTGTGGGGGTGGCATACTGGCCTCCCATGCAGGGGAGGCATATAGAAACATGGTTCTGTGGGGGTGGCATACTGGCCTACCCTGCAGGGGAGGTGTATAGAAACATGGTTCTGTGGGGGTGGCATATAGAAACATGGTTCTGTGGGGGTGGCATACATATCTGCATTGAACCCTTAATGTTTTCCTGCCATAAATCCTTGACAATCTTTGAAAGTTCCAAGAACCTCAAATCACCTAAAATTCAAGAGGGCTGACTTTCCCTGAAACAGGTTCAAGCATGGATAACTATGACAGAGTGACATTCTGCAAAGTGTTGGGAAGGGAACAGGACTATGCCACGCCACTAGGCGCTTTAAAGGTAAGGCGAACCCCATTGAGAGACTTCAAATAGACCAGGGGGAGCGGGGACGTACCATCATAATATATGTGATTTAGACATAGGGCGTTGCATATTTGCAGACGCCTTTTTGTAGCCCTGGTCAAAGTATAAGGCCTGCATGGCCAGTGTGCTAAACGCGGCAGACCGCAAGCTTGAAAGGGAAATCTGCATAGGCCCAATCGCTGATGAGAAGCCTATGCGCTGATGGGATGCCCACATGCTGATGAGAGGCCCACACACTGATGAGAAGCCCAAGCGCTGACCAGAGGCCCACGTGCTAACCAGAGGCCCGCGCGCTGACCAGAGGCCCACGTGCTGATCAGAGGCCCACGCTATGGTGTCGCCACCCTTGTCTGCCATTAGAGGCCGAGTCCTCTGTCTATTTCTGTTCATTGGTGGGCTGCGACCCACGTGTGTTAAGGGGCGGGGTTACCGCCCAAGGGCAGTTTAGAGTGACTGTGATGCAGTAAAGCCGTGTTGTACCCCAGCTCAGTGTCGGCCTAATCATTGTGTGAATGATTGAGTGATCGATGACTTAGCGCGAGGCGGTCCACGTGGAGGAATATCATATTGGCGACGAGGCGGACACGAGGTCCCACCGTGCTTGCCATCATCAGGTTCACCGCGCTCGTGGTGTACTGCCTGACACCACTGGAAGCGCAGGAACCCACCTGTCGGGGAAGTCCGATGGGTTGGAGCACGAAGACTCCCCACCATCGGGACAAGCCCCCCCCTGCGCGAGCATCTCCCGAGCTCCGGCGCACACACTTCCCGCGGGTGGAGCAGCTGCGACGGCTCCCCGCGTGGTAGATCATCCAGGCGGTGGAGAACGGATTTCTCCCGCCAACGGCAATGACAGCAGGGCCAACTGCGCACGCTGAAACACTGGCAGGTAGAGCAGTAACTCCCTGCTTATGCATTCCGGGCGGTAGAGGAGCACTGGCCTCCCGGCGACGGCAATGAGCAAAGACGAGCGGTGGAGGCACGAACCTCCCGCTCCAACGAGAGCACATCAAGGGGTAAGCACAAGCGCTCCCTTTTCTCTTTTCTTGTCTCCACCTCCACAAGGCCCAACAGCGCACGCAATAACACCACGGCTGCAGATCAGGGCCTCCAGCAAGATACTAAGCCTCACAAGCCCGCCAACATGTGGCACAGCGCCCCCCCGGTTGGCACGCAAAATTGCAACGCACAAGGCGGGAACGAGCCTGCAAGCTGCCTACAAACTAGAGCAGTGCCCTCTTTGGCGCCAAGGCCCCACTGCACTAGATCAAAGAAACTTCTATCCAGCACATTCATAGGAAAACTCAAGTGCAACGTCACTTCATGAGCCGCTCAGAAGGAGAATCATTAACAGTTCCTGTGACTCCTGCCAGAACAGGACACCAGAAAATGACAGACAGCCTACCTACACAGCTGCCAGCAAATTTCAACCTCACTGACACCGGCACCCTTGGATCAAGGTGGAAGAGGTGGCTGAGGGACTTCGAAGTGTGTTTAAAAGCGGCAGGTACATTAGAGGATGAACAGAAGCTCAACCTGTTAAACCATGCTGTGGGACCGAACGTGCGAGACATCCTTGAAGAAATACCGGAAGGAAACATTGACACATACACTAAGCTGAAGACAACGCTCACAGAATACTTCACACCCCACACAAATGTGGACTATGAACGACACATATTCCACACTACCAAACAGAACAAATGTGAAACCATAGATGCATTTGTCATGAGACTTCGAGCAAAAATGAAACACTGTGATTTCAACAACTACTCCAACGAGGAGGCCCTCAGGTCACAAATAATAGTGGGGTGCGAAAGCACTGACTTCCGCAAACGAATGCTGCAATAGCCGCGCAGCCTAGAAGAAATCCTACGCCTGACGGGATCTGACGCTGCTCTCGCCGCACAAGTTGAAGGCTTGGACGACATAAAGATCACCCACGGAAAACACGAGAGCCTCAACAAGCTACAGAGGACGGCAAGAAACAGTGACCCTTTCTGTTACCGGTGTGGACATGAATACCCCCACGAAAGAACGTGCCCTGCAATGGGTCAGAACTGCTCCGCGTGTGGCGGGGAAAACCATTACAAGGCCGTGTGTTTAATATTCTGCAGCAAAATGAGAGGGGCGGGAAGAAGCAACAAACCCATAACAGAACCGGAACAAAACCAGCTGACACCCCACTACCACCGGGGAGCATACCAGCCCCATGAAAAAGGGCGCCACAAACACCACGACGAACAACCAGAAAGAAGGCAAGACAGAAGAGACTGGAGGGAGAACAAGACCCTACCCTAAATAACCAGGAGAAGACCCCGAAGATATGTACGGTGCCTCATTGAGCAGTCACAGTCTGACAGTGTGTCAAGCGCATCATCAGATGAGAGGGCCCATCGACCAGAAAGACAACCGGAAACGCAGCGGAAAAAGGGATATCTATACGCACTAGGAAATAGTACGGCAAAAGAACATAGCCCGATACTCAGAATACAAGTGAACCAGACCGCGGTTGAATTTTTAATTGACCCAGGGGCGACCGTGAATGTAATCAGTGAAAAAGTCTATGAAAGCATGCCAAACGCCCCTCGCCTGCAACCAGCTCGAACACTTATTTATCCATACGGCTCAAAGACCCCCTTGGCATGCAAAGGATTCTTCATAGCATTGTGTCGATATAAAGAACATAAAAAAAATATCCCCATGCACGTGCTGGAAGCGGCCACTGAGAGCGGATGCATACTGAGCTATCAAGCAGCCATAGAGATGGGACTCATCCACATATTGTATCGCCTCATGGTACACAAATATCTAGACCCCACAGCAAGCATAGACCAAGTCTTTCCATCACTATTCAAAGGCCTTGGCAAATTAAAGGACAGACAGATCGAGCTCCACATCGACACCAGTGTCCCACCCGTAGCCCAACATTACCGGGGAATCCCCATCAACATTCAAAAACAAATTGAAAAAGAACTGACCAAATTGCTGGAGGCAGAAATCATTGAGCCAGCGAAAGGCCCCACCCCATGGGTCTCTCCCATCGTGCCGGTGCCAAAAAGAGACTCCCAAGACATCAGAATATGTATAGATATGAGGAGACCAAATGAGGCCATTCTAAGGGAACGCCACCAAGCCCCTCGAATAACAAACATGGTGCATCTCTTGAATGGGGCAACCGTGTTCTCAAAACTGGACCTAAACAAAGGGTATCACCAGCTGGAACTCTGCAAGAGCTCCCGCTATATAACAATGTTTGCTACCCGCCTGGGACTTTTCCATTACAAGCGACTACGTTTTGGGGTGTCGTCCGCGGCTGAAATTTTTCAAGCAGAGATTCACAATGTCATCAAGCACGTGCCAAACTGTTTGAACTACAGTGATGACATCCTGGTCTTCGGCCAAAATCAAGAGCAACACGATGACACGCTAATGAGAGTGTGCATGGCCTTAGAAGATGCACGGCTCACATTAAACAAGGAGAAATTTAAATTTCGCAAGAAAACACTCTGTTTCTTTGGACACATATTTTCGGAGAAGGGCATGACACCAGACCCAGAGAAAGTCAGTGTGCTCCGAGAAGCCAAGCCGCCCACTACCACCTCGGACCTCAGATCATTCTTGGGACTTGCAAGTTACTGCACCAGATATATAAGAGATTTCGCCTCCATCAGCGAACCTCTCCGAGCACTCACCAAGCTCAATACAGAATTTGTCTGGTCACCTCAATGCCAAGAGGCGTTTCAAATCATCAAGGACCATCATCAAGGACCGCATCTCCGACGCCCGAAATATGGCATACTTTGACCCCAAGAAGACCACAGAACTCATCGTTGATGCCAGTCCAGTTGGCCTAGGCGCCATTCTAACACAACTGGACGACAGAGAGGAAAGCGGAAAGCACATAATATCCTATGCCAGTCGAAGCCTACTCTCAGGCAGAGAAGGAAGATTTGGCTGTGGTCTGGGCCTGCGAACATTTTCACTTGTTCCTGTATGGAAAGCCTTTTGTAGTTGTAACGGACCACCAGGCCCTCATCTTCATATATGGCAACCCTCAAGCAAAAATGCCGCCCAGGATAGCTCGATGGGCACTTCGACTACAAGACTATCAATTTACCATCACACACAGACCAGGGAAAGAGCAGAACCCGGCAGACTTTCTCTCGAGACACCCAAAGGACACATGCGGACCAGAACACTCCATAGCCGACCAGTACATAAGATATGTCATCCACGGCAACACGCCACAAGGACTCGACATGGATCACATAACTCGTGAGTCGAACTCTGACCAAGGGATACAAGTAATTCTACGATGCCTAGAAACAGGGCGATGGAAACATGCCAAACAGATTCGAGAGACAATGAATGAGGATGTGAAACATGACATCACATGCTTTCTAGCCGTGAAGGAGGAACTCGCAAAATCAGACGAAGGGTTGCTGCTAAAGGGTACCAAGCTCGTAATTCCACGCAGCCTGCGGCAGAAGGTACTAGAACTCGCCCCCGATGAAGGACCCCGAGGGATCGTATCTACCAAAAGAATGCTAAGGCAGAAATTATGGTTTCCGCAACTAGACACCTCAGTGGAAGAACTACTGCAAGACTGCCCTACCTGAGCGCTTGTAAAGCCACACACATCCCCTGAACCCCTGAACATGACCGCACTGCCTGAAGGAACATGGGATGAAATAGCTGTCGATCATTTTGAGCCCATGGAAGGGGGAGAATGCATTCTGGTGGTAGTGGACGAATACTCAAGATACCCCGATCTACAGATAGTCCCGTCCACATCAGCACATCACACCATACCCGCCCTAGATCGGATGTTCGCTACCTACGAAGTACCCAAGGTAGTAAAATCCGACAATGGACCTCCATTCACGGGGTAAGACTTCCAAAGATTTGCAGAATACATGGGTTTTCGGCACCGAAAAGTGACACCTCTGTGGCCACAAGCAAATGGTACAGTATAAAGATTTATGAGCAACATTAAGCGCACCACACAAATTGCGCGCATCACTGGAGAGCCAGTCGAGAAGCTGCTATACCAACTCATGCGAGACTACAGAAACACGCCACACAGCACCACTGGGAAGACACCATCGGAAGCTATTTTTGGGCGAGCGATTAGAACACGAATACCACATGTGGCAGTTGACGAAGATAAATATGACAAGGACACAGAAATGAGAAAGAAAGACAAACACATGAAGGAGAACATGAAAAGGACCGCGGATACCACCCGACGAGCCAAAGCGAACGACTTAGCACCAGGAGACCTGGTGGTGGTCCGCCAACCTCAGCATCGGAAAAACATAGCCCCGTTCAGCGAGGAACCACTAATCATCGTCAAAAGGAAAGGATCACTCATCACTGCGGAGGGAGACCGTAGGTCCATAACGAGAAACTCATCTCTCTTTAGACGGATGCCGGGAGCCCCAGTCATGGGCGACGCAAACCGGAGTGACGATTTCACTCAATGGGATGCTCCTTATGAAGGAGACAGAGAAGACTCTGAAGGAGACATGGCACCAGAGACCTGGACAGACCCGCCGGTCCAAGCAGAGTGTCGACAAACGAGAACGAGAAAGAAACCCCATCGCCTCATTGAAGAAATGAGCTGAGGGCAGGACATAAAGTTTAGTTACGGGAGGGTGTGGTGTCGCCACCCTTGTCTGCTATTAGAGGCCGTGTCCTCTGTCTATTTCTGTTCATTGGTGGGCTGCGACCCACGTGTGGTAAGGGGCGGGGTTACCGCCCAAGGGCAGTTTAGAGTCTGACTGTGATGCAGTAAAGACGTGTTGCACCCCAGCTCCGTGTCGGCCTAATCATTGTGTGAATGATTGAGTGATCGATGACTTAGCGCGAGGCGGTCCATGTGGAGGAATATCACACACGCGCTGACCAGAGGCCCACGCGCTGACCAGAGGCCCACGCTGCTGCTAAACTTTCACAGAACCCCCCTTTCTTCCAAAAGTGTTGCCAATATTTTGCTCCAAGAAGGAATGTGCCCTGCAAGGCCACAAGACTGTACTGGGCGCTTTGGTGTACGTGTTATCACCGACGGGCTAAAGCAGGCCCCCGACTCCACCCAGCCAACAATCAGTTACGGCCCCTCTCTCTGCCCAGTCCTAAGACCCTGAATTCAAAGCTACCAGTCCACCACCGACCATAAAAGATCTAAGAGCATGGTCATCCCAACTTTATTCTCACAATGGCATGATTTTTAATGCAAGGAACGGGGAGGGATAGATTATAGTTTAAAAGCGAGGGCGAAGCCTTGGAAGTCGAGAGACGTGATTGGGATGAGCAAACTGTGTGTGTGGGTTAGCATCACCTTTATACCCATGTTGTGCCAGTCTTAGGCCTGCCAGGTGCACTGCCTAACGATAGAGTAGCACTATTTTCTAAATGTACCCAAGTGTCTCTCCAACCTTGGTTCCCTGGCGCTGAGCCCAGCAGACCCCGTGTGAAGGAGGACGGAAGGACTGGACTGGGGCCAATGGCTGGGCATCCCCTGTGGAGTAGGCCTTCCCTGTATAAGGCCGCACCCACCAGCCATGCAGGTTTTTACTGTATGTGAGGACCTCAGGGATGACACTATGCCCCCTTTTAAGCGTCTACGTGTAACTTTCTCATCCAATACGTTCTTGGGCAGCAGAGTTCTTTTCTGGCACACCTATTTTTGCAGAAATATGTTATCCTGGCAAGAGTTTCTTGGGTTTTTCCCTCTTTTTCCGCCAGCAGGTTGTATTTTCTCTGGTGTGAGTGTACAGGTAGAGTGACATTATAAACGATAAGAAGGTACAGACATTCTTGTAGGATATAAAAAGGATCCCAGTTCCTGACTTGTCGCACTGTTCTTGTAGCCCACCATCCTGCCCACCACCAAGCACTGCAGAGTAAGCTGCACCCCGGGTTTGAATGCCGCTGGACAGGGAGAAGCCTTTCCTGGTAAGTCAGCGCTGGGCATACGATTGCTTCAAAGAAATGGAGTAATTTCCTTAAAGTGGGTCCAGCTGTCAGATGCACACCCTTGGGTGGCTTTGAGGCCATAAGAGGTGGCTTTCAGTTCTACCTATGGGTTAACCAGGAGATGGGGCAATCATTTTTAGCACTTGCGAGGTGCTGTAGGGAAAATGGGGTGCTGAGTTTCCTAACATTCTGCCCCTGCAAATCTGGAGCCCCATTTTCCCTACAATGCGATTATTCTCTTTGAGCCAAGGATGAGAAGCAGTGTCTACCAGTCTCGGTCGGCCTCCTTTGATTCACTGCCCAAGGCAAGGTCGTGCGTGATATTCGTGGGCAGTCTTGGCAGTCATGGTACACCTCAGGAATAACCTGGGGGATACTGGGCATTTTGGGCATCCAAGCTACCCGGCGGGCACCTGTGATTACCTTTGTAGGGCTGTTTCTTTAATCTCTAAGGAATCCATCTCTCTTGAAAGCATAGGTGTTCTTTTGCAAATCACTGACCCCCAACCGGTCATATCTTGCCTCACCAGGCCAAATTGGAAGCAAGGAACATGGGATTCTGACCCCATCACACCCCAGCCCACAAGGTAGTGAGTGACGTTTAGGTAGGACAGAACTTCCAGGCAGTAGCTGGTGGACTCAGAAAAAGTGATGCACTAGCACTCACCATGAGGGTGCCCTCAGGGGGCACTACGGCTCCATAGGAAGATGATGCCAGGCAGAAGCTCAACAAACAGGAATGTCCTCATTTTCACACTCGTAGACACTCCACTGGCCAGTGCTACTGCACACTGCCAGCGTTGGTCTTCGGAGTCTGGACATGTTCCTCAGAAGGCCTACCGGGAGGAGAACCAGCAACTCCACGAAGAGGTAACTTTGGTGCGAGTGAGGGACAACTGGCATAATGGGGTCCTTGCACCTCCCGCAGTGCAGGGGCTTCACCACCACATGTCCTGGGCGGGGGCCCCCATCGTTTCTTTTTTGAAGACACTCTGCCTTCATAAAGACATTTTTTCTATTATGGTTCGGTCCTTAACGGAAAAATAATGTCTTGAGTGAATTCAAAAAGAAACAATTTCTTTTTTAAGTAATACGGCTCCCCTAAATCCCATGACGTGTATGGTGAAAGGGTGCACACTGAAATGTATAGGTGGCTGCCTGTGTGAGTGTATGGTGAATGGGTGCACACTGAAACGTATAGGTGGCTGCCTGTGTGAGTGTATGGTGAATGGGTGCACACTGAAACGTATAGGTGGCTGCCTGTGTGAGTGTATGGTGAATGGGTGCACAATGAAACGTATAGGTGGCTGCCTGTGTGAGTGTATGGTGAATGGGTGCACACTGAAACGTATAGGTGGCTGCCTGTGTGAGTGTATTGTGAATGGGTGCACAATGAAACATATAGGTGGCTGCCTGTGTGAGTGTATGGTGAATGGGTGCACAATGAAACGTATAGGTGGCTGCCTGTGTGAGTGTATGGTGAATGGGTGCACACTGAAATGTATAGGTGGCTGCCTGTGTGAGTGTATGGTGAATGGGTGCACACTGAAACGTATAGGTGGCTGCCTGTGTGAGTGTATGGTGAATGGGTGCACACTGAAACGTATAGGTGGCTGCCTGTGTGAGTGTATGGTGAATGGGTGCACACTGAAAAGTATGGGTGGCTGGGTGTGTGTATATATTGAATGGAGTGTGTGCTTGTGTTCAGAGGCACAACGAAACCTACATTTTGGGGGGGTGCTAACCCTTCAAATGTTGTGAGAGGTGCCAACTTCACGCGCAGTGGGGGAGGGGAAAACCTATGTGGGGCATCTAATGAGACTATTCTAGTGCAGCTTCAATGTTGCAAGCAATTAACTCTCTCCTTTAAGTCTGAAAGCACCCACCTATGGACTTCTGTGAGAATAAGCTGTCTCCTGTCCCCTCTCTACCCTTCCAATCAATTCCCTGGCATGCATGTACTAAACCCACATCAAGATCTCAATTGCCTAAAAAATGATGCCTTTGAATGCAGGTGTCGTAAATCTCCCCCCGTCTCACCTGGGATCGCTTCTTGCTCTGTTCCGCGGGAGGAGTCCTCTTGTGGACGGATCGGGTCTTGTATAGGCTCGCTCGAGTCTCGTCTGGTTGCAGAGCGCGTTCAGAGTTCCGGGAAGGCCGCTGTTCCAGGATGTCCAGGAAAAGGGTAGCGGTCGCTTGGAATGAGGATTCCGGGACCAGTTTTTAGGGAAGGGATGAAAGGAGGGAAGGAGGAACCAGGAACTAGGAAAAGTGGATTCGCCGAACAGCACACACATGTCAAGGCACTACCTAATGATAGCGTTGAGACACGCGGGGGCGTGGCCTATTTATAGAACGTGCCGTGTGCGACGCGAAGGCTGGTGCGAGGCAGGTCTCTTGGCGCGGCCATGTTGGCAGTGACAAGGAATACAAGCCCCGTCGCGATAAGGACCAGGAAGTCCAGAAAGGGCAAGTCCTATGGGTCATGACAGCAGGTACTAATAGTGAAAAGCTTTACATTAGTAATTGCTGGCCCTTTATTAACAGCGAAAACCAGGTGCCGTTTTACATCTGTGTCCTGTTCTTTCCGGCAATAGCTCTGTAGTTCAGCCAGGTTGAGTCAACATAGACCAACATGTCAAGGGGGATGGTGGAGGGGGATTTTTGAAGCCCAGCCAGCTCAATGGTGTTGCGCCACCATTTCTGTTTAATCCCTTGGTTACTTATTACTAATCTTCATTACTCATGGCCCTATTCTTACTCCTCCCAGTACTTGTGTATGAGGCACTTTGATTTGTACACAAGTACTGGGATCAGTTAGAGGGACATGGAGGTAATGCCTAGCTTAGTTACCTATAATCTTCTTTACTCCTAGTCCCACTCTTCCTCATCGCAGTACTTACCCTTGAGGCAAGGAGCCTCATACGTAAGCATTGGGACAAGGAAGAGGGACGTGGTGGTAATTCTGGGGTGAGAAGCAGATATTTGGGGTTGAGTCAGGGGGTGAAAGGGACAGGGGATGTGTGGCGGGATGTGGGGATGGGATGGGTATTGTGGAAAACATTCTAATGGTCATCCATGTACAGGCTAAGCAGGCTTGCTATGTGGTATTTTTTTTTATTTTTTTTTTATTTTACTTGTAACAATTAGTTATTTACACAACTTTAATTACAAGAATTAAGACAATAACTTCATCTTCTTTCCTTATCATCTATCCGCTGTCGTGTAAGTTCATCATTCCCCTACTGCTCTTTCAGGTAGGAGGCTTGTTTTTAACATAGGGCTTTCTCCAAGATGTTATCAAGAAAGTCTACCAAGGCACAGATTGATTTAACATTATTTCCGGCTACCAACATACACCACAAATGTTCAGTTTGTTGAAAGGTTGATGTTAAATGAGGAAAGAAAAATGCCCGCTGAGTCGCCATATGGCCACATTCAGAGACTAGATGTTTGAGTGATTCTGCTTCGTTTTTACAGAACCTACATTTATTATCATCTATTTCTTTATAATGTCTCAGGTACATCATCTCTTTGGTTTTATATATATTCAGCCGAAATCTTAAAAATTTGTTACGATGGTATCTTGATGGAAATCTTGTTAAATATTTGGGTATCTTGTCTAGAGTATTACAAGTCAAGCCTAAGTTAAGTGAAGATGGCATTGCTTCACGTAGTTCTTCATTTTTTATCCAATACCAGGATCTCAGTTTTCTTTTGGCAATCTGTGGTGTATTACATACAATCTCCCAAGCAATGTCCATGGCCGCTAGTGACTTTCTGATTTTCATAGCCCATATATGTATCATTCCAGAATAATATGTGGCCTCCAATTCTTTTAAGATCTCATAAGCTGGAGCAACTATGTTTAAGTTCATTTTTCGTAACAAGACAATTGACTTCCATAGGATCAGGCCATCTAATGGATCAAGGCCTAGTTCATGTTTTATTGCTACGATGGACACAAAAGTTGGAAGGGCTAAAACTCCTCTCCAAAATTGGCCTTCCAGAACTGCCCAAATACGATTATCGATGTTTAATCCTGCCTCTGCCCCGTAGGTCAAGGTAGGAATGACTTTTTGTCGATAGAAGGTCATGACCGGAATCAAGGTAAATTTGCCAAAATCATTGTGCAGGCGTTTTCCCTGAAGGGTGAAAGCAGTCATACGATGCTTCAGATCTAAAATCCACTCTTGTTCTCTGATTGATTTGTTTATTTGTATCCCTAGATATCGTACAGTTTGTACAATCTCAATCTTTTCTCCTGATGCGTACCAACTGAAATTCTCAGCCAATCTTTTCTGTGATGACCCGAAAGACATGATCTTTGATTTCCCAGCGTTTATTTCCAAACCATTCGTTTGCAGATACAAAACCAACGCTTGTATTAGACGTTGTAGTCCAATTTTAGTTTGATCGAATAATACAATGTCGTCGGCATATGTCGCATAGCTAATTGGTTGGTTGTTTACTTTAGGGGGAAAGCATCGAATGCTCGCAAACGCCTCCGGTAAGTCAGCAATATATAACTTAAATAATAGGGCTGCCAAGGGGCAGCCCTGTTTCACTCCTTGGGTGGTTGGAATTTCTTTCGTCAAAGTACCTTTGTTATCAATGCAGACTTTTATTGAGGTTCCTGTGTGTAGGGCCATAAGTGGATGAAGAATATTTGGAGGACATGACCATGATGTTAATTTTTTCCATAGATTTGTACGATTGATTTGGTCAAAGGCCTGCCGCATGTCTATAAATGCTACAAAAATTTTTCCCTTATTTTTCATTGCTTCAAGCTTGAGTATGTTTACAATGAAAAGATTAATTTCTGTTCCAACATCTTTTGTGAAGCCTGTTTGTCGCTTATCCAATAGATTGTTGAAAGAAGCCCATTTGGAGAGTTTTTGTTGTAAACATGTAGCAAAGATTTTGCCTATTATATCCAAGAGGGCAATTGGGCGATAGTTGGCCGGATTATCTCTATTGCCCTTCTTGAATATTGGCACAATAATTGCAGTCCTCCATGAACTCGGTATCATCTTGGCTGCTGAAATTACTTCAAATAGGTCTACAATAAAGTCGGCCCAAAGTTCCTTTTTCTCTTTTAAGAGAACATTTGTTAACCCATCAGGGCCTGCTGCACGGGAATTCTTCAATTGTGTTATTTGAGTGATGATTTTTGTGTCAGGATTAGTCAGGCGAGTACAAAGGCAGCGAATATGGCAAGGGAAATGTGCACCCAGGAACTACGACTCAGGTATGCTAGAACCCAGGAGTGCAAATAGAGTGTGACATCAAAACCAATATATGAAAAGGGATGTGGGGTAAGCACCTGACCGCGAGGAAAGTCGGCAAGCGCCTTACCCCCAATTGCTGTTACAGGTACTGACAGCGCTAAACCCACGTGGAGGGCAAGCAATGACAGGATCTGTGTACTAACACTCTTGATGGTATTACAGAAGGGAACTTAAGAACTGTACTCACGAGGACGAGATAAACCTCTTGAATGTCAGCTAGCCCACGAATCCTGTTGAAGAAACTGGGACCCCGAAAGGCTAGAACAGCAATGGAAGGAAAACTAAATACCTAAGTGGGAATAGTGTTTACAAAATAGTGAGGAAAACATAAGCATTCACACAGGAGCTAGCTACTACCGCACACCACACCTAATAATCAAAGGGAAAATAAATGCAGAAGTGCAGTGGAAAACATGGAATGGATCCTCTAGAAAGTAAGGATCAGGAGCAGGGAAAAACGAAATAACCTATGCAAACTTCTCCCTACCCCTCCAAGGAAAAGACAGGAAACTAAACTAAGAGGAAGGCTAAGGCAAATGGGTAACAGCAGCAAAGGACAGAGTCAAAGAAATATAGAACACAGACAAACTGGGCTGCATCTAAAAGGGAAAAGCACTGAGAATTGCTGCCTGCAAACAGAGGAAGACAAAAAGGGAAATCAAGGGAGCAGAAATCAATTAGCGCATGAATCCGAAATTCAGGGCGGAGGAAACAAGAAAACAGGAACAAGGAAGTAGGTACAAAGGCAAGGAACCAGGAACCAGGGACTAGTCAAAAAACAGGAACACTGCAAACGATGACCAGCGCTGGACTGAAGTAAGACTGAGGCTTTTAAAGCTGCTTAACGAGCACACGCCTCGGGTGTGCTGATAGCTGCACCTGCCGCCACAGCTGTTACCTATCCTCCACCCAACCTTGTGTTGCAAGGGTGGAGGTGGAGCAGTGGGCCAGGCATTCTGGGAAGCATAGTCATTTGGTTAAAGAAGCATGCTGGCTGCCAAAAACCTGGAATGGATCCGGAAGGGAAGTAGCTGGGAAAATAGGGATTTAGCGCTCCCAAATCATCACAGCACTGTAGCATAAAGTTCGGAGGAAAAGTCCAGTAGGGAATGAACCCCAAATCATGCCCCCAAATGGTGGGAACGGGAGCGAAGGGAGCGAGTCGTGACATTTTGCTCTAGATTCACATACATCCCATGTGGCCGGTGGAGTCAGTTGTTCTTGGAAGCTCGGAGCTGAGGTGTTTTTAAAAACTTCCCTAAAGTGTTGTTCCCAAGTTAGCTTCGATATTCCATTGATTAAACCAGATTCCTGGGTATGATTGTTATTTAAAATCTTCCAGATATCTCGCGAGTTTCGCTGAATAATTAGACCTAACATTGTTTCAGCTCGTTCTTGCTCTCTAATTATCTTGAAAGATTTTAACCAATTTCGGTATTTGGTTTTACAATTTTGAATTTCCTCTTTTTTCTGATTAGAATTATTTCCTTTCTTGTTAATTTGTCTGATGCTTTTGATCATTTGTTTCTTTTGCTGGTTTACCTGTGCACTGTATATATATTTTTTTTTAATTTGAAGAGGTTTGTGGGTATGTTTTGTTGCAGTGCCAAATTGAATTAACAGAGGAGCATAATTTATTCTATAAGAAGTAGTTATTATGTCATCCTTAAGACCATCTCTCAGCTGACAGATGTGATAGTCTTTGATTCGCAGCCTGTTCAGACCCTCATTCACCTCCAATGGTAAGCCATACTGCGCTGGTGTTATGCGCTGTTCTAGTATACAGAATAGCTCAAATATGCTATGATCACTTACAGCTGTTTTGCTTATGGACATTTTTGTAACTTTCGACCAAAAAGAAGCAGAAATCCAAAAGTAATCTAATATTTTTCGGCTTTTATCTCTATTCCAAGTATAGTTTGGGGGAATGTCGCCTTGAATACAACCATTGACCATCTCGCAATTTCTGGATTTCATCGCTTGCAACCATTTATCTCCTCTCGTTGGTAATACAGTTGATGCAATCCTATTTTTGGAAGATTTTTCGAGCCATGAAAAGTTAAAGTCTCCACATATTATTATGATGGTCTCCAAGCTTGATGTTAAGCAGGGATCGATAATTGCCGTCACTGATTTAATAAAGCTTGCAGAGGAGATCATAGCCGGATTCCAATATAGGTTAATAATCAGTAGTTGTGGGGAGAGTTTATTTTCCCCCAAACTCAGCTGCAGTAGTGATCCAAGTACAAAAAGGTTTGGCATAAAAGTTTGAATTACCTCCCAACCATAAGCATTATTAACCATTGTGATTAAACCAGAAAAAGGTCTCCCACGCTGATGCTTTCCTGCTTTATTTAAGACAATTGTGTAACCATCTTTAGATGGTACTTCTCGGAGCCACGTTTCTTGAAGACAGATGACAAAATTATTTGCTAAGACCTTGGGGAAATCGTTAACTAGATGAAGGAATCCTCTGGTGTCCCAAGAGAGGATCCCACAATTTTCTGTGCCCATATTTGCTGATGGTTATGTTTGTTGATTTTTCTGTGATGCAGCTCGTTTTATGATTTCATCATAGTTTTTTCCAGGTAGATTTAGTTCCAGCTCCACGTTCTCGTGAAGAAAATTGATTCCTAGATTTTTCACGATGATAATCATTTCTTGATTTTATTTCATCACTTTTCACATAATTTGATAAATTCCTCTCTGAGTGTATTTCAAATCCATAGGATAGTAATTCATCTCGTGCAGCTAAAAGAGTTTTTTCTACTGCTGATGAATTTATATGTAAAAAGACTTTGTCAGCGGATTTCTCTGAGATATATTCAACGATTAGAATGTCTTCTGTCGTGATGGTACGTAGAGAAGGGATGATATGAAATAGTTTCATAACATTTCTTCTATTTAAGTTAACATCTTTATCATCAGACAACACATTTTCCACTCTGATTTTCCAAGTTTGGTATTTGGAACTAGATTGACGTCCATCCCTTTCATTCATTCTTACTGCGGTTCGTTTGTTCCGCTGAGCAGCAGTCATTTTAGGATTGAAATTTTGAGGTGATTCAGATACCATTTTTATGATTGGAATCTGCTGTGTATTAGACCGATTAAATTCCAAAGAGTTCGTATCAGAAGTTGAGGGAAACATAGTGACCTTTCTAAGCCCTTTTACCTCATCACGTATTTGTTCTCTAGCGTGTGCTTCACTTGGTCCAATTGACCGTCTTTTGCTCATTGATTTCCCAGACAAAGTTGAGGTAGAACTAGCCGAATCAAGTGAGTAAGTTGAGAGGTCACATAGATCCACTGATTCCTCGTCTTGTGCTGTTTTTTCAGAATTAGAGTCTAGGCGAGCACGCTTATTTGGATTTTGTTTCTGCATTGAGGCAAGCTTTACATCATTCGGCTTACTCCGTAATTCTTTTGATTGCACAGTGGTGACATTAACTGCAGACACCTCATTTGTAGGACGTTCAAAAAGCGCAAGCTTTGGAGGAATCACTATGTTCCTTACAAATTGTTTGACATTAGAATTGCGTTTTTTTACCGGATTGTTTGATAGCTTTTTTGGAGCCAATCGTACCTTTTTTGCAGACAATATTGGTGCCTTTGAGCTATCAACTGGAATGTTCTTAGCTCCACCTTTAAAAATGTCAAACGAATTTGTAGTCCTCGGGGCAGATGGTAAAATTTGATTTTCAATCACACTACAAACCTCCAGTGCTTGTAATGGACCTACAAACTCTGTAACCGCATGAGTCAAATCTGTTGTTTCTGCATCACCAGAGGAAGCCTGAGTTTCTTGAATTTGTGCTGTTGTTAATGTCCCCCTATCTGCGAGAACCCCACTAGTATTTATAATAGGACAGAACAGCGGGGCTACAGAATTAGATTTGGTTTTTTCTGATTGAGCTAGAGTTTCCTGAAGTCGTGTATTATTCACGTTGATACAGGGGAACCCCACTTGTGGAGTGTTCTTTGAAAGATGAACCAAAGCCGGTACGGAGTTTTTACTTTTTGGAGCGAGAGTAGTTCGATTTGAAGTGGCTGATCCACTTACATGCTCCGGAATTTGTTCTGTATTTGCCGGGGTATTATGCCTAACCCATTTCATACATTCAAGCGTTGCAGCCATTAAGGTGGAATTATCCGCATGGTTGCTTGCTAGGAGATCTCCAAGGCGATATTGCCATTGTGAGGACGTCTCTGCCTCTCTGTCCATTCTTTGCAGCAGAGCATTGTTCATATGTTCCATCGTGTCCACTTTTGAGATAAGCTGATTAATTTGCACACTCTGGTCTTTTATGGACTCATTTAGACTCTCGTACAATTTTACGAAAGGAATGAGCGCCAGAGAGGTGGCGGCCAATACATTATTATGAATTTGAATGCCAGCTGCAACTGACAGGTTTGATTTGTTCAATTGTTCCTGTGCAAAAGTTGCAGATGAAGATTTTGGCATGGTTTCATGTGTTTGTTTAACCATAGACTCTCGCCTCCTCCTTCGTTGCTGTAGGGACACATCTTCTGCCTCGTCTTCATTCATTTGATTTAAACTCTCCATCCCAGCAGTTGTTACAACATTATTGTCACCAGAGGTAGTGCAGTCAATTACTGAGCTGTGGTTGGAAAGGTTCAGGTCAGGAAATCCAAATTTAGAATGATGACAGATATTACTAGAGCTACATCTGTTTTGTGCAGAATTTGTATGCTTAAAGTTGGATTTTTTACCAAAACTCTGTATCAGCTTTTCTTTGATGGAGTTGTAGTCAGCAGTTAGCCTCTCTGTCAGACGTGCCTCTCTTCCTGCCGGGTCAAGAGCTTTAATTGAAGTCTCCACTGTTGTTATTCGGTTTGTTCCTATATTTATCAGATTAAGTAGAGGTGCTGTAGAGGTTGCAGATGGACTCCTTGTTAGCAAGAAGGGGTGTTGGTGCAAAATTCAATTGTTTAAAATTAAGTTTGGGTTTGTGTTACGTATCCAATTTGAAATATTGTTCAAGCCTAGGGTCTATTAACCTTGATAAATTAATTTACTTTACACGAACAACTAATGCTTGTTGTGATTTATATTTATTTAGAGTGAATGTACCTATATCTAATACTGTAGGGGTTTTGTTTTCCCCTGTTGGAGTGCCGTTAGGGACCACCTGTCAGCAGATGACAGGTTCTGTTTGTCTACATTAGTGTACTTGTCTCTGGTGGTCTTGAGACACTTTTCAGTCCCTGTGCACCTGAAATATATTTATCAGCCACGAGTGCGATTACTTAATTCTCCCTCTATGTTTGTTGTTAACATAGTTTACTTACCAGATTTACCACTTTTTTGTACTTTGTAGTGCCCCTCCATCCTTCATGATTTGATGGACTCCTTGTTCCCACCCCGTATACTGCTCTGCCACTATTTGCAGTTGTAAATAAACGAGGGTGTGACGGATTACGCTCTATTAAGCTCTCTTTTCGGCTTTCAGTTCCGGTTTTTGAGAAACCTAGAGAGGCTTGTGGTGACATTGCCACATTAAATTCGGCACCTTGAAATTTCGCTGATGCCAACGTCATGGACGTCATTGCTCCTTCATTTGTTTGAGATACATTGTGTAAGTCATTTTTATCTGCCTGCCCAATCGGTTGGTTTAAGGGAGGCATAAATATGAGATTTGTCTCATGTAAGGTATTTGCAGGCACTTGGATTGACAGTAACTCTGAATCCGTTACATCAAAGGGAGACTGGGACGAGGAAGTATTTGCCTCGATCACGTTACCCTGCATTCTCAAATCCGTGAGTCGGGTCGTAAGACCAGTGTAAAGGGCTGAAGGCCGAATTATTAAGATTTCACATTTATTACATTTTTCCACTAGTGATGTTTCATCCAAAACTTCTAATCTTTCATGTGCCTGAGCATATTTCGTGTATGCAGCACTAAGAGAGCTCTTTTTTGTTTGCATCGTTGTACATGATGCACAAGGCAATAAAAGTGTCAGTTGACATGCTGCATTCGGCATCAGTTTCAATCGACAGCGAGTAAGTAGATTGTCCTTACTGATAAAGTTTTCTGTCAAGGTAAGCAGAGACCTTACTCTATATAATGGCGATATAGAACATGTAATTTCCGGTTGTGTCATTTGAGGCAACGTAGACATATTTAATGTGATATTTCTTACCTCATTTGCTTCATTTGCCATCGAGGTTTTTTCCTCAGGGGTACTTGACAGTGTCTGTAGGGGATGGTCTGACCGCTCAGACTGTAGTCGAATTTTCTGCTTTTGACGTGTTTGGGGGCTCATCGTATAGGTTATCGGTTTGCGTCCACTGCGTACAACAGCCGTATAACAGCCAGTGGGCTTCTTTCCACCGGGCTTACAGCCACAAGGGTGGTTGCCTCCGGGTTTTAAAGTGGAGCCGGGTCACGTGATGCAGTCACGTGCTGTATGACACGCCTCCTCTAGGAAGTGTGTGGAATGCCCGTGAAAACCTCTGCCGGGTCGTATTGCAAATTTAGATAAGGACTGAAGTCTGCATCTGCACGGCGATGAGCAGAGATATTTCCTGAAAGTAAACGCTCACCGCTATGTGGTATTAGTGGCTAGAGAGGCATTTTATTGCAGCATGTCTAGTAATTTTTTAGTTTGGCTTGACCTTTATTTAACTGGGCATCTCTAATAAAGCAGTCCTACTAAGTGTAATGACCTAGCTAGACTGGCATGTGTGTGCTGCCAGTCTAGCCATTTCTTACTGTAGCATTGTATATTTTTCTGGAAATCTGTGATAAAATAGCCATGATCAGTGTTATTGTTTTGACTGGCATTTTGGTGCAACCAGTCTAGTTATGTCTAAATGTGGCCTGGTATGCTTTACTGTGATATGTCATTATGTGTCTAGATTGGTCTACATTGTGCAGCCAGTTGTACATGTTTTTATTGTGGCATAGCATTTTTAATAGCAAAGCATTATATTAATGAAAGCATCAATGTTCGTGTGCACTGTTGGTGACTTGCATGTATTGGATTTTTAGATTCGAGTTACCCTACAAAACAATTGCAAACGCTCTGGCCTTTTAGCCAATTTTTCTCAGAAAGTGTGATGTGTAATGCATTAAAACACATATTTATATCTTTCTCCTGGTGAAGTGTGCGGCGGACCCTGCAGCAGCATGTTCATGGGTATTGCGTAAGCGTGGTATTCTAGGTTGTCCCAGAGTGTGGCACGAAGTTTGTGTTAGGCCACTGCGGCACATGGACCGGGATCAATGTCTGGCAGGAAGGGACACGGCAGTAAACACCCAGCAGAATGGAGGAGGGATGCTGGCAAGCTGCTGGCGAGGCCAATCTCTGACAATGGGGAATACGGGCAAAGGAACGTGCAAGTCACGCAGGATGAAAACGCGCGGCAGCGCCACATGCGTGCACCTCAGCTGAGAGCTCACTTGATGACTGAGGTTAACCTTAACTGAGCTGTGCTAGGAACCAGGACTCTGCTGCCTCATGCTCAAGCGGAATTACCCATTCCAGGAACACTTTCTACACACAATAAGCTGGAAATTAAACTCAGGTACATGAAGACTTTAAGAAAGTAAAAACACATTCATAGAAAAAAGACCTTTGTTTTTAGTCATAACATACATGCCGACATTTTGTGACCAAAAATCTGTAGGAATCTTAAAGTTTCAAAAGTAGTCGGGCGAGGCGGTAATGATAGGAATAGGGCGCGTCAGCAGCCCATTGTTATTGAATGAGCCCGCCGCTGCGGGTGCATTCAATGACAATAAGGCGCCTGCCACGCCTTCTGCCACCACCCCAGCTTGGGGGAGCCCTTGAAAGACTCTCCCGAGCTGGCGTGGTGGGGGGCTAATGGCGCCTTTTGTCAAAGGCACCCACGGCGGAGGGGCGCATTTAGCCCACCGCTGTGGGTGCCTTTTGACATCAAAATCCTGCATGCCACACCTTCTCCCGCTACGCCAGCTCGGGGGAGCTCTTGAAAGACTCCCCCGAGCTGGCAAGGGCAAAAAAAAAAAATGTAAAAAAAAAATAACAAAAAATAATATATATATTCTTTTTTTTTTTAAATCAGTATTTGTTGCTAATAAAGCGGTAGGCGGTAGTACTGCTCAAAAAGCGGTATCCTACCGCCTAAATCGGTAGGGTTGGCAAGTATGGTCATAACCTCTACATTTACAAAGCCGTCTCATCTGGTGAATGCTGTAGTCTGGAAAGTGGGCATTCTGGCCTCCCTTCCTACTTCTCTATCAAGTGTAATAAAAAGGGGACCTTCCCACAACCCCATTTTATATTCACCTTGTTTGTCGAGAACAGAGTTACCTAGAATCCTAATGGACATAGAGTGATTATCCTGAACTGCAGGGAAAAATGACTTTTAATAAGGGACCCTCGACACCTTCAAAGACCCATCAATAGCCTGAGGCAGGGTGCATTATGGGTTATGCACAGGTGGACACTCAAACAATGTGTGTGTGTCTGTGTGTGTGGGGTGTGTGTGTGCGTGTGTGTGGGGTGTGTGTGTGGGTGTGTGTGTGTGTGTGTGTGGGGTGTGTGTGTGTGGGGTTGTGTGCGTGTGCGTGTGTGTGTGCACATTGGACAAGCAGAAGTGGCATGCGGCCACCGCTCTGTGCCGTACAGTGGTACTCACCATGTAGAGCCGGAGACGCCGCAGAGGTACATGATGGAGTCCAAGAGGTCTTGAGTGGCAAGTTCCGAGAGCGTTCCCATGAGTGTGATCATCGCCCGCAGTCCCCCGCCGGACCCCAAGAGAGCCACGCGGGGCACTCTGTCCTGCAAAGATTAAGCAGAGGGGCCCACACGGTTTATCAGAGCGCAAGCCTTGTGAGAAAGTAATAGAGCACTGTACAATCAAGGGAGGGCATTACAATAGGGGAGGGGGATATCCTCACAGGAGGGATGGGAGCCAGAATGATACTGGGGAAGGTTGTCCCAGTGCATCACGGCCATACAGCATTTTGAAACGGCAGGCCATAGTTGTATGCTCCCAGGTATGCCACATGCCACACAACGCGTCCATAATATAATACATGCATTTAAAGAGTACACAGTCCCCCTAGTGAGTTGCCTTCTGCTGGCAATAGCTGCTGATGTTTATGATGTTAGCTTCTATTTGTCTCACGTCTTTCTAGCTCATTTCTTTCTTCACTAATTCTGGTCATTTCCTGAGAACCTGACTGTCCCTTTTCTACCTCCATTTCCAACTGATTTATCCTCTGTAATATGATGCTGTTATCCTGATTCAAGAGGTCAAGAGGTATTTTTCCTGAACCAGCAGAGTCCTCTGTCGTTTCAGAGTACTCATACCTTGGTGTATTTCACCAAACACTTTGCGAGTCCATTTCTTTAATTGACTATTTTCCATTTCTAAGGTCTTGATCTGTTGCTTAAGGGCCACAATGTCATTTAACAACCCTCTATTATGGCTAGTCTGATAATGAAACTTATGTTGCAGTGAGCTCAAAATTTCCACACACTCTTGATGTGCATTTTGCAGTACAGAAAATTCTGTTTGACACACTGCACACCTTTACAGTTCTTTTTCCGTTATTTCCAACACTTGTGTATAGGCACCTTATAGATGCCATATCATATCATATCTCATAACATGGTAGGAGCACCTGACCACATAAACTGTGGGTATCCCCTGGAAAATCAAAAATGTCCTAAATCATTCCAATTTTTCTGTCCGACTTCCACAACACAGACCAAAGTAGGGAGGGTCTGAAAAACACTGCTAAATCATCCTGTGTTTATTTTAAACCAAAAGTGTGGGTCAAATCATAATTACCCTATGCATTTTTACCAAAATCCCTACTGCTCTGTGAACTAAAATGCTTCTTTTCTTTGAGCAAGGACAGGTAGGCCTTGTTCACGTGGCCCTTCCGTTTTCATTTGCAATCACACATGCAAAGCTGTTTTTGTGTCAGTAATGAAAAATCCTGCTTTTCATGGTGAAAGGGACTTAAGTTTGGGGACTTTGAATGCACCCAATAATGCGCATCTATTCATTCAAACACTTTACCACAGACCCAGAGATGGCTCCAATATTTGTTACGCAATACCTGTTACAACACGCGTCCATGGAGCCACTCACAGAGATTGTTAGAATCTTATGGGACAATTTGTTTGATCCACAGTACCTTTAATATCCCGGTACTGGGGATACTTAAACAAAACGGTTAATGGAGACAATGTGCAGACCGATGGGCCATATACAAGTCATGACTATTGGAGAAGTTCTTGATCAAAGCGAAGCATGAAGGCTCACATCAGCAGCCTGGTATCACACACTTCTTAATACATTAAGCTACTTGCTCAGCTTGGACCTTTTCGTGACTCCCATAACTGCACCACTCTAGCTCGTGCCACTCTTGGAGCTTGCCTTGATTACTGCACTAGCCTTCTGCAGGGCATTGGTGAGGGTGAAATCAACCAATGGCAGGTTGTCTAAAAAAATGCTGTTCGTGTGGTATTGGGGTTGCGGAAACCCGATCATGTAACTGATACCAGGAGATCCCTACATTGGCTGCCTATTTCGGACTTTATCGTCTCTATGGGAAAAGCCCAGGTTATCTATATAGCAGGCTGTCTTGGCTTCCTAATAGGAGAAAACTTAGGGTGTTATGTCTTTTGTTTTGTCTGTTTTTGTTTAAGCACTTCTATCCCCACAGGTTTTTGCTCTAGCACTATAGAAATAAATACATTTAAATAAACAAACGGGTCCATATGTCAAGATGGCCACTTCCCAACATCAATCAAGGGCTGGCACAGATCCAAGGGCCAAAGGTGGACACCGCCATTGACTTGACCAACGGCTACTGAACAATACCGGTGAGAAGGAAAGACCAATACAAGCTGGCCTTTACCTGATAAGATCAGGAGTTTGGTAGGGCCAAAAGTGAGAAAAAAGCGAGCTTTACGAATATTAAAGAGATGGAAGTGACAAGATCGGGAGATAGTAGAAATGTGAAGGGAAAAGGATAAGTCTGTGTCAAGGTAAAGGATGAGATTACGAGCAGTTCTGGAAAGAGATAGAGAGAAAGGAGGGAAAGAGACAGAGGTATTCGAATGGGGAATAGTGGTGGCAGGGAAGAGGAGAACTTCAGTTTTGATGGGTCAAGGACAAGGAAGTGGTCTGACATCTAAGATTTGATAGCAAGCAAACAGGAAGACAGTTTATCGTGGATAGCCAGAATAAATGAAGAGAAAGAGAATATATTTCATGTCATCGGCATAAAAAGTGGTGGGAAATCCCAAAGGATGAGATAATTTCAGCAAGAGGAGAAGTATAAAGGGAGAAGAGAAAGGGCCAAGAACAGAGCCTTGGGGGATGCCATGAAGGGGAAACATTTCAGAGGAGGAACCGTCCCAGGAGACAGAATAAGAATGGTTAAAGCCATAGCAACAAAACCAAGCAAGAACAGAGTCAGCAAACTCAAACGAAGCCAAAGTAGCCAAGAGCAAAGTTAGATCAACTGTGTCGAAAAGCCACAGACAGATCTAAATGTTTGAAAAGAGAGGAATGCTTGGTGTAACGGGCAGAGAGCAAGGAATCTCAAACAGAGAGATGAGCAGTCTCAGTTGAGTGACAAAGACAGAAGCCAGGCTGGAAAGAGGGAAAAATAGAGTTATCATTAACCAAGATAGAAACCGGAGTATAGGCTAGACTCTCGAGTAATTTCGAGAGATAGGGAAGAAGAGAAATTGGACGGAGGTTAGAAGGGAGAAACGGGTCAAGAGTTGACTTTTTAAGACTAGGAAGAATATAAGCCAGCTTAAAACAAGAAGGAAAGATCAATGTGAAAAGAGGTGGTAAGAAGATTGGCACGATAGAAGACAAGAGAAGGCTAAACTTTAGGTATTAGAGAAGATGGAATATATATGGTCAAAAGGTGAACCAGTTGGATGGAATGGGTCAGAAGAGAAGAGGTCTCCAAGTTGGTGGGGGAAAGGAAGAGATTAAGGAGGTGCAGGAAGCAGGTGCAGAGGAAAAGGTTGAGGGAACAATGGCAACACGAACAGAAGTGACTTTAGTAGAAAAATATGTTGCAAAGTCAGAAGCAGTAAGAGCAAAGTGGAGGAAATTATATGGGACAGGCAGTGTTAGGAATTGAGAGAGAGATTGAAACAGACACCGCTGGTGAGCAGATTGGTCAACCAGAAGAGAGCAATAATTACGCTGCAAGAAGAGCCTTGTCGGAGACAGTGATGGGATGAAAAGGAGGGAATCGAAGACGGATTGAGCAGAAATAGGAAGAGAGTCAGGGTTGGGGGAGGGTTTGCAAGAGGGAGAAAATAAGAAGCCGGATAGAAGGTATAACGAGAAGAGGAAAGAAAAGAGGAAAGTAGTTGCAGCATCATCATCAGAGTGGGCAGACAATGTCTGGAATGAGACGGAGGAATAGAAATGCAGGATGAAGTAGAGGGGTATTAAAAGCGCAGAGATCGCAAGTAGGTGGTTGCCTTAGAACCAGCTAAAGGAGGTAGTCTAGGAGGAGGAACAATAGAGAAAGCGAGAAGAAGATGATCAGACGATAAGATGTGCAAAGCAGAGACAGAAGAGCACAGTGATGAGGAGATGAATATAAGATCCGGACTGGAGCCGGAAACATGGGAAGGGGAGGGGGAAGAGCAGAGAGGTGGGAAGAATCAAGGATAGCAAGAAATGGAAGTGAAGCTTGGATGGCCAAAAGATGGAGATTAAAGTTGCCCAAGAGTATGAGTGGGGTAGAAGAAGATAGAGAGTACGGTATCAATATCCTCACAGAAAGTAACAGCCGAGCCGCGAGGGCGTTCGACCAGTAGAAAAGTAAGAGAATACAGTTTTACAAAGGTAATTGTGGAATATTCAAATGGCGGAAAGGTGGGAGGAGAAAGTGGAGGAGAGGTAACAAGAGATGAGGAAAAGGGAATGCCTGTACCGCCTTCACGTGCCACACGACGGGGAGTGTGCATGAAAGCAGTAGCGGACTTAGAAAGAAAAGCAGGAATAGAGGTATTGAAGATGAGAGCCAAGTTTCAGTAATACACATGAAATTAAGATTTAGACGTAGAAAAATATCCAGAACTGAATGAGGTTTATTGCATAGCGAATGGACATTCCAAAGAGCACGGTTAGTAGAGGTAGAATAAGGGAAGCAAGGACTGTAAGGTTATCTATATTATGGGTAGAGGAACGAGGAGCAGAGGAATGAAATGTGCAATGAGTAGGAATGGGGAAAACAGCGTCAGACATGATGTAGAAAGCAAGGACAGCAGATTACAGGAGTAAAGGTTTAACAAACACCAAGATGTAATACGCTCTTAAACCAGCCACTAAATTGGCTGGGTGTGTGGCGTTTGGGGAAGTCAGAAAGTCAAAGTGTCCCCATGGATGACAAAGATGTAGCTGCCATATTGAGTAAAAAGCCTGGTTTCGCTGTGGGGTTCGCCCAGGCGGGATGTCATGGAGGCAGGGGCCGAATTCAAGGACAAAGGGGCAAGGCCAAAGCATGTGGTCACGGAAGCCAGAACCCAGAGAGCAGGTGATCAGCCCTCACACTGGGGAGCGATATAGTGCAGAGTCAGTTAGACAGAACACAGTGCACACATCCGTGGGCGTTCAGTGTTTAGAATGCATATACCACCAGTGTCGCAGGCCCAGCACACACCCCGTCTCATCTGTAACAGTAGTGTGGTGAATTGCCCTGGATTTGCTGTGGTTATCGCCCAGGCGCGGTGTTCAGAAGGCAGAGGCCGATAACGAGGCAAAAAGGGGGAGTGGGCAAGGCCCATGGTAGCTGGAGCCAGATCCCAAAGAGCAGCTTGTGGTGCAAAGGGAATTTCGGCTGAGATTCAAAACAGCCACATTCCTATTCCCACAAGTACTCTCTGGGAAAGGACTGAAAACAGTCCTCAAAAGTGCCATTCACAGCACAACTGAATCCTGACTGCGGAGCCCTGAGCGCGTTCTTCGTTGCTGTGGCCTCAGAAGCCACCTCCTGTCTAGATCCATCCGTGCCCTTCGGCCAGGTCATGACCATCAAATCGCAGTAACTGTTTCCCCTCCGGGGTCATTCCCTTCACTTTGAGTTTATTTCGTGGTAGTGGATGTTCTCTATGTCTGTTGCCACTGCTACATTCTCCTCCGCGACACAGCAAAAAGGCGATTTGGGAGAAATGGGAACCTTGGCCTATGTAGATTATGTTCTAATCAAGAGCTCAACTGTGGAGGAGCATATAGCAGAAATCTGCTATGTTCTAACAGAGTTGCAGAAAGCCGGAATAAAACGGTCCTTTCAGAAGACAGTGGTGTAAGACCTGAGTGAACCCCTTAGGGCACAGGATCACCCCTCAGGGTCTGATTCCTCAGGCAAAAGAGGTGGAAGCCTTAATGAAATTAAAAGACCCTCATACTCTGTGAGAATTAAGAAACCTTCCTGGACTCACTAATTATAGTCAAAAGTTCCTTGACGAAAACGCTGAGGTCACTTGGACTTTTGCTCCATTTATTAAAGGCTGCAGTCAAGTGGGCGTGTGGTCTGGAACAATCTGAGGCAGTTAAATGGTATTACCCAATTTGATCGATTCCAATTGATCGAATGGTACATCTGGTTGACTTCTGCCAGGACCATTCGATCGATTAAAATCGAAAAAATTGGTTAACTACTGAACATGGGGAGCAGAGGCTGCAGGGGTGTCCCCCGCTCCCCATGTTTGGTAGTGATGGCCGTTGGGGGCAGCGGGGGTTATAAAATGCAATAACTGTGAAAAGGAACTCCTGGCAATGGTATGGGCATTGAACTACCGCCCGTTCATCCAGCGGCAGCACATATTTGTCGAGACTCCTCCCTTGCAATATTTACAAAGTGACAGAATCCGAGCAGGGAACATCAGTAATTCCAGAATTACTTCCTGGATTCTGTCCATGCAAGGCTTTCCTGTGGAGGTCAGATATGGCACAAACAAGGAGAGTGCCCCTACGCAAGGGTTGGTGGACTTACACGATTGTGCTCAAGGAAACTGTTGAGGATGAAAGTCTAATGACCAACAACAACATGGAGGCATACTTAACTTCCCCGGACAAGGTCTAGGAAAAAGACACGTGCCAGGGGATACACAGTTTTTGTGGATGGGATACTAACAGGGGAAAATAACTTGTGGCTGGAATTGGGAATGCCAGGGTGAATGATACCCCAGAACCCTCGGCTGGTTACAACATAGGACCATGAATTAGTCAGGTGGCAGAATTGATGAAAGACTGGTCATAATCACTGACTCCAATTATGTCAGGAATGGGTTTGTGGAGCACCTGATTAACTGGAAGAATAAAGGCTTGCTTTGTGCCAACAACAAACCCTAAAGCATGCCAAAGTGATCCAATCAATCAATAATCTGGTGACTTCCAACGAGATGCCCCATCTATTGGAAGAAGAGAGGTCAATCCTAAATAGAGGGTCCAGATAAGACAGGAAATTACCTGGTTGACCAGCTGGCTAAAACCAGACCTCTTCAGGGGGATTTCATAGAAATGGAATCCCTGTGGGGTGAAATTCAAGTCACTGCTGTCACCAGCTCACAAACACGTGCCAACAGGGACCTCTCGACTGCCCATTAGAATACAGATACCCCAGATGCAGATTTGCTCACTGCACAGAAAGAGTACCCAATTATTGGAAAATTCTATCAACACATTGAAGATACCGTGAGTTTTCCTCTGACAGAATCAGAGTATGCTGGTAAAGAGGATCTCTGGGTGTTGATGAAGTTTTCCAAGATGTTCCGGATCCAAGACGGTTTGCTGGTAAGGAGAGCCCTATCTGGATGGAACCAGTGGTTGGTACCTACCTCACTCTGAAACCTGATGTTGAACCATGCCCATGATGCAGCCACTGCCGGTCATAGACGGTTTCATATGACATTGGAAATCTTGCACAAGGTTGCCTACTGGCCCACACATGGGCCAGGACCTCGACACTTACCTCAACGGGTGTCTTGTGTGTGCTCATTTCCAACCCAATTCACTCACACACAGACCTCCCCTACTAAAAAGGGGAATGACACTGCCTTGGTCAGATTTGCAAGTCGCTTTCATTGGGCAAGTGATTCACTCCTCTAGAGGCAACATGTACATGTTTGTGATGCTGGAAATACATCGGAGGGACAGGGCCTCCGTATCCTTGTCCTTTACTGCTTTTTATCGTGTGTTCTGTCGTGTTTTCCATGCAGGAGTTCATGTGGGACTCCTGGCGGTGCAGCTCTCTCTTTTGGTTTGGTGAACAGACCCCTGGGATACCCTTATGGCACCCATGGGTAGGGGTACAACCCTGGGCCCCTAATGTATGTTTTTGGGCACCTGTGTGTGACCCAGAGAGCAGGGTAACGGCTGGTGGCAGCTCGGTGCTGAAATGACCGGTGCCCTGAGCGTCCTCCATTTTGGGATGCCCAGGCCCTTTCATTGGAATCGGTAGATTCCTGATGGAGACAAAATGGCCCCGATGGCCTCTTGCCTTCCATCACCTGTTACCCTGATCTTCCCGAAGTCCCGGGAAGCCCTGCCTCTGTCCCTTCCCCCTGACTGGCTGTTAGGTAAAAGTTCCATATATGGTAGTGTGGAGAAGTGCCGATCAGACTGGCTGGAGCCTTCTCAACGACCGTATGTTGTGGGTACGCCTGTGGGTGGGACCTGGGTGAATGGATTGTGTGACCAATATGCATTCTATGTTGTGACAGTCTGGTGTTTGACACAATGGTAGAGAGAGCCCTGCCCGAAACCGGTATGAATGCAGCTTGGAGTGTTGAATGGCTTGGTACTTGTCCCAATACATATAACTTGTTGTGAGTGTCTGGAGAGAAGTGAATGGCCTGAATACCTCATGTACCTGATTGGTTGACTGCCTGCATGAATGCCCGCAGTTGTGATTGGATGCTTGAGTGCAACCCAGCGGAATGTGTCAAGGAATTCCCCTTTTCTCACCTGGGAGCGAACCTTGTAGGATTTCTTGGGCGGTGTCTTCTTACGCACGGACCTGGTCTTGTATAAGCCCCACGAGCCTCTTCTGGCTCCAGCGTGCGTTCACAGCTCCAGGGTTCAGACACTCCGGGATCCAGGAATGAAGAGGGTAAGCACACAGCACACAAGTCCGGGAAACAAGGAGGAAGAAAGAGGGTAATGGGAATGGAATTAGGAGGTCCAGGAACAAGGACAACAGTGTAGCGAACTACGGAGCACACGTCTAGTCGCTGCTTGCAGTAGCATTGAGCAGCGCGGGCCCGCGGGGGCGCAGCCTATTTATAAATACGCTACGTCTATCATAAGGACAAGGAGGATGTTGCACGTTAGACGGCCATATTCGGTGTATCAAGGAGTGCAAGCCCCGTTGTGAAAAGGACCATGAGGTCCAAAAAGGGCATGTTCTGTGGATCATGACAGCATTCCCCCTCCGAAGACTCGTTCCACCGGGTTTGCCCGGGTGTATGAGATGGTATCTTCTGAGCAATTGAGAGGTATTCAGGTTAGAAGCTGGTTCCCAGGTTCTTTCACTTGGAGGATATCCTTTCCATTCAACCATGTATTGAAGCTGACCCCGTTTATACCTGGGATCGCATATTCGGGACAGTTCATATTCCACTTGGTCGTCCACCACCACCGGAGTGGGTCTGCAAGATTTCCAGGAAGATCGGATGTAGGGTTTTAATAAAGAAGTGTGAAAAACTGGGTGAATCTTCTTCCAGCAGTCAGGTAGCTTGAGTCGGTATGAGACAGGATTTATGATTTCCTTGATGGGAAATGGACCATAGTACCGGGGGGCCAGTTTGTTTTGCCGTAAGTGTCGGGGTAGTAGCTTCAAGGACAACCAGACTTGATCATCAACTGCATTTAAAGGCCCTGGTCTTCTTTTAGAATCAGCATTTTGTTTAGTTCGTATTCTGGCCTTCTCTAAGTGTTCCTTGGCTTCCTTGTGTACATTGATGAGTGTTTCCATCCAGGAGTCAACGGTAGGAATAGGTGTGGAATGTGGAAGAACAGAAGGTAACACTGATGGATGAAATCCTTGACTGCAATAAAAGGGGCTGGTGTTGATTGCCGACTGATCTGAATTGTTGTACGCAAACTCAGCCACAGGTATTAGGAGCGACCAGTCGTCCTGAACCTTAGTGGCGAAACAGCGAAGGTATTGTTCCAGGTTCTGGTTTACACGTTCCGTAGCTCCATTGGTTTGTGGATGATAACCTGATGAGAGAGCACAGTGGATTCCCAGAATGCGACAGAGATGTTTCCAGAATTGAGAGACGTATTGAGGTCCTCGGTCTGATATGATCTTGGAAGGAAGTCAATGTAGGCGGAAAATGTGTTCCAGGAAGATTCCAGCTAGCTCTGATGAGGACGGTAGTTTATGCAGGGGTGTAAAGTGAGCCATGTGAGTGAACAAGTCAATGGTAACCATGATAGTCGTGTATCCCCTGGAAGGTGGCAATTCCACAATGAAGTCTGTAGCGATGAATTCCCATGGTCTTGTTGGTAGAATAGGTTGTAGTAGGAGACCTGCTGGTCTCTTGTTATCGTGTTTGCTCTGACTACAAATAGAACAGGCTTGGATGTACAGTTGTACGTCTGTCTTCATTCTAGGCCACCAAAATTGTCTTTGTATAAAACGGAGGGTGTTGGTGATGCCACGATGTCCAGAATTAAGGGTATCGTGGCAGAGGTTGATTATCCTTTGTTGTAATTTCTGTGTGGGGATGACTAGAGCATTATCCTTTAACAAGTATCCATCCTTGATTCTTAGATTCCATTGGTTCTTCCTTGAAATATCCTTCCAGAGTTCAGAGCATTGGGTTTGTATCCGAATTTCTTCGAGGAGACTGACTGCTTGGGCTACAAAAATCGTGTGGGGAAACATCTTGGGATAGGTCCGGTCTTCAATTGTTTCGTAGTCAGGACGTCGGGATAAGGCATCAGCAATTATGTTCTGTGATCCGGGGACATGATGGATGTGGAACTGGTACTGGGCAAAGAAGAAGGCCCAACGGGCCTGACGACTGTTCCTACACTCCAAGGATTGTAGAACTTGAAGATTCCGATGGTCTGTGCCGACCTGGACTGGATGTCTCGCTCCCAGGAGTAGGTGTCGCCATTCGGTGAAGGCTTGACGGATGGCTAACAGTTCCTTTTCCAGGACAGAGTAATGTGTCTCACTGGAAGTCAGAGTTCTTGAAAGAGAAGCAATGGGGTGTTCCATCTTGTCCTCAAACTCTTGCTTCAGCACTACTCCTATGGCGTAGTTAGAGGCATCCGTCTCCACTATGAATGGTCGATTTATGTCAGGTTGTGCTAGGATGGGGCTTGAGTAAACTCTGTCTTTAAATGTTGGAATGCCTTGTCTTGAGGTGTAGAGCAGAGAAAGGGAGTGTCTTTCTTCAAGAGTGCAATGATCAGCTGAACAATCTCAGAAAAGGTGGGTATGAACTTCCGGTAGAAATTGGCTAGCCCCAGGAAGGATTGAACTTGTTTCACAGAAGTTGGAACCGGCCAGGATAATATGGCTTTTACCTTCGACTGATCCATACCAATTCCTTCTGGACTAAGGACAAATCCTAGGTAATGAACAGAGGTCACATTAAACAGGCATTTCTCGGGTTTGGCTATGTTCACATAGTCGTAAGACAGCCTTGACATGTTCTTCATGCCTTAGAAGGTCCTTGGAATAGATCAGGATATCATCCAGGTAGACGATGATGAAGATGAACAGCATATTGGAGAACACCCTATCCATGAAACGTTGAAAGACGGCAGGGGCATTAGGAAGTCCAAAGGGCATTACCAGATAGTCGAAGTGTCCAAAGGGTGTTCGAAAGGCTGTTTTCCATTCGTCTCCTTCCCTGATACGGATCAGATAATAGGCACCCCTGAGATCCAGTTTCGTGAAGATTACAGCTCCTCTCACCGCGTCCAGGATATCTGAGATCAAGGGTAAAGGGTAGCGGTCCTTGAGGGTGCATTGATTTAATCCACGATAATCAAGGCAAGGTCTAAGTTCCTTGGTGTCCTTCTTGGGAACAAAAAACAGTGAGGCTCCAGCTGGGGATTTCGATGGTCTTATGGTGCCATTTTCAAGGTTGGCATCCAAGTATTCTCGTAGGGCTCTCTTTTCAGGTTCGGATAGGATGAACATCCTCCCAAAGGGAATCACTGCTGAGGGTTCTGTGTCTATGGCGCAGTCTTCAGGTCTGTGAGGGGGTAGAGCCTGGACTATGGGGGTTGAGAACACATCAGCATAACTCCGATAGGCCTTTGGAACCGATGTCATATTGGAAACCATGAGTGGAACTTGCTGATCTATTGATGGTTCTTTGGAAGGTGTCACGGATGATTCCAGGAATAGACAGTGAGACATACAAAACTCAGATCCAAGAAATAAGGATCCTGCTGCCCAGTTGATATAAAGATTATGCTTCTGTAACCAGGGCATACCCAGGACCATGGGATAATGGGCAGACTTAATGATGTCAAATCTGATCAGCTCTTGGTGATGGTTTATTGAAAGTTGTATCGCTTTAGTCTGCAGGTTTATAGGCCCTGAAGTGAGGGGTCTTCCATCGATCGCTTCCACCGGTTGCATGGTACTTCGTGTCTCGTACGGAATGTGGTGACGCGTAACCCAATCCTGATCAATGAATACTCCCATAGCTCCGCAGTCAACCAAGGCCAAAATGGAGTAGGTCTTATTCTTGGATGGCGCTAGAAGGGCCTGTACAAGCACTAGGCTGTTTTGTCCAGGAGAGTTCAAGGATGGAATAGACGTGGAGCAAACATCTCTCTCCCGAAGCCTTTCTCCATCTAGGATCAGGAGCTGGCGTTTCCCGAACGCCGAGGAGGAGCTAGAGGACATTCTCTAACCAGGTGTTTATCCGAGGCACAGTACATGCATAGCCCCGTATGAATCCTTCTCATCCTTTCTTGCATGGATATGGATCCACGGAAGGCTCCTATCCTCATAGGTTCTGGTTCAGTAGCTGACCCTGGATTTGTGTCAGTCTTGGAGGTAATCTCGAAGGATGCTGTCGGGGGGCGTTACTTTGGATTTCCTTTTTTGTGCCTTTCTTTCCTGGATATGAAAATCTATTTGCATGGCAAGGTCCAAAAGGGCCTGTAACGAGCTTGGGCGAGCCACTCTGGCCAATTCATCTTTCATCTCCTCATTCAGTCCCCTTCTGAAAAGTGTAGAACTTGCTTCAGGAGACCAGTCAGCTTCCTTGGTCAATTGCTTGAATCGGGTTACATATGAAAGCATATCCTGGGATCCTTGATGAAAGTCTAGCAGGCGCTCCTGGGCACTATAGACCTGCTCAGGTCGGTCAAACATGTTTTAAGGGCTCGTATGAAACCGTCGTAGTCATCCAGGAGGGCATCACCAGACTGACTAAGGGCGTAGCTCAAGTTAGAGCTTTTCCGGAAAAGTGTGAAATTATGAAGCCAACCTTAGCCCTAGGGGTTGAAAAGTAGTAGGGCTTAAAAGTAAAGTGAACCAAAAAGAATCGAGGAATCCACGATGGGTTTTTGCCCACCCATCATATTCGTCAACAAGGCGGCCCAGCAATAAGCTTTGCTTTGGGGCAGAATCACGGGATAGAACTAATTGTTTGAGAGTGGCGTTTTCCGCCTTTAAATTTTGTACCTCGGTCGTTAGTTCTTGCATGCCACGCATGAGATCCTGAACAGCCGCTTCCATGTCGGCTTCGACTTCGGTCGTTTGGCATCTCAAACTGTCAAGGAATTCCCCTTTTCTCACCTGGGCGCGATCCTTGTAGGATTTCTTGGGCGGTGTCTTCTTACACACGCACCTGGTCTTGTATAAGCCTGCGCAAGCCTCTTCTGGCTCCAGCGTGCGTTCAGAGCTTCAGGATTCAGACACTCTGGGATCCAGAACGAAGAATGTAAGCACACAGCACACGAGTCCGGGAAACAAGGAGGAAGGAAGAGGGTAATGGGAATGGAATTAGGAGGCCCAGGAACAAGGACAACAGTGTAGCGAACTACAGAGCACACGTCTAGTCGCTGCTTGCAGTAGCATTGAGACGCGCGGGCCCGCGGGGGCATGGCCTATTTGTAAATACTCTACGTCTGACATAAGGACAAGGAAGATATTGCACGTTAGACGGCCATGTTGGGAGTATCAAGGAGTGCAAGCCCGTTGTGACAAGGACCATGAGGTCCAAAAGCGGCGTGTTCTGCAGATCATGACAGAATGAATGGGAGATCAACAGTATATCTGGGGACCTCTCACTGATAGGAATCATGTTCAGAAGCTGAATTCCACTGCGACGAGTGAATGGAGTGAAGCTTAACCTTGAGCCCTTCTGGACGAGAAGAATTGCTGTTGCTCTCCTTCGCAATCTGAAAGCTGCTGCGTTTCAAGAACTGACCCAGAGAGGACCTGGTAAGGTGCCCTCTTCCCGAGCTACGTGGGACCATCGTGCACAGCTGATCGTTGCCTAAGCTCCCTGTTAGACAGACATGTGACAGGCTGCCGACCCGATACGGGGACTGGCATGGAACTCCAAGGAGAAGCGCCCAGACTGTTGTCCGTCACTGTCGTCGACCGCCGTTGCTGACTGGATCTGCGGTGCTCCCGTTGCCTAAGAAACTTCATTGATCCAAGGACGCTCTTGTCTGCATCGTCGCCGCTGTATCCTGCTGGAGAAGGCCTAACCGTCGACACGCTGAGGAGCATCCACCGGTGGGTTTCCCGCCACCCAAAGACCACAGAGATGCCAACGACTCGACGCCCTTGCTGGGCCACAGTTCTTCAACTCTTTGCGGTCCAGAACTATCGACACTTACGCTTCCCCGTCAACAAGCACCACTAGGAACGACGCGGCCACTTCACCATCGTAGCTCGACCTGTTTTCCGTCGGACGTTCGACGACCCGTGACTCCTGCCTGAAAGGGAGGACACTCAAGAAGAGTTGTCGATTTCCCTGACGCGGAACGCTACAACACCCAGGTACTTTGGGGTTGCAGAACTATTTCGAAGTCTAAGGGTGAACAATATGTGGACTGGGCTTGTATCTTTCTTCTACAGGTTGCCCAGGTGGGGGGATCTCCACACAGAACTGTGTCTAGGTAACGAGGCCAGTACTCTGCCTATTGTTCAACCATCTTGCTTTCCTTCCTCTCTCTACTGCTGGTTTCCTCTTTATTTTGATCTGTGTCATTCTGACCGTATGCCCTTTAAAAAGATCTAATAACGTTAGTGGTACCACTTTAGAATTGTACATATTTACCATTGTTGATTTTCGGAGTACAAAGTGGGTTATCGTGATCGTGTATATGACTTTGAATAATATTAATTATATAAAGACTGTTTTAACAGATACAGTGTGTGGACATTCCTTTGTGATGGCTGGGGGACTACACTGTACTTAAGAACCAGCTCGCATCACCTCCCGAGAAGCTAGGCATTGATTGCTCGTCCATTGCTACCGTAATAGAGAATCTTGGCAGGGGTCTCTGTGCCTCCCCTCTACCATATAGAGAACGGAAGTGCAGACCCCCCTCCGGTCTTTACAGCTGGTGGCAGCAGTGGGATGCTTATGGTTTTAAGACTCAGTGTATAACCGTGCCACTTACGAAGGATATCTGCACTTTGTTAAATTAAGGTCTAGTCGTGTACAAGATAACTGCATTACAAGCAATGGAATCTATTGCGAATGGTAAATTGACTCAGATGAGCTTAGAGGCTCTCCAGAGTGCTTGTGAAGCCAGGGAATAAGACTTTGTGGATAAGTCTAGGGAGGAGCTGATAGCTGCCCTGGTGGACTACCAGATCGATTGTGATACTCTTGAAGGGGGGATGCAACGAATGAGCACTTTACCCCGGGGGTTGTCGCCGAAGCCGATTCTGGGAATGCCGCCGTTCCTGCTGCCTCTGTTCCAAACCCCAGCAATTCTTTAGAGCTTGAGTTATTGAGGATGAAGTTAGCCTTTGAATATCACAAGTTGGAACTAGATGGTGAGATTAAGAAAGAGGAGTTGGCACAGCAAGTGGAACTCAAAAATAGGGATCTTGAACTCAAAGACAAGGACACTGAATGTCAGCAAATCCAGCTACAGAAAGCTCGAGTGGAGACTTCAGCTAAATCAGTCGAGAGTGTCAGGTCCCCAGCAACCAAGTTTATGAAGGATTTGGTCGGTGTATATGTGGAGGGTTCTGATACACTCCAATGGATTGAAGTGTTTGAGATGGCTTGTGCAATTCACGATGTTGATGAGAGATTGGGCTAAGTGTTTGTTAAGCAGAGTGCCTCAAACTGGATATGACTGTATCCTGAAGCTGAGTATGGAAGAAAGGGGTCAGTATGAGTGCATGAAGTCTGCTTTAATCTCCAAGTTTGGCAAAACGCCTACCCAATATCTTAAACGGTTCAGGGATTTTAGGAAACGAGAGAATGTGTCTTGAGTTGACTGGGTGAGTGCTGCGCACATGAACATGATGGGGTGGATTGATGGTTACAAAGTGAAAACGTTTGTTGAATTGTCTCACCTCTTGTTTTTTGAGCATTTTTCGGAAGACTGTTCACCAAAGCTGCGTCAGTATATTGCTGATCAGAACATTTTGGACCCCTTTAAGATGGCTACGTTGGCTGACAAGTGGGTCTCCCACCGGGTGTCCCCCAAGCACTCCAGTGGGAAGGACAAGGACAAAGAAAAGGGGGCCTCTCAGAAAGCTGAGGAGTCCCAAAAGCAATCACAGTCGGGTAAACCAAAACTTCCTCTCCGAAGACCCAAAATCCTAGTGGGGATAAGTCTGTTATGGGTGGGAGTAAGAGTAGTGGTCCGCCTGCTGCAAAGCAGGGTCCCAGTGGTTCCAGTACCGTACCCCGCACGCCCGGCACATGTTGGGATTGTGGGTCTCTGGATCACCGAAGGGGTGACCCAAGTGTAAGGGTAAGGCACTTAGAGTCCAGGCTGTCAGCCTGACCTATCCCTACTCCGTACCTGAGGTGGAGGCCACCGTCCTCCCCTCCTCCACTGGGATCACCTTCGGTGCTCCCGTAGCGATTTCCTTAGTGTCCCTTGGGGCCTGGGACCAGTACGCAGAAGTACTGGTGACTATCCTGCAAAACACTCGTAGGTTTTTGAGAAGTGTCCTCCTGAATGGCTAGCCTTCTACTGGTTTGAGAGACACTGGGGCAAGCAGGACAGTGGTGGACAGGACCCTGCTCAAGCCAGAGGACTATGTATGTGAGAACCATCAGGTTAGCTGGTGGGCCTCCCAAATAATCGCCTGTAGCCTTAGTCAACATTACGATTGGAGACAAGACAGCAAAGCTTCCGGTCCTGGTTCAGGACAACATGCCTGTGAATATTCTGTTGGGAAACCATGTGGTCGAATTGGGGATGATCACGGATGGTCTACCCATGGCTGCTGCGGCAGTCACCCGATCGCAGGTCACACAGGGTCCGGCTGCGAGCCCGGTATACTTGTCAATGGGGAAACCCAAGGCACGAAAGAAACGGAGGAATAAGAAGGCCGCCCCTGTGGAGGGAGCGCCTACTCCTCCCGCTGTTCCGACAGCACCCATTGGGATCCATGCACTGGACGGGCTGGGTCCAGTGATAAATCCCGTCTCAACTCCTGTGGGAGACGAGCCAGAAGACTTTCCTGTGGGAGAGGCTCTTAACCCGGAGGATCAACCCGACCTTCAATGCTTGTTGGCTGAAGGGGGACCCTCCCTGGCGGATTTATTGGGAGGGTGAGCTCCTTGTTAGTGAGCCCACTAAACCTGAACCTGGTGCCCTCAAGAAGTTGGTGGTACCCCAGGTTTACCGGCCTTTCCTGCTGCAGTTGGCACATGAGGTGCCCTTGGCTGGTCATCTTGGTACCAAGAAGACTAAGCAGAGGCTTGATGCCCATTTCTACTGGCCACAGATGGGAGTAGATGTGGAGTCCCACTGCAGGACCTGCCCAACTTGTCAGTTGTCTGGCAAGACTGGAGGCAGAGTCATCGCCCCACTGCAACCATTGCCAGTGGTGGGTACACCATTTGAGAGGGTTGGCATCGACATTGTCAGTCCCCTTGACCCTCCCACGTCGGGTGGACATCGGTTCATCCTAGTTTTGGTAGCTCATGCCACCAGGTACCCTGAGGCTATACCCCTTTGGACGGTTACGGCCAAGGTGGTTGCCAGGGCTCTCCTGGGCATTTTCACCTGTGTTGGATTCCCTAAGGAGGTTGTCTCGGACAGAGGATCCAACTTCATGTCGAGTTACATGAAAACCATGTGGAAAGAATGCGGGGTAACTTACAAATTCTCCACCTCTTACCACCCCAGCCCAACGGTTTGGTTGAGAGATTTAACAAAACTCTCAAGGGCATGTTAGGCACTTTGGAAGAGCCCCTCCGGAAGAAGTGGGATCTTCTCCTGCCATGCCTGCTGTTTGCTTACAGGGAGGCACCTCAAGAGGGTGTTGGTTTCAGCCCCTTTGAGTTACTCTTTGGACATCCCGGGAGGGGGCCCCTCGTCTTGATCCGAGAAGGTTGGGAGGCCACCCCTCCAGGTCCCGACAAGCAAGTGGGGGACTATGCGTTAGGCCTCAGACGGAGGATGACACAGATGATGGGTCAGGCAACAGTGAATCTTAAGGCCAGCCAGGAAATTAATAAGTACTGGCATGACCTTAAAGCATCGCAAGTGGATTGGACTCCAGGACAGGAGGTCCTCGTGATGGAGCCTACCAAGCCTCAGGATTTGGCGGATAAATGGACTGGACCCTTCAGGATAATCTCCAAGATGGGCATGGTCAATTACCTGGTTGACATGGGAACCTCTGGGGTAGCCCCTCAGATTTTCCATGTTAACAGGCTCAAGTCTTTCCACAGGTGGGCCGAAGTCTCACGCCTCTTGCTAGCTTCAGGACGAGAAGATGAGAGTGAGCCCCTTCCTGATTTGCTGCATAGCAACCCTCGGGATGGCTCCGTGGAGGGAGTGCATCTCTCTCCCGATCTGAGGACAGAGCAGCAGAAGGCCTGCCGGGCTTTGCTCCGGCAGTACGCCTCTCTGTTTTCACTGACACCAGGCCTTACACCGTGGTGTAGGCACGAGATTGACACTGGTGACAGTGTGCCTGTCAAAAGCAGGTGCTACCGTATAGAACCACATCCAGGCTGAGGTCCCCAAGATGTTGGATCTGGGTGTTATTGTACCCTCAACCAGTCCCTGGTCCAGTCCTGTGGTCCTTGTCCCCAAGGCAAGTTCCCAGGCAGGTACCAAGGATTGGAGGTTCTGTGTGGACTACCGAGGAGTCAATGCCGTCACCAAAGCTGACGCGCACCCTTTGCCCTGGGCTCATGAGCTCGTGGACACCATAGGTGCTGCCAAATTTGTGCGCACCTTCGACCTTACCTCAGGCTATTGGCAAATAGCTCTGACGGACCATGCCAAGGAAAAGACAGCGTTCTCAACACCAGAGGGACTCTACCATTTTAGGGCCATGCCTTTCGGGCTGAAGAACGCCCCTGCCACTTTCCAGAGATTAGTCAACCATGCACTCAGTGGGCTGGAAGCCTTTTGTGTGGCTTACTTAGATGACATTGCCGTCTGCAGTTCCACCTGGGAAGAGCATTTGACCCATCTGGACAAAGTGTTGCAGGCGTTAAAAAGGGCTAACCTCACTATCAAGGCCACCAAGTGCCAGATAAGTTACCTATCTTGTTCATGAGGTAGGAGGAGGTCAAATCCAACCTCTCCCCAGTAAAGTACAGGATGTACAGGACTGGGAGACTCCCACTACTCAAACCCAGGTGAGAGCTTTTCTGGGCCTCACTGGGTATTATCGCAATTTCATGGCAGACTATGGAACCATAGCTGTACCCCTGACAGCGTTGACTTCGCCCAAGCAACCTAGGAAGGTTAATTGGACTGAAGACTGTCAGAGGGCCTTTGATGGCTTGAAAGAAAGTCTGTGTCAGGCCCCTGTGCTGTGTGCGCCGGATTACAGCAAGCCCTTTATCGTTCAAACTGACACCTGCGACACCGGAATTGGAGCTGTCTTGTCCCAGTTAGATGACAAAAGAAGGAGAACATCCAATCATATTCATCAGTAGACAATTTAAGGGTAGGGAACTTAGGTGGGCTACTGTTGAAAAGGAATGTTTTAGTATTGTTTGGAGCCTTAGGCATTTTAGACCTTACCTTACCGGGTCTACCTTCAAGGTCCAAACCGATCATAAGCCCATGAGGTGGCTTATGCAGATGAAGGGTGAAAACCCGAAACTGCTCAGGTTTTCCATTAGTATGCAAGGGCTAGACTTTACCATTGAGCACAGACCAGGGAAGAGTCAAGATAATGCAGATGGCCTTTCCAGAAGGCATGTTGACCGTCTGGATGAGGGTGCCTATCCCATGGGAGATTAGGCACCAACCACCTCAGTCTGGGGGGGGGCGACTGTGATGCTGGAAATGCATCGGAGGAACAGGACCTTCGTATCCTTGTCCTTTACTGCTTTTTATCGTGTGTTCTGTCGTATTTTCCGCGCAGGAGTTCATGTGGGACTCCTGGCGATTCAGCTCTCTCTCTTTTGGTTTGGTGAACAGACCCCTGGGATACCCTTATGGCACCCATGGGTAGGGGTACAACCCTGTGCCCCTAGTGTATGTTTTAGGGAACTTGTGTGTGACCCAGAGAGCAGGGTACGGGCTGGTGTTAGCTCCGTGCTGAAATGACTGGTGCCCTGAGCGTCCTCCATTTTGGGATGCCCAGGCCCTATCATTGGAATCGGTAGATTCCTGATGGAGACAAAATGGCCCCCATGGCCTCTTGCCTTCCATCACCTGTTACCTTGATCTTCCCGAAGTCCCGGGAAGCCCTGCCTCTGTCCCTTCCCCCTGACTGGAAGTTCCATATATGGTAGTGTGGAGAACTGCCGACCAGACTGGCTGGAGCCTTCTCAACGACCGTATGTTGTGGGTACGCCTGTGGGTAGGACCTGGGTGAATGGCGTGTGTGACGAATATGCATTCTATGTTGTGACTGTCTAGTATCTGGTGTTTGACACAATGGTTGAGACAGCCCTGCCCGAAACCGGTATGAATGCAGCTTGGAGTGTTCAATGGCTTGGTACTTGTCCCAATACACATAACTTGTTGTGAGTGTCTGGAGAGAAGTGAATGGCCTGAATACCTTGTGTACCCGATTGGTTGACTGCCTGCATGAATGCCCGTAGTTGTGATTGGATGCTTGAGTGCGACCCAGCAGAATGAATGGGAGATCAACAGTATATCTGGGGATCTCTCACTGCTAGGAATCGTGTTCAGAAGCTGAAGTCTACTACGACGAGTAACTGGAGTGAAGCTTAACCTTGAGCCCTGCTAGATGAGAAGAATTGCTGTAGCTCTCCTTCGCAATCTGAAAGCTGCTGTGCTTCAGGAACTGACCCAGCGAGGACCTGGTGAGGCGCCCTCTTCCCGAGCTACGAGGGAGCATTGTGCACAGCTGATCGTTGCCTAAGCTCCCTGGTAGACAGACCTTCGACAGGCTGCCGACCCGATACGGGGACTGCTGCGGAACTCCAAGGAGAAGCGCCCGGACTGTTGTCCGTCACTGTCATCGACCGCCGTCGCCGCCTGGAGCCGCCGTGCTCCCGTTGCCTAAGAAACTTAATTGATCCAAGGACACTCTCGTCCGCATCGTCACCACTGTATCCTGCTGGAGAAGGCCTGACCGTCGACGCGCCGAGGAGCATCCACCGGTGGGTTTCCCGCCACCCAAAGACCACAGAGACGCCGACAACTCAACGCCCTTGCTGGGCCACAGTTCTTCAACTCTTTGCGGTCCAGAACTATCGACACTGAGGTGCCCCGCACACCTCTTCCTTGCAAGACGTTTACGCTTCCCTGTCAACAAGCACCACTAGGAACGACGCGGCCACTTCACCGTCGTAGCTCGACCTGTTCTCCGTCGGATGTTCGACGACCCGTGACTCCTGCCTTAAAGGGAGGGCACTCAAGAAGGTTGTCGATTTCCCCGACGCAGAACGCTACAACACCAAGGTACTTTTGCGTTGCAGAACTATTGGGAAGTCTAAGGGTGAACAATATGTGGACTGGGCTTTTATCTTTCTTGTACAGGTTGCCCAGGTGGGGGGGGATCTCCACACAGAACTGTGTCTAGGTAACGGGGCCAGTACTCTGCCTATTGTTCAACCATCTTGCTTTCCTTCCTCTCTCTACTGCTGGTTTCCTCTTTATTTTGACCGTATGCACTTTAATAAGATCTAATAACGTTAGTGGTACCACTTTAGAATTGTACATATTTACCATTGTTGATTTTCGGAGTACAAAGTGGGTTATCGTGATCGTGTATATGACTTTGAATATTAATTATATAAAGACTGTGTTTTAACCGATACAGTGTGTGGACATTCCTTTGTAGGGGCTTGGGGACTGCACTGTACTTAAGAACCAGCTCACATCACCTCCCAAGAATCTAGGCCTTGATTGCTCATCCATTGCTAACGTAATAGAGAATCTTGGCTGGGGTCTCTGTGCCTCCCCTCTACCATATAGAGAGCGGAAGTGCAGACCCCCCCTCCGGTCTTCACAATGTTGACTGAAACACGTTTGTTTACAAAGTCAGTAGAATGTCTTCCATCCCTGAATTGTAAGGCAGAGACAGATGCCGCACTAACGATCAATCACATTGTCTCTTGTTTCAGCCTCCCACAAAAGATTGAGTCAGATCGAGGAAGTCATTTTACCAGTGAGGTGGCGGTGAAGATGTGCGAGATTCTAGGGGTAAAAAGAAAACTCCACATTGCCTGCCGCCTGGCCTCAAGCAGGGGGTAGAGAGATACAAGACAAATGTGACCATCTTAAAGAAGTTTGTGTCAGACTCTGGACCTAATTGGGAGATTCAATTACTGCTTTTCCTGATGGCTATTAGGTCTACAACAGCTGCTGCAACTAAAATGTCTCCACTTGAGCTTATGACCAGAAAATAAAAGCGGTTACCTCAGCATCTGCGCTATAGAACCCAAGAGCAGACACTGATAAATGCGTACACCACTCATGAGTATATGAAACATGTAAGCAAACACCTCCAGCATGGTTTTGCTCAGTGCAATTTAGAAAAGTCAGCTTAAAGAATGAAAACACATTATAATCTAAAGACCACAAAAAGGAGTAACACGTAGGTGACCAGGTTTACCAGGAACCAGACCAAGGAATGGAAAGTCCTTCTGTCTTGGTGTGGGGACTTTGTATTTGTAGATAAACTATCACTTATTGCCTACAAGATCCACTTGCCACAAGGAGAACAGATGGAGGAAAAATGGGAACACATCAATCAGTTGAAAAGCTCTCATCCGAGACAAGCTTTGTGACTGATTGAGGAGCCCGGAGAAAGTCGAGCTGAGGAACCATCTGAGGAATGAGAGGCGAGGATGAAAACCCTAGATGGAGACCTACAACACGCAAGTAGGTTAATTGATATTTTTATTTTTTTTTATTTGTGTGTACCAAAAACTGTTTGGTTTTACAAAAAAGAAGAAGCACTCTTGAAAGTAGCATTCATTTATTTGGACTTGTTCACCCAGTTTCCTTCAATGCTTCCTTTTCTATTTGTGCTAAAGCGATTTGCAGAATTTTTACTGTAGCGATTACCCAGGAGGTTTTTTGTCCACTTATCAGGCGTTGCCACCAAAACTCTTCCTCGCAGTCAGAGAAGGTCTCTAGGACAGGAGATAGGGCATTTTTTCTGATTTATGTAGCGCCGAGCATGACATCAGTAGATGGCGAACTGATTCGACTTCCTCTGCACTTTTGCACAACCTGCAGGTGTTAGTATTTGCTAGGCCTCTGATATGCAAGATTTCATTGGTCGGTAATAAGTTTAATCTTGCTCTTAGGAAGAACTGTCTTAACGGTCTGCTGGGAAATTCTTTTGTAGATTTCCGCTAGTTCATTTACTTTTCTTGGCAGTAGTGGCAGGTGGCTTAAAAGTGTATTCTTTTCTGCCATCTCCAAGGTGCCTATCCAGTCAAGTTCCTCTAGTTTTTTTTATTATGAGAGGATTCTGCATTAGATCCTCCTGTGTGCTGGCAATGGACTTCAGTTGGTCTTTTTATTTTGGCAGCGTATAGTGATAGCATTTTCGATCCAGCTATCTTGGTTTCTGTGCTTATCACTTGATACAAGGGTGATTGCTCTGGTAGCTGGATGTTCCTGTATAAAGACATGCTGCTGTTTTCCTTCTCTTTCGCTTTTAGGGAGAGGAGTCTCAACTCTCTCCTAATTGCCGGAAGTGAGGTTGATTTGGGGAGAGACAACACGGACCTCCAAAAGAAGCCTTCGATCCTTTGCCAGATCTCCTCCGGTAACATTGGCATTGCCTCCGTGCTGTAGATCAAACACGGGACCACTTTTGCTTTGTAGTGCTTGAGTAGGGGGATCAAAGAAAAGCGACCAAATTTGTTGTCCAGCATGCGAGCTTGTGTTGTCAATGATCTCGCTTTGGTCCAGATGAAGCTTTGCATGCTCGCTTCTAAGCGAGTGTTGTCCAGCATGACCCCCAGATATTTGAATTCAGAGACAACTTGGATTTTGAAGTTTTCTAGTTGCCAAGATGTAAAGTTTGCCTGTTTGTTCTTTCTCTCCAGAATCATTATCTTGTTTTTTTTTGTTGTTAAGTTGCAGCTTATTGGTTTCAATGTCGTCTGATAGGCCTGCAGCGTCAACTAACCAACCTATCAGTGTTTGGTCATCCAGGGTGATATAATCAGCGTAGAACGTTCTTGGGACCGGGGTCCGCCCAATTTTTGGTGGAAATACTTTCACAGCTGTTGAGTCTTTCTAGTCACCTATGAAAGCTGTGAACAGCGCCGGGGCCAAGGGACAGCCCTGCTTCACCCCTCTTGTAATGGGGATTTCGTCCGATAGTGTGCCGTTTCTGTTCAGCTTCACCCGCATTGATGTTCCTGAGTATAGGGCTTTAATCGGCTAAAAGATCTTCTTTGGGCAGTTTCCGGCTGAGGGTTTTGCCCATAGTAGTGATCTGTCTACCCTGTCAAACGCTTGGGTGAGGTCTATGAATGCTAGTTACATCTTCGTAGTCCCCTCTTTTTTTATATTGCATTTTATTGAATTTAAACAACAACACAATCAACGAAAAATACAAGAAAAACACAATCAAAGCATACGCATTCAAGGAACGAATCAATAAGTGAAGGCACAATAAGAGTCAAATGATCTCCATTTGTCGCCCTTTCCATCTGCAGTTCAGTCTAGCGTCTTAGGGCCTCATGATGTTACTGGAATTCTCTCTCCTCCCATTTGTCCCAAATCTTAGAAGCTTTGGTAGGGCAGCCTCTTGCTTTATAAACTCTGCGCTCTAACATTGCAAGCATGCCCATATCATCTGCCCATTGTTCCAGTGTTGGGGACTCTGGGGCTCCCCATTTTTGTGCAATGTTCCGCTTCATCAGTCCTGCGGCCGTAGATAGGAGCAATCCTTCCCATTTATCAGTGGTGTTCTCATCGGGAGAGCCCAGCAGCAACACCTTCAGGTCCATTGTTATATTGCGGCCTAGCACCCTGGATAGTTCATTGCAGCATTTCCCCCAGAAAGTCTGAATCCGCGGACATTCCCAGAGGATGTGTATGAATGTACCAACCTCCCCCCCGCAACGGAGGCAGTTCGGGTTTGGGGCACGTTTCCAGCCATGCATCATGGTTCTTGGGTAATATATTCTGTGAAGGATTTTAAGTTGGACCAAGCAGAGTCTGGAGGAGATAGCAATCTCCCTGGGATGCATTAGGATCTGGATCCAGTCCTCCGGTCTATGGCTCCCACATCGTCCTCCCATTTGGATTTAAGACGAGGGAGTTCCGGAGTAGCAAAGGAGGACATAGCATTATACAGTATAGAGGTGACCCTAGTAGGGATATGTGCTGGGAGTATTTTTCCGTTCTATGGGTGTGTATTCGGGAATAGCAGGGTCCAGCTGGATATGTGTTCGTAGGGCATGAGTCAGTTGGGTATGGTGATAGCATTTGGTCGTTGGAAGGTGAAATTTCTGTTGCAATGCTACAAAGGAGGCTATTTCCCCATCTATCAAGACATCCCCAATCCGTGTGATTCTGGCCTCCACCCATTTGGGCCATGGTCTGTATTTCCCCAGTTCGGCCAGGTTACCGTTGAGCCACAGGGGTTGTGCCGTGGTGATCTTGTCTTTCCATCCCACATAGGCGTGGGCCCGTCTCCAGACCCTTGAGACATGTGTTGCCATTGTTTGGGGTAGGGGTCTGTGGGGGGGCTGGTAGAGCAGGGGTAATGGGTCAGTATCGTGGATGGCTGCAATTTCTGCCTTCATGTGCGGGAGTTCCCTATCCCCATGCAATAGGTCGTTAACCACTGCCAGTTGGGAGGCCCAGTAGTAAGCTCAGAGACAGGGGACGCCGATACCCCCCCTCCCAAACCGATCTCTGGAGTGTAGCCAGTGCAATACGAGGCTGTCCCCCTCCCCATATGAGGTCTCTAAGGAGGGAGTCGAGGCGGTCAAATTCGGCGTCCTGAATCTCCAGTGGTGCATTTTGTAATACATAGAGGAATCTGGGCAGGGTGATATTCTTAAAAAGGGCGGCTCTGCCCATTAGTGTCATGGGGAGAAGCCTCCAGTGGCGGACATCGTCTTTAAAACGGTCCATGATCAGCTGGAGGTTATGGGCTGCGTAGCGCGTCAGGTCCTCCGATATCCAAATCCTAAGATACTGGAAGCCGCTTGGTTCCACCTTATATGAGCATTCCTGGGGGACGGCCAGTGTACCATCCTTTACCGGGAACAGGATAGATTTGTCCCAGTTGATTCTCAGCCCACTAAATTCTCTGTATCGGATGAGCATTTGCGTTACTATGGGGCAGGTTCGTATCGGGTCACCCAAGTATATCAAGAGGTCGTCAGCGTACAGAGACGCCCTGTCTTCGTGTCCCTCCAGCCACCTGAATCCCAACCAGTCCCTGCTCTGGCGGAGCCACAGGGCGAGTGTCTCTATCGCGAGGGCGAAGAGAAGGGGGGGACAGGGGGCATCCCTGCCGTGTGCCCTTACCCAGGGGGAAAAGTTCAGAGGGCCACCCATTTACCTTCACCTCTGCTTGTGGGTCTGTGTAGAGAGGTTGTACCCATCCCAGGAAGTTGTCCCCAAATCCCATTCTTCGCATAGTTTTCCAGAGGCTGTCCCAGCGAACCGAGTCGAATGCCTTTTCAAAATCTATGGCAAGTAGTGCAAGCGGTTTGTCTATGATAGGGGCCCTTTCCAGCAATAGGTGAAGGCGCCGCAAGTTCATACGTGTCGATTTATGTGGCATAAACCCACATTGGTCCGGATGGACCAGGGAGGTAATTACCGCTTGCAACCAGTTGGCCAGGATCTTGGCAAGGATTTTGGTTTCGCTATTGAGTAATGAGATAGGCCTATAGGAGGCACATTGCTCGGGTGGTTTACCTGGTTTGGGAATAACGACTATCGTGGCTTTGCGCAGATCCGATGGGAAAGCGCCTTGGTCGCGGGCCCCGAGAAACATTTTGTGAAGGTATGGTGCCAGTTTTTCACCACCCAATTTCTTCCAGGTCTCGACCGGGATCCCGTTGGGGCCTGGTGTTTTCCCCGACTGCAATTGAGCTACAGCCTCAGCGATCTCTGCTTCAGTGAGAGCCGAGTCCAGTTGTGCCCTCTGTTGTTCCGATAGGAATGGCAGGGTGATATTGTCTAGTAGGGAGGGATCCAGAGGGGACACTGGGGCGGCGTACAAAGTAGCATAGAAGTCAGCAAAAGCTTGTGCTATATCCCTGTCTGAGTGGCATTTTCCCTTCTGCGGGGTTATGATCTCTCTAACGTGCCGTTGACCCTCATCTCTTCTCTCAAGCCAGGTCAACATTTTCCCAGCTTTGTCCCCGTGTTCATATACCCTTGCCCTGGAGTCTTGGTGGGCTTGCCTGGCGTTGTCTAATTCGATGTGTCGAAGGTGTTCTCTAGCACCCTTAAGGGATCTGAGAGACTCCGGGCTTGGGTCACGAATATGTTTGGCTTCCCAGTCGCCCACATCAGTTTCCGCCTCCAGCAGCTTCCGAAGTCGCTCCCTTTTGTTACTCGCTACCCAGGAAATCGCCTTCCCCCTCAATAACGTTTTATATGCTTCCCATATCGTGACTGGGTCATCGACCGTAGGGGTATTAATTTCAAAATATTCATTTGTTACTTCCGTGAGGTGGTCAACAAGATCAGGGGAGCCCAGATAGTAGCTATTCAGCCACCATGATCGTGGTGGGATTTCCCTTTGTATTCGCAGTACCGCCATGAGGGGTGAGTGGTCTGAGATGCCTCGAGAGAGTAGGTCTGCAGTGGTCGCCCTGTGTATATCGGTGTTTGGGAGGAAGAGGTAGTCTAGTCTGGACATGGACCTGTGTGCTCCCGAGTGGAATGAGTAGGCCTCGTCCACAGGGTGGAGATGCCGCCACACCTCCCGAAGGCCCAGGGAGACGCAAATTTTGCTAGTTTGGTGGGAGTGTTCGGGTTACGGTCCCTGATGTGAGTGCGATATTTTATATTACACATGACGTCATTAAAATTGCCCCCCAAAATCCACGTATCAGGTTGGTGTTTTGACATAAGGGTGACCAACTCCTCCAGGAATTACTCTCCCAGTCCTGGCGGGGAGTACACTGACGCAATGGCCAGCGTTTCTTGTCCCAGTGTTCCTATAACCACCACATAGCGACCCCGGGGGTCGTGTTCAACTATTAGCGATGTGAATGGGACGCGTTTATGAATCAGGATAAGAGTCCCTCTGGATCCCATAGTGTATCCCGCATGTAGGGCCAGTCGGTAGTTGGTTATACGAAAGAAAGTGCAGCTAGTCCCAGCTAAGTGTGTCTCATTTATCAGGGCGACGTCGGGAGAATGTCTGTTCAAGAACTGCAGAACAAGAAGTCGCTTGATTCCGGACCCCAGTCCGTTCACGTTCCATGTGATTACTTTGAGAGACCTGGGACGCTCAGGGGTTGATGCGTGGGTGAGTGTGGTCACCATTTATTGTGTACGGTATCAGGTTCACAGACATTATGGGCTGTTTCATGGAGTTGCCATATTTTGGGTATGTTGTGTGGCGTGATCCATTAGTTTCGTGAATGCGTAATAAACGTGTATTAATACTATAACAAAAACAACATAAACTCACCCATCCCCCCTCCCTATACTCCATCCCAACACAAAGTACCTGTCGCCCGAACATCGTTGGCACTCGGAACTAGAGTGTCAGCTCAAACTTGGGGTCCTGGCTGGCAGGCGAACAGAGGGGGCCCCCTCTGGTCCGCAGCTCCTACCACCTTTGAGCATTCAGTAGTTCTTAGGGTCCACTTATGAGGTAGGCCTCTCTTCAGTTCGATATTCCATCACTTCCTAGTGCTCGTTGGTTTCCCTCGCTTCAGTTGGTGGGGTTTGCCGTTTGTTCCAGGATCGCTGGTTCCTGGGCCTCCGGGTGCCCCCCGGAAGGAGGGCGATCCGCCCCAGGCCGGGGTCTCCTTCCCTGATCTGTTGGTCTTGCCATCCAGTCTCCTTCAATGTGCGTTTCCGCCCATCTTCAGGCCTCCTCCGGATCCGTGAAGTGAACTGTGGTTCCCCTGTGGTGGATCTTGAGTTGGGCTGGAAACAGCAGTCCGTATCTTACTTTCATGTGAAATAGTTGTCTCTTCAGCGGTTCAGACGACTGTCTTGCCCTCTGCATCTCCCGGGTGTAGTCAGGGAAAAAGGCGATTAAGGAGCCGTTATGGGTGATTGTACCCTTAGAGCGGGCCATTTGAAGGAGTGCATCTCTGTCCCGATAGTTAAGGAATCTGGCTATGATCGTCCTGGGTGGTGCGCCTGGTATAGGCCTGCCCGATGGCATTCTGTGAGCTCCCTCCACCAAGAAGAACTTAGCGAAGGGGTGAGGCGCATAGATGTCCGCCAACCATTGTTCCGGGAAGAGCTCCATACTGGGCCCTTCCTCCCACTCCGGGAGGCCGAGCATGTGTATATTGTTGCGGCGCGATCTTCCTTCCCCCTCATCCACATGGGCCTCTAACATTTTCAGACGATTTAGTGTCTGGGAGAGTTGTTGATTAATGCCTCTAATGTTATCTTCAGTCCCCGAGATGCGCTGTTCCGCCTCCCCCGTACGAGCGGAGAGTTTCTGCAAGTCGTGGCGCAGAAAGGAGACATCCGCCGCTATACTGTCAATTTTCATCTCCATCGAGGAGCGGGAGCTGGCGATGGCGGCCATCACGTCTCTCAGGGAGCGGGCAGTCTCGTCCTCAGGGGGGGAGTGTCTGTGGTGTGTGAGACTGCGAGGCCTGGGCCTGTGCCACCGCAAATTGGTCCATCTTGCTTTGCATAGAGGCTTTTTTCAATTCGTCTTTGCCCATCCTTGGAGAGAGGCAGTTTCGCGGGGTTATGCACGCCCGAGAGGGACCGAGGCTTGCTGTGGGTCGGGTAGGACAGCGTGTGCGACGGCAGTCCCGGTCAGGCGAGTTTTCCCACCAAGGTCTCTCGCAAGTGTGGCTTGGAGAGGGCCTTCCACCTCGGGTTTACCAATGCGTGGGTTTGGGCTGGTGACTGGGGCCACTCACCGGCCTCGCTGGATGTCGCGGTAAGAGAGTCTTCCCTGTTCGGCCGTTGAACTCCTCGTGGGCCAGAGATGGTCTGGCGATTTCTGTCAGGTCTGCTTGCAGTACCATCGCTCCCCGCAGCTCGACAGGCCCCGAATTGCATCATGCACCAGCGGCGGCCATCTTGGGAGCACGGGAGCCCTCTCCGTTTCGCTCTTCACTCGCCTCGGGTTTGCTCTTGGGGCTCCGATTTTCCCTGAATTTTGCATCCGATGGTGCCCCAGTGCGTCAGCTATCGATACAGGCGTCAGAAGTGTATAGAACTCTCAGGAATCAGGCTATAAAAGACAGGATGTTTGCGGCGGTCATGGAGCCGATCAAACTCACGTATGCTCCATTGCGCTGCTGGCCACGCCCCCCCGTAGTCCCCTCTTGAGTTTTGCTTTTGAGGATGCTCAGGATCAAAATGTTTACAATGGTCCCAGATTTTTTTCGAAATCCAGCTTGAAATGGGTCATTTAGGGATGCAGCTTTGACCCAAGCTTGAAAGTCCTATAGTAGAAGCGTGCCAAACACTTTTCCAATCGTGTCAAAAAGGGCGATTGAACTGTAGTTTTGCGGGTTTAAGCCCAGATGCAGAGAACCATGTGCTTTCAGGGAAATGAGACCAAGAAACAAAAACAAAACTGTTACTTATTTTATTGAGTAGTTTTGAGACCGAGAGACTTACAGAATTGTGGCACAGCTAATTTTAAAGCTAATTTTCAGGCAATGGTATTAATGAGACTCATTTTGATGCAATTTTGATTTTTTCTTAGTTCCAAAAATGTGTTTCTAGCTGCCCTGCAATGTCCTGAATTTGAAAGTTGGGGAGCTAATGGCTCGTCAAATTAAATATTGGTTTATGAGGTTTCATATTCCCAAGTATGTTAGTTATCAAATAAAGGGCAAAAATCCATAGCGCACGCCTTGCTATAGCATGCAGAAATGAAAGTAACCTCTACCGAGTGGTTATGAGGAGGGGGATATTTATATCTATTTATCATGGCATTTATCAGTAAATTAGTCAAATTTGCCATGTATGGACTTTTTAAGGCAAAAAGAGGTCATGAAAAATTGTAAATTATATTATATGTACCTCTACACGTCACTTCAGCTAAGGGCCTATCGGCACAGAGGGGCTGGCTCTCGGGAGGATAATCTTCCAATGAAATGTTAGCACCAATAAACTGCCACCTTCTAATTTTAATAATTGGAGCTGTGGCTGATACATTAAAAAGCACATTCTCTATACAGACAACACCAACAAGGACAGACAGGATAGACAGAGAAGGAGAAAAGGGAGAGCTGCTAAACATCTTGGAGGACTTGCCCTTAAGCCACCTTGGGGGATCCCTGAGACAGCTTCCTAAACCCATCTTGGGTGGTGAGGCATTCACATTGAGAGTCCTTAACTTTGCATGGCAAAGAGAAACTAGGGAAGCCAACAGCTGACAGGGCCCTGATTCTTAAGGAGAGCTACTGAGGGATGGATGCAGGGACTACCTTTAACCAAATCCTGTGACCAGACCCCAGCTGATTTTCCTGAGGAACCTGGCTGTCTTCCTCAAGCGCCCCGAAACAGAGGTCCAATGTAAGTAGAATTGATCCATTAGAAACCTAGTGTGTGGGGTAACTGAGTGCCTTAATATCTTCCCTCTATAGTGGGTGGGGAGGGGCCGATTGTGTAGCTCCTCAGCATATTTGACTGCATATTAATTTAATGAACTCCCAAATAAATTGACACGGGGGAAGCTTGGAAGATTTCAAAACTTCACCCTTTCTCCTAGAAGGAATAATGTTATGGTCACAAAGTAATTGGGGGGTCATTGCCTTAAAAACAAAATGGGCCTCATTACGAGTTTGACGGTAGCCGTGCCGGTAAAACCGGTACGGCTGCCGCCAAACTTGTCAAAATACCAGCACCCGTCAATAAGGAATTACCGGGTAATTCCGACCTTGCCGAACCCGCTAATTCCGTCATTGCCGGGTGCCGGTGCTTGTCAGTCCCCATTCCCATTTGAGTTGTAAAAGGTGCCGGCGCATCCCACTTGCTTTGCTTGCGGGTGCCACTCGCCCGCTAGTTCAGACCTGGCAGGCTGACAGGCACTCGCGAGCACAGCTCGTAGTATGGCGTTCCGGGAACTACGGTACCGGTAGGCTTACCGATACTGTAGTTCCTGGACCGCCATACTCGTAATGAGGCTCAATGTGTAATTGCCACAATTCCCAAACCTTGCCTTTAAAACACGAGGGTCCTTGTCCCTAAAATCCAATTCCAACTGATACCCCTTCACAAAACAAGTTATCTTTGCTTGAAGTACGATTACAGTTGGGTAGGGAAAAGCACACACTACGGAGGGTGAATAAAGCTTTGGAAAATCCCCCGTTGTGTGTCCTTTGTCCCATTGTATCCTCTTTTTAATGCTACCAATGTGTTTTGTAGCTTGAGGTAGCCCCTCTTTTCGATCATTGTAGAGTAAGGGCTATCCAGCAGCTTCGAGTTCAACTAATCATAACAATGTGTACTGTCACTTGCCTACCACAGCCTATCGAGCAACACTCATTAACTTGATAGCCCCATTTATTATCACTGTATATTTCACCATGCCTTCCACGTCAGCCCCAGAGGGTGCAGGAGCCTCTCACATGCAACTTACCTCCATATCCCCTTGTAGCACAGCACAGGGAAACCTTAGACTCAGGGCACGTCTACCTAAAATATTCGACCCTGTCAAAAAATATAACATTAACTTGGATCACCTCCGACTAAAAGGCCCTTTGGAAACTACCACTCTTCCTAGCCGCAAACCCCCCCTAAAAAGAAACAAGACTACTACCAACCGACCTGACACCATCAACCTGAGTCCTATACCACAGGCAGAACCCCCTGACCTGAAAGGTGCATTAATCAATGCTAGATCTCTAGTCGCTCATGCTACAGACATAGCAGACACTATCCTGGAAAATGACCTTGACTTCATCGCCATTACTGAATCCTGGCTCCACGAGGCAGCAGGTCCAGCACTTACGCTAGCAGTCCCGGACAACTATACTATCCTTAGAGCTGATAGACTAGATGCACGAGGTGGAGGAATAGCGATCATCGCCAAAACTAATATCTCCATGAGAGTCACCTCTACACCTAACCTTAAATCATGTGAATCTCTCTCCATTAAACTTCCCACCGCCAACTCTCAAACCTTAAATATCCATCTCCTCTACAGACCCCCAGGCCCAAGCAGTACATTTAATGAAGATTTTACTGCTATTATCTCTGAGAAGTTAAAAAACTCCAGACAGACATTAGTGCTAGGAGATTTTAACTTAGGTTACAATGATATTAATGATCTCCAAGCCACTACTGTAGCTAACATCCTGGCAGAACGAGGCTTCACGCAGAAAGTGAATGTGTCCACCCACACTAAAGGGAGAACTCTAGACTGGGCTGCCAGTCACAACTGCAACCTCTCCATTACCTCCATCGCCCCCCAAATATGGACGGATCACCACCTAATTTCCTTTACTCTCAATACCAAAAGACCCACTGCTCTAACACTACCCCCCGCCACTCCTACCTTAACTAGAAACAAGAAAAATATCACAGTAGACAATATCCTGCCCCACATCCTACCGAATCTTAACTCCCTACCTGACCATTTTGACCCAGGCCTCCTAGTGGAGGAATTCAATAAAGCCATGACCACGGCTCTCGACAGCACTGCTCCACTTAAACTTAGGAACAGTAAACCTAAAAAGCATCTTAACTCTTGGTTCACACCCCACCTAAAAAACCTAAGACTACAGAAAAGAAAATGCGAAACGGCATGGAACCTACATCCTACCGCCAACAACAAAACTAATCTAATAAATATCTCATCACAATACAAAAAGGATATCATTTTGGCCAAACAAGAAACGTATAATAATAGAATTTCCCAAGCCAATTCCAGTATGAAAGAGCTCTTCTCTATCCTAAAGGAACTGGAAACCCCTATCGCAGTTCAGGACGACTCCATTAAAGACAAAATTTGGTGCACAAACATACAGTTGGCACTAACCAACAAAGTAGCCAACCTCCAAACAAAAATTGCTCTAAAAAAAGCTTCATTATCATCCCAAACTCAAACCCAAATCCCCCTTAACAAAATATCTATACCTAAACCCAAAGAACTCACACAATTCAACTTTTCTAAGGTCTCAGTGATTGAGGTTGAGAAAACCATTCTTGGACTTAAACCATCTAATTGCAAAGGCGACCAATGTCCAGCACAATTGATCAAGGACGTTGCCAGAGATCTGGCTCCCTTCATCACCAAACTTATTAATGCCTCCTTCACTACTGGCATCATCCCACGCAACCTAAAGGAATCATGGGTACTCCCCCTTCTGAAAAAACAAACACTGGACCCCAACATTCCCACAAACTACAGGCCCATCACCACGGTGCCATTCTTACTAAAAATACTAGATAAGGTAGCATACACCCAAATTCAGAATTTCCTCGAGGTGAACCATCTCCTTGGTGCCCGCCAATCTGGTTTCCGCCCTCAACACGGCACAGAAACTGCCCTCATTGATTTAAAGGCCCAAATAGACGCACTCAGAGATGAGGGCAAATTAGCACTCCTCCTCCTACTAGACCTCTCAGCCGCCTTTGATCTGGTGGACCATAGGGTCCTGTGTAATCACCTTGACTCTGCGGCCCACTTTTCAGGGGAAGCTATAGTCTGGATACAGTCATTCCTCAGTGACAGGACCATGAGGGTATTCTCCCCTCTGGCGGCGGCAGACCCAATACCCATTACATGTGGAGTGCCCCAGGGATCTTGTGTCTCGCCTACACTATACAACATTTTCACCAAGCCACTCTTTGACGATCTTGATAATCTGGGTATCACCTACACTAATTACGCAGACGGTACCGAGATTCTCCTACCACTTACTGGGGATTACGGGGAAGATCTGGCTTTGGTGAACAGAGTCTATAGCATCGTTCAGGCATGGATGGCCAACCATGGCCTATGCCTGAACGATGACAAAACGGAGCTCATCATCATGGGCACCACTGCTCGCATTTCTAAACTCAACCCAAATTACTCAGCCTTCACCATTGATGGGAACACTATCAAGGTCACTAGAGAAGTAAAAATGTTAGGTTTCTACCTTGACTCAACCCTATCCCTCACCAAACAGGTAAACTCACTGGCCTGTTCTAGGGCCTATACATGTAAATTAATACGAGCCGGGAAAAAATTCCTTTCAGACGAGAGTTGCCTTATCCTATCCAGAGCGCTTATCCTATCAAAACTAGACTATTGCAACTCCCTCTACATAGGGGCAACTAAACAAACCATCAACAGAATACAAGTGCTCCAAAATAATGCACTCAGAGCGGCTCCAAGTATTCCTAGAAAATCACACATTTCAGAAATAAGACGGAAACATAAATGGCTTTCTACCCAGGAAAAAATTAACCTCAAATCTGCCTCCCTTATCCACAAATGTTTAAATAACAAAGCCCCTCGTTACCTAACAGAACGTTTTACCAGAAAAACCACCACTAGACCTACAAGAACAGTCAGTCCTAACTGCCTCCTAGTGCCCAGATTTAAACTGACCACTATTGGAGGATCTAGCTTCCCTGTCAGGGCAGCTCAATTGTGGAACTCCCTACCTCACACTCTCAGAGCGGGCCAAACGTTCCACAAATTCAGAAAGAACACTATAAAATGGCTCACCGAGAATGCTATGTAACTGCACCTTTCTTAACGTCAACTTCATGATGACCTGATGTCCGCAAACCGTTTTGTATTTGTACCCTACCGCCTTACCTCCACCTGTAGAGCTAAGAGAATTGTCTCAACTATACTCTGTATAGATATAACTGCTGTAAGTATTTTTGTTTATGTACGTCACTGCCTTACCTTTACCCTTTGGAGCCAAAAAAATGTTGTTTCTCCATGATCTGTATTTTTGTATCTTCTGTAACCAAGCTGTAAGCCTTCTTGTCAAATGCGCCCTGCTACCTCAGGGTCCGGCGCGCACAATAAATAAATAAACAAACAAACAAAACAAAAAGAAAAAGGTATACTTATCCTAAAATGCAATTCTCCATTGTTACTACTCCTAACAACTTATATTTAAACTAAGGGGTGCCCTTGACCCCAAACGGAATTTCTAAACTCTCCCCACCTGTCCTTTAAAGAAAGGAGTGCTGCATAGCACTGATGCCTGGGCTTTTGGTGCTGGGGGAGAAGTGCTTTGCAAGTGAACTTTCCTTTAAACAATATACGCGCTCTCATGGGATTAAGTCACCCTGACAGCAGAACGGTTTTGCATTACTTTTGGGTGAACGGGAAACAGGGTGCAATCTGCCACATGCATTCTTACCAATCTGTGTGCGGAGAAACCTCATGGATCCAACAATTACTTGTTTCAAAATCCCAACTGTGCTTTGTGTTCAATCAAAATTTTAGCAAGGCATATTTGCCTGTTTATTACAAAAATAAACTGTATGTTATGTTGAAGCTTTGTGTGGTGCCACAGAGAAGGTGGTGTATAATCATTAAAGATGAATTATGAATAAATATATATTATTTCTGTACCACGGCCTGGTTCTTGGCTCTTTGTTGGCACAGGGGAGGGATCTGCTTGGCTCTATACGAGTCATAGATAGGGCGTGTTAAATCCCAACCACTGGTGTGTTGTGGTCTCGTTCAATTGTTGGGGTGGGGGGTACTTCCCATGTTGAGCGTGGTCTCCCAAAAGATTGTTTCAATGTATGCACTTGCTATGAGGAGAGACTGGGGTGCATCGACTCAGACTTCCAAATGCTCCTTCTGGACCTGCTCATCTCTAGCCTTCTGGCTCCAGAAGACACAGGAACACACAAGGAGTCGTTGTGCTTCCTGCTGTAGAGCTACTGAATACAAACCTTTGGGATGCCACAGCCATGCTATCTACCTGTGGTGCGGAGAGGAAATGAAGGCTTTCCACGTTCCAAAATACTACAGACATACCCGCCCGAAAAGCCAAGAAAAATACTTCCTATTAACAAAGACGTTTGTGGTGTTTTGGGACATGGAATAGATCGGGAATGATGAGTCCTCTGCGGATCTCGGCTCACCCAGTCAGGGCGTTAACGGGGCTGATCTTCAGATCTTTAATTAGAATGGGCAAGTTCATATTACTCGTTTGCTTCACGTGTACCTCCATTTGGTCCAATGTTACTCAATTGTAAACTTGCATTTCCCAGTCTTTTTTATACAAATAGCCCCGTTTTAACTCCCTAATGATGGGAGGGATATTTATGCTGGCACAAACTGGGGCATTTTGATAAAAAATATTTGTAAAACACGTAATCCCTTATATAGCCACATTCTTTAGTAGCATCTGGCACTTTTACCTAATTTAAATAGAAGTATTTTGGCTACCTGAGAAGGATGGAGGGCAGGAATGGTAACCTAGATTTCGATATTGCAAGCACGTCTCTGCCCCTGGAACACTCCTTGTCGTACTTGCAATATAACCTTGGCCTGCGGGCTGAATACAGTTCTTTGCTGCAGACACACAACCCCTTGAGTTACTTTCCTCAGGGTTTGGAACTTCATGCAACAGTCTAAAATATATAACTGGTATTGGGAATTGGTGGGACTGGAACCTGTAACTTTCAGATGAGGAAAACCTCTTATTGCACATCCAGAATATAGAGATGTTTGCTTCAGCTCAGCCCTCCCCAGCAAGCCCCCAGATTAAAGTCTGTCCAGCACATGAAGGGCTGGGCTTTTACACCTCTCCAGTGAATGCCCTCAAAAAACATGCATGGCACGCCCAAATGATTCTAGGCATGCATGTAACTCCTGAATGATTCTAGACATGCATGACACACCTGAATGATTCTAGACATGCCTGAATGATTCTAGACATGCATGGCATGCCTGAATGATTCTAGACATGCATGACATGCCTGAATGATTCTAGACATGCATGACATGAATGATTCTAGACATGCATGACATGCCTGAATGATTCTAGACATGCATGGCATGCCTGAATGATTCTAGACATGCATGGCATGCCTGCATGATACTAGACATGCATGACAAGCCTGAATGATTCTAGACATGCCTAAATGATTCTAGACATGCATGGCATGCCTGCATGATTCTAGACATGCATGACATGCCTGCATGATTCTAGACATTCCTGAATGATCCTAGACATGCATGGCATGCCTGAATGATTCTAGACATGCCTGAATGATTCTAGACATGCATGGCATGCCTGAATGATTCTAGACATGCATGACAAGCCTGAATGATTCTAGACATGCCTGAATGATTCTAGACATGCATGGCATGCCTGAATGATTCTAGGCATTCATGACATGCCTGAATGATTCTAGGCATGCATGTCATGCCTGAATGATTCTAGACATGCCTGAATGATTCTAGACATGCATGACATGCCTGCATGATTCTAGACATGCATGACAAGCCTCAATGATTCTAGACATGCCTGAATGATTCTAGACATGCATGGCATGCCTGAATGATTCTAGACATGCCTGAATGATTCTAGACATGCATGACATGCCTGAATGATTCTAGACATGCATGGCATGCCTGAATGATTCTAGACATGCATGACAAGCCTGAATGATTCTAGACATGCCTGAATGATTCTAGACATGCATGACATGCCTGAATGATTCTAGGCATGCATGTCATGCCTGAATGATTCTAGACATGCCTGAATGATTCTAGACATGCATGACATGCCTGAATGATTCTAGACATGCATGACATGCCTGGATGATTGTAGACATTCATGACATGCCTGAATGATTCTAGACATGCATGACATGCCTGAATGATTCTAGACATGCATGACATGCCTGAATGATTCTAGGCATTCATGACATGCCTGAATGATTCTAGGCATGCATGTCATGCCTGAATGATTCTAGGCATGCATGTCATGCCTGGATGATTGTAGACATGCATGACATGCCTGGATGATTGTAGACATTCATGACATGCCTGAATGATTCTAGACATGCATGACATGCCTGAATGATTCTAAACATGCATGACATGCCTGAATGATTCTAGACATGCATGACATGCCTGAATGATTCTAGACAAGCCTGAATGATTCTAGACATGCATGACATGCCTGAATGATTCTAGACATTCATGACATGCCTGAATGATTCTAGACACGCATGACATGCCTGAATGATTCTAGACATGCATGACATGCCTGAATGATTCTAGACATGCATAACATGCCTGAATGATTCTAGACATGCTTTCCAAGCCGTACTTAATGTATTTTTTAGGTGAATCTTTACAGTTTAGAATGATAATTAAGTATTTGGCCGAAGCTGTATGTCTAATTTTGAGCTGGAAAATTGGCTGAATATTTACTCAAAGCTGAATTCTGGTACACCCCTACATTAAACTCGTGCAAGTTGCTCCGGAATAGGGTGATTAGAGGCCATACCACAGAGCACACTGCGTCGACTGTAAGGAGGCGGTGAAAAGACCCTGGCTGCACACACAGTGACCCCACTACAGGGCCACATCATTCGACCTAATGCAATGCCAGAAAGGCTACACCAAACTAGGCCAGAGCTTTCAACGCAAAGCATCCACATGCGTACTCTGCGGGTTTACCTCCCAGGGTGGGGCAGAGGGGATTTCAACAAAGAAAGCCTCCTAAGTGCCAGCGTAAAGACGGGGCTGTAAAGAGGCAAGAGTGGGAAGGGGGCGCAGGTGGGAAACATACATCGCATCTCCTTTTTTTCCCGCCGATCGGTAAAATCTGAGGGATGCCTTCCAACTCTCTTTTCCTTTGTATTTTATAATACTGCAGGTTAATGGTCTGAAGGAGTATCAAGCATTCAGCATGCAGGGGTGCAGGGGGAGGGTCCTCACCTCATCACACTTCACGAGGTGCCTTCCAAGGCAGTCTGCAATGAACTTCCGTCGCTCCTGGGTGGCAGCTTTCTCGCCGTCTGAAAGTTCCTTGGACCAACGGATGTGGGCGCTGTTGGGAAACACATGTCATGTGAATGATATGATAAGATGTGTATTTATAACGCGCCTGTACACAAGTGTTTATAGACACAACAAGACAAGGAGGGGGAAACAAAGGGAGGACACATTTAGATCGCGCAAGTGCGGGGAAAAGAGAAGGGGGAAGCTGCCAGGGGGAAAGGGGATGTGCAGGTAACTCACAAGTGCAGCCAGCGGGGGGCTCATAAGTGCAGAGAGAAGGGACTGCAGGGCTGCATATACAGACCCTTGAGTGCTGGGGAGCCCGGAGGCAGTGCAAGGGCAAGTGGGCATGCAGGAGCCTGGACACAAGTTCACAGGGTGACCAGTGCACGGAGCAGTCAGGTGCATCATCAGGGGAGAGGAAGAGAGAAAGCGGAAGCGAAAAAGGAAGGTCTTGAGTTGTTTCCGGAACTGAAGGTGGTTCTGCTCAAGTTTGAGAGAGGCAGGCCTACACTTTACAACACAGATGGGAACTCTGATCAGCAAGCAGCGCTGCACTCACCCCTGTAGTCCAGGCTGCCCTCCATCGCTGTGCAGTGTCTGCGAAAGGAACACAAATCAAGAGACATCAACTTCACTGTGCAGACTGCCCCCTCCCACTCAGATTGCTGCATCAGAGCACCCGGCAGGAGTGGGGGGCATGAAGAGCCCCACTTTCGGATGGGAATTCCCATGACTTAGTCATTTTCCTGGTGGCAGCAGCCTCGCGGTCAGTACAGGTGCAAGGTGCAGGCATGCTAAGGGAAAGGCTTCATTTTACTGTGGTTGGACTCCCTCAAACCCTCCACCCCGTCCCCCATGCAAAAGAAAAGTGTTTCACGGTCTTCATTTGTTTGACATTTAGCGTAAATTACATAAAAAGAACAATGTCCACTTTAGAAAATACACCTTTTTTTTTATTTACGAACGAAACCAGTTCCTGAACAGATTTACCTGAGCGCATTCTCTAAATTGCAACGCAAAGTGTGGCACAGCCATTGGTATGTATTAATGTTTGAGCGATGCAAGCCTATGGGTTCTCGCGAAAGACACCTCTCAGCTCAGGTTTCACCCACTCATTCGCCAAGCCCCAAGACATGACTGGCTCACAAAGTCACCGCCGCCACTTTCACACTGCTATTCTTACCTACACAAAAAAGCTTGTTTTTTAAGGGACCTCACCCTTTTAACATCAAGCATAACTGCAAGTGGCAAGAATGCACTGTTGGGCAGAATTACATGCAGTACCCTTGGAAACTCTACACACAATTAAGACTACAGGTGTAAGCACAATCACACCTTTGGTACAAGCCTGTACTACACAGTTATGTGGTAGCAGTGGCTGAGCAGCCAGGCTTATCTCAAGAGGGATGTGAGCAGTACAAGATGTTACACAAAGGACTTGCCATCACAGTAGTTCAAACAAACACTATTGAAGGTTTCTTGGTAAAAAAATATACATTTATTTACACAGTCAGTTGGAAAACATTACACTAGTAAGAAAGCAGCTCAATATCACACTCTAATACACTACAGTACACAACCAATATGATACTAAACAAGTTAAGCTCCCCTGAAGTGGGAGCAAAATGGCACTTCAGTTACTTTCAAAAGGAGTAGAAAGAAACAGTTAAAAGAATTTAAAGCACAATTACTTTCATAGGCAGGGCAAATAGTTTCAGTTCAGTACAACCAACAATTTAATTCAACAGGCCTGGGCCAAAGTCAATAGTTCAGAGTCTTGGATAGGATAGCAGAGTTCTGGTAGTAAACAGTTAAGTCTTTGCCAATGTTCGAGGAAGTAGTTTGCCAGAAAAAGAGTTATATGTCGGTTTAGGAGCGAACACGACTCCCAAGTTGGGAACGTTTCACAAACTTTCACCACAGCAGAAAGGATTTCTCTACCGCATTTGCACAGTACCTTATGGATGAAGAAAAGCTGTAGCTGAGGCAGCTGTTCCTGGCACTTCCTGCAGATCTCACTGTTCCTGAGCTTCAGTCATGGGGACAAGGAGGACGTCGGGAGGTTCCTGCACTGCCCAGGGAAGAGTCCACAAGCTTGGCAAAATGTCAGTTTAAGGTGAGAGTGCCTTAAAGACCACAAACTGGTATCCTTCCCACTGGATATCCGGTTTTCCACAGCACTCTGCAGAAAATTTGACCAGTATGGAGACGGTGTCCAGGTGGTTTACGAGTTGGTTGTTCCCACCAGCTCAAGGGAAGAAGCCATCCTTGAAGGAGCTTCTCTGTCGAGGGCGTTTCAGGCTATTCGGAATTGCAGCAGGGCTTCACCGGGCAAACCAACAGTCCAGGAGTTGCAGCAGCCGTCCTCTTCCAGCTCGTCTTCGGTTCTTTCGTTCCAGTGGTCGACTCTGCACTCCAGTCCAAGAGACTCTCCTTTTAAACAGTTTTCTACCTTTCATTCCAGCCTAGCTGCCACTCACCCAGCAGGGTGGCTGTCCTTGCCAGACAGTCAGCCAGCCAATCACGCTAGAGTGCATTCAGGTCTCCAAGGAGACTAAGCACAGGGAGTTTCGGGCACCTCCCTCACATCCTGTCCACCCCAGACACTCGGTGCCAGAGGAGGGCTTCAGCACTGAATTCCATAGATTCCAATACGAAGGGTAGAACCTGAGCGGGCGAGGCCCACTCAACATCTGTAAATGCCCACTCGGCAGCACTGTGTGGGCATTTACAATTGTAATGTCACTGCGGTGGCCCAACTACATTAGCTTCAGGCCCCACGTTAGACAATCCTGGCTGCGCCTCTGCCCGAGCTACTAAAGGAATATTTCTTGTGCATAGCAAACCACCCAGAGCTACTTTAAGAGGTCTGTGCTGCCCAGTCTGGATGTGCTGCCAGTGCACACTGCCACACATATGTGGGATAAATTAAACAAGGATCCACAAGACCGTCAACAAGGCAGCCGACTAAAACCGCGCTTGCATTACAGCCCCCGGCTAGCATGGTTTTTCAGTGTACACAAACACCATCGCCACACCTGAAAATTACACTGACGCAACATCATACTCAACACAAATCACCCACTAAGATGAATGCTGGTGTGTGAACGTCGCTTGGCCTTGGCATCAAAACCTCCCCTGCGTGTAATGAGATCAGCTTACCCATGGATGTTGTACTAGAACCTGCTGATAAGTGACAAGACACCAATGTTCACGTAGCTTCTGCTTTACAGACAAGTACGGAGGGGATACCACAAGAGAATGAACACACCCTCTTAGAATCAATAACCATGCCAACACGAACTGAAGAGAACACCACAAGGCAGGAAAGAATTGAAATTGAAGCAATTGACCAAAAGTCCCATAAAACAACCACGACTAAGATACTACAAGTCAGCGCAGCACATATTACGAATCACGACCTGACCACAATGAGATCATCTCTCCATTGTGATAGATCGGTAGAGTCAACCGATATCGCCAATAGAATTAGGACAACAGCCCAGAAGAACAAGGCACTACAAGCAAAGTTAAAATGGCAGACCAAATGCAATGAATCTAAAAGACACTCTCTAACAATGGAAAAACCAAGAAGCAAAAGAGTGGAAAGGCTGTCACTAGACTTAAGGAAATAGAAGATATAATGGGAAACCAAGAGAAAAGAGCCTCAATATTTGACTTATCCGACCTTATGGATACTCAGAAAATGGCAATAATTACATCAACTCCCCTCCCACAACCCGCCTTAGAACCACCACGACCAAATACACCAGTGACATTATCTTCTAAGCAAATTAAGGAAGAAGTAAATAGGTCGCATAACGGCGAGAAAGAGCAGGTTCAAATGGAGAATGATCATCAAATGCCCGCGTGAAACAATTCCAACCTCCATGCTGGAACTACAAAATATTATGACAATGGCATCGACTCATGCACTATTACCGCTTCTGAAATTATATGACACCATGGCAGAAAACATCAAAGACCACGTGATCCTCCTAGCAATGATTCAAACTAAATTAAGCCCCATGGAGGGCCTAATAACCAAAATACAAGTAAGAATGGAACGTGAAGCAGACACCTCACAACAGCGGAAGTCTAGATTATTCAATATTGCCAGTAATGATAGAGCAGAAAAAGCCCAAATTACGGTGACAATGATAGAAATACTAGCGGATAAACAACGGAAAGAGATAATAAACTCAGACATTGAGACCAGCAAACCTACAATTCTATAGGTGCCACATGAAGAAGCTAAAAAAGACAAACCTGACGACAACACAGGACACATGGAGAGTTTTGTGGATCCAAGGTCAGGCAGCCAAGAAAAAGTGAGATTCATAGAGTGGATATCACCGAAATATTGAATGAATATACTGAGACGTTTTCAGGCTATTCCTCAACTAAAAACATTAGTGTCAACAGGCATACAACTGGTGGAATTTGATGATCATGATATATACACTTGACAACCACGAGTATGCATGCAAGGGTGCAGAAGAACACGCAAGCCTTACTGACATTAGGCTTTAGATGTCAAACGAGGACTATCTCAAGTAGTAAAAAATTAGCGATAAAAACTCCTTCAGATACTAATGATTATGCAGACGAAAGAAGAACCAAACGAGAATATGAAGATGGGGAAACAAGACTCAACCCACCCGATCAGACGTCAGTATGAGTACTCTGAACGCTCCTATACAGGAACGCACCATAACTCTGATTAACAACTAAAAACGAATGGATACGAGTAGATATCACTCTGCAGCTGGAACACAAGGGGATCAGGCATATATTACAAAATGAGCACATTAATTTACAGAACCATTATATTATCTGGCTACAATAAAAGTGGCTCTCGACCCCCCCAATCTGTGAAGGATATGAGATTTTTATCAATCCCGCAATTAAAAAAAGGTCGACCTGCTGCAGGATTGTTAACGTTACTCAAATTAAATGGTTCAATGGAAATACCTAATACAACAAATCAAATGCTGGATACAGATTACTCGATTCAACAGAAAATACAAGTTGAGGCACCAAAGAAGGGCACAAAAACACTAGGAATCCTCAACATATATTGGAACCCAATAGCCATATGCCCTATGACCTTCCTAGATACAGTCTTCACGGCTATTGATAACACCCATCTTAAATACCCTAAAGCAGAGATTATCATTTGTGGCGACCTTAATATTCATTTATTTGCACCAAATGGCAGACTTTTAGACACACACGAAAAAACACCTTGAGCTCGAATTTGGACAAAGGAAATGAACATAAGGCAACATTCAGTGATCAATGAGAATGCATTGGAGCTAATTGAACCTAAATACACATGGAAAGGTCATTCGACAGTTGCAATCCTTGATTATATGTACGTCTCCGACGGGACCGCCAGAAACATTTTGAATTTCACAAACACTACAACCAAAAATAGTAACCACAATACAATATCAAGTCAATGGTATGAGAAATTGCCTGTAAAAGTCAAAATCCAACTCCCAAAATTGGAGCTCCATAGTGGCATGACACATCTAAGAATAGCAGAGACACAATTGCCTAGTGTACCCGAAAAGTGCAAGCATAAGATTTCAAAACCATTTATTTACCCAACAAGACCCACCAAAATATCAAACAAGAGCACACACATGCATGTAATATGCTTACAAGTCAAAGAAGAAACAGCTACACAAAAGAACGAGATATACACGGCTGACGTAACACAAATTAAAACAACAACATTACAATTGGACCAAAGTATGAAAACCATCATTGGAAGCACTAAGAAACCATAACACCAATAGACTTTATTGAATGAACAAAATAATCAGGTCAACTTAATGACGCAAAATGTATCAGAGAAGGTGTGACTTGTACATTTCTCCACCCTTTACAAAAATGCAGCACCACAAGAACACACTGACGTAATGGGATGGGAATTGAAAGGGGAGCATACCGAGATACAAGATCAGATAAAAAAATTAAATCTTTCGCAAGGCTCCAGGCCAGATGGTCTAAGCAATACCCATCTCAAACAAAATATAGAAATTTGGGCGGATATCTGTTTTGAAATTTTGAAAGCAAATCGACAAAACTAACAATTCCTGGAACATGGAAGACTGCCATACTCATAGCAATATATAAACATGGAGATAGAAAGCTGGCAACACATTATCGGCCGATAGCGTTGCTTGACCTGATGGGTAAGATCTTTGCTTCACTTGTTCTACAGAAATTGGTAAAATGGACGAATGACTCAGGGAGGGTGGACCATAGACAGACAGGATGTGTCAGAAACGCTGGCACGAGTTATCAATTTGATAATAATAAATCTCTTAAAATTAGAAGCTTTCAAGGAGAAAACTTTGACCCATGCAGTATTCTTTGACCTCGAACTGGCATTTGATGCAAAACTTAGAATACGGAATTGCCCCAATGATATTCTCCAACCGATAAAAGCATGGTATACCAATACATCAATTAAAAGGTGAGACTCTCACAAGGTGGCCATCTTCCTACAACAATCATAACATCGAATGGCTTGAAACAAGGCTGCCTGCTTAGCTGTGACACTATTTAATGTATATATCTCGGATTTACCAGGACATCAATCAACGATACTAGCAAATCCTTCTAAATTGAACCAAATGAAAGTATTGCATATCTTATATGCAAATGACCTGGAGTGCTTCGACAAAACGAAAATAGGGCAGCAAAGAAGCATGAATCACCTAATGTTATACATTGAAAAAAAGGATTTAAAAATAAACATGAAGAAAACGAAAGCAATGATGTTAACACATAAAGAGAAACTAAAACCCCTCTCTCTATTCCTTAAGGGAACCAAACTCGACACAGTAACTTCGATCAAATATTTGGGCCTCACGATAAATCAGTTGTAAATAGAAAAACAATGGGTTGAGAAAACAAAAGAAAAAGTGTTATCCCTGGGGCAACAAGGAAAAATGCTACATGGCAAATATGGAGTCTATTCACTGAAACCAGGAACAGCATTCTACACACAGAAACTAATTGCCATACTTACATTTGGCTCAGAAACCATGTCGAACGCGCCTCAAGATATGTGGCTGATGTTGCAAGGAATAAGGTGGCGGAAAATAGTAGCTCTGCCATCTACCTTCCCAGCGCCACGTATACTGCACAAATTAGGTCTACAATGGCCGGAAGCTGTAAAAAACCTAGAAGAAAATGCCCGACTACGAATGCAACAGTGATGAATTTATGGAAAGAAGCTTGTAACAAACTGTCAGAACGGGAGGAAATTCAGCTTGAAACACTTATAAATTGGCCACAAAAAGCCAAATTAATGATACAAAGAAATGACTGGATTAGAATGATCAACCAAAACACAACATATAAATGATCATTGACACACAGCATCGATGTTCGAGCACTACATAAACTCCCACAGTATCTGCAACAATTTCAAACCGGAGGATGAGACATCAATTCGTCAGATTGCGATTGAATATTTTACCGACACTGATCAAACAATTACCTGAGGAGCTCTCCTTTGTCAAGATAAAGGACAAGCAGAGACGCTACACTATATTATCATGGAATGGCCAGAGCTAAGCAATACAAGAAAATTGTACAGAGACATGTGGCTGCACCGGACCATTTCACTGACCCAGCCCAGCGGTGGGCCAGAATATTATCCAGAAATGACAAAAAACGTATGTTTACCATTATCCAATTTTGGGAATCTATAATAGAAGAACAAAAAGAATGACCTGAAGTCAACTGGAACGGATACATTTTAAGGAAATATTTGATCATTTGTTTAACTGTAAAATTGTTAGTCAGAATGTGAATGTATATAGAAACAAAATGATGAAATGAGTGAAAAAGTTTGATTTCAAACTAGAACATTCAATAAAAAAAATAAAAAATACAAAAAAAAACAGCTACCACTCAGCCCTTTCAACCCCCAACAACACAAATCCCCAGACTTGCCACCCAGCCTCTGGAGGCCTCGACACTAAGCAGAATCCTCGTGCACTGTCCATCAGTCTCTACTAATTCAACACTAACCGCTCCCCGTGGCATATCCCAGCATGCCAAGACACCACGAACGTGGCATTGGTGCAGGGCACACACAATGGTGAAAGAACACTGATGTGCCGCTCTCCTTCAGCAAGTACAATTATGTATCAATATTTGAGCTGCAAGTTTCAAAATAATGCTGCTTTGTGGCGCCGGCTTGCAATTCAGCACGCGCCTGCAAATGGGTGTCGTTTGACATAGACATGCAGCTGCATTACATGAAGCAAACGGTGCAGCCTTGCCATAATGGCAAGTGCTTCCTCCATCTGCATCTCGTACTTGCATTCCTTCCTGTGCAAAAGGAATCTGGGATCATGGAACATGGCAAAGTCATCAACCTGCACTAATCGGTGCAATGGTCGTCAAACTCAAGCGTTCATCTAGAGGGCGCCCTATATCGAATCTGCAACTGGGAGTTTCCTACTGAAAACCATAACATAACAAACACTAAGCAAAGTCAAAAGGAACTAGCAAGAAAGATCATGTATCCTGTCAAAATGACAATGTTGTGAAAAAGCTACGGGACGGTTCTTTCCCATGAAGGTGCCGGCAGATTCTAGACTCCCCTCATGCCAGAGGCAGCCTGAAGAAGCCCAAGAATGGCTGAAACATCCAGCAAGACGACACGGAGCAACATAGGTTTGATCCCTGGGTCCGTGCTTAGAAACCTCTTGGAATTAAGCATGTTATAGATAACCTAATCACATCAGAAGACCCTGCCAGAAGCTTGGAGGCATATCCTGAATCCAGCTGGAGGAAGAAGTCTGCTGCTACAACTCTAAAGGCTGCTGTGGTGATTCATGAACTGATTAAGAGTAGACCTGGACAGGTGACCTCTTTCTGTAGCTACAAGGGGACATTGTGCCACTGCTGTTCTTCACCCGAAGCGTCCTGGAAGTCAGTCCTGAGTGCCTGCCATCCTACAAAGGTATCTTCGTGGGTCCTGAAGAAGGGTGTATAGACATCTTGTGCCCAAGAAGTCCACCAGGATCATCCAGGGGCTGTCGGTACACTGGCAGAGTGCTGCTTGATGCCCAGAGTTGCCAAATTCTAACCAACGGAAGAAATATTTAAGTGGCACCGTAGTAACGACATCTGTCCACTTTCCCACGGCTGAGGAAGTCCAGTGTCGCCGACTGCATTTTCCCTCCATTATCAAGCAAAGAATGAATCCTGAGGGTCCAAACTTGGTGGTGGCCCGCAGAGAAGTTCAGTGTTCCAGTCTAAGTTGCCAGAAGCCACCCTGTCCTCCATGCTGCGGCACAGAATAACCGAATGGCGGCCAACTGCAAAATACCAAAACCCTGCACCTACTTCTGTCCCGTTGCCACGGAAGGTCATCGACAAAAACCAAAAGGACTCATCCTCACCTCCCAAGCCTTGTCGAGATCCACAATGAGTTTCCGCATCGTGGAACATCCACAGATGGCGTAGCAACCAGACCAAGGAGGCGAACGTGACAGACCTTCACTTCACTGCTGCCTTTTGGTTCCAGTCTCCTGAAAGACAGCAGCAACACTGTGACCTCTTCCTCCAGAGGGGGTCCATCCTTGTGGGGCATCATCGAGTACAACTGAAAGACTCCACCACTTTGCCTTCCACGGCAACCAAGGTACAGTGATGAGGAAGAGGGGGCAACGTCCCCCAGGATCCGTCCATGGGTCTCCGATTCGTCTTGGGCCCAGCTCCTCTGTTGCTTCCCAGGTAATTTGGGGGTGGTGGGACAAGCAGACAATCAATGAACATTTAAGGACTGGGCTTTAATCTAAAAAGCAACACATAACTTACCTTTTATTTCAGGTTGCCCAGGTGGGGGGTGGGGAGTGGGTCACGACAGAGAATTGCATTTGTACCCTGAAACATATTCTGCCAGTGTTGTAAAGTAATTTCCTTAATTTCTACAACAATGTTTAGTATTGTAGGAGCATTACATTGTTGCTGGACCTGAGAATAGCAGTGGTACCACAGAACACTGTATATATGGTGCCGGCTGTTGAAGTAGTGTGTACTGAGTGCAAAGTGAGTGTTATTGATTTGTATATATTGATCTAAACAATATATTTTGATAAAAGAACTGTCTTGGCACATATCAGTGTGTGGACATTCCTTTGTGGGGGCTCAGGGATACACTGTACCTAAGAAGCTGCCTGCATCCCCTCCCTAGATTCTCATCCTTGGTTGCTCTTCCATGGATAGCTTTTGAGAGCATTGTCTGGGGGGGGGGGGGCTCTGTGCTTCTACGCCAACCATATAGTGGTTATTGCCACAGACACCCACTCCAGTCTTCACAATGTCTCTCAGATGCATGGCAATACTGTACTGCTGAAGTTATCCATCTGAATGTACAGATATCCTCATCGTGATACCCCGCCACCAGCGCAATAGTCGCGCACCAATGGAAATAGAGACTGCCCGATCGAAATGCATGGCAAGTCCTGCTTCCTCTTTCTTCCTCTCGCTCTATCTCCCCTCCCCCCCTTACCTTCTTTCTCCCATCAATGTGTTATTGCCATGTACCCAGAATGGGAAGATATATGTTTTTTGCCTATTTTGGCAGTAATATTCCTTTGCAATACTGGGCTGGATAGATTGATGGTTTAGTGGTGTTCAGGAGAGTCCTTGTCCTCTTGAATATAGCTGCACATTTAGAAATAATAATTTGAAGAGCCTTTCAACTTTTGGCTGGATAGATTAATACCATTTGTCCTAGATAGCTCAGTGGTTTAGTGGCGGTCGATAGGGCTTGCTTTAGCCACTCTAGGGCTGTATAGCTGCATATTTTAGCATTAGTATTCTGAAGAGCCTTTCACATCTTGAAGTGGTCAGGCTGATGTGTTAACAGTGTTCATAAGCCTGTCACCATTTTCGCTAGATAGGTCAATTGTTTAGTGGTGTTCTCAAAAGAGCCCTTACCCTCTTGGAGGCACAGCCACCCATTTAAGTGGTAATATTCAGAAGAGCCTTTCACCTTTTGAGCTGGATAGATCAGTGGTTTGTCAGTGTAGTCCAGAAGAGCCTTTCACCTTTTGAGCTGGATAGATCAATGTTTTGGCAGTGTAGTCCAGCAGAGCCTTTCACCTTTTCAGCTGGATAGATCAGTGGTTTGGCAGTGTAGTGGAGAAGAGCCTTTCACCTTTTGAGCTGGATAGATCAGTGGTTTGGCAGTGTAGTCCAGAAGAGCCTTTCACCTTTGGAAATGGATAGATCAATGATTTAGAAGGGTTTTTCAGAAGAGCCTTTGACTATTGGGATATGTAGCATGGCGGTTTTGCAGTGTTATGAAGAGCCTTTGCACCTTATGGAGGACTGGGCAGCTCAATGATTTAGTGTTGTTGTTCAGTAGAGCCTTTGCCCTCTTGAGCTGTTTAGCTGCATATTTTAGCAGCAATGTTCTGAAGAGCCTTTCACGTTTTAGCTGGATGCATCAGTGCTTTGTCAGTGTAGTCCAGAAGAGCCTTTCACCTTTTGAGCTGGATAGATCAGTGGTTTGGCAGTGTAGTGGAGAAGAGCCTTTCACCTTTTGAGCTGGATAGATCAGTGGTTTGGCAGTGTAGTCCAGAAGAGCCTTTCACCTTTTGAGCTGGATAGATCAATGGTTTGGCAGTGTAGCCCAGAAGAGCCTTTCACCTTTGGAAATGGATAGATCAATGATTTAGAAGGGTTTTTCAGAAGAGCCTTTGACTATTGGGATATGTAGCATGGCGGTTTTGCAGTGTTATGAAGAGCCTTTGCACCTTATGGAGGACTGGGCAGCTCAATGATTTAGTGTTGTTGTTCAGTAGAGCCTTTGCCGTCTTGAGCTGTTTAGCTGCATATCTTAGCAGCAATGTTCTGAAGAGCCTTTCACCTTTTAGCTGGATGCATCAGTGCTTTGTCAGTGTAGTCCAGAAGAGCCTTTCACCTTTTGAGCTGGATAGATCAGTGGTTTGGCAGTGTAGTGGAGAAGAGCCTTTCACCTTTTGAGCTGGATAGATCAGTGGTTTGGCAGTGTAGTCCAGAAGAGCCTTTCACCTTTTGAGCTGGATAGATCAATGGTTTGGCAGTGTAGCCCAGAAGAGCCTTTCACCTTTGGAAATGGATAGATCAATGATTTAGAAGGGTTTTTCAGAAGAGCCTTTGACTATTGGGATATGTAGCATGGCGGTTTTGCAGTGTTATGAAGAGCCTTTGCACCTTATGGAGGACTGGGCAGCTCAATGATTTAGTGTTGTTGTTCAGTAGAGCCTTTGCCGTCTTGAGCTGTTTAGCTGCATATCTTAGCAGCAATGTTCTGAAGAGCCTTTCACCTTTTAGCTGGATGCATCAGTGCTTTGTCAGTGTAGTCCAGAAGAGCCTTTCACCTTTTAGCTGGATGCATCAGTGCTTTGTCAGTATAGTCCAGAAGAGCCTTTCACCTTTTAGCTGGATGCATCAGTGCTTTGTCAGTGTAGTCCAGAAGAGCCTTTCACCTTTTAGCTGGATGCATCAGTGCTTTTGCAGAGGTTTCATGTGTGTTGTGCCTCTGCAGAACTGCATTAATACTTTGATCCCCATTGTATTCATGTTCATCTCTAGAGGGGGTTGGTATACTCTAAAACCTTCATCCTTTGGGGCTGATGGGGTAGTCTGCCACAAGGCTGCAGAGACCCATGGGCCGCTCTCTTGGTACATGGTTGGGTACCCATCATTTTAGCAACACATGGATAATGTGTACATCATTCCTGATGATTGGACTTCAGCCCTGCAGGAGTATAAGGATGAGTAGGGGCTAACATGCTGACTCACCCTCACACTTATGCAAACCAAAGCCAACACAATCATAAAGGTAAAACGGGCACAGTCAATGCATATACCTTCTCGCCTTTTGAGCTAATGTGGGCGAGGGATGGCCATATGCTCAAGATGGGTATGAATGTGGTTCAGACATTGGGAGAAAAGGCAATAAAAGCCACAGTGTTCTCAGGGGTATGCGCTTGAGGTTGCAAAAGGGAATTCATGTGACCTAGCCAGTCTCTATGGCCATAAATGGGCCAGACGGGCAGTCATACCTTTCGCAGCGTCTTGGTGGTTATACAATGGCAAATCTTAAAGCTACTGAGGCTTTCATCCTTATTAAAGGACCTCTTACCTTTGGGATGGATGGGGATATGGTTGCATAATGATGTATAGAGGCTTTTATCACTAGTACTGGCCAGAGAACTTCTGGTCTAGTGTACTGGTTATCTCCGTGGTCTGATCGAGAGTAAGAGCCCTTCGACTGTAGTGCTGAGCAATTCAGGGCTTTGGCACAAGGAAGGAAAGCACTGTGTGGTGACTTGGTGTGTGTGTGTTGTGTGCACAATTATTTTATTATGCGAGTGTAAAGACTAGAGGGGGCGTCTGTACTCCTGCTGTCTATATGGCAGAGGAGAGACACAGAGCACCCCAGCCAAGATTCTCTACGTGGTAGCAAAGTCGAGGAATAAAAGGCTTCAGCTCTAAGAGGGTGATGCAGGCTGGTTCTTAAGTACACTGTAGTCTCCAATTACCTACAAAGAAATGTCCACACACTATATTAGTGAAAACACAGCTCTTTACATAAAAAAGTTCTCGTTATGTACACAATCACAATAACACACTTTGTATGCTGGTAATACTATAATGGTAATTATATACAAGTCGACATGGTACCACTCTTAACTATCGATTCCCTTGAAATGCATCAACTGCTAACAGTTGAAATGGCATACAAATCAGATTATTAGATGGATGAATGCTAGAATGAAAGGTTAAATCAAACAATGGCAGAATACTGACTCCTGTTTACCTAGAGACAGTTCTGTGCGAGGATCCCCCCACCTGGGCAATCTGTAAATAAAAGCTTATTTGAAAAGCCCAGTCCAGTTATGCTTCCTATAGTCTCGGGTCTTTCTAATAGTTCTGCAACCCCAGTGTACCTTGTGTTGTAGAGTTTGTCCAGGAATCGACAGGCCCTTATTGAGTGCACTGCCTTTAAGGCTGGAGCCACGGGTCGTCGAACTTCTGGCAATGAAGAATAGGTGAACGTTGTTGAGGCAGCAGCTTCGGTCCTTGTGGCGCTCATTGATGAACCGTCAAAAACGTCCTGCAACAGATGAGGCATGCGCTGCACCTCGACGATGATAGTTTGTTGCCACAAAGAGTTAGTGAAGAATTTTGGCCCAGCAGGGGTGTTGAGTCGTAGGCATCTGGCGTCGGGCATCAGGACGTGATTACGACTGCTGTCTGGATCTTCTCTGGCGTCTTTGAGGTCTTTGGGTGATGGGAAACGCACCAGCAGATTCTCCTCGGTCGTCAGTGACCTTGACTTTCTCCGGGAGGAGGAAAGCGGTCAGCGGTGATGAACAAGGGAGTCCTTGAATCAAAGTGTTCTTATGCAATATAGCACGGCTGCTCCTGTCGACGAGGTCACAGTGATATCTCCTGGATCTCGGTCAACGGATGTACGGGCGCTTCTCCTTGTTCTCGTCGGCGGTTCCAGCCTCGGTTTAACAGTCTTTCATAGGCTGGCTTCGGGGGTGCTTTGGTGAAGATTAGCAGTGCACGATGTTCCCTCGAAGCTCGGGAACAGGTTTAACAGGTCCTCTCTTGGATCAGTTCTTGGAGACACAACAGCTTTCAGATCGACGAAGTAGAGCAATAGCAGTTCTTCTCGCCAGCAGGGCTTCAAGATTAAGCGTCAGTTACGTTTCTAGTTTCAACTTCACTTCTGAACGATTTGTAGCAGAAGTATTTTGGGAAAAGTGTTGCAGGGCCTACACCCTGGCAAACAGTGAAGCTACAACTTACACCTTGGACTTTGCTCCTGCCTCTCAATCGGTATTTTCTCCAGATGTCGGGCTGGCCAATAGCTGCACTTCCATGGTATCCAGGCCTATTTGTGTTTGCAATGCCTTGTGGAATTTATGGAACGAGTGGAATGTGGAACTTACAGGGACCTTAGAGTTCCAAGAATGGCAGGTAGTGACTGGAGCATGGGAGCCTGAACTGAGCAGATGCACTTGCCCGATTCCCTGGCTACTCTTCTTACCTTTGTACTGCAACAAGAGAAGCCTTCCTTTTCTACTTACCTGGTCCTGTGTCATGCCTGAGTCTTCGAATGCCTTCCAAGCAGGAGCCACATCACATGCATCTGTTGCATTGAGTGGCTCCGTGCTCCGGCACAGGGTTAGGAAGCCTTTCAGTGGCAGCATCGAGTGGCTCCGTGCTCCGCCACAGGGTTAGGAAGCCTTTCAGTGGCAGCATCGAGTGGCTCCGTGCTCCGGCACAGGGTTAGGAAGCCTTTCAGTGGCAGCATCGAGTGGCTCCGTGCTCCGGCACAGGGTTAGGAAGCCTTTCAGTGGCAGCATCGAGTGGCTCCGTGCTCCGGCACCGGGTTAGGAAGCCTTTCAGTGGCAGCATCGAGTGGCTCCGTGCTCCGGCACAGGGTTAGGAAGCCTTGCAGTGGCAGCATCGAGTGGCTCAGTGCTCCGACACAGGGTTCAGTAGCTTTTCCACTGCAGTATTGATTGGCCCCATGCTCTGGTTGTTTACGTGGTCTGGTGCAGGTTAAGAGAGCCCTTTAGCTGTAGAACTGAGCAATTCAGTGCTTTGGCACAAGGAAGGAGAGCACTTTATCTGTAGCATCGAGTGGCTCAATGCTGTGGTACAGGGTTAGGTGCCATTCAGTGGCAGCATCGAGTGGCTCAATGCAATGGGACAGAGGTATGAAGCCTTTCAGTGGCAGCATTGAGTGGCTCCGTGCTCTGGCACAGGGTTAGGTAGCCTTTCAGTGGCAGAATGGAGTGGCGCAAGGCTCATGCCATCGGTTAGACAGCCTTTCAGCTGCAGTATTCACTGGCTTCTTGCTTTGGCACAGGATTAGACAGCCTTTCAGCTGCAGTATTAAGTGTCACAATGCTTTATCACAGGGTTAGGGAGCATTTCAGTGGCAGTATTGAGTTGGTCAACACTCATGCAGAGGTCTAGGTACCTTTTCAGCAGCAGAAGTGAGTGGCTTAATGCGCTGGCAAGGGGATAGACAGCCTTTTGTTGAGAGACAGGTAAATACGTCATCCTTAGCTACTGCCGCTCCGGCGCCCCAATACTGCACAGGCATAAAACATTACTCACTAAGGCAACCACACTGCCCATATCCCAGACAGGTACAACAGGTGATTGACAGGTTTTAAGCTCCAAGATGGCAAGAATCAGCAAACTGGCAGTGAAGCAATACATGTGCACGCATTAGACATGATGCCAATGTGCACTTAACATGAAGGACATGAACACTGGGTAATATATGCATTTATACATGAAGACTAACAGCATGGCATCCATAAGGACATGAAGAATGCTTCCAAAAGCAATGTATAAGCTGAATGCAGCATGAAAAATATGTGTATATAACATAGAAACGCGAGTATAGTGGGCAGCCATCCTTTCCAAAACGGAAGCCGCATCACACTTCTAAGTAAATGAAAAGGCCTTAAGACTTCATGAGAACTCAAAATGCTGAAATTACACAAATACAGATCCGTGCAGAGCTAAGACAGTGGCAAGCAACCAGAGCCAAGAGTACTGAGAAGTTGGAGAGGGCCAAACTTCACAGAGAAAGCACGAGATAATAATTCCCAGCACAAGAAGGGCAAATAATTACAGTAGGGTTAAAAGCAGCAATTGTAAGGGAAGACACAGTCATTGTACACAGAATTGATGAGGAAAGGGTAAATTGGAGGACAGTGATAGGTCAGGAGTGGGGGGCAGGGAGCCATTTTATCTCGAGTGAGAAAGCATCCTATGTCAGAAGGAGCCGACGAGGGTATCTATGACACTATTGTCGCAAGTTGTTTAAAGAATGCTTTCTTTCCCATCCCATTGCATGAAGAATAGCAGTCTCCATTTGATTCTTGACACCTCCTCCACCTGGATCTCCCGCTATTCCCGTTAACCCTTTCATACAGGATAGGTGTCACTGGTTGCTCCCGTTGGGTCAGCTTTGCCCCTCGACATAACCTGCTTGAGCTTCCATCTTTCTTCCGTGGCTCAGCGGAGCAGTCCCTGGTGCCGTCTCAGCGTAGTTCACGGACCTCAGTCCCCCCCTTCTCGGTCACACCACCGGCTTCAGGCCTTTCTCAGATGTTCACTTCGGCCTTCTGCTTCCTGACCACCTCTCTCGCTCTTCTTGGTCTAGGCCCCCTACTCCAGAACAGGCAGCTTTGCGTTCACAGGCTGCTTCCTCAGCTCGGATTACAATCTCTCAGGCTCCGGGAACAAGATCTTTCCATTGGTCCTTCCTTGGTTTTTATAAGGAAGTGTAGGTCCCTCTCCAGCGTGGGCCCACTGTCCTTTGCCTCTTTCCATAGTGCATTTGTCATGCTTTGCTCTATCTTTTTTGTCTCATTGTGGTTGTCTGCCAACTACAAATTATTCTTCATTGGTTCTCCCATTCTTCTTCACAGTATGATTGGTTGGTGAAGGTTGATTACTGATAAAATTACAGAAGCAAATAATGACTGGTTTGGAGGGAAGGTTTTGATTCTTTGATGTCATAGTTATCTCCTGGGGAGAGGTAATAGAGAGTTCCTGAATGGAAAAGGAGTCGCTGTCCCAAAAAGGGGAGTCTCTCCCTGTGAGGTCACACTGACCGCCACCCCTAAGGGGATTGTTGCGTAGCGGGCTCTCCTCCGTAGCCTCACAGGGAAGGGCTCCCCTCTGGGGAGAAGTGACAAGATCCTGTCAATGGTCACATAGTCCATACTACAGACCAATGAGGACAGGGATGATGTCTAATGTGCTTACGATTTAACTGGTTACAGTCTCTTGTGGAAACGGGGCCTAGAAAGGTTGAACTGGAAACTACCAGGCACTTTCTAACCCAATGCCCTAGGTTGGTATCGATCTATGTGTTTATTATCAGAACGATGCGCGGCATCTGCAGGACATCTTGGACAGTCAATGCTGCCCAGTCTATGGTTCTGCTAAATTCGGTGCACTAGGTAAGGAAGCCTATGAGAACATTATTGATGGGTAAGAAGGAACTATATCCTGCAGTTAAAAAAAAAAACATTTGATGGATAGGCTTAAACAGGATATATGTATGTATGATTTTATGAGGATCTTTCCATTGGTCTCCTAATGTATGTAATTCATGACATTATGCAGACGTGTACAAGTGATTTAATTTGGATGTATGTTGTAAAGGTTTAAATTACTCGAAACACATCACTAAAAAGAAAATGATGATAGGTCCAGATGGTTTTCTTAAATGCTCTCAGTTTAGGCAAAATAAATTAGCAATCATTTTGCAGTGGAATTGGTCTTGAATATGCCATCTCTTGGCCTTTGTAATCGTAAGGGAGATTTCTCACACAAGTGCTAAATTCCCTCTACCTTACAGCCCTCCAGCTCTTTTGCTATATTTTGGGACTTTGAACTTTTCATTTCAATGTGATTTACTTTTGTGTTCTTTGGTTATGAGTTCTTTGATCAACTCCATAGGAATCAGCTTTCTCTGTGTGTCACACAGCACCTTCCGTGCAGTGGCACAGGGATGTCTTTCAGACACCCCAAGGTTTAAATAACTTCTCTGGGACTGACTACTGTCTTCCAGAGCATGTAAAGTTAAATTGACTTTATTAGTCTTTTTAAATTTATTGACCCAGCACACACTATCTTCCTATATAGTGCCCGAAGGGTTGCCTAGCTCCCCCTCTGCCCCCCAAGTCCAAACACTCATGTAACAGTAAAATGTTACCCTTTCCTACATTAAATGGCTGGTGGCAGTGGTTTAGATCAAACTACCATGATTTTTCCCGACCGCTAACAACGGTAGCTATAAATCGGGTCAGCCATGTTTTTCAATATGGCGCCCAAGACCTATCTGTAAAAACAGACTCCGGTCAATTTTTATTACCATTTCTTTTAGGAAAAGTCCTTCTTGTGTTTCTCTCTGCGTGCCAAACCAGGTGTTGTCCCTTTGTTAGTTGGCCTTTGTTAGTTGGCCTTTGACGGGCCTCAGTGCTGAAGCCCTCCTCTGGCCCCTGAGTATCTGGGGTGGACATTATGTGGGGGAGGTGCGTGAAACTCCCTGTGCTAAGTCTCCTAGGAGACCTGAATGCACTCTGGCGTGATTGGCGGCTGACTGTCCGGCATGGACTGCCACCCTGCTGTTTGAGTGACAGCCAGGCTGGAATGAATGGGGGAAAACTGTTTAAAAGCAGGTCTCTGGGACTTGGAAAGCCGAGTCAACCACTGGAACGAAAGAACCGAAGAGAAGAGGAAGGAAGACGACTGCTGCAACTCCTGGATGACCGGTGAAGCCCTGCTGCAGGTCCGAATTGCCTGAAACTCTGACGACAGAGAAGACCTTCAAGTTTAACTTCTTTCCTCGAGTTTGGTGGGAACAACCAACTCACAAGCCATCTGGTCGAATTTTCTTCAGAGTTCTGTTGAAAACCGGATAGCCAGAAAGAAGGAAACCAGGGGGACTTTAAGGCACTCACACCTTAAACCGACGTCTTGCTACAGCTTTTAACCTCTTCCCTGGGCAGTGCAGGAAGCTCCCGACGTCGTCCTCCTAGTCCCCATGACTGAAGCACAGGAACAGTGAGATCTGCTAGAACTGCCAGGAACAACTGCCTCAGCGACAGCTTTCTTCATTGACATGGTACTGTGCAAACGCGGTCTGGAAATCTTTTCGGCCATCGAGAAATTGCGTGAAACTTGCCTCAACTACGAAGGCTTGTCCTTCCCTTAACATTCTTCAAACTTTTCGCCTAGCCAAATCCTTTAAAAATCTGTGGCAAAGACTTAACCGTTATATACCAGAACTGTGCTATCCTATACAAAACACTCTGAACCATTGACTGTGGCCCAGGCTTATGGAGAAGAATTGCTGTTTGTAGTTAACTGAAACCCTTTGCCCTGCCTATGAATGTATTTAGGTTGTCTATTCTTAGAACCTTGTCTTTTTACCCCTTTATTAAGTATCTGAAGAGCCATTTTGTTCCCACTTCATTTTAGAGCTAGACTTGTTCATTTACTTACTAGTTGGATTTTTGTAGTGTATTAGTGTGCAATATTGAGCTGCTTATGCTAGTGTAATGTTTTCTAACTGACTGATTAAATAAATCAGTATTCTTTTACCAAGAGACCTTGAGTAAGTGAATATTTGAATCACTGTATTTGTTGGTCCTTTTTGTAACTTGTTCTACTGCTCACTTTACTCTTGAGATATGTTTGGCTGCTCAGCCACTGCTACCACATTACTGTGTAGTACAGGCTTGTACCAAAGGTGAAATTGTACTGACACTTGTAGTCCTAATTGCATGTAGTGTTCCCAAAGGGTACTACTGCATGTGATTCTGCCTAACAGCCTTACAGATAAGTTTTGCTTTATCCCAGGATAACAAGTACTGACATTTTAAGTTGAAGAAACCAAAATTCCTAGGGCCTCATCATGAGTTGGGAGGCATCCCAATTGGGATACCGCCCAACTGTATTTGTGTTACCGCCCAACTGTCCGGCAGTATTACCGCCGGATCACAGGTTGGGCAGCAACTGTAATTCCCCATTCCCACTGGGTCCATTGGACCCAATGGGTTATTTTCAGCGCAATTAGCGCCGCGCTAATTGCGCCGCGCTAATTGTGCCCGAAAATGGGCTTTAAGTCAGCGCATTTACCCCCAGCTTGGAGCTGGGGGTAAATGCTGCCAAACTGATGTTTTGGTGGTTCCCTTAATGCAGCAGTAACAGCATTACCACAGCATTTAAGGGCTACCACCAAACTCATGATGAGGCCCCTAGTCTCTAGTCCTGGTCAATTTCTTGCGGAGGCTTAGAATGGGTGAATGCTCACTGGTGTGACCCCGTCGGGTGTGGATGTGGACACCTCTCACCCCGGGGTGGAGGTGGACCAGCGTAGAAGTCAGGATTAGGCCTACTGCAGAGGGGGAAGGTGACAGTTGGGAGGGCCCCAGTCTCCGTCTCCTCCATGTGTGCCTGCGTATACATCTCCGTTACACACGATCCTAGGGAACTTCAAGGTTACACGCTCTGAACAGTAGAAACACCAAGTTACCACTGCACCAAGTGAGAAACGAGAAGAATCTCCTACAGCGGTCCTGCGCTTCAGGGAGGGAAATCCATGCCCCTGCGGCGTGCACACGGAGCGGTCCGGTCCACTCACTGGCACAGTGGAATAATGTCCATAACTGTAGCGGGATCAGTGCTCGACGGACTCACGGTCGGATCATTTCAGATTTTGCTAAGGCACACCCTCTGATTTAACACTACTAACGCACAATCCTACCCCACAATTCAGGGATAAGGAACAGGCTGTATTTTATTTAAATGCAAAATAGAAACAAGTGATTCCCTAACGGTATACCAGGGAAGTCACCACAGGGTCTGTTAGGGAGAATTCTCATGTCATGGCTAATTTCCCTTACCTATAGAGTCCCCCAGCAGCTTTGCTGGATTTGAAGGATTTGTTTCCTTTTACCTGCCAAGAGTGAGACTCTTTTTCCCCACTCTTAGGCATTTTTGCTATGTGTGTTCTAGGCTATTTTTGTGTTTAATTCCTATGGGATCTTTTCTCTCACCCATAGGAACCATCTTTATGCACATGTGTTACACAGCACCCTCCGTGCAGTGACACAGAGGTGTCATAGTGACCCCCAAACATAGACTCCATACCCTGGGGCTGACTACTGTCTCCCAGGGCATGTAAAGTCACCATTGACTTTACTAGTCGATTTTTATGAACTTAACCAATACACCCCATCTTAATATGGAAGGACTGGAAGGGGTTAATAGTTTTTCCCCTATGTTTATTTTCGAGGGGGTACCCTAAAGTCCCCCTCTACAAAGTTTCTGGCTGGTGGCAGTGGTTACTACCTTTTATATTCGACGGCGAATATTTCTCTATGGGATTTTCCCATTGTTCGAGGTTACCACTTTTACTGACAGCCTCTAACATACCGCCGGTTCATTTTATTATTAACTTTACTCCGGTAGGTTTTGTTTGCCAGAACTTTGATATAACTTCTTTCTCGAGTCTTACTCCATTTTCCTATCCCAGGTCGGGGATCCTTTGTTCGTCCTTTACGCGGGCTTCTGCCAAGAAGCCCTCCTTTCGGCGCCACTGAGTCTGGGGTGTGTCTGTTGTTGGGGACGGGGGGGGTAGAACCACTGGACAGAGTTGCCACAGCAACTCAGGTCGCACTCTAACCTGATAGGCTGGTGGGTCTCCCGCCAAGATGACCACTCCACTATGTGAGTGACAGCTAAGCTGTATGAATGGGTCACTTTCTGCATAAAAGAAGGGTCCTGAGGACTGGAAGAGCAGGACGTCGCCACTGGAACTACGGAACCGAAGGGAAGAGAAGCCAGAAACATCTTCAGCATCTACACCACCGGTGAAACCCTGCTGGATCGTCTCACAACTTTTCTTCCACACGACGAGAGGAGATCTTCAGCGAGAGAGCCTCCTTCCCTTGAGCTGGTGGGGTCAATCAGTTCACTCATCGCATCCTCGGACCTGCCTTGGTCAAATCGACAGTGCGCAGCACTTGGAGACCGGATAACCAGGCAGCTATCGACCCGGACCGCGATTAAAAGTAGCGTACCTTTTAAACTTCGTTTGGCAGCACCGCGGCTGGTTTCATCCCTGGGTAGTGCAGCGACTCGAACCTTCCTCCACGACGAGAGCCTCTCTTCCTCTGCTGGACCCCTCGACCTGCAGGAACTACCAGGAACAACCGCCACCGCAGAAGCCACTTCTTCATGTTTAAGGTACATTGTTCCACCAGGCCGCCCTTTCTCCGTGGCAGCCCTAAAGGTGTTTTAAATCCTTTAACTACTTGTGGGGTCAGCCGCTGTTATGATATGATATGATATGATATGGCATTTGTAACGCGCCTATACACAAGTGTTTCAAGGCGCGACGAGGCGGGGGGGGAAACAAGGGGAAGACAGACAACAATCCTACTAGGCCAGGTATCATTCAGACTGCGCAAGTGCAGGGGTAGGGGAAGGGAAAAGGTGCAAGGGGAAGGGGAGGGGGAAGTGCAGTACAAGTAAGTAGAATTAAAATAAATAAATAAATAGGGCCAGCTGGTGGCAAGTGCAAGGTAGGTGTAGGCAAGTGCTGGGAAGGGGGGGCTGTAGGGATACAGAGACAGTCCCGCAGTGCAGGGGATGCGATGTCAGGGAGGCAGTGCAAGGGGAGAGTGGCTGGGCCCAGGACCGAGGTCGGTGAGAGTGGCCCAGTTGCAGATTCAGTGCAATTTCAGTGTATAATTTAGCAGGGGAGAGAGACAGAGAAGGCAGAGGCAAAGAGGAAGGTTTTGAGGTGCTTCCGGAACTGGAGATGGTTCTCCTCAAGTTTCAGGGAGGCAGGAAGGCTGTTCCAGAGGGAGGCCCCTGCCGCGGAGAGAGATCTACCCCCAGCTCGTTGCTTTGAGAAGCGGCTGACCCTGAGGGAGTTGGAGACGGATGAGCGAAGGGCTCGGGAAGGAAGATATTTAGGGAGAGAGAGTTGAAGGTATTTTGGCCCCAGGCCCCAGAAGGCCTTGTGGATAATGCAGAGGGTTTTGAACTTAATCCTCGCAGCCACTGGGAGCCAGTGTAGAGATTTCAGTCCTGGAGAGATACGGTCCCTGGGTTTGAGGCCAAGGACAAGTCTTGCAGTTCTGTTCTGGATGAGTTGCAGAGGGCGGAGAGTGGAGGCAGGCAGATTAAGATAGAGGCTGTTACAGTAGTCCAGCTTCGAGAGAACCAGGGCTCGGGAGACAGTGAGCTTCTGGGGGAAGGAGAGGAAGGGAAGAATACCTCTGAGGAGGTGCAGCTGGTAGTGTGACTTCTTAGAGACGTCAGATATGTGAGGAGAGAAGGAGAGTGTAGAGTCGAAGATGACCCTGAGGTTTTTAGCCTTGCAGGTAGGAGCAGGAAGAGGGCCAAGAGAGGCCGGCCAGAGAGCTGCAGGGAAGGAGGGAGTGGGTGTGCCAATGAGTAGAATCTCAGTCTTACTGGCATTAAGGCAGAGGTCATTGGCGGCACACCATACCTGGATAGCAGACAGACAGTCAGAGATGAGGGAAGGAGAGGAGGAGGCCGAGGGTAGCCTGAAGATGAGCTGGGTATCGTCCGCATAGCACTGAAAGTTGGGGCAGAGGGCGGCAATGCAGTGAGCAAGGAGTGACAGGTACTGGTTGAAAAGCCAGGGAGAGAGATTAGATCCCTGGAGAACACCACAGGTGGAGAAGAAGACGTCAGAGAGGAAGGACCCAAGTTGGACCTGGGAGGGTCGATTGGAAAGGAAAGAAGTCAGCCACGCCAGAGCCTGACCAGTGATACCCAGGTTATCGCGGAGACGGTTGAGCAGGATGGCATGGTTGACAGTATCAAAGGCAGAAGAGAGATCGAGCAAAATGAGAACACAAGGAGTGTTAGAATCAAGGTTGGAGAGTAAGTTCAGGAGAGCAGTTTCCGTGCTTCTGGCAGCTCTGAAGCCAGACTGATGGTCATGAAGGCTACCAACAGATTCAGCATGGAGGTTAAGCTGGGAGATGGCCAGTTTCTCCAGGAGCTTGCCCAGGAAGGGAGTGATGGAGATTGGGCGATAGTTAGCCGGGAAGGAGGGGTCGGAAGAGGGTTTCTTAAGAAGAGGGTGCACAAGGGAGTGCTTGAGGGGGGATGGGAAGACTCCAGAGGCAAAGGAGTGGTTGCAAAAGTCAGCCAGGGCGGGAGCCAGGGAGTCGATGTGGTCCTTGATAGTTTTGGAGGAACAGGGGTGATCCTGTTTAGACGAGACTTTCATAGATCGGACTTGTCTGGAGACCTCGTCAGCAGAAAAAAGGGGAAAGGCAGAGAAGGAGGGAGGAGGGGTGGCTGCAGAAGGGCCAGAGGAAGAGCAGGGAAGAGAGGGGGGAGGTGATAGGAGGAGAGTGAGGACAGGATGTCCTGAGTTTTAGAGATGAAGTGAGAGGCCAGTGCCGTGCAGAGGGCCTGGGAGGGGACAGGAGAGGTAGAGACTGCAGCAGGGTTGGCAAGCTCCTTGCAGATTTTAAAGAGTTCAGCCGAGTTGTTAGATGCTGCATAGATGCGGGCTTGGATAAGGGCTCTCTTCTTGATGAGAACGGAGAGACGGTATTGCCTTTGGAGCAGGCGGCAGGCCAGTTTGTCAGAGGATGAACACGAAGCACGCCATTTCCTCTCTGCCACCCTGCACTTGCATTTAAGGGTGACGAGATCCGAGTCATACCAGGAGTTACATTTGGCTTTGGGCTTCAGGCGGATTCTCATGACAGGGGCAAGGATATCAAGAGTATCAGATATAGCAGAGTGGAGCATGGAGAGGGCTGAGTCAGCCGAAGGGGGATGGGGGGCGAGAAGGTGGCAGCGAAAGCCTCAACTGACACGCCCTTCATGGGTCGGATGGCCGAGAAGGTGGGTGGCGATGATGAGGGTGGCTTTGCCTGAGGGGTAGGGAGGGTGAGGTGGGAGGATAGGAGAAAGTGATCACTCCAGGAGAGAGGAATGGAGAGAGGGACGGAGAGGGGAAGGTCAGAAGAGATCAGAGCATCAAGAGTGTGCCCTGCAGAATGAGTAGGCTCAGACGGGAGAATAGAGAGTGAGAGTCGCAGAGGTCACGAAAGAGTCCAGTGGGGGGACAGGAGGCATCCAGGTGGATGTTGAAGTCACCAAGAAAGAGGAGTTGAGTGGTAGTGGACAGGAGTGAGGAGGAGAGGTCAGCCCACTCAGAGAGGAAGGGGGAAATTTGACCAGGTGGCCGATAGATGGTAGCCACGGTAAGGGAATGACTGGGAGAGAGAGAAAGTCGGCAGACAAGACATTCAAAAGAGGAGTAGGTCTGCGTAGAATGACAGTGGCAGGAATCCAATCAGGGAAGATAAGGGCAACACCCCCCCAGCACGGTTAGGCCTGGGAAAGGAGAGGATCATGTAACCATCAGGTAGGAGTGTGTCAAAGCTAGTTACAGAGCTGGCTGTGAACCATGTCTCAGTGGGACCGAGGACGTCAAGGTCCCGTTCCTCGAGAAGGCGACAGATATCAGAGGAATGCTTGATGGCAGAGCGAGAGTTAAGAGTGGCAATGTGGAGGCGGTTGCCAACCTTGAAGGCCTTCCGGGGAGGGGTACAGATCAGAGGTACGCCCTGCAGAGGTGTAGAAGAAGGAGTTGAAGAAGGAGCATGAGAGGGGGCAGGGAGGGAGGGTAGAGGCAAGGTAGACGAGGACAGAGGAGGTGGGACAGCAGGAGAGGAAAGGAAGTGGATGAGGCGTGGGAAGCGTCTATCAAAGAGGTGAAGGTTGGCCTGGGGGCCTTGGACCAAGACGGTCCCATTAGCGTAGACATTAATGATGGCCTTAGAGGAGTGGAAGGAGGCCAAGAGGACATCCCAACGGGTGCCACCATTAATGGGAGAAGAGGAAAAAGGAGAGAGCACGGAGACCATATGAAGGGTCCATAGGTCAGGCGAAGGCACGAAAAAGAGGATGTCAGTGAGAGTTTCCTTAGAGCAGGCACTAGTGTAGGTGTCAGCAATAGGGAGGCCTGGGTTGGAGACCAGGATGTCCTTTTTAAACTTTTTCCTACCAGATTTAGTGAGGAGAGCAGGATAGTCAATAGAGAAGCAATTAGAGAAGATAGGCGAGATAGAGAGCACCATGGAGTAGAAGGGGGTGGGGGGAGGACAGACGATGCGAGAGCACGCAGACAGGAAGAGAGCGACAAGCACAAGTTACCACATTTCAGAACAAACAACAGTATGCGAATTAGGTACACAGTGGTGGGGCCACCTAAGTTAGAGAGTCCTGCGGGGGGAGAAAACCATGGTTTACCCACAACTGTGACACAGTGAGGTGAGGACAACAAGCAAGTGCAATGGCCAGGTGTAGGTGGAGTGGGCGTGGACGGGGATAGCAAGTACTGGCGCCAAGCGTCCCCTGCGGACACCTGCAGACACACAGGGAGCCGCAACTGTAGGAGTCGTCCTTGGCCTAGGGGCCCTTAGCCGCAGAGGGCTGCCCAGGAGGGGGGGGGGTATAGGAAGAGGGAGGAGAGGAAGGGGAGGGGAGGGGGGGTGTGGGCGGGCAGGGAGGCGGGAGCACGAGGAGGACCAGGAAGTGGGAGGGGGGAGCAGGAACAGACAACACGCTCAGAGCACGGATGAAAACAACAAAAACAAAAGGTGCCGAATTCTACTCACGGGGGCCCGATGGGCCAGGAAGGCATCCAAGGCCTGCATTTCCCTCAAGGGCTGCCGGCGACCGCTCTCCCACGCTCAGCTGGACAAAGAGAGCTGTTAGCTAAGATTTCCACAGAGCTGGTAAATCTTCCTTTCCTGGTTCAACTCCAGAACTTTTTGCTTTTCTAGTGGGATATTTTTCATTAATACCTCAATGAGTGGGAACCTTTTCCCACACTCACCCAATCTTTAACTCTTTTTATGGTTGTCATTTTTAAGACTCTCCATAGTGCCTTTTTAAAGTTATCATGTCTAACAACTTATTGGCAATAAGTGCCTGTTGCTGGATTGCCATAGGGGCTCCCCATTTAACTTTCTTGTGCTAACCTTGCGTGAACTACAGTTCCCAAGGGTAGAAAGGATCATTTGGATCCCTTTTACATTTGATTCATTCTGTGAAACCAGCACACCCCACCTTATGGGGAGTGCTGGGGAGATACAAGGTATCCCCTTTCACATTTAAACTGTAACAATTCTGTTACAGCGACAAGCTTACCTTTAATGGCTGGTGGCAGTGATACATTTTACTAATTTGGTGCACCTTTACCGCGTGCTGTAATCACAGCTGCAGTAAAGGCACCTAAGGATTCTCATTTTACCAAAATGGCCCCTGTCTTATTTTTCTGGCATTTTAGTGTTTGTCATTTCTTGTTCCTTCCCCTGACATCTAGGGTGGGAAATTCCTTTGTTTCAGTTTTGTCTTTGGCGGGAGTCCCCTGGACACCCTGCCCAGGCTCCAGTCAGTCTGCAAGCACAGGAAGTAGGGGAGGAGTCCAAAACTTCCCCCTCCTTTGTCTTATGCCTTCCTTCAACTGGGACAAATCCCAGTGGGGGGTTGGCTGTCCTGATTGGACAGCCAAACGCCCCTTTCTTGTAAAATGCAGGGAGAGAATGCAGAGGTTGTGTTGAAGTTCCTAATAAGTACTGGAAACCTGGAACCTGAAGTCATGTCGACCACTGGAACAGAAAACCAAAGAGGATGATGAAGGAAAAGCGGTGGGAATGATTTCCAGCAGCCGGAGAGCCTGATGTGTAACCAGAGCCTGTTGCAGCCCTTCCTTCCGATCGATCTGGGGTCTCTGAAAACGAGACCTGAACTCGGAGCCTAGTGAGACCCACTATACTCAAGAAGACCTGCATTTTGAGCCATTCCACGGGTTGCTGCGACCTTGCATTCTTGCAATACCCCAATACCCTGGGACCTCCAGCCACTGTGTGGTGCACGGTCTTCCGAATTCCGAATCTCGCTGAAACTTTGTGGGCATCCTGGTCTATCTCCAGAGATATGAATAGAGTCCAGTGCTGGACATTTTTAAGAATGAGAATTCAAACGCGATTTTCTGTCTTCTTCTGTGCTCCTTGAAAAGGCGCCAAACCCACAGAACCACATTCAGCTGTGAGAGAAATCTTGCCTAGACCCTTCATCGATCCCTGCTGAAAAGTCCCTTCTGAGGTCTTGTGTTCCATTTCCAGGACAAGGAATCCAGTGACTGGGTATTTGGCTGCAGTCCCTGAAGTTCTCCTGCTGCAATCTCTTCTTCATTGCTGAGGTACTGTGTTGGCTTGGGTATATACTTACCTTAAGCCTGTTGGGATTTCTGTGTAGTCTGGGGTGTTTTCTGTGATTGGGAGGTCCCTCGTCCAGTACACTCAGTCCCACTGCTAGAATCCTGCTGGGGTGTCTTCTGTGAAGCCCCTGGGCCCTCTTCTAACCCTAGAAGTAAAGTACTCACCTGTTTTCCTAAGGAAACTCTGACCTTTTCTACTAAAGAACTTATTCTAACACTGCCTGTTGGTCACTAGTCCTAGTGACCCCCCTTCTGCCACTGAGAAGACTCATGCCCCAAGGGAAAGACTTTGAAGGGATTGGGACTTCTGCCTAGAAAAGAAATCAAGTGTGTTACTTACTTGTAAAGAGTTGTTGGGTCACTGTAATTCTCAGAGTGAACAGTTACAAAGGTTCTTACTGATCTTGAATGTGTGATGCACGATTCTTAAAAGTATGGTTAACATCTTTTCTTCCTTAGCCACTGTTTTGCCAGTCTAAAAGAAAGTAGATGTGAAGGTATTTTACTCTCCTGTGATTAGGTTGTGCCTCTTTACAAAAGTAATGTGTTGGTTTCACCAGATTATTCCTGTAGGGTAATTGTATGAGTGTCTTCTAACTGTTGGTATCACCAGGTTAGTCCTGTTAGGATAACTGTATGAGTGTCCCCCAACTGGGTCTTGCTTCCCCTGACTTGCTGCTAGCCTGTCCTTAATAAGTCTACATTAGGTTGTTGCCTACCTAGAATAACTATTCGGTAAAGTGTGACATTGGGTTTTACCTTCCCCTTCATTGTGAAGTTAAAGTAAGTGGGTTTTACTTACCTTGTGTTAGCTTTGTGCCATCCAAAACAAGTTACCAGAGTTATTGCTTACCTCAATCTGGGGTTCCCTGATTTCCAAAGCATCTGTAATTGCATATTACATCTTTAGGTTTTCCTCACCTGGTATAACTGTGTGTTATGACAAAAGTATAATATGACTTGGGGAACTTGTCACTCTTTGACCTCCGCGACTTGATACAACATAATAGTATTACAGTGTCGCACTGATGCGTGCAGAGAACGAAGACACAGAGTTCGCCTACTCCGTTTGTAGTAAGTGAGAAGGTGGTTTCTGCACACATCTATTACTACGCCACAGGGAGTTCAGTATCAACCAACACCAGTTTCTCTTAGTTCATCATATATTTATTTATTTGATCGCCCATAAGGATGACTGGACTTGATTTGTTCCAAGAGTCACTGTACAACTGGAAGGATCTACTGCCCTTGTATTACCAAAAGTAATCTAAAAGTAACCATTGGTCTTTTACTCCCAAAGAATAGGCTTGACCTATACTAAATGTTTATAACAAGGTTTTGACTTCCCTAGAACTACTGTTAGGTGTTCCAAATAAGGTTTATAATTGGGTCTGTGTACTTTCAAGTATAATTTTGTGTTTTATATTGTGATTTCTTATAATGTGTTAGTACTTACCCCTAGATTTATCTGGGCCTACCTGTATTTAAATAAATCCTTTATTTTTACAATACATAGTGTTTCAGGGTTTCATTGGATCATTTGTATAACAATGTTCACTTGTATTGTATCTACTGGCCTCTCTCCCTCCTAAAATAAGCCTGGCTGCTCTGTCTATGCTACCCCGAACTCAGGTGGTACAGCCTTATGCTAAGAGTGGAGTCTTGTACTGCCTCAGTAGAATGGTTTTGCTAAGCCCTTAGTTTGACTTCAGAAAAACTGTCCTAACAGCCGCCCTCTCTCTTAACATTGTCTTTTCGCCTCGCATCTACCTCTTCAAAAGTTTTCTACTAAAGACTTGACTGCAGCTACAAGAACATTTTTGCTCCTAAGCTCTTGGTCCTGTGCCACTGACTCTGGCTCAGGCCTATTGACTCTGGCTGATTTGTTAGATCTGCTCTCACTAGATTGATTCTCAATAAGAAATGTGTTGATGATCCTGAATCTTCTAAACCCCTCTTCCTTCCTACTGTTTTAACTTGTGGAGTGCCATTTTGCTCAGTTTTCATTCACTTATCTTTCTGCTAAAGTGTTACTTTGCTTTACTTGTTCACAAAACTTCAGGGAAGTGTTGCTAGGGGGTGTCTGAAGATATCTCGGTTTGACTTGCGCTTTCCCTCCCTTTCGATGAATTGGTAGAGTGCCATTTGTAGTGGGTTTTCACTGTGCCGTTTTGCTCAGTTTTCACTATCCCTCGAACTTGTCTACAATTGAATAGGGAGTTGTATATGCTTTTCTTTTCTTTGACTAAACTTAACTGACTTTATTAACTGTGATCTATGTGTTGACTTAGAAGTGTATAAAATAAATATATATTCCCTTTTTAATACAAAGCTTTGGTCAGTGTTTCCTTGCTCCATAGTACTGTACTACCTATTGTGTCAACCCTGAATACTGCTCATCTCCCTCTTGAGATAAGTCTGACTGCTCAGCCACAGCTGCCAACTAATTCTTTGTGGTACAGACTGATACCAAAGGGGATTTATTGCTCTCACCTGTAGTCCTAATCTGGGGTAGTGCTCCCTAAGGGAACTGCCCTGGATTCTGCCTAACAGTGTCCTATAAACACAGCATTTAAACCACAAGAAAAATATTCCACCTGCCTGTAAATGTTCACAAATGTTGTGCATACATACACATGCAACTATTTTAATCACTCAATACTGTATCTTAACATCTATTTCTAAATAACACAATGCAATTTCAAAGCAGAATAAGACAATTCTATGGTAACGTGGGCAGTTGTCAGCTAGAATGTTTAAATGTTCTATTCAAATCATGTAAGTTAGTCGAGGAGACCGAGCGAGGCATCCGGCGGGCACTGGAACTCGGGCGGATCCCTGACCTCTACAGGGCAGATTTACTGTGGTTTGGAGCGGGGCAAATGACAAATATGCATGACGTATGAACTCTATCCTTTCGAAGGGACACCACACTGAACTTTCCTGCCATACATGTCCATGAGCTTGCCTGCAGGCGGTTTGTGGGTCACGTGTCGTGGTTCCCCACTGTAGTTAAGTGAGCATTTACAGCAAAGTTGGCGGAGTTGGGGTTTATGGTTTTGCACATTTCTCCCAGTATCGGTTGGGAGGCGAGCAGGGGTATTTACCGGCATCTCCCCCAACTGCCTATTGGTCCCTCCTGACATAATGCTGGATACCAGAGCAGGCATGGTGAAATCTACTTGAGGTCCTCCTTATATTTGCTCCCTAACATCTAAAGTTCTGAGCCATGGAATAACTAAAGAGCCACGACCTGATGAATGTAAGTGAGGATCCATGAGCAAGCCATTAACCCTAGGCGACAGCCACAGGGTGGAGGCTCAGGCTAGACGGTGGGCCATTAACCCTGGGTGACAGCCACAGGGTGGAGGCTCTGGCTAGACAGTGGGCCATTAACCCTAGGTGACAGCCGCAGGGTGGAGGCTCTGGCTAGACAGTGGGCCATTAACCCTAGGTGACAGCCGCAGGGTGGAGGCTCTGGCTAGACAGTGGGCCATTAACCCTGGGTGACAGCCACAGGGTGGAGGCTCTGGCTAGACAGTTGGCCATTAACCCTAGGCAACAGCCGCAGGGTGGAGGCTCTGGCTAGACAGTGGGCCATTAACCCTGGGCGACAGCTGCAGCGTGGAGGCTCGGGCTAGACAGCAGGCCATTAACCCTGGGTGACAGCTGCAGCGTGGAGGCTCTACTAGACAGTGGGCCATTAACCCTAGGTGACAGCCGCAGGGTGGAGGCTCGGGCTAGACAGCGGGCAATTAACCCTGGGTGACAGCCGCAGGGTGGAGGCTCGGGCTAGACAGCGGCCCATTAACCCTGGGCGACAGCTGCAGCGTGGAGGCTCTACTGGACAGTGGGCCATTAACCCTGGGTGACAGCCGCAGGGTGGAGGCTCGGGCTAAACAGCGGGCAATTAACCCTGGGTGACAGCCGCAGGGTGGAGGCTCTGGCTAGACAGTGGGCCATTAACCCTGGGTGACAGCCTCAGGGTGGAGGCTCTGGCTAGACAGTGGGCCATTAACCCTGGGTGACAGCTGCAGGGCGGAGGCTCTGGCTAGACAGTGGGCCATTAACCCTGGGTGACAGCGGCAGGGTGGAGGCTCTGGCTAGACAGTGGGCCATTAACCCTGGGCGACAGTCGCAGGGTGGAGGCTCTGGCTAGACAGTGGGCCATTAACCCTAGGCGCCAGTCGCAGGCTGGCGGCTCAGGCTAGACAGTGGGCCATTGACCCTGGGCGACAGCCACAGGGTGGAGGCTCTGGCTAGACCGTGGCCCATTAGGAGGCTCTGTCTAGACCGTGGCCCATTAACCCTGGGCGACAGTCGCAGGGTGGAGGCTCTGGCTAGACCGTGGTCCATTAACCCTGGGTGACAGCCGTAGGGTGGAGCCTCTGGCTAGACCGTGGCCCATTAACCCTGGGCGACAGCCGCAGGGTGGAGGCTCTGGCTGGACCGTGGCCCATTAACCCTGGGCAACAGCCACAGGGTGGAGGCTCTGGCTAGACCGCGGGCCATTAACACTGGGTGACCACCGCAGGCTGGATGCTCTGGCTAGACAGTGGCCCATTAACCCTGGGTTACAGCCGCAGGGTGGAGGCTCGGGCTAGACAGTGGGCCATTAACCCTGGGTGACAGCCGCAGGGTGAAGGCTCAGGCTAGACAGTGGGCCATTAAGCCTGGGTGAGAGCCGCAGGGTGGAGGCTCTTGCTAGACCGCGGTCCATTAACCCTGGGCGACAGCCACAGGGTGGAGGCTCTGGCTAGACCACAGGCCATTAACCCTGGGCGACAGCCGCAGGGTGGAGGCTCTGGCTAGCCGGTGGGCCATTAACCCTGGGTGACAGCCGCAGGGTGGAGGCTCTGGCTAGACCGTTGGCCATAAACCCTGGGTGACAACCGCAGGGTGGAGGCTCTACTAGACAGTGGGCCATTAACCCTGGGTGACAGCTGCAGGGTGGAGGCTCTACTAGACAGTGGGCTATTAACCCTGGGTGACAGCCGCAGGGTGGAGGCTCTGACTAGCCGGTGGGCCATTAACCCTGGGTGACAGCCGCAGGGTGGAGGCTCTGGCTAGACAGTGGGCCATTAACCCTGGGCGATAGCTGCAGGGTGGAGGCTCTGGCTAGACACTGGGCCATTAACCCTAGGCGACAGCCGCAGGGTGGACGTTCAGGCTAGACAGTGGTCCATTAATGCTGGGCGACAGCCACAGGGTGGAGGCTCTGCCTAGACCGTTGCCCATTAACCCTGGGTGACAGCCGCAGGGTGGAGGCTCTGGCTAGACCGTGGCCCATTAACCCTGGGCGACAACCACAGGGTGGAGGCTCTGGCTAGACCGCGGGCCATTAACCCTGGGTGACAGCCGCAGGGTGGAGGCTCTGGCTAGACCGTGGCCCATTAACCCTGGGTGACAACCGCTGGGTGGAGGCTCTGGCTAGACAGTGGGCCATTAACCCTGGGTGAGAGCCGCAGGGTGGAGGCTCTGGCTAGACAATGGGCATTAACCCTGGGTGAGAGCCGTAGGGTGGAGGCTCTGGCTAGACCGTGGGCCATTAACCCTAGGCAACAGCCACAGGTTGGAGGCTCTGGCTAGACCACAGGCCATTAACTCTGGGTGACAGCTGCAGGGTGGAGGCTCTGGCTAGACTGCGGGCCATTGACCCTGGGTGACAGCCGCAGGGTGGAGGCTCTGGCTAGACCGCGGGCCATTATCCCTGGGTGACAGCCACAGGGTGGAGGCTCTGGCTAGATTCTTGAGAAGGAAACAGCGGCTTCAAATGAGAGAAGGGAACTTGCAAATCATTATTGACCCCTTAAAGCCTCCCTACCTATCCTGTTGAGTCTCTTGTAAACTCCTGCATCCGATAGAACAGAATTTGTGGCAGTGGTAAATGGCAGATCATCAAGGAAATAATTATTTGGGACTTTAACTGATTTAACAACGTTATGGACTTGCATAGTTGGGTAGACTCCTTTGAGAGGTTAATACCTTAGCTGGATAGAATGGAGAAAGGATGTCAAACGGACCTGTGCCTTATGCAGGCAGTAACCAGTAGGGTCGATGTATCCCACCAACTTACCTAGAGCCGAAAGGATTGTGTAGCCCCATAGTGGACACCAGTGCTCCTCCAAAGGATCATACTGAATTGCAGAGGTCAGCCCTTGGCATGACTCTGATACCTGGACCAATTGCTCCCGCCAGTAGTGTTAGTCCTAATCCTGCATATTTGTTTACACTTAAGGCCCCTTACGTGAATAATTGTGTTATTCCCCCCTTGAAGAAAGATCTACGGATCAAACATTCTGTAATGCCAGAGATTATGGATCCATATTTAAAAGGATGTGAATAGGCAGGAAAGACCTGAACCGAGGTCAGCATATCGAGAAGAAATCACAATCTGGGGGGAGCTGCACTGGGACCCATGAGTTTAGATTCCTTCAGAGGTTACAGATGGTGGACTGGGCCTTAACAAATTAAACGGATTGTATTGTCATTGGCTGTGGTGGAAGTAACCCTTTCATTGGTTTTGAGTCACTGCAATAATCTGGGAAACCTGGCATCGTCCACCAGCTCAGAATCATACATCTTGGAAATAGTCTTTTCTTTAATGTCAGGGACATGCATTGGTGTCAGAGAAAGTTTGCACATGTATTGTATTGATTATGTGTTCCCCTTTGGTGTTGGGAGTCTCCTTTATAGGTGTGGTGCTGATGGCTTCTAGCATATGCATGCAATTAAAATGCTACCAGTTAAAGAATTCCGGAAAGTGACACTTTTTAACTGGCTATGGCCTTCACAGGTCTTCATTTATAATGAGAATGATGTGTTATTTATGTAGCGCCTTTATCCATGTACGTGGAATGTTGTAGCATTTTCACACTATATGTAAAGCCAAGTGAAAACGGATTTAAAATCGATTTTTGAACAGCATTTGAGTGCATAAAGTGCATTGGTTGATTCAAACAAAGTAAACACATTTGAAACCATGTTTTCACATGTGTAGTTAGAGACTGGGGCTCTGAATATTTCCCCAGGTTCAATAGCCTAACAGTGGATTAATAAAGGGCTTTGGATAAAGGCGCTATATAAATAACACATCATAAATGAAGACCTGTTAAAAAGTGTCACTTTCTGGAATTCTTTAACTGGTAGCATTTTAATTGCATGCATATGCTAGAAGCCATCAGCACCACACCTATAAAGGAGAATCCCAACACCAAAGGGGAACACATAATCAATACAATGCTAGAACATTCCACGCACATGCAAATGGATATAGTTATCAGACACAGCAAGATCCGCGCAGAAATGCTGTTTAAAATCTGTTTTAAATCAGTCCAAGTGGTTTTGCTCCCAGTTAATACATTTTGGTGAATTAGCAGAATAATTATTATTGAGGACATACATCTAATTGCGCTGTTTGATTATTATTCACAACACCTGCATTGACCTCACAGCTACCAGGTAAAGGGGGCTTCAGGGTTCCTCTTGGACAAGTGCCAGGAAGGGTCCTTTCTTCTCTCAAGGTACTGCCCCACTCAAGCATTCCTCAGTGCAGACGGCGTTCCACTTGTGCAGAACTTCAGTAAACTAGAGCCTTCTCCCCGTACTACCTTTCAGTGTTGACATGTAGTATGTACATGTAGGCTCAACATGTTCCCACAGCAGGTCATGTGACATCAATTTGGACTAGTTGACTCCTCCCATTGGTTCTGTTAAAAAGAATCACTCCCAGAAACAAACACCCTCTGATATGATAGGTTCATCATATTGTTGAGCTATGACAAGGGTGGTTAATGTACACATGTGGGATAGCTCTGGACGGGAACATTCCCGCTTATTACATTAGATGTTTTCAGGTTGCATGCCCTGCAGGGATCAGAGATATGCGACATGAATTTGAGAGATGAAAATGGACACAGTTATTGATATTCATATTTTTGTTATATGTTTGGGCTCTATTTGATATGATATGATAGGTTATTTATAACACGCTTAATACCCAGAGGTTTCTATGCATGGGCCGGGGTTTGAACCTGTGTTGCTCTGGGTCGTCTTGCTTCCAAGGCAAGCACGTTGCCCCTGGGCTATCCTCCCAAGACTGGAGTAGACTGTCAAGATTTCACAGCATTTGTCATTTGTCCTGTTGACCACGCTTTCATAAAGTTGTAGAAAGAAGTGTATTCTGTATTATGTGCTAAAAGTGACATGGTTTCCTTTCTTTCTTTGCTGCAATCACACAAGTTAATCATTAACTAACACATAGAGGACTAATTAGACACCAACTGTCCAGTATGGGCTTGACAACTGGTTTATCTTTGGCAAGCTAGAAGTCCAAGGTTGAAATGTAAGTGTAGTCAAGCCCATTTTGATACTGTAACCTACCGTTTGGGGCAAAGCAAATGTGTTCCACATGCGCTGACCATGCACACAATAAGGAGAATAAATTGCTGATTTATGAGGAGACCCTGCTGCGGGTGTCAGCAGAAAGCTGCTCATTCCACTTCCTAGAACATCTGACCCAGTGTCACCTGTAGTGCACAATATCAAGAGGGGCATTCCCACTGTGAACTACTGTGTCCTGTGTATGGATCTCGAGGCGTTCCCACTGTGAACTACCATGTCCTGTGTATGGATCTCGAGGCATTCCCACTGTGAACTACTGTGTCCTGTGTATGGATCTCGAGGCGTTCCCACTGTGACCTACCATGTCCTGTGTATGGATCTCGAGGCATTCCCACTGAACTACCATGTCCTGTGTATGGATCTCGAGGCGTTCCCAATGTGAACTACCACGTCCTGTGTATGGATCTCGAGGCGTTCCCAATGTGAACAACGATGTCCTGTGTATGGATCTCGAGGCGTTCCCACTGTGAACTACCATGTCCTGTGTATGGATCTCGAGGCGTTCCCACTGTGAACTACAATGTCCTGTGTATGGATCTCGAGGCGTTCCCAATGTGAACAACGATGTCCTGTGTATGGATCTCGAGGCGTTCCCAATGTGAACTACAATGTCCTGTGTATGGATCTCGAGGCGTTCCCAATGTGAACTACAATGTCCTGTGTATGGATCTCGAGGCGTTCCCACTGTGAACTACAATGTCCTGTGTATGGATCTCGAGGCGTTCCCACTGTGAACTACAATGTCCTGTGTATGGATCTCGGGGCGTTCCCAATGTGAACTACGATGTCCTGTGTATGGATCTCGAGGCGTTCCCAATGTGAACTATGATGTCCTGTGTATGGATCTCGAGGCGTTCCCAATGTGAACAACGATGTCCTGTGTATGGATCTCGAGGCGTTCCCACTGTGAACTACCATGTCCTGTGTATGGATCTCGAGGCGTTCCCAATGTGAACAACGATGTCCTGTGTATGGATCTCGAGGCGTTCCCACTGTGAACTACCATGTCCTGTGTATGGATCTCGAGGCGTTCCCACTGTGAACTACAATGTCCTGTGTATGGATCTCGAGGCGTTCCCAATGTGAACAACGATGTCCTGTGTATGGATCTTGAGGCGTTCCCAATGTGAACTAAAATGTCCTGTGTATGGATCTCGAGGCGTTCCCAATGTGAACTACAATGTCCTGTGTATGGATCTCGAGGTGTTCCCAATGTGAACAACGATGTCCTGTGTATGGATCTCGAGGCGTTCCCAATGTGAACTAAAATGTCCTGTGTATGGATCTCGAGGCGTTCCCAATGTGAACTACAATGTCCTGTGTATGGATCTCGAGGCGTTCCCAATGTGAACTACAATGTCCTGTGTATGGATCTCGAGGCGTTCCCAATGTGAACTACAATGTCCTGTGTATGGATCTCGAGGCGTTCCCAATGTGAACAACAATGTCCTGTGTATGGATCTCGAGGCGTTCCCAATGTGAACTAAAATGTCCGGTGTATGGATCTCGAGACGTTCCCAATGTGAACTACAATGTCCTGTGTATGGATCTCGAGGCGTTCCCAATGTGAACTACAATGTCCTGTGTATGGATCTCGAGGCGTTCCCAATGTGAACTACGATGTCCTGTGTATGGATCTCGAGGCGTTCCTAATGTGAACAACAATGTCCTGTGTATGGATCTCGAGGCGTTCCCAATGTGAGCAACGATGTCCTGTGTATGGATCTCGAGGCGATCCCAATGGGAACTACAATGTCCTGTGTATGCATCTCGAGGCGTTCCCACTGTGAACTACGATGTCCTGTGTATGGATCTCGAGGCGTTCCCAATGTGAACAACGATGTCCTGTGTATGGATCTCGAGGCGTTCCCAATGTGAACTACAATGTCCTGTGTATGGATCTCGAGGCGTTCCCACTGTGAACTACCATGTCCTGTGTATGGATCTCGAGGCGTTCCCACTGTGAACAACGGTGTCCTGTGTATGGATCTCGAGGCGTTCCCAATGTGAACAACGGTGTCCTGTGTATGGATCTCGAGGCGTTCCCACTGAACTACCATGGCCTGTGTATGGATCTCGAGGTGTTCCCACTGTGAACTACAATGTACTGTGTATGGATCTCGAGGCGTTCCCAATGTGAACAACGATGTCCTGTGTATGGATCTCGAGGCGTTCCCACTGTGAACTACGATGTCCTGTGTATGGATCTCGAGGCGTTCCCAATGTGAACAACAATGTCCTGTGTATGTGGATCTCGAGGCGTTCCCAATGTGAACAACGATGTCCTGTGTATGGATCTCGAGAAGTTCCCACTGTAAACTACCATGTCCTGTGTATGGATCTCGAGGCGTTCGCACTGTGAACTACAATGTCCTGTGTATGGATCTCGAGGCGTTCCCACTGTGAACTACCATGTCCTGTGTATGGATCTCGAGGCATTCCCACTGTGAACTACAATGTCCTGTGTATGGATCTCGAGGCGTTCCCAATGTGATCAACAATGTCCTGTGTATGGATCTCGAGGTGTTCCCAATGTAAACTGCAATGTCCTGTGTATGGATCTCGGGGCGTTCCCAATGTGAACTACGATGTCCTGTGTATGGATCTCGAGGCGTTCCCACTGTGAACTACCATGTCCTGTGTATGGATCTCGAGGCGTTCCCAATGTGAACTACAATGTCCTGTGTATGGATCTCGAGGCGTTCCCAATGTGAACTACAATGTCCTGTGTATGGATCTCGAGGCGTTCCCAATGTGAACTACAATGTCCTGTGTATGGATCTCGAGGCGTTCCCAATGTGAACAACGATGTCCTGTGTATGGATCTCGAGGCGTTCCCACTGTGAACTACCATGTCCTGTTTATGGATCTCGAGGCGTTCCCACTGTGAACTACAATGTCCTGTGTATGGATCTCGAGGCGTTCCCAATGTGAACAATGATGTCCTGTGTATGGATCTCGAGGCGTTCCCAATGTGAACAACGATGTCCTGTGTATGGATCTCGAGGCGTTCCCAATGTGAACAACGATGCCCTGTGTATGGATCTCGAGGCGTTCCCACTGTGAGCTACCATGTCCTGTGTATGGATCTCGAGGCGTTCCCACTGTGAACTACAATGTCCTGTGTATGGATCTCGAGGCGTTCCCAATGTGAACAACGATGTCCTGTGTATAGATCTCGAGGCGTTCCCACTGTGAACTACCATGTCCTGTGTATGGATCTCGAGGCATTCCCACTGAACTACGATGTCCTGTGTATGGATCCCGAGGCTTTCCCACTGTGAACTACGATGTCCTGTGTATGGATCTCGAGGCGTTCCCACTGTGAACTACAATATCCTGTGTATGGATCTCGAGGCGTTCCCAATGTGAACAACAATGTCCTGTGTATGGATCGCGAGGCATTCCCACTGTGAACTACGATGTCCTGTGTATGGATCTCGAGGCGTTCCCAATGTGAACAACAATGTCCTGTGTATGGATCTCGAGGCGTTCCCACTGTGAACTACCATGTCCTGTGTATGGATCTCGAGGCGTTCCCACTGTGAACTACGATGTCCTGTGTATGGATCTCGAGGCGTTCCCAATGTGAACAACGATGTCCTGTGTATGGATCTCGAGGCGTTCCCAATGTGAACTACCATGTCCTGTGTATGGATCTCGAGGCGTTCCCACTGTGAACTACAATGTCCTGTGTATGGATCTCGAGGCGTTCCCAATGTGAACAACGATGTCCTGTGTATGGATCTCGAGGCGTTCCCACTGTGAACTACCATGTCCTGTGTATGGATCTCGAGGCGTTCCCACTGTGAACTACCATGTCCTGTGTATGGATCTCGAGGCGTTCCCAATGTGAACTACCATGTCCTTTGTATGGATCTCGAGGCGTTCCCACTGTGAACTACCACGTCATGTGTATGGATCTCGAGGCGTTCCCACTGTGAACTACCACGTCCTGTGTATGGATCTCGAGGCGTTCCCACTGTGAACTACCACGTCCTGTGTATGGATCTCGAGGCGTTCCCACTGTGAACTACCACGTCATGTGTATGGATCTCGAGGCGTTGCCACTGTGAACTACCACGTCCTGTGTATGGATCTCGAGGCGTTCCCACTGTGAACTACCACGTCCTGTGTATGGATCTCGAGGCGTTCCTACTGTGAACTACCACGTCCTGTGTATGGATCTCGAGGCGTTCCCACTGTGAACTACCACGTCCTGTGTATGGATCTCGAGGCGTTCCCACTGTGAACTACCACGTCCTGTGTATGGATCTCGAGGCGTTCCCACTGTGAACTACCACGTCCTGTGTATGGATCTCGAGGCGTTCCCACTGTGAACTACCACGTCCTGTGTACGGATCTCGAGGCTTTCCCACTGTGAACTACCACGTCATGTGCATGGATCTCGAGACGTTCCCACTGTGAACTACCACGTCCTGTGTAGGCATCCCTCCTCAAGAAAGCAGTGCATGAAGAATGGAGGTGGCCCATTGGGCCAATTGGAATATTCACGAGAACAATTTAATGTCAAATTCCAGGATTAGTTTCCGAAGTGGATCAACCCCTACTATTCAGGTTGTACATCTGTAGGATGAACCCCTCTAATGGCCGAGCAGACCATTGCCAGAAGAGGGGATCCCTGGAGCCTGTATTCAGAACATGGGGCACTCTGGGATCCATACATGAACACAGTCAACCTCCATCCTCCCCATTTTGTGTTTTATTTGTGCTGGTCTCTGCTTGAGAAATTTAATTCTGCACTGTGTACAAGAAGGGGCAACATCTGAACCCCCCATTTCATCTGTTTGTGTTCACTGTAACCTGACCCCTGTTGGCCCAGGGAACCAGAAGAAGGGGAGAATCAATGGGGAGAATAGGGGGAGGATGCAATTGAAGGCTGTGAACAGGAAGTTGTGGGTGAAGCCAGATGAGGTGGAGGTGGGCCAATAGAAGGGGAAGGGTAGTGCAGAAAAGCATGGAGGCAGTCTATTGCAGAAGTTCACAAGGTGAGGTATTGGTTGGTGAGAGGAAGGGGCACTTGGAAATAAGTTGGTGTGTGAATGAGATTGGTAGAAGTAGTTTGGGAGTGAACGAGAAGGTGACTGAGGGAGTGAAAGGAGGGGAAGTACAGGGTAGTGCCGTGTGGAGGTGGGAATGTAGCAGTGGTGGGGGGAGGGGAGAGTAGTGGTGGGGAGTAGCAAAGAGCAGAGAGAATCGAGGAAGAGTGGTAAAGAGGGAGAAACAAAGGAGAGTGGTTGGGAGAAGGGTAGGAGAATGGAAGTGGGGAAAGTAAAACTAGATCAGTGAGAGGAATACGGGCATGTGCTAGTGCGGCACGAGCGTGTGAAAGGCACCGCTCCGATCCTTTCACTGAGGTGTATTGGGGCACCTGGGTTAGGGGCCACCGAGATTGTTCCCAGAGGGAGGTCGTTAGAACGGTTATTGGCCCATTGGCCCTCACCGCCAGACAGGCAGAAGTTTAGAGAGTGCAGGGTTCCCATCTCTAGAGGTTGAGGGACACTTGAGCAAGTGAGAGAGCCGCCCATGGGAGGTGAGAGAGGGAGAGGAACGGCCCTTAGGAACCCTACTTTTGATTTCTCTATCAAACACCATTCAACTGTCTTAGAGAGTGTGTGTCACGAGGGAAGTCACACCCTTCGGAGTCACCACCCTCCGCTTCGTGATCACACCCCACCCAGGGCCCAACCTCAGGAGTCAAGACTCGACTCCCCGATTCTCCATCACTCCCTACCCAGGATGCACCCCCAGGAGACGACTCCCTAGTCTTTCAACTCTTCTCAGGGCAATGTATCGGATATTGAAGTGCCCATCACGTGGCCTGTGCGCACACAGCGTGGAAGCTAAGGGCACCTCCAGGCGGCCCCCACCGTTAGTCTGCAGTGGTGTCAATGTTTCATAAAACACACTAGTGGCCCCAGACGGGGGCTACGTTGAATCCAGTCAAGAGTACCAGTGCTGCGTTTGCCCTGGCATGCGTGTGATGGGGCGTGTCCCTGCAGTGAGAATGGAGAGGGCCTTTTGGGCTGTTTTCTGTCTCCCCTGGTCTTGGCTGAGGGCACATATTGCCTTCCAGGCACTATGTCCGCCAGCGGTGCATGCACTTGGCAGGCAGTCATGGCATGCGTCTCTGCATGTTCCATTCCTTTGCCTTCTGGGACTTGTAGTCCTGGCTCTATAATGGGGGAATTGAAGAGCACAAGGGCCAGAGTGAAAAGCAGTGAACTGAACACCATTGCAGTGCGGTGGGTGGGGGTGGGGCATGCAGGCATATCAGTGCTGCTGCTTCATTGTACGTACCTTGGGTGTCGCCATTAATCCGGCAGCTCAGACCTCTGATCTACAAGAGAGAAACATGGAGGAGTGTGAAGATGTGTACATTTCCATGCATGGAGTCATGTCAAATGGGTCAGTGTGACATGTAGGATGACGCGTTCTGACAAAACTGCAGTGTGCAAGAAACAAGGATGTACACCTCTCCCACAAGCAACAGACTTCACACAAAGAAAAGGTGAGGGGATGAATACAAGTACTTGTATAGCGCTACACAGTGAATGGAATCGCCTTAAAGCGCTAATTGGTAGAAGGAGTGGCTTTGATGAAAGGATCAGAAAATGTGAATTTTGAGAGCACGTTTTTGCACAGACAAGAAATGGATTATCAATGGGCGCCCCCACAACAAATACACGAGCATTGCGTCACTGCACTCAGATGGTGATGGCACCATGTGTGAGTCTCACTGATTAACACAATGGCAGGCAAGTGTTTACACGGTCAAAATATATCACAACAATGCAACACAGTATGGCTAGGTGAGTCCAAAGACATTGAGAACAATATGTATATACCATGTTATGTTTATTTCTTAGACCATCTGATCCATTATAAAGACGAGGAAAGGACACAGTACAGACCCATTCTGCACCTGGATGGAACTGATGGCCGCCCATAGCTCTGCTCCCGGGTAATGCAGGGGTGTGTCCATCAGGGTGTATGCAGGAGTAGTGTCGGTCTCTACCAATGGCAACTACATTATGCTGTGCACACAATACGCGTTTGCCATCTACCATCTGCCCTGCCCTCTCGATAATCCCCCAGATATAATGCACCATGACGCGCGTGTGCAACACCTGACAGACATGGCAGCTGTGACGCTGCATGTGTTCTGGAGAGGGAGGGGGCAGCACGTCTCAGTTTGTATTATGCGGTGTCTCGGGGACACGTTTGAAGGGTGCACGCTTCTAGTCCTAGAAAGGAGGTGGTCGTGGCAGGAGTCACGTGCGACTGGAGCCCAGGTGTACCTTCTGACACTTTCCATTGAGAAAGGAATGAATGAATGAATGAATGAATGAATGAATGAATGAATGAATGAATGAAGGGTGGCGCCAAGGAAGGACCTCCCTACCGCCCCAATAGTCGGTGAAGAGGGGCACCTCATGGGGTTTATTACCATGTGATGAAGCAGGTGGGGGAGGCGAGGAAGGATGGGGTACGCCGCGGCCCTACACCTCCCGCATGTTACATGTGGACATTCGGGGGGGGGGGGGGGGGAGTGCTGATCGTTCTGTGCAAATCATGGAACATAAACATGCAGAAGCAATGGGCAGGTCCATGTTCTATCTTAGTAGTCATTCTGTGTTTCAGATGGAGGCGTTTCACGGAACCCAATGCAAGGCCCAGGTGCATAGAAGAGTTATTGCTCGAATTAGGGGTGGGCGAAACGTGCGAAATGCACACTGGAATCTGCTTCTGTCCGTTCTGCGAAATCAGCGTTACAGTTCCACTGCCACCGAATCAGCGTTACAGTTCTGCTGCTACCGAATCAGCGTTACATTTCCGCTGCCACAGAATCAGCGTTACAGTTCCGCTGCTACCGAATCAGCGTTACAGTTCTGCTGCCACTCAATCAGCGTTGCAGCTCCACTGCTACCGAATCAGCGTTACAGTTCCGCTGCTACCGAATCAGCATTGCAGTTCCGCTGCCACCGAATCAGCATTACAGTTCCACTGCCACTGAATCAGCGTTAGAGTTCCGCTGCCGCCAAAATGTTGCAATGTAAGAAAATGTGTGCTACAACTGCACTATTTTGATGGGCCCTTTTGTGGTTTTGCACACAGCTTCGGGACCTTTGCTTATTTGTGACTGATTTCACTCTAGCAAACCAGTCCCAATCCACGCTGGCATGTTTGGGACCCACCACAGTTTGCATTCTAATAACAAATCATAAGACAAAGGTGTAGTCGGCAAAGCCTGTGTGCTTATGTGTAAAAGACAAAGGGAGAGAGTAAAAAAAAAACAATCAAGAGTTGTATTCTAGCGGTCCTGGAGTGCTGATCTGTCAGATTCCTTCTCGTCGCCTCCCTTTGCGACGCCGCCACCACTTCCTTACGGTCCTGAGTAGAAAACAAAAGACAAAGTGATGGTTAGTTGGGAAAGTATGCGGGCACACGCACGCACTCACAAGGCATCATCTGGCTCCTTCGGGTCCTGTTCTCCTCTGCTCTGCTTAGTGTCAACCGGGGATGGGGCACTCCTCTGCTCGATGAGTCGCTCCTCATTCCTCATATACCGGTAGTCTTCAGGGTGGAGCGTCTTGATGTTTTCACTGGTAGTAGTCAACACATTTTGAACCAGCATCTTGCCACACCCCAGATGTAGCCGGCATGATTGCAGCCCTGTATCAGCACTAATGGGATCCCACAACCCAATAGAACAGGAACATCAGGAGCCTGATGACTGCATTTCACTGGTGCACTTGTGGTTCTAACCGGAGGTTGTAGGCTCCTGGCTGGAGGCACTTTCAGAAGCGGTGTCCCTCTTTGCTGCTGTGCCAGTCGTTGTGGTGGAGGTCGTAGTTCTTGCAGTGGCGTTTGTGGTGGATGCTCTGCCTGAGGCCGTTGTCACTGGTGGTGCTGCTGGGCCCTCAGAATCTTTGGAGTCTCTGCACCAAAATTCTTAGCCGCACTATAGTTAGATTACCCTTATTGCAGGCTTCATCATGTCGACTTCAAGTGGAATGGTCCTAGGTCCACGTGTTTCATCCTGTGGTGGTCCTGGGCCCGCTGATCTGGTGGTGGCTGTGAGGGTCCGGTGGTGGTGGGAGCTGATGGTCCGGCAGTGGTGGTGGGAGCTGATGATCCAGCAGTGGTGGTGGGAGCTGATGGTCTGGCAGAGGTGCAGGGAGCTGATGGTCCGGCAGTGGTGGTGGGAGCTGATGATCCAGCAGTGGTGGTGGGAGCTGATGGTCTGGCAGAGGTGCAGGGAGCTGATGGTCCGGCAGTGGTGGTGGGAGCTGATGGTCCGGAAGTGGTGGTGGGAGCCGATGGACTGGCAGAGGTGCAGGGAGCCGATGGACTGGCAGAGGTGCAGGAAGCTGATGGTCCGGCAGTGGTGGTGGGAGCTGATGGACTGGCAGAGGAGGTAGGAGATGGTTGTACAATAGTGGTGGGCATAGCCGTTGGTACTGCAGCTGCTGGTACACTGGGGCAGTGGGTGACGGATAGTCCTGTGGTGGAGGAGTGGCTGCTGGTTTGCCAACTATTGGTGCTCTGGTGCCGGCTTCTGGGCTGGATGGAAGAGGTGGTGGTTGCTGCCCCTCTAAGCTTCTTTGATGGTGGTGATACTTGGTCCCCCTCTTCATCCTCCTGCTGCTTGCTGTCAGTGTTGCAGACACTGCTTACAGGTCCCTTGACTGGGAAAGAAGGTCAAGCCCTGTGAAGGATGTCTCCTGCTAATCATCCTCCAGGGCGATGATGCTGGCTTCCTCAGAATCCGATTCGGTACGGCGTCATCTGCTGGTACAGTGGTGTCTTCCCTCTTCCAATTCTGTGCTTGTGGTGGCTGTTGTGAGTCCTTCTCAGGGCCCTGGACTGGCGACAGAAGTTCAAGGACTGAAGTAGGAGTTTGGAGGAGTGGTGCCCTGGGATGAGGATTACTCCTCCTCCTCTTCCTCCTCTTCCTCCTCCTATTCCTCCTGGAATGGAGGCAGCAGTGCTGGGCTACCACACAGCCGGTGAGTTGGAGAAACTGATAACAGACCAGACTGTTCTGCTCAAGGTTGCAAGCAGCAACATTGTATGATTTAAGAGAACTTGTATAACAGATACAGAGTGGTCCAGCACCACATGGGTGCTCACTGGAAGGTCTCTGTCTGTGTGATGCCCCCCTGAGCAGGGAAGAATTATTTAACTGTGAAATTGAAGTGCTCCTGCAGCGGGTTACACTGAATCCTGTGCACATTCGAAAGTCTTTTATTGTCTGTAAACTGAAATTGGTCTGAGCCCGACTGAGTGGGACCATTTGTAGAAAAGGGGTCTGATGAACCAGGAATAGGGGGATCCTGGGTCAACAGTAACACGCATGAGAAGATATTGCTGTTGCAAATTTGAACCCGACTGAGGGATGCCTACAAATTGAAGTTGGTCTGAACCAGACTGTGGGAGGCTAATGGTGAAAGGCTCAGAGCCCAACTGAGGGGGACCCAGGGTGAAGAGTTAATCGCATGACGTGAATATTGAGGAAGGATTGTTGTTTATGGTACATCAGGTCCTCTGGGCAGTGGTCGAAGTGTTTGAAAAGAAGTAGTGGAGCTATGTTCCCTATTGGTCTGCACCGCTCCCCGCAAACCCCATCGCCGCACCCCCTCCCATGCACAATATAAACCCCAAAATGCATGCGTGGCAGGTTAATGGAATGTTCAGTGCACTGCACTGAAAGTGCAAGTTTCAACTGCTTCCTACACTTTTATTTTCTAACGAAACCGTCCCGGAACGGTTTCTTTTTAAAATAAAAGTATATGAACGGTAAAACTTCATTAAAAGAAGTAGAGGAGCACCGCTCCCGACCGCTCCCGCCCACTTCGACCACTGCCTCTGGGGCAAGAAACGTTTCACAAAAGAGACTTGGCACAGAATGCCCTGATGTTGGTGAAAGGAACTTTGACCTTGTGCCAGAGAAGCCGAGGAGTGTGCTAGAGTGACCCACCTTGTACAGTGCTAAAAACGTGGGGAAGGGAGAATGCGGCCATAACATCCCGACTTGTTTTGTGAACACTTTTCTTTTTGTGAACATTGTCCACACTATTTTGTAGCATAGCGGTAAGGATTGGCAATGTTTTTCTTTTTTAGTGAAGGCCGTTTTTATTTGACTAGACTCCACTAGGACTATTATTTTTTGATGGTCATAGCTTGCTCCCATATTAGATTTAGGTTAGGTATTTTTCACACCCCTGATAAAGTTCAATTAGCACACTTGAACTGTGCTCACTTGTGTCTGTTTTCCTCCGATACCATGACTTACTTACAGCACCTACCAGTTTCGAATATTTTGCATTCTCGCAGACCCCTGTTATGATACAAAGCATAAACCATAAAGCATAAAGCACTTGCGTGATGCACTCGCACCCGCATAGATCACGTTATTCATGATGTTACGCAGATGCACACGAAACCCGGAGTTCATCATTCGGGGCAAAGCACAACGCAAGGAGCATGCGCGTGAAGACAAATGGATTTCCAGCGTGAACCAAAATGGAGAGGTTCATGCAAAAGCAAATTATGCGCACTGTGAGAAATACGGCATGAACATGTTTGAGAAACAACAGGCCTGAAACAACACAGCAAAATGTTTCACGTGTGTAGGCAAAATTGATGAGGCAATACTTGCTGTTACTTACCGATCCAGTGAATGAATGAATGAATGAATGAAGCAATGAGGCAGGTTTCGGAATCCCAATCTTCCAAATTGAAGAGCTCGGGTTTGTCAGAACCAGAGTGTAAACTGGAGGAAGAGTCTGTACTCCTGCTCTCTATATGGCAGAGGAGAGACACAGAGGACCCCAGCCAAGATTCTCTGTATGGTAAACATGGATGAGCAACCAAGGCTCAAGCTCTCAGGAGGTGATGCAGGCTGGTTCTTAAGTACAGTGTAGTCCCCAGGCTCCCCACAAAAGGGAGGTACACATACTAGGTTAGCGATAACACAGTTCTTTATATAAATAAGGGTCAAGTCATATACGCATATAATAACACATTTTGTGCTCGCAATACTATAATGATAAATGTACACTTTCTACTTTCTATGTGGTACCATAATATTCTTAGACTCCATTAAAATGCACTAACTGCTGACATTTCAAATGCCATACAAATCAATAGCAAAAGGTATCAACCATAGACTTGGGAGGGAAACAAGTTGTTAAACAAATGGCAGAATACTGAGTCCCTACCACTAGACAGTTCTGTGTGAGGACCCCCCACCCCACCAACCTGGGCAACCTGTAAATAAAGGATATTGACAAGCCCAGTCCATATATTGTTTAAAAGAGTCTTGTTTCCTTCTGAGAAGGTTCTACTACTCCAATATACCTGGTTGAGCAGAATGATGTTGGGCCGTCGATGGATCCTTCTTGAGTGAAGTCCCTTTAAAGGCAGGAGCCACGGATCGTCGGGATTCCACAAAGAAAAGATGAACTATAACGTCAGGCAAGTGGCTTCAGTCTTTGCGGTGCTCGTCAACGATCGGTTGTGGACATCCTGAGAAGAAGAGGCGTGCAGTGCACCTTGATTATGATAGTTTGTTGCTGCAAAGAGTCAAATGAAGAACGTAGGCCCAGCAAGGGCTGGGGTTGGGGGTTGGGTCTCCGGCAAACATGACTCGACCCCGGCTGGCTTTGGATCATCGGCGTCTTTGAGGACTTCGGGTGGCAGGAAACCCACTGGTGGATTCTCCTCGGCCATCCTTTATTTCAAAGTGTCTTAGGCAATGTAGCGTTGCAGCTCCGGTGATGAGGTTACAGCATTATCTCTGAACCCCGGTCAATGTTGATGGAATTCAATGTCCGGGCGCTTCGCTTCAGATTCATCGGCGGTGCCTGTCCGGTCGGAAGCCTTTTCGAGGATGGACTTCCAGGGAGTCTTGGTGAAGGTAAGCTGGTGCGTGATGGTCCCTCGTAGTTTGGGTAGAGGTCTCCTAGCCAGGTCCTCCCTTGCATCAGTTCTTGGAGACACGACAGCTTTCAGATTGCAGCGAAAAGGAACGCAGCAGCAGGACCTTCTTCTAGCTGAGCTTCAAGGTAAGCATCAAGTATCGACTTCAGCTTCTGAACAATTTCCATCAGTGAGAGGTCCTCAGATACACTGTGTTCTCTCATTCACACTGCTGGGTCACACTCAGGCAGCCAATCATTCAGAAGGGCATTCAGGCAGGCAGCCAATCATTCAGAAGGGCATTCAGGCAGGCAGCCAATCATTCAGAAGGGCATTCAGGCAGGCAGCCAATCATTCAGAAGGGCATTCAGGCAGGCAGCCAATCATTCAGAAGGGCATTCAGGCAGGCAGCCAATCCGGCTCACATTGCATTCGGTCATTCTTCGGTATGCAGTAATAAAATCGGGGCAAAAATGTCACCTTTACAAAAAAATCACAGATAAATGCTGTGGTTTGACCTGGTAAAGGTGTATCCCATTATATCATTTAAGGAGAGCGGGGGTGTCCTCTAAGTGGGGGCCGCCACTAATCACTTCACCTGGGCGCCTGCCATGCTGGCCGCCACTCACTCCACCGGGGCTCCTGCCATGCTGGCCGCCACTCACTCCACCGGGGCTCCTGCCATGCTGGCCGTCACTCACTTCACCGGGCTCCTGCCATGCTGGCTGCCACTCACTTCACCTGGGCTCCTGCCATGCTGGCCGCCACTCACTCCACCGGGGCTCCTGCCATGCTGGCCGCCACTCACTCCACCGGGGCTCCTGCCATGCTCCATGCTGGCCGCCACTCACTTCACCTGGGTTCCTGCCATGCAGGCCGCCACTCACTTCACCTGGGTTCCTGCCATGCTGGCCGCCACGCACTTCACCTGGGCGCCTGCCATGCTGGCCGCCACTCACTTCACCTGGGTGCCTGCCATGCTGGCCGCAACTCACTCCACCGGGGTTCCTGCCATGCTGGCCATCACTCACTCCACCGGGGCTCCTGCCATGCTGGCCGCCACTCACTTCACCGGGGCTCCTGCCATGCTGGCTACCACTCACTCCACCGGGGCTCCTGCCATGCTGGCCGTCACTCACTTCACCGGGCTCCTGCCATGCTGGCCGCCACTCACTTCACCTGGGCTCCTGCCATGCTGGCCGCCACTCACTCCACCGGGGCTCCTGCCATGCTGGCCATCACTCACTCCACCGGGGCTACTGCCATGCTGGCCGCCACTCACTCCACCGGGGCTCCTGCCATGCTGGCCGCCACTCACTCCACCGGGGCTCCTGCCATGCTGGCCGCCACTCACTTCACCTGGGTTCCTGCCATGCAGGCCGCTACTCACTTCACCTGGGTTCCTGCCATGCTGGCCGCCACGCACTTCACCTGGGCGCCTGCCATGCTGGCCGCCACTCACTTCACCTGGGCGCCTGCCATGCTGGCCGCCACTCACTCCACCGGGGCTCCTGCCATGCTGGCCATCACTCACTCCACCGGGGCTCCTGCCATGCTGGCTGCCACTCACTTCACCGGTGCTCCTGCCATGCTGGCTACCACTCACTCCACCGGGGCTCCTGCCATGCTGGCCACCACTCACTCCACCAGGGCTCCTGCCATGCTGGCCGCCACTCACTTCACCTGGGCTCCTGCCATGCTGGCCACCACTCACTCCACCGGGGCACCTGCCATGCTGGCCGCCACTCACTTCACCTGTGCTCTTGCAATGCTGGCCGCCACTCACTCCACCGGGGCTCCTGCCATGCTGGCTACCACTCACTTCACCTGGGGCTCCTGCCATGCTGGCCGCCACTCACTCCACCGGGGCTCCTGCCATGCTGGCCACCACTCACTCCACCGGGGCTCCTGCCATGCTGGCTACCACTCGCTTCACCTGGGGCTCCTGCCATGCTGGCCGCCGCTCACTTCACCTGTGCTCTTGCAATGCTGGCCACCTCTCACTTCACCTGTGCTCTTGCCATGCTGGCCACCTCTCACTTCACCTGGGCTCCTGCCATGCTGGCCACCACTCACTTCACCTGGGCTCCTGCCATGTTGGCCGACACTCACTCCACCTGAGCTCCTGCCATGCTGGCCACCACTCACTTCACCTGGGTTCCTGCCATGTAGGCCGCCACTCACTTCACCTGGGTTCCTGCCATGCAGGCCGCCACTCACTTCACCTGGGTTCCTGCCATGCTGGCCGCCACTCACTTCACCGGGCTCCTGCCATGCTGGCCGCCACTCACTTCACCTGGGTTCCTGCCATGCTGGCCGCCACTCACTTCACCGGGGCTCCTGCCATGCTGGCCACCACTCACTTCACCGGGGCTCCTGCCATGCTGGCCGCCACTCACTTCACCGGGCTCCTGCAATGCTGGCCGCCACTCACTTCACCTGGGTTCCTGCCATGCTGGCCGCCACTCACTTCACCTGGGTTCCTGCCATGCTGGCCGCCACTCACTTCACCTGGGTTCCTGCCATGCTGGCCGCCACTCACTTCACCTGGGCGCCTGCCATGCTGGCTGCCACTCACTTCACCGGGCTCCTGCCATGCTGGCCGCCACTCACTTCATCTGGGTTCCTGCCATGCTGGCCGTCACTCACTTCACCGGGCTCCTGCCATGCTGGCCGCCACTCACTTCACCTGGGTTCCTGCCATGCTGGCCGCCACTCACTTCACCTGGGTTCCTGCCATGCTGGCCGCCACTCACTTCACCGGGTTCCTGCCATGCAGGCCGCCACTCACTTCACCTGGGTTCCTACCATGCTGGCCGCCACTCACTTCACCGGGCTCCTGCCATGCTGGCCGCCACTCACTTCACCTGGGTTTCTGCCATGCTGGCCGTCACTCACTTCACCGGGCTCCTGCCATGCTGGCCGCCACTCACTTCACCGGGCTCCTGCCATGCTGGCCGCCACTCACTTCACCTGGGCTCCTGCCATGCTGGCGGCCACTCACTTCACCGGGCTCCTGCCATGCTGGCCGCCACTCACTTCACCGGGCTCCTGCCATGCTGGCCGCCACTCACTTCACCTGGGTTCCTGCCATGCTGGCCGCCACTCACTCCACCAGGGCTCCTGCCATGCTGGCCGCCACTCACTTCACCGGGCTCCTGCCATGCTGGCCGCCACTCACTTCACCTGGCTCCTGCCATGCTGGCCGCCACTCACTCCACCGGGGCTCCTGCCATGCTGGCCGCCACTCACTCCACCGGGGCTCCTGCCATGCTGGCCGCCACTCACTTCACCGGGGCTCCTGCCATGCTGGCCGCCACTCACTTCACCGGGTTCCTTCCATGCTGGCCGCCACTCACTTCACCGGGCTCCTGCCATGCTGGCCGCCACTCACTTCACCTGGGTTTCTGCCATGCTGGCCGCCACTCACTTCACCGGGCTCCTGCCATGCTGGCCGCCACTCACTTCACCGGGCTCCTGCCATGCTGGCCGCCACTCACTTCTCCTGGGTTCCTGCCATGCTGGCCGCCACTCACTTCACCGGGCTCCTGCCATGCTGGCCGCCACTCACTTCACCGGGCTCCTGCCATGCTGGCCGCCACTCACTTCACCTGGGTTCCTGCCATGCTGGCCGCCACTCACTCTACCAGGGCTCCTGCCATGCTGGCCGCCACTCACTTCACCGGGCTCCTGCCATGCTGGCCGCCACTCACTTCACCTGGCTCCTGCCATGCTGGCCGCCACTCACTCCACCGGGGCTCCTGCCATGCTGGCCGCCACTCACTCCACCGGGGCTCCTGCCATGCTGGCCGCCACTCACTTCACCGGGGCTCCTGCCATGCTGGCCGCCACTCACTTCACCGGGTTCCTGCCATGCTGGCCGCCACTCACTTCACCGGGCTCCTGCCATGCTGGCCGCCACTCACTTCACCGGGCTCCTGCCATGCTGGCCGCCACTCACTTCACCTGGGTTCCTGCCATGCTGGCCGCCACTCACTTCACCTGGGCGCCTGCCATGCTGGCCGCCACTCACTTCACCGGGCTCCTGCCATGCTGGCCGCCACTCACTTCACCTGGGTTCCTGCCATGCTGGCCGCTACTCACTTCACCGGGGCTCCTGCCATGCTGGCCGTCACTCACTTCACCGGCTCCTGCCATGCTGGCCGCCACTCACTTCACCTGGGTTCCTGCCATGCTGGCCGCCACTCACTTCACCTGGGTTCCTGCCATGCTGGCCGCCACTCACTTCACCGGGCTCCTGCCATGCAGGCCGCCACTCACTTCACCTGGGTTCCTACCATGCTGGCCGCCACTCACTTCACCGGGCTCCTGCCATGCTGGCCGCCACTCACTTCACCTGGGTTTCTGCCATGCTGGCCGCCACTCACTTCACCGGGCTCCTGCCATGCTGGCCGCCACTCACTTCACCGGGCTCCTGCCATGCTGGCCGCCACTCACTTCACCTGGGTTCCAGCCATGCTGGCCGCCACTCACTTCACCGGGGCTCCTGCCATGCTGGCCGTCACTCACTTCACCTGGGTTCCTGCCATGCTGGCCGCCACTCACTTCACCGGGGCTCCTGCCATGCTGGCCGGCACTCACTTCACCTGGGTTCCTGCCATGCTGGCCGCCACTCACTTCACCGGGCTCCTGCCATGCTGGCCGCCACTCACTTCACCGGGCTCCTGCCATGCTGGCCGCCACTCACTTCACCGGGCTCCTGCCATGCTGGCCGGCTTTATATCCATGTGCCACACCGGATTGCCCGCTGAGGTCTTGCTGCCAAGCGGGCGGAAGGGCACAGCTGGGGGAGTTTGCTCTACCTAAAGATGCCCCTTTAGGAAAGCTTTGGAAGTGCCCGGGCACATCTCCATGCCCAGCGCATCTGATTTCCTCTTCTAATACCTGCGGGCAAAGCCATTCATGCCCAAGCGTATGGCACATTCCTTGGCATGAGAATCTCCTCCCTTTCGAATTGTTGCGACTTCACAGGTGTGTACATTTACCGGTCACAACACAACTACCCCTGGAGCAGTTTGGGGGCAACATCTCCAAGAGCAGTGCAGAGAACGCGGCTCAGAAACCTTGGTTTGCAAAATTGAAATCTGGGATATTTATTCCACTACATGAATGTCGTTTTCTGCAACACAAACATCCCTTTTATCTTTTGTGACCCTGGGACTATTCTAAAGCCAGAGTGGAGGCCTAGTGTACGATAGTGTGTCACTTCGGAGCTGACCGCAATTGAAGGCCTTAAAAGGACGCCTGGCAGCTACTTAACCCCCCAAAACCCGAACACCAGTACCTTCAAAAGACCGTCTCCACTGGAATGAGGGAGCCAAGTGAATGCGATCCTGTGAACGGCCATGTTCACCTTACCGCGTGCTTGGCGGTCTACCAACCCGCCGCAAGCCAGGCAATGTGTGCTGCCCCAATCACCCCTGTCCTGGCTCGAGTCACGGCTTCACCACGCTGCTCGTTACACGCGTGCCTCTGCCCAGGTGGGGCAGAAACCAGCGTGCCTCCCTGTGAAATCCCCTCCTCAGGCCTGAGGAACATCCCCACCACCAGCTCCTTCCAAGGAAGAACCCAAGATGCCCCCAAACCGGACTACCACTGCCACATCACTCCCTTCCAAGGTAGAATCCATAATCCTTCCAAACCCTAATACCACTGCCGCATCACTCCCTTCCAAGGAAGAACCCAAGATGCCCCCAAATCGGACTACCACTGCCGCATCACTCCCTTCCAAGGAAGAACTCAAGATGCCCCCAAATCGGACTACCACTGCCGCATCACTCCCTTCCAAGGAAGAACCCAAGATGCCCCCGAACCGGACTACCACTGCCACATCACTCCCTTCCAAGGTAGAGGCCCAAAATACCCCCAAACCTGAGTTCCACTGCTGCATCACTCCCTTCCAAGGTAGAACCCAAGATGCCCCCGAACTGGACTACCACTGCCACATCACTCCCTTCCAAGGTAGAATCCATAATCCTTCCAAACCCTAATACCACTGCCGCATCACTCCCTTCCAAGGAAGAACCCAAGATGCCCCCGAACCGGACTACCACTGCCACATCACTCCCTTCCAAGGTAGAGGCCCAAAATACCCCCAAACCTGAGTTCCACTGCTGCATCACTCCCTTCCAAGGTAGAACCCAAGATGCCCCCGAACCGGACTACCACTGCCACATCACTCCCTTCCAAGGTAGAACCCAAGATGCCCCCAAACTGGACTACCACTGCCACATCACTCCCTTCCAAGGTAGAGGCCCAAAATACCCCCAAACCTGAGTTCCACTGCTGCATCACTCCCTTCCAAGGTAAAATCCATAATCCTTCCAATCCCTAATACCACTGCCACATCACTCCCTTCCAAGGTAGAACCCAAGATGCCCCCAAACTGGACTACCACTGCCACATCACTCCCTTCCAAGGTAGAGACCCAAAATACCCCCAAACCTGAGTTCCACTGCCACATCACTCCCTTCCAAGGAAGAACCCAAGATGCTTCCAAACTGGACTACCACTGCCACATCACTACCTTCCAAGGTAGAGACCCAAAATACCCCCAAACCTGAGTTCCACTGCCGCATCACTCCCTTCCAAGGAAGAACCCAAGATGCCTCCAAACTGGACTACCACTGCCACATCACTCCCTTCCAAGGAAGAACCAAAGATGCCTCCAAACTGGACAACCACTGCCACATCACTCCCTTCCAAGGAAGAACCCAAGATGCCTCCAAACTAGACTACCACTGCCACATCACTCCCTTCCAAGGTAGAGACCCAAAATACCCCCAAACCTGAGTTCCACTGCCGCATCACTCCCTTCCAAGGAAGAACCCAAGATGCCCCCAAACCGGACTACCACTGCCACATCACTCCCTTCCAAGGAAGAACCCAAGATGCCTCCAAACTGGACTACCACTGCCACATCACTCCCTTCCAAGGTAGAGACCCAAAATACCCCCAAACCCGAGTTCCACTGCCGCATCAGTCCCTTCCAAGGAAGAATCCATAATCCTTCCAAACTCCAATACCGCTGCCACATCACTCCCTTCCAAGGAAGAACCCAAGAAGCCTCCAAACTGGACTACCACTGCAACATCACTCCCTTCCAAGGAAGAACCCAAGATGCCTCCAAACTGGACTACCACTGCCACATCACTCCCTTCCAAGGTAGAATCCATAATCCTTCCAAACCCTAATACCACTGCCACATCACTCCCTTCTAAGGAAGAACCCACAATCCTTCCAAACCCCAATACCACTGCCACATCACTCCCTTCCAAGAAAGAACCCAAGATGCCTCCAAACTGGACTACCACTGCCACACCACTCCCTTCCAAGGAAGAACCCAAGATGCCTCCAAACTGGACTACCACTGCCACATCACTCCCTTCCAAGGTAGAGACCCAAAATACCCCCAAACCTGAGTTCCACTGCCGCATCACTCCCTTCCAAGGAAGAATCCATAATCCTTCCAATCCCTAATACCACTGCCGCATCACTCCTTTACAAGGAAGAACCCACAATCATTCCAAACCCCAATACCACTGCCACATCACTCCCTTCCAAGGAAGAACCCAAGATGCCCCCAAACCGGACTACCACTGCCACATCACTCCCTTCCAAGGTAGAATCCATAATCCTTCCAAACCCTAATACCACTGCCACATCACTCCCATCGAAGGAAGAACCCAAGATGCCTCCAAACTGGACTACCACTGCCACATCACTCCCTTCCAAGGAAGAACCCAAGATGCCCCCAAACCTGAGTTCCACTGCCGCATCACTCCCTTCCAAGGAAGAACCCAAGATGCCCCCAAACCTGAGTTCCACTGTTGCATCACTCCCTTCCAAGGAAGAACCCAAGATGCCTCCAAACTGGACAACCACTGCCACATCACTCCCTTCCAAGGTAGAGACCCAAAATACCCCCAAACCTGAGTTCCACTGCCACATCACTCCCTTCCAAGGAAGAATCCATAATCCTTCCAAACCCCAATACCGCTGCCACATCACTCCCTTCCAAGGAAGAACCCAAGATGCCTCCAAACTGGACTACCACTGCCACATCACTCCCTTCCAAGGTAGAATCCATAATCCTTCCAAACCCTAATACCACTGCCACATCACTCCCTTCGAAGGAAGAACCCAAGATGCCTCCAAACTGGACTACCACTGCCACATCACTCCCTTCCAAGGAAGAACCCAAGATGCCCCCAAACCGGATTACCACTGCCACATCACTCCCTTCCAAGGTAGAGACCCAAAATACCCCCAAACCTGAGTCCCACTGCCACATCACTCCCTGCCAAGGAAGAATCCATAATCCTTCCAAACTGGACTACCACATCACTCCCTTCCCAGGTAGAATCCATAATCCTTCCAAACCCTAATACCTCTGCCACATCACTCCCTTCCAAGGAAGAGCCCAAGATGCCTCCAAACTTGACTACCACTGCCACATCACTCCCTTCCAAGGAAGAACCCAAGATGCCTCCAAACTGGACTACCACTGCCACACCACTCCCTTCCAAGGTAGAGACCCAAAATACCCCCAAACCTGAGTTCCACTGCCGCATCACTCCCTTCCAAGGAAGAACCCACTATCCTTCCAAACCCCAATACCACTGCCACATCACTCCTTTCCAAGAAAGAACCCAAGATGCCTCCAAACTGGACTACCACTGCCACATCACTCCCTTCTAAGGTAGAGACCCAAAATACCCCCAAACCTGAGTTCCACTGCCACATCACTCCCTTCCAAGGAAGAACCCACAATCCTTCCAAACCCCAATACCACTGCCACATCACTCCCTTCCAAGGAAGAACCCAAGATGCCTCCAAACTGGACTATCACTGCCACATCACTCCCTTCCAAGGAAGAACCCAAGATGCCTCCAAACTGGACTACCACTGCCACATCACTCCCTTCCAAGGAAGAACCCAAGATGCCTCCAAACTGGACTACCACTGCCACATCACTCCCTTCCAAGGTAGAGACCCAAAATACCCCCAAACCTGAGTTCCACTGCCGCATCACTCCCTTCCAAGGAAGAATCCATAATCCTTCCAAACCCTAATACCACTGCCACATCACTCCCTTCCAAGGAAGAATCCATAATCCTTCCAAACCCTAATACCACTGCCGCATCACTCCCTTCAAAGGAAGAATCCATAATCCTTCCAAACCCTAATACCACTGCCGCATCACTCCCTTCCAAGGAAGAACCCACAATCCTTCCAAACCCCAATACCACTGCCACATCACTCCCTTCTAAGGAAGAACCCACAATCCTTCCAAACCCCAATACCACTGCCACATCACTCCCTTCCAAGAAAGAACCCAAGATGCCTCCAAACTGGACTACCACTGCCACATCATTCCCTTCTAAGCTAGAGACCCAAAATACCCCCAAACCTGAGTTCCACTGCAGCATCACTCCCTTCCAAGGAAGAACCCAAGATGCCCCCAAACCGGACTACCACTGCCACATCACTCCCTTCCAAGGTAGAGACCCAAAATACCCCCAAACCTGAGTTCCACTGCCGCATCGCTCTTTGCAAGGAAGAACCCACAATCCTTCCAAACCCCAATACCACTGCCACATCACTCCCTTCGAAGGAAGAACCCAAGATGCCTCCAAACTGGACTACCACTGCCACATCACTCCGTTCTAAGGAAGAATCCATAATCCTTCCAAAACCTAATACCACTGCCACATCACTCCCTTCGAAGGAAGAACCCAAGATGCCTCCAAACTGGACTACCACTGCCATATCACTCCCTTCCAAGGAAGAACCCAAGATGCCTCCAAACTGGACTACCACTGCCACATCACTCCCTTCCAAGGAAGAACCCAAGATGCCTCCAAACTGGACTACCACTGCCACATCACTCCCTTCTAAGGAAGAATCCATAATCCTTCCAAACCCTAATACCACTGCCACATCACTCCCTTCCAAGGAAGAACCCAAGATGCCTCCAAACTGAACTACCACTGCCACATCATTCCCTTCTAAGGTAGAGACCCAAAATACCCCCAAACCTGAGTTCCACTGCAGCATCACTCCCTTCCAAGGAAGAACCCAAGATGCCCCCAAACCGGACTACCACTGCCACATCACTCCCTTCCAAGGTAGAGACCCAAAATACCCCCAAACCTGAGTTCCACTGCCGCATCACTCTTTCCAAGGAAGAACCCACAATCCTTCCAAACCCCAATACCACTGCCACATCACTCCCTTCGAAGGAAGAACCCAAGATGCCTCCAAACTGGACTACCACTGCCACATCACTCCGTTCTAAGGAAGAATCCATAATCCTTCCAAAACCTAATACCACTGCCACATCACTCCCTTCGAAGGAAGAACCCAAGATGCCTCCAAACTGGACTACCACTGCCATATCACTCCCTTCCAAGGAAGAACCCAAGATGCCTCCAAACTGGACTACCACTGCCACATCACTCCCTTCCAAGGTAGAGACCCAAAATACCCCCAAACCTGAATACCACTGCCACATCACTCCCTTCCAAGGAATAAACCATAATCCTTCCATACCCTAATAACACAGCAGCTTCACCCCCTTTTAAAGAAGAAACCAAGATCAAGTGATTTGCAAGAACCCAAGATGGTATAGCCAGCGAAAGAAAACATTACAAAAACATATATATCTCGTTCAATTAGGGAGCCTCTTCCCTGGGTCCACAGATATAATGTGCAGTCCCACGATGGCAAGAAACACTGACTACTTCACTGAAGAATTAAGGGTTAACAAAAGAGGGCTGCAAGGCAACTAGCTGAATCCATAAGGGTGTGGGGTGCAATTTAGAATCATTTTTCGCCTGTATTTTTTAGCTGGAATTTCACTTGTGTTTTCTTATCCCAACAGTTCATTTTATTTTGTCTATTTAACCCAATGTCATCAAGGCGCTGCCTACAGAGCAAATATATACATTTCAAGCACGATGGCTTAAGTACAAGACTAGCTCATGACTGTGCAGTGGAAGTGTGGCGTTCACTCCTCTGTGTGACAAATATGCTTGTCTTAAAGAGTTTGCAAAACCAGCTCTTCAAGTTACAATCTCTTCTCCAAAAGATCATCCGGCCACGACTATGAAAACAAGAGGCCAGCATCAGGGGATGGGTACGTATCACACAGCATACTTATGGAAGATAGCCGAAGGCGAGCCACTTCCCAGCACACACCTGCAACCATAATCCACCCCTGACAACACATCACACAACACCTCTGCAATTAGAATGCAGCTGTCCCCCCATGGCAGAAATTCATTCTAGCTGGACACGATGAACCTACTACCCTCGCACACTAGGACACATCCACTTCCTGCTCGATATGTGGAGCTAGTAGGGACCTGGTGTCAGATCTGTCCGAGGCTGAGCTCCCCTGAAATATTCCATGTGCAGATGAAGCAGAACATGGAGTCCGCCGGGTTATCAGAGTCAGAGATATGGACAAGTCTCTCCAGAAGACACCCTGCCTGTTAAGGAGTAACCCCAGGCAGAATAACCCCTTGAGAAAACCGCCAAAGAAGAACAGGATTCACCCTTCCGAAGCAGGGAACAATCCTGCAAGCCCACAGCTGTTCCAACATCTGAATAGCGGCTGGTTTACTGGCAAGGAAAGGAACCGCACAATACAGGAAAAGGTTTACAGAAGAAGGATCTAAAGCAGAAAGGCAGGATTAGCAGCAGAATGCCAGAACAAAGACGGAAGCGGGAAGGCTGAAGGATACCAGGACGAGGACTGAAGCAGGAAGACTGAAGGATACCAGGACGAGGACTGAAGTGAGAAGGATACCAGGACGAGGACTGAAGCGGGAAGGATACCAGGACGAGGACTGAAGCAGGAAGACTGAAGGATACCAGGACGAGGACTGAAGCGGGAAGGATACCAGGACGAGGACTGAAGCGGGAAGGATACCAGGATGAGGACTGAAGTGGGATAGATACCAAGACGAGGACTGAAGCGGGAAGGATACCAAGACGGGGACTGAAGTGGGAAGGATACCAGGACTGAAGCGGGAAGGCTGAAGGATACCAGGACGAGGACTGAAGTGAGAAGACTGAAGGATACCAGGACGAGGACTGAAGCGGGAAGGATACCAGGACGAGGACTGAAGCAGGAAGACTGAAGGATACCAGGACGAGGACTGAAGCAGGAAGACTGAAGGATACCAGGACGAGGACTGAAGTGGGAAGGATACCAGGACGAGGACTGAAGCGGGAAGGATACCAGGACGAGGACTGAAGCGGGAATGATACCAGGACGAGGACTGAAGCGGGAAGGATACCAGGACGAGGACTGAAGCGGGAAGGATACCAGGATGAGGACTGAAGTGGGAAAGATACCAAGACGAGGACTGAAGCGGGAAGGATACCAAGACGGGGACTGAAGTGGGAAGGATACCAAGACGAGAACTGAAGTGGGAAGGCTGAAGGATACCAGAACAAGGACTGAAGCAGGAAGGATACCAGCACGAGGACTGAAGCGGGAAGGATACCAGGACTGAAGCGGGAAGGCTGAAGGATACCAGGACGAGGACTGAAGTGAGAAGGATACCAGGACGAGGACTGAAGCCGGAAGCCTGAAGGATACCAGAACAAGGACTGAAGCAGGAAGGATACCAGGACAAGGACTGAAGCGGGAAGGCTGAAGGATAGCACACGTCAGGATGGAGAAAAAAAAGAAGTGTTGAACTGGGAAAGCCAAATGCTACTGTTGAGATGCAAGGATGCCGCCATATGCGAGGTGCGAACCGGAAGTGGTAATGGACAGAAATGGCTGATCCGAAACACTAGACCATGCAGAGGACATGAATTACCCCATATTGGGTAGGGCCGCAGTATAGAAGACCTGTGGTGACAAACCCCAAGATGACCACAGGGACCAAGGGCAGTGACTCATGACACCTGGCCACCCCACCCAACTTTGCTTAGGGTAAAAAGGACACACGCATTCTAAATTCCTTGAGCAAATTACCACACATGGACTTCGGTCCTCTGAGGGAGTTCAACCTACAGCGCGTTGGGACCATACCAATGGTGAAAGGCACTGGACAAATGATATATTCACACAATTAATAGCATTTCCCGGACTGTGTAATTGAGGGGCTATGCATTAGCTGTGCCTGTAGCAGGGGGTTGCAAAGGCCTTTGCTAAAAAGAGATGTGGGAAATGAGGTAAGGATGGGAGCTTCACAGACCAGGAGCATAAGTAGGGGGCACTTGGGGTTAGCAGGGGATGACCTTAACACAGACATCACAAGCTCTCTGTCTCAGCTCAGGCTGAGACAGAGAGCTTCAGGAGAATCTCCTATTCCCTTCTTGGCTTGGTGGCGCCTTTGCTTCCTGGCCATCATGATCTCCACTCTTTCTTTCCCAAAGTGCATCGCCATGAAGGTGGGGGGGGGGGGGGTGTTAGGAAAGATTTCAGAATTGTATGTAATTTTCCCTCCATGTGTACACCCCCAAACTTTTGTTTTGCTGTTTAGACACCGTAGACTGACTTTGCCAGAGAAGCACCGCCTTCAGCTGCACTCCTCTGGGCTTTTACTCAATTTTATGAGGAAACTGACATGCCCTTAAGACAGTCAGTGCTGGGAGACTTTGTTTCCCTTCGTCCTTTTCCCATTTTGCAACTTTTCTGCAACATGTAACAAGTGTATAATGTACCTTCCAGTACAGTGCACTTGGGTCTGTAGTCAATTTCCAAAGGCCCTAGATACTCTCGCTGGACTTTTTATGAACTGTGCAGATGTGTCATGGACAGGACTGCTGGCAGCTATCTTTTCACATTATTTTTAACCCTTTACTGCTATGTTAACTGCGTTAACCGTGTTTGGCACGAATAGGTGGCCTGGCTCCAAAATGGCCATGCCACAAGGTTCTTTGTCCTGTCCTTTGGCCATCTTGCCCCTTCACCTTCCCCAGGTCGAGTCAACATGGGTCAGTCCTTATTTGGACATGCAGTTTCCTGTGAAATGCCAAGCTTTCACGGGCTCCTGCAGCCTTGTGTGCGTGTGTCCAGGATGTGGGCTGCGATGTCTGTTCCCAATACACATGCTGGGTGCCAGAGAGTCTGGAGTGCTGTGAATGCCTGGGATCACCGTGGTCCATGAATGGTCCACATATGGAGTGTGTGTTTGTGAGCAGATCTCCCCATTGGGTCTTCTCCGTTTTGGCGCGAAGGGAACTTTGGATAAGAGGAGGCTGAAAACACCCATACTATGTCGATCTCTGGAGTTCTCACTGAACGAAGGATAGGATCCAAGTATCCTGAAACTACGAAGCTGAGTCGAGGAACCACTAGTGACCCGCTTGAAGGTTTGGCACCCTGAGTCCGCTGTCGTCCCGTGGGACCCCTCTGCATCCGGTCGTCCTAGAAGGTCTGCGAAGACACTTCATCCCATTAAAATAGTGAGACCAACTATTCTCGGCACCTTCATCAAACCCTACAATTAAGCTTTCTCAGAAGTGTCCTTGGGCCATCCAGTGGACTGACCAGTTTACGCAGGACCTTTGCTCTGTCAACGCCGCCGTTTCGAGGAGGCACTCAAAACTTGGTATACTGCTAGCTCTGTGTCCAGGGCACTTTCACACCAAATTTCATACACTTGGCATTCCCAGGTCTGAAGTGAGATGAGTGTGCCAGGACCGGAGCATATGCGGTTACCGTGTTGCCCTGCCGCGGCAACAACCTTTGCATGTGCGCTGCATTTGTGACCCTCTTACCCCTGAAGCCTGCTGCAGTGAAACCAGGTCGATCCATCCACCCGGACCGGAGAAATCGCCACTGTCCCGTTTGGGAATCCTCACTGTATCTCAGGAACTGAAAGCTGCAGAGACGTCCTTTTGCCGCGTTCGAACCTGCAAGCGAAGTGGACTGAACTGGCGAAGTTTCGGTCCGAGAGCGCCTGGGACCGGTGAGTACTTCCAACACTAACCGGTGACCCCTAGCACCAGGGCCCCTTTTTACGCACAAATGGCTCCTGAGCGTCTCTTCCTTTCCACTGCTAGTGCGAACTAGCGACTCAATCCTACACTCTGGAACTGCCTCTGCCTTTAAGTGGAGGTCCTCCCTGAATAGTGGGAACTTATTCTTCATTGCCTCATCCACCTTCCTTAGCGGCTAGAGACCCCTGAAGAGACCCCGTTTTGCCCATTGGAACAACCGCGTGCGCTTGCACTGCATGTACTGTTGAGCACAAGGCTCCTCTCTTCTCAGGGCTTGGACTGCCTCTTAGTTAGGTGTGTTACTGATGTTGAAGGGGCCTAAAGACTACCTGCACTTCCATCTAGGTCTTTCGTGCATTTAACCCTTTAGACCCCAATGGTCTTGTATATAACGGATGGAGTGGATGGATCGGAGAGAGAGGATAGAACGGATGGATTGGTTAGAACGGATGGAAAAGGTGGATAGAGTGGTTGGAAAGGATAGAGTGAATGGAGTGGATATATCTCTGAATATATCCGTGTGTCTCCTATTTATGCTATGTTTATGCTATGTACCTGTATCCCTGTGCTATCTGTATCACATTTCTACCCTTACCCATCCTGTCACTTTATATACGTATGCCGCTATGTACGCCCCCTGTCCTGCTCTCGTGCTTGGTCGCAAGCGCTTTACCTATAACCACCACATAACACTACTATGCTTGCTCTCTCCTATACACCATCATTGCTCTCTCCTATACACCACAGTCAGCCCTAAAATCAAAGGAGCCTTGATCAATGCTAGATCCTTAGTAGCACATGCTATAGAAATAGCAGACTTGATCCTCAAAGACGACCTAGACTTCCTGGCTATCACCGAGACTTGGTTACATCCTGCAGCAGGCCCCATGATCATGCTAGCAGTCCCAGATAAGTACACCATCCTGAGGCAAGATCGCCCTAACTCCAGAGGAGGCGGTGTCGCTATTATACATAAACTCAGCCTACCCATGAGACTTGCTACACTCAACACTGTCCAATCCTGCGAAAACCTGTCAGTCAAAGTCCCACTCAACAACACCCAAACACTTACCATACACCTAATTTACCGTCCGCCAGGACCCATCAGTACCTTCGATGAAGACCTCAACGCCATCTTAACTAGCAATCTTAAAACCTCATCTCAAGTCCTCACCTTGGGGGACTTCAACCTAGGCTACAACGACCCAGCAGACCCTATATCCAATTCTATTGCCACCACCCTTACTGAACTAGGCTTCGCGCAAAGAAGCATGGCCCCCACTCACTCGAAAGGCAGAATACTCGATTGGGTGGCTGATTACAACTGTGTAGCAAACATCACCAATATCTCACCGTTAATCTGGTCCGACCATCACCTAGTCTCGTTCTGTCTAACCACCGATAGACCTACACCTACGCCTACCACAACAGCCCCACCTATTCTTACCAGAAACAAGAAAAACATTACCGCAGGAAGACTCATCCCGAACCTTCTCCCCATACTTGATTCACTTCCGGACAACACAGACCCAGAGATCCTAGTGGAGGAATATAATAAAGCCATGGCAACAGCACTGGACCTTATCGCCCCTCTCAAACTCAGACCCAGCAAACAGAAATCACACCTCAACAAATGGTATACACCATTCCTCAAAAATTTGAGGCAACAAAAGAGAAACTGTGAGACTACTTGGAAAAAATGTCCTTCAGCTGCTAACAAACTCAATCTATCTAAAATAACTGCACTCTACAAAAAAGAAATTTATATAGCCAAACGAACTTCCTTTGACTCTCGCATATCATCTGCCAAGTCCAATATGAAAGAACTCTTTTCCATTCTTAAAGAAGTCGAAACCCCCATACTACCCATTGATACCTGCACCAAAGATAAAAACTGGTGCTCAGAAATTCAGAATGCCCTGGCCAATAAGATCAAGACCCTCCAAACTAAAATCTCTAGCAAAAAAGCGACCTTAAAAGACTTGCCCCCCTCTAGGAGACCAGACAAGTGCGCAACCACAGACCCCACCCGCTTCAAATTTTCAAAAGTCAATACTCTCGACATAGAAAAAATTATCCTGTCCTTGAAACCCTCTAACTGCCAGGGAGACCTTTGCCCAGCACAGCTTATCAAAGACGCTGCTCGTGATCTTTCACCCTTCATTACGAAACTGATCAACGCCTCTTTCACCACTGGCTCCATCCCCACGAATCTAAAACAATCCTGGGTACTTCCATTACTGAAAAAACCCACTCTTGACCCAGCCATACCTACCAATTACCGACCTATAACAACTGTTCCCTTTTTACTAAAAATCCTGGACAAGGTCGCCTACGTTCAAATACAGAGACACCTCGAAGAACACCACCTGTTAGGATCCAGACAATCAGGTTTCCGCCCACTACACGGGACTGAGACTGCACTCATCGACTTGAAAGCTCAGATTGACACACTCAGGGACAAAGGACAAGTTGCCTTGCTCCTCCTCCTTGACCTTTCTGCTGCTTTCGATCTGGTCGACCATTCTGTCCTATGCTCACATCTCCACACAGCAGCACACTTCTCGCCCGAGGCCATCTCTTGGATCACCTCATTCCTTAACGGTAGGACTATGAGGGTCTTCTCGCCCACAGCTGCAGCAGATCCCATACCCATCACTTGTGGTGTACCACAGGGCTCCTGCGTCTCCCCTACACTGTACAACATATTTACCAAGCCCCTTTTCGATGATCTGGATCATCTTGGTATCACCTACACTAATTATGCAGATGATACTCAGATCCTCCTTCCGCTTTCTGGAGATTATGGAAAGGATTTGGCCTTGCTAAATAGGGTGTACATCATCATCCAGGCATGGATGGCCACCCACGGACTATGCCTGAATGATGAGAAAACAGAGCTTATCATCATGGGCACAACACACAGTCTAAGGAAACTTAGCCCGGCCTACAACTCCTTCAAGATAGATGGGAACAAAATAAAAGTTGGACAGGAGGTTAAAACTTTGGGCTTCTACTTAGACTCTACCCTCTCCTTCAAAAGACAATTGAGTTCACTGGCATCCTCATCTGCATACACGTGCAAACTTATCCGCTCAGCTAAACCATTTCTGTCAGATACCAGCTGTCTTACAATCGCTAGAGCCCTCATACTATCCCGCCTTGACTACTGTAATGCCCTTTACCTGGGATCCTCCATGGCTACCACTAGCAAGATACAAACTCTCCAGAATAATGCCCTGAGAGCAGCTCTAGGTATCCCCAGAAGAGAGCATATATCAGGACTCAGTCAACAGAACAATTGGCTCTCCACCAGAGATAAAATTCTCCTAAAAACGGCTTCACTCACCTACAAATCCCTTAACAATGCCGCCCGATCTACCTGATCAACAGGTTCCAGAGACATATTTCCGCGAGACCCCTCAGAACGGCTTACAAAGACTGCCTCTCTATCCCAAATTATAAACTTGCCACCATAGGAGGTAACAGCTTCCCGGTAAAAGCAGCCAAACTTTGGAACTCTTTGCCCCCTAACTTTAGAGCAGACATGCCCTACCTGAACTTCCGCTCTAAGGTCATCTCATGGCTGAAAATGAAGGACCTCCCAGACAACTAAAGGCCAAGGTTACTCCCCATGTGATCCGCACTTGTATGCTTGCCACTCCTATTGTGTATATATTGTATATATTGATTGTTTTCTCTGCTGTTCTGTACATTCTCCCTACGCCAATTTGTACTTTTTACACCTTGTAACCAAGTTTCGCATATTCTTGTACATGCTGCGCCCTGATACCCCTGGGTATAACTGCGCATTATAAATAATAAACTAAACTAAACTAAACTATTCAACTAGAACACAGCAGTACTATGACACATTTGGCCTAGCTGTTATTATACTAACATGACATGAACACCTCATCATCCTAATAAAACACAGCTAGTTGAGCACATACCAGCTATCTTAGGCGTCTCCTCGGGCCTAACGTAGCCAGAACTCAGTCCGAGTGTCCACCCTCCAAACTGAACACATCCAACTGATTTCCTCACCATCACACCTACCGCTAAGAAGCAGCCATCATGCAACAACCACACTAGCTGCACACATATCCGGTGTGCCCACGCACCATACAACACTCTCTCTGTCCACAGACTTGAACTGCAGTTCCTGAGGGTCGTTCAACCTACCAGCACTTTGAGATCATACCAATGATACATAAGGCGCTATATAAATGCCAAGTAACATACACAACATAACAGTTTTCCAAAAAGGCGTCAGGATCTTACCAGAAATAAACCTCCCATCACCGACTGGCTGTTACGTGATCTCTCTCTCATTAGTCTGCCACCTCTCCACTTTCACTGAGTATTCGTTAATCACCCCGCAGCTCCTGCACTCATTGTGGTGGAGTGGGATTGTGGGCATTTCTGGTGTCATCATGCAACGCTGTGTAATGGTGTGAGGATCTGCTTCCGAGTACCTTCTCTTCTGGTGGCCATGCATACTGGCAAGTGTCAAGAACCACTGGACGCGTCCCTTCTGGACTTCGTGGTCCCTGACCCATAGGGGACTGAACTCAGCAGTACTTCCAACATGGCCGCAGAACATGAAACACTGTTTGCTAGTCTCTGCATTGTACGCTCTGCGCTCTACAAAGCCGACACGCCCCCGTGGCCCTGCACGTCTCAACGCTACCGCTTGCAGTAGTCAGACGTGTGCTCCTGTAGTTCGTACTGTGATTCCCACTGATTCCTGGTTCCCGGTCCCCTGAATTTCCTCCTCTTTCATCCTCCCCTTTTTGTCCTCACCTTGCATTCCTGGATTGCCTTTGCACTCGCCTTCCGAGTGCGCTCTTTGCCATTTCCTGGACTTTTTTCCCGGACATCTGAACGCACCCTGGAGACGGGACACAAACCGCACGCTGGAAACCGAGGACCCGCACACTGGGTTATATACCACCCAAACGGTGCGGAAGAAGACTTCATCGAAGAACTCGAACAAAAAACACAGACAGGTGAGAAGGGGGGAAACCTGTGACAGAAAGTCAATGTATTGCAAAGGGAGGAAAGCCGGGAAGAATAGGACCTAATGGGTTTCATGATCCCGGGCAGAGGTGAGAGTGCCCAAGGGGGCTTCTCATTCTCAGGGAAAAGACCACCTCTCACAGAACTCCAGTTCAGCGGCTTCACGGGCTGCAGTTGGATGGAGCCTGGTACCCACGTGGCACAGTGTCATTGGTGGCGCTACTGCCCAAAGATGCGATTATGAAGTTAGGCAGATAGCACCTGAGGAACAGGCTACGGCTGACCTTAGCCCAGATAGCACCTAAGGAACAGGCTACAGCTGGACTTAACCCAGATGGCACCCAAGGAACAGGCTACAGCTGGCCTTACCCCAGGTGGCACCCAAGGAACAGGCTACGGCAGGCCTTCCCCCAGATAGCACCCAAGGAAATGGCTACGTCTGGCCTTACCCAGATGGCACCCAAGGAACAGGCTACGGCAGGCCTTACCCGAGATGGCACCCAAGGAACAGGCTATGGCAGGCCTTACCCCAGATAGAACCCAAGGAACAGGCTATGGCAGGCCTTACACCGGATGGCACCCAAGGAACAGGCAATGCAGGCCTTACCCCAGATGGCACCCAAGTAACAGGCTGTGGCAGGCCATACCCCAGATGGCACCCAAGTAACAGGCTGTGGCAGGCCATACCCCAGATGGCACCCAAACAACAGGCTATGGCTGGCCTTACCCGAGATGGCACCCAAGGAACAGGCTACGGCAGGCCTTACCCCTGATGGCACCCAAGGAACAGGGTATGGCTGACCTTACCCCAGATGGCACCCACAGAACAGGCTACGGCAGGCCTTACCCCAGATAGCACCTAAGGAACAGGCTACGGCAGGGTTACCCGAGATGGCACCTAAGGAACAGGCTACGGCAGGCCTTACCCCTGATGGCACCCAAGGAACAGGCTATGGCTGGCCTTACCCCAGATGGCACCCAAGGAACAGGCTACAGCAGGCCTTACCCCAGATAGCACCCAAAGAACAGGCTACGGCAGGCCTTACCCCGATGGCACCCAAAGAACAGGCTACTGCAGCCCTTACCCCAGATGTCACCCATGGAGCAGGCTACGGCAGGCCTTACCCCAGTTGGCAACCAAGGAACAGGCTACGGCAGGCCTAACCCCAGATAGCACCCAAAGAACAGGCTACGGCAGCCCTTACCCCCGATGGCACCCAACGAACAGGCTACGGCAGGCCTTACCCCCGATGGCACCCAAGGAACAGGCTACAGCAGGTCTTACCCCAGATGGCACCCAAGGAACAGGCTACGGCAGGTCTTACCCCAGATGTCACCCAAGGAACAGGCTACGGCAGGTCTTACCCCAGATGGCACCCAAGGAACATGCTACGGCTGGCCTTACCCCAGATGGCACCCAAAGAACAGGCTACGGCAGCCCTTACCCCAGATGTCACCCAAGGGACAGGCTATGGCAGGCCTTACCCCAGTTGGCACACAAGGAACAGGCTATGGCAGGTCTTACCCCAGATGACATCCAAGGAACAGGCTACGGCTGGCCTTACCCCAGATGGCACCCAAGGAACAGGCTACGGCAGGCCTTACCCCAGATGGCACCCAAGGAACAGGCTACCGCAGGCCTTACTCCAGATGCAACCCAAGGAACAAGCTACGGCAGGCCTTACCACAGATGGCACCCAAGGAACAAGCTATGGCAGGCCTTACCACAGATGGCACCCAAGGAACAGGCTACGGCAGGCCTTACCCCAGATGGCACCCAAAGAACAGGCTACGGCAGCCCTTACCCCTGATGGCACCGAAGGAACAGGCTACGGCAGGCCTTACCCCCGATGGCACCCAAGGAACAGGCTACAGCAGGTCTTACCCCAGATGGCACCCAAGGAACAGGCTACGGCAGGTCTTACCCCAGATGGCACCCAAGGAACAGGCTACGGCAGGTCTTACCCCAGATGGTACCCAAGGAACAGGCTACGGCAGCCCTTACCCCAGATGTCACCCAAGGAACAGGCTACGGCAGGCCTTACCCCAGTTGGCAACCAAGGAACAGGCTACGGCAGGCCTAACCCCAGATAGCACCCAAAGAACAGGCTACGGCAGCCCTTACCCCAGATGGTACCCAAGGAACAGGCTACGGCAGGCCTTACCCCAGATGGCACACAAGGAACAGGCTATGGCAGGTCTTACCCCAGATGACATCCAAGGAACAGGCTACGGCTGTCTTTACCCCAGATGGAACCCTAGGAACAGGCTATGGCAGGCCTAACCCAAGATAGCACCCAAAGAACAGGCTACAGGTGGAGTTACAGCAGATGGCACCCAAGGAACAGGCTACGGCTGGCCTTACCCCAGATAGCACCCAAAGATCAGGCTACGGCAGGCCTTACCCCAGATAGTACCCAAAGAACAGGCTACGGCAGGCCTTACCCCAGATGGCACCCAAGGAACAGGCTACGGCAGGTCTTACCCCAGATGGCACCCAAGGAACAGGCTACGGCAGGTCTTACCCCAGATGGTACCCAAGGAACAGGCTACGGCAGCCCTTACCCCAGATGTCACCCAAGGAACAGGCTACGGCAGGCCTTACCCCAGTTGGCAACCAAGGAACAGGCTACGGCAGGCCTAACCCCAGATAGCACCCAAAGAACAGGCTACGGCAGCCCTTACCCCAGATGGTACCCAAGGAACAGGCTACGGCAGGCCTTACCCCAGATGGCACACAAGGAACAGGCTATGGCAGGTCTTACCCCAGATGACATCCAAGGAACAGGCTACGGCTGTCTTTACCCCAGATGGAACCCTAGGAACAGGCTATGGCAGGCCTAACCCAAGATAGCACCCAAAGAACAGGCTACAGGTGGAGTTACAGCAGATGGCACCCAAGGAACAGGCTACGGCTGGCCTTACCCCAGATAGCACCCAAAGATCAGGCTACGGCAGGCCTTACCCCAGATAGTACCCAAAGAACAGGCTACGGCAGGCCTTACCCCAGATGGCACCCAAGGAACAGGCTACGGCAGGCCTTACCCAAGATGGCACCCAAGGAACAGGCTACAGCAGGCCTTACCCCAGATGGCACCCAAGGAACAGGCTACATCTGGCCTTAGCGCAGATGGCAGCCAAGGAACAGGCTATGGTAGGCCTTACCCCAGATGGCACCCAGGGAACAGGCTACGGCTGGCCTCACCCCAGATGGCACCAAAGGAACAGGCTACGGCTGGCCTCACCCCAGATGGCACCCAAGGAACAGGCTACGGCTGGCCTTACCCCAGATGGCACCCAAGGAACAGGCTACCGCAGGCCTTACCCAAGATGCCACCCAAGGAACAAGCTATGGCAGGCCTTACCACAGATGGCACCCAAGGAACAGGCTACGGCAGGCCTTACCCCAGATAGCACCCAAAGAACAGGCTATGGCAGGCCTTACCCCAGATGGTATCCAAGGAACAGGCTACAGCAGGCCTTACCCCAGATAGCACCCAAAGAACAGGCTACGGCAGGCCTTACCCCAGATGGCACCCAAGGAACAGGCTACGGCAGGCCTTACCCCAGATAACACCCAAAGAACAGGCTACGGCAGGCCTTACCCGAGATGGCACTCAAGGAACAGGCTACGGCAGGCCTTACCCGAGATGGCACCCAAGGAACAGGCTACGGCTGGCCTTACCCCAGATGGCACCCAAGGAACAGGCTACGGCTGGCCTTACCCGAGATGGCACCCAAGGAACAGGCTACGGCAGGCCTTACCCCAGATGGCACCCAAGGAACAGGTTATGGCTGGCCTTACCCCAGATGGCACCCAAAGAACAGGCTATGGCTGGCCTTACCCCAGATAGAACCCAAGGAACAGGCTATGGCAGGCCTTACCCCCGATGGCACCCAAGGAACAGGCCACGGCAGGCCTTACTCGAGATTGGCACCCAAGGAACAGGCTACGGCAAGCCATACCCGAGATGGCACCCAAGGAACAGGCTATGGCTGGTCTTACCCCAGATGACAACCAAGGAACAGGTTACGGCTGGCCTTACCCCAGATGGTACCGAAGGAACAGGCTACAGCAGGCCTTACCCCAGATGGCACCCAACGAACAGGCTACAGGTGGAGTTACACCAGATGGCACCCAAGGAACAGGCTACGGCTGGCCTTACCCCAGATAGCACCCAAAGAACAGGCTACGGCAGGCCTTACCCCAGATAGCACCCAAAGAACAGGCTACGGCAGGCCTTACCCCAGATGGCACCCAAGGAACAGGCTACGGCAGGCCTTACCCAAGATGGCACCCAAGGAACAGGCTACAGCAGGCCTTACCCCAGATGGCACCCAAGTAACAGGCTGTGGCAGGCCATACCCCAGATGGCACCCAAGTAACAGGCTGTGGCAGGCCATACCCCAGATGGCACCCAAGTAACAGGCTGTGGCAGGCCATACCCCAGATGGCACCCAAACAACAGGCTATGGCTGGCCTTACCCGAGATGGCACCCAAGGAACAGGCTACGGCAGGCCTTACCCCTGATGGCACCCAAGGAACAGGGTATGGCTGACCTTACCCCAGATGGCACCCACGGAACAGGCTACGGCAGGCCTTACCCCAGATAGCACCTAAGGAACAGGCTACGGCAGGTCTTACCCGAGATGGCACCTAAGGAACAGGCTACGGCAGGCCTTACCCCTGATGGCACCCAAGGAACAGGCTATGGCTGGCCTTACCCCAGATGGCACCCAAGGAACGGGCTACGGCAGGCCTTACCCCAGATAGCACCCAAAGAACAGGCTACGGCAGGCCTTACCCCGATGGCACCCAAAGAACAGGCTACTGCAGCCCTTACCCCAGATGTCACCCAAGGAGCAGGCTACGGCAGGCCTTACCCCAGATGGCACCCAAGGAACAGGCTACGGCAGGTCTTACCCCAGATGTCACCCAAGGAACAGGCTACGGCAGGTCTTACCCCAGATGGCACCCAAGGAACATGCTACGGCTGGCCTTACCCCAGATGGCACCCAAAGAACAGGCTACGGCAGCCCTTACCCCAGATGTCACCCAAGGAACAGGCTATGGCAGGCCTTACCCCAGTTGGCACACAAGGAACAGGCTATGGCAGGTCTTACCCCAGATGACATCCAAGGAACAGGCTACGGCTGGCCTTACCCCAGATGGCACCCAAGGAACAGGCTACGGCAGGCCTTACCCAAGATGGCACCCAAGGAACAGGCTACCGCAGGCCTTACTCCAGATGCCACCCAAGGAACAAGCTACGGCAGGCCTTACCACACATGGCACCCAAGGAACAAGCTATGGCAGGCCTTACCACAGATGGCACCCAAGGAACAGGCTACGGCAGCCCTTACCCCCGATGGCACCGAAGGAACAGGCTACGGCAGGCCTTACCCCCGATGGCACCCAAGGAACAGGCTACAGCAGGTCTTACCCCAGATGGCACCCAAGAAACAGGCTACGGCAGGTCTTACCCCAGATGGCACCCAAGGAACAGGCTACGGCAGGTCTTACCCCAGATGGTACCCAAGGAACAGGCTACGGCAGCCCTTACCCCAGATGTCACCCAAGGAACAGGCTACGGCAGGCCTTACCCCAGTTGGCAACCAAGGAACAGGCTACGGCAGGCCTAACCCCAGATAGCACCCAAAGAACAGGCTACGGCAGCCCTTACCCCAGATGGTACCCAAGGAACAGGCTACGGCAGGCCTTACCCCAGATGGCACACAAGGAACAGGCTATGGCAGGTCTTACCCCAGATGACATCCAAGGAACAGGCTACGGCTGGCCTTACCCCAGATGGAACCCAAGGAACAGGCTACGGCAGGCTTTACCCCAGACGGCACCCAAGGAACAGGCTACGGCAGGCCTTACCCCAGATGGCACCCAAGGAACAGGCTACGGCAGGCCTTACCTGAGATGGCACTCAAGGAACAGGCTACGGCTGTCTTTACCCCAGATGGAACCCTAGGAACAGGCTATGGCAGGCCTAACCCAAGATAGCACCCAAAGAACAGGCTACAGGTGGAGTTACACCAGATGGCACCCAAGGAACAGGCTACGGCTGGCCTTACCCCAGATAGCACCCAAAGATCAGGCTACGGCAGGCCTTACCCCAGATAGTACCCAAAGAACAGGCTACGGCAGGCCTTACCCCAGATGGCACCCAAGGAACAGGCTACGGCAGGCCTTACCCAAGATGGCACCCAAGGAACAGGCTACAGCAGGCCTTACCCCAGATGGCACCCAAGGAACAGGCTACATCTGGCCTTAGCGCAGATGGCAGCCAAGGAACAGGCTATGGTAGGCCTTACCCCAGATGGCACCCAGGGAACAGGCTACGGCTGGCCTCACCCCAGATGGCACCCAAGGAACAGGCTACGGCTGGCCTCACCCCAGATGGCACCCAAGGAACAGGCTACGGCTGGCCTTACCCCAGATGGCACCCAAGGAACAGGCTACCGCAGGCCTTACCCCAGATGCCACCCAAGGAACAAGCTATGGCAGGCCTTACCACATATGGCACCCAAGGAACAGGCTACGGCAGGCCTTACCCCAGATAGCACCCAAAGAACAGGCTATGGCAGGCCTTACCCCAGATGGTATCCAAGGAACAGGCTACAGCAGGCCTTACCCCAGATAGCACCCAAAGAACAGGCTACGGCAGGCCTTACCCCAGATGGCACCCAAGGAACAGGCTACGGCAGGCCTTACCCCAGATAACACCCAAAGATCAGGCTACGGCAGGCCTTACCCCAGATGGCACGCAAGGAACAGGCTACGTCTGGCCTTACCCCAGATGGCTCCCAAGGAACAGGCTACGGCAGGCCTTACCCGAGATGGCACTCAAGGAACAGGCTACGGCAGGCCTTACCCGAGATGGCACCCAAGGAACAGGCTACGGCTGGCCTTACCCGAGATGGCACCCAAGGAACAGGCTACGGCTGGCCTTACCCGAGATGGCACCCAAGGAACAGGCTACGGCAGGCCTTACTCCAGATGGCACCCAAGGAACAGGTTATGGCTGGCCTTACCCCAGATGGCACCCAAAGAACAGGCTATGGCTGGCCTTACCCCAGATAGAACCCAAGGAACAGGCTATGGCAGGCCTTACCCCCGATGGCACCCAAGGAACAGGCCACGGCAGGCCTTACTCGAGATTGGCACCCAAGGAACAGGCTACGGCAAGCCATACCCGAGATGGCACCCAAGGAACAGGATATGGCTGGTCTTACCCCAGATGACACCCAAGGAACAGGTTACGGCTGGCCTTACCCCAGATGGTACCGAAGGAACAGGCTACAGCAGGCCTTACCCCAGATGGCACCCAACGAACAGGCTACAGGTGGAGTTACACCAGATGGCACCCAAGGAACAGGCTACGGCTGGCCTTACCCCAGATAGCACCCAAAGAACAGGCTACGGCAGGCCTTACCCCAGATAGCACCCAAAGAACAGGCTACGGCAGGCCTTACCCCAGATGGCACCCAAGGAACAGGCTACGGCAGGCCTTACCCCAGATAGCACCCAAAGAACAGGCTACGGCAGGCCTTACCCCAGATAGCACCCAAAGAACAGGCTACGGCTGGCCTTACCCCTGATGGCACCCAAGGAACAGGCTAAGCCAGGCCTTACCCCAGATAGCACCCACAGAACAGGCTACGGGAGGCCTTACCCCAGATGGCACCCAAGGAACAGGCTACGACTGGCCTTACTCCAGATGGCAATATATTAAGGATGGAGCCTTGATCATTTTCTTGCCCTGGGTGCCCCCTCTTTTACCTCACGCAGGGAGGGTTAGGGGTTTGCATCGTGATAAAGCTGCGCGATGTGCACCCAGCTGCCAATAGCATCAATGCATGCTTACAGAATGACCCCCTGACTCCACAGCGCATCATGGAAGAAGGCACCCCAGGCTTTCACCTCATTGAAGTACTGAGCATCTACAGGAGGTGCCTTGCTGTTAGGATTGCCCCAAGGGCAATACCTGAACCGGCGATTCCTGAAACCTTCCCCCATCTCCCTCAGCACCTTAGGGTGGACGGAGACTTCAGATAAAGGGCGCAGTATTTGGGAGAATGAAGTCCAGAGAACAGGGGAGGGAACTACCCTAAATGCCACGTGGACACAAATAAATAGCTACTGCTACACACCTGCCATGAGCCAGCGGAGTCCAAACCCTAGAGTCCATGCAAAAGGTCTCGATGCTCAAAAACAGTTCAACAGGGTAATCCCAAACAGGATAGCCAAGCAGGTGAAGATCGGATGCATTCCATGGAAGTAGTACCAGCCAGTTCCGGTGAGTCAATAGAACCCCAACACATGGAACTAGAAGGATACATGCAAACAACTGCTCGAGAGCTGAACCTGCTGAAGGATGGTACATGGATCAGGCCAGAGCTGAACCTGCAGAAGGATGGTACTTGGATCAGGCCAGAGCTGAACCTGCAGAAGGATGGTACTTGGATCAGGCCAGAGCTGAAACTGCTGAAGGATGGTACTAGGGTCAGGCCAGAGCTGAAACTGCTGAAGGATGGTACTAGGGTCAGGCCAGAGCTGAAACTGCAGAAGGATGGTACATGGATCAGGCCAGAGCTGAAACTGCAAAAGGATGGAACTTGGACCAGGCCAGAGCTGAACCTGCAGAAGGATGGTACTTAGATCAGGCCAGAGCTGAACCTGCTGAAGGATGGTACATGGATCAGGCCAGAGCTGAAACTGCAGAAGGACGGTAACTTGGGGCAGGCCAGAGCTGAAACTGCTGAAGGATGGTACTAGGGTCAGGCCAGAGCTGAACCTGCAGAAGGATGGTACTAGGGTCAGGCCAGAGCTGAAACTGCAAAAGGATGGAACTTGGATGAGGCCAGAGCTGAACCTGCTGAAGGATGGTACTTGGATCAGGCCAGAGCTGAACCTGCAGAAGGATGGTACTTGGATCAGGCCAGAGCTGAACCTGCAGAAGGATGGTACTAGGGTCAGGCCAGAGCTGAAACTGCTGAAGGATGGTACTAGGGTCAGGCCAGAGCTGAAACTGCTGAAGGATGGTAACTTGGGGCAGGCCAGAGCTGAAACTGCAGACGGATGGTAACTTGGGGCAGGCCAGAGCTGAACCTGCTGAAGGATGGTACTAGGGTCAGGCCAGAGCTGAAACTGCTGAAGGATGGTACTAGGGTCAGGCCAGAGCTGAAACTGCTGAAGGATGGTAACTTGGGGCAGGCCAGAGCTGAAACTGCAGACGGATGGTAACTTGGGGCAGGCCAGAGCTGAACCTGCTGAAGGATGGTACTTGGATCAGGCCAGAGCTGAACCTGCAGAAGGATGGTAACTTGGGGCAGGCCAGAGCTGAAACTGCAGAAGGATGGTAACTTGGGGCAGGCCAGAGCTGAAACTGCTGAAGGATGGTACTAGGGTCAGGCCAGAGCTGAAACTGCTGAAGGATGGTACTAGGGTCAGGCCAGAGCTGGAACTGCTGAAGGATGGTACATGGATCAGGCCAGAGCTGAAACTGCAAAAGGATGGAACTCGGATGAGGCCAGAGCTGAACCTGCTGAAGGATGGTACTTGGATCAGGCCAGAGCTGAACCTGCAGAAGGATGGTACTTGGATCAGGCCAGAGCTGAACCTGCAGAAGGATGGTACTTGGGGCAGGACAGAGCTGAACCTGCTGAAGGATGGTACTTGGATCAGGCCAGAGCTGAACCTGCAGAAGGATGGTACTTGGGGCAGGCCAGAGCTGAACCTGCAGAAGGATGGTACTTGGATCAGGCCAGAGCTGAACCTGCAGAAGGATGGTACTTGGATCAGGCCAGAGCTGAACCTGCTGAAGGATGGTACTTGGATCAGGCCAGAGCTGAACCTGCAGAAGGATGGTACTTGGGGCAAGCCAGAGCTGAACCTGCAGAAGGATGGTACTTGGGGCAGGCCAGAGCTGAACCTGCAGAAGGATGGTACTTGGGGCAGGCCAGAGCTGAAACTGCAAAAGGATGGTACCTGTGTCAAGCCAGAGCTGAACCTGCAGAAGGATGGTACTTGGGGCAGGCCAGAGCTGAAACTGCAGAAGGATGGTACTTGGGGCAGGCCAGAGCTGAAACTGCAGAAGGATGGCATTTGGAGCAGGCCAGAGCTGAAACTGCAGAAGGATGGTACTTGGGGCAGGCCAGAGCTGAAACTGCTGAAGGATGGTACTTGGGGCAGGCCAGAGCTGAAACCGCAGAAGGATGGTACTTGGGAGAGGCAGACCTCGAAACTGTAGAAGGATGGTACTTCGGGCAGGCCAGAGCTGAAACCGCAGAAGGATGGTACTTGGGGCAGGCCAGAGCTGATCCTGCAGAAGGATGGCACTTGGGACAGGCCAACAGGCCAGAGCTGACCTGCAGAAGGATGGTCCCTGGGGCAGGCCAGAGCTGAACCTGCAGAAGGATGGTACTTGGGACAGGCCAGAGCTGATCCAGCAGAAGGATGGTACTTGGGGCAGGCCAGAGCTGATCCTGCAGAAAGATGGTACTTGTGTCATGCCAGAGCTGAAAACACAGCCGGATGGAACTTGGGGCAGGCCAGAGCTGAAACCGCAGACGGATGGAACTTGGGACAGGCCAGAGCTGATCCTGCAGAAGGATGGTCCTTGTGTCATGCCAGAGCTGAACCTGCAGAAGGATGGTACTTGTGTCATGCCAGAGCTGAAACCGCAGCCGGATGGAACTTGGGACAGGCCAGAGCTGATCCTGCAGAAGGATGGTACTTGGGACAGGCCAGAGCTGATCCTGCAGAAGGATGGTCCTTGTGTCATGCCAGAGCTGAAGCTGCAGACGGATGGTACTTCGGGCAGGCCAGAGCTGAAACCGCAGACGGATGGAACTTGGGACAGGCCAGAGCTGATCCTGCAGAAGGATGGTACTTGGGGCAGGCCAGAGCTTATCCTGCAGAAGGATGGTCCTTGTGTCATGCCAGAGCTGATCCTGCAGAAGGATGGAACTTGGGACAGGCCAGAGCTGATCCTGCAGAAGGATGGCATTTGGAGCAGGCCAGAGCTGAAACTGCAGAAGGATGGTACTTGGGGCAGACCAGAGCTGAAACCGCTGAAGGATGGTACTTGGGGCAGGCCAGAGCTGAAACCGCAGAAGGATGGTACTTGGGAGAGGCCAGACCTCGAAACTGTAGAAGGATGGTACTTGGGGCAGGCCAGACCTCGAAACTGTAGAAGGATAGTACTTCGGGCAGGCCAGAGCTGAAACCGCAGAAGGATGGTACTTGGGGCAGGCCAGAGCTGATCCTGCAGAAGGATGGTACTTGGGACAGGCCAACAGGCCAGAGCTGAACCTGCAGAAGGATGGTCCCTGGGGCAGGCCAGAGCTGAACCTGCAGAAGGATGGTACTTGGGACAGGCCAGAGCTGATCCAGCAGACGGATGGAACTTGGGACAGGCCAGAGCTGATCCTGCAGAAGGATTGTCCTTGTGTCATGCCAGAGCTGAAACTGTAGAAGGATGGTACTTGGGACAGGCCAGAGCTGATCCTGCAGAAGGATTGTCCTTGTGTCATGCCAGAGCTGATCCTGCAGAAGGATGGTACTTGGGGCAGGCCAGAGCTGATCCTGCTGAAGGATGGTACTTGGGACAGGCCAGAGCTGATCCTGCAGAAGGATTGTCCTTGTGTCATGCCAGAGCTGAAACTGTAGAAGGATGGTACTTGGGACAGGCCAGAGCTGATCCTGCTGAAGGATGGTACTTGGGACAGGCCAGAGCTGATCCTGCAGAAGGATGGTCCTTGTGTCATGCCAGAGCTGAAACTGTAGAAGGATGGTACTTGGGACAGGCCAGAGCTGATCCTGCTGAAGGATGGTACTTGGGAGAGGCCAGAGCTGATCCTGCAGAAGGATGGTACTCGGGAGAGGACAGACCTAAAACTGCTGAAGTCACAAGGACTGAATAAAGACAGAGGAGTAGATCAGATGCACTCGCCAACAGCTAGCAGAAGCCAGAATGAAGTAGGAAGGTCACGGGGGAAGGGGGTGTAGTAGATCGGGTACTCATGTAAGGAACGAGCACCGAAGCCAAGAGAGACAGTAAAACACAAAGTAGAATCCGAATAAAGGTTGATACTTGAACAGCAGTATCTTGAGGTGAAGCGAGGGAACACTGAATCAGAACTCCCGACAGCCCAGTACACACTTCCAGGAATCTGGAAGGTCACATATGCATCATGACGTCATTCTTCGCGGTCAGCTGGGAATCATAGTTCTGTCTGCCAGGTGTAACCTGTGGCTCCCAATGCCGGAGGCCATGGAAGTGTGGCGTGGTACAGTGATAAGGGACTTTGTATAGGTTAGGTGGATGGGCAAATGGGTTGGCTACTGCGTAGGTCACTGTTGTTGCTGCAATGTTCATATAGCGCTTACAGCCAAGAGCTTTACATAGTACAGTAGCTGTTCCAGCGGTAACATACCCCGTTCTTGCATATGTTAAAAGTCAGTATCGGTCAATAATTCATAGGATCAATTCTGTCCCCCTTCTTAAGTATCGGAATTACCACTGACGCTTCCAGGAAGGAGAGGTAGGTCCCTGCGACCTATCACTGGCCATTGAAAAGGCTAAACGTATAGGGAACTGTCTTCTTTTGAATTTGAAAAGCATAGTTTGTATTAGAGGGAATGAGAGGTAAACGCAGTGTAGGAACAGAATCCAAGTTCCATTGATTATAAGGGCAGGGGCGTCATTTCACTAAAATGCCAGGGGTAGCGGAAGTGACATCACAGGACCCTTGCCCTCTGATGACATCACAGGAAGTGATGTCATTTGACCCCACCCCGAAGTGACATCATTGGAAGCGATGGATCACATTTGACCCCACGAAGAAAAAAAAAAGGAAGTGGCATCACATAGCCTTGTTTGAGTACACTACAAAAAATATGGTTACGATATCACTTTAAAGTGATATACAGTTCATACAAGAATGGATCACCACATGTATTGTTAACATCAGTGCGTATAGGCCCATATTACAAAATCACTAAATGCAAGCAGACCTCCAAGGCCAAATGATAATGATGTGTTATTATATAGCACTTACACTAAAGTGCTTCATATAGAACAAATATACATACAATATCACCCAACCTGTGTTGGTACTCATTTATCAACCTCAGCAGGATAAAAGGCTGAGTTAACCTTGCTGGGAGTCGAACCTGCAACCTGCAGATCACACACACATTGCAGCCACCAGTGCTCAACCCACTGAGCTATCTTACCGGCTATAGCCATCAGAAAACCAGCCACTTCAGAAACAAAGAGCCACATGCTGCTGACCACAGCCCATGAGCCTCAATGTAAAAAAAAAAAAAATGTTGCTTTTTCTTTTTAAGGGTAGCAAGGGAGACCTCAGGGGCGCTGCGATCCCTGGTGACCCCTAAATGAGGTCCATGTACAAGGGCCTCTATGATGCATCTTTGTAGAAACGTAATTCTCCTCCTTGTTCCATTGCAGAGTCCCTGTGATGGCATAAGATTGCGTAGGAGCATAATTACAGCACCTACTTTTAGTTTTAGCTCGTGAGGAGGCATTCATCATACAGCGTTCATTGAAACTGCAACCGCCGTGCCTTTTGTGAAGAGAAGTGGGGTGGAAAGAAGTAACTTGAAATCATTCTGAATGCATGGTATAGTGGGAGGTGAAGGTGACCACGTAGAACCGTGCTCATTCGGTTTGTTAAAATGATAGCTGTTGTTGAAGCGGAAGGGTACACAGAGGTGCACTTGGTCATTTGGTCAGCAGAGGGCAACCTAATACTGATAAATTGCATCAGCAGAGTACGGGAACGGAGCAGGAGGTTTTGGGGCAACTGTTTGGGCGTGGGATGCATGAAGACAATGACAGACCGGACTCCGACCATGCTGCGGTCACTGCAGAGGCCACACTGCAGACTACACTGTCCCGAGAGAGCACATACTGCGCATTACACAAAACAACTCCAACTGTCTGTTGCAGTGTCGGTGTTTCTCTGACCATCCCGTTCCTGCTCACTTGTCCGCTAGCTCCCTCAGGGATGGCTACTCTCCCCTACTTGTTTTAGTGCATATATCGTAGCTACGGCTGCTTGAACGTCATCACTGAACTATCTTCACCTTAATTCTGATAAAAACAAATGTATTGTTTTTGGGGTATGAGATTGTCCACGGGATACTCCTTTCTGGCCTTACCTTTTGGGATGGTGCCGGGACAAGTTTCTATGCTGACAAAAGTGCCTTTCATGTGAACAGCAGCTGATCTTTTGAAAGAGGTTCCTCTTGCGTTTCGGGATTCGCCTTTTGATTGGTTCTGTCCAGGGGAGTTGCTAGGTCTGGAAAAGACCCGGGGCTAAGCTGATGTCGGAACTGTTGGGACTGGGGGCTAGCTCGTCTTTTGGCTGTAGCCCCTGAGATTCTATCCGGGGCTACAACCAAAAGATCAGGGGCTATAGCCCCCTGAGCCCCCCCCCCCCTAGCAACGCCCCTGGTTCTGTCTGTCTCTGCTTCTGGCAAGCAATAGGTTTGCAGCTGGGCGTATTAGCATATCAGTATTATATGGTGGTCACTTCAATCCAGCTAGATACCCAATAAAAAGAGGCTTACGCAATAGGTTAAATCTTTTAAAAGGAGGGAGAGTTGTGATTGTGACAGGATGACCCCACTGAGGTCTATGAGGCTTTTAACACTTTGCGGTTAAACGCAATATGGTTTGGAGAGGGGGCTTGCACACTCCAGCCTGAGGGTAATGCTCTCTACAATAAAAGGTTGCGGTGCTAGGGATTGAGGGTATTCCATGATACTTTGGGAAGTTGCACGTGCAGTGGAATGAGAGACCCCAGACTGAGAGCATTGCACCGCAGGAGGGACAGGCTCGCACGAGACCTTCAATGCACGCCCCATTTTCACCATTACACTTCATTTGATTTCCATATCTGCCTGCACACAATGCATGTACATTATGGGTTGGTTTACTAGGAAAATGAGCTCAGAATGATAATTAGAAGCGGTGGCAACAGCCCCATCCGGTGCGCATAATGTACTTTACCAGAATAAGATGCCAGGGGCAGGCGACTACGGTTTCCGCTAAAACCATTCATTGTCCTTCGATTCCGTGGAACTGGCAGCGGTGCTGATGCAGGTTTCTTTTTTTTAGGTAACCCGAGGCCTGCATTTAAGCCAGGTTGCATTTTGCACTCGAGTCCTCACACGCTGAATGCATCAACACAGGCAGCCCATTTGGCACAGGGGCTGTTTGCACGTAGGCTGCAATGTAAGCCGCATCAAAACGACCCTCACGCCAAAAGGCTTGCACCAAATTGGCTTTCGCGCCACTTTGGCCATGCCAAAAGGGGCTAAAGTGGCACACCGTAAAGGGTGGCGTTGAAACAACAGTCCCAAATGGGGTGTACTGTATGGAAACATACCTAAGCATTTTATATAGAGAGATATTTACATACAATATCAGCCAACCAACAGTGGTACTCATTGATCGACCTCAGAAAGAGGAAAGCCCGAATTAGCCTTGCTGTGATTCACACAGATCGCAGCAGTGAACACTTAACCCGCTGAGCTATCTTACCAGCTGTCATACATGGAGATACTAGTTACTCAAGTCATCTGGCCCCTGTGGAGAGTAATCATCAGCAAGGAGCCATGCAGGAGCATTCTGGCTTCTGTGAGCTCACATTTCGAGAGCCGACAGCCACTAGTGCTCAGGGCTGACAGATATAGGGGGGGGGACCTCTACCCCAGAACACAGCATCTCAGAAACCGATGGAAGTGGCTAACAGCTTACTGGCAGGTGCACGCAGGTGATCGATTAAGGGGCATGCCCCCTCCCCCAATCATTTGACCTTCTTGCCAATAAATGAGGTTCCATGATTTAGGTTATTCTGTGCAATTCCTTTTATGGAACCTGTGTACTTTTATGTTGTTTTTTTATGCTGTGTATGATTGATATGGATTTAATAATGTTCTTAAACTGTGTGTATAAGGTTTTAGTTAACCAATTTGCACAATAAAGATGTTTTTTTAAATAAGGTTTGACCCAAACATGTGTAGTGCATTGCCTGGCTCTTTTATTGTGTGTCTCAAGTTTTTAGTGCACGCCTACCTAACATAATAAACATAACAGGCGTATTTGTAAAGCGCACGTTAACCCCCGAAGGGGCATCTTGGAGGTAATAACAGAGGTTCATTGGTACCCAACTTATTGGTACTCATTTTATCAACCTCAGAAGGGTGAAGGGCTGAGTGGACCTGCCAGGATTCGAACCCCCTTTAGTGGATGCATTAGCCCACTGAGCACAGACCTGGCTCTGCCCAGCTCACCTCTGGTTACATATAGGAATAATGTGTCTTCTTATATAGTGCTTCTTACAATTGTCTTCCTGCTTGTAAGCACTATATTAAAGATTGGTATTACTGCGAGTTCTTGTACAGAATTGGCCGAGTAGTCCAATATCTACGTATGCGCCCAGTAGCAGGCCTAAGGCACCACTCTGAGACGCAACACTGACGGACGCGCCATCCTAGACATACATGCACTGGCTCGCACCATAGAAGCACACACACACAAACCACACACCTACGAAAAGACATCTCCCAAGCAAGTGTGACCCTTTTATGGGGACGTGTCCCTTCCACGTGAAGTGCCCCTTTAAAAGGTGGGACGCGACTGTCATGGCCCAAGCTATTAAAAGGAGCCCCTGCAGGCACGTGCAGCAGAATGGCTGCAGACTCCGACCACGGGACTGTCTCTCATTCTGGGCTGTGATCAGGGTCCTGCGGCCCTGGCCTGCAGGCCCACACCGTGTGATCAGGGTCCTGCGGCCCAGGCCAGCAGGCCCACACCGTGTGATCAGGGTCCTGCGGCCCTGGCCACCAGGCCCACACCGTGTGATCAGGGTCCTGCGGCCCTGGCCACCAGGCCCACACCGTGTGATCAGGGTCCTGCGGCCATGGCCAGCACAGTGTGATCAGGGTCCTGCGGCCCTGGCCAGCAGGCCCACACCGTGTGATCAGGGTCCTGCGGCCCTGGCCTGCAGGCCCACACCGTGTGATCAGGGTCCTGCGGCCCTGGCCAGCAGGCCCACACCGTGTGATCAGGGTCCTGCGGCCCAGGCCAGCAGGCCCACACCGTGTGATCAGGGTCCTGCGGCCCTGGCCAGCAGGCCCACACCGTGTGATCAGGGTCCTGCGGCCCAGGCCAGCAGGCCCACACCGTGTGATCAGGGTCCTGCGGCCCTGGCCAGCAGGCCCACACCGTGTGATCAGGGTCCTGCGGCCCTGGCCAGCAGGCCCACACCGTGTGATCAGGGTCCTGCGGCCCTGGCCAGCAGGCCCACACCGTGTGATCAGGGTCCTGCGGCCCAGGCCAGCAGGCCCACACCGTGTGATCAGGGTCCTGCGGCCCAGGCCAGCAGGCCCACACCGTGTGATCAGGGTCCTGCGGCCCAGGCCAGCAGGCCCACACCGTGTGATCAGGGTCCTGCGGCCCAGGCCAGCAGGCCCACACCGTGTGATCAGGGTCCTGCGGCCCTGGCCAGCAGGCCCACACCGTGTGATCAGGGTCCTGCGGCCCAGGCCAGCAGGCCCACACCGTGTGATCAGGGTCCTGCGGCCCAGGCCAGCAGGCCCACACCGTGTGATCAGGGTCCTGCGGCCATGGCCAGCAGGCCCACACCGTGTGATCAGGGTCCTGCGGCCCCGGCCAGGGCCGGGGGCCTGCTGGCCAGGGCCTGCAGGCCCACTCCGTGTGATCAGGGTCCTGCGGCCCTGGCCAGCAGGCCCACACCGTGTGATCAGGGTCCTGCGGCCCTGGCCAGCAGGCCCACACCGTGTGATCAGGGTCCTGCGGCCCAGGCCAGCAGGCCCACACCGTGTGATCAGGGTCCTGCGGCCCTGGCCAGCAGGCCCACACCGTGTGATCAGGGTCCTGCGGCCCTGGCCAGCAGGCCCACACCGTGTGATCAGGGTCCTGCGGCCCAGGCCAGCAGGCCCACACCGTGTGATCAGGGTCCTGCGGCCCTGGCCTGCAGGCCCACACCGTGTGATCAGGGTCCTGCGGCCCTGGCCTGCAGGCCCACACCGTGTGATCAGGGTCCTGCGGCCCAGGCCAGCAGGCCCACACCGTGTGATCAGGGTCCTGCGGCCCAGGCCAGCAGGCCCACACCGTGTGATCAGGGTCCTGCGGCCCTGGCCTGCAGGCCCACACCGTGTGATCAGGGTCCTGCGGCCCTGGCCTGCAGGCCCACACCGTGTGATCAGGGTCCTGCGGCCTTTGCCAGCAGGCGCACACTGTGTGACCCCGGCCGTGCAGGTCCCTGCTGGTGTCCCCCCACCCAGACCAGTCTGGTGCCCTGGGTCCACCCACCATCCAGGATATTACTGGCCTCCACGGTTGTCCTGCACCTAGATGTGCCCCACAGGGCCCTGCCCTGCAGCTACCTGTAAGTCCGGGTGTCCCTGACACAGCAGCATGGACTTGGCCCCCCTCCCCCCAGTACCAAGGAGGCCGGCCCCACAATACTGTACACTGAGGGCTCTTCCATACACAGCTAATCACGACTGGCTCGGCGAATGCTGGCTCTCTTGTGCCTTTGCCGAGCGCGAGCCTCCGGGCAGCAGAGGGGGTACTCACCGAGAAGCAGGGGCAGCTGGCGGCTCCGCAGGGTGTGGGCTCCTCGCCTCTGCGGGCTGGCACTTTATACTCCGGGGGCGGCGCTGGCACGGGAGAGCCTCGGGCTGGCTATCGAGTGTCTCCACCTGTGTGGGAGCTGGGACTAGCGCCAGGAGGCGCCTCCTCTAGGCGCACCCGCAGGAGAGAGGGCAAAGCGACCTTACCTCCAGCTGCGCCCATGTTTAAGGCCCGGCCTCTGCATCTTGAGGCGACGCCCCGTTTTACTTCTTTTACCTTCTTTCATCGCCTTCTGCCTTTGGGCCTCTCTGGAGGGTTCCGCGCTTTATAAACAGACAAAGTACATATAGGCGGGGACGTGTGTACAGACTGGGTGTCCCCCAAGAGTCCAATCCTGCCAGGCCGGACCCGGATCATATCCGCAAAGCTCAAGAAACCGCAAGAGAAAGCGGTGAATATTTCAAGTATGTGGAGCCTTTAAAGCAGCCCTGCCTACAGGCCACCCTTTAACTGCTTGCACAGGTGCCAGTGACTGGATAAAGCCCCCAGGACGTGCAACATGTCAAAGCCAAACCACGGCGCATGCGCGCAGAACATATTGGGAAAGCAACATGCACAACTAGATGCGATTAACCTTTCCCTGACAAAAAAGACATCGAAACAGATGGAATATGGCGAACAGCCGCCATCATCCAGCTATGAGCCCCCCCCATTCCAGAGAGGGTGGGAGTGGCAACATGGCCACTTCCACTCTAGGACTGGGAGCCACACGTTTATACATCGTGAGATGCTACCCCAGTCCTTAACACTTTTATGTCCGTGCACCCCGAGTCCTACTGGCCACCCCTAACGCTACCTACAGCAATAGCGCTGACCCCCTGCGGCCAGACAGGAGTGCGACAAGTGGTTTACATTGAAGAACACCCCCCCCAGCACCCCTCCACCCCCCTCCGGTCCCCGAGTCCCTTCTCAATAAAACCAACTCCGAACACATCCTTCCTGGGACAGGAGCAGGGTCGCTGCCAACTCTGGTGCTTCATCAACCATGAAGCTAACGCTGCAAATGCCCCAGCCCCTCCTAATCATGACGGACCATCCTGTTGCTCTGTACATTGTATTGCAGATTTACTGTGGTTTCTGAGGCACACCTGTGACGTTTCCTGCCATTAGAAGCATGCTAAGCTCACTGCATACGTTTTCGTGACCTGACCCAACGCTGGGTACTCGGTCTCGGGTCAGGCTGGCTAGCACACACATGCGCTTCAGAAAGTAGTAGTCCTTAATGTGATGCGGCAAGAGAAAAGCAGCTACACAAGGACACACTGCTTTACATCACACATGTTGTCAAAAGAGAAATTATATCGTGCCTCCTATTGCAATAAATATATGTATATTGGCCTACGCCAAGCTGCTCAAAAGTCGCTTGCGAGAGAATCCGTGTTGCAAGGTCCTGATCTTAAAATCAATGTAAGCTGCCATTTTAGGCCAATCCGCCATTTTAGGATTCGCTTTGTAAAAGTCACCCAGTGAGTTAAAATGGTGGACAATGTCATTCCAAAATACAACATGGCCGTCTTGACCTCTGTACATAGCTAATATGTAACTTGCCTGCAGGCCACTTGTTGAGGTTGTGAACTGAGACCTTGTCCTTCGTTGACCTGTGTGTAAAAGGATTACTCGTGCAACGAGACTAATCCACAAGCATATGTTGAAACAATGTATTCAAATAATGAACATAGAACACTTGTTTAACTACATTGTATTAATGTTTGAGAAGGCCGCATGGAAAATCTTAGAATACACAGTTATTGCATAGGCTTGTTGATACGTGTATTAAAGGCAAACCAGTTATATGCGGTTGTTCGAGACTTGGCACGAACCCTAGATCGATGATGTATTACATGGAATATTAACCTAAAGTGGGGCTGGACATCGTGCCCACCAAGTGTATAAAAAGCGAATGCATTCTAATGTACAACGTCTCTCACTGAACACTCTGAACCACGCTGGAGTTCGTTGTGTTGTACTGAGGGCCGATAGCTATCTGATTTTTCTGTTTTTGTAACTGGATTCAGTATAAAATAAAGTACTTTGTATGTTCCTTTGTAACCCGTGTTCGGTGTATTTCCTTTTGGGGTACTCAGCCTCGATATTTTGATTCTGTTTTCACAGTTGGCGCCCGAATAGGGACCCTCAAGATTGATGCCGGATTGTTGAAGGTTGACAAACACTATAGGACCGGGATCGGACAGTGTGATAAAAAGGGGCCCCACTGAACGAGACGCGATGCCTCAGCAGCACTGCACGACCCGATCCCTGGACGATTAGCTTGTGGTCCGAGACAGCATCTTGACAAGGGTCCACTTATCGAGGCGGGCAGATTTGCCGAAATCACCATACACGAGGTAAGATTAGTTAGGTAAGATTCTTTGAAATCCGATTGGACCTCCTTAGGTTTGTTCAGGTGAGTCGTGACCCGACTCTTATTTCAACCCTGAAAATTTGAATTGGGCGCATTGTTTCTGCAGACACAATTATTGACCAGGTAACACCATTAATTTGACATGCCTGGGAAATTGTCTACCTGCTTCAGGGCATTGTTCCACAGCGATAGACAATCTTTGGTATTTAGCCGTCCAGCACCACAGGAGGGGTCGCCGGCATGTACTATGTACTGTAAGCATGGCATTGGAAGTATAGTATTTAATGACATTTGGCACAGACAAACCAGACATGCCTCTGAACTTCAGTGGCCAATCAATGGTAGTTTAGAAATCCCTCGTATCGAGTATTTAGAGTCGATTCTATTAAAGAAAAAGGCTAGACCTGCAGCATTTGATGTTTTGCAGAATTGGAAAAAAGAAACGTTGCAACAACTTAAAAGTAGAAAGAAGCCTGCGCACCGTCATAAGACGAACAGCGAAAAAGCATTATTGTATGACCAAGATAAACATTCTGAATGGACTAGAAATATGGACAGGGCTTTCTCACTTGGAATTCAAAAAATATATCCGTCCAAAGATCTCCATACTTCCGATGAATTTATAGATAAATTATTAAATGAACAAAGGCCTGGTGCTTCTGCGCCACCTCCGTATGTTCCTCTTCCTGATGCTTTGCCTCTTCCTCTTGTTTTTCCTGCTCTACCTGCTGCTGTTCCCGTTGTTCCTGCTCCTCCTAATGGTCCCCTTCCTCCAGCTCCTCCACCTCTTCTTATGGCACCAGTTACAGTACCTCCTCTCTTCCAAGTGGTCCTGAGCCGCTTGTAATCAATCGAGGTGCAGGGTCTAAGGTTGTTACTCGCAATACTGTACCACCGGAGAAGAAACGTGAGTTAATTGCATTGCCTAAGCATTGTATGGAGAAGGATGATCAAGCTAGTGTTTTTGCCACACTTTGTAATATGGATAATTTTCCTGAGAAAAATGTTTTTATTGAAGGTTTAGGGATTCAGTTATGTATAATGTGGGGAAAATTAAATAATGCGGATCTCCCGCAAGGGTTAAGGGATCTAAATACTCTAGAGTTTTCTAGAGACACTGTGGAGAAGGTAAATGAGGATGTCGAGAGGTTATTTGGGTATAGAAAGAAGTTAGAAAAGTTACAGAATCAGGATGACGAGGAGGAACATATGTATGTACAGAAACGGTTCCTTCCTTGTCGTAAATCGATATCTGAGGAAACACAAATTTGTACGAAAGATGCACTTAGATGGATTTCGGATATGTCTATAACTCCAGTTGAAGTATATGACACGTATAGTCAGTATACGCCAGAAATGCAGAGGAAAGTGATACAGGTAATGATAGAGTACCTACAGGATGATTGTGTAAAAAGAAAGATTAGTAGTCCCACAGAGTTATTGAGTATTTCAAGAGAGCTTTTTCACTTGACACTTCTTCCACTGCTTCAGTGCTCGACTTAGCTCTGTTGCTTAGTAAGCGTTCGGAGTCACCTACTTCTCAGTTGCCTATGAGAGAGGTGCCCCCGACATTTGTCCCGAAGGTTGAGATTGTGGCTGATGCTGCGTAGGGTATAGTCGCTGTGGACATTCCTGCACATTATGTATCACAGTTCGTTCACGTCCCGTTCTCAAGACAGGAAGTGAATACTATTAGGCAATCCATTCCTGATATTAGGAAAAATCCGACAGGATTCTATAAAGAAATAGAGTCTGTCTTGCAATCTTCAGTGTTCACCTTGGGTGATATCGATTCGTTATTCCCTGTACTCCTGCCCGTAGATTTGTGGAAGCAAGTTAGAACTATAGACGACGTACCAGGGTTGGGAGATACATGGGTGAATATAACTAGACTTGATGGAGAAAGGCCAGCTGGTGAAAGACCGCCTCAGGTGATGCTAACTTTGCCTGATAGAATTATTGCAAAATGAAAAACTATAATTCCAGAAAAAAGAATTGTATGGGACAAACTTGCGGCCTGTGTCCAAGGAAAGTCTGAGGGTGCTACCGAGTTCTTTAATCGGTTCGAACAGGTATTCTCGGATTTCAGTGGACAAGCCCTAGGCACAGAGTCTGGGAAAAGGTTGTTTGTGGACAAATTTGTGCGTGGATTGCTGCCTGACATCCAGTCACAAATTATGTCTTCTGAGAGCGCTTGGCAGGCAAAATCACAATCAGAAGTACTCCACATGGCTCAGTACTACGAGAACCGTGTCAATAATGAAAAAGATAGGGTTGAAAAACGAAAAGGCGATTTGAAAACTAAAGTGCTATTGCCGCAAATTGTTAGAGGACCAAGAGGGGGTAGTTCTCAGCTTAGAGGTCAGTATGTACCGCAAGGGAATGTGCCCTTGGGTCCTATGAACATTAACCAGTGCGCTTATTGTCATCGAGAGGGTCATTGGCGAGCACAATGCCCCGTCCTTCAACAAAGGGCAAATAATACATTTGGAAATATGGGTAGGAGATCCAGAGGTCGCCCGGGTGTAGGGGGCCCTGGTAGAGGTCAGTTTGCACAGGACCCTCAGCAACCTTTCTCGCAGGACTATCAGACTCCGAGTGTGGACACCAGGAACATATTTGCTCATCCTTCCGCTGCATATTTATCTGAAGAGCTTCCTTTTGATGACATTCTGTTTCGTTAGGATTGCCCGAAGCAGGGTTTGGAACCTACACCTATTCCCGTCAATCAGAAAGGTCCCTACGTTGAAATGGTGGTGGGAAATAGGAAACATCAGTTTTTGATAGACACTGGAGCACAGAAGTGCTCCATTGATCATTCATGGGTTCCAAACATTCCACTGTCAGGGCAAACCAATGTTTCTGTAGGGTTTTCTGGCACACCAGTTGTTTGTCTGGTTTCTTCGCCGGTACCCATTTCTTTGGGTCCCTTTACGGACCATTGTTCATTTCTGTTGACCTCGGATTGCAGAGAGAACTTGCTGGGGTTGAATCTGTTAAAAGAATTAAATGCAGTGATTTATTGTTCTTCTGATGGAGTACGCTTGACGATTTCACCACAGCAATTTTCTGTCTTGCAATTCTTGACTAGACCTTTGCCTCCAGAATTCATTAATGTACAAGAGAGCTTGTGGGCTGTCGACGACAATGATGTCGGTGTTTTACAGATTGAACCTGTCAAGATAGTTTTGAAACATGGAATTGAGCTGCCACGCATTCCCCAGTATAAGATTTCAGTTGAGGGCGAGCAAGCTTTGAAATGCATTGTTTCCGATTTTGTGCATCGCGGGGTGATTGAAGAAATTTCATGAAGTTTGTGTAATAGTCCGATCTTACCCGTGTACAAGAAAGGGGATAATGCAATTCCATTCCGTTTCATAATTGATTTACGTGCCATTAATAAAGTCGTGGCTCCACAATTTCCAATTGTGCCTGATGTAACGACAATCCTAACCATGATTCCAGCTACAGCTACTTGCTTTAGTGTGGTGGATCTAAAGAATGCTTTAGTATTCCTATACATAAGGATAGTATAGATACTTGTTCGCATTCACCTTAGAGGGACGCTCGTTCACATTTATTCGTGCACCTCAAGGGTACACAGAGAGTCCTAGCATTTATAGTAGGGCTTTGAAAGAACAACTTGATACCCTTGAATTGCCCTCTACCTGTACTTTGCTTCAGTACGTTGATGATTTGCTTTTAGCTGCTGTCTCTGAGAGTGCCTGTAAGGAGGGCACTGTGTTATTGCTTACCCATCTAGCCAAGCATGGTCACAAAGCTTCGCTTAAAAAATGTCAATATTGTTGTCAGAAGGTCGCCTATTTAGGCTATCTTCTGTCAAAGGAGGGAAGAAGATTGACACCTGAAAGAATAAAACACATTTCTGGCATGTCTGTCCCAAATACACTGAAGGAAGTTAGAGCCTTGATAGGTATGGCTTTTGCTGTAGGTTGTGAATCCCACATTTTTCACTAGTGATCAAACCGATGTTGGCTTTGATGAAGAAGGGCATTTCTTCGCCATTGCCATGGAACGCGGAACACCAGCAATCATTTGAGTTGCTCAAGACTGCATTGTGCTCGGCACCGGTTTTGGGCACACCAAACTATGAAAAGGCCTTTGTGGTGTTTGTGCATGAATGTGATGGATGTGCTTTGGCTGTATTAACGCAGGAACATGGAGGGAAGAATAGGCCGTGCAGTTACTTTTCTTCCACCCTTGATCCTGTAGCATGCGCTTTGCCAAGATGTTTGCGAGCTGTCGCTGCTGCTGCTGCGTCTGTAAAGCAGAGTGAGGGAATGGTCCTAGGCCATGCTCTAACCCTGATGGTGCCTCACTCTGTAGATGTTCTACTGAACCAAACTCAAACGCAACACCTCACTTCGGCACGGTTGACAAGATATGAATTGATCTTGTTTGCTCCTCACATTCAAATTAAGAGGTGTTGTGTTCTTAATCCGGTTGAACTCCTACCTTTCCCGCAAGATACTACTTGCGGCGATGAAGTGCCACATGATTGTTTATATACGACCGAGCAAGTGTCACAAGTGCTGGGATATAACGGAGAATCCTCCAAATCAGATAAGTCTATGTCCACCTCCCCTTTCTCCTCACCTGTCTCTTCCAGAAGACTTCCTCGTCTGTAGGACTTGTCCTTTGGTCTTTTCTTCTTTGTGAAGAGATACGGTCGTCTGCGGGAAGAAGCCACCCTGATTCCCTGATAAACAGGGAAGCAGCCGGCCCCTGTCCCGAAGATGCCAGGAAGAGAGGAAAAAAGCAGCCGCTTAAAAAAACCTCTCACCGGATGTTGTTGGTAACGAATCAGTGCCGGAGGAGTTGACTGGTGAGTCCGGAATGCAGGTGAAAACAGGAAAGTCTATCCGATGAAGTCCAAGCTGTAGTAAAGTCCGGGATAGTAGAAGTTGGAGCAGGAGAAGCCCGAGGAACCGGGATGGAAGTATACACCACTGCCAGGAACCGGAACGAGATCCGGAAAACAGGAAGGGATAGAGGAGCCCCGAAAGGCACGGGAACCGTTAGAACGGAAAAAACAGGGAAATTCAAGGAAGGGGAAGGAGCAGTAGAAAGGAATACTGCTTAAGGTACTGAGTAAATCAGGCAACAGGCAGAAGTACTGGAAACACAGTAGCACGGCAACAAAGCGAAAGAAACAAAGTTGCAACGCACAGAGCCCAGAGAGGGGCGTGGTTAAATACGGAAACAAGAGAAAAGGCTAGACCGTTAAACCAGGAAGAGAAAGGAAAGACACACAGAAGAAAAAGACTAGATCGCCAAACCAGGAAGTGAAAGAAAAAACACACGGAGCTTCTAATGGCGCCGCCAACGCCAAGCCTTCCATAACCGCCAGCGACCACCAAAAGACGGCGGCATGACAGTATGCCCCCTCCCAAGCGGCACCCCCCCCGGTTTACCCGGGAACAGACGGTGAAACCGCTGAATCAACGCCGGAGCGTGAACATGAGATACCGGTTCCCAGGAGTCCTCTGAGTGTGGATAACCTTTCCAGTGGATGAGATACTCCAAGCGACCCCGATGATAGCGGGAGTCCCGAATGGAGGCCACCTCATACTCATCAGAAGGAACCACCTTGGGAACCGGATCTCATGGCAAAGTGCGATGGTAGGGATCACCCTTGCATTCCCTCAGGAGAGAGGAATGAAACACCGGATGGAGACGGTGCATATGTTTTGGCAACTGGAGACGAAAGGCCACAGGATTGATCTGGTGAAGTATAGGGAAAGGACCCAGATAGCGGGGAGATAGTTTAGAGGGGCGAAGCCAACGAGGCAGAAACCTAGTAGACAACCAGACCTTGGTGCCCTTACGCCATGCCGGAACCGGCTGGCGCTTAAGGTTGCAGTAAGATCGATACCGGAGACTGCTAGCTCGCAAGCAACTTGTGGCAGACTTGTGAGCATCCGAGATACTGGTAAGTAGGGCATCAACAGATGGAGTTGTAGAAGGAGGAAAAGAGAGAGAAGGAATAAAGTTGGGATGGAAACCATAGGAACAAAAGAAAGGACTGAGACCAGTGGCACTGTGCTCTGCATTGTTATAGGCAAACTCCGCAGTAACCAACAGACTAACCCAGTTGTCCTGTTGGGCATTAGTGAAGCATCGAAGATATTGCTCCAGAGTGGCATTCGTTCTTTCTGTCTGTCCATTGGTCTGTGGGTGGAAACCGGATGACAAAGCACGTTCCATACCCAGTCTTTCACAAAGTTCCTTCCAGAACTTCGAGGTATACTGAGATCCCCTGTCAGAAATAATCTTGTCCGGGGTACCATGTAAGCGAAATATCTCTCTGGCAAATACAGCCGCCATCTCAGCTGCAGTAGGAAGACCCGCCAAGGGAGTGAAATGTGCCATCTTAGTGAAGCAGTCGACCGTTACCATGATGCATGAACAACCTTCTGAAGGTGGTAGATCCACAATGAAGTCTGTAGAAATAACGCTCCAGGGCCTCTTTGGAAGGTCCTGTTGTTGGAGATACCCAATTGCCTTTTGAGTGCTGTGTTTGGATCGACAACATACCGGGCATGAATTGACGTAGGTTGTAACTTCTTTGGCCATCCCAGGCCACCAGAACCAACTCCAAAGTGTTCTTTACACCTCTGTGTCCTGCTGTTGGATCATCATGGCACCATTTTAAAGCCGACTGACGGGTGAAACTGTCAGGTAGAAATAATCGTTGTTGTTGAAAACATAAACCATCTTGCATGGATAGATCCTTCGGGAGAGGGTAAGTGGACCGCGTGACCTTACGGACTCTGTCCAAGAATGACTCCACAGAACAGATCACTTTAACTTCTGGTAGCATGAGGCTGGGAAATTCCTTCAGAACCCTGTCTGGATCTGGTCTTCTGGAAAGGGCATCAGCAAGTATGTTCTTGGAACCTGGTAAGTAAGTCAGTACGAAATCATATTGGGAGAAAAAATGTGCCCAGCGAGCTTGACGTGAGTTGACGCATTCCATCTTTTGCAGAATTTTAAGATTCTTATGATCTGTTCTGATTTCAAAAGGATGATTAGCTCCTTGTAGGAGATGTCGCCATTCTTCGCATGCGGATTTCATTGCCAGTAGTTCTTTTTCTATTACCGAATAATGTGTCTGGCTGTCATTCAGTGTTTTGGACATGTAGGCAACGGGATATTCTAACCCTTCATGTTCCTGTAGGAGAGCTGCCCCAATTGCTGCAGAAGAGGCGTCAGTTTCCACAATGAATCTTAGATTCTGATCGGGTTGATGAAGTACCGGGGCAGAGCAGAATTCCTCCTTGAGAAGTTGGAAAGCCCGGTTTGCCTCAGAAGACCAGGTAAAGGGCATGGATGACTTCTTTAGCAACCTTGTAATGGGTAGAACTCGATCCGAAAATCCTTGGATGAATTTGCGATAAAAATTGGCTTAACCTAAAAACCTTTGGACGTCTCTGATGGTATGAGGTGTTGGCCATTGCAAGATGGCGTCGATCTTAGCGGGATCCATGCGGATACCTTCTGAAGACAGGATAAAGCCAAGATAGTTGACCTCGGAGACTTGAAAAATGCACTTGTCAGCATTGGCCTTGAGTAGATTGTCTTGCAATCTTTGAAGGACTTGGTGGAGATGATTAGCATGAAGTCGAGCGTCTTTAGAATAAACCAAAATGTCGTCGAGATAGACGACAGCACAATGAAAAAGTAGATCGGAGAAAATGCGATCTATGAATCTTTGAAATACAGATGGAGCATTGACAAGACCAAACGGCATAACACAATATTCATAGTGTCCGAAGGGAGTGCGAAAGGCCGTCTTCCATTCATCACCGGATCGTATCCTCAAAAGGTGGTAGGCTCTTCTTAAATCAATCTTTGAGAAAATCTTCGCCCCTTGAACAGCTTCCAGGATGTCTCCGATCAGTGGCATGGGATACCTATCTCTGAGAGTAACTTGGTTAAGACCTCTATAATCAATGCAAGGGCGAACTTCATCGGAACCTTTCTTTGGAACAAAAAAAAGTGAAGCCCCAGCAGGAGAAAACGAAGGTCGGATCAGGCCATGATGTGAATTAGCATCCAGGTATTCTTTAAGTGCCTTCTTTTCCTTGAGGGAAAGAGAAAACATCCTTCCAAAAGGTACAACAGCGTTGGGCTGGAGAACGATCTGGCAATCCTCTGGTCTATGAGGTGGTAACTTCTGAGGACCATCGTCCGTAAACACCTCCTGGTAGCGGAGATATTCTCTGGGGATGCTGTTTACCTTTAATACCTCCGAACTAGAGTTTAACTCCGGAAAAACATGAATCGCAGTATGTTGGGTTTGTGAGGAACATGAACTACGACAAAAGGCTGATGTAAATGACAGTTGATTCTTTGTCCAATCAATGGTCGGATTATGCTTCCGAAGCCACGAGACTCCCAGGATTAATGGAAAATGTGCTGCTCGGATGAGGTCAAATTGAATGGTTTTGTTGTGATGTAGGATCTTCATCTGCATAGGAGGTGTAGTATGAGTGATAAGGCCCGAGCTGAGTGGTCTACCATCTACACCCTCTACCTTTTGATCCTCATCTTTTTGCAAACGGCGAATGCCAACCTTTTCTGCCCAAACCATATCCATAAAGCAACCGGCAGCACCACAGTCCAGTAGTGCCAAAACCTCATAGGACTGCTGAGAGAGGCATAACTCTACTCCAACTACCATAAGACGGTTGTCTTCTGTGGACGGCGTGGGTGTAACTGATAAAGAGACGAAGGGACCAGGAAATCCCCCTCGGTAACTTGTCCCAACTAGTTCCGAGGACTGGCGTTTCCCGAACGTCTTGGAGGCACGTTAGGACAGTCTCTAAGGATATGTTGATTGGATCCACAATACATACACAGGTTGTTCTCTCTGCGTCTTCTTCTTTCTTCCGAGGTAAGTGGCCCTCGGGTAGTTCCAATTTGCATTGGTTCCTCTTTCGACATACAGGTGGGAGAAGGAGAGGGAATCCCAGGATCAGTTGTAGCAGGAAATCCACGCTGTTTTCGACGTTCAGACCGTCGTTCTGAGATGCGGAAGTCCAGCTGAATAACAGTAGACCACAAGTCGGTTAAAGTAGCTGGTCGGTTAACCCTTGCTAATTCATCTTTAAGGTCCTCCCTTAATCCTCTGCGAAAGATGGTGTACTGAGCGTTCTCTTGCCAGCCTGCGTCAGCAGCCACCCGTTTAAAACGGGAGATGTATGACAGAAGATCCGAACTTCCTTGTCGAATATCCAGTAACTGTTCACTGGCGACTACCGCAGACTCTTGCCTTTCAAACGCCAATTTGAATTGGGCGGTGAACCCGGCATAATCTTGGAGTAAAGGGCTGGCACTGGTCACCAGAGGGGTAGCCCAAGAAAGAGCGTTACCCGTAAGGTTAGAAATTAGAAAACCTATACGGGCTGAGTCTGAGGCATATGTTTGTGGTCTGAAAGTGAAATAGATAATGCATGCCTCCATGAACTCTTTGAATCTAGCTGGAGAGCCATCGTATTTACCGCAGGCTAAGGGCATGGGAGGCAGATCACTCCGGGACTGTTCGAAGTGATCGACACGCTGCCTCAAAGCAGCGTTTTCGGCTTTCACAGCCTGTAATTCTAATGTCACATTCTGCATTGCAGTGAGCAAATCTTGGACCTGTTCCGAAAGAGACATTGTGTTCTCTTCTTGGCGTTGCAAACTGTCACAAGTGCTGGGATATAACGGAGAATCCTCCAAATCAGATCTATGTCCACCTCCCCTTTCTCCTCACCTGTCTCTTCCAGAAGACTTCCTCGTCTGTAGGACTTGTCCTTTGGTCTTTTCTTCTTTGTGAAGAGATACGGTCGTCCGCGGGAAGAAGCCACCCTGATTCCCTGATAAACAGGGAAGCAGCCGCCCCTGTCCCGAAGATGCCAGGAAGAGAGGAAAAAATCAGCCGCTTAAAAAAACCTCTCACCGGATGTTGTTGGTAACGAATCAGTGCCGGAGGAATTGACTGGTGAGTCCGGAATGCAGGTGAAAACAGGAAAGTCTATCCGATGAAGTCCAAGCTGTAGTAAAGTCCGGGATAGTAGAAGTTGGAGCAGGAGAAGCCCGAGGAACCGGGATGGAAGTATACACCACTGCCAGGAACCGGAACGAGATCCGGAAAACAGGAAGGGATAGAGGAGCCCCGAAAGGCACGGGAACCGTTAGAACGGAAAAAACAGGGAAATTCAAGGAAGGGGAAGGAGCAGTAGAAAGGAATACTGCTTAAGGTACTGAGTAAATCAGGCAACAGGCAGAAGTACTGGAAACACAGTAGCACGGCAACAAAGTGAAAGAAACAAAGTTGCAACGCACAGAGCCCAGAGAGGGGCGTGGTTAAATACGGAAACAAGAGAAAAGGCTAGACCGTTAAACCAGGAAGAGAAAGGAAAGACACACAGAAGAAAAAGACTAGACCGCCAAACCAGGAAGTGAAAGAAAAAACACACGGAGCTTCTAATGGCGCTGCCAACGCCAAGCCTTCCATAACCGCCAGCGACCACCAAAAGACGGCGGCATGACAGCAAGAGACAAAGGGTAGAATTGATTTGAAAGATACTCCTTTAGATAATCTGAAAGGAGAGCTGTTTTGTGATGGCTCCTGCTCCAAACTTCCGGATGGTACATCCACAGCTGCTTATGCGACCACTACATTAAGCACGGTTGTGGAAACTAAGAGAATCACGCATAATTCTGCGCAGGCCGCAGAGATTATAGCACTGACCCGAGCTTGTGAACTTTCTGAAGTGCTTGCAGTAAATATATATACTGATAGTCAGTATGCCTTTGGGGTGGTTCACAACTTTGGGAGACTTTGGTCAGAGAGAAGGTTCCTAACTTCACATGGCACCAAAATCCAACATGGCTCCCTAATAGTACAACTACTCTCAGCGCTTGCGCTCCCTACTCAGTTAGCAGTTATGAAATGTGCAGCACATCGAAAGATTACAGATGATATAGGGAAAGGGAATGCTTTCGCTGATCAGATAGCTAGACAAACTGCTACCGATCCCCATACGGAGATGTATGTTTCAAGGGAGACTGTAAATGCTTATGTGATGGATGAGGGTGTTGGGTCTGGGATATCCAAGCTGGTGCAACAATAAAAGAATCCAAAAGGTGGGCTGAAGGCTTGGGGAAACTTGACGATGACAGGTGTTGGGTGGATATAGTGGAAGGGAACTGGCTACTCCCTGATGCGTATGTAATGATGATGGTCATCATGGCCCATGGTCCTACGCATGTATGTGCCCAGAAGATGACAAAAATGTTAGAGAAAGTTTGGGTAAATGACAAGATTTCAAAAATTGCCCAGCACTACGTCCAGGATTGCATGATTTGCCTACAACACAATGTGGGAAAGGGGACCGTAACTCCAAGGGGAAGTTTTGGGCCACCCTCTCTCCCCTTCGAAGTGATCCACTTTGACTTTATTGAAATGGAACGATGTGATAATAAGAAATATGTACTGGTGGTTATCTGCGCCTTTAGTAAATGGGTTGAGGCTTTCCCTATTAAAGATGTTACAGCTATGACTACTGCAAAAATCATGTTAAGGGAATACTTCCCGCGGTTCGGGCTACCAAGAGTTATCTGTTCGGACAATGGTCCACATTTTGTCGCTGCTGTAATTCCGCAGATATGTACGGCATTACGAATTGACAAACGGTTCCATTCGGCTAGACATGCTCAGAGCGCCGTAAAGGCACAACGGTATTATTAGGAACAAGCTCGCTAAAATGTGTGCCAGCACCAAACTAAAATGGCCGGACGCCTTACCGATCGTGTTGTTATCCATGCGTACAACCCCTCAAAGTAGGACTGGGCTCTCTCCATTTGAGGTGGTAATGGGGAGACCTGCCAATATTTGGAACCTTCCTAAATACAAGTCATTGAGAAATGTTGAAAATGTATTACTTTCAGATTATTGTAGTCAGTTGACTAAAAACCTGTATTTGATTTATCACCAGGTACGAGAAGCTTTACCTGTGTGATATGAGGGCCCGGGCCACAGCATACGGCCTGGAAGCTGGGTGCTCATCAAATCGTTCGAGCGCTCCTCTTGCCTCGCTGGCGTGGGCCATTCCAAGTTCTGTTGGTCACCCAGACAGCGGTGCGGGTCGCTGGAGAAAGAACTGGATACACGCGTCCCACATCAATAAACTTCCTCACCCTGTGCCACACGTTACAGAAGAAACAGAACCCCTCGCTGATACTGCAACCAACGATCCCAAAGCAGTAAATAGCACTGAGAGTGTGTTGGAGAATCTCTCTGAGCCTGTGAGGCTTGGGGAAGCTGCCATTTTGTCTCCACACTCTCCAAAAGTTTTGTATCCGGAAACTGCCATTTCAAATTCAGCACCTTCACTTGCTTCCGACACCTTGCTTCCAGCAGGAAGTGATAACATATTGTTTCCGGATCAATCAGTACCGGGAAAAGTAAGGTACAATCTACATCCAAGGAAATAGATTCACGGCACGTTTCGGCTGTGCAATTGAAGAAGAAAAGGACCAATTTGAGAAAGGGGATTCTGTTGGCTAGAGTTGTGGAAGGACTAAGAAGTCGCTCGACCGGGAGGTCGCCAGCAACGAACTTTGGAGTATCCGTTTGAAGACTATAATGCCTGCTACCGCTACCGCTCGTATGGGACTTGTAAATAAGGGGGTGACCAACCGGGACAATGGACAAAATGCTTGGGCCCAGAAAATGTATTGCTGTATCTTTATAATGATATTTGTTTTTTTAATAGTCACTGCCTTAGGATTGTGGTACCTCGAGGAAACTCATTCTTTAGAACTTTCTTTGCCTACTGAAAGTACACCTATTGTTCCTACTCCCTTTGTACACTTGCATACTCTATCCCCTAGGGATTCTCAGCACAGACAAAAGGTACCACAATAACACTCTACTGCTTATCATGAATGCTACGCGTGCCATTTATAATAAATCTAACTGTTGGGTCTGCTCACATTTACCGCAACATGGGGACAAGGGGCTAGGGTGGTATATTTATCCTTTACCTTTGACAACTGCTTGCTATGCTTCTCTTAGAGCGCTGTTCTTTGGCCGGTGGAATGATAGCATCTCAGGGAACTTTGATGGCACCAATTTGAATAGTTTTGAGAAACATGTTTTAACTCCCCTGGGATGCTCTCTTTTCGCAAACAGGAGTAAACCGAATGTTGCTTCTATTAGGCCTTCTGATAAATTGTCTCGTCCTTTCCAATCTTTGATTTCCTTTAAAATGGCTCCAGTAGGCAATAAGGATGCCATGCATCCTTCTTACACTGTTAATCATAGCCCCGATTTAGTTTCTTTTTGCATACAAAGGAATGGAACTCCGTCAATGGGAAATTTTCTGGGTTGTGCCAACGTTGCAAATTTGACTGGGGAAAACAGACCTTTGTATGTAGGCGAACCTGTCTACTTTGTCTGCGGTAATGTAGCATTCCCATGGTTGCCGAGGGATTGGCAGGGAACCTGTTATTTAGGGATCCTGTTACCTGGGGTGTTTATAGCTAGTACAAGAGAAGTTTCAAAGGCTCGTCCACGGCGGGACGAGAATGGTGACACCCCAGCACAAATCTCGGGAGATATAGCTAAATCACTTGTGCCATTTTGGGGGCAGATAGCGAATTCAGAAGATATCAGAAAACTAGCGAGAGTACTGGAGAGAACCATCAACCGGACCACAGACATACTCTATAATATGATGTTAGAACAAAAGGCGCCAAGATTAGTAGCACTTCAAAACCAAATGGCATTGGATGTCATTTTAGCTGAGCGTGGTGGAGTGTGTAAATTAGTGGGGTCCGCTTGCTGTGTTTTCGTGCCAGATTCCTCCCCAACTATCTTCAAGGCAATACAGAATCTGCACGTCCTTAGTTCCGAAGTGCATGTTCCCGAGGGAAACTGGGATCTAAGCGCTTGGTTCTGGGACTTCTTGCATTCTTGGGGTTGGAAGGTACTTTCGGTCTTGCTAATTATTTTGGGAATCCTGTTGTTTCTTTGTTGCTGTATTCAGTGTCTACCTGGTATGTGTTTGATGCCAGGGGGATGTTGCGCACAAGCAATAGGTTCGATAGGACAAAGTGTATGCCCCGGATAAAACTTGCAAAGAATATGTATTGAAAGATATTTTAGCAAAATGACCCAATAGCAATAGATATTTCCGATAGTGATTCAGGGTGCATGGAGTTATTTGCAAGGAGATCCAAAGTAGTTTTTAGCACTTGGCATAGGCCAAAAGGAGGGTTTGTCAAAAGAGAAATTATATCGTGCCTCCTATTGCAATAAATATATGTATATTGGCCTACGCCAAGCTGCTCGAAAGTCGCTTGCGAGAGAATCCGTGTTGAAAGGTCCTGACCTTAAATCAATGTAAGCTGCTATTTTAGGCCAATCCGCCATTTTAGGATTCACTTTGTAAAAGTCACCCTGTGCGTTAAAATGGTGGACGATGTCATTCCAAAATACAACATGGCCGTCTTGACCTCTGTACATAGCTAATATGTAACTTGCCTACAGGCCACTTGTTGAGGTCGTGAACTGAGACCTTGCCCTTCGTTGACCTGTGTGTAAAAGGATTACTCGTGCAACAAAAGTAATCCACGAGCATATGTTGAAACAATGTATTCAAATACTGAACGTAGAACACTTGTTTTACTACATTGTATTAATGTTTGAGAAGGCCGCATGGAAAATGTTAGAATACACAGTTATTGCATAGGCTTGTTGAAACATGTATTAAAGACAAACCAGTTATATGCGGTTGTTCGAGACCTGGCACGAACACTAGATCGGTGATGCATTACATGGAATATTAACCCGAAGTGGGGCTGGACATCGTGCCCACCAAGTGTATAACAAGCGAATGCATTCTAATGTACAACGTCTCTCACTGAACCACGCCGGAGTTCGCTGTGTTGTACTGAGGGCCGATAGCTATCTGACTTTGCTCTGTTTTTGTAACTGGATTCAGTATAAAATAAAGTACTTTGTATGTTCCTTTGTAACCCGTGTTCGGTGTATTTCCTTTTGGGGTACTCAGCCTCGATATTTTGATTCTGTTTTCACAATGTAACAGGGCGAGTAGTATTCTGCCACATGGAATCCATGGAGAGTAGCAAAGGCAGGGAGCACGCGTAAAGGCCTGCTTCCCAGCATCTTGTGCCATGCCCTACACTCATGCCACATGCAGTAATAATAATAATAATAATAATAATATCACATTTTCATAGAGCTACGACTGCTGGACAATAACTCTGAAAACTACTATTGATACGAAAGCTCGTCCATGCCATGAATATTATCACGCTATAACGGACACTGTTTTTATGTTTTCAATTATAAAAATTCAATCAATTTAATTAGTGCGGCCTTGTAAGTATATGATATGAGAGGGTATTTATAAGGCGCTTAATATCCAGAGGCTTCTAAGCGCAGACCCGGTGATGGAACCTGTGTGTCTCCATGTCGTCTTGCTTTCTAGGCGAGCACGTTGCCCCTGAGCTATCCCCCTGAGACAAGTAAAGCCGTTGTGAAGCTATACAGGTTATATTTAATTCAAGAACTGCCAGAATAGCTCATCATCTTTATACTGGCTATTGTGTTTAGCTCTGGTTCACAATAGGGTCAAAACAGGGTCAAAACAGGGGAAAGGGGGGGGTGGCATGAAATTAGTGCCTGCTAAGCAATATCTGGCCAGCATTGCACCCAGAGCCAAACACTAGACTGGCACCCATACACTGACATCCCTGCACGCCAAATCCTAACCAACAGTATACAAGGATTGCCATATAACCAGAGCTAGATGTATCAACCTGTAATACAAGTGCTTTAAAGTAGTAGCTAGACATAGAAGAGGGGAAACAATATTGCATGAATATTATAATAATGTATAATGTCATGTCCTGTCACTGGGATATGTAATGTGCACCACTGCCGGGTGTATAAGGTCATGTCCTGTCACTGGGATATATAATGTGCACCACTACCAGATTTATGTCATGTCACTGGGATATGTAATGTGCACCACAGCAGATGTATAATGTCATGTCTTTGGGACATGTAATGTGCTCCACTGCCAGATGTATAAGGTCATGTCACTGGGATATATAATGTGCACCACTGCCAGATGTATGTCATGTCCTGTCACTGGGATATGTAATGTGCTCCACTACCAGATTTATGTCATGTCACTGGGATATGTAATGTGCACCACAGCAGATGTATAATGTCATGTCTTTGGGACATGTAATGTGCTCCACTGCCAGATGTATAAGGTCATGTCACTGGGATATATAATGTGCACCACTGCCAGATGTATGTCATGTCATGTCACTGGGATATGTAATGTGCTCCACTACCAGATTTGTGTCATGTCACTGGGATATGTAATGTGCTCCACTACCAGATTTATGTCATGTCACTGGGATATGTAATGTGCACCACAGCAGATGTATAATGTCATGTCTTTGGGACATGTAATGTGCTCCACTGCCAGATGTATAAGGTCATGTCACTGGGATATATAATGTGCACCACTGCCAGATGTATGTCATGTCATGTCACTGGGATATGCAATGTGCTCCACTACCAGATTTATGTCATGTCACTGGGATATGTAATGTGCTCCACTACCAGATTTATGTCATGTCACTGGGATATGTAATGTGCACCACAGCAGATGTATAATGTCATGTCACTGGGATATGTAATGTGCTCCACTACCAGATTTATGTCATGTCACTGGGATATGTAATGTGCTCCACTACCAGATGTATAAGGTCATGTCACTGGGATATATAATGTGCACCACAGCAGATGTATAATGTCATGTCTTTGGGACATGTAATGTGCTCCACTGCCAGATGTATAAGGTCATGTCACTGGGATATATAATGTGCAGCACTGCCAGATGTATAATGTCATGTCACTGGGACATGTAATGTGCACCACTGCCAGATGTATAATTTCATGTCACCGGGATATATAATGTTCCCCACTGCCAGATGATGATATCATGTCACTGGGACATGTAATGTGCAGCATTGTCAGATGTATAAGGTCATGTCACTGGGATATGTAATGTGCACCACTGCCAGATGATGATATCATGTCACTGGGACATGTAATGTGCAGCATTGTCAGATGTATAATGTCATGTCACTGGGACATGTAATGTGCACCACTGCCAGATGTATAATGTCAAGTCACTGGGATATGTAATGTGCAGCACTGCCAGAGGTATAATGCCATGTCACTGGGATATATAATGTGCACCGCTGCCAGATGTATAATTTCATGTCACTGGGACATGTAATGTGCACCACTGCCAGATGTATAATGTCATGTCACCGGGATATTTAATGTGCACCACTGCCAGATGTATAATTTCATGTCACTGGGACATGTAATGTGCACCACTGCCAGATGTATAATGTCATGTCACCGGGATATTTAATGTGCACCACTGCCGGGTGTATAATGTCATGTCCTGTCAATGGGATATGTAATGTGTGTTAGGGAGAATTCTCCTTCTAGGGCTAATTTCCCTCACCTAGTGAGTCCCCAAGCAGCTTTGCTGGATTTCTGGAGTTTATTTTTTCCACCTGGTAAGAGTGTACATCATTTTTCCACTCTTACATGTGCTTTTAGTCATTGTGTGATCTTGGGCACTGGAGCACACCACTCCAAGTGCCCCTGTTCTTGTATGGGTTACACAGCACCTTTATTGTAGTAACCCAGGGTTGTCTTTAAGACTTCCCTCTGACTCCATTTCGCTGGGGCTGACTACTGTCCCCCACAGAAAGGTAAAGTTGCCATTTACTTTACATAGTCATTTTTACCACAGACCCAGTACACCCCATCTTACATGAAGTACTGGGAAGGGCTAATCTGTACTCCTTTTCTCTCTGTACCTCCCTGAGCATTGTTTTGCTCTTTTAACATTTAGAGTTGGCTGGTGGCAGTGGTATCTACCCTAACTTTTCTACCGCGATTATATTAGATAAACGTGGTACTGTTCTTGGCTATTATATTAGCCTCGAACATAAACTCGCTTGACCAAATCGTCTTTCTTTTGGCTCCGGTCGGGTTTATTCACCATTTCTTTTTCTTAAAGTCCTTCTTGTGTTTTACTTTGTGCGGCAAACTAGGCTCGCCTTCTTTGTTCACCGTCTTTTGGCAGGCTTTTGCAGAGAAGCCCTCCTTTTGGCGCTAGGGTGTCTAGGTAGACTGAATGTGGGGAAGGGGTGTAGTCACCCCCTGCACAGGGCATCCTAGGAAACCCAAGTCGCACTTTGCCATGATTGGCTGAGGTGGTTGTCCCGGCTGAACAACCCCCCTGCTGCGTGATTGACAGCCAGGCTGGGTGAATGGGGGTTTTGCGCATAAAAGGCAGGTCTCTTGGGCTAGAAGTCAGAGTCGCCTCTGGAACTACAAGGAATGGAAAAGAAGCAGAGAGACACTGTCCCGGTGAAGCCCTGCTGCAGTCCTGAGCTATCTTCCCTTCGACGACTAAGAGGAGATCCAGTCCGGAGTCTTCTTCCCTTGAGCCTGGTGGGGATAACTAGCTCATCTTCTTCAGTCAGAGATCTCCGCCGTGGTCGAAATCGCTGCACACTGCTGTAGTGGTCCGGATAGCCACCTGCTGAGCCTCTCCTGTTTTCGTTGTCGCTGCTGCCGGCTTCAGCCCTTTGTAAGTGCAGACCCCCTTCAGACGTCCTCCTTCACGACGAAGCTCCAGGAATCAAGGGTCTGCGGGAAACCAACAAGAACAACTGCCAGGGCACCAGCTGCACCATTGGAATAAGGTACTGTGTTCTACTCAAGGAAACTGGGTGAATCCCTTCTCTTCATCCTCAAGGCTCGTCCTTGTCTTCCCTCCTTCTTATAACTTTTGCTTCCGAACATTGACAATATCCAAGTACTTTTGGGCTACTCTGAATCGTGAACTGTCTAATGGTGTGATCTTCACCACAGGTCTCCGGTGTCACTTAAACCTGGCTCCAACCCTTTGACTTTTGAACTCCTGTCTGAGTGTTTCTCGATACTGTCTGCCTAACCTAAATATTGCCTGTGATTTTTGCCTCCAACTCCCTCTGGGTAACTCAGGTGCTAAGTGTGCTTTTTGCCCCGGTAGCATTTCATGTCACAGATACGCGTTTATTGAGTAGACCGAACTGTCAAAAAGTGATCGCAACCGTATCCGCGGTATCGTGTTTTGTTCATAACACTGTTTCATTCAAACACAGGGTACTTACCTTGAGACATACTGTACAAAGTGAATTGGTTAGTTGTAATATATTTAACGTGTGGTTTTGTTTAAAGTTTAATAGAGGTGTTGTGTTTATAACTGATGGTTTAAAAATAAATGTACTTATATTTTTATCTGAAACCTTGAGTCAGTGTTTGCTTGAGTCACAGTAATTGTGGTCCCTTTGTGTAATCTCTGCTACTGCTCATATACTCTTGAGATAAGCCTGGCTGCTCCGCTACTGCTACCACTCTGACATAGTAGTACAGGCTTGTACCAAAGGTAAAACATGTATTGCCACCTGTGTGTAGTGGTCCCTAAGGGCACTGCTCAGGATTCTGCCTAACAATGTGCACCACTGCCGGGTGTATAATGTCATGTCTTGTCACTGGGATATGTAATGTGCACCACTGCCAGATGTATAATTTCATGTCGCTGGGATATGTAATGTGCACCACTGCCAGATGTATGATGTCATGTCACTGGGATATATAATGTGCACCACTGCCAGATGTATAATGTCATGTCACTGGGATATGTAATGTGCACCACTGCCAGATGTATAATGTCACTGGGATATGTAATGTGCACCACTGCCAGATGTATAATGTCATGTCACTGGGATATGTAATGTGCTCCACTGCCAGATGTATGATGTCATGTCACTGGGATATATAATGTGCACCACTGCCAGATGTATAATGTCATGTCACTGGGATATGTAATGTGCACCACTGCCAGATGTATAATGTCATGTCACCGGGATATATAATGTGCACCACTGCCAGATGTATAATGTCATGTCACCGGGATATATAATGTGCACCCCTGCCAGATGTATAATGTCATGTCACTGGGATATGTAATGTGCTCCACTGCCAGATATATGTTATGTCACTGGGATATGTAATGTGCACCGCTGCCATATGTATAATGTCATGTCACTGGGATATGTAATATGCACCACTGCCAGATGTATAATGTCATGTCACCGGGATATATAATGTGCACCACTGCCAGATGTATAATGTCATGTCACTGGGATATGTAATGTGCACCGCTGCCATATGTATGTCATGTCCCTGGGACATGTAATGTGCACCACTGCCAGATGTATAATTTCATGTCACTGGGATATATAATGTGCACCACTGCCAGATGTATAATGTCATGTCACCGGGATATGTAAAGTGCACCGCTGCCAGATATATAATGTCATGTCACTGGGATATGTAATGTGCACCACTGCCAGATGTATAATTTCATGTCGCTGGGATATGTAATGTGCACCACTGCCAGATGTATGATGTCATGTCACTGGGATATATAATGTGCACCACTGCCAGATGTATAATGTCATGTCACTGGGATATGTAATGTGCACCACTGCCAGATGTATAATGTCACTGGGATATGTAATGTGCACCACTGCCAGATGTATAATGTCATGTCACCGGGATATATAATGTGCACCACTGCCAGATGTATAATGTCATGTCACTGGGATATGTAATGTGCTCCACTGCCAGATGTATGATGTCATGTCACTGGGATATATAATGTGCACCACTGCCAGATGTATAATGTCATGTCACTGGGATATGTAATGTGCACCACTGCCAGATGTATAATGTCATGTCACCGGGATATATAATGTGCACCACTGCCAGATGTATAATGTCATGTCACCGGGATATATAATGTGCACCCCTGCCAGATGTATAATGTCATGTCACTGGGATATGTAATGTGCTCCACTGCCAGATATATGTTATGTCACTGGGATATGTAATGTGCACCGCTGCCATATGTATAATGTCATGTCACTGGGATATGTAATATGCACCACTGCCAGATGTATAATGTCATGTCACCGGGATATATAATGTGCACCACTGCCAGATGTATAATGTCATGTCACTGGGATATGTAATGTGCACCGCTGCCATATGTATGTCATGTCCCTGGGACATGTAATGTGCACCACTGCCAGATGTATAATTTCATGTCACTGGGATATATAATGTGCACCACTGCCAGATGTATAATGTCATGTCACCGGGATATGTAAAGTGCACCGCTGCCAGATGTATAATGTCATGTCACTGGAATATGTAATGTGCACCGCTGCCAGATATATAATGTCATGTCACTGGGATATGTAATATGCACCACTGCCAGATGTATAATGTCATGTCACTGGGATATGTAACATGCACCACTGCCAGATATATGTATAATGTCATGTCACTGGGATGTGTAATGTGCACCACTGCCAGGTGTATAATGTCATGTCACTGGGATATGTAACATGCACCACTGCCAGATATATGTATAATGTCATGTCACCGGGATATATAATGTGCACCACTGCCAGATGTATAATGTCATGTCACTAGGATACATAATGTGCACCACTGCCAGATGTATAATATCATGTCACTGGGATATATATAATGTGCACCACTGCCAGGTGTATAATGTCATGTCACTGGGATATATAATGTGCACCACTGCCAGATGTATAATGTCATGTGCTTGATATGTTGGGCTCCGTAATTCTCAGGACTGAAAGAATATATATTAATCGCATTCATCTTTAGACATGAAGAGCAATTGCACAGTCTGACGAGTGTCCTTTTAATTGTGACAATTAGCGAGAAAATTCTCCATCGACGTGGACTCCTAATATGAGGTCACTCAAGTTTTTCATGGCGAGACACCTCTTGATTGTGTTTTTAACCATTTGAAGTATTCTTCTCTTCATATTCAATGCATTTATGTATCTATTTAGTGTGCGATGGGAGCAAATCTCCACCATACTTTCCCTAAACATCCCCTTTCCATATCCCCACTCTTCAAAGTAAATACTCTGAGTGCACATGTTCTGAAGGCAGATGTTTGGTGCCAGGCATCTGCAGGTCTGATGCCCCTTCTCTTAACCTCTCATGACTCATGCAATTGACCTCCACTAACCTGGGTGATTTCTCTGAAGGTGAGCTCTGGACCCATTATGTGGCATCTGTAGCAGGGTGTGTCCATGCAATCTTGGGAGCCAGTCAAGGCTGGATTGAAAGAAGCCATTATGTGTGCCCTGTGTGTGCATTCTCAATGCAGCAGTCCTTGTATTGTAAACATGTAAAGTATTTCAAGTTTTGCGCCAGCAGTTTCCAGGCATCCGCCCACCAAGGTGCTTAGCAAAGCAGAACTGGACCCCAAAGCCTGCAGCATTGTTCTTGCATTTCAGGCTCTCTTGGATGAGGAGGATAGCTCAGTGGCAGCGTGCTCGACTTGGAAACAAAATGACACGGAGCAACACAGGTTCGATCCCTGGGTCCGCGCTTAGAAACCTCTGGGTATTAAGCGCTTATAAATAACCTATCATATCATGAATTAACCCTGTGCAGTCTCAATCGCAGCGTTCAATATGGTTTACATGCTCTATGCATTCATGTGACCCTCTAGGGACAGGAAGGAACTTAAAACAAGTGCATTTGTCTCTGCTTAAAGAGGCACTCCAAATGTATAATATCCTGTGCTTGATTTATTGTGCTTAGAAATGTACACATGGCAAAGAAAATATGTAATATCATTCTTCTTAAACATGATCATGAGTAATTGTGCAGTCGGACACATGCCCTTTTAGTTGGGAGAGTTAGAAAGACAGAAATTCACAACAAATTCTAAAGTTGGTTCACATCATTTCTCTTGCTCTTTCCAGGCCTCATTATTAGCTGTAAACTGTTCTACACTCTGCTGCCAACATCCACCACGATGCCCCAGTGAAACACACCTTCAATCCTAAACCTTCTGCAAACCAGGTACACTGCAGGGCTCAAGCTCAACAAAAGAGCAATCCGAAAACAAGAAAAGACTTGGAGACCATCCTGCAGCACGCTCAACCTCACTCTGCTCAAGGACCTCTGTGCTACACAAAGATAGCCGATCACCACTGTCAATGCCAACTAACACCAGAATACCATGGTCAAGGCCAACAACTAAAACAGAGTGCTCTTCAAAGCCATCAAGTGCTGCATCAACACTCTGCAAAAAAGCCACCAAAATCAACTGTTCTTCACAACAAGATCAGCATGGCACACCAACACCACAAATGACAGCACACCACACATACCATCTTCCAAAACTACCACCAACAGGACATTGTAGGCAGATGACATCTTCCCTGCCGCATACTCAAGACTGTTCCAAATAAAGTAATCAGCCCTTACCTGGCAAACATCACCAGCTGCCCCTCTCAAGGCCCCTTCTCCTCGACCCTCAATACTGGAAAACTAATCCCACTTCTCAAAAAGCCAATACTAGACCCTGACAACCTTAGCAACTACTACCCCATCAACCATCTTTCCTGCATAGGTAAGATCCTTGAGAAAGCAGTAGCCACACAACTCTGACACAACGACACCAACAACCCCCTTTGGTCATACCAATCTGGCTGCAGATACAGCTGCAGCATGTCAATGGCTACCATCAAGGCGACCGATTATGCCATCCTTGACAATGTCCACCCTTGCATCCAGGTTCTCCTTTACCTCTCAGCAGTGTTCGACAGTAGACCACCAAATACTCATCGCCATTGTACATCGATGCTTGGGGATCAGATGGCTAAAAATCGTAACTTGCAAAGCACCACTAATTTGTCAAAATAGGCTCCTCCAGATCATCAATTCTGCCCATCACCTGTGGAGTCCCTCAAGGATCCATCCTCTTCCCCTTGATCTTCAACATTTATATGGCAACGCTCTGCAAATGACATGCAGATCTATCTCAAGATACCTTCATCGAGAAATCCACAGACTCGAGCCCTTCCTCACATTGAACCAGTACTGGCTGTCCAGTACTTACCTGAAGCTGAACCTGTCCCAAGGCAGAATTCCTACTGATGACAATCGGCACCACACACTAACATCCAGACCTGGCTCTCCGCTGTGAACCTCAAGGGCTTCACAACCCAGATGACAACCCCTGCCAGTCACTTGAGTTCAACATCACATACACCAGTATCACACTCCAAGGAATACAAAGCTGGTACCACCTTCACCTCCTGCATAAAAGCCCTTTATCATGGCACAAAACATCAGATCTGCCATCATGCTTTGGTCCTTGCCCAACGGGATGGTTGTAATGCCCTTCTGGAAACCACCCTGCACCACTGAAATGTCCTACTTGGCACAGCATGACTCATTAAAGGACTCCCAAATGTGACCGCATCACACTGACCCTCATTGCACTGCACAGTCTACCACTGCAAACACATATCATCTCAAATCTTGGTGCATCATCTACAAGGAATTGCCATCAAATCCTTAAGCTAACTCACTGAAAGTAGGCCTACTATCCACCAGAAGTAAGGACATTTGCAAGCGTGAACTCTGCCAGTGCTGGAAGGAACAGAACAGAAGACATTGCTTCTCTGGGCAGACCCCCAGATGCTGGAACCTCCTCTCTGCCAAGAAGCATCTTGCCCCTTTGATTCTATATTGCAAGAAGGGGCCTAGGCTTTAAAAAATGTCTCCTACCTAACAGGTAGGTCCACACACTATCACCACTGTGAGACACCTGAAGGTGTCACCCGCTGGTACCCGGAGATCTGTCATCCAGGTGGCCAGGACACGGCCATCACCATTGGATCCAGTTCCTGGTGGTGGACAGTGGGGGAATATCACCTGGATGAGGGTTTTCGGGGAGTGGAATTGGGACTCTGAGGGTTCAGATGCGGTATCTTGCTTCTTATAACATTTTCCTGATCTTACCCCGTTGGACATTCCGAAGATCTACCCCACCTTTTCCAACACAAACACTTTCTTATAGCATGACAAACAATGGACCAACATCAGACCATTTACCGGACATGTCCCAATACCAGGGTCATGCAGAGTCAGGCAATTGGCAATAACTACTCACTCCTGACAGCCCTTTCCCTTCCCCACAAGGATAAAAGGTGGAGCACGAGACCACACTCGGAGAAAGGGCAAACGTATGAAGAGGCAGTTATTCCAGGATGGCAGTTCAAATGGAGAATGAAAGCAACAAGACCCAAAAGGGAAATGCCTTTGTCCTTTTCAACTCAAAGCCGCAAAACCTCTATAAAAGTAATTATAAAACCGGGAGCAACAGCTGGTGTGTGGTTCAGAAGATGTCCGCAGTGCACAAGGCCCTCCCACACTGATAACCAAGGCAGGGAGATATGCCTGCTACCGTGGTATCGTCCTCGACTCCTGAAGACAAGAAACCCCGTGAGTCGGAGGGAGCTGATAGTAAGCTGGGCTGTGTTGAAGTGAAAGTTGCAATCAGCAACATATTGCAAACGCAAGGACTTGTGAACAAAGGTTTTGTGTTTTTGAAATTTTGGGAAAGTGCAGTGAAGGGCTAGCTGCAGAGTGGCCAGGCGACACAAGAGTACTCATTCAAAGGCCCCTTTGTTGAAACTAAAGAACCAGAAGACCCTGTGAGAGGCTGGTGCGAGGTGTCAGAGTGGTCCTATAAGGGTCAGGCAAAATCCTTTGTTCAATTGAAAGCCTCTGGCCGATGACTGAGGAAAGCTAAGGGAAGGAGACCCCTCACTTTCTAATGCGAAAATCAGGAAGTGTGTTAGAAATGGCTAGGTGAACTCGACGGAGAGGTGCCAAAGGGAAAGCCAAGAAGAGTGAATCCAAAATTGTAATAAAACAAAGTGAACTGTGTATTTGTCCTTCGTGAACCCGACGGAGGGAGGCCCACGTTGCATGAAGGATTGGAGCCCAGAGGGGGAGGTCCTATGGCCTGAGTGAACCCGGCAGAGGGAGGCCCACGTTGCATGAAGTATCGGAGCCCAGAGGAGGGGGTGGGGTCCTATGGCCTTAGTGAACCCGGCAGAGGGAGGCCCACCTTGTATGAAGGATCGGAGTCCAGAGCAGGGGGTGGGGTCCTATGGCCTTAGTGAACCCGACGGAGGGAGGCCCACGTTGCATGAAGGATTGGAGCCCAGAGGGGGAGGTCCTATGGCCTTAGTGAACCCGACGGAGGGAGGCCCACGTTGCATGAAGAATTGGAGCCCAGAGGGGGAGGTCCTATGGCCTGAGTGAACCCGGCAGAGGGAGGCCCACGTTGCATGAAGTATCGGAGCCCAGAGGAGGGGGTGGGGTCCTATGGCCTTAGTGAACCCGGCAGAGGGAGGCCCACCTTGTATGAAGGATCGGAGTCCAGAGCAGGGGGTGGGGTCCTATGGCCTTAGTGAACCCGACGGAGGGAGGCCCACGTTGCATGAAGGATTGGAGCCCAGAGGGGGAGGTCCTATGGCCTTAGTGAACCCGACGGAGGGAGGCCCACGTTGCATGAAGAATTGGAGCCCAGAGGGGGAGGTCCTATGGCCTGAGTGAACCCGGCAGAGGGAGGCCCACGTTGCATGAAGTATCGGAGCCCAGAGGAGGGGGGGGGGTCCTATGGCCTTAGTGAACCCGGCAGAGGGAGGCCCACCTTGTATGAAGGATCGGAGTCCAGAGCAGGGGGTGGGGTCCTATGGCCTTAGTGAACCCAGCGGAGGGAGGCCCACATTGCATGAAGGGTCAGAGCCCAGAAGGGGGCTGTGGGGGTCCTAAGGTGGAAGGGTAATTGTCCCCTGAAGATTTATTGAAGGAACTTTTGTTTTGTTGGTTATTGTGACATATCGGGTACTGTGAGGCAAGAGACGTGGCCCCAGAAGACCCTGATATTTTTTACCTGTACTGTAACCTCGTGCTGGCGAGGCCCCGGAGTGTGTTGTGCTCAAGAGTCCAGCCTTGTCCCATCCTTAGTGGGAAAGGGAGACCCCAGCCATACCATCCTGACATCATTTTGAGAACACTATTTTCTTGTGTACATTAGCCCACACTCTTTTGTAACTTAACGGTAAGGATTGGCAATATTTTCTTTTAGAATAGGACCTTTTATTTTGACAAGATGCCACTAGGACTGGCTTATTATTCTATGGTCGTAACTTGCTCCCATCTTAGTTTTAATAGATTAGGCGTTTATCTTACTCATTTGTGCAGTTTAATAAACACCCTTGAACTGTGATCACTTGTGTCTGTCTCTTCTTGATACCATGCCTTCCATACACCACCCAACCTAAAACTGAGCCATCTGGCCCGCTGTTTTCCTCTTGGCGTTTGTAGGTCAGTTGCTGGTTTATATGCCTGTGTTAGGGAGACTTCTCATTCTTTGGCCAATTTCCCTCACCTAGCTTTGCTGGATTTCTGGAGTTTATTGTTCCACTTGGTGAGAGTGAGCCTTTTTCCCCACTCTTACCAGTGTTTTGCCATGTGTATTGTTACTGTTTGTAGTGGGGTCTGGAGGACCCCACTCCATGAACTCCACTTTTTATGTGTGTTACACAGCACCCTCAGTGCAGTGACACCGGGTTGTCTTTTAGACTTCCCACTGACTCCATTTTTCTGGGGCTGACTACTGTCCCCCAGAAAACAGGTAAAGTTGCCATTTACTTTAGTCATTTAAAAACTACAGACCCAGTACACCCCAGCTTACATGGAGTACTGGAAAGGGTTCACTCCTACCTCTTTTTGTCTGTGCATCTCTGAGCTTTGTTTCACTCTTTTAACATTCAGACTTGGCTGGTGGCAGTGGTATCTACCCTAACTTTTCTACCGCGATTATATTATATAAACGTGGTACTGTTCCAGGCCATCATAGTAGCCTCAAACATACACCCGCTTGACCAAATACTCTTTCTTTTGGCTCCGGTCGGGTTTATTCGCCATTTCTTTTTGTTAAAGTCCTTCTTGTGTTTTACTTTGCGTGGCAAACCAGGTTTGCCTTTTCTTTTCACCGTCTTTTGGTGGGCTTCCTCCAAGAAGCCTCCTCTTGGCACCTAGGTGTCTAGGTGGGCTTTATGTGAGGGAGGGGTGTAGTCACCCCCTGCGCAGGGTATCCTTGGAAACCCAAGTCACATTTTGGCATTATTGGCTAAGTTGGTTGTCCAGGCCAGACAACCCCCCTGCTGGCTGATTGACAGCCAGGCTGTGTGAATGGGGGAATTTCACATAAAAGGCAGGACTCTTGGGCTGGAAGTCAGAGTTGCCACTGGAACTGCAAGGAACCAAAGAGAAGCGGAGAAGAAGACGGCTGCTGCAACCCCGAGTCCCGGTGAAGCCCTGCCGCAGTCCTGAGCTATCTACCCTTCAACAATAAGAGAAGAGCCAGTCTGGAGTCTTCTTCCCTTGAGCCTGATGGGGTCAACCAGCTCATCTTCCACAGCCAGAGGATCCTCTTTGTGGTCGAAATCGCTGCACATCGCTGTAGTGGTCGAGATAGCCATCTGAAGAACCTCTCCTGTTTTAAATGAGCGCACCTTTTATTCACCGTCGCTGCTGCTGGCCTCATACCTGGGTAGTGCAGCTCACTCCAGACGTCCTTGTCCCCACGACTGAAGCTCTAGGAACTGTGAGTCTGCAGGAAACTACCAGGAACAACTGCCATGGCACCATCTTCTTCAAAGAATAAGGTACTGTGTCCAGCTTCGAGGAACTAGGGTGAACCCTTTCTCCACATCCAAGACTTTCCCTTGTCTTCCTTCCCTCTTATAACTTTTGCTTCCTCTGTTGACAATATCCAAGTACTCCTGGCAATCTTCAATCGTGAACTATCTGACTGTGAGATCCTCGACAACAGGAAACCTGTTCCAAGTGACACTGGCGCAGGCCTATTGACTTATCTTCTTGTCAGAAAGTGTTCTCTAATTCTGTCTGCCTTGACAAAAGTATTGCCTATGATTTTTGTCCCCAACTCTCTTTTGTTAACTCGGGTGCTAAGTGTGTTTTAACTCCGGTAACATTTCTTCCCGCAGGTACTCGTATCTTTAGTAAGACCGAACTGTCATTCCTGTCAAAAAGTGATCGCATATGTATTCTTGGTAACACCTTTTGTTTCATAACACCGGTCTGTCTAAACATAAGGTACTTACCTTGAGTTGTTCTGCACAAAGATAATTGGTTGTATGTAGTGTATTTGAAGTGTGGTTTTAATTTAATAGAAGTGAAGTGTTTTGCAAACAGATGGTCTAGAAATAAATGTACTTTTACTTTTCAACCAAAAACCTTGAGTCAGTGTTTGCTTGAGTCACAGTAATTGTGGTCCCTTTGTGTAATCTCTACTACTGCTCATTTGCTCTTGAGATAAGTCTGGCTGCTCTGCTACTGCTACCACTTTAACATAGTAGTACAGGCTTGTACCAAAGGTGAACTTGTATTGCCGCTTGTAGTCTTAATTGTGAGTAGTGGTCCCTAAGGGCACTGCCAAGGAGTCTGCCTAACAGCCTGCCTGCACCCTACACCGCTGTTAGTTCCCCGCTCCCTTGCATATCTGCTTCCCCCATTGTGTACTTCCGTTCCAACCCAAAAGCTCGGAAATAAAAAGCGGAATGCACTTTTAGTGAGCATTCGTCCCTTTAGAAATAAAAAGTAGCATTTAACGCCCAACAAGGGGAGCGGGCGCTGCGGGAGTGTCCCTTGCTCCCCTAGTTTGTCATAATGGGCTGCAGAGGTTGTAGGGGTGTCAAATGGAAAGCGGGGACAAAAAGGCACATGTGGAAAAGCTAGAGTTACTTGAGCTTTTCCAAAACGGTCTTTCAACGTAGGTCCGCATGCTTCCCCCTGTAAAAGCAAAGAGAAATATCGAGGCTGAGTACCCCAAAAGGAAATACACCAAACACGGGCTTATAAAGATTCACAGATCTTTATTCTAAAACTGTGCAGTTTACAAAGAAACAAAGTATCAGATAGCTATTTGGCCCTCAGTACATCACAGCAAATACCAGCCCTTTCGTGTGAGAAGTGAGAGGTACTGGACGTCGAAATATTCTCATCTTTTATACAGTTCTCAATCGTAATGTCCAGCCCCTCCGCAAGTTAATTATTTCAGCCTAGGGTTTGTGCCGTGTTCACCTCTAGTTAGTTCAACTATATGCATATGGATTACCTCTAGTTTATACAGTGACAAGTCACAATGGCAACAATGTGTCTTTGAATTTAACATTAAGCCTTGGTACACGTCACATACAATATAGTTCAACATGCATTCACATTTAGTATTTAAACAACTTTGTTATTCGATGTATGTCCGCGGATCAGACTTTTTGGTGCAGGTAATCCTTTGATCTACAGGTCAAACATAGGACATGGTCTCATTACACGACCCAAACATTTAGCCTCCGGGCAGTTTAGACATTAACCTATGTGAAGGTCGGGCGGCTAGGTTATGAGCAGGAGAACACTGTCCACCATTTTAGAATACAGAATGACTGAGATGGAAATAAAAATGGCGGATGAACCTAAAATGGCGGCTAAGTCGATCTAAGGTCAGAACTTCGCAACGCGGATTTCTTCGCAGAGCGACTGGGTTTAGGCACTATATATACGATAAAGGAGGCATAATATAGTATCCCGTTTAACACCCCCCCATGACTTATAAAGCACTCTGTTGTTTCGGGAAGCTAGGTCCATGCTCAATAAATACCCTAATAATGAAACCGCTGTCTTAGGGAGACTTAAAGTCATCAGTGAAGGAAATGCATAATAAAGTAACCTGCTTGAAGTTGTTTTAGACAGCATGGAACTTGTTGTGCACCCCATGGACATCATTTAGTGGTCGCCAGAGGTCGCAACTGCGACCTCTGTGGTCTCCCTTGCGACCTCTAAAAAGAAATTAAAACATATTTAAAAAAATGTTTTTTTCTTCTTTTTCTTTTTGTAATGCAAGCTCCTGGGCAGTGGGCAGCACCATGTTACTTCTGCAGTGTCTGGCTTTCTCGTTCAGGCCACTAAAAAAGAAGAAAAATAAGAACAGGAGTGCCACACGTCTAACACTTTCAGCACTGACCCTAAATAAGAAAGAATAGGAATAGCAAATAATGTGTCTTTCTGGAATTCTTTACAATAATTGCTAGACTCATTAAAGGTTTATTTCAGGCACACTTCAGGGGATGAGTCGCTGATTTAGTCTGTTCTGAAATACCTCAACCCAGCCTTTCATCCTTCTGAGGTCGATAAATGAGTACCAACACAGGTTGGGTGATATTGGGTACATATTTTTTCTACATGAAGCGCTTAAGCGCAAGTGCTATATAATAACACATCATTATCATTTGGTCATGGACGTCTGCTTGCATTCACAGTCATTTGGTGATATGGGCCTCTACACACTGATCTTAATGATACATATGGCGATCCATTCTTGTATGAAATGTACATCACATTATAGTGATATCTTAAGCATATTTTTCGTAGTGTACAATGCTATGTGATGCCACTTCCTGTTTTGTCAATTGGTGAAAGGTCGTGTTCCATCGCTTCCCGTGATATCACTTCAGGGTGGGGTCAAATGACATCACTTCCTGTGATGTCATCAGAGGGTCAAGGGTCATGTGATGTCACTTCTGCTACCCCTGGCATTTTGGTGAAATGACGTCCTTAGTTCACCATTCCTTTTCCTAATCAGATAATATTTGCCCTTCTTAAGGGACATCCCATTACCATCAGGGGATGCTAATCACCTCATCATAGCAGTGTTTGTAGTTATCACTAATCACTAAAGCGCTCTGCTAACAGCAAAGATATCCTAAAATCATGCTTGAGAGGCTCAGTGCCATGTTATTTCTTTCTTTACACTTCAGATGCAAAGTACAAAGATCAGATCAAAAGGAGCACTGCTCGTAAAGTAATGTCTGAATACACAGAAGGAACAGCTGATCCTGCATCCTCAAATTACCTGCAACACAGGCAGCTGACAATCTGTTGCACCTATGTACAGAGGCGGTAAGCTGTAATCCCTAATTGACCACTGGTACAGGCACTTTATCCTGGACTTTGGTTTAGAGTCACTGTTGGATACTGCCAAAAATGAATGCTTGGTTTATTTATAATGCGCTCCAAACCCTGGGGAATCTGGGCGCAGTTTACATGGATATTGTTGTGAAGTGCATGTTTAGTCTGATGTGGTTTGTCATGTGATTTAAGATGTCACCTGAGTGCCTGTGGAATGTTGATGTACGAGTGGGAGAATGCGGTGGTGAGTGTTCTATGTTGAATCAGTTGGGCCCTCCCTTCCTGGGTGATGGGTGCCGGTGTTATTCATATGTCTTATTCCTGATGTCTTAATCCTGTAATATGTAACTAAAGAACTTGAAGTAAACTTAAGAAGTAACTCAAAGTGGTGAGTACATTGCATCATTACATTGGCGACGAGGATCTCTGGAACCCACCCAGAGCCCTGCTGCGGGGGGTGCAGTATCAGAACCAGGAGAGAAGAAAAAGACAACACCGCCCCCAAGTAAGCATACCCATCACCCAGGGTGGACAAGGGAGCAGGTTAAGAACCCCATAGGAGTCAGGACAGGAGGCAAAAGGGACTCCCACGGCCTGCACACATCATGTTGAAGTTTGTCATCAGGTGAAACTGGGTCCTTCAGGAAGCAGACGATCCAGAGCTGATCAGGGACGAGCTTAATGGGCACATAATCATAGGATCAGCAGCCCGTTACACAATGGGAGAGCAGTGTCAGAGGTGGCGAGAAGGGCCTTCCGGGTCCGGAGCAGGGAGTCTGTTGTGTTCTATCTCACAGCGGGGAATACGCGGATATAGGCACAGGCTTCTCAAGAAGAAGACGGGCCATGAACTGTGGAGTATGGATATCCATCGCGTGGTTGTGCAGACTTTACATGTGCAGTCCCGTTGTTAAGGAAACTTCTGTGCGATGATATGTCTCGTGCCATGACAGTAGCCTCATGGATCACTGCAGGAGCTCCTCTGTCCTCGGGGTCTGCAACTGGGCGAACTGGTGGAACGTTGTGGTCGGAGTCCCAGTGTGGGTTTCTTCTCACAAGTGAAAGGAGCTGGAAGAGGAACGTGGGGCATTGTGTAAAGGGCCTTTCTTTGTGACGCAGCGTGAGCTGTCACATTGGAGATCCCGTATGTTGTATTTAATGAAAGCCTCATCTTCATTTGGATGGAGGGAACGGTGTGCAGGGGAGTTGCTAGGTCTGGAAAAGACCCGGGGCTAAGCTGATGTCGGGGCTGTCGGGACTGGGGGCTAGCGAGTCTTTTGGCTGTAGCTCCTGAGATTCTATCCGGGGCTACAACCTATATATCAGGGGCTATAGCCCCCTTAGCCCCCCCCGCTAGCAACGGCCCTGACGGCGTGTCCCACGGAAGCGCTTGGTGGGTGTGTACAAGCCGCTCCGCCCTTTAGGGGCGTCTGGTGGCGGCCACCGGTGACGAAGTAAGCCAGGAGGATGTATGCACTATGCATTGCCCCTTTATGTGCGAGGCTGTTGCAATGAATCCTGCTCCGCCACTAAGGCAAGTCTTTCCGTATCGGCCATCGGTTGGGCAGGTTCAATATTACGCCTCCACAAGAAATCGGGAGCTGAGGAAGTATTTCAGTGACTTTGTCATATCTTTAACTGTGTGGCTAATGTTGCACTAGGTTTCTGCCATCATTGGGTCCAGGGAAGTGAAGAAGGCAATGCGGGACATTTTATTTAGTTTAACTAATGCAATGTTGTAGTTTGTGATGCTCTATGTTTTGGCAATGAAATGAATGTGACAAGTGTAATGGGAGGTAAAATGTGTTAGTGTCGCGTGCGAGCGATGGGTGGCTCTTTGGTGTGTATGAGCTCTTATAATCGGTAGATGTTCAGCAAAGTTTTCATTCCTTTGAGGATTTGCAGGTCCATGGACTAATGGACATTAATACAAAAAATAAGTGCGTGCTCAATGCAAATTAGTAAGGTGGGGTGCACATTTAAGTATAAATGAGCTACGATAACACTTTGAGGAATTTTAGGTGTTAAGTGTTGAAGAACATGGACTTCTAGGCATTGGCTTTGTTTACAGGCCATGTACAACGAAATTCGTGATTTTCGAGGTAAAGCTTTAATTCAATGCTTTAAGATGTTCTGAGAAATAACAGCTGCTGTCTTGGCATGGCTGGAGAAGTGTGAGTGTGAATAAGAGCCTGCTGGTCTTGGCATGGCTGGAGAAGTGTGAGTGTGAATAAGAGCCTGCTGGTCTTGGCATGGCTGGAGAAGTGTGAGTGTGAATAACAGCTGCTGTCTTGGCATGGCTGGAGAAGTGTGAGTGTGAATAAGAGCCTGCTGGTCTTGGCATGGCTGGAGAAGTGTGAGTGTGAATAAGAGCCTGCTGGTCTTGGCATGGCTGGAGAAGTGTGAGTGTGAATAAGAGCCTGCTGGTCTTGGCATGGCTGGAGAAGTGTGAGTGTGAATAACAGCTGCTGTCTTGGCATGGCTGGAGAAGTGTGAGTGTGAATAAGAGCCTGCTGGTCTTGGCATGGCTGGAGAAGTGTGAGTGTGAATAAGAGCCTGCTGGTCTTGGCATGGCTGGAGAAGTGTGAGTGTGAATAACAGCTGCTGTCTTGGCATGGCTGGAGAAGTGTGAGTGTGAATAAGAGCCTGCTGGTCTTGGCATGGCTGGAGAAGTGTGAGTGTGAATAAGAGCCTGCTGGTCTTGGCATGGCTGGAGAAGTGTGAGTGTGAATAAGAGCCTGCTGGTCTTGGCATGGCTGGAGAAGTGTGAGTGTGAATAACAGCTGCTGTCTTGGCATGGCTGGAGAAGTGTGAGTGTGAATAAGAGCCTGCTGGTCTTGGCATGGCTGGAGAAGTGTGAGTGTGAATAAGAGCCTGCTGGTCTTGGCATGGCTGGAGAAGTGTGAGTGTGAATAACAGCTGCTGTCTTGGCATGGCTGGAGAAGTGTGAGTGTGAATAAGAGCCTGCTGGTCTTGGCATGGCTGGAGAAGTGTGAGTGTGAATAAGAGCCTGCTGGTCTTGGCATGGCTGGAGAAGTGTGAGTGTGAATAACAGCTGCTGTCTTGGCATGGCTGGAGAAGTGTGAGTGTGAATAAGAGCCTGCTGGTCTTGGCATGGCTGGAGAAGTGTGAGTGTGAATAAGAGCCTGCTGGTCTTGGCATGGCTGGAGAAGTGTGAGTGTGAATAACAGCTGCTGTCTTGGCATGGCTGGAGAAGTGTGAGTGTGAATAAGAGCCTGCTGGTCTTGGCATGGCTGGAGAAGTGTGAGTGTGAATAAGAGCCTGCTGGTCTTGGCATGGCTGGAGAAGTGTGAGTGTGAATAACAGCTGCTGTCTTGGCATGGCTGGAGAAGTGTGAGTGTGAATAGGAGCCTCCTGGTCTTGGCATGGCTGGAGAAGTGTGAGTGTGAATAAGAGCCTGCTGGTCTTGGCATGGCTGGAGAAGTGTGAGTGTGAATAGGAGCCTGCTGGTCTTGGCATGGCTGGAGAAGTGTGAGTGTGAATAGGAGCCTGCTGGTCTTGGCATGGCTGGAGAAGTGTGAGTGTGAATAAGAGCCTGCTGGTCTTGGCATGGCTGGAGAAGTGTGAGTGTGAATAGGAGCCTGCTGGTCTTGGCATGGCTGGAGAAGTGTGAGTGTGAATAAGAGCCTGCTGGTCTTGGCATGGCTGGAGAAGTGTGAGTGTGAATAGGAGCCTGCTGGTCTTGGCATGGCTGGAGAAGTGTGAGTGTGAATAAGAGCCTGCTGGTCTTGGCATGGCTGGAGAAGTGTGAGTGTGAATAAGAGCCTGCTGGTCTTGGCATGGCTGGAGAAGTGTGAGTGTGAATAAGAGCCTGCTGGTCTTGGCATGGCTGGAGAAGTGTGAGTGTGAATAAGAGCCTGCTGGTCTTGGCATGGCTGGAGAAGTGTGAGTGTGAATAAGAGCCTGCTGGTCTTGGCATGGCTGGAGAAGTGTGGGTGTGAATAAGAGCCTGCTGGTCTTGGCATGGCTGGAGAAGTGTGAGTGTGAATAAGAGCCTGCTGGTCTTGGCATGGCTGGGGAAGTGTGAGTGTGAATAAGAGCCTGCTGGTCTTGGCATGGCTGGAGAAGTGTGAGTGTGAATAAGAGCCTGCTGGTCTTGGCATGGCTGGAGAAGTGTGAGTGTGAATAAGAGCCTGCTGGTCTTGGCATGGCTGGAGAAGTGTGAGTGTGAATAGGAGCCTGCTGGTCTTGGCATGGCTGGAGAAGTGTGAGTGTGAATAACAGCTGCTGTCTTGGCATGGCTGGAGAAGTGTGAGTGTGAATAAGAGCCTGCTGGTCTTGGCATGGCTGGAGAAGTGTGAGTGTGAATAAGAGCCTGCTGGTCTTGGCATGGCTGGAGAAGTGTGAGTGTGAATAAGAGCCTGCTGGTCTTGGCATGGCTGGAGAAGTGTGAGTGTGAATAACAGCTGCTGTCTTGGCATGGCTGGAGAAGTGTGAGTGTGAATAAGAGCCTGCTGGTCTTGGCATGGCTGGAGAAGTGTGAGTGTGAATAAGAGCCTGCTGGTCTTGGCATGGCTGGAGAAGTGTGAGTGTGAATAAGAGCCTGCTGGTCTTGGCATGGCTGGAGAAGTGTGAGTGTGAATAACAGCTGCTGTCTTGGCATGGCTGGAGAAGTGTGAGTGTGAATAAGAGCCTGCTGGTCTTGGCATGGCTGGAGAAGTGTGAGTGTGAATAAGAGCCTGCTGGTCTTGGCATGGCTGGAGAAGTGTGAGTGTGAATAACAGCTGCTGTCTTGGCATGGCTGGAGAAGTGTGAGTGTGAATAAGAGCCTGCTGGTCTTGGCATGGCTGGAGAAGTGTGAGTGTGAATAAGAGCCTGCTGGTCTTGGCATGGCTGGAGAAGTGTGAGTGTGAATAACAGCTGCTGTCTTGGCATGGCTGGAGAAGTGTGAGTGTGAATAAGAGCCTGCTGGTCTTGGCATGGCTGGAGAAGTGTGAGTGTGAATAAGAGCCTGCTGGTCTTGGCATGGCTGGAGAAGTGTGAGTGTGAATAACAGCTGCTGTCTTGGCATGGCTGGAGAAGTGTGAGTGTGAATAAGAGCCTGCTGGTCTTGGCATGGCTGGAGAAGTGTGAGTGTGAATAAGAGCCTGCTGGTCTTGGCATGGCTGGAGAAGTGTGAGTGTGAATAACAGCTGCTGTCTTGGCATGGCTGGAGAAGTGTGAGTGTGAATAGGAGCCTGCTGGTCTTGGCATGGCTGGAGAAGTGTGAGTGTGAATAAGAGCCTGCTGGTCTTGGCATGGCTGGAGAAGTGTGAGTGTGAATAGGAGCCTGCTGGTCTTGGCATGGCTGGAGAAGTGTGAGTGTGAATAGGAGCCTGCTGGTCTTGGCATGGCTGGAGAAGTGTGAGTGTGAATAAGAGCCTGCTGGTCTTGGCATGGCTGGAGAAGTGTGAGTGTGAATAGGAGCCTGCTGGTCTTGGCATGGCTGGAGAAGTGTGAGTGTGAATAAGAGCCTGCTGGTCTTGGCATGGCTGGAGAAGTGTGAGTGTGAATAGGAGCCTGCTGGTCTTGGCATGGCTGGAGAAGTGTGAGTGTGAATAAGAGCCTGCTGGTCTTGGCATGGCTGGAGAAGTGTGAGTGTGAATAGGAGCCTGCTGGTCTTGGCATGGCTGGAGAAGTGTGAGTGTGAATAAGAGCCTGCTGGTCTTGGCATGGCTGGAGAAGTGTGAGTGTGAATAGGAGCCTGCTGGTCTTGGCATGGCTGGAGAAGTGTGAGTGTGAATAGGAGCCTGCTGGTCTTGGCATGGCTGGAGAAGTGTGAGTGTGAATAAGAGCCTGCTGGTCTTGGCATGGCTGGAGAAGTGTGAGTGTGAATAGGAGCCTGCTGGTCTTGGCATGGCTGGAGAAGTGTGAGTGTGAATAAGAGCCTGCTGGTCTTGGCATGGCTGGAGAAGTGTGAGTGTGAATAGGAGCCTGCTGGTCTTGGCATGGCTGGAGAAGTGTGAGTGTGAATAGGAGCCTGCTGGTCTTGGCATGGCTGGAGAAGTGTGAGTGTGAATAAGAGCCTGCTGGTCTTGGCATGGCTGGAGAAGTGTGAGTGTGAATAGGAGCCTGCTGGTCTTGGCATGGCTGGAGAAGTGTGAGTGTGAATAAGAGCCTGCTGGTCTTGGCATGGCTGGAGAAGTGTGAGTGTGAATAGGAGCCTGCTGGTCTTGGCATGGCTGGAGAAGTGTGAGTGTGAATAAGAGCCTGCTGGTCTTGGCATGGCTGGAGAAGTGTGAGTGTGAATAGGAGCCTGCTGGTCTTGGCATGGCTGGAGAAGTGTGAGTGTGAATAGGAGCCTGCTGGTCTTGGCATGGCTGGAGAAGTGTGAGTATGAATAAGAGCCTGCTGGTCTTGGCATGGCTGGAGAAGTGTGAGTGTGAATAGGAGCCTGCTGGTCTTGGCATGGCTGGAGAAGTGTGAGTGTGAATAAGAGCCTGCTGGTCTTGGCATGGCTGGAGAAGTGTGAGTGTGAATAGGAGCCTGCTGGTCTTGGCATGGCTGGAGAAGTGTGAGTGTGAATAAGAGCCTGCTGGTCTTGGCATGGCTGGAGAAGTGTGAGTGTGAATAGGAGCCTGCTGGTCTTGGCATGGCTGGAGAAGTGTGAGTGTGAATAAGAGCCTGCTGGTCTTGGCATGGCTGGAGAAGTGTGAGTGTGAATAAGAGCCTGCTGGTCTTGGCATGGCTGGGGAAGTGTGGGTGTGAATAAGAGCCTGCTGGTCTTGGCATGGCTGGAGAAGTGTGAGTGTGAATAGGAGCCTGCTGGTCTTGGCATGGCTGGAGAAGTGTGAGTGTGAATAGGAGCCTGCTGGTCTTGGCATGGCTGGAGAAGTGTGAGTGTGAATAAGAGCCTGCTGGTCTTGGCATGGCTGGAGAAGTGTGAGTGTGAATAGGAGCCTGCTGGTCTTGGCATGGCTGGAGAAGTGTGAGTGTGAATAAGAGCCTGCTGGTCTTGGCATGGCTGGGGAAGTGTGAGTGTGAATAAGAGCCTGCTGGTCTTGGCATGGCTGGAGAAGTGTGAGTGTGAATAAGAGCCTGCTGGTCTTGGCATGGCTGGAGAAGTGGGAGTGTGAATAAGAGCCTGCTGGTCTTGGCATGGCTGGGGAAGTGTGAGTGTGAATAAGAGCCTGCTGGTCTTGGCATGGCTGGGGAAGTGTGGGTGTGAATAAGAGCCTGCTGGTCTTGGCATGGCTGGAGAAGTGTGAGTGTGAATAGGAGCCTGCTGGTCTTGGCATGGCTGGAGAAGTGTGAGTGTGAATAGGAGCCTGCTGGTCTTGGCATGGCTGGAGAAGTGTGAGTGTGAATAAGAGCCTGCTGGTCTTGGCATGGCTGGAGAAGTGTGAGTGTGAATAGGAGCCTGCTGGTCTTGGCATGGCTGGAGAAGTGTGAGTGTGAATAAGAGCCTGCTGGTCTTGGCATGGCTGGGGAAGTGTGAGTGTGAATAAGAGCCTGCTGGTCTTGGCATGGCTGGAGAAGTGTGAGTGTGAATAAGAGCCTGCTGGTCTTGGCATGGCTGGAGAAGTGTGAGTGTGAATAAGAGCCTGCTGGTCTTGGCATGGCTGGAGAAGTGTGAGTGTGAATAAGAGCCTGCTGGTCTTGGCATGGCTGGAGAAGTGTGAGTGTGAATAGGAGCCTGCTGGTCTTGGCATGGCTGGAGAAGTGTGAGTGTGAATAACAGCTGCTGTCTTGGCATGGCTGGAGAAGTGTGAGTGTGAATAAGAGCCTGCTGGTCTTGGCATGGCTGGAGAAGTGTGAGTGTGAATAAGAGCCTGCTGGTCTTGGCATGGCTGGAGAAGTGTGAGTGTGAATAAGAGCCTGCTGGTCTTGGCATGGCTGGAGAAGTGTGAGTGTGAATAGGAGCCTGCTGGTCTTGGCATGGCTGGAGAAGTGTCAGTGTGAATAACAGCTGCTGTCTTGGCATGGCTGGAGAAGTGTGAGTGTGAATAAGAGCCTGCTGGTCTTGGCATGGCTGGAGAAGTGTGAGTGTGAATAAGAGCCTGCTGGTCTTGGCATGGCTGGAGAAGTGTGAGTGTGAATAAGAGCCTGCTGGTCTTGGCATGGCTGGAGAAGTGTGAGTGTGAATAAGAGCCTGCTGGTCTTGGCATGGCTGGAGAAGTGTGAGTGTGAATAGGAGCCTGCTGGTCTTGGCATGGCTGGAGAAGTGTGAGTGTGAATAAGAGCCTGCTGGTCTTGGCATGGCTGGAGAAGTGTGAGTGTGAATAAGAGCCTGCTGGTCTTGGCATGGCTGGAGAAGTGTGAGTGTGAATAACAGCTGCTGTCTTGGCATGGCTGGAGAAGTGTGAGTGTGAATAAGAGCCTGCTGGTCTTGGCATGGCTGGAGAAGTGTGAGTGTGAATAAGAGCCTGCTGGTCTTGGCATGGCTGGAGAAGTGTGAGTGTGAATAAGAGCCTGCTGGTCTTGGCATGGCTGGAGAAGTGTGAGTGTGAATAACAGCTGCTGTCTTGGCATGGCTGGAGAAGTGTGAGTGTGAATAAGAGCCTGCTGGTCTTGGCATGGCTGGAGAAGTGTGAGTGTGAATAAGAGCCTGCTGGTCTTGGCATGGCTGGAGAAGTGTGAGTGTGAATAACAGCTGCTGTCTTGGCATGGCTGGAGAAGTGTGAGTGTGAATAAGAGCCTGCTGGTCTTGGCATGGCTGGAGAAGTGTGAGTGTGAATAAGAGCCTGCTGGTCTTGGCATGGCTGGAGAAGTGTGAGTGTGAATAACAGCTGCTGTCTTGGCATGGCTGGAGAAGTGTGAGTGTGAATAAGAGCCTGCTGGTCTTGGCATGGCTGGAGAAGTGTGAGTGTGAATAAGAGCCTGCTGGTCTTGGCATGGCTGGAGAAGTGTGAGTGTGAATAACAGCTGCTGTCTTGGCATGGCTGGAGAAGTGTGAGTGTGAATAAGAGCCTGCTGGTCTTGGCATGGCTGGAGAAGTGTGAGTGTGAATAAGAGCCTGCTGGTCTTGGCATGGCTGGAGAAGTGTGAGTGTGAATAACAGCTGCTGTCTTGGCATGGCTGGAGAAGTGTGAGTGTGAATAGGAGCCTGCTGGTCTTGGCATGGCTGGAGAAGTGTGAGTGTGAATAAGAGCCTGCTGGTCTTGGCATGGCTGGAGAAGTGTGAGTGTGAATAGGAGCCTGCTGGTCTTGGCATGGCTGGAGAAGTGTGAGTGTGAATAGGAGCCTGCTGGTCTTGGCATGGCTGGAGAAGTGTGAGTGTGAATAAGAGCCTGCTGGTCTTGGCATGGCTGGAGAAGTGTGAGTGTGAATAGGAGCCTGCTGGTCTTGGCATGGCTGGAGAAGTGTGAGTGTGAATAAGAGCCTGCTGGTCTTGGCATGGCTGGAGAAGTGTGAGTGTGAATAGGAGCCTGCTGGTCTTGGCATGGCTGGAGAAGTGTGAGTGTGAATAGGAGCCTGCTGGTCGTGGCATGGCTGGAGAAGTGTGAGTGTGAATAGGAGCCTGCTGGTCTTGGCATGGCTGGAGAAGTGTGAGTGTGAATAAGAGCCTGCTGGTCTTGGCATGGCTGGAGAAGTGTGAGTGTGAATAGGAGCCTGCTGGTCTTGGCATGGCTGGAGAAGTGTGAGTGTGAATAAGAGCCTGCTGGTCTTGGCATGGCTGGAGAAGTGTGAGTGTGAATAAGAGCCTGCTGGTCTTGGCATGGCTGGAGAAGTGTGAGTGTGAATAGGAGCCTGCTGGTCTTGGCATGGCTGGAGAAGTGTGAGTGTGAATAAGAGCCTGCTGGTCTTGGCATGGCTGGAGAAGTGTGAGTGTGAATAGGAGCCTGCTGGTCTTGGCATGGCTGGAGAAGTGTGAGTGTGAATAGGAGCCTGCTGGTCTTGGCATGGCTGGAGAAGTGTGAGTGTGAATAAGAGCCTGCTGGTCTTGGCATGGCTGGAGAAGTGTGAGTGTGAATAGGAGCCTGCTGGTCTTGGCATGGCTGGAGAAGTGTGAGTGTGAATAAGAGCCTGCTGGTCTTGGCATGGCTGGAGAAGTGTGAGTGTGAATAGGAGCCTGCTGGTCTTGGCATGGCTGGAGAAGTGTGAGTGTGAATAAGAGCCTGCTGGTCTTGGCATGGCTGGAGAAGTGTGAGTGTGAATAGGAGCCTGCTGGTCTTGGCATGGCTGGAGAAGTGTGAGTGTGAATAGGAGCCTGCTGGTCTTGGCATGGCTGGAGAAGTGTGAGTGTGAATAAGAGCCTGCTGGTCTTGGCATGGCTGGAGAAGTGTGAGTGTGAATAGGAGCCTGCTGGTCTTGGCATGGCTGGAGAAGTGTGAGTGTGAATAAGAGCCTGCTGGTCTTGGCATGGCTGGAGAAGTGTGAGTGTGAATAGGAGCCTGCTGGTCTTGGCATGGCTGGAGAAGTGTGAGTGTGAATAAGAGCCTGCTAGTCTTGGCATGGCTGGAGAAGTGTGAGTGTGAATAGGAGCCTGCTGGTCTTGGCATGGCTGGAGAAGTGTGAGTGTGAATAAGAGCCTGCTGGTCTTGGCATGGCTGGAGAAGTGTGAGTGTGAATAAGAGCCTGCTGGTCTTGGCATGGCTGGGGAAGTGTGGGTGTGAATAAGAGCCTGCTGGTCTTGGCATGGCTGGAGAAGTGTGAGTGTGAATAGGAGCCTGCTGGTCTTGGCATGGCTGGAGAAGTGTGAGTGTGAATAGGAGCCTGCTGGTCTTGGCATGGCTGGAGAAGTGTGAGTGTGAATAAGAGCCTGCTGGTCTTGGCATGGCTGGAGAAGTGTGAGTGTGAATAGGAGCCTGCTGGTCTTGGCATGGCTGGAGAAGTGTGAGTGTGAATAAGAGCCTGCTGGTCTTGGCATGGCTGGGGAAGTGTGAGTGTGAATAAGAGCCTGCTGGTCTTGGCATGGCTGGAGAAGTGTGAGTGTGAATAAGAGCCTGCTGGTCTTGGCATGGCTGGAGAAGTGTGAGTGTGAATAAGAGCCTGCTGGTCTTGGCATGGCTGGGGAAGTGTGAGTGTGAATAAGAGCCTGCTGGTCTTGGCATGGCTGGGGAAGTGTGGGTGTGAATAAGAGCCTGCTGGTCTTGGCATGGCTGGAGAAGTGTGAGTGTGAATAGGAGCCTGCTGGTCTTGGCATGGCTGGAGAAGTGTGAGTGTGAATAGGAGCCTGCTGGTCTTGGCATGGCTGGAGAAGTGTGAGTGTGAATAAGAGCCTGCTGGTCTTGGCATGGCTGGAGAAGTGTGAGTGTGAATAGGAGCCTGCTGGTCTTGGCATGGCTGGAGAAGTGTGAGTGTGAATAAGAGCCTGCTGGTCTTGGCATGGCTGGGGAAGTGTGAGTTTGAATAAGAGCCTGCTGGTCTTGGCATGGCTGGAGAAGTGTGAGTGTGAATAAGAGCCTGCTGGTCTTGGCATGGCTGGAGAAGTGTGAGTGTGAATAAGAGCCTGCTGGTCTTGGCATGGCTGGAGAAGTGTGAGTGTGAATAGGAGCCTGCTGGTCTTGGCATGGCTGGAGAAGTGTGAGTGTGAATAACAGCTGCTGTCTTGGCATGGCTGGAGAAGTGTGAGTGTGAATAAGAGCCTGCTGGTCTTGGCATGGCTGGAGAAGTGTGAGTGTGAATAAGAGCCTGCTGGTCTTGGCATGGCTGGAGAAGTGTGAGTGTGAATAAGAGCCTGCTGGTCTTGGCATGGCTGGAGAAGTGTGAGTGTGAATAGGAGCCTGCTGGTCTTGGCATGGCTGGAGAAGTGTGAGTGTGAATAACAGCTGCTGTCTTGGCATGGCTGGAGAAGTGTGAGTGTGAATAAGAGCCTGCTGGTCTTGGCATGGCTGGAGAAGTGTGAGTGTGAATAAGAGCCTGCTGGTCTTGGCATGGCTGGAGAAGTGTGAGTGTGAATAAGAGCCTGCTGGTCTTGGCATGGCTGGAGAAGTGTGAGTGTGAATAAGAGCCTGCTGGTCTTGGCATGGCTGGAGAAGTGTGAGTGTGAATAAGAGCCTGCTGGTCTTGGCATGGCTGGAGAAGTGTGAGTGTGAATAAGAGCCTGCTGGTCTTGGCATGGCTGGAGAAGTGTGAGTGTGAATAAGAGCCTGCTGGTCTTGGCATGGCTGGAGAAGTGTGAGTGTGAATAAGAGCCTGCTGGTCTTGGCATGGCTGGAGAAGTGTGAGTGTGAATAGGAGCCTGCTGGTCTTGGCATGGCTGGAGAAGTGTGAGTGTGAATAAGAGCCTGCTGGTCTTGGCATGGCTGGAGAAGTGTGAGTGTGAATAGGAGCCTGCTGGTCTTGGCATGGCTGGAGAAGTGTGAGTGTGAATAGGAGCCTGCTGGTCTTGGCATGGCTGGAGAAGTGTGAGTGTGAATAAGAGCCTGCTGGTCTTGGCATGGCTGGAGAAGTGTGAGTGTGAATAGGAGCCTGCTGGTCTTGGCATGGCTGGAGAAGTGTGAGTGTGAATAAGAGCCTGCTGGTCTTGGCATGGCTGGAGAAGTGTGAGTGTGAATAGGAGCCTGCTGGTCTTGGCATGGCTGGAGAAGTGTGAGTGTGAATAAGAGCCTGCTGGTCTTGGCATGGCTGGAGAAGTGTGAGTGTGAATAGGAGCCTGCTGGTCTTGGCATGGCTGGAGAAGTGTGAGTGTGAATAACAGCTGCTGTCTTGGCATGGCTGGAGAAGTGTGAGTGTGAATAAGAGCCTGCTGGTCTTGGCATGGCTGGAGAAGTGTGAGTGTGAATAAGAGCCTGCTGGTCTTGGCATGGCTGGAGAAGTGTGAGTGTGAATAAGAGCCTGCTGGTCTTGGCATGGCTGGAGAAGTGTGAGTGTGAATAAGAGCCTGCTGGTCTTGGCATGGCTGGAGAAGTGTGAGTGTGAATAAGAGCCTGCTGGTCTTGGCATGGCTGGAGAAGTGTGAGTGTGAATAAGAGCCTGCTGGTCTTGGCATGGCTGGAGAAGTGTGAGTGTGAATAAGAGCCTGCTGGTCTTGGCATGGCTGGAGAAGTGTGAGTGTGAATAAGAGCCTGCTGGTCTTGGCATGGCTGGAGAAGTGTGAGTGTGAATAGGAGCCTGCTGGTCTTGGCATGGCTGGAGAAGTGTGAGTGTGAATAAGAGCCTGCTGGTCTTGGCATGGCTGGAGAAGTGTGAGTGTGAATAGGAGCCTGCTGGTCTTGGCATGGCTGGAGAAGTGTGAGTGTGAATAGGAGCCTGCTGGTCTTGGCATGGCTGGAGAAGTGTGAGTGTGAATAAGAGCCTGCTGGTCTTGGCATGGCTGGAGAAGTGTGAGTGTGAATAGGAGCCTGCTGGTCTTGGCATGGCTGGAGAAGTGTGAGTGTGAATAAGAGCCTGCTGGTCTTGGCATGGCTGGAGAAGTGTGAGTGTGAATAGGAGCCTGCTGGTCTTGGCATGGCTGGAGAAGTGTGAGTGTGAATAGGAGCCTGCTGGTCTTGGCATGGCTGGAGAAGTGTGAGTGTGAATAAGAGCCTGCTGGTCTTGGCATGGCTGGAGAAGTGTGAGTGTGAATAGGAGCCTGCTGGTCTTGGCATGGCTGGAGAAGTGTGGGTGTGAATAAGAGCCTGCTGGTCTTGGCATGGCTGGAGAAGTGTGTGTGTGAATAGGAGCCTGCTGGTCTTGGCATGGCTGGAGAAGTGTGAGTGTGAATAACAGCTGCTGTCTTGGCATGGCTGGAGAAGTGTGAGTGTGAATAGGAGCCTGCTGGTCTTGGCATGGCTGGAGAAGTGTGGGTGTGAATAAGAGCCTGCTGGTCTTGGCATGGCTGGAGAAGTGTGAGTGTGAATAGGAGCCTGCTGGTCTTGGCATGGCTGGAGAAGTGTGAGTGTGAATAACAGCTGCTGTCTTGGCATGGCTGGAGAAGTGTGAGTGTGAATAAGAGCCTGCTGGTCTTGGCATGGCTGGAGAAGTGTGAGTGTGAATAGGAGCCTGCTGGTCTTGGCATGGCTGGAGAAGTGTGAGTGTGAATAACAGCTGCTGTCTTGGCATGGCTGGAGAAGTGTGAGTGTGAATAAGAGCCTGCTGGTCTTGGCATGGCTGGAGAAGTGTGAGTGTGAATAAGAGCCTGCTGGTCTTGGCATGGCTGGAGAAGTGTGAGTGTGAATAAGAGCCTGCTGGTCTTGGCATGGCTGGAGAAGTGTGGGTGTGAATAAGAGCCTGCTGGTCTTGGCATGGCTGGAGAAGTGTGAGTGTGAATAGGAGCCTGCTGGTCTTGGCATGGCTGGAGAAGTGTGAGTGTGAATAACAGCTGCTGTCTTGGCATGGCTGGAGAAGTGTGAGTGTGAATAAGAGCCTGCTGGTCTTGGCATGGCTGGAGAAGTGTGAGTGTGAATAGGAGCCTGCTGGTCTTGGCATGGCTGGAGAAGTGTGAGTGTGAATAACAGCTGCTGTCTTGGCATGGCTGGAGAAGTGTGAGTGTGAATAAGAGCCTGCTGGTCTTGGCATGGCTGGAGAAGTGTGAGTGTGAATAAGAGCCTGCTGGTCTTGGCATGGCTGGAGAAGTGTGAGTGTGAATAAGAGCCTGCTGGTCTTGGCATGGCTGGAGAAGTGTGAGTGTGAATAAGAGCCTGCTGGTCTTGGCATGGCTGGAGAAGTGTGAGTGTGAATAGGAGCCTGCTGGTCTTGGCATGGCTGGAGAAGTGTGAGTGTGAATAAGAGCCTGCTGGTCTTGGCATGGCTGGAGAAGTGTGAGTGTGAATAAGAGCCTGCTGGTCTTGGCATGGCTGGAGAAGTGTGAGTGTGAATAAGAGCCTGCTGGTCTTGGCATGGCTGGAGAAGTGTGAGTGTGAATAAGAGCCTGCTGGTCTTGGCATGGCTGGAGAAGTGTGAGTGTGAATAAGAGCCTGCTGGTCTTGGCATGGCTGGAGAAGTGTGAGTGTGAATAAGAGCCTGCTGGTCTTGGCATGGCTGGAGAAGTGTGAGTGTGAATAAGAGCCTGCTGGTCTTGTTATGGCTGGAGAAGTGTGAGTGTGAATAAGAGCCTGCTGGTCTTGGCATGGCTGGAGAAGTGTGGGTGTGAATAAGAGCCTGCTGGTCTTGGCATGGCTGGAGAAGTGTGAGTGTGAATAAGAGCCTGCTGGTCTTGGCATGGCTGGAGAAGTGGGAGTGTGAATAACAGCTGCTGTCTTGGCATGGCTGGAGAAGTGTGGGTGTGAATAAGAGCCTGCTGGTCTTGGCATGGCTGGAGAAGTGTGAGTGTGAATAACAGCTGCTGTCTTGGCATGGCTGGAGAAGTGTGAGTGTGAATAAGAGCCTGCTGGTCTTGTTATGAGCTTGCTAGGCCCATTAGGAGTGCAAGCATGCTAGCTCAGGATGAAGAGCAATTATAATTTTGCGTGTCTCATGCAGGAATTGTAGTAAGTCTTAGGTACTGCAAAGGATAGGAGGTAGCGCCTCCGTTTGGGAACGTGATGAATTTTAACCTTTCCTTTAGAAATGTTTGAGGTATGCACTACAGTGATTAGGGAGGTAGCGCCTCCATTGCAAATTACAGAAGATGGTGTTTTTTTAGCGATCCTGAGTGTTATTAGGTGGTAGCGCCCCTATCGTAGCGTCCTCCTTGTGTAATTTAGGTTTTAGTGTGGTTTGCACTTTTAGGTTTTGGAGGTAGCGTTTTGGATAAACGTATGGTGTAAGGTAGCGCCTTGTCAGGAATGTAAGTGTGTAGTAGTGAGAGTTGCGCTAAGGAGAAGGGGTGTCTAAGTCTAGTGACTTTAGGCATGGCAGTAGTGCATTGTTTGAAGAAGTCGACTCTTGTTTTAAGGGACAGCTGGTCAAATTGGACGAACTGTGTTGCTGGTAGGGGACGCCCTCTAGTAAAAACATTGGAAAAAGTGAAAGATGCTGTTCAAGATGAGCAGTCGCAGGGTGATTTGTTTATCTTTGTGTTATGTGTTAATCCTGGCTATTGTTTTCTGGTCAGGGTTTGATTATGAGACTGGATAGTACTGCCATTGAGAAGAGTGATAGAGTCAACCATATGTTTTTGTAGGTGATCTTGGAGATGACTGGCCAGCATTTTCAAGTTGTTTGAGGATCTGTACACCATGGTGTGGTTAGGGTTTGTTTGATTGGCTTGGTCCATCTGTGTATTTGTGTTTCCGAGGCATGCATGTTGTTGGATACTTGTTAGTGGTGGTTGCAGTGTTTTACTGAATTTTCTGCTTGGCTTTGGTGATTCTGTTGTCATACTGGATGACTAGTATTGCGTCAGGATGACAAGTGGGGCTTCAGGGTGGCAACCTGAAGGCTCGCCTAGGGCGGGGGCGGGCAGAGGATAAACGTTTTTTTTTAAGGTTATTGGATTGTGGGTAGGAATGGCCTTGGATCTGGGCTGGTAGGTGTCTAGAGTGGGAGTCTAGAGTTTGCCCGTGGCAGGGGCAGACGGAAGGTGATTAGTGTTTATAACGATGGTGCTTGAAGAACGATAGGCAGAGTTCTGGATTTGCATAGCTGTGGGATTTTCATGTAGGATATCCACGGTACTTTGGACCGGGTGTGATGTGTGTTGCTGTTTATGTAATTACATGCTTTGTGAAGTACTTGTTTGTGAGTGTGTTTGGTAAGGAGGGAGATGTGTTGTGAAGTGCTTGTTTAGTCTGATGTGGTTTGTCATGTGATTTATGATGTCACCTGAGCGCCTGTGGAATGTTGATGTACGAGTGGGAGAATGCTGTGGTGAGTGTTCTATGTTGAATCAGTTGGGCCCTCCCTTCCTGGGTGATGGGTTCCGGTGTTATTCATATGTCTTATTCCTGATGTCTTAATCCTGTAATACGTAACTAAAGAACTTGAATTAAACCTAAGAAGAATTAACCCAAAGCGGTGTGGAGATTGCATCATTACAGAAATGCATTTTCTTGGTTACACAAATAGCAATACAGTAGTAAGTCAAGTATTCATGTTTATTTCAGAAATGTACAAAACATTCCATAAAAACTATGCAAGAGATAAAATACATATCAGTGCAAATAACAAGAATAACATCTTTTTAAAAAAATACAAATTACCATCTCATAGGATATTTGGAAAACGCATCACATTATTGTACAGCGAGACCAACTTCTGGGTTGTTTGCAGCACTTCCTTAAATTCCCCTGAACTAGTTGTCACCCAACTAAAACATCCTACAAAACGAGAGGTGTCACCAAGGTACGATGTCTGCGGTTACTAATGTCAATGCAACAGAAAACATTTAACTCAAGTTGTGCAGAGCCCTCGAGCGTGTGTAGAAGCTTCTCTTGCTTTTGAGTTAAATTGTATCGATACCGCTGCCTCATAAGGAGATTGTAAGGTTTGAATTTAGAGTTGTAAGTGCCCGAGTTTACTGAGAATTTTGGAGCCTTGCTTAAAGCCCAGGTTTTTTCTAAGTAACATTAGAAAGGTGATTGGACAGCCACAGATATTGAACTATGGAAGACAGAAATAAGGAAACACATTGCATCTCTGGGTTCAGATATGTATGATAAACAAGGCCAGTTAAATCAGTCCCTACCGAGAATATATAGGACTTCAAAAGTCAAAGAGGAAAATGTTATGCTTATTTGCCTTCCTGCAGACCTGTTTTTCCAACTCCAAGTCTTGGAGGGGAGGTTATCAGACAGGGATGCTCAAATTAAGCACCAACAAGAAGCATGCCAGGAACATGATGAAAAGCTGCCGAGCGCCAAGCAGCTGTGCAATGACAAACCTGCAAGTAAAACTGAAAGGAAGTCAGGTTCCTGCATTGCAACAGCAAACAGTCATTGTTCAAATGCGGCAATCAAGACAGGTCACGATGAGCTGCAAAACCAGATGACACAGTCTCTCCAAGATGCTTGTAATCAGGGCACGGAGGACTAAAAATAAGCGTTTGTGAAAATAGAATGACCGGTCTGCACATAATAATGTCCAACCTTGAGATACTGAAAATACACATTGTGGAATTGCAGCAAGACGATAACAGACTAATACTCAAAGATGTTGAGTCCCAAAGTCAAGTGTAAAACAACAGAGGGTTTAACTCGCACAAGAAGGTGATGTTCTAATTCAGGAGAAACGGCAGCTTATTCAAAAGTTAAATCAGGCACAAGCATATATGGGTGTGGGGTTAGTCCCTTCCCAAGAATGAGCCAAAGTGAACGGTGACCATTTGTGCCTACAAGATCAATTGGAACAAAAAAAGATTGACCTGCAACAGGTAATCCAACCAAGAGTCCTTTGAAAAGGAAATTTAGCATTTTGCCAGTTAAAAAGACATGTTATTTTCCCCAGGCTAAACGCTGGAAGTTAAGTAAGCCAGTTGGTGTCATTTGAAAGAAAAAATAGTTCATTAAAAGTAGAAAACAATTAATTAAATGGAAAAAAAATAAAACCAGGAAATAAGATACCATAAAATGGCCTTACGGCCACCCAGCAGACAACCACAAGAGACAGGTGCTTTAGACTGGGAATATTATTCCTTTGCATTCCACCCACCTAAAACTTCCCATATACGTGCCGAAGAATGAAATATGCCTGACCCCTCTCGGAAACAAGGACATCCCCACCCCCAAATCTTTCTGACCAGGAAGCAGGGAATTTCTCATCAGTTATAGATGACTTGTAACACTAGAACTGCACAACATGATCCTGCAAAGAAATCATTTAGCTCACTTGGCTGAGATAGAAAGACAAAATCATCAGCCCAGGAAGGGCCTTTTTAAGTATCTTACTACTAGGTAGACTGGAAGAATTCTGCTAGGCCATCTAGGGGAAGAGATCGTGTTTATTTTCTACCATCAGAGGAAGACACCCACTATTATCTTACCTCTAAAAAGAGATGCTGGGAAAATAACCCTGATAAGTGGCAATGAAAAGAACAAAGGGAGGAGCTTGTGTCCCATGAATACAGTAGACGTTCCCAAAATCAGTATAGTAGGTAGGGCCCAGTTGACAGCAGAGAATGGGGTTTGAGTAGGAGCTCCGACTCTGAGGGAGAGTGGACTCAAGTTCAAAGATGCAAGAAGGGCAGATTCCAAAAGAGTTTCATCAAAGACCCCATAAAACAAATGAGAGAAATCAAACGCTTTATGACTGTTAGGCAGAATTATATGCAGTACCCTTTGGGAACACCACACACAATTAGGACTACAAGTGACATACAAATTCACCTTTGGTACAAGCCTGTACTACACAGTAAAGTGGTAGCAATGGCTGAGCAGCCAGACTTATCTCAAGAGTAAGTGAACAGTATCGAATAGTTACACAAAGGGCAGCAATTACTATGATTCAAACAAACACTGACTCAAGGTTTCTGAATAAAAGAATATACATTTATTTACACATCAGTTGTATAACATTTCACTAAAGTAAAGCATTTTAAAAATCATACCCTTAATACACCACAGCACTCCCAATAGGTTTCCAGATAAATTAAGCTCACAAATTAAGTGGGAGCAAAATGGCATTGCAGACATTTAAAAGGGAGGGAAAGACAACGTTAGGCAGAAATTGAACAGCACCAACAGGCAAGTAAGCAGGGCAATCTAGAAAGAGGAACTACAGTGATGTAATCAAATCAAAAAGACTTAGCGCAAAGTCAATAGGACAAAAGTCTTTTGCTCAAGATCACACAGCTCAGGGTAGTTTGCGGTTAAGTCTTTGCCAAGAGTTCCGGACGAAGTTGGTTGGCAGAAAAGTAGAGTAGAGAAAGACAAGCCCTCGGATTGGAGAAAGATTTCAAACACTTTCACCGCGGCTGAACGAAACAGACAACCGGATTTGAACAGTACCTTTAAATGGAGAAGAAGCTGTACCTGAGATGGACGTTCCTGGCAGTTCCTGCAGGCTCACAATTCCATTCCTGAAGAGACTGTCAGACGGACATGAAGTGGGAAGACTGGAGGGTCCTGCACAGCCCAGGGAAGAAACCAGCAGCAGAGCAAAGCAACAAATAAAAGGTTCACTCCTTAAAACCCAAGCAGGATCCGACCTTCCTGGCTATCCAGCCCACTGTAGCTCTGTACATCGAATGCAAACTGGTTGGTCCCACCAGCTCAGGGGAAGAAGATTCCTGAAGGATCTTCCCTGTCATCGAAGTTTGAAAATTCGGACCTGCAGAACAGCTTCACCGGGAGGTTCAGTCGTGGTAGTGGTCCTCTTCTTTCAGCTTCTCTTCGGTTCTCTCGATCCAGTGCCGACTCTTCCTTCTCAGTCCCAGAGACCTGCTTTTTATGAAGTTTTCACCCATTCACACAGCCTGGCTGTCAATCACACAGCAGGGTGGCTGTCCTGGCGGGTCAGTCACCACAGCCAATCACACAGAGTGCAACATGGGTCTCCAAGGAGACCCTGTGCAGGGAGTTTCAACCCCCTCCCTCCCATCCTGTCCCCCTCAGACATTCAGGCGTCTAAGGAGGGCTTCTGGACAGAAGCTCGCCAAAGGTTGTAGAACAAAGGAATCAAACCTGGTTTGGCGCGCATAGTAAAACACGAGAAAGACTTTTCCAAAAAGAAATGGCGAATGAACCCAGCCGGAACCATATAAAAGTAAATGTGGTCCAGCGGGTTTAAGTTCGAGGCTACTAAGATAGCCTAAAACAATACCAAGGCTATTTAAAATAACCATGGTAGGAAAAATAGGGTAGATACCACTGCCACCAGCCAAATCTTAATGAAAAGGGAACGAAATAATGTTCCATGAGAAACAGACAAAAAGGGATAACTATTAACCCTTTCCAGTACTCTATGTAAGATAGTTTGTACTGGGTCTGTGATTTAAGAAAGGACTAATAGTGTCAATGGCAAATTTACATGTTCTGGGAGACAGTAGTTAGTCCCAGAATATGGAGTCGGGAAGTCTAAAAGACAACCCTGTGTCACTGCACTGAAGGTGCTGTGTAACACACAGTAAAAAGATGATGCCTATGGAGTAGGGGAAGCTCCACAGTCTATGAACACAAAAATGTTAAACACACACAGCTAAACACTTGTAAGAGTGGGGAAAAAAGGCTTACACTCTTACCAGGTGAAAAAATAAATCCTAGAAATCCAGCAAAGCTGCTGAGGGACTCAGTAGGTAAGGAAAATTAGCCAGTCTAGAGAATTCTCCCTAACAATGACCCCTTATCACAAAAGTGATAAATATTCTGTGTGTGTACATTTAGAGTTACATTAACAGATGAAGTCCTCATTTGGAATAAGGAGTGACCTCAAAAACAAGCAGTATGTAAAATGGACCTTCTCTCCTGCGTTCCAGCTTCTTTGCAGGGATGGAGGACCACAACCACCATAAATGGTTTAGATACAAAGTGGCAATTTCTACACCCAGAAACCCCAAGAGGACTGCAATATGGTAAGTGGCCAGGACCAATCTCCAAGAGAATTTGCCCAGGAATTGAAGTGGGCACTTGCAGACCTCTTGGTGGGTAAATACGAACTTTAGAGAGTGCATTACAGCTTAATTTTGCTCTCTTCCAAAATACATGGTCACCCAATTAGTGAGGGTCTTCAATATTCAAACATTTTTGAATGGTCGATTTAGAAACTACAAGGTTTCAAACTATGAGGTCCAAATGCCAACACAATACAAAAACAGCCTAAAAACTTCTGAAGCAACTACAACCTACCACCGCAAAAGAGGCAAAGGTAAAGACCGCTCCTCATTTGGATCTGGAGTCAGAGGGGATTGAAAAAGAGTCCTCCTAATACCAAACAGAATGAGCAACAGCAGTGGCCGTCTGCTTACTCCCAATCGAGTGATGCTCAACCCTCGTTCCAAAACACAAACCCATCTGACACCAGTACATATAGAAGTCCACGGTACATGGGTTCTAGACCAATAGGGGGCTACAGGCACTTCCCCACAACAGCTGGGAATCAAAAACAAGGAACAGTTACCCCGGGAAATCATAACCAGAATTTCTTGTGCAAAAGAAATTCAGCAGTCCCCTCTGGATCTGAATTCACAAAATACTTACCAATGTAATCCAAATTTCCAAAACAACTTTCCACTTCCTCCTAGATTGCAGGTCAGTAGAGCCCAGAATCAAGGGGAGAGGAGCCCCAGAAATGAAGGTTACACCAGTCGAGTAATTTTAGACAATACTCAAGTTACCGTGGTAGAAGGGATAGTTACCTTTCCTGGGAGCAACAGAGATATTAGCAAAGACCTCTCTATACCTTTGAGGGAGGAGACAAGATCTCTCAATTTGAGCAACAGGTCAGGCAGGAACATTGGACAGATATTGAGGGCCCAACAGAACCCACAGACTGCCAGCAATTCCCAAAATACACCAACAGGTGTCCCGGGGAGACAATGACAAGAGGCAATCAATTTTGATAACAGTGTCCCCAGTGGAAATGGAAACATGGGGTATGGAGAACATGGTATGCCAATCCTTATAGGAATCCTTCCTGACCCATAAAATACTCCTAAATTAAATAAAGAAATGCAAGAAACTAGTAACGCTAACGGTTTCCGCTGGGAACTAGAACCAAAAAAGAAAAGTAGTGATATTCCAAGAAAATAAAAATAGTGACAATTGAGGGAGGAAAACACAGAAAATAAGTTCTCTTTCAGAGATGGTATGACACCTCCTAAAGAAAAGTGGGTCAAAATAGAATACTCAGAATCTGATGGAATCAAAATGGAGAGCGAGAAGTGCGAAGAAACCCCTAGTCACGAAAGCCAATCCAACAAAAAAGCAGAATTATAAACTCAGAAAGTCCCCAAATAGCAGAGGTACTCTCCCTCCTAAAGATTCTGAGGATTTGACTCTGAAAAGGAGAAGACAATATAGAGTCTGTGGAATGGGGTGGGGAGGTTACACCTACTGCGTGCATTGTATCCAAATGCGTGTTTCTTCCGACAGGTGGCCAAGTGCATACATGATGGGGAACCAAGGTCCTGTTCACAAAATGAACGATATAAAGAAAATTCTTTCCAAGCTGTACAATATCTCAAACTTGATTTATAACTACAGTCTAAAGAAGGTACATTCAATGTACTTCTCCAGATACAAGGTTGGTGTGATTTATCAGCTCTGCTAGACAAGGTCACAGATGGCCTCGATTTCAAAACAACTCTGCGTAGAAAGACGGAAGAGTCATAAAAATCTCTTAAACTTCTTCTAACGGAACTTCAACATTTTGACAGAAAGGACATTTCCATTAATAGGATTGCAGATCTGGAAATCAAAATTGTGTGACACCGTCTGAAACAGCTGGTGATCGTTGTGGCTCCAGATGTCACATCCCGTTTACTGGGTAATGATTTCTTTTGGAGGCCTTCTCCGATTGACTGCATGAGCCAGGTTCTCCGGACCCAAACACACCATCAATCAAGCTGAACAGTCACCTGATTGAATGATACCCAAACCAAATTTCATTTTCGGAGCAACCAGTTTCCAGAGAGCACTATAATCTCAGTAGGTGAACAGGGTGGTAAGAGACCCTTGCATCCCATTTCCTACGTTGGAAGTGGATACGTTGGATTTATTTAGTGTCCACCTCAGTGTAGAACTTCAAAATTCTCCAGTCCAGAAAAGTATATTCACAATTTGACCAATGTTCAGAGGAAGGGCGCACACACATTCTTCCCATTCAGATAAATGGAGGCTAAGAGTCTGTGCTCACCAGAGCGTATAACAATGGAGAAAACTTCATGAGTAAAGCACGGTTTCCACAACTCAAAAAAGATTGGACTTTAATTGACAAATAAAATGAGAAGTTGGTCTGGAAAAAAAATCGATTCAATACATACTACCTAGCAGGTGCATGTTAAACATTTCAATTGATAAGCATAGTTGTTGGATCATTAGAGACGTCACATATGAATATTATCTGTAAAGCCATTTTCTCCATTGATTTGCAATTAATCTGGATTTTATTAATAATACAGTTTGGTTAAGACTGGGGGTAACCCAATGGGCTTTGACAATGTTGAGAAGGCATTTTGCTCAGCACAACTGTTGCCCTATGCTCAGTGGTGTAACACAGAATGTGGGGCCCCCACTGGGAGCTCTGCCGATGGGGCCCCCACCCAAGAAGCACAGGTTTGGCGTCATGTGCCTGCGTCAGACCTTGGCCACCAGACATGCACACTCTGCATGATGGTCATACTGTCCCTGGGAGGCATCGATCGTGGCACTAATCAAAATATCTGAGTACATCTTTCAGCATAAAAACTAGGGGATGGCAGCTGGCATCCAAATGTACCAGCCAGCTCTGTATGTGTGGCCAGTAAAAATATGTCAGTGCAGCAGTGGAGGTTCGGCGTCTTCTGAGGAGGCACTGGCATTGTACATTTTTCAAAGTGAGTGGTGATAGGTGAATACGCTTAGAGGAGGGGCATCAACATCTCCCACGAATGCCAATGAACAAGCGTAATAAGGGAGCAGCAAGTAAGGAAGGTGGTATGGTAGGGGTGTCTCCCAAGCAAAGTAGTGCCACATTTCATGGCAATACTGTTGAGAAGAATGGGACAAAAAGCCATACGATTAATGATTGATTCTCTAGGATAGCAAATGAAGCACAATACCAGAGATGGAAGGTCACCAACAGTACATGGGAGCATTTTACAACATTGTCACTTTCAGGAAGCTTCTACCCCGATCCATCTAGACCACTCTACATCACTTTCATGAAACTGCGGAAGCAATCTGCCCAGGATGGGCTCTGCCAATCACTTTCATGCACTTGCAGCCACATGCAGCCACATGCTTGCCAGTACTGCGATTCCTTCCGCAGCTTCGTAAGAGATTTGCAATCTATGCCTGCAGCGGTCAGTGAGAGTCACTTATTTTTCCTATCCTTCATTTTGATCGACATGCTATGGGGGTGCAGACTTGTTTACTTGGCGGGTTGAGGGATGGCCACTTAATTTCACGTAAGGATGTATGGGGCTCCTCCTTGGCAATTAGCAATGTGTGCTGACCACCAATTCAATGGCCATCATGTTCTCCTCAGAAATGAAGAGCACAGTTGGCCGGACTAAGCTGTGACCTGCAAGATCACAAATCGGAGAGCTTAACATGCTGGGCACGCATGCCATCATTCAGAAGCAAAAGAGCATGTGCTCACAAACCGATAGAAACACGTGGGCCACTTTGATTCAGTTTCATAGCACGCATTTTCAGAGCTCACAAGTTGCCCAAAGCCATGCTTGGGGGGGCTACTTGCACCTGGTTATGTGTTAGAATTCTGGGTCTTGCAATCTTAAAGTTAAAAAAAGGCACAAGCACAACTAATGTCCCAGAATCAAAACAAAAAGGAGTACAGGGTGGCCTTCTGTCCAATAGGAAACTTGAAGACACTGCAATTTCATTGCTTTCTTTACTTGTAGAGAAGTTCGAAAATGTGTGCTGTGATCGACAGAGCAGGCATCAGAGGCACTAGGCCTGAAAAAAAGGGGAGGGCTCAAACTAACGTCATGACGAGTGACCGGGAGTGAACGGATGGCTCATTTGGTAGATTCACACAACAAATAGGCATTTGCCTCTCACAAGGTTAAATACCTGAACTTATCACGTGAGAGAAGTCTTCCAGCAATTGCACTTGCCCCACATCTGCAGCCCATTAGCTGGAAATCAAACAAATGCATCTGGCGAAGGAGTGGAGTGTGGCAGCAAATAACACACACACACACACACACTGAAACTGCACTATACACACTGCTAGCAACCAGGGTTGGACTGGCGGCATCGGGCCATCGGCTGATGACCTTTGGGACCTGGGGGCCAGTTTTGACCTGAGGTGGGCCGGTTTTTTATTTATTAAGTGTTTGTTTATTTTGACGGCGCTGCTCTCTGCGCGCACGGTGCATCATCTCCTGTGCCGTGCCTCGTCTCGGGAGCCGGGCCGAAAAGGAAACAAATACAACAATTTAAAATTGGAAATGAAACTGACACGCTAACGCTGTCAGCCTGTCACGCACGCCTCACCCTCTCACTCACTCCCAGCCAGGGGGAGCCTACCTAAGCCAGCGGCTCAGCCTGGAGCTGCCGCCGGTCCTCCTGACCTGGAGAGAGTGAAGCGAGCATATTCATCAAAGCAAGGTAACAACACACACATTGTTGTTACCTTGCTTTGATGATTTGCAATACATGATGCATCATGCATATGAGAGGGGCGAGGGCTGGCGGCGCAGCGGCCCCCCCACCCCACATGAGAAGTTGAACTGTGTAATACACACAATACAATTTACAAACACCAGCGGGGCCCGCGGGGGTGGTCTGTAGACTGCAGCATGCCAGCACACAGCAGGAGGTTGGCTGAGCTGCCCGCTCCGGCTCCTCTGCCTGCAGGGCTGGGGCCTGGCTGCCGGCCCAGGGTGGGGCTGCTCAAGAGTTCACACACAACAAGTTGCTTTCAACTTTCAGGAAGTATCAACAACGATTTTTTTGCCCTGCAAAGTTGAAAGCAACTTGTGTGCCTGTGGGTGGGGTCTGGCTGGGGCCGCGGGGCGGTGAGGACAGACTCTGTGCTGCCACAATCTTGGAGTTAGAGAGTCATGGACATGTGGGTGAGACACTCTCTCTGATATAATGGTGGGCATCTTCTGACCCTGACATTTTTGGCCACGAGTCGACGAGGCAGGGAACAGGCCAGCCCACACTAGTCAGCCAGCTCAGTGCCTGGCCATTGCCCAAGACTGATGACTCACAGCCAGCCCAGCAGCAGCAGCAGGCAGCTTAGCGTGGGAATCCCAGTGCCTTGTCCTCCCCCCTCCTCCATGCCTGGCCCCTCACTCCCCCCCCTCTCCTCCCCTCATGCAACCCGGCATATGTCATACATCACATGTTGGAAAAAACAACTCAGACACTTTGTAAAGTTGGAAGATTAAAATGCCTCAGCAGCTTTATTTTGCATAAAGTCTTGGAGTTATCTTACAGGCGATCCGTAATTCACCACCACAGGTATACTACTCTGTGTGCGGCTACCTAGGTATCCCTTGCCCTCCCCCCCTCTCCCTTACCGTCCTCGTCCGGTGGACGCCTCAGGTTGAGCCCGGCCCTTGCTAATAACCTCTCTCTACCCCCGGCCGTTTGTAGATTTCCCAATACAGAGTTTTTCCATATGCCCCCCCTTTTGCTCTAGGTCTTTGTTGGGAATGCCCTGCCCCCCCCCACCTACCCTGACACTTACCCCGTGTCCTGGGTCTGGGTCTAGATAAAACCGGCAGCCACGCGGTGCCTCGCTAGTATTCAGGTTCCTATACCGGCACCACCACAAGTGCCCCAACGTTACACATATCCCACATCCGTTGTTAAGGCCGACACCGCCCTCCGGTGCCGGCCCACACCTTTCTGCCTGCCTATATGGTCATCGCTTTGCGATGCCCGTCTATTTTGAGTCGTTTCTACTCTACTCTGTCCCCCCTTCGTCCCCCGATTGCCGCTTGTACTGGAAGCCCAATCCTATCTATGCTGCCCCCCATGTCTCCCTTCCGTCTTGCCGAGCCTCTGAGAACTTCCCAGTCCCTCTCCCCAAAGGACTCCCTGTGAAGTTTGACCCAGTGCCCCCCTGCCATAGTAATATCTCTTCCGGGTACCCTATCCCTTCACCTTCCTTCCTTTCCAAAGCTTGCTCCTCGACTCACCAGGTCCCCAGTTTTTTGGGTCCCGCCAAACCCCCCCTCCCTGTCGTTTCTGCCCCTCCATATCCTAGCTCCATTTCCCCCCAGAGGCAGACTTCCCAGCCCTGTTCTTCCGTACCCCGTCTCCTGTCCCCCCAGCTTTTGGTCCTTGCCCCCCCCTTTCCTTCCTTTCCTTGGGACTGGCTTCCTCCCCCCTGTTCCCTCTATTCGCCTTGCCGCCCTGTCTTGGATCCCCCACCTCCCTCCCCCTCGTTCCCCACTCCTTCCGTGAAGACTTCCCCTTGCTGTTATTTTGTCACCGTTACCTGACCCCTCCATTGTCTCCTCTTGTTCCCCCCCGACCAACTTCCCTTGATGGCCTTGTTTGTGAGTTTGTTATTCGTCCCCCCCCCTGCAATTTTGGGCTTGGAATTGGCTCCCAAGTCCCCTACGTCCCTCCCCTTTTTTCCCCAGGGCCTCCCCCGAGCCTATTACTCTTGGGGCGCCGTAAATCTAATCTGTTGGCTGGTCATTCCCCTATGGGTCTGCCAGTGCTTCGTTAAAGGGATTGACCTGTGACACCTCCAAGACTCTCTGCTGGCTGCCGGCGGCAGAGAGTTCCCCCCAGCCTGCATAGGGCACTCTCATCCTAGTATTCGTTTTGCTTTAGCATGCCCCCGCGCCTCCACCTCTGCTCATTCGTGTGTATGTTTGGGAGATGGGGGGTGGTAAGAGGAGGAATTGCCTCCCCTTTACCTCCTACCCCCCACCCACGCCCTTTCAATCAGTACCCCCTCATGTGCATCATCTGCGCTCTAACCCTTGCAACCCCCAATTCACAGTGTCCGGTACTGCCTCCCTTGCTCCCCGTTGCACCGGACCGAGCACCCCACTCCCCAGCAACTCTCTGCTTAGGGTGTGGGGGCTCAAAGCGAATGTGTGATGCTTTGTGTTACCATCCGGGGCCTGCTGCCCAGGTCCCTCATAGGGATGTAACGGTATGACGTTTAAAATACCGTGAACCCCTTAATTGAACAATAATAACCGTCCCGTTGATTATACCGTTATACCGTTCATACAGTTAAGTGAGCTTTTCAATCTGATTTGGAAAGGCTGCAGTAAGCACGTGCTGCCCAGTCTTGTCTTCCCCTGTTGGATGTGCTGCCTGCCAAGTAGTTTTAGTTGGCGCAGTTTATAATGCCATTCCATACCCCACCCGTGCCGGACACGAAATCAATATGTTAGCAATAGGAAGAATAAATACTGTGCCAAGAGTCCCCCTTTTTTAGGAGGGGGATTACCTCTTGTAGCGTGGTCATACGAAATTTTTGGGGCTTGACATACTTGTTGGCATGCCGTAAGTCCAATACTGGGCGCATTGTCAAATCTTTCTTTGGCACCTTTGCTTAAACAAAACGTGGCGCGGCGGCCATCACAATAGAAACCACATGCTGCATTCCTCCACTCATAATTAATATATTGATGTTCCCCGCACCTCCTTGCAAACTTAATCTAACACCCTGGTCCCTGCCGCCTCCCCCCCAGCTGTATTACTGTATTTACTTAAATAAACGTATCATAGTCCCAGAGGACCAATAGGAGGAGAATACGATACTGCCGGGTCGCAGGTGCTCGCGCTGGACCTTCCTTTGAAGTACGATTACTTCATGATGAACGACTTTATAGAAGTTACATTAGCGAATGATCAAAGATCTATTAACCATAGATGCCACGAATAAATATGCGATGCCCTTGCATATAGTTTGCTTGCACATTGATTAGCGTCCTTACCATGTGGATTTATAGTGGATTGGAAATTAGTTCCAGTGAATTCTCTACTGCCCCCTTCAGGCGATGCCTCTCCATTACTTACTTGTTGGTTTATTTGAACTGTCTTGCCCAACAGATCATGCTTGGATGTGTTATTGGTGCTCTACCCTTGCCCCCCCCAATTCGCGGTGTCCAGTTCTGTATCCCTTACTATTGTGCCCCCCTTACTCACTGTTTCGCCGGGCCTAGCACCCCAATCCCCAGCCACTCTCTGCACGGGGTGAGGGGGCTCGAAGCGAATGTGTGGTGCTCCGTGTGGTCTTACTCCCAACACTGGTCAAAACTATTAGCCGCACAGTGAAGTAACTCGTCATCAGTGCCATGGAAGTGGTTTAAAGTTGAATTCATATATAAAGAAATTGCGCCGTTTTAAAATATTATTTTGGACATTTCCTTTGTTTGGAGGTCAACCTAATTCAGTCGTAACACTTACCCACAAGGCATTGCAAGCTCTTTGTCCCCCCACCTCTTACCCTCGTCTTCCCCCATGACATAACATTTTCCTATCCTACAACGCCACGCGCCCCCTGAATGAGCTCCATGACAAGTAATTCACCACAAGCCCTGCACTGCGCCGAGTTTGAAAATTTGAATTCTCGTACTCCCTCTAGCTGATGCTGCCTTGAGGACCCCCTTCTGTCCTTGCATGCAACTACCAGCCTCTTCCTCAGCCTATGCATCCGAAGCCACAAGATCCTTGTAGCCACTCCAACAAGGTCCCCCCCCCCATGTTTTGCAATCCCCACTTCCCCCCACATTTTACCCCAAATGCGATAACAGCCGCCCCTCTATTCACCATTCCGTCTTTGGGCCCTCTGCTAGCGCCGCATCAACGTCTTGTACCCGCCATTTGACCTATAGCTCTACTCAAATTGGGAATTCTTGGTATCCTGGCATTCCTAAATTAAAGAATGGCGCATCCTAATCTTTAATACAACTATTGTGCGCCCATAATATCATACTTAAATGCTGCATTTATTCAAACCTACGAAAATGTGGCGCTGCAGCCTAAAACCGTGAAAACATGCCGCCCCTACTCGACTTTAGTACCTGTGGCGCGGCGGCCATTGGTTTGGGCTTGTGAAAGAAACAACATGCTAGATCCCCCCAGTAACTTCCCTCCAACACACAATTAAAACACGTGGCGCGGCGGCCAGCCATCGCCATTGAAAAGAACGTGCGTGTTGCACTCCCTCCGCACGAACATACTGGCTTTGCTTTAAACGCATGGCGCGGCGGCCATAGAAATTGGAAAACAACCTGCTGCATTCATCCACCACCGGAATACCATGCTTTGGCTTAGTCGCACGTGGCACGGCTGCCCTCGCAATAACAACAACATATCACATACCTCCAACGCATAGTTAAAGTTACCGCCTACAAGGGGGCCCGCCCGTACGCACGGACTATGAAACATATTCCTGACGGGGGGGGTGGCCGAGTATAGCCTAGGTCGTGTGAGTCTGATGCATGTAACATATTGTTGCCACCACTTTGTTACCCCGGTGAGCGACCATGGAACAAGATTGCCTAAACAATAGCTCCCCACTATCCTGGTCTGCCCATAGCCCCCGTGTATGTCCAATCCTCTGATTTTTTACTTTCACTTATGCTTACACAATAGCAAGCAGCAAAGCAGCCGCCTTCACCGCTGAATGTCCTGCCCTGCCGATACCGCCCTCCATGTACAACGACCGACTTTGATCCTCCGGACATCCGATACGCCTGATGCGACTGCGGTACCCGTACCCTCCACAACACGTTAATGCTCACGCACACACGCGTCTATCTTGGTATTACCAATGCCGCCCTCTGTTCTACCCGGTACCCTTCTATTTGATCCCCCCCACAGCCTTTTTGCAATCCGACCCACTGTACTACAAATTCCATAATCCTTTTCACATACTGGCCCCTCTGGTCACTGGGTTAAACTGTCCCCTTGTCCCCGCCTTTACACCGTGATGCCCCCACCGATACCCCTCCCTCTCCTTGCTTCGCAGCCGTCTTGCTACCTTGCACATTAGCCAGCTCTCCCCGCCACCCACGACGCGCTGCGGTCCGTCCTAATGGCCGACAGGGCTAGCACGAAGCTAAAATTCCTATGCGTTACCTTATCACCCCCGACCGGAACTGACAACAGCTGCCATGGAACTCTTGGAGCAACCTTCCTTGCACCGACTGGTCACCTTCCTCCGGATCTGGCCGGAACCTGTGCTACGGGACAAGAAGGGGGAGGGTTGCCTCCCCTGCCTGTGCCCCCCAACTTCACCATCCTGCAGTCCCTGCACCCAGGCACTCTGCGCCCTCCTAACCATTGGGTCAGACTGCCCCCCGGCACCGTGGTGATCTACTCCCCCGACCGACGCTGAAATAACCGCCCGTCTGTGGCATCCCCCATGCACCGTGTAAATGGAGCTTCCTGCAGTGGAAACCCCCGCTCCGCCCGCGACCGTCCGCAATCCCGACCACAAATCACCCTTGGCCTTGTCCCCTGGTTTTTTTTTTTTTCCTCCTTGCATTCGCTAACCTCACCACCTGCATCTACCGGCACAACGTTAGTAGCCCGAGGCCTAAGTCCGCCCCCATGCATCAACTACATATCCTCTGCATCACATGCACCTATTCCCCATATTCATTACCGCCGCCCGCAAGGCTGTTCCCTAAGGCAGTACCCTCACCGACCCTACTACTCGACCCACCGCCGACTTCTTTAAATACCCGGCGTCCAGCCGCACAACAAACACCCGCGAACCCCCATACCTTTTTTACCTCCATCCAAGGCCGTACCTTTTCTTCCACTGTTCCGTGACACAAAACCCCCCGGCTAGAACGGGGCCTCTTTCCGGAACAAAGAAACTGCCCCTGCACACTGGAAAGTCTCCTCCAGACTCCTTGGACACGCCACACCACGATATCCACTCTGCAACAGAATAGGCCACCCACTGGAAACTTTCCTCCTTGCACTCCTGCAACAAAACAAAAACACGATCCGGTGAGGCAGGAAACCGAGGGAGAATGTGATGGGGTCTAGAAAAACCCGTGCCTTTATGGGGCCTGCTTCTCCCTCGGTTCCCTGCCCCTCACGTTTCGCGCGCTCCCGTCTTCTTCCGGGGGCGGGCTAACATGTCCCCGCCCATCCCATCCCTGCCCCCTGACCTGTTTGAGTCGTGGGGGGAGGAGGTAGGCTGGGCAACCCCCACTAAGGGGCAGCGCCCGCCATGCCACCTTCGCTGGCGCGTTCGCCCGCCAGAGTGGCCGCGGCACCTATAGAGCCAGCAGCCTGCCCTGACCCCTGACCCCTGAGCCTGGCCCAGGCCCCAGCAGCAGCAGACTCTCTGACCCCGGTAAGGAGAGCTGCATCATGGGGTGTGTGATTTGTCCACCGTCCATATGGTCACAATGATGATTTCTGGTCTTCGTCTCTGCCTCTCTCTCTATACCCTATTTCTCTATCCCTTGCTCTTCTCTCCCTCGTTCACTTTCTCGCCCTCTCTCACTCAGCTTCTCTCTTTCTCCCTTGCCTCCTCTCCCTCTCTCTCTCTCCCACCGCCCTTTCTCCCCATCTTTCTCTCCTCTTTCTCACTCTCTTCCTGCTGGGTTCTGGTCCTCGTACTTCCCTTCCTACGCCCTTGGCGGACAGTACTCTCTGCACATCGTGTACGGCCCTGGCTGTCGCTGTTAAAGAGTGAACCAATGTCCATGTAATGGGACCCGGGCCATGGCCGCGGGCGCCATGCCAGCCCCTCATCCACCCATACATGGCAGTGCAGAGGGAGGCGGCAGACCCGGGTGAGGGGCCGGGCGGGGAGAGGAAATGCAAGGGGTGCATTCGGGGTGGGACGGATCAATAGCACTTTCCATCTCGGTATCAGTCGATCTACGCCTCTCTGCCCCTGCAGTCTCGTCGTTCTCTCCCTCACTGTCTCCCTTGTAACGATTCCTCTCACTCTAGTCTGCATCTGCCCCATGTTTGTCTCCCCCTGGTTACTTCTGTCCCTGCCTCTGGCTGAATGACAGCCCCTCTCCTCTCTGTGTTTAGTTGCCTGTGTATATGTCCCAGTCTGCTCCTTTCCCCGGCCTGTCACTATGCGAGTGACATCCTTCATCAGCCATGCATCTCCCTCTGCCCGGAGCTCTCCACTCATGATGATGTAGGATGGGGGAAATCCAGCACCGCCCCTCCGCTCCCTGTGCACACTTCAGTGTAAGTAACTTGCCTGGTATGCTTTCATGTACTGGCTCTTGCCTCAGTTTGTTTAAGTGCCCCCCCCTCCAACTCTCCCAGGTGTGCAGAACACCACATGCCACCACATGCGTGCTGCGTAACCGCACAATCGGATGAGAAATGCATTTGCCAATGCCTGCACTTGCTTGGATCGGGATGTAGGGCTGGTAACTCCACATCCCGCATTACCGCAAGCTTTACAGTGTCTGAAACATTGCTGGGAGAAAACGCATTGCCCTGCACCCGCCTACCTCAATGGCCAGCAGCCGCTCATGGATCTGAACGCCAACAATGTTATGTACTCTAGAAAAAGAATGCGCTTTTATACAAAAAAGCAAACTGGCTAATTGTCTAGTGTCAAAATCCATGTTGGGAATTAACATGGAAGTCTTTCGGGAATATGTATGCTACAGTATTTTATGTATAGGCAACTATATCCAGTCGACCCACTCTGCCTGGCTTGCCATGTGTGCAATGTTTTGCCCTTCCCCTGCCAGCTATCTTCTCCCGGCTTCTGAGTCCAGAGCCCCAGCCCTTTAGCTGAGAGTGTCCGGCAGAGGCCGTCGCTATCAGCAGCAGCAGAGCAGCAGGACAGCACTCCCGTCCCAGCCATTAAGCTAAGTGAACGCAGAAAAGGGTCAAGCAACATCGCAAAACTATAAGAAGCATTCGGGAAAGATGTTTTATACAAGATCAGATGTCCTTTATTTCTGGTCGAGGGATGGCAGTACGGTTGGAGTGTTGTTGGGCCGCCTTCCCAGTGTTGTGAAAAGTATTTATTGACTTGAACACACACAGCTGGTTTATAATAGCAACATATCTACCTTGTTATGCTTATTTCCTTGTAACTCTTAGTTTTGTTATGCCATGTGCATTCTGGAAATAGAAATAGAAATCTTTAGCACATGGATATGCAACCTTTTGCTCTCCAGATATATTAGACTACAACTCCCATCAGCCTTAGCCAGTATAGTTAACAGTGAGAACTCAGGGTGGTTGTAGTCCAAAACATCTGGAGAGACATAGGTTGCTCTACCACCACCCTATCCCAACTCTCTTTATCCCCACCTACCCTACCCCACTCTCCTGACCCCACTGTCCCTAACCCCACTCTGTCTATCCCCACTCTCTCTACCCTTAAGTATCCACCTTTCCTCCACTCTCTGTACCCCAATCTCTAACCTCAATCAACCCACTCTACCCCCGTTATCTCTACTTCCACTAACCCCCACTCTCTACTCCCCACCCCCACTCTCTCTACATATTACATAATTGCAAAATCCGGACATAATCGACCTGGTTGCACATAAAAGTGCATTGTTGTAGGAACTCTTGATTGAGTGATTTCAGGAGCTGTGGATCCTGTCACAGAACTGTATGCAAAGATATGTTATTTTATGAGTTGTGTTGTTATTGTGTCATTTTCTGGCTGTACTGCTCATTAAATGCAACTCTATTTTCATTACTGGCGTCAACGAGTAGACATGCTTCGAGTCTGGTTCTGCAAAATAAGTATTTTACTATGTGATGTGATGATGATTTTTTTTTTTAAGAGCAAAAGGAATGTATCACTTTCTCAAGCGTTTACACAAAACATAAGTAGCCTTTTCTGTTAAGTCATGAATTGACGCGATTCAGGGATGATGGTTTGAGGGCCACTTTTTGAGGTGAGGGGTGGGCCACTTTTTGTTGGGGTTCTTGGCCTATTTCTTGTCCAAGTCCGACCCTGCTAGCAACACACAGCTAATGGAACCTGCAATATACACGCTGCTAGCCACACACAGCTAATGGACGGTGCATTGTACACACTGCTAGCAAGACACAGCTAAAGGAACCTGCAATATACACACTACTAGCCACACACAGCTAATGGAACCTGCAATATACACGCTGCTAGCAATACACACAGCTACTGGAACCTGCAATATACACGCTGCTAGAATCACAGAGCTAATGGAACCTGCAATATACACACTGCTAGCCACACACAGCTAATGGATGCTGCAATACACACACTGCTAGCCACACACTGCTAATGGAACCTGCAATATGCACGCTGCTAGAAAAACACAGCTAATGGACCAAGTAATATACACACTGCTAGCCACACACTGCTAATGGAACCTGCAATGTGCACACTGCTAGCAACACACAGCTAATGGAACCTGTAATATACACACTGCTAGCAACACACACAGCTAAAGGAAACTTCCAATATACACACTGCTGGCAACACACAGCCAATGGTACCTGTAATATACACACTGCTAGCCACACACAGCTAATGGAACCTGCATTATGTACAATGCTAGCAACACACAGCTGATGGAACCTGCAATATACACACTGCTAGACACACACAGCTAATGGAACATGCAATAAACACACTGCTAGCAACACACAGCTAATTGAACCTGCAATATACACAGTGCTAGCCACACACAGCTAATGGAACCTGTAATATACACACTGCTAGCAACACACAGCTAATGGAACCTGCAATATACACACTGTTAGCCACACACAGCTAATGGAACCTGCAATAAACACGCTGCTAGCCACACACAGCTAATGGAACCTGCAATATACACGCTGCTAGCAACACACAGCTAATGAAACCTGCAACATACACACTGCTAGCAACATGGAACCTGCAATATGCACACTGCTAGCCACACACAGCTAATGGAACGTGCATTGTACACACTGCTAGCAAGACACAGCTAAAGGAACCTGCAATATACACACTGCTAGTAACACACAGCTAATGGAACCTGCAATATACATGCTGCTAGCAACACACAGCTAATGGAACCTGTAATATACACACTGCTAGCAACACACACAGCTAAAGGAAACTTGCAATATACACACTACTGGCAACACACAGCCAATGGAACCTGTAATACACACTGCTAGCCACACAATGCTAATGGAACCGGCATTATGTACAATGCTAGCAACACACAGCTAATGGAACCTGCAATATATACACTGCTAGCCACACACAGCTAATGGAACCAGCAATATGCACACTGCTAGCAACACACAGCGAATGGAACCTGTAATATACACACTGCTTGCAACACGCAGCTAATGGAACCTGCAATATACACACTGCTAGCCACACACAGCTAATGGAACCTGCAATAAACACGCTGCTAGCCACACACGGCTAATGGAACCTGCAATATACACGCTGCTAGCAACACACAGCTAATGAAACCTGCAACATACACACTGCTAGAAACATGGAACCTGCAATATGCACACTGCTAGCCACACACAGCTAATGGAACGGGCATTGTACACACTGCTAGCAAGACACAGCTAAAGGAACCTGCAATATACACACTGCTAGAAACACACAGCTAATGGAACCTGCAATATACACGCTGCTAGCAACACACAGCTAATGGAACCTGTAATATACACACTGCTAGCAACACACACAGCTAAAGGAAACTTGCAATATACACACTGCTGGCAAAACACAGCCAATGGAACCTGTAATATACACACTGCTAGCCACACACAGCTAATGGAACCTGCATTATGCACAATGCTAGCAACACACAGCTAATGGAACCTGCAATATACACACTGCTAGCCACACACAGCTAATGGATGCTGCAATACACACACTGCTAGCCACACACTGCTAATGGAACCTGCAATATGCACGCTGCTAGAAAAACACAGCTAATGGACCAAGTAATATACACACTGCTAGCCACACACTGCTAATGGAACCTGCAATGTGCACACTGCTAGCAACACACAGCTAATGGAACCTGTAATATACACACTGCTAGCAACACACACAGCTAAAGGAAACTTCCAATATACACACTGCTGGCAACACACAGCCAATGGTACCTGTAATATACACACTGCTAGCCACACACAGCTAATGGAACCTGCATTATGTACAATGCTAGCAACACACAGCTAATGGAACCTGCAATATACACACTGCTAGACACACACAGCTAATGGAACATGCAATAAACACACTGCTAGCAACACACAGCTAATTGAACCTGCAATATACACAGTGCTAGCCACACACAGCTAATGGAACCTGTAATATACACACTGCTAGCAACACACAGCTAATGGAACCTGCAATATACACACTGTTAGCCACACACAGCTAATGGAACCTGCAATAAACACGCTGCTAGCCACACACAGCTAATGGAACCTGCAATATACACGCTGCTAGCAACACACAGCTAATGAAACCTGCAACATACACACTGCTAGCAACATGGAACCTGCAATATGCACACTGCTAGCCACACACAGCTAATGGAACGTGCATTGTACACACTGCTAGCAAGACACAGCTAAAGGAACCTGCAATATACACACTGCTAGTAACACACAGCTAATGGAACCTGCAATATACATGCTGCTAGCAACACACAGCTAATGGAACCTGTAATATACACACTGCTAGCAACACACACAGCTAAAGGAAACTTGCAATATACACACTACTGGCAACACACAGCCAATGGAACCTGTAATACACACTGCTAGCCACACAATGCTAATGGAACCGGCATTATGTACAATGCTAGCAACACACAGCTAATGGAACCTGCAATATATACACTGCTAGCCACACACAGCTAATGGAACCAGCAATATGCACACTGCTAGCAACACACAGCGAATGGAACCTGTAATATACACACTGCTTGCAACACGCAGCTAATGGAACCTGCAATATACACACTGCTAGCCACACACAGCTAATGGAACCTGCAATAAACACGCTGCTAGCCACACACGGCTAATGGAACCTGCAATATACACGCTGCTAGCAACACACAGCTAATGAAACCTGCAACATACACACTGCTAGAAACATGGAACCTGCAATATGCACACTGCTAGCCACACACAGCTAATGGAACGGGCATTGTACACACTGCTAGCAAGACACAGCTAAAGGAACCTGCAATATACACACTGCTAGAAACACACAGCTAATGGAACCTGCAATATACACGCTGCTAGCAACACACAGCTAATGGAACCTGTAATATACACACTGCTAGCAACACACACAGCTAAAGGAAACTTGCAATATACACACTGCTGGCAAAACACAGCCAATGGAACCTGTAATATACACACTGCTAGCCACACACAGCTAATGGAACCTGCATTATGCACAATGCTAGCAACACACAGCTAATGGAACCTGCAATATACACAGTGCTAGCCACACACAGCTAATGGAACATGCAATATACACACTGCTAGCAACACACAGCTAATGGAACATGTAATATACAAACTGCTAGCCACACACAGCTAATGGAACCTGCAATATGCACACTGGTAGCAACACACAGCTAATGGAACCTGTAATATACACACTGCTAGCAACATTGAACCTGCAATATGCACACTGCTAGCCACACACAGCTAATGCAACCTGCAGTATACACACTGCTAGTCAACCACAGCTAATGGAACCTGTAATATACACACTGCTAGCAACACACAGCTAATGGAACCTGCAATATACACACTGTTAGCCACACACAGCTAATGGAACCTGCAATAAACACGCTGCTAGCCACACACAGCTAATGGAACCTGCAATATACACGCTGCTAGCAACACACAGCTAATGAAACCTGCAACATACACACTGCTAGCAACATGGAACCTGCAATATGCACACTGCTAGCCACACACAGCTAATGGAACGTGCATTGTACACACTGCTAGCAAGACACAGCTAAAGGAACCTGCAATATACACACTGCTAGTAACACACAGCTAATGGAACCTGCAATATACATGCTGCTAGCAACACACAGCTAATGGAACCTGTAATATACACACTGCTAGCAACACACACAGCTATAGGAAACTTGCAATATACACACTACTGGCAACACACAGCCAATGGAACCTGTAATACACACTGCTAGCCACACACAGCTAATGGAACCTGCATTATGTACAATGCTAGCAACACACAGCTAATGGAACCTGCAATATACACACTGCTAGCCACACACAGCTAATGGAACCAGCAATATGCACACTGCTAGCAACACACAGCGAATGGAACCTGTAATATACACACTGCTTGCAACACGCAGCTAATGGAACCTGCAATATACACACTGCTAGTCACACACAGCTAATGGAACCTGCAATATACACAATGCTAGCCACACACAGCTAATGGAACCTGCAATAAACACGCTGCTAGCCACACACAGCTAATGGAACCTGCAATATACACGCTGCTAGCAACACACAGCTAATGAAACCTGCAACATACACACTGCTAGAAACATGGAACCTGCAATATGCACACTGCTAGCCACACACAGCTAATGGAACGTGCATTGTACACACTGCTAGCAGGACACAGCTAAAGGAACCTGCAATATACACACTGCTAGAAACACACAGCTAATGGAACCTGCAATATACACGCTGCTAGCAACACACAGCTAATGGAACCTGTAATATACACACCGCTAGCAACACACACAGCTAAAGGAAACTTGCAATATACACACTGCTGGCAAAACACAGCCAATGGAACCTGTAATATACACACTGCTAGCCACACACAGCTAATGGAACCTGCATTATGCACAATGCTAGCAACACACAGCTAAAGGAACCTGCAATATACACAGTGCTAGCCACACACAGCTAATGGAACCTGCAATATGCACACTGCTAGCAACACACAGCTAATGGAACCTGTAATATACACACTGCTAGCAACATTGAACCTGCAATATGCACACTGCTAGCCACACACAGCGAATGCAACCTGCAGTATACACACTGCTAGTCAAACACAGCTAATGGAACCTGCAATATACACACTGCTAGCCACACACAGCTAATGGAACCTGTAATATACACACTGCTAGTCACACACAGCTAATGGAACCTGCAATATACACACTGCTAGCCACACACAGCTAATGGAACCTGCAATGTGCACACTGCTAGCAACACCCAGCTAATGGAACCTGTAATATACACACTGCTAGCAACACACACAGCTAAAGGAAACTTCCAATATACACACTGCTGGCAACACACAGCCAATGGTACATGTAATATACACACTGCTAGCCACACACAGCTAATGGAACCTGCATTATGTACAATGCTAGCAACACACTGCTAATGGGACCTGCAATATACACACTGCTAGCCACACACAGCTAATGGAACATGCAATAAACACACTGCTAGCAACACACAGCTAATTGAACCTGCAATATACACAGTGCTAACCACACACAGCTAATGGAACCTGCAATATGCACACTGCTAGCAACACACAGCGAATGGAACCTGTAATATACACACTGCTAGCAACACACAGCTAATGGAACCTGCAATATACACACTGTTTGCCACACACAGCTAATGGAACCTGCAATAAACACGCTGCTAGCCACACACAGCTAATGGAACCTGCAATATACACGCTGCTAGCAACACACAGCTAATGAAACCTGCAACATACACACTGCTAGCAACATGGAACCTGCAATATGCACACTGCTAGCCACACACAGCTAATGGAACGTGCATTGTACACACTGCTAGCAAGACACAGCTAAAGGAACCTGCAATATACACACTGCTAGCAACACACAGCTAATGGAACGTGCATTGTACACACTGCTAGCAAGACACAGCTAAAGGAACCTGCAATATACACACTGCTAGCAACACACAGCTAATGGAACCTGCAATATACACGCTGCTAGCAACACACAGCTAATGGAACCTGTAATATACACACTGCTAGCAACACACAGAGCTAAAGGAAACTTGCAATATACACACTGCTGGCAACACACAGCTAATGAAACCTGCAATATACACACTTCTAGCAACATGGAACCTGCAATATGCACACAGCTAGCAACACATACATAATGGAACCTGCAATATGCACCCTGCTAGCAACACACAGCTAATGGAACCTGCAATATACACACTGCTAGCAACATAGAACCTGCAATATGCACACAGCTAGCAACACACATACATAATGGAACCTACAATATGCACACTGCTAGTCACACACAGCTAATGGAACGTGCAATATAAACACTGCTAGCAACACACAGCTAATGGAACCTGCAATATACAGACTGCTAGCAACACACAGCTAATGGATCCTGCAAAATGCACACTGCTAGTCACACACAGCTAATGGATCCTGCAATATACACGCTGCTAGCCACACACTGCTAATGGAACCTGCAATATACACACTGATAGCAATACACACAGCTAATGGAACCTGCAATATACACGCTGCTAGCCACACACAGCTAATGGAACGTGCAATATACACACTGCTAGCAATACACACAGCTAATGGAACCTGAAATATACACGCTGCTAGCCACACACAGCTAATGGAACGTGCAATATAAACACAGCTAGCCACACACAGCTAAAGGATTCTGCAATATACACACTGCTAGTCACACACAGCTAATGGAACCTGCAATATACACACTGCTAGTCACACACAGCTAATGGAACCTGCAATATACATGCTGCTAGCCACACACAGCTAATGGAACCTGCAATATACACACTGCTAGCCACACACAGCTAATGGATCCTGCAGTATACACACTGCTAGCCACACACAGCTAATGGAACCTGCAATATACACACTGCTAGCAACACACAGCTAATGGAACCTGCAATATGCACACAGCTAGCAACACACATACATAATGGAACCTGCAATATGCACACTGCTAGCAACTCACAGCTAATGGAACCTGCAATATACACGCTGCTAGCCACACACAGCTAATGGAACCTGCAATATACAGACTGCTAGCAACACACAGCTAATGGATCCTGCAAAATGCACACTGCTAGTCACACTCAGCTAATGGATCCTGCAATATACACACTGCTAGCCACACACTGCTAATGGAACCTGCAATATACACGCTGCTAGCAATACACACAGCTAATGGAACCTGCAATATACATGCTGCTAGCCACACACAGCTAATGGAACATGCAATATAAACACTGCTAGCCACACACAGCTAATGAAACCTGCAATATACACACTGCTAGCAATACACACAGCTAATGGAACCTGCAATATACATGCTGCTAGCCACACACAGCTAATGGAACGTGCAATATAAACACTGCTAGCCACACACAGCTAATGGATTCTGCAATATACACACTGTTAGTCACACACAGCTAATGGATCCTACAAAATGCACTCTGCTAGTCACACACAGCTAATGGATCCTGCAATATACACACTGCTAGCCACACACTGCTAGTGGAACCAGCAATATACACACTGCTAGCAATACACACAGCTAATGGAACCTGCAATATACACGCTGCTAGCAACACACATACATAATGGAACCTGCAATATGCACACTGATAGCAACACACAGCTAATGGAACCTTCAATATGCACACAGCTAGCAACACACATACATAATGGAACCCGCAATATGCACACTGCTAGCAACACACAGCTAATGGAACCTGCAATATACACGCTGCTAGCCACACACAGCGAATGGAACCTGCAATATACAGACTGCTAGCAAAACACAGCTAATGGGTCCTGCAAAATGCACACTGCTAGTCACACTCAGCTAATGGATCCTGCAATATACACACTGCTAGCCACACACTGCTAATGGAACCTGCAATATACACGCTGCTAGCCACACACAGCTAATGGAACCTGCAATATACACGCTGCTAGCCACACACAGATAATGGAACCTGCAATATACACGCAGCTAGCCACACACAGATAATGGAACCTGCACCTGCAATATACACGCTGCTAGCCACACACAGCTAATGGAACGTGCAATATAAATACTGCTAGCCACACACAGCTAATGAAACCTGCAATATACACACTGCTAGCAATACACACAGCTAATGGAACCTGCAATATACACGCTGCTAGCCACACACAGCTAATGGAACGTGCAATATAAACACTGCTAGTCACACACAGCTAATGGAACGTGCAATATAAACACTGCTAGCCACACACAGCCAATGGATTCTGCAATATACACACTGCTAGTCACACACAGCTAATGGATCCTGCAAAATGCACACTGCTAGTCACACACAGCTAATGGATCCTTAAATATACACACTGCTAGCCACACACAGCTAATGGAACGTGCAATATAAATATTGCTAGCCACACACAGCTAATGGAACGTGCAATATACACACTGCTAGCAATACACACAGCTAATGGAACCTGCAATATACACGCTGCTAGCCACACACAGCTAATGGAACGTGCAATATAAACACTGCTAGCCACACACAGCCAATGGATTCTGCAATATACACACTGCTAGCCACACACAGCTAATGGAACCTGCAATATACACGCTGCTAGCCACACAAAGCTATTGGAACGTGCAATACAAACACTGCTAGCCACACACAGCTAATGGATTCTGCAATATACACACTGCTAGTCACACACAGCTAATGGATCCTGCAAAATGCACACTGCTAGTCACACACAGCTAATGAATCCTTAAATATACACACTGCTAGCCACACACAGCTAATGGAACGTGCAATATACACACTGCTAGCAATACACACAGCTAATGGAACCTGCAATATACACGCTGCCAGCCACACAAAGCTATTGGAACGTGCAATACAAACACTGCTAGCCACACACAGCTAATGGATTCTGCAATATACACACTGCTAGTCACAAACAGCTAATGGAACCTGCAATATACACGCTGCTAGTCACACACAGCTAATGGAACCTGCAGTATACACGCTGCTAGCAACACACAGCTAAAGGAACCTGCAATATACACGCTGCTAGCCACACACAGCTAATGGAACCTGCAATATACACGCTGCTAGCCACACACAGCTAATGGAACGTGCAATATAAACACTGCTAGCCACACACAGCCAATGGATTCTGCAATATACACACTGCTAGTCACACACAGCTAATGGATCCTGCAAAATGCACACTGCTAGTCACACACAGCTAATGGATCCTGCAATATAAACACAGCTAGCCACACACAGCTAATGGAACCTGCAATATACACGCTGCTAGCCACACACAGCTAATGGAACGTGCAATATAAACACTGCTAGCCACACACAGCCAATGGATTCTGCAATATACACACTGCTAGTCACACACAGCTAATGGATCCTGCAAAATGCACACTGCTAGTCACACACAGCTAATGGATCCTTAAATATACACACTGCTAGCCACACACAGCTAATGGAACGTGCAATATAAATATTGCTAGCCACACACAGCTAATGGAACGTGCAATATACACACTGCTAGCAATACACACAGCTAATGGAACCTGCAATATACACGCTGCTAGCCACACACAGCTAATGGAACGTGCAATATAAACACTGCTAGCCACACACAGCCAATGGATTCTGCAATATACACACTGCTAGCCACACACAGCTAATGGAACCTGCAATATACATGCTGCTAGCCACACACTGCTAATGGAACCTGCAATATACATGCTGCTAGCCACACACTGCTAATGGAACCTGCAATATACAGACTGCTAGCAACACACAGCTAAAGGATCCTGCAAAATGCACACTGCTAGTCACACACAGCTAATGGATCTTGCAATATACACACTGCTAGCAATACACCCAGCTAATGGAACCTGCAATATACACGCTGCTAGCAATACACGCAGCTAATGGAACCTGCAATATAAACGCTGCTAGCCACACACAGCTACTGGAACCTGCAATATAAACACTGCTTGCCACACACAGCTAATGGACTCTGCAATATACACACTGCTAGTCACACACAGCTAATGGAACCTGCAATATACACGCTGCTAGCCACACACAGCTAATGGATCCTGCAATATGCACACTTCTAGCCACACACAGCTAATGGAACCTGCAGTATACACACTGCTTGTCAAACACAGCTAATGGAATCTGCAATATACACACTGCTAGCCAGACACAGCTAATGGAACCTGTAATATACACACTGCTAGTCACACAGCTAATGGAACCTGCAACATACACACTGCGAGCCACACACAGCTAATGGAACCTGCAATATGCACAATGCTAGCAACATGGAACCTGCAATATGCACACAGCTAGCAACACACATACATAATGGAACCTGCAATATGCACACTGCTAGCAACACACAGCTAATGGAACCTGCAATATGCACGCTGCTAGCCACATACAGCTAATGGAATGTGCAATATAAACACTGCTAGCCACACACAGCTAATGGATTCTGCAATATCCACACTGCTAGTCACACACAGCTAATGGAACCTGCAATATACACACTGCTAGTCACACACAGCTAATGGAACCTGCAATATACACGCTGCTAGCCACACACAGCTAATGGATCCTGCAATATGCACATTGCTAGCCACACACAGCTAATGGAACCTGCAATATACATGCTGCTAGCCACACACTGCTAATGGAACCTGCAATATACAGACTGCTAGCAACACACAGCTAAAGGATCCTGCAAAATGCACACTGCTAGTCACACACAGCTAATGGATCTTGCAATATACACACTGCTAGCAATACACCCAGCTAATGGAACCTGCAATATACACGCTGCTAGCCACACACAGCTAATGGAACGTGCAATATAAACACTGCTAGCCACACACAGCTAATGAAACCTGCAATATACACACTGCTAGCAATACACGCAGCTAATGGAACCTGCAATATAAACGCTGCTAGCCACACACAGCTACTGGAACCTGCAATATAAACACTGCTTGCCACACACAGCTAATGGACTCTGCAATATACACACTGCTAGTCACACACAGCTAATGGAACCTGCAATATACACGCTGCTAGCCACACACAGCTAATGGATCCTGCAATATGCACACTTCTAGCCACACACAGCTAATGGAACCTGCAGTATACACACTGCTTGTCAAACACAGCTAATGGAATCTGCAATATACACACTGCTAGCCAGACACAGCTAATGGAACCTGTAATATACACACTGCTAGTCACACAGCTAATGGAACCTGCAACATACACACTGCGAGCCACACACAGCTAATGGAACCTGCAATATGCACAATGCTAGCAACATGGAACCTGCAATATGCACACAGCTAGCAACACACATACATAATGGAACCTGCAATATGCACACTGCTAGCAACACACAGCTAATGGAACCTGCAATATGCACGCTGCTAGCCACATACAGCTAATGGAACCTGCAATATACATACTGCTAGCAACACACAGCTAATGGATCCTGCAAAATGCACACTGCTAGTCACACACAGCTAATGGATCCTGCAATATACACACTGCTAGCCACACACTGCTAATGGAACCTGCAATATACACACTGCTAGCAATACACACAGCTAATGGAACCTGCAATATACACGCTGCTAGCCACACACAGCTAATGGAATGTGCAATATAAACACTGCTAGCCACACACAGCTAATGGATTCTGCAATATCCACACTGCTAGTCACACACAGCTAATGGAACCTGCAATATCCACACTGCTAGTCACACACAGCTAATGGAACCTGCAATATACACACTGCTAGTCACACACAGCTAATGGAACCTGCAATATACACGCTGCTAGCCACACACTGCTAATGGAACCTGCAATATACACACTGCTAGCAATACACACAGCTAATGGAACCTGCAATATACACGCTGCTAGCCACACACAGCTAATGGAATGTGCAATATAAACACTGCTAGCCACACACAGCTAATGGATTCTGCAATATCCACACTGCTAGTCACACACAGCTAATGGAACCTGCAATATCCACACTGCTAGTCACACACAGCTAATGGAACCTGCAATATACACACTGCTAGTCACACACAGCTAATGGAACCTGCAATATACACGCTGCTAGCCACACACAGCTAATGGATCCTGCAATATACACGCTGCTAGCCACACACAGATAATGGAACCTGCACCTGCAATATACACGCTGCTAGCCACACACTGCTAATGGAACCTGCAATATACACACTGCTAGCAATACACACAGCTAATGGAACCTGCAATATACACGCTGCTAGCCACACACAGCTAATGGAATGTGCAATATAAACACTGCTAGCCACACACAGCTAATGGATTCTGCAATATCCACACTGCTAGTCACACACAGCTAATGGAACCTGCAATATCCGCACTGCTAGTCACACACAGCTAATGGAACCTGCAATATACACGCTGCTAGCCACACACAGCTAATGGAATGTGCAATATAAACACTGCTAGCCACACACAGCTAATGGATTCTGCAATATCCACACTGCTAGTCACACACAGCTAATGGAACCTGCAATATCCGCACTGCTAGTCACACACAGCTAATGGAACCTGCAATATACACACTGCTAGTCACACACAGCTAATGGAACCTGCAATATACACGCTGCTAGCCACACACTGCTAATGGAACCTGCAATATACACACTGCTAGTCACACACAGCTTATGGAACCTGCAATATATACGCTGCTAGCCACACACTGCTAATGGAACCTGCAATATACACACTGCTAGTCACACACAGCTAATGGAACCTGCAATATACACGCTGCTAGCCACACACAGCTAATGGATCCTGCAATATAAACACAGCTAGCCACACACAGCTAATGGAACCTGCAATATAAACACTGCTAGTCACACACAGCTAATGGTTTCTGCAATATCCACACTGCTAGTCACACACAGCTAATGGAACCTGCAATATACACACTGCTAGTCACACACAGCTAATGGAACCTGCAATATACACGCTGCTAGCCACACACAGCTAATGAAACCTGCAATATACACACTGCTAGTCACACACAGCTAATGGAACCTGCAATATACACGCTGCTAGCCACACACTGCTAATGGAACCTGCAATATACACACTTCTAGCAATACACACAGCTAATGGAACCTGCAATATACACGCTGCTAGCCACACACAGCTAATGGAATGTGCAATATAAACACTGCTAGCCACACACAGCTAATGGATTCTGCAATATCCACACTGCTAGTCACACACAGCTAATGGAACCTGCAATATCCACACTGCTAGTCACACACAGCTAATGGAACCTGCAATATACACACTGCTAGTCACACACAGCTAATGGAACCTGCAATATACACGCTGCTAGCCACACACAGCTAATGGATCCTGCAATATACACGCTGCTAGCCACACACAGATAATGGAACCTGCACCTGCAATATACACGCTGCTAGCCACACACTGCTAATGGAACCTGCAATATACACACTGCTAGCAATACACACAGCTAATGGAACCTGCAATATACACGCTGCTAGCCACACACAGCTAATGGAATGTGCAATATAAACACTGCTAGCCACACACAGCTAATGGATTCTGCAATATCCACACTGCTAGTCACACACAGCTAATGGAACCTGCAATATCCGCACTGCTAGTCACACACAGCTAATGGAACCTGCAATATACACGCTGCTAGCCACACACAGCTAATGGAATGTGCAATATAAACACTGCTAGCCACGCACAGCTAATGGATTCTGCAATATCCACACTGCTAGTCACACACAGCTAATGGAACCTGCAATATCCGCACTGCTAGTCACACACAGCTAATGGAACCTGCAATATACACACTGCTAGTCACACACAGCTAATGGAACCTGCAATATACACGCTGCTAGCCACACACTGCTAATGGAACCTGCAATATACACACTGCTAGTCACACACAGCTAATGGAACCTGCAATATACACGCTGCTAGCCACACACTGCTAATGGAACCTGCAATATACACACTGCTAGTCACACACAGCTAATGGAACCTGCAATATACACGCTGCTAGCCACACACAGCTAATGGATCCTGCAATATAAACACAGCTAGCCACACACAGCTAATGGAACCTGCAATATAAACACTGCTAGTCACACACAGCTAATGGTTTCTGCAATATCCACACTGCTAGTCACACACAGCTAATGGAACCTGCAATATACACACTGCTAGTCACACACAGCTAATGGAACCTGCAATATACACGCTGCTAGCCACACACAGCTAATGGAACCTGCAATATACACACTGCTAGTCACACACAGCTAATGGAACCTGCAATATACACGCTGCTAGCCACACACTGCTAATGGAACCTGCAATATACACACTGCTAGCAATACACACAGCTAATGGAACCTGCAATATACACGCTGCTAGCCACACACAGCTAATGGAATGTGCAATATAAACACTGCTAGCCACACACAGCTAATGGATTCTGCAATATCCACACTGCTAGTCACACACAGCTAATGGAACCTGCAATATCCACACTGCTAGTCACACACAGCTAATGGAACCTGCAATATACACACTGCTAGTCACACACAGCTAATGGAACCTGCAATATACACACTGCTAGTCACACACTGCTAATGGAACCTGCAATATACACACTGCTAGTCACACACAGCTAATGGAACCTGCAATATACACGCTGCTAGCCACACACTGCTAATGGAACCTGCAATATACACACTGCTAGTCACACACAGCTAATGGAACCTGCAATATACACGCTGCTAGCCACACACAGCTAATGGATCCTGCAATATAAACACAGCTAGCCACACACAGCTAATGGAACCTGCAATATAAACACTGCTAGTCACACACAGCTAATGGTGTCTGCAATATCCACACTGCTAGTCACACACAGCTAATGGAACCTGCAATATACACACTGCTAGTCACACACAGCTAATGGAACCTGCAATATACACGCTGCTAGCCACACACAGCTAATGGATCCTGCAATATACACGCTGCTGGCAACACAGGGCAATTCCAGCATTGTGGTGCGGGTGGATTGAAAGCCACGTCCTGGCAATAATATTGCACTGGTGCTGCCACCGAACGATGGTTGGAAAGTTGAGCACCAATTATTACTACACGCATTTCCGGTCAGCACACTTCCGCAGTAGATTTTGTGATCCTTCTACGGCCTGAAGCACAGTCTGAAGGACACTTGGTAAGAACTGTTCCCATCAGAAAAGAGGCAATCCAGACTAAATGAATATGCCACACCCCAAACACTGCATGGCATTTTGCCATCACAGGAAGCCAGGAGTGAAGTGTGACTGATGACTGTAGGCATAAGAAGCACATCCGGGCACTTTTTTTCTGAACACAAACAACAAATAGCTGGAGCACAAGAAAAGCGGTTTATAACAATGGTGCACATGTCCACACGACTGCATCACTTCCAGGCACACGCGGCAATATTGCACTGTCCAGGCACCGCCTCTGATGGGATTCTGCCAGTACACCAGGTGTGCAGAATCCAGAGATATGCCACTAGTTAGAGAGACCTTCACCTGCTCCCGCCCATAATCCTGCTGACCTTGGCTGGAATTACTATAACATGCAGAGCTGTTACACATACGCAGCAAGTAAACAGTAGTTACCAAACCGTAGTAAGCGCTGTAAGGAGCAGAGGTGGCCAAAGCAAACATAGGTGGGCTGGTGGTAACGGCTCCAAGCCCGAGTTAATAGGTCCGAGCGTAGCATGTGGATTGGATGCTTATTGCTATTCGCACCCCCGTTTTGAAATCAGGGTGATAGGGCATGTATAACTTTCCTGTACACAAGTGTTTCTAGGTTTGACAAAGACCAATGTATTTTGTTTGAATAAATGGGACCCCTCACGGCGCCCTGTTCATTGAGACAAAATACTTTAGTAAGATGGCTGCCATGGATCAGGAAGGTGGGGCTCCACACAGAGCCCCTCTTTCATTTCCATGGTGGCCAGGAGGGCAACAGAGCAGCAGCAGCAGTGGCGAAGTAAATAGGTAAGTGGGTGAGAGTGTGGGAGGGATGGGAAATATGACATGAATGGAAGGGAGGGAGGGTAGGGGGAAGATGGTGGGGTGACTAGTAGCTGTCAGGAACCTTGGAGTGCAGGCTTCGGTCATAGGATTCTGCCCGCGATCTCAGAAACCCGATATATTGCATCCCGGTCCCTGGTGCTAATTGTATTTTTCTACCTACCTGTCTGCATTGAATTATTGTGTGGCATGTGTGTTTACTCATTGTGGGCCCTTGCCCCCACTCACTCTCACGAGATAAGCCTTGACTGCTCTCTACGGCTACCTTGATTGGGTTTGGCTACCCTCTCAGAGTTCCTTGTTTACTACAACTAAGGTGGCCTCCTGAATCCCAACCACTAGGCCAGATTTAGAATCTAGTTTAACATCTGGTGACTTCTAATGAAAGATAATCTATTGGAAAAGGTCTTTCCAAGGTAGAGGGGTCCCGATTAAACTGGAAACCATTTCAGTGAGCAATTGGCCAAATCCTGAGTTCTACATGGGGACTTCACGGGGGGATTTTGAGAGAAATCATTGTCACAGCGGTGACCAGAGCCCAAACCTGCACTGCTGGTGAACTTGCAGCTGCTCAGTGGAGCAGGGAAGCTGATCACAGCACAAAAGCAGGATCCCACCATTGGGAAATTCTACCAATCTTTAGAAGATCCAATCAGTTTTCCTCTGACCAAATCAGATCATCAAGGAAAGGAAGACCTCTGCGTTCTGAAGATATTTCAGAAGATGTTCAAGACTAAAGACAAACGGTTGATGAGGAAGCCCCAGTCTGGGCAAGGCCAGTGGGTGCTATCTACCTCATTCCAAAGTATGATCTTAGGCCAGTGGGTGCTATCTACCTCATTCCAAAGTATGTTATTAAACCAGTGGGTGGTATCTACCTCCTTAAAAAGTATGATCTTAAACCAGTGGGTGGTATCTACCTCCTTCCAAAGTATGATCTTAGACCAGTGGGTGGTATCTACCTCATTCCAAAGTATGATCTTAGACCAGTGGGTGGTATCTTAGACCAGTGGGTGGTATCTACCTAATTCCAAAGTATTGTGCCTGTCTGAAGTGAGGTAGCTTGTGATGTCATTGGAATGTTTATTAGTGGATAATGGAATGTTCTGAGTTAGTGTTCTGTGCAGAGGCAGTTACAGCTGGCTGGCCCTGGGTGATGGGAGCCAGTGTTTGTCTCAGCTAATGTCCTTTATGTCCTCATGTGGAACTGTAACTATTAAGTTGGAATAAACTTACATGAAGTTAATCTTAAAGAGCCTGGAACCTGCTTTTTAACACAAAGGATGATCTTAGACCAGTTGGTGGTATCTACCTCATTCCAAAGTATGATGTGAAATGATGCTCATGACCGGCAACTGCCGGTTCTAGGGGATTTCAAAAGACTTGTGCGAAAAGTCACTTACTGGCCACACATGGGCCAGGATCTCAATACATGTTTAAAAAGTTGTTGTGTGTATGCTTAGTTCCAACTGAGTTCTCCGACTCACAGAGCCCCTCTAAGTAAAAGAGAAATGACGCTACGTAGACTTCATTGGGCCAGCCACTCATTCTTCCAGAGGAAACAAATGCATGTTGACGGTGACATGTCTCTTCCCCAAAAGGATTGAGTGCCCTTGTGCCCAAATTGTACGGCAAAGACAGCCACCATTTTGATAATCAACCACATATTTTCTCATTTCGGTATTCCACAAAGGATCGAGTCTGACAGGACTGTCATCTTACAAGTGAGGTGATGACTAAGATGTGGGAAATTTTAGAAATGAAAAGAAAACTGCACATTGCCTCCCACTCAGCATTGAACAGAGGTGTAGAGAGATACAACACAATTGTGAGCATCTTGAAGAAGGTGGTTGATTCTGAACCAAGTTGGGACATCAGATTGCGGCCTGTCCTCATGGCCCTCAGACCAACAGCTTCTTCCACCAAGATGTCTCCATTTCAGTTAATGACTGGATGAAAAATGGTATTACCTCAACGTCTGCTTTACAAAACTCAGGCGCAGGCACAGATGAACACCACGACTACTCATGAATACATTGAGAATGTGAGGAAGAACCTACAGCATGTTTTTGCAGATGCTCAGCACAATCTGAAGAAGTCTGCTAAGGGATGAGGACTTTCTATGACCTAAAATCAACCAAATGGGAGTATGAGATAGGTGACGAGGTTTGCTGCCATCATTATCAGCGGAACCAAGCCAACGAGAAATAGCATCAACCTTCACGGCAACGTGATTATGACATCATGGACTTCCGCTGTCCCCTATAAGATCTGCATCCCAAAAGGAGATCCGATTGAGGGAAACTGGGTCCCTTTGTATCAGCTGAAAACCCATCGCCCTCAACCAGCTTTGAGAAGGATTGAGGAGCCAGCCACAGTCAGGGGTGAAACCAATTCTGAAGACTGAAGACCAGAAAAAGCAAAGGAACAAAAAATAATAATAATACAAAAGTGCAAGAGAATGACTGGATTAAATTATTTGTATTCATGACAATTGATGACCAACTATGAACGGGATGCAAGTCTTTATATGTGCTACAAAACCAGCCTTTCCACCCCTCTAGCCCATTCGTGTTGGTTCAGGCTTCCTCGCTACGCTCGGTCACAATCACATACTTGTTGCAAATATTTACACCCTCCAAAAAAACAACTCAGCCGTCACCAGTGGTGGCTGGTAGATTTGTGGACCAGGCACCACCCCTTCTTTCTATGTTACCTTAAAGATTTAAGCTTTGATTAAAACACCCATTTACCTTTTTCACTTGCAGTAGTGCATGCCCCTGCAGCGGCATAATCATCATGGACATTGCGCACATGTGGTGGTCCAGACCGGCCTGGGGTGTGGAGTGCCCTGGGCTTTGTTAGGGAGCTTTGGGGGGCTCCCACAGCATGGCTCACAGGGGACCTGCCACATTATATGCTACGCCAGTGGGCACCACTGGGTCTGACAAAGGGGTAGTGTGCAGTGCGCGCCTTCAAGTCTGCCAGTGAGTCCCCGGGTGAGAAGCAACTCATTATGGAATTATGCGTGCATCAATGACGTTACATTAAGTGGTGGTGGAAGTCCTCTGGCACCCAGTATTACACTTACATTAAAAAAGGGGGTCTTGGGTATATTGAAAGAAACTTTCCCAGCTATTAAACTGCAGCAAAATTAACATTATCGGGTGCACTCCCCTCTGTGCACGCAGACCAGTCTAATAGGTTTCTTCTATCGTAGAGGTAGCTGACTCGGATACATTTATAACCCGGGAATTTTGTGTATACTAAATTCTGGTCAATGATTTAATTTTCAGGCCTTGGTCGGGCAGCATTTTTCTCCTGGGTAAACAGCAGGGCACGCCTCCCAAGGTAGTGATTTTTGGCTTGTTTAACACAGCAACGCCACAGATAACGCGTACTTCTGTGTCCTTCTGTGTCCATTGATCTATAGATTTTTCATACACTAGCTGTAGCCTGCGTTACAGATTTTGGTTAGAAATACTGCATTATGTATGTTTTACATACAGACCAAACATCGAATCTGGAAAATTACACTCCCCAAATGTGTGATTGTGGATAAATCACGCCTCCCTGTACCTTGGTTCTTATATCTGGCTGAAATGAGAGCACCTGGAAAAAGAGGTGCTAGACGCATCTGAAAAAACAAAAGGTCATTTGCCATCACTTCCTGTGCGGTCACAAGGGGCCAATGGTCATGTGATGTCACTTCCACTACCCCTGGAATGTTGGTGAAATGACTTCTCTGATGTAACACATGGCTAATCTTCACAGTTCTGTCTATCATAACACATTTTCTGTCCCCACATTACTTGTGAATGCAACACATTGTCTCCCCATCAAATACATCCAAGTGCAACACATGTTCTGCCCCCAAATATATCTAGGTGTAACAGTGTCTGCCTCATAAAATATGGGTTTGGAGAGAGGGTGCTGCGTTGGGAGGTTGTGTTGGCGATGGTGTTGTGGGGAGTGGGAGGGGAAAGTGTGTTGGGGATGGCGAGGGCTTGGAGTGGGGAGGGTGTGTTGGGTATGGTATTGTGGGGAGAAGGCTGGGGTGGGTGTTGTGGGGAGAGGGCAGGCGGGTGGGGAGGGTGTGTTGGCGATGGTGTTGTGAGGAGGGTATGTTGGGGATGATGTTGTAGGGAGGGTGGACGTGGGTGGGGAGGGTGTGTTGGGGATGGTGTGAGGAGGGCATGTTGGGGATGATGTTGTAGGGAGGGTGGACATGGGTGGGGAGGGTGTGTTGGCGATGGTGTTGTGAGGAGGGTATGTTGGGGATGCTGTTGTAGGGAGGGTGGACGTGGGTGGGGAGGGTGTGTTGGGGATGGTGTGAGGAGGGCATGTTGGGGATGATGTTGTAGGGAGGGTGGACATGGGTGGGGAGGGTGTGTTTGGGATGGTGTTGTGAGGAGGGTATGTTGGGGATGCTGTTGTAGGGAGGGTGGACGTGGGTGGGGAGGGTGTGTTGGGGATGGTGTTGTGAGGAGGGTATGTTGGGGATGGTGTTGTAGGGAAGGTGGACGTGGGTGGGGAGGGTGTGTTGGGGATGGCGTTGTGAGGAGGGTATGTTGGGGATGCTGTTGTAGGAAGGGTGGACGTGGGTGGGGAGGGTGTGTTGGGGATGGCGTTGTGAGGAGAGTATGTTGGGGATGCTGTTGTAGGAAGGGTGGACATGGGTGGGGAGGGTGTGTTGGCGATGGCGTTGTGAGGAGGGTATGTTGGGGATGCTGTTGTAGGGAGGGTGGGCGTGGGTGGGGAGGGTGTGTTGGCGATGGTGTTGTGAGGAGGGTATGTTGGGGATGCTGTTGTAGGGAGGGTGGACGTGGGTGGAGAGGGTGTATTGGGGATGGTGTTGTGAGGAGGGTATGTTGGGGATGGTGTTGTAGGGAGGGTGGACATGGGTGGGCAGGGTGTGTTGGGGATGGTGTTGTGAGGAGGGCATGTTGGGGATGGTGTTGTAGGGAGGGTGGACATGGGTGGGCAGGGTGTGTTGGGGATGGTGTTGTAGGGAGGGTGGACGTGGGTGGGGAGAGTGTGTTGGGGATGGCGTTGTGAGGAGGGTATGTTGGGGATGCTGTTGTAGGGAGGGTGGACGTGGGTGGGAAGGGTGTGTTGGTGATGCCCACTACTAAGGCCCCTGTCTAGCAGCAGTCTCTTTCCTTTGCTTCATCTTTGCTGACAATCTAAGGGGGCTCCTCTTCCTCACCGCAGCTGCCCGCTGTGCTGCAGAGGCTCCTTCTCCCCAATGAAGCACTGGAGCCGCTTAACTACATTAGCCTTCCTCACTCGAGGTAACTCTTTTTGGGCTTGAAGTAGATCAAGTGGTGCATGTTTTTCTTCACAGAGCTACATGCCAGATTATTTTACTGGCACATGTGGGTGGGATTTACATCATCGTGCTCCTTTCAATCTCGTGGTCTTTTACTATGTGGGGCCATCCTCTCCCAAGATGGCCACCTCACTCACTAGCACTGGAGTGCCCTTGTGAGTCCTCCCCATGCAGCCGTGATTGGTTGCAGCACCTCCAATTTTGACTAATCAGGGAGCAGGCAGGCAAACACCGGCCCCCACCCAAGGCCCTGGTCTGGGCCATGGGAGGGCGCAGAGGGCATGCCCAACCAGTTTCCCCGCAACACCTCTCCCGCTATAACCTATCAGCCCCATGGAACAGCCACCCAGCATGTGCCAACTCACAAACTTGTGCTCTGCAACTTTGTTCTCACACCACAAATACCCATGAGTCTTTTCCTGGGCATTGTTATGCCTTTTAACCAACTCCCACAGTTGTCTGAACCTGGGTGTGCCTTTTCCATTTCACCTTCATTCTTAACCAAATCCTCTCTCCTTAATGCATCTCTGTGCATGTTTTCACCCCCATTTTGCATTGTCTTTGCTGTGCTTTTGTTAATTCAGATCCCGGTGTGTTTCTAACATCATTTCACCCCATTTCTCCCATTGCATCAGTTTTCTTGCTTCTCCTGGCTACTGGTGAGTTTGTGCTGGTGCTGTGCAATACAGTCCTTCCACTATTTTCCTTCCTATCTTCCTCCACCCATTGGTACTCACCATACCCCTATCTATTCCAATTGCTATACTATCGCTTATCCTCTCACTCTCATGAAGTCTGGAAGAATAAAAAGTTTATGTTTTAAACTTCCTGACCACTAACCTCGGCCTACCGATTGCGGACACCTATGTCAGCGCTACTTCCAGAAATATTTTCACTGATATCCTCTTTTCTGTCTCCTCCCCAGATCTTTGGTCTCCTCATCTCATCTCTACTCTCTCTCCCCTCTCATCTTCACTCATTAATGGTGGCACTAGATGGGACGTACTCTTGGCGGGATCATCATCCGGGTGTATCATTACTGTCTATTATAATGGCACCATCACTGCTCGGTGTCCTCAACCCAACCTCCTGCTCCTCCTCTTTGACCAGCACTTTCCATCCCTCATTAACTTCCTTTCCCCACCTGCTACTCCTTTCCCTCTGTCCCCCCTCCTCTGACTTGTGTACCACGCCCCTGTATCCCTCGTTGGAAAACCTTCACAGGCAGTGACCTCTTGCATCTAATCACGCTTAAAGATCGCTCGGATACAAAACACTCTACCGACATCTGCCTTCTCCTTGAAGGCAATATCTTCGCTCTTATGGAGATGTGGTTCAACGCCAGCTCAGTCACTGCTTTCAACTCCCACTTCCCTAATGGCTATAAGATCATCTCCAAGCCTCGCCCCAACCGTGCTGGCGGTGGAGTTGCCCTGATCTTCCCTGAGTGGGTCCCTCCTTCCCTCATACCCAGCCAGCCATACTCCTCCGAGAGCCTGGTCTGCAAGCTGACCATCACTCCTTCCTCAGTGAACAATTGCCACTTTCTACAGGTCTCCTGGGTCTACTACCCCGTTCTTCTCTGAATGGACTGATTTCTCCTCTTCTCTCCTCACATCAGCCTCAACTCTTTATCCTGGGTGACTTAAACATACACCTAGACTCTACCATTATGGCATCTACTCATTTCCGTGGCCTGTGTACTTTGCTCCACCTCTCCATTCTGCACTCTGGTCCTACCCACTCAGCTGGACACACTCTTAATGCCATCACCCACACTGACCTATTTCTCTCCTCCCCACTCCCACCTCACTTTCCTGGTCAGACCATTGCCTCCTCTCCTCTCACCTGGGTCCTCTGCCATCTGATCACACCTCCCCCAGCCCTGCCAACCTCATTCACAAACATCTGTCCGATGAAACCAGTGTCAGTGGCTGATTCGCATCGACCTTCATCTTCCCCACTGCAGACTACCTCTCAACTTTGCTCTCAGTGACCTCCATCTTGCCATCACAAACACTCTTGAGATTCTTTCTCCAGTTATGTGGATCCACCTGAAACATGCCTCCAAGCATAAAACCTGGTACGACTCTGAACCTGCGGCCATGAAATGCAAGCGCAGGGCTGCGGAATGGAAGTTGCAGACCTCAGGCTCATCGTCTGAAAAACTGGCCTGTCGCCTTCTCCAAAGGCAATTCCTACTCTGTTTGCTCCAAGAAAAAGGCCCACACCCAGGCTCACATCTCTGGTGCATCCAACAACAGGGCTGAACTCTTTAAAATTTGCAAGGAACTAGCCAGCCCTTCCACAGTCTCCACCAAAACTCTTCCCTCCCAGGACCTATGCAATGCACTGGCCACACTTCACTGCAAAAACTCAGGACATCCTGAGCACCCTTGCTTTCCACCCCCCGCCCCCCTCTGCCTTCCCCACCTCCTTCTCTCCTATCACACCCGATGATGTCACTAGTATTGTCCGCTCTATGAAGGTCTCCACCAAACAGGTCTCCCCTGTTCTTCAGAACCATTAAGGACAATATCGGCCCCCTTTCCCCTGCACCTGCCGACTTCTGCAATCACTCTCTTGCTACTGGATCTTTGCCCTTCTCCCTCAAGCATTCGTGCCCCCCTACCCGCTCCTGAAAAACAAACCTTCGACAGACCTGTCTTATCCAGCTAACTACCACCCCATCTCTATCACCCCCTTCCTTGGGACACTCCTGGAGATGCTGGTCTTCCCCCAACTGAGTCAGCACACAGCTTGCTGGTTGCTTATATGGCCATCAATCTGGATTCTGAGCATCTAGAGGCATGGAAACTCTCCTGAACACCCGTGAAGAACTGCTCGCAGCTCAGGATTCTAACTCTCCAGCTCTTCTCATTCTACTGGATATCTCCTCTCATCATAAAACAGCTCTACAATACCCCAATTATCTCGGAGTGAGCACTGGACTGCCTGACTTTATTCCTCAATGACCGTCCTTCCAAGGTTATCCTAGGCTCTTTCTCCTCCCCCACCTCCATCTCCACGTGCAGTGTCCCCCATGGCTCCAACCTTACCCCCTGGCTGTAACATCTCTCTTGCTCTGCATGCACACCCACTTTCCACCTTCTCCCCTCACTTCCAGTGTTATACAGCTAACACAACTCTTCTTCAAACTTCCCTCAGATCCTCTCCTTACTTCCGCCATCATTCCTGACTACCTGTCATCCAGTCCTGGTGTGCCTCCAATTATCTCTGCCTCAATGCCAGCAAGACTGAGATCCGTCCCACTGGCACACCTGCCCACTTTCTTGCCCTCACTCTGGCCTCCCTCCATGGGCTCTCCCCCTTCTTCATCTCAAGCCAAAAACATTGGAGTCATGTTGGAATCATCTTTTCATCCTCCCTCACATCCGGGTCCTTGCCAAGAAGACCCACTTTCAACTCTGCCTTCTCAAATGAATCGTTCCTTTCCTCATTTTCCCCCAGAGTCTCAATGTCTCTAGAGCTCTGGTTCTCTCTAGGCTAGCCTACTGCCTCTTCCTTAAACTACCCTCTTCCTTTCTGCGACCCCTCCAGCCAATCTATAATAGGGCTGCACGACTCATCATGGCCTCAAGCCCAGCGACCGCATCACTCCAGCCCTAAAATCTCTCCACTAGCTCCAAGTTACTTCAAGGATCAAATTCAAATCCCTCTGCATAATCCATAGGCCCGTCTGGGGCCAGGGACCACAGTATCTGCAACTCACTAACTAAATGCTCTCCCTCCAGATCTTTATGTTCCTCCGGCATCAACACCGAAGAATTGCTCTCCAATCTTGACTCTAATCTCCCTTCTGTCCACATTCTCCTTGATCTATCCTCCACTTTTGGCACGGTCAACCATGCCACCCTGCTCAATCGTCTCAGGGACAACCTTGACATTACGGATCAGGCCATGACCTTGTTGACCTTTATCACGGAGCAACCCTCTCAGGACCAACTGGGGTCTTTCCTCTCATCTATCCCTCTCTTTTCTCTACTTGTGAGGTTCCCCAGAGTTCTTACTTCTCTCACTGGCTCTTCACCCACTACCTGCCACCTCCTGCCCACTGCATCGCTACTTTCTATTCCAATCTTTAATGTTATGTGGATGACACTCAGCTCTCTTTCAGGCTCCCCTCAGCCACCTCTGCTTCTTCGCTCATACCAGACTCTCTCACTACAATTTAGGAGTGGTGTGCCACCAATGATCTCTGTCCTAATGCCAGTAAGACCGATACTCCTGGGATATCTCTCGATCCCTCGATCTCACGATCTCTCTCTCTCTCTCTTTCTGTTCCCCCCCCCCACACACTCTGGGCCTCTTCCTGCTCCTACAAGTGAGGCTAGGAACCTTGGGATCATCTTTAACTCCACCCTCTTTTTCTCTCCTCACATCTCTGACGTCTCTAGGAAGTCAAACTATTCTCTGCACCTCCTCTCAGAGGTATTCTTCCTTTTCCCACTTTCCCCCAGAAGCTCACTGTCTCCAGAGGTCTGGTCCTTTCTAGGCTGGACTATTGCAACAGCTGTTGGGATGGAAATTAGTCTGTCCAACCGCTCTGGGCACTTTAGAGTGAGGCAAATCCCATAGAGAGCCGCGCGATGTGCAAGGAGGGAAAGAGTGGTGTTAAAGAAACCTAGGATGCCAGCAATATCACGATCATTATAGATGCATAGACTTAGTGCGTGCATATAAGGAGACACCATTTTAAAGTTCTGGAAGACATGTCACCCTACATGGTTGCGCGGTAATCATAGGCCAGGCAGAGCAATATGAGCAGACCCAAATTTTGAGGGCAGATGAGCCTGCACTGCTAACGCCCACAGAAACCTCCCCTTGTCCCCGGACTGTTGCAATTAAGTATTGCAGAGAGAAATGTTCCCTGCATGGCCATGCCCATTCATCACAACCAGGCCAACAGCATGCCTCAAACACCCACCCAGCCCACCAGGAGTAAAGGCACCCACCACTGACCCAATCCAAGAAACCCTGCATTCCACGATAGTGAGTGACCCCAGCCCACAAGCAATAAAACCACTGGTCATAAAATATCCCAGCATGCATGACCATGTCACCTTTCCCATAAATACACCCCTTTGTAGTGCAGGGTACAGTGAGGGAATACATAATAGATCAAAATGAGTGTGTAAGCCTTGGGTGTGTGGAGTTCGATAGAGACAGCATAGAATGCGTGGGTCAGAATGATTGCATTTCTCCCCTTAACCTCCCAGGTGCATGCCATAATGACGGAATAGCATTAGTTCACAATCACAGCCTTGGAACAGCAACACGTAAAGCGCCTGACCTTCAGTCCCGGGAGAGCTGAGCCCAGCTGACCCACGTGGAGACAGATGACAGAGGTGAGACCCAATCGTAGCCTGGTATCCCCTGTGGAGCCGGACCATGTGCACAGTCTTACCAATCAGCTGTGCGGGTTTAGACCCTATAGATGACGCCCTCTGTGACTCTTATAACTTACTGATGATACTCTGACAGAACGTTCTCAAGCAGTAGAGTCCTCTGCTGACCCCTTTCCTTGTTGTACAATTAAACCGGGTTATCCTTGCAACCAATCTCTTGACCTTATTCCTTAGATTGTTGTATTCTTGCCTTCAAAGCTTCTTTCTAAATCTTCCTGCCTCTACTCTTTGACCTTTACAACTCATCCAGAACAGGACTGCGAGACTTGTCCTTGGCCTCAAACCCAATCTCTGCACTGGCTCCCCGTGACTGCAAGGATCAAGTTCAAGACCCTCTGCATCGTCCACAAGGCTTTCTGGAGCCTGGGGCTGCTCTACCTCCAACTTTCTCTTCCAAAACGTCTTCCTTCTCGAGCTCTCCACTCATCTATCTCCAGCTCTAAGGGTCAGACGCTTCTCGAAGCAGAGAGTTGGGGCAGATCCATCTCCTCAGCTGGGGCCTCCCTCTGGAACATCCTTACTGCCTCTTTGAAACTTGAGCAAAACCACCTACGATTCCAAAAGCAAGTCAAAACCTTACCTTTTGCTTCCGCTTCCTCTCTCCCTCTCCCCTGCTGCTGCACTGACTGCTCTGCGCACTGGTCACCTGGTCACCCTCTGAACTCTGGCCCAGGCTCCTGCATGTCCACTTGCCCTCACTGCCTCCGCGCTCCCCAGCCCTTAAGGGTCTGTATCTGCAGCCCTAGAGTCCCTTCTCTCTGCACTTATGAGCCGCCCGCTGGCTGCACTTCACCCTTCACCTCGAACTTCCATGATCATAATGAAACAAAGCCTAGTAAGATCGTTATTTTGTCCTCCCTTTGTTTCTTCCCCCCACCCACCTCCTTGCCTGGTCACTCAAAGAAACACGAACACATGTGCGTGGAGGACGGATCATGCATCTCCACTCCTCAGATCCCGGCATTGGTTGTTGGTTGGAGACCGAGGGAAGTGTAAAGTTGCGTGCTTGACGTACAAGTGCCTGAATGGTCTGGCCCCAGGTTCATCTGTATCATCCGACCAGAGACATACGTTCCAGAGAGAAATGGCGGTTAGTTGCTCCACGCTCCCAACTTGTCTCCAGAGGAGGTTTGAAGTTTTTCGACCTAAGCTCTGAAAACAACTTAAATTGGGACTCAGAGCCTCTCAGTCATTGGGCCAGTTTAGAAAGGTTCTAAAGACCCACTTGTTTAAGTAGAATCATCATGAGGTCCAGCTCTATTGTCATAGCTAGCAGCGTTTTACCATCTGCGCCTGGATACAGTAGAGTCCGTCTTGGAGCATGGCATAAATATAAAAAATGAAAAATGTGAAGTCGCATTATATACACCATTACTGTGTCAAGCGCTTTGCTAAGCAGTGAGCTGGTGGCCAATCTCTTTCCTGAGCTGGCTGCCTCCTATGGAACAGCCTCCCCCTTCCTCTTGAGCCGGATCTCCTCAAATATCGGAAGCTCCTCAAAACTTTCCTTTTCACCTCCTCCTTCTCCCCCTCCTTCCTTCCTTTGATAAACCCCATAGTCACTGAGATTGGTGACAAGGGTCCTTGTGTCCACCTTGGTCCTGGCCTCCCACCCTAATCGCCTTCAGCCTGTGTCCGCTCCCAGCACTTGCCTTGGCACCCTCTGGCCTGTGCCAGCACATCCTGCACATATTTATTGGCTGTTGACCACTCTCACCAAGTGATCTCTGCCAGTCATTTAACAGCTGCTTGCAACTTACCCCCTAGCACTTCCTTCCGTAGAACTCCAAGCTCTTACTCACCCTCCCTCATCCCTTCGCTCGCTCTAAGCTTGCGCCTTCTGAATGCTCACAAGGCCTAGTAGGACCGCATCTCTCTCTCATTGTTATATTTGCCTTTCATTCCCATGTTCCCTCTCCGTTACCCTGTGGGCGCTTTGAAACACAATTTACTTGATGTATAAGCACCTTACAAATGCACAATCAATAAATCTTATTGTGGGGAAGATTGCAATTAAAACAAGAGTTCTCTTGAAGCCAAGCTGCGATATTCCTCAATGTGCACATGTGCGTAGCAGGTGGATGTAAATGTGCCATCACTTCTTGCTGTACAAGACGTCCATTCCTACCCAATTCACGCTCAGTGCATGGCAACACAGCACCCGCAGGCAGCGAGTCCTTCTCTTCTGGGTGTGGCAGGGCCACATCAGGGGGCAAGGGGATATTATGCCTGAAGCACATGTGCGGCATGGCACAAGCAAGAACAATTTGTCCAACCTTCTCTGGCCTGTACATGTGCCTCGTTGTATTCCGCCTCCTGTGGCATCTGGATTTCACATTGGTGTCATCCTCCATGGTAGCTGTGGGTATCCAGAGTCCCCGGTAAGGACAGAGGTCATAGGTGTCAGTGGATGTGACGCCTTTCCCAATGGCATGTTGATAGATACTCTGTGCATGCATTCCATGTATAATGTCACATGACAAGCTTTCCCAACACAGTACTTGCATGTGGGGTCATCCTCTATGAGGCTGCATCGACTCGGTCGTGTGACACCATGCACCCAGCAGTCACCACTTTCAGGGTGCGTCATGGCAGGATGCCATGGTGCCCGTCTTGGGCCTGTGCGTTGCTCCCATGCATGTGCCCTGATGGGCGATTATTTGCACCTTTGCAAGTTATGCGTTGACTGCATCTATTCCATGATGGCTACATATACATGGTGGCCTAAGTACATCGCATTGGTGAAGTACTGAACTGTATTGTTGTATGTATAAGTAGGTCTTATCTTTGCATTGTGATTCCTGGGGGGGAGGGTGTGTGTGTGTGTGTGTGCGTGTGTGTTGTCAGAGCAGTATGCATTAGAACTTACTACACCATAGTCATTCCTGAGTTCTGTGGGTAGTCCCGCCCTCCTTCTCCAGGTCTTTGAGGGGGCATGCATTCTTCGTTGTGGCAATACCCCCTTCACATGTGTGAACAACCTGATTGTTTTTCCCTTCCCACTCCCAGGGGGGTCCTCCAAACAGGTGATCAGGGGAAGGCCATTGCATTTGGATCCATACCTTGGGGGCAAACTAGCGAGGGAGTATCAGCTGGGTGGAGAGTTCTCTGGGATTGGGGAGGGATTACCCAAAAGGTGAGACATGGTAGCCCCACTTTCCAAACACCCTGCCGTCCCTCCCGCACTGGCTCCCTTCTCAACCACTGCAGTCCCGGCCCCCTTGCCAGCCTTGGCTCCTCTGCCCCAGTCTACCTCTGTCCCTCAGGCACTCTGGCCACTTATGGGGTAACCAATCCCCATGCTCCCCCCGTAAGTCTTTCACAGAGGGCCAATCTGCTCCACGTTGCAACGCTTAACACTTGCTCAGCTGTCAAACACTCCTCTGACATCTGCAACCTCCTTGAACTCCTGGATCTTGATGTTGTTGTCCTCACTGTAAAATGGTTCAAGGACAGCTGTGTCATTTGTTTTGACACACTGTTCCCAGAAGGCTACACAATACTCTCTCTGCCTAGACCAAACAGACCATGTGGGGGACTAGCACTGATCTTCCCCGAGTGCATTCCTGGGTTTGTCATTCCCACTCAGGCCTACTCATCCTTTGAGTGCCTGGTCTGCAGACTCTCCCTCTCTCCAAGCTCTTCACTCTTGCTGGCCAACTTCTATCAGCCAACTGGTCAGCCCTCCCTTTTCCTATCGGAATGGACTGACCGGGCTGACCTGGCCTCCTCTCCTCAACTCCTCCTACTGGGTGATTTCAACATCCATCTCAATTCACCTAATTCCTCAGGACCTTTCCGCAATCTTTGGGACTCGCTCTCTTTTTCCATCTTACCCTCTAGCCCAACTCACACTGCTGGCCACACCTTGGATGCCCTCATCTCAACTGACATTCCTCTATCCCTCTCACTACTTACCTCTCCTGGATGGATCACTCTCTCCTTTCTCCTCACTTGAATCTCGGCACCGTCTCCCGTCTACAAGGTCACCTGACCCATGAAAAGAGCGTCAGTAGCTGCCTTTGCTTCTACCTACTCTGCTCCTACTCCTGCAGCTGACTCCCACCCTGACACAGCCCTCTCTATATGTAACCTCTCCATTTCCAACACTCTTGATATTCTTGCCCCCGTCATGCGGGTACGAATTAAGCTTACCAAAAAGTGCAACTCTTGGTACGACTCCGAATGGCTGACCTTAAATGCAAGTGCAGGGCAGCCAACAGAAAGGGGAGGCCTCGGGCGCACCTTCTGACAAACAGGCCTGCCGCCGCCTCCTTCAAAGGCAGTATAGACTCTGCATCCGCTCCAAGAAAAGTGTCTTTATTCAAGTCCGTATCTCTGCGGCATCCAATAACACGGCCGAACATTTCAAAGTCTGTAAGAAACTAGCCAACCACAGCCTCCTCCAGCATTGCACCCGCCCAAGCCCTTTGCTCTGACCTGGCTGCACACACTTCACCTGAAAAAACACAGGATATCCTATCCTCTCTCAATTCCTCTCCACCTCATGCACCAAGATCTCTAGTACTGCCCTTGTCCACCCCCACCCTTCTCTCTCCCCAGTCACTAGACAAGTCCAGTCTATGAAAGTCTCCTCCAAAACCAGCAAGGACAACATCGACTCTCTTGCCCCAGCCTTGGCCGACCTCTGCAACCTCTCCTTCACCACTGGAGTTTTCCCCACTGCTCTTAAGCACTCCTTTGTGCATCGTCTCCTCAGAAAACCTGCTTACCCATCCATTCCGGCAAACTATCGACCAAACTCTGTCACTCCTTTCGTGGGCAAACTCCTGGAGAAGTTGGCTATTTCTCAGCTTACCCTCCACACTGAATCTGTTGGTTGATTCCATAACAATCCATATTTATTTTAATTATTTTATTAGAATTATTTTTTCCTCCCCCACCTCCTTTTACTTTTCTCCCCCACCCCCAAAGTGGAGAGTTTGGGGGAGATCGCTATCTACTGCAGGTGCCTCCCTGCCACTCTCTGTCTTGAATCAGAAGTTCCAGGAACTCATGACTTTCCTCTTCACCGCCTCCTCCTCCTCCTCCTCCTCCTCCTCCTCCTCCTTTCCCCTACTAAACAGCTCTTTCTGCACCCTCACTCTCTCTCCTGTATTTCTGCTCAGTTTCGCTGACTGGTGTATCTTCAGAGCCCCACAGGTCCCAAGCTTTTCACGACAGTCTCCTGCACTTGCCGCAGCACTACTGCACTTCAGTTACAATCCATGAGCGTTGTATCTCTCTGCACTAAACCTATGTTCTGACACACACACCCTGGTAAGATTGTTTCTGTTTATCTGGTCTTCCCCCTCCCATGCATGGTTGTGCTTTGGAAAAGTTGTGTATACACGCATAGTAAATAAACCATCAAACCCCTCAGCCTATGTGCAGTGTCACACCCAGGAGTATCTCACAACTCCTTCCAGACCACAGAAGCCGAATGGTAGTCCACCCTCCCACCTTGGTTGGCACAGGTTCGTGATTCTGAGTCCACAGGTAACCATGAGGGAGCTAATGGGGGAAGAAGGGGGTTAGGGAGAAGTTGTGGATAGGAATGGGATGACTGAGGGGGAGGGAACTTGTCATTGGATAGGTACAGGGTTTTTAGGGGAGTGGCATAGAACATACACCTCAGCTAGATTAGATCTTATTGAGGTCCTCACTGCAGTCCCCTCCAAACCTGATTCACTAATGTGCCTCTTCTTGTTTAGGTTCAGAGAGTGTGAGTGCACCTGTGCTGCCTGCACAAGAGTGCGACTCTAAACGTACATAAGCTTCGAAAACAAGAGCAAGAGAATCGTTTGCAAAGCCTACAAGTGAACTTTGTGAAATGATGGTCCAAGACAAAGCATTTATACAAATGTGAACTTTGTGAAAGTTGGGGAACGGAAACCCTGTGGAAAGTGAAACCTGTTTCTGTGAATTGAATTTGGCGAGGGGAAAGGGCAACCCCATGAAAAGTGAAGCCTGTTGTGAGATAACTGAACTTTCTGAGATTAAGAATATTTGACCAGAGGAAGGCTTAATCTGGGAACAGGAACTTTGCAGAACTTTATTGATTCCAAGTCATTCAAGCTTGGGCAAAGGAGCTGTGGGACAGCTCCAACATGGTCTGATGTACATTGAGAAGAAAGCTGTAGAACACCTGCAGTGCTATCCGGACATTATTTGCTAGACCCTTTATGTTGTCCAAACCCCTACACAGTACCTTTCTAGACAGTGAGGGCAAACCTAGGTTAGATATTTCCCAAATGGAAAAAAAAAGCAGAATATGTCACCTGACAGAAAGGAAATAAACAGTTAACAAATGAAGGGTAACTATATTCAAAGGAAAAACAGAAAGTGCCTAAATGATGTGTAAATGTGTTTTATATTATACGGAAAAATGACCTGGACGAGCCATTACATACGAGGATAACATTATAAAAATGATAGAGCACAGCCATGGGCATGCTGTTGTCAAAACAGAGGCAAAAGAGTGAATAAATGAACTAAAAATAAATTGCTTTAACGACAGAAGCCAGTGCAAGCAACGTGACAGCAAATACATGTTCAGAAATTCCTTTGCACGTGGCTGGCCAGTCACAGTCCGTAGGACTGCTCAAAAGCAGAACATGCATCAGGCGACACGAAAGAGACAGGCTGCCCAGGCCACCCAAGCATTTCAGCCAAAGAGTTATTCTGGAAGAATTTAAAACTAGCATGGATGAAGGAATGGCCGAATAATGATTTCTGGCACCAAGGAAAACATTACTTTGCTAAAATTAAGCAAAACATGGCATGCAGTGGAACACCATACACGGATATGTCAAAAACACAATCTGGCCATTACTATTTTGCCTGCTACCAGATAAAACATTAAAAACAGAGAATTATTACAAATAATCAAGAATGAAATGGGGCAAAATAATCTGTTCCATGTAGAAATATCCCTAAAATAATGTCTTGATTACAAAATATTGCTGTGATTTTATTAATGGGATATAATCACATGATACCAGTCAGTGTGCTGTTCCGCAGGATCCTGGCATTATGGGTGGAGCCAGTGAAGCGGGCACAGCAGTGTGTTATAGGTCCGGATCGCAGGTGACCGCGTCATCATGGGTGGAGCCAGTGAAGCGGGCACAGCAGTGTGTTATAGGTCCGGATCGCAGGTGACCGCGTCATCATGGGTGGAGCCAGTGAAGCGGGCACAGCAGTGTGTTATAGGTCCGGATCGCACCTGACCGCGTCATCATGGGTGGAGCCAGTGAAGCGGGCACAGCAGTGTGTTATAGGTCCGGATCGCAGGTGACCGCGTCATCATGGGTGGAGCCAGTGAAGCGGGCACAGCAGTGTGTTATAGGTCCGGATCGCAGGTGACCGCGTCATCATGGGTGGAGCCAGTGAAGCGGGTACAGCAGTGTGTTATAGGTCCGGATCGCAGGTGACCGCGTCATCATGGGTGGAGCCAGTGAAGCGGGCACAGCAGTGTGTTATAGGTCAGGATCGCAGGTGACCGGGTCATTATGGGTGGAGCCAGTGAAGCGGGCACAGCAGTGTGTTATAGGTCCGGATCGCAGGTGACCGGGTCATTATGGGTGGAGCCAGTGAAGCGGGAACAGCAGTGTGTTATAGGTCCGGATCGCAGGGGACCGGGTCATTATGGGTGGCGCCAGTGAAGCGGGCACAGCAGTGTGTTATAGGTCCGGATCGCAGGCGACCGCTTCATTATGGGTGGCGCCAGTGAAGCGGGCACAGCAGTGTATTATAGGTCCGGATCGCAGGTGACCTGGTCATTAAGGGAGTAATACTGCTTGCAGCTGCGGTATACCGCTTTAGTTCCCCGGGGGGCCACCGAGGGCACATGGGTGCAGTCCAGAGCAGCAATCACATTGGGCATGTGGGCACCTGCATGGAAGCGTGCCTTCATGGCATTCTCCTGTGCCTGGGTTGTAGGCAGTGAGATGTGCCAGGAGACTTGGCACAGGAGATTTTCCAGCACCTGCACAAGCACGTTGGAAAATGTGGGCTGGGACATGCCATGTAGCATATGCTGGAAAGAGCCAGTTGCAATGGAATGCAGGACTGACGCACACTTCAGCGCCGGCAGGAAGGCTGTTTTGATGTTGATCCTGCTACCAAGGGCATCTAGGATCAAGTTGAGCAGGTCAGCTATGGTCTCCCCGTTCAGATGGTACAAGGCGGTTTGCTGGTGGTCATAAACCTGCGTGTATTGGGTGCACCTGTGACTTGTTTCCATCACCCATTGTGGAGGTAACTGCACTTGGACATTCTCACCATTGTTGTAATACAACAGCACTACCGTTTTTGGGATCTCAGTGGTCATTCCACCAGCTGACTGTACTATAAACAAAGGTCTTACTGCCAACTCATGATTCTGCCACTTTTAGCATATACCGCCAAACTTCTAATGAGCCCCTGGATGTCCGACACAAGGGAAAGGCAGATATTGCAAATCATTCATGGGCCGAGACCGAGATGTAGAGGGTGTGCCCTGGAAAGCAGCAGTCCCAGGAGTCATACATGGACCAGCTCTCAAAGGAACCAACATTATAGGACGCCAGATGTTCTCTTTTCAGGCCACAGGAACTGGAGATTGCATTAAATATTTTGTAAATTAGAAATGCCTGTGAATTTTACATTTGGACTTACATTATTGCCTGTAACATTTGAAGGAAAAGTTGTAGAGACTTCATTCTTTTTACCAACGTTCAGAGTGAAGAGCGGCATTATCCTCGGGAGGATAGCTCAGGGGCAACGTGCTCGCCTTGGAAACAAGATGACACGGAGCAACACAGGTTCGATCCCTGGGTCCGCGCTTAGAAACCTCTGGGTATTAAGCGCGTTATAAATAGCCTATCATATCATACCATATCATTAGCTGAATGTCAAACAATATATGTGGCATCATTTCCTTGTGGAAAGGAGGTACATGTGGACCTTTTCAGGCTGAAAGGGCGCATGTCACAGATGCACGTATCCTAGCATTCGTACAGAGATGGCAATTGTTTTACTTGATATGTTTGAGTGACAGCAATTTGATAAACCGATTAGAAACATGATCAAGTGTGAGGAATGTGATGTTGTAGAAACTTACAATTGTTTAATTTCAAAGTCTCTGAGAGGACATCTCATACAATGTGAGGGAACTTGATTTGGAAGTTCTCACATTAGACGGCGCTCTTCATTAATCTGTCCAAGGTTTGGAGTGGAATCACTGTTGGAAAAGTCTCCAATCAGCACAAACTGACAAAGGGAAGCAGAGCAATTATCCCCAACGCTAAAGGGAGTGGTTTCTGCTCTTTAATAATAAACCCACAGTTTCTGGAGACAGACACTCACTGAATAGCTGACTGATGGAAGGAGAATAGCCTGGCACAGCGCTATACTTGCCTCTACCCTCCCCCCCCCTCTTATTTCTCCTCTCTCCTCCCAGACTTGTCTGTCCGCCATTCGGTCATGGTGTGCAGCGAATGATCTATGTCTATCGCCAGTAAGATGGAGATCCTCCTCATTGGGACACCTGCACCCTCTTGTCCTCTTACCCTTGGTCCACCCTCTTTGAGCCCTCTACCCCTGCCATCTTGTGAGGCAAAAACAACCTCAGGATCATCTTCGACTCCGCTCTCTCCTTCACCTCTCCCATCATGGACATTGCTAAGAAGTCCCACTTCTAGTTCCACCGCCTCAGAGGCATTCTTTCTTTCCTCACCTTCCCCCAGAAGCTCAAATGTCTCCAGAACTCTGGTCCTCTCCAGGCTTGACTACTGCAACAGCCTCTTTCACAATCTCCCCTTCCTTCTTTCGCTAACTCCAGCTAATCCAGAATAGGGCTGAAAGACTTCTTCTTGGCCTCAAGCCCGAGAGACCGTATCTCTCCAGTCCTAAAATCCATCCACTGGCTCCAAGGATCAAATTCAAGACCTTCTGCATCACTCACCAGGCCTTATGGGGCCTGGGAACACACTACCTATAACCTTTCCTCCCTAAATACTACACTTCTCTAACTCCAACTCTCTGACTATGAAATGCTTCTCCATGCAGAGAGTGAGGGGCAGGTCTCTTTCTTTGGCTGGTGCCTCCCTGTGGAACAGTCTCCCTACCCCACTGAGACTTGATCCGCACTTCCTTGTGTTCCGGAAACTGCTCAAAACTCTTTACCTCTTTCACTTCCCTGCTAAACACTCCAGTGCTGATGTAACCGGTGGCCTGATCCCACCCCTGAGAGGTGCCTGTACTAGCACTTAGCCTGAGGTTCTCCTCCCTGGTTTCCCTTAGCACTCCCCCCCCCCCGGGCCTCCTACAGTACTTGTCCACTGCTCTGCTCCTCCTTCCATCCCCATCCCCTACACTTCTACCTCAATGCACTTGCACAGCAGAATAACGCCTAGTAGGACCACGACTGTATATTCTTTGCCATGGTTATTATTTCCCCCGTTTAATTCCCATTTAGCCTTGTGGCGCATTGAACAAATTCTGTTGTATAAAGTGCCTGACAAATGCTCAATAAAAAGAAGGGGAATGGAATAGATCACTTCCCTTCTGGACCTATTTTTGTATTACAACCAATACACTGCAAGAGAAGCCTAATTAAAGCTCAATTCCCAGGCCTTTTCCAGTGGTAAAGAAAGCAGAGAAAGGGACCAGACTGTAGAAGGAAGCTGCTGCCATCTTGCTGACTGATGCCCACCTGTTCGAGAGGGGGAGAATGGAACCAGTACTTAACCCGGTGCCCACCTGTCTGTGACAGCCAAAAGAAATGTATATGAGAGTATAGTATTAAGGGGAAACAATCCAGAGGGGAATAGAACCCAGCCCCTGTTTTCTGAGTACTGAGGGGTGGGGGTATTTACATTGGGCCTCATTACGACCATGGCGGTAAGGGGTTAACGCCAGCGTTAGCTGCGCCGACCCCTTACCGCCAATTACGAGGTCCCCTAGCGCCATGGTGCTTTTAACACCTGCTTTTAGCAGGTGTTAAAATCCATGGCGCTAAGGGACCATGGAGTTAATTACGCCACCGTAATTTACGGTGGCGTAATTAACGCCTTCCCCACTCCCATTATGCCCTATGGGGCAAAAATGGGAACGGGGAAGGGTAAATGGGGATTGGGGACTTACCGCCCCGCCTAGGTCGGAATGGGGCGGTAAGTCCGCCAACCACCATGGCGTAAACGTAGTTTACGCCATGGTGGTAAAGTCACGGCCCAGGCGGTAACTTACCGCCTGGGTCGTAATGAGGCCCATTGACTCTTTATCCTGAGAAGTTAGGCAATATTCCATAAGTGCACGTGCTGCTGAAATGATATGTGATAGAATAGGCCTGATGGCGTGCATACTGGGAGGGCTCCCGACTACTTCTCTGTTTCATGATTAAACACAGAAGAAGTATTCTGGGAGCCAAAGGATAGGGCCGTGTTCATACCTAGAACACGGAGGTAATTGAAGCCCTGTAGTTATTACATCACCACGTTGAATCCTATTTGAAGTGCTGAACTGCTCAAGACAAAAGGGAAAGGGTTGTTAACTGTTACCCATTTCCCTGCCTTTACGTTGCCCATTGAAAAGGAAATATGGGCACACCAATGCAATAGAAAGACCACGAAGGGAATTTAGCAAACTTATGCCTTCATTGTGTAAGTGATTCATGTGTGCGAAGGTTATGTAGCTTGTTTCTATTGAGTTTTCAAGAACGCAGTTTGGATTGCTGACATGTCCATTTGCCAAGCACCAAAGGGGAAATACATTAGCAGGGAAGTTCTGATTTTAATTGTTTTTTTTCCTCTCAAATAGAAGCTTTATCTTGGAGGCTCATGCATTTTCCAACCCATAGTGCATGTGCATTCAGGGTGATCTAATTGTACATATGAAGATGTGTTTTTACAAAGGCCTATCAGTTAAATGTAACATTGGAAAGTGATGCAGCCTGTGTATGGATTTTTCTTCTTTGTAGCGATTATAGAAAGTTACATTTTATAGATGCACAATGTTTATTTTTAAAACTACATTATTTCTATTAATTAATAAAAAAAGACCTTCTGGGGAAGGAGGATTTAGGGAATCAATAAATCAATAGTTACATTTTGAGTCCAAATCGCTACACGAAGCTGTAGTGGTCTGGACAGCCATCAGAAGAGCCCTCTCCTGTTTTAAAGGAGGGCACCTTTTATTCACCGTTGCTTTGCTGCTGCTGGCCTCATCCCTGGGTAGTGCAGATCGCTCCAGACGTCCTCCTTCTTGTCCCCACGACTGAAGCTTCAGGAACCGTGAGTCTGCAGGAACTACCAGGAACAACTGCCGTGGCACCAGCTTTCTTCATTCGAATAAGGTACTGTGTCCATTTGGTTGTTCTCTCCGTCCGACCTTGACGAATCGGGGTGAACCCTTTTTCTCACCGAAGGCTTGTCCTTTCTTCCTTCTCTCGCCTTTTGCCTCCCTTTGACAATATCCAAGTACTCCTGGCAACGTTAATATTGGACTGTTCTAATCGTGTGATCCTCGACAACAGAGCCCTGCTCCAAGTGACACTGGCGCAGACCTATTGAATTTATCTGTATCTTACAATACGTCCTCTGATTCAAGTGCCTTAAGTATTGCCTATGATATTTATCTCCTTTGCCTTGGTTTTTATTCAATGTGCTAAATGTGTTTTGAATACGGTTACAATTCTCCCCGCGGGTACGCTTTCCTTTCGTAAGACCGAACTGTCATTACTGTCAAAAAGTGAGCACTGCTTAACCCCCGGTAATGGCTTTTGTTTCACAACATCAGTCTGTCAAAACCTAATGTACTTACCTTGAATTGACCTGAACCAAAGGAATTGGTTTTGTGTGCGATTTTGTTTAATAGAAGTGAAGTGTTTTGTGAACAGATGGTTTAAAAATAAATGTACATATATGTTTTACCAGAAACCTTGAGTCAGTGTTTGTTTGAGTCACAGGCCCTCATTACGACCCTGGCGGAAAGCGAAAAACGATGGCGGAAATGCAATACCGCCATCGAATAGCGCTCGGTGCGACTATGACCCGTCACCGTAAAGTACGATGCCATTAGCGACACCGTAGTGAACGCCAACGCTAACTGCACCAAGTACGCGCGCGCGCGCCATGCCAAACCGTAATTAGCACCATGGCGCAAGGGTACGCGAATTCCGACCCTAGCGGACATGTACCTAACGCCATCAAGCACGGCGGAAAGTACCATTCCGCCATGGTGAGAAGTACGGCATCGCGAATCAACCGTAAACGGCCCCACTGAGTGCCTGTACACCGCTCCCTGGCCACATAGTACAACTCCCCGTAGGTGCAACGAAGACACAATGCAACCAGTGAAATGTACAAGTCACCCATGCATGCCAACGAACAAAAGAATCACAAGAGGGGCCAATGGGAGCTGCAGGGCACAGATGGCACGAATACAGAAGCTATACCAATGGACATGACCTCAGTCTCCCACCAAGAAACGCACGCAAACACAGGCAGCATAATTCCGATAATCACATCATTCCACCAATCCACCTGGCTGACCGGCATCTGTTACACAAAACCTAATCCCCCGCCCCTGAGCATGACATCATCCAAACAGTCATATTGGCAGCCCTCACCCCTGACCTCACTGGGCTTCGTAGGCAAACGCGCCCAGCACAGTACCACGCAACTATACTCCGAAGCTGGAACCCAATGCAGATCTCCTCACAATACATCGCTCCCCAAATAGGAATATGCCACATCACTTGCAAAGAAGAACGCTACACGGCCCATATCAGAATAGAAATTTAATGCACAACAGATTCACCAAGCCCATACAGCCATTAGGCCATGAACTCCAAAACACATTTCACCATTGTGGGCTGCATCCGCAAGAAATGACCAGCTACTTCCTGTGTGATGCCCTGTTCCCTCATGGTACACAGGGGCTACATTCCGTACGAAAAGGCAACATGGAAGCGCCTAGAACCGCAGGGCCGTCCCAATAGGGAGGCACTAGTCCAGCTGAAAGGCCGAAATGTTGCTCCGAGCCACTAGTACTGCGTAAGGGCATGTGGCCCATTGGCGATCGTCCCATAAGATCGTAATGCTGCTCCACTGATTAACACGAAGCAGCAGGTGTCGGGAGTAAAAGCCATCTGCAGGAGTGGCATACAGATGGCAGTGGCAAAAGGGGAGGAGATACCTGTCAACCAAAAGAAAAGAAAAAGAATAGAATGGCCATCAGAACTACATCCGAACAACTCACCTCAATGATCACACTAAATCCACAGCCATATGCATGCAAGCCCACTCCAAAGGATCATCACCACCCCAAAACCACTTGCGACTCATAACTATCCATATCGAGGTGAAAACACCATCACAAACGAGTGTACCTGTGCATGCGTCTGTGAAAACAGAATCCATCAGATGGGATTGGTAACGTGCATGGACACAAGTGTCTGAAGGCGCGTCGAGACAGGGAGGGCTCAACAAGGCCAGATAGACGATGGTCCCACTATGGCAGCCCTGCATCACATAGCGCAGGGGAGGCGGACAGATTCTAAGAAGCCCTGTACATGGCAAACACCGTATCAAATCATCTGCCCATGCATCCATTCATCATTCCCTCATCCCGTAATGAGAACGCCTGTTACCATACTCACATAACATGTGAGAATTCCATTGAGTCTGTGCGTTATGCAGCCTGCAAAATCCACTGTGCCCCAGCCCGTAATTCCAGTGTTGTGAAGTAACATGTATTTGGGAACGTCCGGCCTCATCGTCCACTTCGCTATTGCGCATCCCAAACTATTCATATCAATCATTGCATCCTCGCCATGGCCCCTGTCCCAAGGACACTGAACAATAGAACGTTATATTTGCAGTCAGACCTGTGGGCATCTCCTCGCCGCTAGCTGAAGACCGAAAGCGCCGCCCTTCGAATTCCTCATTTGCAACATCACGTCGAAAAGGCATCTGTGGCCGCTTGAAATCACAAATTAAACCATCTAGTGCGGCTGTGTGTGAAAATGGCAACTGCCTTCACCCACAAATGGGACGCCCCGCCCGTCGGTGCAACTCGGTACAGTGATGCATGAGGGCCCACCGTTACTCGAGTACTACGTTCCACTGACCCTTCACAAGTCTGTTCGCGACGGCAAAGATTGTATGTGAAACAATGGGACCATAGCCGAATGTACATATCAACAAATGTTACACGGCCATCGGGTACAAATACATGATTGCAATAGCAAGATGCCATTACCGAATTACAGCGTTGTGTGCGGGACGTGCTCGGCCAAAGGGGAGAGCAGCTTGCACAGGTGGAATGAATCACCACAGGTGGAGGCCATACAGCCTGAAAACACATAAATTGCACGCCCAGTCTCCTCCCACAACCACTCCGAAATGCTACCGGCAGGACTCGCGATGTTGGCCCTGGGGGACCTGATAGCACTGCAAGTACTCCAACTCCAAGAAGAAGACGAACACCAACTACAACCGGCCGCACGGAGGAGACGCAGGAGGAGGAAGAGGGCAAGGCAGGGCCAGCAAGGGCCGCCAGCACAGCCACTACCACCACGCAGGCAGCCCGCAATCCCACGCCTCCGAGCACATCCGTTCAACCTCACTGCTGAGCAGATCCACACCCTCTACCGTTTGGACCGGGACACCATAGCCGCCATTGTGGACATGACACAGGCTGACCTTGTCAGCATGATAGATAGCCCAACCGCCATCCCACCCCTACTGAAGGTGGTGTCTGTACTCCACTTCCTGGCCACAGGCACCTACCAGCACACAGTCGGACAGTTGCATGGCATTTCTCAGCCACTGTTCTCACGGACACTATTGCAAGTGCTCGATGCCCTCCTGCAGCACGCAGACGACTACATCTCTCTACCACGCTCGGAGCAGGAAATTACCAACACAAAAGTCGGATTCCATGCACTTGCCGGCATACCGGGTTGCATTGGTGCCATCGACTGCACCCATGTGGAATTGGTCGTCCCACATGCCATGGAGGCCCAGTACCGCAACCGGAAACAATTTCATTCTCTGAATGTACAAATGGTGTGTGACTCCAACAGGATCATTACACATTGTTGTGCCCGATTCCCTGGATCAACCCATGATTCTATGGTCTTGAGGAACTCTACAATACCACGCTACATGGAGCGACACGCAGGGAACAGATCCTGGCTACTCGGTGAGTCTCATTTCATGCATGATGATGTGGGGTATGTGATGCGGCAATGACCTGGCAGGAAGGGGGGGGGGTGCGTACGTAGCAATGGCATTCCACATAATTCGTTTATCGTCCACAAACAGGTGATGCCGGATATCCACTGAAGAGATGGCTCCTCACACCAGTCCGGAACCCACGGGACCAGCATGAGGAGGACTACAACCATGCCCCCTGACGCAGAACTGCAAGCACCTGAAGATGGTCATGATGAGGGTGGGGATGTGGCAGCACCTCAAGGAGTCTGCGAGGCACAGGAGGGCCGTGAAATTCATCAGCATCTCATAGATGCATGCTTCTAGCACTCACGCCTGGTGGCTGATACATGGACACGGGACTCGTGGCACTGTGTGTGTCTGGTACATGCACAAAATGGACTGTACGCCTATGATGGCCTAGTACACAAAGATCATTGTCCACACATCTCATTGTTTGATCGTGCATTGTTTATGGCATATGTGATATCATGTTGAACACCCTATCGACCCGCCACCCAAGTGAGCCCAACACACCCCCTCCACCCTCCTACCTCCCCCCGAACACCAGTCTCCAGAGATGCTCATTGTCAGTGGGCAGTCGCTATTGCAAGCCCCCTCTGCGGGTATCAGGGGCACCCCTGCCTGTGGAGCGCAGGTTCCTCCCAGATCTACGTTGGGGGCTGCCCTAGACGGAACTTGCAACGGATGATGTCTCTGCCTGCTCACGTCCATGCATGTCCCTAAGGGTTTGTGAGAGCTCAGTGAGCACACGGCGCACTGCGGCAAGTTCGGCACATACGTCTTTGGACGTCGCATGCAGTTCCCCCCTGAGGCTCTCGGTGCTTCTCTCCATTTGGACTCTCAGGCTCTCGGTGCTACTCTCCATTTGGACTCTCAGGCTCTCGGTGCTACTCTCGATTTGTGCCCTAAGTGTCTCAGTTGATGTTTCTATGTCTGCCTTAGTGCCCCCACATCCATCGGCATGGTCCTTGAGGAGCGTGGCCAGTTGCTGCTGTTGCACGATTAACTGGTCGAGGGACTGTTGCCTCTGCTGGGCCATGGCCATTTGCGGTGGTGTCACAGAGGGGCTGTTCGCCTCATGTTGCCCTGCCACAGGGCTTGTGGGGGATGGCCAGTCGTCGTCTTGTGGGTGCCCCTGCGTGGTATCCTCATGGTGTATGGGATGGAACAGACAGGGGGATTGGGACAGGTCATGGATGGATCTGACTTCGACATCCCCGTCTTCTGTGTCGGAGCATGCTGCCATTAATGGGGTGTCACCTATGGTGCTGCTGCCACCAGAGGCAGTACCTTCTGTGGCATCCATTGGGGGGACCTGTGGTGGTGCTGTTGTGGGCATGCTGGCTGCTGGGGTGCCTGTTGATGTTCCCTCCTGTGTGCTGCCACTTGATATGTGCTGCTGCCGTGTCTTGATGCGTGCAGCTGAGGTGGAGGGTCTTTGGCCGTCGGTCTTGGCCCTCTTTGCAGGTGTGCTGGTAGGGGTGTCCTGGAGCTCGTCGTTTGGATCGGACCCTGTGGTGGAGTAAAGGAGGGCGAGCGTTATTAATGGGTCTGTGGGAATTGGAATGGCAATGTATCACATGCATTGGGGTGGTACCTGAGGGTGATTTGGGTCGGGGCCTTGGAGGTGGTTTCATTTGTGTGTGGAGTGAGGGTGCAGTTGTTTGGCAGCCTGCAGTTAGGGTGTGCCTGCTGCACGTGTAGTGGGTGTTTTTTGGGTTTTTAATTATTTATGTATTTATTGTGGTTTTAAAGTGCGCTATCAGGCCAATGTGTGTGGACGTTCTCCTGGCCATGTGTTTCTGTTGCACTATGTGGGCACGTGGTACTTCACATGATTGTACATTGTGGTTTTGGCATTGTTTTATTTGGGCCACCTACCTGATTCTCCGGATGTCTGCACTCCTTTCTCCATCCCTCCGACTCCCTCTATGCTCTCCATTCCAATGGTGGAGGCACAGATTTCTTCCCAGGGGGTCAGCTTGATGGGTGATTCCGACCCTCCCCCGGTGGCTGTGGCAATGTTGCGGTTGGCAGAAAGTATGCTACGGACGCGTATCCGCAGGTCGTCCCACCGCTTCCTGCATTGCTGTGGGTTGCGGGGTGCGGTCCCCACCGCACTTACCCGCTGTGCCACCAGGGCCCATATGGCCTTCTTGTTCGCAAGTGCCGTCCTGGTCATTTGCGTGGAGAAGACGGCGGCGGCATTCTCTTGGAGGGTCTCTGTTAGCACGGTGAGTTCCTCACGGGAGAAGTGGACCTGCCGCTTGCGGTCGCACGCTTTCTTCGCTACTTTTCCCATTTTTCTTGGTTTCACTAGGGTGGATGACGGGTTGGGATGTGTCTCAGGGTGGTGTTTTTAGTGGTTGTGTGTATTTTGTGGTTTTATAGGTGTACGGGGTGTTGTTTCCCGTTCCGGGCCCATGTTTTTACTTCCGTTTCCGTATATTTACGGTCGCCGTACTTTCCGGTTGGCGCTCACTGCGGTGTCCGCTATGATGGGTGGCGGTATTGCACCAAGGGCGCCGTACGGCGGCGGTGTGGGCCGTTTTGGGGTCATTTCCGCCATCGCGGACTTTGCACTTCCGCCATGGCGTGGTGCTCGTGCCCGATGGGTCGGAATGGGCCGCACTTTGCTCCATCGTGCAATGGCGGAAACGCTATTTACGCTGTGGCGGTCCGGTCAGTCACTTTCCGCCAGGGTCGTAATGAGGGCCACAGTAATTGTAGTCCTTGGTGTAATCTCTACCACTGCTCACTTTACTCTTGAGATAAGTCTGGCTGCTCCGCTACTGCTACCACTTTACTGTGTAGTACAGGCTTGTACCAAAGGTGAAATTGTACTGCCACCTGTAGTCTTAATCACCTGCAGTGTTCCCTGAGGGCACTGCAGAGGATTCTGCCAAACAGTATCTATGTGCCTTTAATAATCTGTTGATTCCTGCACTTACACACATTGATTGGTTTTTATTGTTTTTACTTATTTTTACAGATTGTTTGGTTATTTTTACTCAATACAAATCTAATTTAGAGATATTGGCTTCATGGTGTTTTTTTCCTGCCAAATGTTTGAATAATCAATGTAGAAACCTCTTATTTGGTAGAGGGTTGATCGAGAGAGGTATTTTAAATAGTTTAACCCAGCTGCAATAACCCCAGACGCAGCAATATATTCTATTTGTTTTTGCTTGGTCTTATCAAGACATGGTTCACGGCCAGCTTTGTCACGAGCTTTGACTCTCTCCTCCCTGATGGCTACAAGATCCTCTCCGCACCCAGATCCACTCGGCCCAGAGGGGGTGTAGCCCTGATCTTTTTCCGAGTGGATTCCTGCCACTACCATTCCCACTCAGATCTACCCCTCTTTTGAATGCCTTGTCTGCAGCCTCTCTGTCTGTTCTAGCCACTCTTACTGTTGCTATTCTCTACCGGCCCCCTGGCCAAATCACCCCTTTTCTCTCTGAGTGGGCTGTCCTCTCCTCCTCCCTCCTGGCCTCAACCACTCAATTCCTCCTCCTTGGTGACCTCAATATTCACCTTGATTCTCCCTGTCCCTCATCCCTGCTCTTTCACAACCTCTGTGATTCCCTCTGCCTCTCTATCCTACCCTCTGGCCCAACCCACTCTGCAGGTCAACACTTGATGTCTTGATCTCCTCTGGCCTCCCCCTCTCTATCCCTCTGACCACTCCTCTCTCCTCTCCTCTCCTCTCATCTCTCACTCTCTTCCCACCAAGCCCACCCTAACTCTGCCACCTACCTTTGTGGACATCCGACCTACGAAGCGTGCATCCGTTGAGGCTTTCGCTGCCATCTTCTCCGTCCCCCCTCCTCCCATCTCCTCTGGCTGAATCACACCCTGACTCAACCCTGGCCCTTCTCTACTCTTCCATCTCCGATACTCTTGATGCTCTTTCCCCAGTCATTAGGATCTGTTTGAAGTCTAAATCCAAGTGCAATTCTTGGTATGACTCGGACCTAGCTACACTTAAACTTAAGTGTAGGGCAGCTGAGAGGAAATGGAGGACTTCTTGCTCATCCTCTGACAAACTGACCTGTCGCCTCCTCCAAAGGAAATACTGACTGTCCGCACAAAAAAGAGAGCCCACATTCAAGCCTGTGTCTCTGCGGCATCCAACAACTCGGCCAAACTCTTTAAAATCTGCAAGGAGCTTACCAACCTTGCTGCAGCCTCCCCTCCCCCCCGCCGCTCCCCACTTGCCTCACAGGCTCTTTGCAATGCCCTTGCCCCTCACTTTATCTCTAAAACCCAGGACATCATGTTTACCCTCCCCTCACCTCCCCCTGCTATCCCCTCTCCGTCTGTCCTTGCTGACCCCCCTCTAACCACCTCCCCACCCTCCTTTCCTCCCCTGATGAGGTCGCTAGACCAGTCCGATCTATGAAAGCCTCGTCAAAACAGGTTGATCCCTGTTCCGCTAAAACCATCAAGGACCACATTGACACCCTGGCTCCAGCCCTTGCCAATTTTTGCAACCACTCCTTTGCCTCAGGATTTTTCCCCCTCCCCTCTGAAGCATTCCCTTGTGGATCCTCTTCTCAAGAAACCCACTCCCGATCCTTCTTGTCCAGCTAACTATCGCCCCAATTTCCATTAGTCCATTTCTTGGCAAACTCCTGGAAAAGCTGGCCATCTGTCAGTTTACACTTCATTCAAATTCTGTTGGCTATATCCATGACCACACGTCTGGCTTCAGAGCGGCCAGTAGCACATGAACTGCTCTCCTGAACATCCGTGAAGATCTGCTCTCAAACCTGGACTCAAATACGCCCTCTGCCTCATCCTACTTGATCTCTCTTTGACACAGTCAACCATACCATCCTGCTCAACCGTTTCCGTGATAACCTGGGTATCACCGACCAGGCTTTGGCCTGGCTGACCTCTTTCCTCTCAGATTGACCCTCCCAGAGCCACCTGGCTCCTTCCTACCATCTATCTTCCTCTCTATCTGTGGTGTTCCCCAGGGGTCTAACCTCTCGCCCTGGCTTTTCAAGCAATACCTGGCAACTCTCGCCCACTGCATTGCCATTTTCTGCTCAAATTTCCAGTGCTACGCTGATGACACACAACTCATTTTCAGGATGCCCTCTGCCACATACTCTTCCTCTCTCATCTCTGATTGACTAACTGACATTCAAGATTGGTGTGCCGCCAATGATCTTTGTCTGAATGCCAGCAAGACGGAGATCCTCCTCATCGTCACACCTTCACCATCCTTTCCCCTCACTCTCTGGCCGGCCTCCCTTTGCCCCCTCCTACCTCTATATGCAAGGCTAAGAACCTCAGGGTCATCTTTGACTCCACACTTTCCTTCTCCGCCCATATCTCTGAGGTCTCTAAAAAGTCAAACTTCCTACTGCACCTCCTCAGAGGTACTCTGCCTTTCGTCTCCTTACCTCAGAAGCTCACCGTCTCCCAAGCTCTGGTTCTCTCTAGGTTGGACTACTGTAACAGCCTCTTTCTAAATCTACCTGCCTATACGCTCCGCCCTCTGCAACTAATCCAGAATAGGACTGTGAGACGTGTCCTTGGCCTCAAGCCCTCGGATCTATCTCTCCAGCTCTGAAATCTCTCCATTGGCTCCCAGTGAATGCAAGGATTAAATTCAAAACCCTCTGCATTGTCCACAAGGCTTTCTGGGGCCTGGGTCCAAAATACCTTCAGCTACCCCCCTCCCCTCTCGAGCTTATCACTCCTCTACCTTCAACTCTCTCAGTGTCTGTCGTTTTTTCAAAGAAGCCTCCCTGCCACTCTATAACTTGAGGAGAACCATCTCTCATACCGGAAGCACCTCAAGACGTTCCTCTTAGCTTCTGCCTTCACTCTCCCTCTCCCCTGCCTGTTGATCTGCTCTCTCCTGGCACTGTGCACCTGGTACCTGCTCACCCTGCCACCCGCCCGCACTGCCTCCTGGCCACCCCTTGCACATGGAACTGTGTCTGTACCCATACAGTCCCCCACCCACATTTTCTTCTTCTGCACTTATCAAACTTACCCAGTCTGCTGCCGTAAACACAACACTTGCCACTTGCTGGCTGCACTCCCACTGTTTATTGCCTCCATTATCTATTTATTTAATTTTTTTTTATTATCTGTTCTTCTTTGCTCCGTACTTTCCACTCTCCCCCTTTCCATGCACTTTCTCCCCTTTCCCTCTCCCATGCACCTGCGCGTTCTCAAAGTCACTGGGCCTAATAAGATCATTGTTGTTCTCCCCTGTTTCCCCTCCCTTGCCTTGTTGCGCTCTGAAACACTTGTGTACGAGCGCGATACAAATTAAATATCATATCATACCAAGCTACTTAAGTACTATACCAACACTCATATCCCACTATAAAGTCTCAGTATGCAACATAATGGAAGCATAAACCTCTCTTAATTAGCGCCACCGTACATTAACCACTTTAAGACACACCAAAAATAGTGTAATAAATTAAGAAATGAAGATTCATTGTCACAAACTTCAGCTCGTTACACCCGACGTCAGGGAGTGGGGCAGACATTGTAGAAAGCTCAGTCGGAGCCCTGCACCTCCACCACGAACTTCTCCATGGTGTGGGAAGCTGAGAGCATGGTCGGTTGCTAGTTTTGGTAGGGGGTGGGGGGGTTGGTACCCGTGGTTCGTGACAGGTGCTTAGGCTGCAGCCACGGGTTCCGCCCTAGTGTAAAATGTAGAGAGACGCTGCAACGATCACACCAGAAAGAAAAATACAACCCACTAGGGAAGAGAAGCCCACCACACCTCTTGCAAGAGGAAAACTACGCTTTATTTCCACAAGAATAGAAATTCACTAGAAAATAACTCTGCTGCCATTTAACGTGCTGGCAAAATCAGAACGAACAACACTTTATGATGGCAAACAGCATCATCAGTGACGTAACTTACATACAAAGCGAGCCTGTGTGGCGGGCCGATCGAGACCCTATCCATAGGCTACCCGTGCCATAAGGGAGGCCAGGCCATTGGTCCCAGCCCCTTCTCTTCAATTTTCTTCCACGCGGATTCCTCCTTTCACGTCGTTGGGCGTGAAGCTGCTACCACCGATTGGCACTTATGTGAAGAGGTCAACACAGGCTGTATGTCTAACTTGAAATGTCCCTGGAACAATAGACATGGGCAAGAGGATACTTTGAGGCCATCGAATCTAAGAGATTATAGCTCGATTCCAGACACGTTGGCACCCAACCAAAGTACCCCGCCCTTATGTTAACTATTTTGTTTTAACCCTCCCGGCACCTCGCAGCACAAATCACGTGGCCAAAGGTGAAGGCAGCTGATCCCCGTTTTCAGACCGATTCGTTTTTGGTTGGTGGTCTGGGTCTGACTGGTACCTTGGAATGCTGAGGGTCTTGGGACTGGGGCTTTCAGGTGCGATTATTTAGAACTGGGAAGGTCTGAAGCTCGTGCCCTCTTTCTTGTGGGATTGCTTTTCTCAGTAAGCTCTTGACCCCCTCCTGGCATTGTAGGGCATATTCCTGCTAGGATACAAGTACTGGCAACATGAGACTGGCAAAAGTCTATGATCTCTGCAGCTCTGGCCTTCCTCAGCGATGCCCAACCTACAACCTATTCCCGCCTGCATACACTATTATGTGCGATTGGGCCAGCAGTCCTAGTTCTGGCACAAAACTAGGCTTCCATTCCAACATGACTGCTACTATTTAGAAGGCATTTTGATTGCCCCATGCATTACTAGAGCAAGACGCGCACCCCCCTCCCTCATTGTGGCTTCTAACACCCCGACCCCTAACCTCCCTTAGAGGCCCGAGAATGTGTGGTAGGGGCGGTTTCATAAGAAAGCGAAGTGGGGTTTGGGCTAGGGTCCGGGACAATTGTCCGTCCTTCCCAAAACATACAGGGGCGGCAAGTTACCGGGCCCTCCGCCAGTTCACACACTGTTCTAGCTTTCTGAGGAGTACTCGGTCACTCACACAGGCCTATCGGAGACTATATATATATATATATGGTGCTTTAATGGGATGCCCCTCAATCACATCGTGTACGTATGACTCACGGGACGATCCCAGACATTATCATTTATTAAAGTAAAAAATGCCTTTACGAGCAAAGAATTCTGCTTTTCTGTGTCAAACCCGGCCGCACTCGTTTTCATTACTCACTCGATGCCTCAAAAGAGACCCCCATTTCAGACGTCCTGTTTGCCAGGCCAATACTTTGGAGGCTTTGCAGTGGCCCTCTGTGCAGGTCACGCGGCATGGAGAGGCTGAACAGGGAATTATGGGACCATTTCACCAATGGCCAGGGAGAGTCTGATGCACAATCTCCAGGCTTCCAAGGACACACACGGACGTCTTGGATAGAAGACCCATGAACACGGCACTGTGATGCTGTTAGTGCCATACAGGAAGCCGAAGCAGAGAGCAATACGTTGCCATAAATGGACCCTTCACAATACATAACATCTAGGCTTCGGTTTCCCCTTAAGCCACAGCTTCTGGTCGCCTGCAAAGCAGCGTCTGCTGTAAAACAATGGCATGGCAACTGGCCTACTACAGGAAGCAATGGCGGAAGCACATCCCTCCTAGAAACAAATCAAGGCCTTCCAGTGCTACGATTATTCCATCCCTATAAGCCTCGGACAGTTGCCATACTAATGCGATGCTCCCAAACTCCTCTTTCGTTGAGTACTTACAGTAGCAATGTTTTGGCATTCGGTGGCGCTAGCGCCACTAAATACACAAAAAGGTGCAATTCTCTGCACTGCAGCTGCCACCAGCAGCAGATAATCTATGCCTCGTTCACTCTTCCCTCCCACGGATAATCTATGCCTCTTTCACGCTCCTCTCTCGCGGATAATCTATGCCTCGTTCACTCTCCTCTCTCGCGGATAATCTATGCCTCATTCACTCTCCTCTCTCGTGGATAATCTATGCCTCATTCACTCTCCTCTCCCGCGGATAATCTATGCCTCATTCACTCTCCTCTCTCGCGGATAATCTATGCCTCATTCACTCTCCTCTCTCGCGGATAATCTATGCCTCATATACTCTCCTCTCTCGCGGATAATCTATGCCTCGTTCACTCTCCTCTCTCGCGGATAATCTATGCCTCGTTCACTCTCCTCTCTCGCGGATAATCTATGCCTCGTTCACTCTCCTCTCTCGCGGATAATCTATGCCTCATTCACTCTCCTCTCTCGCGGATAATCTATGCCTCATTCACTCTCCTGTCTCGCGGATAATCTATGCCTCATATACTCTCCTCTCTCGCGGATAATCTATGCCTCATTCACTCTCCTCTCTCGCGGATAATCTATGCCTCATTCACTCTCCTCTCTCGCGGATAATCTATGCCTCATATACTCTCCTCTCTCGCGGATAATCTATGCCTCATTCACTCTCCTCTCTCGCGGATAATCTATGACTCGTTCACTCTCCTCTCTCGTGGATAATCCATGCCTCATTCACTCTCCTGTCTCGCGGACAATCTATGCCTCATTCACTGTCCCCTCTCGCGGATAATCTATGCCTCGTTCACTCTCCCCTCTATGCCTCGTTCACACTCCCCTCTCACGGAAAATCTATGCCTTGTTCACTCTCCCCTCTCGCAGATAATCTACGTCTCATTCTCTATCCCCTCTATGCCTCATTCACTCTGCTCTCTCGTTCACGCTCCTCTCTCACAGATAATCTATGCCTCATTCACTCTCCCTTCTCGTGCATAATCTATGCCTCATTCACTGTCCCCTCTTGTGCATAATCTATGCCTCATTCACGCTCCTCCCTCGCAGATAATCTATGCCACATTCACGCTCCTCCCTCGCAGATAATCTATGCCACATTCACGCTCCTCTCTCATGATTAATTTATGCCACGTTCCTCTCTCATGGGTAATCTATGCCTCATTCTCTCTCCCTTCTTGCGGATAGTCTATGCCTCGCTCACTGTCCTCTCATTTATAATCTATGCCTCGTTCACTCTGCCCTCTCGCGTATGATCTATGCCTCATTCACTCTCACCTCTAGCGTATAATCTATGCCTTGTTCACTCTCCCCTCTAGCGTATAATCTATGCCTTGTTCACTCTCGCCTCTCGCGGATAATCTATGCCTCATTCACTCCTCTCTCGCGGATAATCTATGCCTCATTCACTCTCCCGTCTCGTGCATAATCTATGCCTCATTCACTCTCCTCTCTCGCGGATAATCTATGCCTCATTCACTCTCCTCTCTCGCGTATAATCTATGCCTCATTCACTCTCCCGTCTCGTGCATAATCTATGCCTCATTCACTCTCCCGTCTCGTGCATAATCTATGCCTCATTCACTCTCCCGTCTCGTGCATAATCTATGCCTCATTCACTCTCCTCTCTCGCGGATAATCTATGCCTCATTCACTCTCCTCTCTCGCGTATAATCTATGCCTCATTCACTCTCCCGTCTCGTGCATAATCTATGCCTCATTCACTCTCCCGTCTCGTGCATAATCTATGCCTCATTCACTCTCCCGTCTCGTGCATAATCTATGCCTCATTCACTCTCCTCTCTCGCGGATAATCTATGCCTCATTCACTCTCCTCTCTCGCGGATAATCTATGCCTCATATACTCTCCTCTCTCGCGGATAATCTATGCCTCATTCACTCTCCTCTCTCGCGGATAATCTATGCCTCGTTCACTCTCCTCTCTCGTGGATAATCTATGCCTCATTCACTCTCCTGTCTCGCGGACAATCTATGCCTCATTCACTGTCCCCTCTCGCGGATAATCTATGCCTCGTTCACTCTCCCCTCTATGCCTCGTTCACACTCCCCTCTCACGGAAAATCTATGCCTTGTTCACTCTCCCCTCTCGCGGATAATCTACGTCTCGTTCTCTATCCCCTCTATGCCTCATTCACTCTGCTCTCTCGTTCACGCTCCTCTCTCACGGATAATCTATGCCTCATTCACTCTCCCTTCTCGTGCATAATCTATGCCTCATTCACTGTCCCCTCTTGTGCATAATCTATGCCTCATTTACGCTCCTCTCTCGCAGATAATCTATGCCACATTCACGCTCCTCTCTCATGGTTAATTTATGCTACGTTCCTTCTCATGGGTAACCTATGCCTCATTCTCTCTCCTCTCTCGCAGATAATCTATGCCACATTCACTCTCCTCTCTCACGGTTAACCTATGCCTCGTTCACTCTCCCCTCTATGCCTCGTTCACTCTCCCCTCTATGCCTCGTTCACTCTTCCCTCTCGTGGATAATCTATGCCTCATTCACGCTCCTCTCTCGCGGATAATCTATGCCTCGTTCACGCTCCTCTCTCGCGGATAATCTATGCCTCGTTCACTCTCCTCTCTCATGGATAATCTATGCCTCGTTCACTCTCCCCTCTATGCCTCGTTCACTCTCCCCTCTATGCCTCGTTCACTCTCCCCTCTATGCCCCGTTCACTCTCCCCTCTCGTGGATAATCTATGCCTCATTCACTCTCCTCTCTCGCGGATAACCTATGCCTCGTTCACTCTCCTCTCTCATGGATAATCTATGCCTCGTTCACTCTCCTCTCTCATGGATAATCTATGCCTCGTTCACTCTCCTCTCTCATGGATAATCTATGCCTTGTTCACTCTCCCGTCTTGTGCATAATCTATACCTCATTCACTGTCCCCTCTCGCAGATAATCTATGCCTCATTCACTCTCCCGTTTCGTGCATAATCTATGCCTCAATCACTGTCCCCTCTTGTGCATAATCTATGCCTCATTCACGCTCCTCTCTCGCAGATAATCTATGCCACATTCACGCTCCTCTCTCATGGTTAATTTATGCTACGTTCCTTCTCATGGGTAACCTATGCCTCATTCTCTCTCCTCTCTCGCAGATAATCTATGCCACATTTACTCTCCTCTCTCGCGGATAACCTATGCCTCGTTCACTCTCCTCTCTCATGGATAATCTATGCCTCGTTCACTCTCCTCTCTCATGGATAATCTATGCCTCGTTCACTCTCCTCTCTCATGGATAATATATGCCTCGTTCACTCTCCCCTCTATGCCTCATTCACTCTCCCCTCTATGCCTCGTTCACTCTCCCCTCTATGCCTCGTTCACTCTCCCCTCTCGTGGATAATCTATGCCTCATTCACGCTCCTCTCTCGCGGATAATCTATGCCTCGTTCACGCTCCTCTCTCGCATGCTTTCAGCAAGAGTGGCCTATGGGTCTTCAGACCTCTGAAGTTCTTGTTATGCAATGCTATGAAAAGCCCAACATGGCTGCAGGCCCAGTCCTCACAGTGCTTCCAGCTCGCAGAGCCACCCCAGGAAGGAAAGAAGGCAGGATAATGACATATGCGCGGTCTGAGATTTCAGATTTCCCTGCCCATGTTTGAGAGGCAATCCGCCGGCCATGGGAAGCTTGAGAGATGATCTTTCAGTGAGCGTCGAGCATTAATACAAAAACATAGTTTGGCAAAAAATTATATGGTAAAGGGGCTGTGTCCTTTCTATAACATCTGTGCCTGGGTGGGCAACGCTTTGTTTGAAAGCAGGGGTCAAATCCTAAAAATAAAAGTGGAGGACTCATCAACAAACACAATTGGATGTGACGTTGCCAGAAATTAGCATATCAAGGTGGAATGTGCACATTTGATTAATTTGGCTTTACCTTCTCTAATTGCACAGGACAAATGGTATTTGCCTTTCATAAAATCAACACACACACAAAACCAAGCCAGGAGACTTTCTTCTGATAGGCCCTCATTATGACCCTGGCGGAAAGTAACTGACCTGACCGCCATAGCGTAAATAGCGTTTCCGCCATTGCACGATGGAGTAAAGTGCGGCTAATTCTGACCCATCGGGCACGAACATTACGCCATGGCGGAAGTGCAAAGTCTGCGATGTCGGAAATGTCCCCAAAACGCCCCTCACCGCCGTCGTACGGCGCCCTAGGTGCAATTCCGCCACCCATCATAGCGGTCACCGTAATGAGCGGTAATCGCTAAATACGGTGACCGTAAATATACGGAAACGGAAGCAAAAACATTGGCCCGGAACGGGAAACAGCACGCCGTACACCTATAAAATCAGAATCCCAAAACAACCATTAAAAATCTGACCCTGAGACACATCCCAACCCGTTAGCCACCCTAGTTAAAACAATCAAAATGGGAAAAGTTGCTAAAAAAGCGTGCGACCGCAAGCGGCAGGTCCACTTCTCCCATGAGGAACTCACCGTGCTCACAGAGACCCTCCAGGAGAATTCTGCCGTCGTCTTCTCGACGCAAATGACCAGGACGGCACTTGCGAACAAGAAGGCCATATGGGCCCTGGTGGCACAGCGGGTAAGTGCGGTGGGGACCGCACCCCGCAACCCACAGCAATGCAGAAAGCGATGGGACGACTTGCGGATACGCGTACGGAGCATACTATCAGCCAACCGTAACATTGCCACAGCTACCGGGGGAGGATCGGAATCACCCATCAAGTTGACCCCCTGGGAAGAAATCTGTGCCTCCACCATTGGAATGGAGAGTATAGAGGGAGTCGGAGGGATGGAGAAAGGAGTGCAGCCATCCGAAGAATCAGGTAGGTGGGCCAAATAAAACAATGCTAAATCCACAATGTCCAATCATGTGAAGTACCATGTGTCCACATAGTGCAACAGAAACACATGTCCAGAAGAACGTCCACATACATTGGCCTGATAGCGCACTTTAAAAGTCACATTAAATACATAAAAAATTAAAAATCCTAAAAACACCCTCTACACGTGCAGCATGCACACCCTAACTGCAGGCTGCAAAGCAACTGCATCCTCAATCCACACAAAAATGAAACCACCTCCAAGGCCCTGACCCAAATCACCCTCAGGTACCACCCCAATGCATGTGATACATTGCCATTCCAATTTCCACAGACCCATAAATAATGCTCGCCCTCCTTTACTCCACCACAGGGTCCGATTCAAACGACGAGCTTCAGGACACCCCTACCAGCACACCTGCAAAGAGGGCCAAGACCAACGGCCAAAGACTCTCCACCTCAGCTGCACGGATCAAGACACGGCAGCAGCACAAATCAAGTGGCAGCACACAGGAGGGGACTTCAACAGGCACCCCAGCAGCCAGCATGCCCACAACAGCAGCACCACAGGTCCCCCCAATGGATGCCACAGAAGGCACTGCTTCTGGTGGCAGCAGCACCATAGGTGACACTGCATTAATGGCAGCATGCTCTGACACAGAAAACGGTGCTGTCGATGTAGGACCCATCCATGACCTGTCTCAATCCCCCTGTTTGTTTCATCCCGTACACCATGAGGATACCACGCAGGGGCACCCACAAGACGACGACTGGCCATCCCCCACAAGCCCTGTGGCAAGGCAACATGAGGTGATCAGCCCCTCTGTGACACCACCGCAAATGGGCATGGCCCAGCAGAGGCAACAGTCCCTCGACCAGGTGATCGTGCAACAGCAGCATCTGGCCACGCTCCTCAAGGAGCATGCTGATGAATGTGGGGGTTCTAAGGCAGCCATAGAAACATCTACTGAGACACTTAGGGCACAAATGGAGCGAAGTACAGAGACACTAAGGGTACAAATGGAGAGAAGTACAGAGACACTAAGGGTACAAATGGAGAGAAGTACAGAGACACTAAGGGTACAAATGGAGAGAAGCACCGAGAGCCTGAGGGGGGAACTGCATGCGACGTCCAAAGACGTATGTGGTGAACTTGCCGCTGTGCGCCGTGTGCTCACTGAGCTCTCACAAACCCTTAGGGACATGCATGGACGTGAGCAGGCAGAGACATCATCCATTGCAAGTTCCGTCCAGGGCAGCCCCCAACGTAGATCTGGGAGGAACCTGCGCTCCACAGGCAGGGGTGCCCCTGATACCCGGAGAGGGGGCTTGCAATAGCGTCTGCCCACTGACAATGAGCATCTTTGGACACTGGTGTTCGGGGGGGAGGTAGGAGGGTGGAGGGGGTGTGTTGGGCTTTTTTGGGTTGCGGGTCGATTGGGTGTGTAACATCATTTCACATTTGCTATACATTTCTTCATATTCATCCAATGAGATGTGTGGACATTGATCTTTGTGTACGAGGCCTTTCTTGGCGTACAGTCCACATTGTGCATGTTCCAGACACACACAGTGCTACAAGTCCCGTGTCCATGTAAAAGCCACCAGGCGTGAGTGCTAGAAGCATGGATCTATGAGATTCTGACGAATTTCACAGGCCTCCTGTGCCTCGCGGACTCCTTGAGGTGCTGCCACATCCCCACCCTCATCATGACCATCTTCAGGTGCTTGCAGTTCTGCGTCAGGGGGCATGGGCACATTTCTACGTACGCACATGTTGTGTAGCATGACACATGCCATGACCATCTTTGCAACCTTCTCATGGCGGTACAGGAGTGCCCCGCCAGACCTGCTGAGGCAGCGGAAACGAGCCTTCAGTAGGCTGAATGCCTGTTCTATGACTACACGGGTACGTGAGTGGGCATGGTTGTAGTCCTCCTCATGCTGGTTCTGTGGGTTCCGGAGTGGTGTAAGGAGCCATCTCTTCAGTGGATACCCGGCATCACCTGTATGTGGACAATAAAGGATGTTTGTGGAATGACATTGCTACGTACGCATCCCCCCCTTCCTGCCATGTCATTGCCGCATCACATACCCCACATTATCATGCATGAAATGAGACTCACCGAGTAGCCAGGATCTGTTCCCTGCGTGTCGCTCCATGTAGTGTGGTATTGTAGAGTTCCTCAAGACCATAGAATCATGGGTTGATCCAGGAAATCGGGCACAACAATGTGTAAAGATCCTGTTGGAGTCACACACCATTTGTACATTAAGAGAATGATATTGTTTCCGGTTGCGGTACTGGACCTCCATGGCATGTGGGACAACCAATTCCACATGGGTGCAGTCGATGGCACCAATGCAACCCGGTATGCCGGCAAGTGCATGGAATCCCACTTTTGTGTTTGTAATCTCCTGCTCCGAGCGTGGTAAAGAGATGTAGTCGTCTGCGTGCTTCAGGAGGGCATCGAGCACTTGCAATAGTGTCCGTGACAACAGTGGCTGTGAAATGCCATGCAACTGTCCGACTGTGTGCTGGTATGTGCCTGTGGCCAGGAAGTGGAGTACAGACACCACCTTCAGTAGGGGTGGGATGGCGGTTGGGCTGTCTATCATGCTGACAAGGTCAGCGTGTGTCATGTTCACAATGGCGGTTATGGTGTCCCGGTCCAAACGGTAGAGGGTGTGGATCTGCTCAGCAGTGAGGTTGAACGGATGAGCTCGGAGGCGTGGGATTGCGGGCTGTCTGCGTGGTGGTAGTGGCTGTGCTGGTGGTCCTTGCTGGCCCTGCCTTGCCCTCCTCCTCCTCCTGCGTCTCCTCTGTGCGGCCGGTTGTTGTAGTAGTTGGTGTTCGTCGTCTTCTTGAAGTTGGAGTACTTGCAGTGCTATCAGGTCCCCCAGGGCCAACATCGCTAGTCCTGCCGGTAGCATTTTGGAGTGGGTGTGGTTGTGGGAGGGGGTTGGGTGTGCAATTTATGTGTTTTCAGGCTGTATAGCCTCCACCTGTGGTGATTCATTCCACCTGTGCCAGCTGCAATCCCCTTTGGGCGAGCACGTCCCGCACACAACGCTGCAATTTGACGCATGGCATCTTGCTATTACAATCATGTATTTAATCCCGATGGCAGTGAAATATTGGTTTATATGTTCATTCTGCTATGGTCCCATTGTTTCACATACTATCTTTGCAGTCGCGAACAAACTTGTGAAGGGTCAGTGGAATGTAGTACTCGATTAACGGTGGACCCTCATGCAGCACTGTACCGAGGTTCACCGACGGGCGGGCGTCCCATTTGTGAGTGAAGCCAGTTGCCATTTTCACACACTGCCGCACTACATGGATGAATTTGTGATTTCTAGCGGTCACAGATGCCTTTTCGACGTGATGTTGCAAATGAGGAATTCGAAGGACAGCGCTTTCGGTTTCCAGCTAGCGGCGAGGAGACGCCCACAGGTCTGACTGCAAATATAACGTTCTATTGTTTAATGTCCTTGGGACAGTGGCCATGGCGAGAATGCAATGATTGATATGAATAGTATGGGATGCGCAATAGCGTAGTGGACGATAAGGCAGGACGTTCCCAAATACATGTTACTTCACAACACTAGAATTCCGGCCTGGAGCACAGTGGATTTTGCAGACTGCATTACGCACAGACTCAATGGAAATTTCAAATGTTATGTGAGTAAATAATCAGGCGTTTTTATACCGGGATGAGGGAATGATGTATGGATGCATGGACAGATGATTTAATTGAGAGTTTGCCATGTACATGGCTTTTTGGAATCTATCCCCTTCCCCTGCGCTATGTGATGCAGGGCTGCCATAGTGGGACCATCGTCTATCTGCCCTTGTTGAACCCTCCCTGTCTCGACGCGCCTTCAAACACTTGTGTCTATGCACGTTACTAATCCCATCTAATGGATTCTGTTTTAACAGACGCATGCACACAAACACTCGTTTGTAATAGTGTTTTCACCTCGATTTATATAGTTATGATTCGCAAGTGAATTTTGGGTGGAAATAATCCTTTTGAGTGGGCTAGCATGCATATGGCTGTAGATTTAGTGTGATCATTGAAGTGAGTAATACAAATGAAGTTCTGATGCCCATACTATTCTTTTTCATTTCATTTGGGTGACAGGGATCTCCTCCCCTTTTGCCGCTGCCATCTGTATGCCACTCCTGCAGATGGCTTTTACTCCCGACACCTGCTGCTTCGAGTTAATCAGTGGAGCACCATTACGATCTTATGGGACGATCGCCAATGGGCCACATGCCCTTACGCAGTACTAGTGGCTAGGAGCAACATATCAACCTTTCAGCTGGACTAGTGCCTACCTAATGGGACGGCCCTGTGGTTCTAGGCGCTTCCATGTTGCCTTTTTGAACGTGAATGTAGCCCCTGTGTACCATGGAGGAACAGGGCGTCACACAAGAAGAAGCTAGTCATTTATTGCGGATGCAGCCCACAGTAATGAAAAATATTTTGGAGTTTATGACCTAATAGCTGTATGGGCTTGGTGAATTTGATGTGCATTAAATTTTTATTCTGATATTAACCGTGTAGCGTTATTCTTTGCAAGTAATGTAGCATATTCCTATTTGTGGAGCGATGTATTGTGAGAAGATCTGCATTGGGTTCCGGCTTCTGAGTATAGTTGCGTGGTACTGTACTGGCCGCGTTTGCCTACGAAGCCCAGTAAGGTCAGGGATAGGGGCTGCCATTATGACTGTTTTAATGATGTCATGCTCAGGGGCGGGGGATTAGCTTTTGTGTAACAGATGCCGGTCAGCCAGGTGGATTGGTGGAATGATGTGATTATCAGAAAATGGCTGGTCACAGGTGCCTGTGTTTGCGTGCATTTCTTGGAGGGAGACTGAGGTCATGTCCATTGGAATAGCTTCTGTATTTGTGCCATCTGTGCCCTGCAGCTCCCATTGGCCCCTCTTGAGATGAGCCTGGCTGCTCAGTCACTCTGCCAACTTGTGTGGTACATGCTTATGCTGATGGTTGGTTTGTTTACTGGCAAGAGTACAGGGCTGGTGCAGTCTCCCTCAGGATACTGCTTTGAATGTTGCCTTACACTGGTGTCAAGCGATGGGGGCCTGTTGTTGTTTTGTCTCATATTTCAGTTCATGTTGTTGTACTTGAACCTTCACATGCCTGTGCTGCATCAGTACGGCAATGGTGACATGCCAAATATGGATGGCCACTCACAAGGCACTTGGAGCCCCTACATTCATTTGTTCGTTGGCATGCATGGGTGACTTGTACATTTCACTGGTTGCATTGTGTAACTTCATTGCACCTACGAGGAGTTGTGCAATGTGGCCAGGGAGTGGTGTACAGGCACTCAGTAGGGCCATTTACGGTTGGTTCACGGTGCCGTAATTCTCACCATGGCGGAATGGTACTTTCCGCCATGCTTGATGGCGTTAAGTAAATGTCCGCTAGGGTCAGAATTCGCGTACCGTTGCGCCATGGTGGTAATTACGGTTTTGCATGGCGCGCGTACGCGTACTTGGTGCAGTTAGCGTTGGCGTTCACTACGGTGTCGCTAATGGCATCGTACTTTACGGTGACGGGTCATAATCGCACCGAGCGGTATTCGGTGGCGGTATTACATTTCCGCCATCGTTTTTCGATTTCCGCCAGGGTCGTAATGAGGGCCATAGTGTTTTTGAAAAGGTAAATATGTGCGCATGTTTTAGACTCCAAGAACCAATGCAAATGTTTTCCCTGGGACTTGCAGTACCAGAATGGGACATTTCACCTTTAGTTGTTTGTTACTTTTCCTATCAGATTATATAGTGCAGTGGTGAAGTGTCGCCTGCAAACCTGACGACTGCTGTTTAATTCATGAATTCAAGAAAGACTTCAGTGCTTCCCGTTTTAGCTGGGGGTGGAGGGACTGAGTCCTGCTGATAAGTCTAGAGGGGAGACAACTAGCCCCCCTACTTTGACTTGTGCCAAAATATACATAAATGCATCCAAGCAGTGACCCACTGTATTGGGCTTAATGCGCCCAATGCCGCGCTCTGGCACACTCACGCCAATGCCAACTTAACCCATGTTTAGCTGGTCACGTGTGCTCCATATGCAGGCCACAGTACTGGATCCCGGCAGCATTAACTCAGCCTTTCCTTTAGGGAGTTTAACAAAATGCCTACAATTGCATTGGTCAATACTGAGATCCCAGGCCACCCGGGGCCCATGCAAGGACCAAAGCCACTCGGGACCCATGCTAGGACCAAAGCCACCCGAGGGCCCATGCTAGGACCAAAGCCTCCCCGGGGGCCAATGCAAGGACCAAAGCCTCCCCGGGGGCCCATGCTAGGACCAAAGCCACCCCGGGGGCCCATGCTAGGACCAAAGCCACCCCGGGGGCCAATGCAAGGACCAAAGCCACTCGGGGGCCAATGCAAGGACCAAAGCCACTCGGGACCCATGCTAGGACCAAGGCCACCCGAGGGCCCATGCTAGGACCAAAGCCTCCCCGGGGGCCAATGCAAGGACCAAGGCCACCCGGGGGCCCATGCTAGGACCAAGGCCACCCGAGGGCCCATGCTAGGACCAAAGCCACCCCGGGGGCCAATGCAAGGACCAAAGCCTCCCCGGGGGCCCATGCTAGGACCAAAGCCACCCCGGGGGCCAATGCAAGGACCAAAGCCACTCGGGGGCCAATGCAAGGACCAAAGCCACTCGGGACCCATGCTAGGACCAAGGCCACCCGAGGGCCCATGCTAGGACCAAAGCCTCACCGGGGGCCAATGCAAGGACCAAAGCCACTCGGGACCCATGCTAGGACCAAGGCCACCCCGGGGGCCAATGCAAGGACCAAAGCAACCCCAGGGGCCAATGCAAGGACCAAAGCTACCCCGGGGGCCCATGCTAGGACCAAGACCACCCCGGGGACCAATGCAAGGACCAAAGCCACTCGGGACCCATGCTAGGACCAAAGCAACCCGAGGGCCCATGCTAGGACCAAGGCCACCCGGGGGCCCATGCTAGGACCAAGGCCACCCGAGGGCCCATGCTAGGACCAAAGCCTCCCCGGGGGCCAATGCAAGGACCAAAGCCACTCGGGACCCATGCTAGGACCAAGGCCACCCGAGGGCCCATGCTAGGACCAAAGCCACCCCGGGGGCCAATGCAAGGACCAAAGCCACCCCAGGGGCCCATGCTAGGACCAAAGCCACCCCGGGGGCCAATGCAAGGACTAAAGCCACTCGGGACCCATGCTAGGACCAAGGCCACCCGAGGGCCCATGCTAGGACCAAGGCCACCAGGGGCCCATGCAAGGACCCAGGCAACCCTGGGGGCCAATGCAAGGACCAAAGCCACCCGGGGCCCATGCAAGGACCCAGGCAACCCCGGGGGCCAATGCAAGGACCAAAGCCACTCGGGACCCATGCTAGGACCAAAGCCACCCGGGGGCCAATGCAAGGACCAAAGCCTCCCCGGGGGCCCATGCTAGGACCAAAGCCACCCCGGGGGCCAATGCAAGGACCAAAGCCACTTGGGACCCATGCTAGGACCAAGGCCACCCGAGGGCCAATGCAAGGACCAAAGCCACCCCGGGGGCCAATGCAAGGACCAAAGCCACCCCGGGGGCCCATGCTAGGACCAAGGCCACCCCGGGGACCAATGCAAGGACCAAAGCCACTCGGGACCCATGCTAGGACCAAAGCAACCCGAGGGCCCATGCTAGGACCAAGGCCACCCGGGGGCCCATGCTAGGACCAAGGCCACCCGAGGGCCCATGCTAGGACCAAAGCCTCCCCGGGGGCCAATGCAAGGACCAAAGCCACTCGGGACCCATGCTAGGACCAAGGCCACCCGAGGGCCCATGCTAGGACCAAAGCCACCCCGGGGGCCCATGCTAGGACCAAAGCCACCCCCGGGACCAATGCAAGGACCAAAGCCACTCGGGACCCATGCTAGGACCAAAGCAACCCGAGGGCCCATGCTAGGACAAAGCCACTCGGGACCCTTGCTAGGACCAAGGCCACCCGGGGGCCCATGCTAGGACCAAGGCCACCCGAGGGCCCATGCTAGGACCAAAGCCTCCCCGGGGGCCAATGCAAGGACCAAAGCCACTCGGGACCCATGCTAGGACCAAGGCCACCCAAGAGCCCATGCTAGGACCAAAGCCACCCCGGGGGCCAATGCAAGGACCAAAGCCACCCCGGGGGCCCATGCTAGGACCAAAGCCACCCCGGGGGCCAATGCAAGGACTAAAGCCACTCGGGACCCATGATAGGACCAAGGCCACCCGAGGGCCTATGCTAGGACCAAGGCCACCAGGGGCCCATGCAAGGACCCAGGCAACCCTGGGGGCCAATGCAAGGACCAAAGCCACCCGGGGCCCATGCAAGGACCCAGGCAACCCCGGGGGCCAATGCAAGGACCAAAGCCACTCGGGACCCATGCTAGGACCAAAGCCACCCCGGGGGCCAATGCAAGGACCAAAGCCTCCCCGGGGGCCCATGCTAGGACCAAAGCCACCCCGGGGCTGCTTTTGCTTGGAATGCTAGAACGCACAGCTGAGTCCCAGAATCCCAAGTGGGAAACCAGGGCTGGGTGGCCTTCATGGGCATGGCCATAGGAATTTGGAGCCCTCTGGTAAGGGCATCGCCCATGTTAACGATACTCAGTAATGGTTCTGTAGTCACAAGCCCCAGACACATGCCAAGAGCCCACCCCTGTACCGGAAACCCCAGAACCATTTCATTAGAGGGGGGGGCAGGTCTTTTGTAATGGCACAATCCTATGGATGTTTTACCAATTTCCTGTAAATTGGGCTACAAGATGCGCACTGTAGCCTCACCCCTGTGCTGATATGGGCAGAAGAGAAGCCTGCCCTGGTCACCGCCCTCCTGGAATAAGATCAATTATGAGGAGCTTTCATGCCCACTGCCCTGGCATTTACGGGCTGGGCAATACATTCATCTATGCTCCCTAGAATCCGAGCTAAAGCTCCAGGGGCAGCACAGCACTAGGCAGCGACAGGGGCAGCACAGCACTAGGGAGCTCCGGGGGCTGCACAGCACTAGGGCGCTCCGGGGGCTGCACAGCACTAGGCAGCCCCAGAAGCGGCACAGTGCCCGGCACCGTGCAAGCCAAGGGCTGCACAGCACTCGGGAGCTCCAGGGGCTGCACAGCACTCGGGAGCTCCAGGGGCTGCACAGCACTCGGCAGCGCCAGAGGCGGCACAGCGCCCGGCACCGTGCAAGCCAGCTCCAGGGCCTGTACAGCACTAGGCAGTGCCAGGGGCTGCACAGCACTAGGCAGCACCCGGCACTGTGCAAGCCAGTGCCAGGGGCTGCACAGCACTAGGGAGCACCAGGGGCTGCACGGCACTAGGCACCGCACAAGCCAGCTCCAGGGGCTTCACAGCACTAGGGAGCTCCAGGGGCTGTACAGCACTAGCCACCGCACAAGCCAGCGCCAGGGGCTGCACAGCCCTCGGCAGCACCAGGGGCTGCACAGCACTAGGCAGCACCGGGGGCTGCACATCACCCGGCACCGCGCAAGCTAGCTCCAGGTGCTGCACTACGCACACCAGCTACAGGGGCTGAACAGCACTAGGCAGCACATCACTAGGCAGCACCGCACAAGCCAGCGCCAGGGGCTGCACAGCACTAGGCAGTGCCAGGGGCGGCACAGCGCTCGGCACTGCACAAGCCAGCTCCAGGGACTTCACAGCACTAGGGAGCTCCAGGGGCTGCACAGCACTAGGCAGCGCAGCACTAGGCAGCACCCGGTACCATGCAAGCCAGGGGCTGCACAGCACTAAGCAGCGGCAGGGGATGCACAGCAGTAGGCAGCGGCAGGGGCTGCACAGCACTAGGCAGCGCCCAGCACCGCACAAGCCATCTCCAGTGGCTGCACAGCACTAGGCAGTGCCCGGCACTGCGCAAGCCGCCGCCAGGGGCTGCAGTATTCTCTTTGGCCGTGTCGCTGTGGGGTGCCCGCCTGCTGCCAGCCTTGCACCCGGGCCAATAGGCGCTCATTGATCTCAGACGTTATGTTGGGCAGTGCTTGTTTGCGTCAAAGGGACTGAGCCACCAATGCATCAGGAGGGCTCATTTTTGTGGTTTACCCTGGACACCAAATTGCCTAGAAACTGCCAGTTTACTGGTTTAGCCATAGCCAGGATTTTAACAACACTTGACAAACCGTCGGCAACTTATTGCCCAACTCCTGCTCCTTGGAAGAGCTGCCAATGACTGGCAGCCTTAGGATCCATCATGTCGGGTGTGAGGGTAGATGGGGGAAGTGGCCTGGTGTTGTGCAGCTCGGGCCGGCTAGTGTTCCTGTTGGGAGTTTATGGTAACATAAACCACAGTCTCAGGCAACCTTCCAGGACAGGTCCCATAGCGCCTGCTCGCTCGCGGATTTCTTTCGAAGAATCAAAGAGCTACAGCACTTTCAATGCTTCTTTCAAGGTGTTAGGTAAAAGGGCTGGCATTTTTTGTGCTGTTAGGTAAAGATTTGGGGTAGTACCCTTAGGGTGCACTACAACAACCTTATCCTCCTGGCAATAGGACCCAACCTTTGGTACAGGTCTGTACTACACAGGCTGGTAGTGTGGCTAAGCAGCCAGGCTTATCTCAAGAGCGGTCAATGTGAGCAGTAGGGTTGTAACACAGAGATTCACAGTGACAAGTATTCAAATACACTTACACACAAGGTTTGTTGATTAACCAATTATTAATTTATTTACCGGTCATTTAAAACCAAGCCTTCTTCAGAAGGGAGAAATATAATAGCAGCACTCAAATACACCTCATGAAATACACACTCTTAATATCTCTAAATCAGTGGGTACCCTTTTGGGACGTCCCACAGACACGACCTACACCCTCAGGTGACCTAAATAACTAGGACAATGTGGACATTAATATATTACTGTCGAATTCAGAGCAGGCTTTGAGAGTGTCAAAAGAAAGCGTTATTAGAACAAACAAGAGATCAGAAATATTCTTTAAGCAGGCAAGAACATTGGACCCCCCAATGCAACGTAAGTTAACCCCTTCCTGGAAGGACAGGTGCAACAAAATAACAGAGGAGAGAAGAGTCATTCAGGGAACCAGACTAAGCCAATGTCAATGGGCAAACGTCTATGTGGCTGAAGCACTTCTTGCAGGTGAGTAAAGGTCTTTGCACAATGTTTTTAGAAGTCTTTAGTGAAGAAGAAGAATCATATGTAGGGCCACAAGACGGGGAACTTGTGAAGTAGAAGCTACAAGCAACTCTACAATGAGAGGGAAGTTCTGACGCTTGTACCTTTTGTATTGAAGAAAAAGTGCAGCTGGTGACTCCTGTTCCTGAGCAGCTCTGCAGGTCTCACTGTTCCTGGGCCTCAGTCATGGGGACAAGAGGGAGGACTTCTGGGGACTCCTGCACTGCAATGGGATAGTCACCGCTCGCAACTGGCATTATTTCCAACAGGTGGCACTGCAGTGTTTCAGCTCCTTGTGTCTACCACAAATAGCACCGGCATGATTTCTGGCTGTCGGGATGGGCCTTTCTTGCTTCTGGGGTCCAGGACTCTGCTGAGGGGGCTCAGGCTCAGTCAGTCCTGCTTCCTGGGAGGGTCTTCCGGGAGCTCTTGGTCAACTTAAAAGCAAGGCACAGAAACTGGTGTACCTCTCCCTTGATATTCGGTTCCAGCAGCGACTGCAATGGAAATTCACCATCTCCGAGATGAATGTCCAGGTGGCTTACTTTGAGGTTTATTTGTCCCACCAACTCAAGGGGACGGGGTGGAGAAGTCATCTTTTGCAGGGCTTCAGCACAGCAGCAGGGCTTCACCGGGGAATCCAACGGTCCAGGAGTTGCTCCAGGCGTCTCTTCCAAGTTCTTCTTCGGATTCCTTCGTCCAGTGGTCGACTCTGCCATCCAAGCCAAAAAGCCTTGCCTTTTATGCAGGTTTCTCCCATTCATTCCAGCCCATCCTTGACGGACAGCCAGCCGGCCAATCACCTAGGAGTGCATTCCTGTCTCCTAGGACACTATACATAGGGAGTTCCGGGCACCTCCCTCACTTCATGCCCCCACCAGACACTGGAGCCAAAGGCGGGTTTCACTCGTGAATCCCACCAAAAGACAAAACTAACAAAGGGACCAAATCTGGTGTGGCGCGCAGGGTAAATCTCAGGGAGGACCCAAACAACAAGAAATGGCGAAAAAAGACGACCAGGCCATTTTGACAAAAATGGCACCCATGGGTGCTTCCCTGTGGCTGCGAACTCAGCCCGCATTAAAAACACAACACGGCAGTGAACGGTAAACCACTGCCACCTGCCATTAATTGTGTAAAGGGTAACAAATATTTTTACACGAGAAGCTAGACAAAGGGGATACTAGGTAACCCCTCCAGTGCTGGGTCTAGAAAGTTACAAATGTAAGTAAAGTCAATTTCACTTCACTGCTCTTGGAAACAGTAGTTTTACCAAGAGAAGGTAGTTAAATCTTTGGGAAATCTAAGCGACTTCCCTGTGCCACCGCACTGAAAGTGCTGTGTGACAGTGTGTAAAAATAAGATGCCTGTGGAGTTTCTCACACTCCAAAAACAAAAGGAAAACACAGAGTTTAAATCACATGATATACACGAGAGAATGGGAAAAAGGTCTCACTCACTCCAGGCTCAAAATGAAAAAGTCCTAGAGTCCAGCCAAAGTGCTGGGGGTCTCTATCGTAGAGAGGAATTAGCACATTTCTGGGAATTCTCCCTAACAATTGCCAACTCCAAGTGGCCCATGGCCTGTCCCATTGCTTTCGTGAAAGGAATATTTTTGCCTCGCATACAGTGCCTCAATGGCGAGGCTTCAAAGCACTCGACATACTGGAGAAATGCTTCATTGGATGTGATGTGACCATAGCCCCTCACCTGTCTGCATGTTTTAGTCGGTTGGCAGAACCATAAACATGTATGCATTTAGGCCTCCATAATTAATGTACTGCTGCCAAGCTGAGAGCCTACTGCAGAGATTGGCATTGAACCAACATAGCACTGGTATGAATTAGGGGAAAATACCCTCCGTGTTACACCTGCAGAGGCTTGTAAAGTAAATACCAGTCGCCTCGCCTGCTCTGCACCGGGTCTGATAATCCTGCAAATTAGGCTACAGGCGCGGTTACCTACACCTGCAGTCTGGGTGAGTGCGCGGTGCAGTCTGGGTGAGTGCGCAAATTAGGCTAAAGGCACAGTTACCTACACCCGCAGTCTGGGTGAGTGCGCAAATTAGGCTATAGGCGCGGTTACCTACACCTGCAGTCTGGGTGAGTGCGCAGTGCAGTCTGGATAAGTGCGCAAATTAGGCTAAAGACACAGTTACCTACACCTGCAGTCTGGGTGAGTGCGCAGTGCAGTCTGGATAAGTGCGCAAATTAGGCTAAAGACACAGTTACCTACACCTGCAGTTTGGGTGAGTGCGCAGTGCAGTCTGGATAAGTGCGCAAATTAGGCTAAAGACACAGTTACCTACACCTGCAGTCTGGGTGAGTGCACGGTGCAGTCTGGATAAGTGTGCAAATTGGGTGAGTGCACAGTGCAGTCTGGATAAGTGCGCAAATTAGGCTACAGGTGCGGTTACCTACACCTGCAGTCTGGGTGAGTGCACGGTGCAGCCTGGGTAAGTGCGCAAATTAGGCTAAAGACACAGTTACCTACACCTGCAGTCTGGGTGAGGGCGCAGTGCAGTCTGGATCAGTGCGCAAATTAGGCTAAAGACACAGTTACCTACACCTGCAGTCTGGGTGAGTGCACGGTGCAGTCTGGGCAAGTGCGCAAATTAGGCTAAAGACACAGTTACCTACACCTGCAGTCTAGGTGAGTGCACGGTGCAGTCTGGGTGAGTGCACGGTGCAATCTGGGTAAGTGCGCAAATTAGGCTAAAGACACAGTTACCTACACCTGCAGTCTGGGTGAGTGCGCAGTGCAGTCTGGATAAGTGCGCAAATTAGGCTAAAGACACAGTTACCTACACCTGCAGTCTGGGTGAGTGCACGGTGCAGTCTGGACAAGTGCACAAATTAGGCTAAAGACACAGTTACCTACACCTGCAGTCTGGGTGAGTACACGGTGCAGTCTGGGTGAGTGCACGGTGCAGTCTGGGTAAGTGCGCAAATTAGGCTAAAGACACAATTACCTACACCTGCAGTCTGGGTGAGTGTGCGGTGCCATCTGGGTATGTGCGCAAATTAGGCTAAAGACACAGTTACCTACACCTGCAGTCTGGGTGAGTGCGCGGTGCAGTCTGGGTAAGTGCGCAAATTAGGCTAAAGGCACAGTTACCTACACCTGCAGTCTGGCTGAATGCACGGTGCTGTCTGGATAAGTGTGCAAATTAGGCTAAAGGCACAGTTACCTACATCTGCAGTCTGGGTGAGTGCGCGGTGCAGTCTGGGTAAGTGCGCAAATTAGGCTAAAGGGACAGTTACCTACACCTGCAGTCTGGCCGAGTGCGCGGTGCAGTCTGGGTAAGTGCGCAAATTAGGCTAAAGACACAATTACCTACACCTGCAGTCTGGGTGAGTGCGCGGTGCAGTCTGGGTAAGTGCGCAAATTAGGCTAAAGACACAGTTACCTACACCTGCAGTCTGGGTGAGTGCACGGTGCAGTCTGGGCAAGTGCGCAAATTAGGCTAAAGACACAGTTACCTACACCTGCAGTCTGGGTGAGTGCACGGTGCAGTCTGGGCAAGTGCGCAAATTAGGCTAAAGACACAGTTACCTACACCTGCAGTTTGGGTGAGTGCGCGGTGCCGTCTGGGTATGTGCGCAAATTAGGCTAAAGGGACAGTTACCTACACCTGCAGTCTGGGTGAGTGCACGGTGCAGTCTGGGTGATTGCACGGTGCAGTCTGGGCAAGTGCGCAAATTAGGCTAAAGACACAGTTACCTACACCTGCAGTTTGGGTGAGTGCGTGGTGCCGTCTGGGTATGTGCGCAAATTAGGCTAAAGGGACAGTTACCTACACCTGCAGTCTGGCCGAGTGCGCGGTGCAGTCTGGATAAGTGTGCAAATTCGGCTAAAGGCACAGTTACCTACACCTGCAGTCTGGCTGAATGCACGCTGCAGTCTGGATAAGTGTGCAAATTAGGCTAAAGGGACAGTTACCTACACCTGCAGTCTGGCCGAGTGCGCGGTGCAGTCTGGGTAAGTGCGCAAATTAGGCTAAAGACACAATTATCTACACCTGCAGTCTGGGTGAGTGCACGGTGCAGTCTGGGCAAGTGCGCAAATTAGGCTAAAGACACAGTTACCTACACCTGCAGTCTGGGTGAGTGCACGGTGCAGTCTGGGCAAGTGCGCAAATTAGACTAAAGACACAGTTACCTACACCTGCAGTTTGGGTGAGTGCGCGGTGCCGTCTGGGTATGTGCGCAAATTAGGCGAAAGGGACAGTTACCTACACCTGCAGTCTGGGTGAGTGCACGGTGCAGTCTGGGTGAGTGCACGGTGCAGTCTGGGCAAGTGCGCAAATTAGGCTAAAGACACAGTTACCTACACCTGCAGTTTGGGTGAGTGCGCGGTGCCGTCTGGGTATGTGCGCAAATTAGGCTAAAGGGACAGTTACCTTTACCTGCAGTCTGGCCGAGTGCGCGGTGCAGTCTGGATAAGTGTGCAAATTCGGCTAAAGGCACAGTTACCTACACCTGCAGTCTGGCTGAATGCACGCTGCAGTCTGGATAAGTGTGCAAATTAGGCTAAAGGCACAGTTACCTACACCTGCAGTCTGGCCGAGTGCGCGGTGCAGTCTGGGTAAGTGCGCAAATTAGGCTAAAGACACAATTATCTACACCTGCAGTCTGGGTGAGTGCACGGTGCAGTCTGGATAAGTGTGCAAATTAGGCTAAAGGGACAGTTACCTACACCTGCAGTCTGGCCGAGTGCGCGGTGCAGTCTGGGTAAGTGCGCAAATTAGGCTAAAGACACAATTATCTACACCTGCAGTCTGGGTGAGTGCACGGTGCAGTCTGGATAAGTGTGCAAATTAGGCTAAAGGGACAGTTACCTACACCTGCAGTCTGGCCGAGTGCGCGGTGCAGTCTGGGTAAGTGCGCAAATTAGGCTAAAGACACAATTATCTACACCTGCAGTCTGGGTGAGTGCACGGTGCAGTCTGGATAAGTGTGCAAATTAGGCTAAAGGGACAGTTACCTACACCTGCAGTTTGGGTGAGTGCGCGGTGCCGTCTGGGTATGTGCGCAAATTAGGCTAAAGGGACAGTTACCTACACCTACAGTCTGGGTGAGTGCACGGTGCAGTCTGGGTGAGTGCACGGTGCAGTCTGGGCAAGTGCGCAAATTAGGCTAAAGACACAGTTACCTACACCTGCAGTTTGGGTGAGTGCGCGGTGCCGTCTGGGTATGTGCGCAAATTAGGCTAAAGGGACAGTTACCTACACCTGCAGTCTGGCCGAGTGCGCGGTGCAGTCTGGATAAGTGTGCAAATTAGGCTAAAGGCACAGTTACCTACACCTGCAGTCTGGCCGAGTGCGCGGTGCAGTCTGGGTAAGTGCGCAAATTAGGCTAAAGACACAATTATCTACACCTGCAGTCTGGGTGAGTGCACGGTGCAGTCTGGATAAGTGTGCAAATTAGGCTAAAGGGACAGTTATCTACACCTGCAGTCTGGCCGAGTGCGCGGTGCAGTCTGGGTAAGTGCGCAAATTAGGCTAAAGACACAATTATCTACACCTGCAGTCTGGGTGAGTGCACGGTGCAGTCTGGATAAGTGTGCAAATTAGGCTAAAGGGACAGTTACCTACACCTGCAGTCTGGCCGAGTGCGCGGTGCAGTCTGGGTAAGTGCGCAAATTAGGCTAAAGACACAATTATCTACACCTGCAGTCTGGGTGAGTGCACGGTGCAGTCTGGATAAGTGTGCAAATTAGGCTAAAGGGACAGTTACCTACACCTGCAGTCTGGCCGAGTGCGCGGTGCAGTCTGGGTAAGTGCGCAAATTAGGCTAAAGACACAATTATCTACACCTGCAGTCTGGGTGAGTGCACGGTGCAGTCTGGGTGAGTGCGCAAATGAGGCTAAAGGCACAGTTACCTACACCTGCAGTCTGGGTGAGTGCGCAGTAACACCCCCTCCCAGTGCAGTCTGGGTGAGTGTGCAGTAACACTCCCTCCCAGTAACACTCCCTCCCAGTGCAGTCTGGGTGAGTTTGTTTCCCAGTGCAGTCTGGGTGAGTGGGGAGTAACACTCCCTCCCAGTAACATTCCCTCCCAGTGCAGTTTGGGTGAGTGGGCATGAACACTCCCTCCCAGTGCAGTTGCTCTATTCCGTGTCCCACTTACCTTCTGAGCAGGGGGAGTTTCCCCCTTACCATGGAAGAGTGATCCAAGCAAGTAAATCCCAGCGCCTCCTCACACTCACTGCTTCTACTTCTGTGAACTGCCCTCGGGGTCTGCCATGGAGCTGCAGCCCTGTCAGCAGGACCATTGAGGGAGCCATCTCCCTCCTAAAACCAAAGAAATTATGGTTTCCAGAAAAGTCTGCAGACCTACTTCATCCCCACTTGCACAATCAGAACCCAGTTGGATTAAGTCACCCCCTACCTACATCCCAATAAACAGGTGGCATTTCAGGCATAGATCGTGGCCATATGGAAAGTGCACCCACTGTAGTGTAGCCACAGAACTGTAAACGTGCCGAAATGCAAACCACTGATTGGCAGCAGCAAGGCAGCAGTGCATAGCGTCTATAAGGACAGGTGTGCACCTCCTGGGTCACAGATAAAGATTAAAATGTTGCCATGAACAGCCCAAATTACTTTGTGTTCTGCAATAAGTGACTGGTCACGAATAACATATATCTGCTAAGTCAAAGGTACTTATATAGCGCACCGTCACCAACGGAATTGGTCCCCAGGCGCTCGGGCGGATCTGTAAATGAGAAGGTGGGATGGGTTAGTAAGGTGAAGAGGGAGTAGGATAGGGAGAGGAGTGGTGTACTGTTGGCAGCTTCAACTCGGTAGACACTGGGTGCTGAGCTTTGGTGCGAGTATTGTATCGGTGTCAGTCCGCGTGTGCTGTTGGTGAGGCTTATGTGTTGTTGCAGTGTGGTGAAGTGCGTGCAGCTTGTTGTGCAAGAGATGGTTGCGTGAGGTTTTTTTTAGATGAGTATGCAAGGAGTTTGAGTTAGTGGGTTATATGACATTTTACATGCAAGCATTCACAGTTCTAAGTGTGGCACTCGCTAACCTTCACAATCCTATCTAGGTACGGCGCAGGCTAATGTACTCAATTCTAAGTGCAGCACATGCTAACAGTTACAGTTTCATCTAAGTATGGTGCTTGCAAACATTCATAATGCCATCTAGATGTGAGGCAGGCCAAAGCTAAGAATTCTAACTAAGTTCGGCCCATGTCTACATTCCCATTTCTAACATTTCAATTGGAGTTCTATCAAGTGTGGTGTATGCTAGACCTTCCTAATTCCATCCAAATAGTCAGATGCCGAAAATCACAAACCTATCTAGATGCGACGCAGGCTGGCGTCCCCAATTCCCTCCTGGTGTGACACTTGTTAACATTGGGCATCATTACAACCCTGCCAGTCTTGAAAGAATGGTGGTGGTAAAACCGCCACCACCGTTCTTTCCGGACCAGCTGATTAAGAGTCCTGCAGGAGGGAGGTGTCACTCCCACCAGGTCTGACCTGGCGGGTTTAGCTCCACCCGCCTGCAGGCAGAAATGGAAACACTGGCTCCGTCATGAAGTCCTATGGGACTCCATGGGAATGGGGAGTTCCGGGAATTCCGGAGGCGGAATTGCATGTCACCGGGGTTGTAATGCCCCAGTAATTCCGGGAAACACGGAGGTGGAATGGTAATACGAGTTTGGCGGTAACCTGCAGTTTTTCTGGCTCGGTTACCGCTGGACTCGTAATTAGGCCCATTGACTAGTATGTTAGGATGCAGTGCAGAGCAACATTTCAAATACTGACATGGATGAAATCCAGCTGGTGGTCACAGATCTTTCTAAGTATGCATGGTGCAAGTCTATGGCAGTCTACGTTATGGAAAGGTAAGGTAGAGTGGCGGGGGCTTTCAGGAATAGAGTCATTGCTCTACACCCCACCCATGCCACACTCACAGTTTTTGTTGGTGCCAGTTATCTGCTAGCTTCACTGGCTTCCCCTGCGGACACCTGCAGACACTGTTTGGAGCCAACACTGTTTGGAGCTGCCATTGTAGGAGCCGCCATTTGCCTTGGGGCCCTTAGCCGAAGGGGCTGCCGGGCAGAGTGCTGCCCAGGGTCAGTGAGTTTGGGTAATCACATGGCCAATCTGGCTCACCCGGTGGGCTAGGAGGCACGGGGAGGGAGGGAAGCCAGGGTGAGGTCGTGGGAGGAAGCTGCTGCACTTGTTGGGAGGCAGTGAGGGGTTTGCAGCCTCAAGATGGTGCTATGGAAAGGCAGGGGCACGCATGTTTACCTGGGCCAGGATGGAAAATCATCTGCCGCAGATAACACAGAATGCACAAATCAAATGTATACATTCCACATTTTTAAAACACCAACAGGAGCAGCGTCCGCGGCAGCATTTAGTTACTTGTCAGATGATGAGTGAGTCTCCCTCCTCGAATGCGTCACGGGTGGCTCTGCTCCCCTCGCCGACTAGGGTCTTGGGGCTCGGGGGGCTGGAGTCACTATGGCCAAGCAGCAGGGCAGATGAGGGTGAGGCAGCTCCAAAAAACAAAGGGCTGACACCGCTCGTCACCCGTCTTCTCCCCAGGGCCATCACGAGAGGGGCGGGCGGGCAAACTACCACAGGCCACAGGCTTCACCTTTTTATTGGATTGTTTTTCAATGGGAGTGAGATCTAGGAGCTTGGGTTTTAAATAACTTAGTTCTTTTTCCCCCTTGACAGGTTTAAAGCCTTTCATGGCATTTGTGTTTGTTTTTTGTAGGCGCTTTAGCCTTTCTCTATCCTAATTTGGGTTTCAAATATTTACATGACTCTACTGGGGCAATATACTGCCTTAGTCTTCCTAACACTTTTGCTTCAATTTTGTCAACCTGGCCATATGGTTTGGTTAATTATATCCCGAGAGGCCTATTAGAACTTTCTGTGGGAGCCGTTAGGGATTATTCTCATTCAATGGCTAATTTCCCTCACCTAGTGAGTCCCCCGGCTGCTTTGCTGGATTTTATGGAGTGATTTCTTTCACTTGGTAAGAGTGTGAGCTTTTCCCCCACTCTTAACCATGTCTTTTAGACTTCCCAACTGAGACTCCATTTCTGGGGTTGACTACTGTCCCCCAGAAAAGGGTAAAGTTTCCATTAACTTTACTAGTCATTTAACCACAGATCCAGTACACCCCATCTTACATGGAGTGCTTGAAAGGGTTACTCCGTATCCCTTTTAATCTGTACCTCCTAGAGCATTGTTTCGCTCTTTTAACATTTAGACTTGGCTGGTGGCAGTGGTATCTACCCTAACTTTTCTACCGCGATTATACTATATAAACGTGGTATTGTTTTAGGCTATTGGCTATTATATTAGCCTCAAACTTAAGCTCGCTTGACCAAATCCTTTTTCTTTTGGCTCTGGTCGAGTTTATTTGCCATTTCTTTTTGTTAAAGTACTTCTTGTGTTTTACTTTGCGCGGCAAACCAGGTTTGCCTTCTTTGTTCAACGTCTTTTGGCAGGCTTCTGCCAAGAAGCCCTCGTCTAGGCACCTGGGTGTATATGTGGGCTGAATGTGAGGGAGGAGTGTAGTCATCCCCGGCACAGGGTATCCTAGGAAACCCAAGTCGCACTTTGCCATGATTGACTGAGGTGATTGTCCGGGCTGGACAACCCCCCTGCTGCATGATTGCCAGCCAGGCTGTGTGAATGGGGTATTTTCGCATAAAAGGCAGGACTCTTGGGCTGGAAGTCATCTGCTGCAACTATCCCATACGGTGAAGCCCTGCTGCAGTCCTGAGCTATCTACCCTTCGACGACCAGAGAAGATCCAGTCCGTAGTCTTCTTCCATTGAGCTTGATGGGGATAACCAGCTCATCTTCTACAGCCAGAGTATCCTCTTCTTGGTCGAAATCGCTGCACACTGCTGTAGTGGTCCGATAGCCATCTGAAGAGCCTCTCCTGTTTTTAAGGAGCTGACGTTTTATTCACCGTCGCTGCTGCCAGCTTCAGCCCTGTGTGGTGCAGACCCCTCCAGACATCCTCCTTCTTGCCGAAGCTCCAGGAACCGTGGGTCTGCAAAAAACTACCAGGAACAACTGCCGTGGCACCAGCCTCTTCATTGAATAAGGTACTGTGTCCTGCTCGAGGAATCAGGGTGCATCCATTTTCTTCACCTCCAAGGCTTGCCCTTGTTTTCCCTCCTTCTTATAACTTTTGCTTCCTCGTTTGACAATATCTAAGTACTCCTGGCTACGTTGAATCATGAACTATCCAACTGTGTGAGCCTTGACAACAGGAACCCGGTTCCACTTGACACTGGCTCCGGCCTATTGACTTTTGAATTTCTGTCTAAGAGTGTTCTCTGGTTCTGTCTTGACAAAAGTATTGGCTATGATTTTTGCCCCCAACTCTCTCTGGGTATCTCAGGTGCTAAGTGTGTTTTGCCCCGGTAACATCTCTTGCCGGGGATATGCGTTTATTTTATAAGACCGAACTGTCAAAAAGTGATCGCAAGTGTATTCCCAGTAATGTCTTTTGTTTCGCAACACCGGTCCGCTAAAACACAGGGTACTTACCTCGAGCTATACTTTACAAAGTGAATTGGTTAGTTGTAGTGTATTTTACGTGTGGTTTTGAATTAATAGAAGTGTTGTGTTTATAACAAATGGTTTAAAAATAAATGTACTTATATTTTTTACCTGAAACCTCGAGTCACAGTAATTGTGGTCCCTTTGTGTAATCTCTGCTACTGCTCATATACTCTTGAGATAAGCCTGGCTGCTCTGCTACTGCAACCACTATAACTTAGTAGTACGGGCTTGTACCAGAGGTAAAACTTGTATTGCCACCTGTGGTCTTAATTGTGTGTAGTGGTCCCTAAGGGCACTGCACAGGATTCTGCCTAACAGGAGCAACACTCTTTTGAAGAGAGCACTTAGAAATGAACCACTTGCAAGAACCAGCAGTTGTGACAGGTTGCTATATGATTAAATGAAGTGCTCAGTATCACACATTTTAGTTAAGTGGTGACGCTGGGATTTGAGTCCCGTCTGCAGTATGAGCACTTAACATTATTTCCCAGTTGTTTTTGTGTACAAAGGGGGACATTACGTCTGAATAGTTGACTATCATATACTGTAATGTCTAAAGAGTGGACCTCCTCACGCACCCGCTCAGCCACCCTCATACACACAAGGAGACGGCGACACGGGAGCTGGGGTGCAACACTTCTTTATTAAACAGATAACTATCTCGAACTGCCCGGTGGGCGGTAACCCCGCCCTCATGCACAAGTGGGTCACAGCCCACTGATTATTAAACACAGACAGAGAACTCATCCTCTAAACATGTAAATAGTGACGACACCACATATACTACAAAAGTTCACAAGTCACATAATAAACCAACTTGCAAAAAGTACAAATAAAACTTATAGAAACATGCTATGCAAAAGATGAACGTGTGTAGCATTATTCTCTGCATCTTGTGTGGAGGTCTACATGTATGTCAGAACCTGACAAAGCTCATACTACTCTTTGACCCAGTCTTGCTGGGATGATATTCATGACAGACACCCACCCCCACTCTTTATAATCCAGTCCCTTACCCACCCTATCCCCAACCTCTCACTCTACGCCGTCCCTCTCTGCCCCCACCCACCCCCTCTCACTCTCTCCTTTATCGCTCATATGTCCCCTTGCTCATATTCGATGGCACCCCCTCTCAATGGGTTCTTCCATTCCCCTGCGTGTTCTATTGCACACCTGCACCCCCCATCGCATTGTCCTGTAAAACTTTGAACGCTCCACCTTGCACCCCAGTCCCTGTAAATGCAAAGTGCAATCAAGAGCAGTAATCGCAAAAAACACTTGCCACTTCCAGGGTTCCATTATTTCATCAGGGGTGGGGGTGGGGTTGGAGGGGGCATATGACGTGACTTCCTGCGACATCACCGGGTGTGTGATGTCACTTCGCTACCCCTGCCATCCCTGGCCTTGAGGTGTGGTGTTTGGCCGCAAGCAACTGCTGTCAGTACACACAATAGGATTGGAAGGGCTGTGCCGGATATTGGGGGCGTGGGGGAGGGGAGGTAGTACCAAGGGTAATGATAGATATTTTGTGAGGGTCAGGCCACCCTTAGCCCCTCTTAGTCAGAGTGAGGCAGTGCCACTTCCCCTTTACACATGTAGCTGCATTCCCTAAATACCTGGCATGTCCCAACGTGTGCCCCCTCTCCCTTAAACACACCCTCCCAACACGCCTCTGCATACTCCCTGGCCTGGAGTCACGGTGCAGTGCGGGCCTCCAGCTTCTTGTGCCTGAACCACCTACACGTGCACTCACCGAGTGTCAGGGCTCAGAACCGTGCATTTACCGGGCGTCAGGGCTCAGGACCGTGCACTTACCGGGTGTCAGAGCTCAGGACCGTGCACTCACCGAGTGTCAGGGCTCAGAACCGTGCATTTACCGGGTGTCAGAGCTCAGGACCGTGCACTCACCGGGTGTCAGGGCTCAGGACCGTGCACTTACCGGGTGTCAGGGCTCAGAACCGTGCACTTACCGAGTGTCAGAGCTCAGAACCGTGCACTCACCGAGTGTCAGGGCTCAGGACCGTGCACTTACCGGGTGTCAGGGCTCAGGACCGTGCACTTAGCGGGTGTCAGGGCTCAGGACCGTGCACTTAGCGGGTGTCAGGGCTCAGGACCGTGCACTTAGCGGGTGTCAGGGCTCAGGACCGTGCACTCAGCGGGTGTCAGGGCTCAGGACCGTGCACTTACCGGGTGTCAGGGCTCAGGACCGTGCACTTAGCGGGTGTCAGGGCTCAGGACCGTGCACTTACCGGGTGTCAGGGCTCAGGATCGGGTGTCAGCGCTCAGGACCGTGCACTTAGCGGGTGTCAGGGCTCAGGACCGTGCATTCAGCGGGTGCCAGGGCTCAGAACCGTGCACTTACCGGGTGTCAGAGCTCAGAACCGTGCACTTACCGGGTGTCAGGGCTCAGAACCGTGCACTCAGCGGGTGTCAGGGCTCAGGACCGTGCATTCAGCGGGTGCCAGGGCTCAGAACCGTGCACTTACCGGGTGTCAGAGCTCAGAACCGTGCACTTACCGGGTGTCAGGGCTCAGAACCGTGCACTCAGCGGGTGTCAGGGCTCAGGACCGTGCATTCAGCGGGTGCCAGGGCTCAGAACCGTGCACTTACCGGGTGTCAGAGCTCAGAACCGTGCACTTACCGGGTGTCAGGGTTCAGAACCGTGCACTCAGCGGGTGTCAGGGCTCAGGACCGTGCACTTACCGGGTGTCAGAGCTCAGAACCGTGCATTTACCGGGTGCCAGGGCTCAGGACCGTGCACTTACCGGGTGTCAGGGCTCAGGACCGTGCACTTAGCGGGTGTCAGGGCTCAGGAATGTGCACTCAGCGGGTGTCAGGGCTCAGGACCGTGCACTTACCGGGTGTCCGGGCTCAGGACCGTGCACTTAGCGGGTGTCAGGGCTCAGGACCGTGCACTTACCGGGTGTCAGGGCTCAGGATCGGGTGTCAGCGCTCAGGACCGTGCACTTAGCGGGTGTCAGGGCTCAGAACCGTGCACTCAGCGGGTGTCAGGGCTCAGGACCGTGCATTCAGCGGGTGCTAGGGCTCAGAACCGTGCACTTACCGGGTGTCAGAGCTCAGAACCGTGCACTTACCGGGTGTCAGGGCTCAGAACCGTGCACTCAGCGGGTGTCAGGGCTCAGGACCGTGCATTCAGCGGGTGCCAGGGCTCAGAACCGTGCACTTACCGGGTGTCAGGGCTCAGAACCGTGCACTCAGCGGGTGTCAGGGCTCAGGATCGTGCATTCAGCGGGTGCCAGGGCTCAGAACCGTGCACTTACCGGGTGTCAGGGCTCAGGACTGTGCACTTACCGGGTGTCAGGGCTCAGAACCGTGCACTCAGCGGGTGTCAGGGCTCAGGACCGTGCACTCAGCGGGTGTCAGGGCTGCGGACCGTGCACTCAGCGGGTGTCAGGGCTCAGAACCGTGCACTTAGCGGGTGTCAGGGCTCAGGACCGTGCACTCAGCGGGTGTCAGGGCTCAGGACCGTGCACTTAGCGGGTGTCAGGGCTCAGGACCGTGCACTTACCGGGTGTCAAAGCTCAGGATCGGGTGCCAGCGCTCAGGACCGTGCACTTAGCGGGTGTATCTGTGAGCACCGGGTGTCAGCGCTCAGGGGAGCTGTTCTGAGAGTTCTTTTCACTGCTGGAGCCAACACTGAGGAGGGACTTGCGGTGCTATGCGTGGGATCTGCGCCAGCGCTGAGGGGGGTGTGGCGGGGCATAGGATGGGGCGGCCAGGCCATTAGCTCCCGCTTCCTGGCCCCCGATTGGCTGCTGCAGCCCCTGGAGTGCCGCAGGTAAAGGCGGGACTACAAGTCCCAGAGTTCCAGGCAAGGGCCGCTGTTTCCCACGGCCCCCCTTTCTGCCATCGTCCACCTCTCCGGCACAGGTGTCGCCAGGGCATTGCATCTCCTTCCAGACTCCATACCCCAGGTGCTTTCTCCCTTCCATCATGAATGCTTCCTTCCTCCTGCTCGCGCCGGCGCCTTCACATGTAACACGTGGCATTGAGGTCACATCTGAACAGGCCTCATTTCACGTCATTAACATGTCACCGTCTATGATTCTTCCTCGGGAATTTCGGGGACTTTGCAAATATTCTAAAGAGTTGCCGGTGTAACGTCACATGTGGCTGCCCGTCAGAAAATCCTGCCGAGAGCAGGCATTGGGCGACCCACCCAGGGGTAGGAAAATCTGACAGCCTGGCCTGTCATTTTTTCGGTATCCCTACATATTATCCCCACCAAAAATATCGCAGTATATAAGGTATGCTTGTCTCACCATAGGCGATATTTTTGGAGGGGATAATTTGTGGGAGCAGGGGTTGTGGGGGTGTCCGCCGCAGGGTCCATGACTCATTATCGCCGCAAAAATACAGCAATATTTATGTATCACAATATTTTTGTGAGGATATTAACACATGGAGCCATTCTTTCCTACCCGTCAGAAAATCCTACCGAGAGCAGGCATTTGCCCGTGTACCGGGAAAGTGGGGTAAGTGGGGTAAGAGGTTATGGAAACAATTCCTCTTTTTTCAGTTTGATGACATACCCAAGTGGATTAAAACTTTTTGGGTCACCGTACTGCCTGAAAGTGCACTTTTAAGGATGGCAGCTTGTGCAACCTCTATATGCCCCACCACTGCTTTACTGTTTTGATCATTAATATTGCGAAGACACAATACAAGGACATGATTGTTGACGGCTATAAGCTCAAACAATATACGACTTAGAGATTTGCCAACAGGTTGAGCTTTGTCTGCACCTTTTCTGGCAACATGTCACAGCAGTACTTTACATATTGAAATGTCCATGTCATTGGAAATGTTATGTTAAAGGTACTTATATAGCGCAGCATCGCCAATGGAATTGGTCCCCAGGCGCTCTGGCGTATCTGTAAACAGGATGAGGGCGGGTAGTGTTAGTCGAGGAGGAGGGGAGTAGAAGAGTGGGAGAAGTGGTGTGCTGTTGGCAGCTTCAGCTCGGTAAACACCGAGTGCTGGGCTTTGGTGCAAGTATCGGATCGGGCGAGGCCTTGTGTGCTGTAGGTTCTCTCTATGTGTTGTTGATGCGGTGTGGTGAAGTGCGTGGGGATTGCTGGGATAGAAATGGTCTTGTGAGTGGGTTGAGTATGCAGAAAATTGAGGGTTGGGTTAGTGGGGTCTGTATCCTGTTCCAGGTACTTCTGGTTCGGTTTGGAAAAATGCCACGAGCTCCACACACATAGGGTACATATCTGCATGCTTTATAGCTGGCATGTAGCCGTACTAGAGGTTGCAGTAATGGGGTACACTAATATAGATGAGAAGAGAATTCAGGGAAGGACATAGAGAGAGGGGTACAGGGAAGGAAAGCCGACTGCGGCTTCATTGATTTGTTGGTGGCTCTGCAGCTGTGCTCCTGCTGAAGCCATGTTCCTGTGAGGGCACTGCCTCGCTGATGCCATGCTCTGCCCTCTTCTGCCGAGGTCAGCTCAAGGCAAAGCCTGTGGTCTGTGCAGCTCTCTGCACGCATGCGCAGGGACCTCAAGTTTACTTCCGCTCAGGCCTGCATGTCTCTGCGGTGCAAGGTCTGCACAGGCACAACTTTAGCCATAAGGGGCATCACGCATCAATTATGTATCGGGCGCAGTCTGCGTGCAAGCAGCGGAGAGGAGGCAGGGAGTGAGTCAACAGCCATTGGAACACTACAAAAACACACTCCAGGCCATCATTAACCAGCATTCACTCTTAAGAACATCCAGCCCCTCCGCTCCATCTACACACACACGTCCATCCGATCCTCGATGGCCTCTCAAATTCACACACAATACAACCACGCGCTGGCGTGTTTCAATGACACCAAAAACTCACTTTGAAACACTTCCTTCTCGACACCGATAAACCCAGACCATAACAACTATTATTCGAGGCACAAACGGCAATATACAGAGGCAACGCATTCGCCTCCTAAAGACCCTGACACCATTGTACTCACCAGCATTATATCAAGCACATAATCCCCTCTCACACAGAGACCTTCAATCTATCAAAGAAATAACCCTCCTAGCAATCTCCTCTGCAAGCGTCCTAACATCTCACTCTAAAAACACAAACTATCCATCTCCTTCCGTTCACAGCAACACCTCCAACGATACAGACCTGTCTATCCACCACCAAAATTCAATGTGGGTTCTTTCACACCCACACAGCATACCCACTATTTTCTCTAAACTGTTTGCCAACATAAACACCTTACTCCCCAGACTGCCTCGTTGTAACAAGCTCACAATCCGTCTGCATGCAAACCCCACCGCTTGTCTCACAAAAAAGCCGAACTCGGCCAAGTCGCCCGATGTTTCCAGCAACTGAGCGCTAGTTACCCTCACTAATATAATTGCCACCTGTCGAACACATCACTATTCCACACACCCGCCCTCCCCACATCCCTCCCCGTCAAGCTTAGCCATTTCACGATCACCAGCTGCACAAATGCCATTTAATTTCCCCCAAAAGTCCCATCCTCTCGTCCTTCACCTCATGAACCCCCTCCAATACGAGACACTACCATCCCCCTGGTCACATATACACTGACCGCCTAGTCCTTCCAAGTCACACCATAGCTATCTACACACCTTCATAACCCTCCAACAATTCCCTTGATTACTTGTGAACTGATTCACCCATTACCCACCTACTTGGTGCTGGCAGCACAAGCGCTTCTAAGACAACCCCCATTTCAAAGAAGCTCCTCCTCTTCAAACCATTACTCCATCCAACCCTCTCGCTAACAATCACAATTTACAACCATACATACAACCCAAGCTCTCCTCTTCATCTCACCACCTCCTGCTGGTACCATCCTTCTTGAAATGCATCCACCTGCCCCCTCGTTGTACAGCGCCTCCCCCCCCAAGACTGTCACTAACGAAAGGAACATATAAGCCACCTCTTTTCGTCTATCCATCTATACCCTCGGTACGTACCCTACTTTCCATCTCTTCCCTTCTTTCACCCTTCCACTTACTCCTGCCAGCCAAGGTACGTACAGGCCTCACCCATTCCCTCTTCTCCCCCCCGCTGCACCCTAGTCTTGTATTCTTAAGCCCACTATTCCAGCCTCCTCACTCCCTGCCCCCTCCCTTATCCCTGGTATGCACCGGCCTTTTCCGCTCTGCTCTTCAGAATGAGACAGTCGCCAGTGCAGATAACGTACTTTAAAAACAGGGAAAATGGAAGTAGCGTTTAATGAAGGTAGTCATGGCCCTTTTTTGAATTTGTAATGTTCATGGTAAACATTGCATATCTACTTAAAATGATACATAAAAGAATAAACTGTCAAGCACCAGCACACACAGGGTCAGTAACGAGGCAGGCCCGATGCCACCGAGGTCGGGGGCAGCACCTGGCAGCCCTGTGAGGCCTTTGCCGAAGAGCCAGACGCTCTGCAGGTAGCCGAATTTACAGCCCCCATGCAGGTTTTTGTTATGAGCGGGACGGGGGCTATCCAGAGGGCGCATTTAATGCAAAAGTTAGTGAGCAGACCAGACTTTTCGGAACACTTCCTTTAACTTTAATATTTCCAATATATCTTCTATTGCATTTGTGACGCAGAACGGCACCACCCGACTGCTTTCACAGGGGAGCAGGAGCTGTGCTTTATTTGGCTTTCAAAAATGCACATACATAGCGCATCTGAGCGCCGCTTATTGAGGGGGCGAGCAGAGGAGACTCTGCTATTTCGGCACCCCTGCCCACAATGCTTCACTACACACAAACATCACAAGGCAATATGCCCTGGTCTTTCTACAGCACAATTCCAACCATGGAAGTGACTTTTGAATAAGTTGCCATAAGTGGGCAAAATGGAAACAAAAGTAAATGTAAGTTATTTAAGAACAAACTTACCTGGAAAGGCAGCAGCTCTACTCAGGGTCTCTACACCTTTCACCGTCCAATTCAGCAAACAAAGAGGGCTACTACTCCCCAAACCTGTGCATATAAGAATTTCCCTGCCTCACACTATCCAGCGTTGCTTCTGGACAACCCCACACACCTTGCCCCATTATTCGGCCAATGTCCTTCTGCGTCCTGCCATCCTCTTCACCCCAGCATGCCCTCCCTTTTGTCACACTCTCCTATTTGCCAGGCGCCCCTTCCCCTTGAAGCTGCCTGCATCTCTTCCCCCCAAGCCAGTGAATCTCCATGGCTGGTGGGGGGCTCACCACTAGGTGTTAGGTGTGGGGGCCACCAAGAGGCCAATGTGGACAGGTCTGCATACAGACTGGTGCAGCAGAGGTCCGCTGCGCACTTTACATAGCGCTACAGGCTTCTGCATTTTGGAGCTCGTAGTATTTATTATATGTCAAATTTAATATGGAACTCCAAGTTCCAGGGTGCAACGCACGGTTGGCTAAAATGATAGGATTGTCCTACCATTTCACACAACATGAGAAGAAACTGTACAATTTCGTCACAGAACAAGTGTGTTGATAATTGTCCAGTAATCAGGGTATCTGCAAAAAAAAGATGCTTTTCGAGTGGACACCATTGTGTTACCTGACTGGCATACTTTTGCGTTTGTGTTCAGTGGTTTGTGAAAAATGGTGGTAATTCTGCTACCGCCCAGGTGGCAGTAATGGAATTACCACTTTTTGCCGTGCCACTGAACTTGTAATGAGGCCCTTAAAGTGTGCTGCTTTCAGCTCTGTTGGGTGTGTGTTGTGCTCGGTCGAGCTATGGGATGCTTGTGTGTGCTATGGGATGCTGTGTGTGCTATGGGATGCTTGTGTGTGCTATGGGATGTGTGTATGAGCTAGGGGATGCGTGTGTGAGCTAGGGGATGTGTGTGTGAGCTATGGGATGCATGTGTGAGCTAGGGGATGCATGTGTGAGCTAGGGGATGCTTGTGTGAGCTAGGGGATGCTTGCGTGTGCTATGGGATGCTTATGTGAGCTATGGGACGCTTGTGTGAGCTAGGGGATGCTTGTGTGAGCTATGTGATGCATGTGTGAGCTAGGGGATGCTTGTGTGTGCTATGGGATGCTTGCGTGTGCTATGGGATGCTGTGTGTGCTATGGGATGCTTGTGTGTGCTATGGGATGCGTGTGTGAGCTAGGGGATGTATGTGTGAGCTATGGGATGCATGTGTGAGCTAGGGGATGCATGTGTGAGCTAGGGGATGCATGTGTGAGCTAGGGGATGCTTGTGTGAGCTAGGGGATGCTTGTGTGTGCTATGGGATGCTTGCGTGAGCTAGGGGATGCTTGTGTGTGCTATGGGATGCTTGCGTGAGCTATGGGATGCTTGTGTGAGCTATGGGATGCTTGTGTGAGCTAGGGTTTGCTCGGTTGATACAGTGGGCGGGCATCAAGAAGATGCAATCTAGGGTGGTGTGTGATGTCTTTAGAGGAGCCTGTACTGGAATGTAATTGGGTGCTTGGCTATACGGCTCGGGTGAGCTTATGTGGGTGGGTGGGCTGCTGGCGTGAGCTAGGCTGGGTGGGTGCCGTGCTGGGGTGAGTTACGGTGGGGTGCTTGGATGAGCCACAGTGATGTTGTTATTTGCTCTAGTGTCCTAGGGTGGGTGGGTGATGTGCTGTGATAAGCTATGTAAGTTCGTTAAGATGCTGGGTGGCTAGGTGTGATGCTGGAAATGCATCGGAGGGACAGGGCCTCCGTATCCTTGTCCTTTACTGCCTTTTATCATGTGTCCTGTCGTGTTTTCCATGCAGGAGTTCATGTGGGACTCCTGGCAGTGCAGCTCTCCCTCCTTTGGTTTGGTGAACGGACCCATGGGATACCCTTATGGCACGCATGGGTAGGGGTACAACCCTGTGCCCCTAGTGTATGTTTTTGGGCACCTGTGTGTGACCCACAGAGCAGGGTACGGGCTGGGGGCAGCTCTGCGCTGAAATGACTAATGCCCCGATCATCCTCCATTTTGGGATGCCCAGGCCGGGTCATTGGAATCAGTAGATTCCTGATGGAGACAAAATGGCCCCCATGGCCTCTTGCCTTCCACCACCTGTTACCCTGATCTTCCCGAAGTCCCGGAAAGCCCTGCCTCTGTCCCTTCCCCCTGACTGGCTGTTGGGTGGAAGTTCCGTATATGGTAGTGTGGGGAAGTGCCGACCAGACTGGCTGGAGGCTTCTCAATGACCGTATGTTGTGGGTACACCTGTGGGTGGGACCTGGGTGGATGGAGTGTGTGACGAATATACATTCTATGTTGTGGCTGTCTAGTACCTGGTATTTGACACAATGGTTGAGATAGCCCTGCCCGAAACTGGTATGAATGCAGCTTGGAGTGTTGAATGGCGCGGTACTTGTCCCAATGCACATAACTTGTTTTGAGTGTCTGGAGAGAAGTGAATGGCCTGAATACCTTGTGTGCCTGATTGGCTGCCTGCCTGCATGAATGCCCATAGTCGTGATTGGATGCTTGAGTATGACCCAGCGGAATGAATGGGAGATCAACGGTATATCTGGGGACCTCTCACTGCTAGGAATCGTGTTCAGAAGCTGAAGTCCACTACGACGAGTAACTGGAGTGAAGCTTAACCTTGAGCCCTGCTGGACGAGAAGAATTGCTGTTGCTATCCTTCGCAATCGGAAAGCTTCTACGCTTCAAGAACTGACCCAGAAAGGACCTGGTAAGGCGCCCTCATCCCGAGCTACGAGGGACCATCGTGCACAGCTGATCTTTGCCTAACCTCCCTGGTAGACAGACCTTCGACAGGCTGCCAACCCGATATGGGGACTGCTGCGGAACTCCAAGGAGAAGCACCCGGACTGTTGTCCGCCACTGTCGACAACCGCCGTCGCCGACTGGAGCCGCCGTGCTTGCATTGCCTAAGAACTTCATTGATCCATGGAGGCTCTGGTCCGCATCGTCGTCGCTGTATCCTGCTGGAGAAGGCATCACCATTGACGCGCCAAGGAGCATCCACCGGTGGGTTTCCCACCACCCAAAGACCACAGAGACGCCGACGACTCGACGCCCTTGCTGGGCCACAGTTCTTCAACTCTTTGCAGTCCAGAACTATCGACACCGAGGTGCCCTGCACGCCTCTTCCTGGCAGGACGCTTACGCTTCCTCGTCAACGATCACCGCTAGGAATGACGCGGCCACTTCACCATTGTAGCTCGACCAGTTCTCCGTCGGACGTTCGAAGACCCGTTGTGAAAAGAGAAAAATAATATGAGGCCGGGAAACCCAAAGGAAACACACCAAACACCGGTTACAAAGGAACATACAAAGTACTTTATTTTAAGGTCAAGCAATGACAAAGTCAATGACAAATCGGATAGCTATCGGCCCTCAGTATTACACAACGAACTTCAACGGGGTTCAATGTATTCAGTGAGAGACTGCACATTGGGACATTCAGGCTTTTATACATTTCTCCAGCCTGTTGTCCAACCCCTTTGCGGGTTAACCATTCCATGAATGTATTACTGGTCTAGGGTCTCTGCCAGGTCAATCTTCTAATATATACATCAGTATGCGCATAGATCAGTTCCGTTGATACAGGTAATCCATTTACACGCAGATCAACAGAAGGACAAGGTCTCAGTTCACGACCCTAACAAGTGGCCTATAGGCAAGTTATACATTAGCTGTACGGAGGTCAAGACGACCTAGATTCTATTCGGAATGGCATTGTCCACCATTTTGATGTACAGGGTGACTTTTACACAGCAGGAGAACCTAAAATGGCGGTTTGATTCAAGATGGCGGCCTACATCAATTTCTAAGGTCAAGACCTTGCCGTAGAGAGTTATTCGCGTATAGTTTTAAGCAACTTGGCGTAGGCCAATATACATACAATCGTTTACAATAGGAGGCATAATTTAATATCCAGTTTGACAAACCCTCCTTTTGGCCTATGCTAAGTGCTAACACTACTTCTGATCTCCTTGCAATTAACTCCATACGTCATCGTCCATACACCCTGAATCGCTGTCAGAGATATCTATGGCCATCAGGTTGTTCACTAAGATCTCTTTTAACACATACTCCTTGGAAGTTTTATCCGGGGAATATACTTTATGTCCTACCGTACCTATCGCCTGAGCACAACATCCCCCTAGCATCGAACATATACTAGGCAGATATTGGATACAACATCAAAGGAATAGCAGAACTCCCAAAATGATCAACAAAACTGAAAGTACCTTCCAACCCCAAGATCGCAAGAAATCCCAAAACCAAACACTAAGATTCCAGTTCCCCTCGGGAACATGCACTTCTGAGCTAAGGACGTGCAGATTCTGAATTGCTTTGAAAATGGTTGGGGAGGAGTCGGGTACGAAAACACAGCAAGCGGACCCCACTAATTTACATACTCCACCACGTTCTGCCAGAATGACATCTAATGCCATCCATTTCTGGAGTGCTACTAATCTTATCGCTTTCTGCTCTAATGTCATGTTATAGAGTATATCTGTGGTCCGGTTGATGGTTCTCTCCAGTACTCTCGCTAGTCTCCTGATGTCTTCAGAATTTGCTATCTGCCCCCAAAATGGCACAAGTGATTTTGCTATATCTCCCATCACTTGTGCAGGGGTATCTCCATTCTGGTCCTGCTGTGGATGAGCCTTTGAAACTTCCAAAGTGCTTGCTATGAATACCCCAGGTAACAGGATCCCTAAATAACAGGTTCCCTGCCAATCCCTGGGCAACCATGGAAATGCTACATTACCGCAAACGAAATAGACAGGTTCGCCTACATACAAAGGTCTGTTTTCCCCAGTCAAATTTGCAACGTTGGCACAGCCTTTAAAATCTCCCATTGACCGGGTACCATTCCTCTGTATGCAGAAAGAAACTGAATCGGGGCTATGGTTAACAGAGTAAGAAGGAGGCACGGCATCCTTATTGCCTATCGGAGCCATTTTTCTAAGAGAGGTATAACAAGCAGTTGTCAAAGGTAAGGGATGAATATACCAACCTAGCCACTTATCCCCATGTTGCGGTAAATGCGAGCAGACCCAACAATTGGTTTTGTTAAAAATGGCATGTGTTGAATTCATAATGAACAGCATAGTATTATTGTGATACTTCTGTCTATGCTGAGAGTTCCTAGGTGACAGAGTATGCAAATGTACAAAAGGAGTAAAAACAGTAGGTGCAATTTCAGTTGGCAAAAGAGGCTCTAGAGGATAAATCTACTCGAAGTACCAGAATCCTAAAGCAGTTACTATAAAAACCCCAATTATTATCATCAAAACACAGCAATACGTTTTCGGGGCCCAGGCACATTGTTCATTGTCCAAGTTGGTCACCCCCTTATTCACAAGTCCAATACGGGCAGTAGCGGTGGCAGGCATCGTAGTCTTCGGATGGAAACCCCAATGTTCGTTGCTGGTGCCCCCCCGGTCGCGCGGCTTCTTAGTCCTTCCTCAACCCTAGCCAACAGAACCCACTTTCTCAAATTTGGGCAAAAGCAAGCCCTTGATGATCCTTTCCTTCTTTTGAATGCACAGTCGAACCGTGCCGTAGATCTATTTTCTCTGCCAAAGATTATATCTGGTGGTTCCCGGTACTGTTTGATCCGGAAATAAGGTAACGTCACTCCCTGAGGGAAGCAACGTATCAGAGGCAACGGAAGTTGCAGAATTCGGAACAATGGTTTCCGGAAATGACTTTTCCAAAGAGTGTGGAGACAAAATGGATGGTTCCCCAAGCCCCACGGACTCAGAGAGATTCCCCGACTCACTCACAGTGCTATTTGCTGCTTCAGGATCATCCATTGCAGCGTTAGTGAGGGATTCTGTTTCTTCTGTAACGTGCGGTGCTGGGTGAGGAAGTTTCTTGACATGCGTCGCATGTATTCAGTTCTTCTTTCCAGCCACTCGCACTGCCGTTTGGGTGACCAACAGGACCTGGAATGGTCCCCGCCAGCGAGGCGCGAGGCAAGAGGACCGCTCGTATGCTCTCACCAGGACCCAGCTTCCAGGCTGGATGTTGTGACCTGGGCCCTCGTAGCATACAGGTAAAGCTGTTCGTACCTGATGATAAATGAAATACAGATTTTTAGTCAACTGGTTACAGTAGTCTGAAAGCAATACATTCTCAACACTTCTCAGTGCTTTAGGTTTCGGAAGACCCCAAATATTCACAGGCCTCCCCATCACCCCCTCAAATGGAGAGAGCCCAGTCTTAGTTTGAGGGGTAGTGTGCATGGCTAGTAACACGATCGGTAAGGCGTCCGGCCATTTTAGTTTGGTACCGGCACATGTCTTAGCGAGTTTGTTCTTTAGGATACCGTTATGTCTCTCTACCAACCCGGCACTTTGAGGATGTCTAGCCGAATGAAATCGTTTATAAATATGTAGTGCCGTACATATCTGTAAAATTACAGCAGCAACAAAATGTGGACCATTGTCCGACCAAATGACTCTTGGCAACCCAAACCACGGGAAGTACTCTTTTATCATAATTTTCGCAGTGGTCATGGCTGTAGCATCTTTGACAGGGAAAGCCTCAACCCATTTACTAAAGGCACAAATGACCACAAGGACATATTTTAAGCTATTGCACCGCTCCATCTCAATAAAATCAAAATGAATCACTTCAAACTTGACAGAAGGAGGCCCAAAGCTATCCCTTGGAGTTACCGTCCCCTACCCCACATTGTGCTGTAGGCAAATCATGCAATTTTGGACATAATGTTGAGCAATTTTCGAAATCTTATCATTTACCCAGACTTTCTCTAACATTTTCGTAATCTGTTCAGCACACACATGTGTCGGACTTTGTGCCATAGTAACCATCATGACTAAGTAGGCATTAGGAAGTAACCATTTCCTTCAACTGTGCCACCCAATACCCATCATCATCTAATTAACCCAAGCCTTAAGCCCATTTCTTAGATTCTTCCATTGTGGCATACGCTTGGATATCCCGCACAGACCCAATATCCTCGTCCATTACATAGACATCCCCAGTTTCTCTTAGAGCATACATTTCTGTGCGAAGATCTGTGGCAGTTTGTCTGGCTATCTGATCAGCGAAAGCATTCCCTTTTCCTACATCGTCTGTGATCTTGCGATGCGCTGCGCATTTCATGATCGCTAACTGACTAGGGAGCGCGAGCGCCGAGAGCAATTGTACTATCAGGGGGCCATGCTGAATCTTGGTCCCATGTGAAGTTAGAAACCCTCTCTCTGACCAAAGTCTCCCAAAGTTGTGAGCTACCCCAAAAGCATACTGACTGTCAGTATATATATTCACCGTTAGCCCTTCGGAAACCATCCGGAAGTTTGAAACAGGAGCCATCACAAAATAGCTCCCCTTGGGCATTATCCAAAGGAGTGTCCTTAAGATCAATTTTGCCCTTCATTTCTTGTTCAGTAGTATACAGGCAGTCATGTGACTCATCATCACCGCAAACAGTATTTTGCGGGAAAGGTAGGAGTTCAGCCGGATTAAACACAACACCTCCTAATTTGTATGTGGGGAGCAAACAAAATCAATTCATATCTCGTCAATCGTGCGGAAGTGAGGTGTTGCGTTTTTTTTTTTTTTCAATAGAACATCTACAGAGTGAAGCATGATCAGGGTTAGATCATGGCCTAGGACCATTCCCTCACTCTGTTTTACAGACGCGGCAGCAGCAGCGACAACTCGCAAACATCTTGGCAAAGCGCATGCGACAGGATCAAAGGCGGAAGAGTAGTAACCACACGGCCTATTCTTCCCTCCATGTTCCTGCGTTAATACAGCCAAAGCACATCCATCACATTCGTGCACAAACAACACAAAGGCCTTGTTGTAATTTGGTGTACCCAAAACCGGGGCAGAGCATAATGCAGTCTTGAGAAGCTCAAATGATTGTTGATGTTCCAATTTCCATGGCAATGGCGAAGAAATGCCCTTCTTTGTCAAAGCCAACATCGGTTTTATCACTAGTGAAAAGTTCGGGATCCATAACCTACAGTAAGAAGCCATACCTATTAAGGCTCTGACTTCCTTCTGTGTATTTTGGGACAGACATGCCAGAAATGAGTTTTATTCTTTCAGGTGTCAATCTTCTTCCCTCCTTTGACAGGAGGTAGCCTAAATAGGCGACCTACTGGCAACAATATTGAAACTTTTTAAGCGAAGCTTTGTGACCATGCTTAGCTAGATGGATGAGTGTGATGCTGGAAATGCATCGGAGGGACAGGTCCTCTGTATCCTTGTCCTTTACTGCTTTTTATCGTGTGCTCTGTCGTGTTTTCCGCGCAGGAGTTCATGTGGGACTCCTGGCGGTGCAGCTCTCTTTCTTTTGGTTTGGTGAACGGACCCGTGGGATACCCTTATGGCACCCATGGGTGGGGGTACAGCCCTGTGCCCCTAGTGTATGTTTTTGGGCACCTGTGGGCGGCCCGCAGAGCAGGGTATGGGCTGGTGGCAGCTCCATGCTGAATTTGACAGGTGCGCAGAGTATCCTCCATTTTGGGATACCCCGGCCCTGCCATTGGGATCAGTTGATTCCTGATGGAAAACAAGATGGCTCCGGTGGCCTCTTGCTTTCTATTACCCATTACCTTGTTTTCCCAAAGTCCTGGGAAGCCCTGACTCTGTCCCTTCCCCCTGACTGGCTGTTGGGTGGAAATGCCATATATGGTGTTGTTGTGAAGGCCCGGCCAGACTAGCTGGAGCCTTCCCGGTGATGTATGTTGTGGGTATCTCCTGTGGGTGGGACCTGGGTGAATAGAGTGTGTGACGAATATGCATTCTGTGTTGTGGGTGTCCAGTATCTGGTGGTTGACAAAATGAGTGAGACAACCCTGCCCGAAACCGGTATGAATGCAGCTGGGAGTGTTGAATGGCTGGGTACCTGTCCCAATACACATAACTTGTTGTGAGTGTCTGGAGAGAAGTGAATGGCCTGAATACCTTGTGTGCCTGATTGGCTGCCTGCCTGCATGAATGCCCGTAGTCGTGATTGGATGCTTGAGTGTGACCCAGCGGAATGAATGGGAGATCAACAGTATATCTGGGGACCTCTCACTGCTAGGAATCGTGTTCAGAAGCTGAAGTCCACTACGACGAGTAACTGGAGTAACTTACGCTCGGCCTTGAAACCCCCGCTGGACGAGAAGGAGTGTTGTGGCTCTCCCTCGCAATCTGAAGGCTGCTGTGTTTCAAAGGACTGACCCAGAGAGGACCTGGTAAGGCGCCCTCTCCCCGAGCTACGAGGGACCATCGTGCGCAGCTGATCTTTGCCAATGCTCCCTGGTAGACAGACCTTCGATAGGCTGCCGACCCAATACGGGAACTGCTGCGGAACTCCAAGGAGAAGCACTCAGACTGTTGTCTGCCACTGTCGACGACGGCCGTCGCCCACCGGAGCCGCCGTGCTCCCGTTTGCCTAAGAACTTCAATTGATCATCAGAAGCTCTAGTCTGCATCGTCATCCGCTTGTCTCCCGCTGGAGAAGGCCTGACCGTCGACGTGCCGAGGAGCATCCACCGGTGGGTTTCCCGCCACCTAAAGACCGCAGAGACGCCGACGACTCGACGCCCTTGCTGGACCATAGTTCTTCCTCATTTCTTTGCGGTCCAGAACTATCGTCACCGAGGTGCCCCGCACGCCTCTTCCTTGCAGGACGCCAACGCTCTGACGTCAAGGAGCACCGCTAGGAACGAAGCTGCCACTTACCTGCCGTAGTTCAACCTGTTCACCGTCGGACGTTCGACGACCCGTGACTCCCGCCTTAAAGGGAAGGCACTCAAGAAGGGCCGTCGATTCCCCGACACCGAACGCCAAGTTCCCCAACACCTCTCGAAGACCCGTGGCTCCCGCCTGAAAGGGAGGCACTCAAGAAGGATCGGTCAGCGCATCAACGGAGAACTCTACTCCTCCAGGTACATTGGGGGGGTAAAACCTTAATAGGAAGAAGTAAGACTATCGAACATTATACAGACTGGGCTTGTGCTATATATCTTTATTTACAGGTTGCCTAGGTGGGGGGATCTCCACTCAGAACTGCGCCTAGTGGTAGGGGTCAGTGTTCTGCCTATTATTTCATCCATTTTACGTTCCTGCCTATGTCTATTGCTGGTTTCCTCGTTATTGATCTGTGTGACATTTTAACTGTACAGTTGATGCACTTTAATGAGATTCGATAACATTAGTGGCACCACTTTAGAATTGTATATATTTATCATTGTTGACTTCCGAGTACAAAGTGCGTTATTGTGATCGTGTACATACCTTTGAATATAAATTATATAAAGGCTGTGTTTTCAGTAATACAGTGTGTGGACATTCCTTTGTGGGGGTTCGGGGAGTACACTGTACTTAAGAACCAGCCCACATCACCTCCTGAGAAGCTAGGCCTTGATTGCTCGTCCATTGCTACCTTATAGAGAATCTTGGCTGGGGTCTCCTGTGCCTCTCCTCTACCATTTAGAGAGCAGAAGTACAGACACCCCCTACCAGTCTTTACACTGGTGGCAGCGGTGGGATGCTTATGGTTTTAAGAATCAGTGTATAACCGTGCCACTTACAAAATATCTGCACTTTATTAGATTAAGGTTTGGGTGTGTACAAAATAACTGCATTACAAGCAATGGAGTCTATTGCGAATGGTAAATTGACTCGGATGAGCTTAGAGGCTCTCCAGAGTGCTTGTGAAGCCAGGGAGCTAGACTTTGTGGATAAGTCTAGGGCTGAGCTGATAGCTGCCCTGGTGGACTACCAGACTGATGGTGAAACTCTTGATGAAGGGGGGAATGCAACCAATGAGGTCTCTGCCCCTGGGGTTTCTACGGAATCTGTTTCTGGGAATGCCGACATTCCTGCTGCCTCTGTTCCGAACCCCAGCAATACATTGGAGCTTGAGTTATTAAGGATGAAATTGGCCTTTGAATATCGCAAGTTGGAAATAGATGCTGAGTTTAAGAAGAAGGAGTTGGCTCAACAAGTGGAACTCAAGAATAGGGATCTTGAACTCAAGAATAGGGATCTTGAACTCAAAGACAAGGACACTGAATGTCAGAGAATCCAGCTAGAGAAAGCTCGAGTGGAGACTTCAGCGAAACCTAGTGAGAGTGTCAGGTCCCCAGCAACTAAATTTATGAAGGATTTGGTTGGTGTGTTTTCAGAGGGATCTGATATCCTCCAATGGATGGAAGCGTTTGAAATGACGTGTGCAATTCATGATGTTGACAAAAGAGATTGGGCTAAGTGTTTGCTAAGCAGAGTGCCTCAAACTGGATATGACTGTATTCTGAAGCTGAGTGTGGAAGAACGGGGTCAGTATGAGTGTATGAAGTCTGCTTTGATTGCCAAGTTTGGCAAGACGCCTACCCAATACCTTACAAGGTTCAGGGATTTAAAGAAAAGAGAGAATGTGTCTTGGGTTGACTGGGTGAGTGCTGCGCACATGAATATGATGGGGTGGATTGATGGTTACAAGGTGAAAACATTAGTTGAATTGTCCCACCTATTGTTTTTTCAGCATTTTTCTGAAGCCTGTTCACTGGAGCTGCGTCAGTATGTTGGTGACCAGAACATTTGGGATCCCTTTAAGCTAGCTAGGTTGGCTGACAAGTGGGTCTCCCACCGGGTGTCCCCTAAGGACTCCAGTGGGAAGGACAAGGACAAAGAAAAGGGGACCTCTCAGAAAGCTGAGGAGTCCCACAAGCAATCACAGTCGGGTAAACCAAAACCTTCCTCTCCTAAGACCCAAAAAGCTAGTGGGGATAGGTCATCTGTGAGTGGGAATAAGAGTAGTGGTCCACCTGCTGCAAAGCAGGCTCCCGTGGTTCCAGTACCGTACCCCGCACTCCCGGCACTTGATGGGACTGTGGGGCTCTGGATCACAAAAGGGGTGACTCCAAGTGTAAAGGTAAGGCACTTGGAGTGCAGGCTGTCAGCCTGACCTATCCTTATCCCATGTCTGAGGTGGAGGCCACTGTCCTCCCCTCCTCCACAGGGATCACCTTTGGCGCTCCCGTAGAGATTTCCTTAGTGTCCCTTGGGGCCTGGGACCAGTACGTGGAAGTACTGGCGACTATCCCACAGAACACCTGTAGAGTTTTGAGAAGTGTCCTCCTGAATGGCCAGCCTTCTACTGGTTTGAGAGACACTGAGGCAAGCATGACAGTGGTGGACAGGACCCTGCTCAAGCCAGAGGACTATGTAGATGCTCCTCTGAGAACCACCAGGTTAGCTGGTGGGCCTCCCAAATTATCGCCTGTAGCCCGAGTCACACTCGTAATTGGAGACAAGACAGCAAAGCTTCCTGTCCTGGTTCAGGACAATGTCCCTGCTAACATTCTGTTAGGAAATGATCTAGTAGAGTTGGGATTGATCTCGGATGGTCTTCCCATGACTGCTGCTGCAGTCACTAGGTCACAGGTGACACCGGGTCTGGCTGTGAGTCAGGTGCCCGAGCCGAAGACGCGGCCTGAGGCATGACGAAGGAAGAGCAAGAAGGCCACCTCTGTGGAGGGAGCCCCTTCTCTTCCTGCTGTTCCTACAGCACCCATTGGGATCCATACTCCGGACGGGCTGGGTCCAGTGGTAAACCCAAACTCAACTCCTGTGGGAGAAGAGACAGAAGACTCTCCTGTGGGAGAGGTTCTCAACCCGGAGGATCATCCCGATCTTCAATGCTTGTTAGCTGAAGGGGGACCCTACCGGGCAGACTTCTGTAAAGGACAGAGAGACTTTCCCTCTCTCGAGAGAGTCTGAAGAAACAGACCCTGTCCCAGGCACAAGGCGAAGTGCCTAGGACTTTCCGGATTTATTGGGAGGGTGAGCTCCTTGTTAGTGAGCCCACTAAGCCTAAACCTGGCGCCCTCAAGTGATTGGTGGTACCCCAGGTTTACAGGCCCTTCCTACTGCAGTTGGCGCATGAGGTGCCCTTGGCTGGTCATCTTGGCACCAAGAAGACTAAACAGAGGCTCTCTGGCCATTTCTACGGGCCTCGGATGGGAGTAGAAGTGGAGTCCCACTGCAGGACCTACCCAACTTGTCAGTTGTCTGGCAAGACTGGAGGCAGTGTCATTGCCCCACTGCAGCCATTGCCAGTGGTTGGCACACCGTTTGAGAGGGTGGGCATCGACATCGTCGGTCCCCTTGACCCTCACACGTCAGGTGGACATCGGTTCATCCTGGTTTTGGTAGATCATGCCACCAGGTACCCTGAGGCTATACCCCTTCGGACTGTTACTGCCAAGGTGGTTGCCCGGGCCCTCCTGGGCATTTTCACCCGAGTTGGAGTCCCCAAGGAGGTTGTCTCTGACCGAGGATCCAACTTCATGTCTAGTTACATGAAAACCATGTGGAAAGAGTGTGGGGTAACCTACATGTTCTCCACTTCTTACCACCCCAGACCAATGGTCTGGTTGAGAGGTTTAATAAAACTCTCAAGGGCATGCTAGGTGCTTTGGAAGAGCCCCTAAGGAGGAAATGAGATCTCCTCCTGCCATGCCTGCTGTTTGCTTACAGAGAGGTACCTCAAGAGGGTGTTGGTTTCAGCCCCTTTGAGTTACTCTTTGGACATCCCGTGAGGGGGCCCCTCACCTTGATCAGAGTAGGTTTGGAAGCCACCCCTTCGGTCCCGCCAAGCAAGTGGGGGACTATGTGTTAGGCCTCAGACAGAGGATGACACAGATGATGGGACAAGCAACAGCGAATCTTAAGGAATTGATTAAGTTCTGGCATGACCTTAAAGCATCGCAAGTGGATTGGACTCCGGGACAGGAGGTCCTCATGATGGAGCCTACCAAGCCTCGGGCTTTAGCGGATAAATGGACTAGACCCTTCAGGATAATCTCCCAGATGGGCGAGGGCAATTATCTGGTTGAAATGGGAGACTTTGGGGTAGCCCCTCAGATATTCCATGTGTCACGACCCTCACCCACCCAAAACCCCCTCTGGCAAACCCATTGGCCAGGTGGAGTCAGGACTCGGGCCTCTAGAGCCTGGCATCCTCTTCATAAAGCCCTCATGGGGCCAGTCCTGGCACCTATGGCGCCAGGCTCATACACCATGAAAAACAATGTGCTTGGGAACGACTTTATTGTATTGTCAGCCAACATGGAGGCATCCACATAGCTTGGTTCCTAAGAACCAAGCTATGCGGTCTAGTGTTTTGGGTGCGGTAGCCTAGGGACTACTTTACCTGGACTGTTTTGTTGGGGCTATTTAAACCACACCCGAGCAAGACAACACGCTTCGCATTACTTTGCAGCTTGCAACGTGACGCTCACCGTGTCCAGCTATTCCCTCGAACCTCAGAGAAGCAGAACCTGCAAGGAGACAAAAGGAACATCATTAGCAGCAGCATCTTACCTGCAGTCTTCATCTTTAAACACTCGCAGCTACTGAGAACAGCTTCCACGAATCTGCACGCCTCCCGGACAGAACGACCTGAAAGAGGAAAATAGAGGCAACGTTAAAGATAGCAGTAGAGACATTTACAAATTACGAACTGCTCAAAAGACTTACCTGGCTGGTCGCCTCCCGGCTGGCACCACTCCGGACATTCCACTCGCGCTGAAGAACACTGCGACCTACAAGGAAGGAAAACACAGGTTAGCAAAGGCAAGACTTTGCAGCACTGCACATAGCGCTTACTTACCGCATCATAGCGCTCTTAATGCGCCATCATTTACCAGCAGGCTCAACCAAGCCAGTTCCCCGCGCTGAAGCTCCGCATACCTAAGGTAGAAAAAAGAGCCATTTTAAACAAAGAAGGGCATGCAGGATAGCAACAAAACTAAAGAACAGCAATAAGACCTACCTGAACAATATCAAACGGGCCGGCATCAGTGAAGTAACTGGACCGCACTCGCCCATGAAAGACAACACGCCCCTGCAAAGAAGTCAGGACGGAGAGTACGCCTAATTCTACCACAAGGTGAGGAGAGGGCGCCAGAGGGACTGAAATCATACAGGGGTGGAGGGAGGATACATACCCCAGTCGGTCAGTCTTGAACACAGTCCTCCTGTATTTTCAGGCAGAACCTTCCCCGCAGACCACATCAGGGCAAAGCTGAGAAGCATACAAGCGAGTAACCCGGCTTGGTGGCGTCCCTGTGGATACCAGGTGAGTGTAACAGAACGCAAAGCCTACCATAACAAATCCACCTGGGCGCCATGGAGACATCAGAAATGGACCAATTGGCCCAATTACTAGGAGAGCTTTGTGCTGAAGTTCATTCTGCCCGACAAGGGACTAATGCCCTCCGGAGAGACCTAATAGTGACCAAAGAACGCACTGAAGAGATTAGCAGGCAATACTTGCATTCACAGGCAGGACAGACGCCTCTACCTGGAAGCAATCCAACGATTCAAAACCCTGCCATACCACCCACTGCAGGACAGATCACGTTACCTGGAACAGTGCCCCTGGCACCACCAGAAAGGTTCTCAGGTGACCCACGGAATTATGCGGCATTCATCAATCAGTGCCGCCTTCATTTTCTTTGTAGGCCTGGAGCATTTCCAAAAGACCAAGCACGGGTAGCTTTTGTCTTATCATACCTGAGTGGTAGTGCAGCAGATTGGTTGGTGCCATTGGTAACCCATGACGATCCTCTATTACATGACTTTGGGGGGTTCCAGAGAGAAATGGAAAAACTTTTTGCTCGCCATACCCAGGAACAAGCAGTAGACAATGAACTCTTGTCCCTCTGACAGGGGAATCAGGACTTGTTAACATACATTACTACCTTCAACAGACTGGTTGCCGAAGCTAGGTGGCCAGAAAGCAAAAGAACCACATTATTCCATCGAGGCTTACTAGGCGAATTAAAGGACGTTTTAGCCCAGGTGGTTGATCCACCCAGAGACTGAGCAGAATTCATAAATCTGGTCGTGCAGCTAGACCACCGGTTACAGGACCGAAAGGCAGACCGGTCTAAGACAGACCCTCGGACCATGTATGTTCGACCAAGGGAAAACACACCCCGTGTACCTGAAAATGTTGTAGAACCCATGCAGATTGGAGGGATACGGTCTCCATTAACAAAACAAGAGCGGGACAAAAGAAGACAACAGCTTTGTTTGTATTGTGGGAAACCAGGACATTTCCTGAAGGACTGTCCAGTAAAACCCCCAAGAAGAACAGTCGGGGCCACAGAGAAGGATGAATCTAAGGAATCGGAAAACTACCAAGCTCGACAAAGGTAGACGTCAGTTTGTCGAGTGAGAAGAAAGAGTTGCTGACCTCGCACTTTGCAATACCAGTGATCTTAATTAACCACCAACAGTCGTCAAGAATGCATGCCGTTGAAGCATACATCGATAGCGGAGCAGTTGAAATTATATTGATCAAGAACTGGCTGCAGAGATGAGGCTCAATGTACATATGGCCTAGCGCACACCTGTGTTTTTAATTATTTCAAGAGTAAGTAAGATATTAATGGGTTGCCGGGGAGAATACCAACCTGGACACTGGGTTGTGTTAACCTATGTAAAACCAACAGATGTCCACAATTCTGTGGAACTCTCCCGTCCCCTGCACACCCGATCAATTGTGAAAACAATCAATATTTGTCAATAATGACAATCAACTTTTTAAGAAATGTTTGAAAAAAACGGTTTAAGACATTGATTATATAAAAAAAATGATGATGATCATCAATTTAATTTCTCAATAAATCATAGGCAACAAATCTAAATTTCAATTCATTAGATAATCAACAACTGTGTTTTTGCAATTTCAACATTGCTTGTATAGCATATATATACACATTTTTAATCACACTCAATTTTGGCGCAATAATCTTCGTGGCACACAATATGTAAATCACACTTCCCTCAATTCTATGGAGAATTGCCTTATGCCATATATTGTTCATGGAAAAGTGTTAACATATATTACTCGACGCGTTTCGGGGTGGATTTTTTCCCCTTCTTCAAGAGATGTTAGCCCTCTTTCATTTCTTTTTTCTTTTCACCTAAAATATATAATACAGTATTCAAATCTTTTGTTTTAATGATATTCTGTCATGTAGTTTTTGTACATTGTTTAAATAATAATCACCTGGATGTCCGATGTATTAATCTCCTAACTTCACTGGGGATGCTGGGGCTACTGCTGGGCTCAATCCTGTCACTAAAGCTGGAAGGGCTGGGGCTACTGCTGGGCTCAATCCTGTCACTAAAGCTGGAAGGGCTGGGGCTACTGCTGGGCTCAATGCTATCACTAGAGCTTGGGGGCTGGGGATACTGCTGGGCTCAATGCTACCACTAGAGCTGGGGGGGCCTGGGGCTACTGCAGTGCTCAATGCTATCACTAGAGCTGGGGGGCTGGGGCTACTTCTGGGCTCAATCCTGTCACTAAAGCTGGAAGGGCTGGGGCTACTGCTGGGCTCAATGCTATCACTAGAGCTTGGGTGCTGGGGATACTGCTGGGCTCAATGCTATCACTAGAGATGGAAGGGCTGGGGCTACTTCAGGGCTCAATGCTGTCACTAGAGCTGGGGATGCTGGGGCTACTGTTGGGCTCAATGCTATCACTAGAGCTGGGGGGCTGGGGCTACTGCTGGGCTCAATGCTATCACTTTAGCAGGAGGGCTGGAGCTACTGCTGGGCTCAATGCTATCACTAGAGCTGGGGGCTGGGGCTACTTCAGGGCTCAATGCTGTCACTAGAGCTGGGGATGCTGGGGCTACTGTTGGGCTCAATGCTATCACTAGAGCTGGGGGGCTGGGGCTACTGCTGTGCTCAACGCTATCACTAGAGCCGGGGGTCTGGGGCTACTGCTGGGCTCAATGCTGTCACTAGAGCCTGGGGGGCTGGGGCTACTGCTGTGCTCAATGATATCCCTAGAGCTGGAAGGGCTGGGGCTACTGCTGGGCTCAATGCTATCACTAGAGTCTGGGGGGGGGGGCTACTGCTGGTCTCAATGTTGTCACTAGAGCTGGGGAGCTGGGGCTACTGCTGGGCTCAATGCTATCACTAGAGCTCGGGGCTGGGGCTACTGCTGGGCTCAATGCTATCACTAGAGCTGGGGGGGCTGGGGCTACTGCTGTGCTCAATGCTATCACTAGAGCTGGGGGGCTGGGGCTACTGCTGTGCTCAATGCTATCAATAGTGCTGGTGGGCTGGGGCTACTGCTGGGCTCAATGCTATCACTAGAGCATGGGGGGCTGGGGCTACTGCTGGTCTCAATGCTATCACTAGAGCTGGGGGGCTGGGGCTACTGCTGGGCTCAATGCTATCACTAGAGCTGGAGGCTGGGGCTACTGCTGGGCTCAATGCTATCACTAGACCTGGGGGGATGGGGCTACTGCTGCGCTTAATGCTATCCCTAGAGCTGGAAGGGCTGGGGCTACTGCTGGGCTCAATGCATCACTAGATCCGGGGGTGCTGGGGCTACTGCTGGACTCAATGCTATCACTAGAGCCTGGGGGACTGGGGCTACTGCTGGGCTCAATGCTATCACTAGAGCTGGGGGGGCTGGGGCTACTGCTGGGCTCAATTCCATCACTAGAGTTGGGGGGCTGGAGCTACTGCTGGGTCAATGCTATCACAAGAGCTGGGGGGCTGGGGCTGGGGCTACTGCTGTGCTAATGCTATCACTAGAGCTGGGGGGCTGGGGCTACTTCAGGGCTCAATCCTGTCACTAAAGCTGGAAGGGCTGGGGCTACTGCTGGGCTCAATGCTATCACTAGAGCTTGGGGGCTGGGGATACTGCTGGGCTCAATGCTATCACTAGAGATGAAAGGGCTGGGGCTACTTCAGGGCTCAATGCTGTCACTAGAGCTGGGGATGCTGGGGCTACTGTTGGGCTCAATGCTATCACTAGAGCTGGGGGGCTGGGGCTACTGCTGGGCTCAATGCTATCACTTTAGCAGGAGGGCTGGAGCTACTGCTGGGCTCAATGCTATCACTAGAGCTGGGGGCTGGGGCTACTGCTGGGCTCAATGCTATCACTAGAGCTGGGGGGGCTGGGACTACTGCTGTGCTCAATGCTATCACTAGAGCTGGGGGGGCTGGGGCTACTGCTGTGCTCAATGCTATCACTAGAGCTGGTGGGCTGGGGCTACCGCTGGGCTCAATGCTATCACAAGAGCCTGGGGGGCTGCGGCTACTGCTGGGCTCAATGCTATCACTAGAGCCCGGGGGCTGCGGCTACTGCTGGGCTCAATGCTATCACTAGAGCCGGGGGGGGCTGGGGCTACTGCTGGGCTCAATGCTATCACTGGAGCTGGGGGGGCTGGGGCTACTGCTGGGCTCAATGCTATCACTAGAGCTGGGGGGGCTGGGGCTACTGCTGGGCTCAATGCTATCACTAGAGCGGGGGGGCGGGAGCTACTGCTGTGCTCAATGCTGTCACTAGAGCTGGGGGGCTGGGGCTACTGCTGAGCTCAATGCTATCCCTAGAGCTGGGGGGGCGGAGGCTACTGGTGGGCTCAATGTTATCACTAGAGCTGGGAGGGGGCTGGGGCTACTGCTGGGCTCAATGCTATCACTAGAGCTGGGGGGGCGGGGGCTACTGCTGGGCTCAATGCTATCACTAGAGCTGGGGGGGCTGAGGCTACTGCTGGGCTCAATGCTATCACTAGAGCTGGGGGGCTGGGGCTACTGCTGGGCTCAATGCAAATACTAGAGCTGGGGGGGCTGGGGCTACTGCTGGGCAAAATGCTATCACTAGAGCTGGCGGGGCTGGGGCTCCTGCTGGGCTCAATGCTATCACTAATGCTGGGGGGCTGGGGCTACTGCTGGGCTCAATGCTATCACTAGAGCTGGGGGGGCTGGGGCTACTGCTGGGCTAAATGCTATCACTAGAGCTGGCGGGGCTGGGGCTACTGCTGGGCTCAATGCTATCACTAGAGTTGGGGGGGCTGGGGCTGGGGCTACTGCTGTGCTCAATGCTATCACTAGAGCTGGGGGGCTGGGGCTACTGCTGGGCTCAATACTATCACTAGAGCTGGGGGGCTGGGGCTACTTCTGGTCTCAATGCTATCACTAGAACTGGGGGGCTGGGGATACTGCTGGGATCACTTATATCACTAGAGCTGGGTGGCTGGGGATACTGCTGGGCTCAATGCTATCACTAGAGTTGAAAGGGCTGGGGCACTTCAGGGCTCAATGCTGTCACTAGAGCTGGGGGGGGCTGGGTCTACTGCTGGGCACACTTATATCACTAGAGCTGGGTGGCTGGGGATACTGCTGGGCTCAATGCTATCACTAGAGTTGAAAGGGCTGGGGCACTTCAGGGCTCAATGCTATCACTAGAGCTGGGGGCTGGGGCTGCCGCTGGGATCAATGCTATCACTAGAGCTCAGGGGGGCCTGGGACTACCGCTGTGCTCAATGCTATCACTAGAGCTGGAAGGGCTGGGGCTACTGCTGGGCTCAATGCTATCACTTTAGCTGGAGGGCTGGGGCTACTGCTGGGCTCAATGCTATCACTAGAGCTGGGGGGCTGGGGCTACTGCTGGGCTCAATGCTATCACTAGAGCTGGGGCACTGCTGGGCTCAATGCTATCACTAGAGCTGGGGGGCTGGGGCTACTGCAGGGCTCAATGCTATCACTAGAGCTGGGGGCTGCGGCTACTGCTGGGCTCAATGCTATCACTAGAGCTGGGGGCTGCGGCTACTGCTGGGCTCAATGCTATCATTAGAGCTGGGGGGGCTGGGGCTACTGCTGGGCTCAATGCTGTCACTAGAGCTGGAGGGCTGGGGCTACTGCTGGGCTCAATGCTATCATTAGAGCTTGGGGGATGGAGCTACTACTGGGCTCAATGCTATCACTAGAGCCTGGGGGACTGGGGCTACTGCTGGGCTCAATGCTATCACTAGAGCTTGGGGGCTGGGGCTACTGCTGGGCTCAATGCTATCACTAGAGCCTTGGGGGCTGGGGCTACTGCTGGGCTCAATGATTTCCCTAGAGCTGGAAGGGCTGGGGCTACTGCTGGGCTCAATGCATCACAAGATCCGGGGGGGGGTTGGGGCTACTGCTGGACTCAATGCTATCACTAGAGCCTGGGGGACTGGGGCTACTGCTGGGCTCAATGCTATCGCTAGAGCTTGGGGGCTGGGGCTACTGCTGGGCTCAATGCTACACTAGAGCCTGGGGGGCTGGGGCTACTGATGTGCTCAATGCTATCACTAGAGCTGGGGGGGGGCTGGGGCTGGTGCTACTGCTGGGCTCAATGCTATCACCAGAGCTGGGGTGCTGGGGCTACTGCTGGGCTCAATGCTATCACTAGAGCTGGAAGGGCTGGGACTACTGCTGTGCTAAATGCTATCACTAGATCTGGGGGGGCTGGGGCTACTGCTGGGCTCAATGCTATCACTAGAGCTGGAGGGCTGGGGCTACTGCTGGGCTCAATGCTATCACAAGAGCAGGGGGGCTGGGGCTACTGTTGGGATCAATGCTATCACTAGAGCTGGGGGGGCTGGGGCTACTGCAGGGCTCAATGCTATCACTAGAGCTGGGGGGCTGGGGCTATTGCTGGGCTCAATGCTATCACTAGAGCCTGGGTGGCGGGCTGGGGCTACTGCTGGGCTCAATGTTATTACTAGAGCCTGGGGGGCTGGGGCTACTGCTGGGCTCAATGTTATCACTAGAGCTGGGGGGCTGGGGCTACTGCTGGGCTCAATGCATCACTAGATCCGGGGGTGCTGGGGCTACTGCTGGATTCAATGCTATCTCTAGAGCCTGGGGGACTGGGGCTACTGCTGGGCTCAATGCTATCACTAGAGCTGGGAGGGCTGGGGCTACTGCTGGGCTCAATTCCATCATTAGAGTTGGGGGGCTGGAGCTACTGCTGGGTCAATGCTATCACTGGAGCTGGGGGGGCTGGGGCTGGGGCTACTGCTGTGCTAATGCTATCACTAGAGCTGGGGGGCTGGGGCTACTGCTTGGCTCAATCCTGTCACTAAAGCTGGAAGGGCTGGGGCTACTGCTGGGCTCAATGCTATCACTAGAGCTGGGGGGCTGGGGATACTGCTGGGCTCAATGCTATCACTATAGATGGAAGGGCTGGGGCTACTTCCGGGCTCAATGCTGTCACTAGAGCTGGGGGGCTGGGGCTGGGGCTACTGCTGGGCACAATTATATCACTAGAGCTGGGGAGCTGGGGCTATTGCTGGGCTCAATGCTATCACTAGAGCAGGGGGACTGGGGCTACCGCTGGGCTCAATGCTATCACTAGAGCTCAGGGGGCCTAGGGCTACTGCTGGGCTCAATGCTATCACTAGAGCTGGGGGGCTGGGGCTACTGCTGGGCTCAATGCTATCACTAGACCTGGGGGGATGGGGCTACTGCTGGGCTCAATGCTATCACTAGAGCTGGAAGGGGTGGGGCTACTGCTGGGCTCAATGCTATCACTAGAGCTGGTGGGGGGCTGGGGCTACTGCTGGGCTCAATGCTATCACTAGAGCTGGGGGGCTGGGGCTACTGCTGGGCTCAACGCTATCACTAGAGCTGGGGGCTGGGGCTACTGCTGGGCTCAATGCTATCACTAGAGCTGGGGGCTGGGGCTACTGCTGGGCTCAATGCTATCACTAGAGCTGGGGGGCTGGGGCTACTGCTGGTCTCAATGCTATCACTAGACCTGGGGGGATGGGGCTACTGCTGGGCTCAATGCTATGACTAGAGCTGGGGGCTGGGGCTACTGCTGGGCTCAATGCTATCACTAGAGCTGGGGGGGCTGGGGCTACTGCTGGTCTCAATGCTATCACTAGACCTGGGGGGATGGGGCTACTGCTGGGCTCAATGCTATCACTAGAGCTGGGGGGCTGGGGCTACTGCTGGGCTCAATGCTATCACTAGAGCTGGGAGGGCTGGGGGTACTGCTGGGTTCAATGCTATCACTAGAGTCTGCGGGGGGCTACTGCTGGTCTCAATGTTGTCACTAGAGCTGGGGGGCTGGGGCTACTGCTGGACTCAATGCTATCACTAGAGCTGGGGGGGGGCTGGGGCTACTGCTGGGCTCAATGCTATCACTAGAGCGTGGGGGGCTGGGGCTACTGCTGGGCTCAATGCTATCACTAGAGCTGTGGGGGCTGGGGCTAATGCTGGGCTCAATGCTATCACTAGAGCTGGGGGGGCGGGGCTACTGCAGGGCTCAATGCTATTGCTAGAGCTGGGGGGCTGGGGCTATTGCAGGGCTCAATGCTATCACTAGACCTGGGGGGCTGGTGCTACTGCTGGGCTCAATGCTATCACTAGACCTGGGGGGCTGGGGCTACTGCTTGGCTCAATGCTATCACTAGAGCTGGGGGGCGGGGCTGGGGCTACTGCTGGGCTCAATGCTATCACTAGAGCTGGGTGGGATGGGGCTAATGCAGGGCTCAATGCTATCACTAGAGCTGGGGGGCTGGGGCTACTGCTGGGCTCAATGCTATCACTAGAGCTGGGGTGCTGGGGCTACTGCTGGGCTCAATGCTATCTCTAGAGCTGGCTCACTGCTGGGCTCAATGCTATCACTAGAGCTGGGGGGCTGGGGCTACTGCTGGGTTCAATGCTATCACTAGAGTCTGGGGGGGGCTACTGCTGGTCTCAATGTTGTCACTAGAGCTGGGGGGCTGGGGCTACTGCTGGACTCAATGCTATCACTAGAGCTGGTGGGGGGCTGGGGCTACTGCTGGGCTCAATGCTATCACTAGAGCTGGGGGGCTGGGGCTACTGCTCGGCTCAATGCTATCACTAGAGCTGGGGGGGGGCTGGGCCTACTGCTGGGCTCAATGCTATCACTAGAGCTGGGGGGGGGCTGGGGCTACTGCTGGGCTCAATGCTATCACTAGAGCGTGGGGGGCTGGGGCTACTGCTGGGCTCAATGCTATCACTTTAGCTGGAGAGCTGGGGCTACTGCTGGGCTCAATGCTATCACTAGAGCTGGAGGGGCTGGGGCTACTGCTGGGCACACTTATATCACTAGAACTGGGGGGCTGGGGATACTGCTGGACTCACTTATATCACTAGAGCTGGGTGGCTGGGGATACTGCTGGGCTCAATGCTATCACTAGAGATGGAAGGGCTGGGGCACTTCACGGCTCAATGCTGTCACTAGAGCTGGGGGGGGCTGGGGCTACTGCTGCACTCAATGCTATCACTAGAGCCTGGGGGGCTGGGGCTACTGCTGTGCTCAATGCTATCACTAGAGCTGGGGGGCTGGGGCTACTGATGGGCTCAATGCTATCAGTAGAGCTGGAGGGGCTGGGGCTACTGCTGTGCTCAATGCTATCACTAGAGCTGGGGGGCTGGGGCTACTGCTGGGCTCAATGCTATCACCAGACCCGGGGGGGCTGGGGCTACTGCTGGGCTCAATGTTATCAGTAGAGCCGGGGGGGCTGGGGCTACTGCTGGGCTCAATGCTATCACTAGAGCCTGGGGGACTGGGGCTACTGCTGGGCTCAATGCTATCACTAGAGCTGGGGGCTGGGGCTACTGCAGGGCTCAATGCTATCAAAAGAGCTGGTGGGCTGGGGCTACTACTGGGCTCAATGCTATCACCAGACCCGGGGGGGCTGGGGCTACTGCTGGGCTCAATGTTATCAGTAGATCCGGGGGGCTGGGGCTACTGCTGGGCTCAATGCTATCACTAGAGCTGGGGGACTGGGGCTACTGCTGGGCTCAATGCTATCACTAGAGCTGGGGGGGCTGGGGCTACTGCTGGTCTCAATGCTATCACTAGAGCTGGAGGGCTGGGGCTACTGCTGTGCTCAATGCTGTCCCTAGAGCTGGAAGGGCTGGGGCTACTGCTGGGCTCAATGCATCACTACATCCTGGGGGGCTGGGGCTACTGCTGGACTCAATGCTATCAAAAGAGCTGGTGGGCTGGGGCTACTGCTGGGCTCAATGCTATCACCAGACCCGGGGGGGGCTGGGGCTACTGCTGGGCTCAATGGTATCAGTAGATCCGGGGGGCTGGGGCTACTGCTGGGCTCAATGCTATCACTAGAGCCTGGGGGACTGGGGCTACTGCTGGGCTTAATGCTATCACTAGAGCTGGGGGGCTGGGGCTACTGCTGGGCTCAATGCTATCACTAGAGCCTGGGGGGCTGGGGCTACTGCTGGGCTCAATGCATCACTAGATCCGGGGGTGCTGGGGCTACTGCTGGATTCAATGCTATCACTAGAGCCTGGAAGGGCTGGGGCTACTGCTGGGCTCAATGCTATCACTAGAGCTGGGGGGCTGGGGATACTGCTGGGCTCAATGCTATCACTAGAGATGGAAGGGCTGGGGTTACTTCGGGGCTCAATGCTGTCACTAGAGCTGGGGGGCTGGGGCTACTGCTGGGCACAATTATATCACTAGAGCTGGGGGGCTGGGGCTACCGCTGGGCTCAATGCTATCACTAGAGCTCGGGGGGCCTAGGGCTACCGCTGGGCTCAATGCTATCACTAGAGCTGGAAAGGGTGGGGCTACTGCTGGGCTCAATGCTATCACTAGAGCTGGGGGGCTGGGGCTACTGCTGGGCTCAATGCTATCACTAGAGCTGGGGGCTGGGGCTACTGCTGGGCTCAATGCTATCACTAGAGCTGGGGGGCTGGGGCTACTGCTGGGCTCAATGCTATCACTAGAGCTGGGGGCTGGGGCTACTGCTGGGCTCAATGCTATCACTAGAGCGGGGGGGGCTGGGTCTACTGCTGGGCTCAATGCTATCACTAGAGCCTGGGTGGATGGGGCTACTGCTGGGCTCAATGCTATCACTAGAGTCTGGGGGGGGGGCTACTGCTGGTCTCAATGTTGTCACTAGAGCTGGGGAGCTGGGGCCACTGCTGGGCTCAATGCTATCACTAGAGCTAGGGGGCTGGGGCTACTGCTGGGCTCAATGCTATCACTGGAGCTGGGGGGGCTGGGGCTACTGCTGGGCTCAATGCTATCACTAGAGCTGGGGGGATGGGGCTAATGCCGGGCTCAATGCTATCACTAGAGCTTGGGGCTGGGGCTACTGCTGGGCTCAATGCTATCACTAGAGCTGGGGGGCTGGGGCTACTGCTGGGCTCAATGCTATCACTGGAGCTGGGGGGGCTAGGGCTACTGCTGGGCTCAATGCTATCACTAGAGCTGGGGGGTGGGGCTAATGCCGGGCTCAATGCTATCACTAGAGCTCAGGGCTGGGGCTACTGCTGTGCTCAATGCTATCACTAGAGCTGGGGGGCTGGGGCTACTGCTCTGCTCAATGCTATCCCTAGAGCTGGAAGGGCTGGGGCTACTGCTGGGTCAATGCTATCACTAGAGCTGGGGGGGCTGGAGCTACTGCTGGGTCAATGCTATCACTAGAGCTGGGGGGGCTGGGGCAGGGGCTACTGCCGCGCTAATGCTATCACTAGAGCTGGGGGGCTGGGGCTACTGCTGGGCTCAATCCTGTCACTAAACCTGGAAGGGCAGGGGCTACTGCTGGGCTCAATGCTATCACTAGAGCTGGGGGGCTGGGGATACTGCTGGACTCAATGCTATCACTAGAGATGGAAGGGCTGGGGTTACTTCAGGGCTCAATGCTGTCACTAGAGCTGGGGGGCTGGGGCTACCGCTGGGCTCAATGCTATCACTAGAGCTCGGGGGGCCTAGGGCTACCGCTGGGCTCAATGCTATCACTAGAGCTGGAAAGGGTGGGGCTACTGCTGGGCTCAATGCTATCACTAGAGCTGGGGGGCTGGGGCTACTGCTGGGCTCAATGCTATCACTAGAGCTGGGGGCTGGGGCTACTGCTGGGCTCAATGCTATCACTAGAGCTGGGGGGCTGGGGCTACTGCTGGGCTCAATGCTATCACTAGAGCTGGGGGCTGGGGCTACTGCTGGGCTCAATGCTATCACTAGAGCTGGGGGGGCTGGGTCTACTGCTGGGCTCAATGCTATCACTAGAGCCTGGGTGGATGGGGCTACTACTGGGCTCAATGCTATCACTAGAGTCTGGGGGGGGGGGGGCTACTGCTGGTCTCAATGTTGTCACTAGAGCTGGGGAGCTGGGGCTACTGCTGGGCTCAATGCTATCACTAGAGCTAGGGGGCTGGGGCTACTGCTGGGCTCAATGCTATCACTGGAGCTGGGGGGGCTGGGGCTACTGCTGGGCTCAATGCTATCACTAGAGCTGGGGGGATGGGGCTAATGCCGGGCTCAATGCTATCACTAGAGCTTGGGGCTGGGGCTACTGCTGGGCTCAATGCTATCACTAGAGCTGGGGGGGCTGGGGCTACTGCTGTGCTCAATGCTATCACTAGAGCTGGGGGGCTGGGGCTACTGCTGTGCTCAGTGCTATCAATAGTGCTGGGGGGCTGGGGCTACTGCTGGGCTCAATGCTATCACTAGAGCCTGGGGGGCTGGGGCTACTGCTGGTCTCAATGCTATCACTAGAGCTGGGGGGCTGGGGCTACTGCTGCGCTTAATGCATCACTAGATCCGGGGGTGCTGGGGCTACTGCTGGTCTCAATGATATCCCTAGAGCTGGAAGGGCTGGGGCTACTGCTGGGCTCAATGCATCACTAGATCCGGGGGTGCTGGGGCTACTGCTGGCCTCAATGCTATCACTAGAGCCTGGGGGACTCGGGCTACTGCTGGGCTCAATGCTATCACTAGAGCTAGGGTGCTGCGGCTACTGCTGGGCTCAATTCCATCACTAGAGTTGGGGGGCTGGAGCTACTGCTGGGTCAATGCTATCACTAGAGCTGGGGGGGCTGGGGCTGGGGCTACTGCTGTGCTAATGCTATCACTAGAGCTGGGGGGCTGGGGCTACTTCTGGGCTCAATCCTGTCACTAAAGCTGGAAGGGCTGTGGCTACTGCTGGGCTCAATGCTATCACTAGAGCTGGGGGGCTGGGGCTACTGCTGGGCTCAATGCTATCACTAGAGATGGAAGGGCTGGGGCTACTTCAGGGCTCAATGCTGTCACTAGAGATGGGGGGCTGGGGCTACTGCTGGGCACAATTATATCACTAGAGCTGGGGGGCTGGGGCTATTGCTGGGCTCAATGCTATCACTAGAGCAGGGGGACTGGGGCTACCGCTGGGCTCAATGCTATCACTTGAGCTCGGGGGGCCTAGGGCTACCGCTGGGCTCAATGCTTTCACTAGAGCTGGAAAGGGTGGGGCTACTGCTGGACTCAATGCTATCACTAGAGCTGGGGGGCTGGGGCTACTGCTGGGTTCAATGCTATCACTAGAGCTGGGGGCTGGGGCTACTGCTGAGCTCAATGCTATCACTAGAGCTGGGGGCTGGGGCTACTGCTGGGCTCAATGCTTTCACTAGAGCTGGGGGCTGGGGCTACTGCTGGGCTCAATGCTATCACTAGAGCTGGGGGGCTGGGGCTACTGCTGTGCTCAATGCTATCACTAGACCTGGGGGGCTGGGGCTACTGCTGGGCTCAATGTTATCACTAGAGCTGGAAGGGCTGGGGCTACTGCTGGGCTCAATGCTATCACTAGAGTCTGGGGGGGGCTACTGCTGGTCTCAATGTTGTCACTAGAGCTGGGGGGCTGGGGCTACTGCTGGGCTCACTTATTTCACTAGTGCTGGGGGGCTGGGGCTACTGCTGGGCTCAATGCTATCACTAGAGCCTGGGGGGCTGGGGCTACTGCTGGGCTCAATGCTATCACTAGAGCTGGGGGGCTGGGGCTACTGCTGTGCTCAATGCTATCACTAGAGCTGGGGGTCTGGGGCTACTGCTGGGCTCAATGCTATCACTAGAGCCTGGGGGGCTGGGGCTACTGCTGTGCTCAATGATATCCCTAGAGCTGGAAGGGCTGGGGCTACTGCTGGGCTCAATGCATCACTAGATCCGGGGGGCTGGGGCTACTGCTGGACTCAATGCTATCACTAGAGCCTGGGGACTGGGGCTACTGCTGGGCTCAATGCTATCACTAGAGCTTGGGGGCTGGGGCTACTGCTGGGCTCAATGCTATCACTAGAGCTGGAAGGGCTGGAACTACTGCTGTGCTCAATGCTATCACTAGAGCTGGGGGGCTGGGGCTACTGCTGGGCTCAATGCTATCACTAGAGCTGGAGGGCTGGGGCTACTGCTGGGCTCAATGCTATCACAAGAGCAGGGGGGGCTGGGGCTACTGTTGAGCTCAATGCTCTCACTAGAGCTGGGGGGGGCTGGGGCTACTGCAGGGCTCAATGCTATCACTAGAGCTGGGGGGCTGGGGCTACTGCTGGGCTCAATGCTATCACTAGAGCCTTGGTGGCGGGCTGGAGCTACTGCTGTGCTCATTGTTATCACTAGAGCCTGGGGGGCTGGGGCTACTGCTGGGCTCAATGCTATCACTAGAGCTGGGGGGGGGCTGGGGCTGGTGGTACTGCTGGGCTCAATGCTATCACTAGAGCTGGGGGGGACTGGGGCTACTGCTGTGCTCAATGCTATCACTAGAGCTGGGGGGCTGGGGCTACTGCTGGACTCAATGCGATCACTAGAGCTGGGGGACTGGGGCTACTGCTGGGCTCAATGCTATCACTAGAGATGGGGGGGGCTGGGGCTGGTGGTACTGCTGGGCTCAATGCTATCACTAGAGCCTGGGGGGGCGGGGGCTACTGCTCAGCACAATTATATCACTAGAGCTGGGGGGGCTGGGGCTACTGCTGTGCTCAATGTTATCACTAGAGCTGGGGGGGGCTGGGGCTACTGCTGGGCTCAATGCATCACTAGATCCGGGGGGGCTGGGTCTACTGCTGGACTCAATGCTATCACTAGAGCCTGGGGGACTGGGGCTACTGCTGGGCTCAATGCTATAGCTAGAGCTTGGGGGCTTGGGCTACTGCTGGGCTCAATGCTATCACTAGAGCCTGGGGGGCTGGGGCTACTGATGTGCTCAATGCTATCACTAGAGCTGGGGGGGGCTGGGGCTGGTGCTACTGCTGGGCTCAATGCTATCACTAGAGCTGGGGTGCTGGGGCTACTGCTGGGCTCAATGGTATCACTAGAGCTGGAAGGGCTGGGACTACTGCTGTGCTAAATGCTATCACTAGAGCTGGGGGTGCTGGGGCTACTGCTGGGCTCAATGCTATCACTAGAGCTGGAGGGCTGGGGCTACTGCTGGGCTCAATGCTATCACAAGAGCAGGGGGGGCTGGGGCTACTGTTGGGCTCAATGCTCTCACTAGAGCTGGGGGGGCTGGGGCTACTGCAGGGCTCAATGCTATCACTAGAGCTGGGGGGCTGGGGCTACTGCTGGGCTCAATGCTATCACTAGAGCCTGGGTGGCGGGCTGGGGCTACTGCTGGGCTCAATGTTATCACTAGAGCCTGGGGGGGCTGGGGCTACTGCTGGGCTCAATGCTATCACTAGAGCCTGGGGGGCTGGGGCTACTGCTCGGCTCAATGCTATCACTAGATCTGGGGGGACTGGGGCTTCTGCTGTGCTCAATGCTATCACTAGAGCTGGGGGCTGGGGCTACTGCTGGACTCAATGCGATCACTAGAGCTGGGGGGCTGGGGCTACTGCTGGGCTCAATGCTATTACTAGAACCTGGGGGGCTGGGGCTACTGCTGGGCTCAATGTTATCACTAGAGCCTGGGGGGGCTGGGGCTACTGCTGGGCTCAATTATATCACTAGAGTTGGGGGGGCTGGGGCTACTCCTGAGCTCAATGCTATCCCTAGAGCTGGGGGAGCTGAGGCTACTGGTGGGCTCAATGTTATCACTAGAGCTGGGGGGCTGGGGTTACTGCTGGGCTCAATGCTACCACTAGAGCTGGAAGGGCTGGGGCTACTGCTGGGCTCAATGCATCACTAGATCCGGGGTGGCTGGGGCTACTGCTGGGCTCAATGCTATCACTAGAGCTGGGGGGCTGGGGCTACTACTGTGCTCAATGTTATCACTAGAGCTGGGGGGCTGGGGTTACTGCTGGGCTCAATGCTATCACTAGAGCTGGAAGGGCTGGGGCTACTGCTGGGCTCAATGCATCACTAGATCCGGGGTGGCTGGGGCTACTGCTGGGCTCAATGCTATCACTAGACCTGGGGGGCTGGGGTTACTGCTGGGCTCAATGCTATCACTAGAGTTGGGGGGGCTGGGGCTACTGCTGGACTCAATGCTATCACTAGAGCCTGGGGGACTGGGGCTACTGCTGGGCTCAATGATTTCCCTAGAGCTGGGGGGGCTGGGGCTACTGCTGGACTCAATGCTATCACTAGAGCTGGGGGGCTGGGGCTACCGCTGGGCTCAATGCTATCACTAGAGCCTAAGGGGCTGGGGCTACTGCTGGGCTCAATGCTATCACTAGAGCCTGGGGGGCTGCGGCTACTGCTGGGCTCAATGCTATCACTAGAGCTGGGGGGGCTGGGGCTACTGCTGGGCTCAATGCTATCACAAGAGCTGGGGGCTGGGACTACTCCTGAGCTCAATGCTATCCCTAGAGCTGGGGGAGCTGAGGCTACTGGTGGGCTCAATGTTATCACTAGAGCTGGGGGTGGCTGGGGCTACTGTTGGGCTCAATGCTATCACTAGAGCCTGGGGGGCTGGGGCTACTGCTGTGCTCAATGCTATCACTAGAGCTGGGGGGCGGGGGCTACTGCTGGGCTCAATGCTATCACTAGAGCTGGGGGGCTGAGGCTATTGCTGGGCTCAATGCTATCACTAGAGCAGGGGGGGCTGGGGCTACTGCCGGGCTCAATGCTATCACGCGTGCTGGGGGGCTGGGGCTACTGCTGGGCTCAATGCTATCACTAGAGCTGGGGGGGCTGGGGCTACTGCTGGGCTAAATGCTATCACTAGAGCTGGCGGGGCTGGGGCTACTGCTGGGCTCAATGCTATCACTAGAGCTGGGGGGCTGGGGCTACTGCTGGGCTCAATGCTATCACTAGAGCTGGGGGGGCTGGGGCTACTGCTGGGCTAAATGCTATCACTAGAGCTGGCGGGGCTGGGGCTACTGCTGGGCTCAATGCTGTCACTAGAGCTGTGGGGGCTGGGGCTACTGCTGGGCTCAATGCTATCAGTAGAGCCTGGGGGGGCGGGGGCTACTGCTGAGCTCAATTATATCACTAGAGCTGGGGGGGCTGGGGCTACTGCTGTGCTCAATGTTGTCACTAGAGCTGGGGGGGCTGGGGCTACTGCTGCGCTCAATGCTATCACTAGAGCCTGGGGGGCTGGGGCTACTGCTGTGCTCAATGCTATCACTAGAGCTGGTGGGGGCTGGGGCTACTGCTGTGCTCAATGCTATCACTAGAGCTGGGGGGCTGGGGCTACTGCTGGGCTCAATGCTATCAGTAGAGCTGGAGGGGCTGGGGCTACTGCTGTGCTCAATGCTATCACTAGAGCCTGGGGGACGGGGGCTACTTCTGGTCTCAATGCTATCACTAGAACTGGGGTGCTGGGGATACTGCTGGGCTCACTTATATCACTAGAGCTGGGTGGCTGGGGATACTGCTGGGCTCAATGCTATCACTAGAGATGGAAGGGCTGGGGCACTTCAGGGCTCAATGCTGTCACTAGAGCTGGGGGGGGCTGGGTCTACTGCTGGGCAGAATTATATCACTAGAGCTAGAGCTGGGGGGCTGGGGTTACTGCTGGGCTCAATGCTATCACTAGAGCTGGGGGGCTGGGGCTGCCGCTGGGCTCAATGCTATCACTAGAGCTCGGGGGGGGCCTGGGGCTACCGCAGTGCTCAATGCTATCACTAGAGCTGGAAGGGCTGGGGCTACTGCTGGACTCAATGCTATCACTTAAGCTGGAGGGCTGGGGCTACTGCTGGGCTCAATGCTATCACTAGAGCTGGGGGCTGGGGCTACTGCTGGGCTCAATGCTATCACTAGAGCTGGGGCACTGCTGGGCTCAATGCTATCACTTTAGCTGGAGAGCTGGGGCTACTGCTGGGCTCAATGCTATCACTAGAGCTGGAGGGGCTGGGGCTACTGCTGGGCACACTTATATCACTAGAACTGGGGGGCTGGGGATACTGCTGGACTCACTTATATCACTAGAGCTGGGTGGCTGGGGATACTGCTGGGCTCAATGCTATCACTAGAGATGGAAGGGCTGGGGCACTTCACGGCTCAATGCTGTCACTAGAGCTGGGGGGGGGGGGGCTGGGGCTACTGCTGCACTCAATGCTATCACTAGAGCCTGGGTGCTGGGGCTACTGCTGTGCTCAATGCTATCACTAGAGCTGGGGGGCTGGGGCTACTGATGGGCTCAATGCTATCAGTAGAGCTGGAGGGGCTGGGGCTACTGCTGTGCTCAATGCTATCACTAGAGCTGGGGGGCTGGGGCTACTGCTGGGCTCAATGCTATCACCAGACCCGGGGGGGCTGGGGCTACTGCTGGGCTCAATGTTATCAGTAGAGCCGGGGGGGGCTGGGGCTACTGCTGGGCTCAATGCTATCACTAGAGCCTGGGGGACTGGGGCTACTGCTGGGCTCAATGCTATCACTAGAGCTGGGCGCTGGGGCTACTGCAGGGCTCAATGCTATCAAAAGAGCTGGTGGGCTGGGGCTACTACTGGGCTCAATGCTATCACCAGACCCGGGGGGGGTGGGGCTACTGCTGGGCTCAATGTTATCAGTAGATCCGGGGGGCTGGGGCTACTGCTCGGCTCAATGCTATCTCTAGAGCTGGGGGACTGGGGCTACTGCTGGGCTCAATGCTATCACTAGAGCTGGGGGGGCTGGGGCTACTGCTGGTCTCAATGCTATCACTAGAGCTGGGGGGCTGGGGCTACTGCTGTGCTCAATGCTGTCCCTAGAGCTGGAAGGGCTGGGGCTACTGCTGGGCTCAATGCATCACTACATCCGGGGGGGCTGGGGCTACTGCTGGACTCAATGCTATCAAAAGAGCTGGTGGGCTGGGGCTACTGCTCGGCTCAATGCTATCACCAGACCCGGGGGGGCTGGGGCTACTGCTGGGCTCAATGGTATCAGTAGATCCGGGGGGCTGGGGCTACTGCTGGGCTCAATGCTATCACTAGAGCCTGGGGGACTGGGGCTACTGCTGGGCTCAATGCTATCACTAGAGCTGGGGGGCTGGGGCTACTGCTGGGCTCAATGCTATCACTAGAGCCTGGGGGGCTGGGGCTACTGCTGGGCTCAATGCATCACTAGATCCGGGGGTGCTGGGGCTACTGCTGGATTCAATGCTATCACTAGAGCCTGGGGGACTGGGGCTACTGCTGGGCTCAATGCTATCACTAGAGCTGGGAGGGCTGGGGCTACTGCTGGGCTCAATTCCATCATTAGAGTTGGGGGGCTGGAGCCACTGCTGGGTCAATGCTATCACTGGAGCTGGGGGGGCTGGGGCTGGGGCTACTGCTGTGCTAATGCTATCACTAGAGCTGGGGGGCTGGGGCTACTGCTTGGCTCAATCCTGTCACTAAAGCTGGAAGGGCTGGGGCTACTGCTGGGCTCAATGCTATCACTAGAGCTGGGGGGCTGGGGATACTGCTGGGCTCAATGCTATCACTATAGATGGAAGGGCTGGGGCTACTTCCGGGCTCAATGCTGTCACTAGAGCTGTGGGGCTGGGGCTACTGCTGGGCACAATTATATCACTAGAGCTGGGGGGCTGGGGCTATTGCTGGGCTCAATGCTATCACTAGAGCAGGGGGACTGGGGCTACCGCTGGGCTCAATGCTATCACTAGAGCTCAGGGGGCCTAGGGCTACTGCTGGGCTCAATGCTATCACTAGAGCTGGGGGGCTGTGGCTACTGCTGGGCTCAATGCTATCACTATACCTGGGGGGATGGGGCTACTGCTGGGCCCAATGCTGTCACTAGAGCTGGGGGGCTGGGGCTACTGCTGGGCTCAATGCTATCACTAGAGCTGGGGGCTGGGGCTACTGCTGGGCTCAATGCTATCACTAGAGCTGGGGGGCTGGGGCTACTGCTGGGCTCAATGCTATCACTAGAGCTGGGGGCTGGGGCTACTGCTGGGCTCAATGCTATCACTAGAGCTGGGGGCTGGGGCTACTGCTGGGCTCAATGCTATCACTAGAGCTGGGGGGCTGGAGCTACTGCTGGGCTCAATGCTATCACTAGACCTGGGGGGATGGGGCTACTGCTGGGCTCAATGCTATCACTAGAGCTGGAAGGGCTGGGGCTACTGCTGGGTTCAATGCTATCAATAGAGTCTGGGGGGGGCTACTGCTGGTCTCAATGTTGTCACTAGAGCTGGGGGGCTGGGGCTACTGCTGGGCTCAATGCTATCACTAGAGCTGGTGGGGGGCTGGGGCTACTGCTGGGCTCAATGCTATCACTAGAGCTGGGGGGCTGGGGCTGCTGCTCGGCTCAATGCTATCACTAGAGCTGGGGGGGGGCTGGGCCTACTGCTGGGCTCAATGCTATCACTAGAGCTGGGGGGGGACTGGGGCTAATGCTGGGCTCAATGCTATCACTCGAGCGTGGGGGGCTGGGGCTACTGCTGGGCTCAATGCTATCTCTAGAGCTGTGGGGGCTGGGGCTAATGCTGGGCTCAATGCTATCACTAGAGCTGGGGGGGCGGGGCTACTGCAGGGCTCAATGCTATCGCTAGAGCTGGGGGGCTGGGGCTATTGCAGGGCTCAATGCTATCACTAGACTTGGGGGGCTGGTGCTACTGCTGGGCTCAATGCTATCACTAGAGCTGGGGGGCTGGGGCTACTGCTGGGCTCAATGCTATCACTAGAGCTGGGGGGCGGGGCTGGGGCTACTGCTGGGCTCAATGCTATCACTAGAGCTGGGTGGGATGGGGCTAATGCAGGGCTCAATGCTATCACTAGAGCTGGGGGGGCTGGGGCTACTGCTGTGCTCAATGCTATCACTAGAGCTGGGGGGGCTGGGGCTACTGCTGTGCTCAATGCTATCACTAGAGCTGGGGGGCTGGGGCTACTGCTGGGCTCAATGCTATCACCAGACCCGGGGGGGCTGGGGCTACTGCTGGGCTCAATGTTATCAGTAGAGCCGGGGGGCTGGGGCTACTGCTGGGCTCAATGCTATCACTAGAGCCTGGGGGACTGGGGCTACTGCTGGGCTCAATGCTATTACTAGAGCTGGGGGCTGGGGCTACTGCAGGGCTCAATGCTATCAAAAGAGCTGGTGGGCTGGGGCTACTGCTGGGCTCAATGCTATCACCAGACCCGGGGGGGCTGGGGCTACTGCTGGGCTCAATGTTATCAGTAGATCCGGGGGGCTGGGGCTACTGCTGGGCTCAATGCTATCACTAGAGCTGGGGGACTGGGGCTACTGCTGGGCTCAATGCTATCACTAGAGCTGGGGGGGCTGGGGCTACTGCTGGTCTCAATGCTATCACTAGAGCTGGGGGGCTGGGGCTACTGCTGTGCTCAATGCTGTCCCTAGAGCTGGAAGGGCTGGGGCTACTGCTGGGCTCAATGCATCACTACATCCAGGGGGGCTGGGGCTACTGCTGGACTCAATGCTATCAAAAGAGCTGGGGGGGCTGGGGCGACTGCTGGGCTCAATGTTATCAGTAGATCCGGGGGGCTGGGGCTACTGCTGGGCTCAATGCTATCACTAGAGCCTGGGGGACTGGGGCTACTGCTGGGCTCAATGCTATCACTAGAGCTGGGGGCTGGGGCTACTGCAGGGCTCAATGCTATCAAAAGAGCTGGGGGCTGGGGCTACTGCTGGGCTCAATGCTATCACTAGAGCTGGGGGGCTGGGGCTACTGCTGGGCTCAATGCTATCACTGGAGCTGGGGGGGCTAGGGCTACTGCTGGGCTCAATGCTATCACTAGAGCTGGGGGGTGGGGCTAATGCCGGGCTCAATGCTATCACTAGAGCTCAGGGCTGGGGCTACTGCTGTGCTGAATGCTATCACTAGAGCTGGGGGGCTGGGGCTACTGCTGTGCTCAATGCTATCCCTAGAGCTGGAAGGGCTGGGGCTACTGCTGGGCTCAATGCTATCACTAGAGCCTGGGGGGCTGGAGCTACTGCTGGGTCAATGCTATCACTAGAGCTGGGGGGCTGGAGCTACTGCTGGGTCAATGCTATCACTAGAGCTGGGGGGGCTGGGGCAGGGGCTACTGCTGCGCTAATGCTATCACTAGAGCTGGGGGGCTGGGGCTACTGCTGGGCTCAATCCTGTCACTAAACCTGGAAGGGCTGGGGCTACTGCTGGGCTCAATGCTATCACTAGAGCTGGGGGGCTGGGGATACTGCTGGGCTCAATGCTATCACTAGAGATGGAAGGGCTGGGGCTACTTCAGGGCTCAATGCTGTCACTAGAGCTGGGGGGCTGGGGCTACTGCTGGGCTCAATGCTATCACTAGTGCTCGGGGGGCCTAGGGCTACTGCTGGGCTCAATGCTATCACTAGAGCTGGGGGGCTGGGGATACTGCTGGGCTCAATGCTATCACTAGAGATGGAAGGGCTGGGGCTACTTCAGGGCTCAATGCTGTCACTAGAGCTGGGGGGCTGGGGCTACTGCTGGGCACAATTATATCACTAGAGCTGGGGGGCTGGGGCTATTGCTGGGCTCAATGCTATCACTAGAGCAGGGGGACTGGGGCTACCGCTGGGCTCAATGCTATCACTAGAGCTCGGGGGGCCTAGGGCTACCGCTGGGCTCAATGCTTTCACTAGAGCTGGAAAGGGTGGGGCTACTGCTGGACTCAATGCTATCACTAGAGCTGGGGGGCTGGGGCTACTGCTGGGTTCAATGCTATCACTAGAGCTGGGGGCTGGGGCTACTGCTGGGCTCAATGCTATCACTAGAGCTGGGGGCTGGGGCTACTGCTGGGCTCAATGCTATCACTAGAGCTGGGGGCTGGGGCTACTGCTGGGCTCAATGCTATCACTAGAGCTGGGGGGCTGGGGCTACTGCTGTGCTCAATGCTATCACTAGACCTGGGGGGCTGGGGCTACTGCTGGGCTCAATGTTATCACTAGAGCTGGAAGGGCTGGGGCTACTGCTGGGCTCAATGCTATCACTAGAGTCTGGGGTGGGGGCTACTGCTGGTCTCAATGTTGTCACTAGAGCTGGGGGGCTGGGGCTACTGCTGGGCTCACTTATTTCACTAGTGCTGGGGGGCTGGGGCTACTGCTGGGCTCAATGCTATCACTAGAGCCTGGGGGGCTGGGGCTACTGCTGGGCTCAATGCTATCACTAGAGCTGGGGGGCTGGGGCTACTGCTGGGCTCAATGCTATCACTAGAGCCTGGGGGGCTGGGGCTACTGCTGTGATCAATGATATCCCTAGAGCTGGAAGGGCTGGGGCTACTGCTGGGCTCAATGCATCACTAGATCCGGGGGGCTGGGGCTACTGCTGGACTCAATGCTATCACTAGAGCCTGGGGACTGGGGCTACTGCTGGGCTCAATGCTATCACTAGAGCTTGGGGGCTGGGGCTACTGCTGGGCTCAATGCTATCACTAGAGCTGGAAGGGCTGGAACTACTGCTGTGCTCAATGCTATCACTAGAGGCGGGGGGGCTGGGGCTACTGCTGGGCTCAATGCTATCACTAGAGCTGGAGGGCTGGGGCTACTGCTGGGCTCAATGCTATCACAAGAGCAGGGGGGGCTGGGGCTACTGTTGAGCTCAATGCTCTCACTAGAGCTGGGGGGGGGCTGGGGCTACTGCAGGGCTCAATGCTATCACTAGAGCTGGGGGGCTGGGGCTACTGCTGGGCTCAATGCTATCACTAGAGCCTGGGTGGCGGGCTGGAGCTACTGCTGTGCTCAATGTTATCACTAGAGCCTGGGGGGCTGGGGCTACTGCTGGGCTCAATGCTATCACTAGAGCAGGGGGGGCTGGGGCTGGTGGTACTGCTGGGCTCAATGCTATCACTAGAGCTGGGGGGGACTGGGGCTACTGCTGTGCTCAATGCTATCACTAGAGCTGGGGGGCTGGGGCTACTGCTGGAATCAATGCGATCACTAGAGCTGGGGGACTGGGGCTACTGCTGGGCTCAATGCTATCACTAGAGATGGGGGGGCTGGGGCTGGTGGTACTGCTGGGCTCAATGCTATCACTAGAGCCTGGGGGGCGGGGGCTACTGCTCAGCGCAATTATATCACTAGAGCTGGGGGGGGCTGGGGCTACTGCTGTGCTCAATGTTATCACTAGAGCTGGGGGGGGCTGGGGCTACTGCTGGGCTCAATGCATCACTAGACCCGGGGGGGCTGGGGCTACTGCTGGACTCAATGCTATCACTAGAGCCTGGGGGACTGGGGCTACTGCTGGGCTCAATGCTATCGCTAGAGCTTGGGGGCTGGGGCTACTGCTGGGCTCAATGCTATCACTAGAGCTGGGGGGCTGGGGCTACTGCTGGGCTCAATGCTATCAGTAGAGCTGGAGGGGCTGGGGCTACTGCTGTGCTCAATGCTATCACTAGAGCCTGGGGGACGGGGGCTACTTCTGGTCTCAATGTTATCACTAGAACTGGGGTGCTGGGGATACTGCTGGGCTCACTTATATCACTAGAGCTGGGGGGGGCTGGGTCTACTGCTGGGCAGAAATATATCACTAGAGCTAGAGCTGGGGGGCTGGGGTTACTGCTGGGCTCAATGCTATCACTAGAGCTGGGGGACTGGGGCTACTGCTGGGCTCAATGCTATCACTAGAGCTGGGGGGGCTGGGGCTACTGCTGGTCTCAATGCTATCACTAGAGCTGGGGGGCTGGGGCTACTGCTGTGCTCAATGCTATCACTAGAGCTGGGGGGGCTGGGGCTACTGCTGGTCTCAATGCTATCACTAGAGCTGGGGGGCTGGGGCTACTGCTGTGCTCAATGCTGTCCCTAGAGCTGGAAGGGCTGGGGCTACTGCTGGGCTCAATGCATCACTACATCCGGGGGGGCTGGGGCTACTGCTGGACTCAATGCTATCAAAAGAGCTGGGGGGGCTGGGGCTACTGCTGGGCTCAATGTTATCAGTAGATCCGGGGGGCTGGGGCTACTGCTGGGCTCAATGCTATCACTAGAGCCTGGGGGACTGGGGCTACTGCTGGGCTCAATGCTATCACTAGAGCTGGGGGCTGGGGCTACTGCAGGGCTCAATGCTATCAAAAGAGCTGGGGGCTGGGGCTACTGCTGGGCTCAATGCTATCACTAGAGCTGGGGGGCTGGGGCTACTGCTGGGCTCAATGCTATCACTGGAGCTGGGGGGGCTAGGGCTACTGCTGGGCTCAATGCTATCACTAGAGCTGGGGGGGTGGGGCTAATGCCGGGCTCAATGCTATCACTAGAGCTCAGGGCTGGGGCTACTGCTGTGCTCAATGCTATCACTAGAGCTGGGGGGCTGGGGCTACTGCTGTGCTCAATGCTATCCCTAGAGCTGGAAGGGCTAGGGCTACTGCTGGGCTCAATGCTATCACTAGAGCCTGGGGGGCTGGAGCTACTGCTGTGTCAATGCTATCACTAGAGCTGGGGGGCTGGAGCTACTGCTGGGTCAATGCTATCACTAGAGCTGGGGGGGCTGGGGCAGGGGCTACTGCTGCGCTAATGCTATCACTAGAGCTGGGGGGCTGGGGCTACTGCTGGGCTCAATCCTGTCACTAAACCTGGAAGGGCTGGGGCTACTGCTGGGCTCAATGCTATCACTAGAGCTGGGGGGCTGGGGATACTGCTGGGCTCAATGCTATCACTAGAGATGGAAGGGCTGGGGCTACTTCAGGGCTCAATGCTGTCACTAGAGCTGGGGGGCTGGGGCTACTGCTGGGCTCAATGCTATCACTAGAGCTCGGGGGGCCTAGGGCTACTGCTGGGTTCAATGCTATCACTAGAGCTGGGGGGCTGGGGATACTGCTGGGCTCAATGCTATCACTAGAGATGGAAGGGCTGGGGCTACTTCAGGGCTCAATGCTGTCACTAGAGCTGGGGGGCTGGGGCTACTGCTGGGCACAATTATATCACTAGAGCTGGGGGGCTGGGGCTATTGCTGGGCTCAATGCTATCACTAGAGCAGGGGGACTGGGGCTACCGCTGGGCTCAATGCTATCACTAGAGCTCGGGGGGCCTAGGGCTACCGCTGGGCTCAATGCTTTCACTAGAGCTGGAAAGGGTGGGGCTACTGCTGGACTCAAGGCTATCACTAGAGCTGGGGGGCTGGGGCTACTGCTGGGTTCAATGCTATCACTAGAGATGGGGGCTGGGGCTACTGCTGGGCTCAATGCTATCACTAGAGCTGGGGGCTGGGGCTACTGCTGGGCTCAATGCTATCACTAGAGCTGGGGCCTGGGGCTACTGCTGGGCTCAATGCTATCACTAGAGCTGGGGGGCTGGGGCTACTGCTGTGCTCAATGCTATCACTAGACCTGGGGGGCTGGGGCTACTGCTGGGCTCAATGTTATCACTAGAGCTGGAAGGGCTGGGGCTACTGCTGGGCTCAATGCTATCACTAGAGTCTGGGGGGGGGCTACTGCTGGTCTCAATGTTGTCACTAGAGCTGGGGGGCTGGGGCTACTGCTGGGCTCACTTATTTCACTAGTGCTGGGGGGCTGGGGCTACTGCTGGGCTCAATGCTATCACTAGAGCCTGGGGGGCTGGGGCTACTGCTGGGCTCAATGCTATCACTAGAGCTGGGGGGCTGGGGCTACTGCTGTGCTCAATGCTATCACTAGAGCTGGGGGTCTGGGGCTACTCCTGGGCTCAATGCTATCACTAGAGCCTGGGGGGCTGGGGCTACTGCTGTGGTCAATGATATCCCTAGAGCTGGAAGGGCTGGGGCTACTGCTGGGCTCAATGCATCACTAGATCCGGGGGGCTGGGGCTACTGCTGGACTCAATGCTATCACTAGAGCCTGGGGACTGGGCCTACTGCTGGGCTCAATGCTATCACTAGAGCTTGGGGGCTGGGGCTACTGCTGGGCTCAATGCTATCACTAGAGCTGGAAGGGCTGGAACTACTGCTGTGCTCAATGCTATCACTAGAGGCGGGGGGCTGGGGCTACTGCTGGGCTCAATGCTATCACTAGAGCTGGAGGGCTGGGGCTACTGCTGGGCTCAATGCTATCACAAGAGCAGGGGGGGCTGGGGCTACTGTTGAGCTCAATGCTCTCACTAGAGCTGGGGGGGGGCTGGGGCTACTGCAGGGCTCAATGCTATCACTAGAGCTGGGGGGCTGGGGCTACTGCTGGGCTCAATGCTATCACTAGAGCCTGGGTGGCGGGCTGGAGCTACTGCTGTGCTCAATGTTATCACTAGAGCCTGGGGGGCTGGGGCTACTGCTGGGCTCAATGCTATCACTAGAGCTGGGGGGGGCTGGGGCTGGTGGTACTGCTGGGCTCAATGCTATCACTAGAGCTGGGGGGGACTGGGGCTACTGCTGTGCTCAATGCTATCACTAGAGCTGGGGGGCTGGGGCTACTGCTGGACTCAATGCGATCACTAGAGCTGGGGGACTGGGGCTACTGCTGGGCTCAATGCTATCACTAGAGATGGGGGGGGCTGGGGCTGGTGGTACTGCTGGGCTCAATGCTATCACTAGAGCCTGGGGGGGCGGGGGCTACTGCTCAGCGCAATTATATCACTAGAGCTGGGGGGGCTGGGGCTACTGCTGTGCTCAATGTTATCACTAGAGCTGGGGGGGCTGGGGCTACTGCTGGGCTCAATGCATCACTAGATCCGGGGGGGCTGGGGCTACTGCTGGACTCAATGCTATCACTAGAGCCTGGGGGACTGGGGCTACTGCTGGGCTCAATGCTATCGCTAGAGCTTGGGGGCTGGGGCTACTGCTGGGCTCAATGCTATCACTAGAGCTGGGGGGCTGGGGCTACTGCTGGGCTCAATGCTATCAGTAGAGCTGGAGGGGCTGGGGCTACTGCTGTGCTCAATGCTATCACTAGAGCCTGGGGGACGGGGGCTACTTCTGGTCTCAATGCTATCACTAGAACTGGGGTGCTGGGGATACTGCTGGGCTCACTTATATCACTAGAGCTGGGGGGGCTGGGTCTACTGCTGGGCAGAATTATATCACTAGAGCTAGAGCTGGGGGGCTGGGGTTACTGCTGGGCTCAATGCTATCACTAGAGCTCGGGGGGGCCTGGGGCTACCGCAGTGCTCAATGCTATCACTAGAGCTGGAGGGGCTGGGGCTACTGCTGGACTCAATGCTATCACTTTAGCTGGAGGGCTGGGGCTACTGCTGGGCTCAATGCTATCACTAGAGCTCGGGGGCTGGGGCTACTGCTGGGCTCAATGCTATCACTAGAGCTCGGGGGGGCCTGGGGCTACCGCAGTGCTCAATGCTATCACTAGAGCTGGAGGGGCTGGGGCTACTGCTGGACTCAATGCTATCACTTTAGCTGGAGGGCTGGGGCTACTGCTGGGCTCAATGCTATCACTAGAGCTCGGGGGCTGGGGCTACTGCTGGGCTCAATGCTATCACTAGAGCTGGGGCACTGCTGGGCTCAATGCTATCACTAGAGCTGGAGGGGCTGGGGCTACTGCTGGGCACACTTATATCACTAGAACTGGGGGCTGGGGATACTGCTGAACTCACTTATATCACTAGAGCTGGGTGGCTGGGGATACTGCTGGGCTCAATGCTATCACTAGAGATGGAAGGGCTGGGGCACTTCACGGCTCAATGCTGTCACTAGAGCTGGGGGGGCGCTGGGGCTACTGCTGGACTCAATGCTATCACTTTAGCTGGAGGGCTGGGGCTACTGCTGGGCTCAATGCTATCACTAGAGCCTGGGGGGCTGGGGCTACTGATGTGCTCAATGCTATCACTAGAGCTGGGGGGCTGGGGCTACTGATGGGCTCAATGCTATCAGTAGAGCTGGAGGGGCTGGGGCTACTGCTGTGCTCAATGCTATCACTAGAGCTGGGGGGCTGGGGCTACTGCTGGGCTCAATGCTATCACCAGACCCGGGGGGGGCTGGGGCTACTGCTTGGCTCAATGTTATCAGTAGAGCCGGGGGGCTGGGGCTACAGCTGGGCTCAATGCTATCACTAGAGCCTGGGGGACTGGGGCTACTGCTGGGCTCAATGCTATCACTAGAGCTGGGGGCTGGGGCTACTGCAGGGCTCAATGCTATCAAAAGAGCTGGTGGGCTGGGGCTACTACTGGGCTCAATGCTATCACCAGACCCGGGGGGGCTGGGGCTACTGCTGGGCTCAATGTTATCAGTAGATCCGGGGGGCTGGGGCTACTGCTGGGCTCAATGCTATCACTAGAGCTGGGGGACTGGGGCTACTGCTGGGCTCAATGCTATCACTAGAGCTGGGGGGGCTGGGGCTACTGCTGGTCTCAATGCTATCACTAGAGCTGGGGGGCTGGGGCTACTGCTGTGCTCAATGCTGTCCCTAGAGCTGGAAGGGCTGGGGCTACTGCTGGGCTCAATGCATCACTACATCCGCTGGGGCTGGGGCTACTGCTGGACTCAATGCTATCAAAAGAGCTGGTGGGCTGGGGCTACTGCTGGGCTCAATGCTATCACCAGACCCGGGGGGGCTGGGGCTACTGCTGGGCTCAATGGTATCAGTAGATCCGGGGGGCTGGGGCTACTGCTGGGCTCAATGCTATCACTAGAGCCTGGGGGACTGGGGCTACTGCTGGGCTCAATGCTATCACTAGAGCTGGGGGGCTGGGGCTACTGCTGGGCTCAATGCTATCACTAGAGCCTGGGGGGCTGTGGCTACTGCTGGGCTCAATGCATCACTAGATACGGGGGTGCTGGGGCTACTGCTGGATTCAATGCTATCACTAGAGCCTGGGGGACTGGGGCTACTGCTGGGCACAATGCTAACACTAGAGCTGGGAGGGCTGGGGCTACTGCTGGGCTCAATTCCATCATTAGAGTTGGGGGGCTGGAGCTACTGCTGGGTCAATGCTATCACTGGAGCTGGGGGGGCTGGGGCTGGGGCTACTGCTGTGCTAATGCTATCACTAGAGCTGGGGGGCTGGGGCTACTGCTTGGCTCAATCCTGTCACTAAAGCTGGAAGGGCTGGGGCTACTGCTGGGCTCAATGCTATCACTAGAGCTGGGGGGCTGGGGATACTGCTGGGCTCAATGCTATCACTATAGATGGAAGGGCTGGGGCTACTTCCGGGCTCAATGCTGTCACTAGAGCTGGGGGGCTGGGGCTACTGCTGGGCACAATTATATCACTAGAGCTGGGGGGCTGGGTCTATTGCTGGGCTCAATGCTATCACTAGAGCAGGGGGACTGGGGCTACCGCTGGGCTCAATGCTATCACTAGAGCTCAGGGGGCCTAGGGCTACTGCTGGGCTCAATGCTATCATTAGAGCTGGGGGGCTGGGGCTACTGCTGGGCTCAATGCTATCACTAGACCTGGGGGGATGGGGCTACTGCTGGGCTCAATGCTATCACTAGAGCTGGGAGGGCTGGGGCTACTGCTGGGCTCAATGCTATCACTAGACCTGGGGGGATGGGGCTACTGCTGGGCCCAATGCTGTCACTAGAGCTGGGGGGCTGGGGCTACTGCTGGTCTCAATGCTATCACTAGAGCTGGGGGCTGGGGCTACTGCTGGGCTCAATGCTATCACTAGAGCTGGGGGGCTGGGGCTACTGCTGGGCTCAATGCTATCACTAGAGCTGGGGGCTGGGGCTACTGCTGGGCTCAATGCTATCACTAGAGCTGGGGGCTGGGGCTACTGCTGGGCTCAATGCTATCACTAGAGCTGGGGGGCTGGGGCTACTGCTGCGCTCAATGTTATCACTAGAGCTGGAAGGGCTGGGGCTACTGCTGGGTTCAATGCTATCACTAGAGTCTGGGGGGGCTACTGCTGGTCTCAATGTTGTCACTAGAGCTGGGGGGCTGGGGCTACTGCTGGGCTCAATGCTATCACTAGAGCTGGTGGGGGGCTGGGGCTACTGCTGGGCTCAATGCTTCACTAGAGCCGGGGGGCTGGGGCTACTGCTCGGCTCAATGCTATCACTAGAGCTGGGGGGGGCTGGGCCTACTGCTGGGCTCAATGCTATCACTAGAGCTGGGGGGGGGGGACTGGGGCTAATGCTGGGCTCAATGCTATCACTAGAGCGTGGGGGGCTGGGGCTACTGCTGGGCTCAATGCTATCTCTAGAGCTGTGGGGGCTGGGGCTAATGCTGGGCTCAATGCTATCACTAGAGCTGGGGGGGTGGGGCTACTGCAGGGCTCAATGCTATCGCTAGAGCTGGGGGGCTGGGGCTATTGCAGGGCTCAATGCTATCACTAGACCTGGGGGGCTGGTGCTACTGCTGGGCTCAATGCTATCACTAGAGCTGGGGGCTGGGGCTACTGCTGGGCTCAATGCTATCACTAGAGCTGGGGGGCGGGGCTGGGGCTACTGCTGGGCTCAATGCTATCACTAGAGCTGGGTGGGATGGGGCTAATGCAGGGCTCAATGCTATCACTAGAGCTGGGGGGGCTGGGGCTACTGCTGTGCTCAATGCTATCACTAGAGTTGGGGGGGCTGGGGCTACTGCTGTGCTCAATGCTATCACTAGAGCTGGGGGGCTGGGGCTACTGCTGGGCTCAATGCTATCCCCAGACCCGGGGGGGCTGGGGCTACTGCTGGGCTCAATGTTATCAGTAGAGCCGGGGGGCTGGGGCTACTGCTGGGCTCAATGCTATCACTAGAGCCCGGGGGACTGGGGCTACTGCTGGGCTCAATGCTATTACTAGAGCTGGGGGCTGGGGCTACTGCAGGGCTCAATGCTATCAAAAGAGCTGGTGGGCTGGGGCTACTGCTGGGCTCAATGCTATCACCAGACCCGGGGGGGCTGGGGCTACTGCTGGGCTCAATGTTATCAGTAGATCCGGGGGGCTGGGGCTACTGCTGGGCTCAATGCTATCACTAGAGCTGGGGGACTGGGGCTACTGCTGGGCTCAATGCTATCACTAGAGCTGGGGGGGCTGGGGCTACTGCTGGTCTCAATGCTATCACTAGAGCTGGGGGGCTGGGGCTACTGCTGTGCTCAATGCTGTCCCTAGAGCTGGAAGGGCTGGGGCTACTGCTGGGCTCAATGCATCACTACATCCGGGGGGGGGCTGGGGCTACTGCTGGACTCAATGCTATCAAAAGAGCTGGGGGGGCTGGGGCTACTGCTGGGCTCAATGTTATCAGTTGATCCGGGGGGCTGGGGCTACTGCTGGGCTCAATGCTATCACTAGAGCCTGGGGGACTGGGGCTACTGCTGGGCTCAATGCTATCACTAGAGCTGGGGGCTGGGCCTACTGCAGGGCACAATGCTATCAAAAGAGCTGGGGGCTGGGGCTACTGCTGGGCTCAATGCTATCACTAGAGCTGGGGGGCTGGGGCTACTGCTGGGCTCAATGCTATCACTGGAGCTGGGGGGGCTAGGGCTAGTAGTGTGCTCAATAATATCACTAGAGCTGGGGGGGTGGGGCTAATGCCGGGCTCAATGCTATCACTAGAGCTCAGGGCTGGGGCTACTGCTGTGCTCAATGCTATCACTAGAGCTGGGGGGCTGGGGCTACTGCTGGGCTCAATGCTATCACTAGAGCTGGGGGGGGCTGGGACTACTGCTGTGCTCAATGCTATCACTAGAGCTGGGGGGCTGGGGCTACTGCTGTGCTCAATGCTATCCCTAGAGCTGGAAGGGCTGGGGCTACTGCTTTGCTCAATGCTATCACTAGAGCCTGGGGGGCTGGAGCTACTGCTGGGTCAATGCTATCACTAGAGCTGGGGGGCTGGAGCTACTGCTGGGTCAATGCTATCACTAGAGCTGGGGGGGCTGGGGCAGGGGCTACTGCTGCGCTAATGCTATCACTAGAGCTGGGGGGCTGGGGCTACTGCTGGGCTCAATCCTGTCACTAAACCTGGAAGGGCTGGGGCTACTGCTGGGCTCAATGCTATCACTAGAGCTGGGGGGCTGGGGATACTGCTGGGCTCAATGCTATCACTAGAGATGGAAGGGCTGGGGCTACTTCAGGGCTCAATGATGTCACTAGAGCTGGGGGGCTGGAGCTACTGCTGGGCACAATTATATCACTAGAGCTGGGGGGCTGGGGCTACCGCTGGGCTCAATGCTATCACTAGAGCTCGGGGGGCCTAGGGCTACCGCTGGGCTCAATGCTATCACTAGAGCTGGAAACGGTGGGGCTACTGCTGGGCTCAATGCTATCACTTTAGCAGGATGGCTGGGGCTACTGCTGGGCTCAATGCTATCACTAGAGCTGGGGGGCTGGGGCTACTGCTGGGCTCAATGCTATCACTAGAGCTGGGGGCTGGGGCTACTGCTGGGCTCAATGCTATCACTAGAGCTCGGGGGGCTGGGGCTACTGCTGGGCTCAATGCTATCACTAGAGTGGGGGGGGCTGGGGCTACTGCTGGGCTCAATGCTATCACTAGAGCTGGGGGGGGGCTGGTGCTACTGCTGGGCTCAATGCTATCACTAGAGCTGGAGGGCTGGGGCTACTGCTGGGCTCAATGCTATCACAAGAGCTGGGGGGGTTGGGGCTACTGTTGGGCTCAATGCTATCACTAGAGCTGGGGGGGCTGGGGCTACTGCAGGGCTCAATGCTATCACTAGAGCTGGGGGGCTGGGGCTACTGCTGGGCTCAATGCTATCACTAGAGCCTGGGTGGTGGGCTGGGGCTACTGCTGGGCTCAATGCTATCACTAGAGCCTGGGGGGCTGGAGCTACTGCTGGGTCAATGCTATCACTAGAGCTGGGGGGCTGGAGCTACTGCTGGGTCAATGCTATCACTAGAGCTGGGGGGGCTGGGGCAGGGGCTACTGCTGCGCTAATGCTATCACTAGAGCTGGGGGGCTGGGGCTACTGCTGGGCTCAATCCTGTCACTAAACCTGGAAGGGCTGGGGCTACTGCTGGGCTCAATGCTATCACTAGAGCTGGGGGGCTGGGGATACTGCTGGGCTCAATGCTATCACTAGAGATGGAAGGGCTGGGGCTACTTCAGGGCTCAATGCTGTCACTAGAGCTGGGGGGCTGGGGCTACTGCTGGGCTCAATGCTATCACTAGTGCTCGGGGGGCCTAGGGCTACTGCTGGGCTCAATGCTATCACTAGAGCTGGGGGGCTGGGGATACTGCTGGGCTCAATGCTATCACTAGAGATGGAAGGGCTGGGGCTACTTCAGGGCTCAATGCTGTCACTAGAGCTGGGGGGCTGGGGCTACTGCTGGGCACAATTATATCACTAGAGCTGGGGGGCTGGGGCTATTGCTGGGCTCAATGCTATCACTAGAGCAGGGGGACTGGGGCTACCGCTGGGCTCAATGCTATCACTAGAGCTCGGGGGGCCTAGGGCTACCGCTGGGCTCAATGCTTTCACTAGAGCTGGAAAGGGTGGGGCTACTGCTGGACTCAATGCTATCACTAGAGCTGGGGGGCTGGGGCTACTGCTGGGTTCAATGCTATCACTAGAGCTGGGGGCTGGGGCTACTGCTGGGCTCAATGCTATCACTAGAGCTGGGGGCTGGGGCTACTGCTGGGCTCTATGCTATCACTAGAGCTGGGGGCTGGGGCTACTGCTGGGCTCAATGCTATCACTAGAGCTGGGGGGCTGGGGCTACTGCTGTGCTCAATGCTATCACTAGACCTGGGGGGCTGGGGCTACTGCTGGGCTCAATGTTATCACTAGAGCTGGAAGGGCTGGGGCTACTGCTGGGCTCAATGCTATCACTAGAGTCTGGGGGGGCTACTGCTGGTCTCAATGTTGTCACTAGAGCTGGGGGGCTGGGGCTACTGCTGGGCTCACTTATTTCACTAGTGCTGGGGGCTGGGGCTACTGCTGGGCTCAATGCTATCACTAGAGCCTGGGGGGCTGGGGCTACTGCTGGGCTCAATGCTATCACTAGAGCTGGGGGGCTGGGGCTACTGCTGGGCTCAATGCTATCACTAGAGCCTGGGGGGCTGGGGCTACTGCTGTGGTCAATGATATCCCTAGAGCTGGAAGGGCTGGGGCTACTGCTGGGCTCAATGCATCACTAGATCCGGGGGGCTGGGGCTACTGCTGGACTCAATGCTATCACTAGAGCCTGGGGACTGGGGCTACTGCTGGGCTCAATGCTATCACTAGAGCTTGGGGGCTGGGGCTACTGCTGGGCTCAATGCTATCACTAGAGCTGGAAGGGCTGGAACTACTGCTGTGCTCAATGCTATCACTAGAGGCGGGGGGGCTGGGGCTACTGCTGGGCTCAATGCTATCACTAGAGCTGGAGGGCTGGGGCTACTGCTGGGCTCAATGCTATCACAAGAGCAGGGGGGGCTGGGGCTACTGTTGAGCTCAATGCTCTCACTAGAGCTGGGGGGGGCTGGGGCTACTGCAGGGCTCAATGCTATCACTAGAGCTGGGGGGCTGGGGCTACTGCTGGGCTCAATGCTATCACTAGAGCCTGGGTGGCGGGCTGGAGCTACTGCTGTGCTCAATGTTATCACTAGAGCCTGGGGGGCTGGGGCTACTGCTGGGCTCAATGCTATCACTAGAGCAGGGGGGGGCTGGGGCTGGTGGTACTGCTGGGCTCAATGCTATCACTAGAGCTGGGGGGGACTGGGGCTACTGCTGTGCTCAATGCTATCACTAGAGCTGGGGGGCTGGGGCTACTGCTGGACTCAATGCGATCACTAGAGCTGGGGGACTGGGGCTACTGCTGGGCTCAATGCTATCACTAGAGATGGGGGGGCTGGGGCTGGTGGTACTGCTGGGCTCAATGCTATCACTAGAGCCTGGGGGGCGGGGGCTACTGCTCAGCGCAATTATATCACTAGAGCTGGGGGGGCTGGGGCTACTGCTGTGCTCAATGTTATCACTAGAGCTGGGGGGGGCTGGGGCTACTGCTGGGCTCAATGCATCACTAGATCCGGGGGGGCTGGGGCTACTGCTGGACTCAATGCTATCACTAGAGCCTGGGGGACTGGGGCTACTGCTGGGCTCAATGCTATCGCTAGAGCTTGGGGGCTGGGGCTACTGCTGGGCTCAATGCTATCACTAGAGCTGGGGGGCTGGGGCTACTGCTGGGCTCAATGCTATCAGTAGAGCTGGAGGGGCTGGGGCTACTGCTGTGCTCAATGCTATCACTAGAGCCTGGGGGACGGGGGCTACTTCTGGTCTCAATGTTATCACTAGAACTGGGGTGCTGGGGATACTGCTGGGCTCACTTATATCACTAGAGCTGGGGGGGGCTGGGTCTACTGCTGGGCAGAATTATATCACTAGAGCTAGAGCTGGGGGGCTGGGGTTACTGCTGGGCTCAATGCTATCACTAGAGCTGGGGGACTGGGGCTACTGCTGGGCTCAATGCTATCACTAGAGCTGGGGGGGCTGGGGCTACTGCTGGTCTCAATGCTATCACTAGAGCTGGGGGGCTGGGGCTACTGCTGTGCTCAATGCTATCACTAGAGCTGGGGGGGCTGGGGCTACTGCTGGTCTCAATGCTATCACTAGAGCTGGGGGGCTGGGGCTACTGCTGTGCTCAATGCTGTCCCTAGAGCTGGAAGGGCTGGGGCTACTGCTGGGCTCAATGCATCACTACATCCGGGGGGGCTGGGGCTACTGCTGGACTCAATGCTATCAAAAGAGCTGGGGGGGCTGGGGCTACTTCTGGGCTCAATGTTATCAGTAGATCCGGGGGGCTGGGGCTACTGCTGGGCTCAATGCTATCACTAGAGCCTGGGGGACTGGGGCTACTGCTGGGCTCAATGCTATCACTAGAGCTGGGGGCTGGGGCTACTGCAGGGCTCAATGCTATCAAAAGAGCTGGGGGCTGGGGCTACTGCTGGGCTCAATGCTATCACTAGAGCTGGGGGGCTGGGGCTACTGCTGGGCTCAATGCTATCACTGGAGCTGGGGGGGCTAGGGCTACTGCTGGGCTCAATGCTATCACTAGAGCTGGGGGGGTGGGGCTAATGCCGGGCTCAATGCTATCACTAGAGCTCAGGGCTGGGGCTACTGCTGTGCTCAATGCTATCACTAGAGCTGGGGGGCTGGGGCTACTGCTGTGCTCAATGCTATCCCTAGAGCTGGAAGGGCTAGGGCTACTGCTGGGCTCAATGCTATCACTAGAGCCTGGGGGGCTGGAGCTACTGCTGTGTCAATGCTATCACTAGAGCTGGGGGGCTGGAGCTACTGCTGGGTCAATGCTATCACTAGAGCTGGGGGGGCTGGGGCAGGGGCTACTGCTGCGCTAATGCTATCACTAGAGCTGGGGGGCTGGGGCTACTGCTGGGCTCAATCCTGTCACTAAACCTGGAAGGGCTGGGGCTACTGCTGGGCTCAATGCTATCACTAGAGCTGGGGGGCTGGGGATACTGCTGGGCTCAATGCTATCACTAGAGATGGAAGGGCTGGGGCTACTTCAGGGCTCAATGCTGTCACTAGAGCTGGGGGGCTGGGGCTACTGCTGGGCTCAATGCTATCACTAGAGCTCGGGGGGCCTAGGGCTACTGCTGGGCTCAATGCTATCACTAGAGCTGGGGGGCTGGGGATACTGCTGGGCTCAATGCTATCACTAGAGATGGAAGGGCTGGGGCTACTTCAGGGCTCAATGCTGTCACTAGAGCTGGGGGGCTGGGGCTACTGCTGGGCACAATTATATCACTAGAGCTGGGGGGCTGGGGCTATTGCTGGGCTCAATGCTATCACTAGAGCAGGGGGACTGGGGCTACCGCTGGGCTCAATGCTATCACTAGAGCTCGGGGGGCCTAGGGCTACCGCTGGGCTCAATGCTTTCACTAGAGCTGGAAAGGGTGGGGCTACTGCTGGACTCAATGCTATCACTAGAGCTGGGGGGTGGGGCTACTGCTGGGCTCAATGCTATCACTAGAGCTGGGGGCTGGGGCTACTGCTGGGCTCTATGCTATCACTAGAGCTGGGGGCTGGGGCTACTGCTGGGCTCAATGCTATCACTAGAGCTGGGGGGCTGGGGCTACTGCTGTGCTCAATGCTATCACTAGACCTGGGGGGCTGGGGCTACTGCTGGGCTCAATGTTATCACTAGAGCTGGAAGGGCTGGGGCTACTGCTGGGCTCAATGCTATCACTAGAGTCTGGGGGGGCTACTGCTGGTCTCAATGTTGTCACTAGAGCTGGGGGGCTGGGGCTACTGCTGGGCTCACTTATTTCACTAGTGCTGGGGGCTGGGGCTACTGCTGGGCTCAATGCTATCACTAGAGCCTGGGGGGCTGGGGCTACTGCTGGGCTCAATGCTATCACTAGAGCCTGGGGGCTGGGGCTACTGCTGGGCTCAATGCTATCACTAGAGCCTGGGGGGCTGGGGCTACTGCTGTGGTCAATGATATCCCTAGAGCTGGAAGGGCTGGGGCTACTGCTGGGCTCAATGCATCACTAGATCCGGGGGGCTGGGGCTACTGCTGGACTCAATGCTATCACTAGAGCCTGGGGACTGGGGCTACTGCTGGGCTCAATGCTATCACTAGAGCTTGGGGGCTGGGGCTACTGCTGGGCTCAATGCTATCACTAGAGCTGGAAGGGCTGGAACTACTGCTGTGCTCAATGCTATCACTAGAGGCGGGGGGGGCTGGGGCTACTGCTGGGCTCAATGCTATCACTAGAGCTGGAGGGCTGGGGCTACTGCTGGGCTCAATGCTATCACAAGAGCAGGGGGGGCTGGGGCTACTGTTGAGCTCAATGCTCTCACTAGAGCTGGGGGGGGCTGGGGCTACTGCAGGGCTCAATGCTATCACTAGAGCTGGGGGGCTGGGGCTACTGCTGGGCTCAATGCTATCACTAGAGCCTGGGTGGCGGGCTGGAGCTACTGCTGTGCTCAATGTTATCACTAGAGCCTGGGGGGCTGGGGCTACTGCTGGGCTCAATGCTATCACTAGAGCAGGGGGGGCTGGGGCTGGTGGTACTGCTGGGCTCAATGCTATCACTAGAGCTGGGGGGGACTGGGGCTACTGCTGTGCTCAATGCTATCACTAGAGCTGGGGGGCTGGGGCTACTGCTGGACTCAATGCGATCACTAGAGCTGGGGGACTGGGGCTACTGCTGGGCTCAATGCTATCACTAGAGATGGGGGGGCTGGGGCTGGTGGTACTGCTGGGCTCAATGCTATCACTAGAGCCTGGGGGGCGGGGGCTACTGCTCAGCGCAATTATATCACTAGAGCTGGGGGGGCTGGGGCTACTGCTGTGCTCAATGTTATCACTAGAGCTGGGGGGGGCTGGGGCTACTGCTGGGCTCAATGCATCACTAGATCCGGGGGGGCTGGGGCTACTGCTGGACTCAATGCTATCACTAGAGCCTGGGGGACTGGGGCTACTGCTGGGCTCAATGCTATCGCTAGAGCTTGGGGGCTGGGGCTACTGCTGGGCTCAATGCTATCACTAGAGCTGGGGGGCTGGGGCTACTGCTGGGCTCAATGCTATCAGTAGAGCTGGAGGGGCTGGGGCTACTGCTGTGCTCAATGCTATCACTAGAGCCTGGGGGACGGGGGCTACTTCTGGTCTCAATGTTATCACTAGAACTGGGGTGCTGGGGATACTGCTGGGCTCACTTATATCACTAGAGCTGGGGGGGGCTGGGTCTACTGCTGGGCAGAATTATATCACTAGAGCTAGAGCTGGGGGGCTGGGGTTACTGCTGGGCTCAATGCTATCACTAGAGCTGGGGGACTGGGGCTACTGCTGGGCTCAATGCTATCACTAGAGCTGGGGGGGCTGGGGCTACTGCTGGTCTCAATGCTATCACTAGAGCTGGGGGGCTGGGGCTACTGCTGTGCTCAATGCTATCACTAGAGCTGGGGGGGCTGGGGCTACTGCTGGTCTCAATGCTATCACTAGAGCTGGGGGGCTGGGGCTACTGCTGTGCTCAATGCTGTCCCTAGAGCTGGAAGGGCTGGGGCTACTGCTGGGCTCAATGCATCACTACATCCGGGGGGGCTGGGGCTACTGCTGGACTCAATGCTATCAAAAGAGCTGGGGGGGCTGGGGCTACTGCTGGGCTCAATGTTATCAGTAGATCCGGGGGCCTGGGGCTACTGCTGGGCTCAATGCTATCACTAGAGCCTGGGGGACTGGGGCTACTGCTGGGCTCAATGCTATCACTAGAGCTGGGGGCTGGGGCTACTGCAGGGCTCAATGCTATCAAAAGAGCTGGGGGCTGGGGCTACTGCTGGGCTCAATGCTATCACTAGAGCTGGGGGGCTGGGGCTACTGCTGGGCTCAATGCTATCACTGGAGCTGGGGGGGCTAGGGCTACTGCTGGGCTCAATGCTATCACTAGAGCTGGGGGGGTGGGGCTAATGCCGGGCTCAATGCTATCACTAGAGCTCAGGGCTGGGGCTACTGCTGTGCTCAATGCTATCACTAGAGCTGGGGGGCTGGGGCTACTGCTGTGCTCAATGCTATCCCTAGAGCTGGAAGGGCTAGGGCTACTGCTGGGCTCAATGCTATCACTAGAGCCTGGGGGGCTGGAGCTACTGCTGTGTCAATGCTATCACTAGAGCTGGGGGGCTGGAGCTACTGCTGGGTCAATGCTATCACTAGAGCTGGGGGGGCTGGGGCAGGGGCTACTGCTGCGCTAATGCTATCACTAGAGCTGGGGGGCTGGGGCTACTGCTGGGCTCAATCCTGTCACTAAACCTGGAAGGGCTGGGGCTACTGCTGGGCTCAATGCTATCACTAGAGCTGGGGGGCTGGGGATACTGCTGGGCTCAATGCTATCACTAGAGATGGAAGGGCTGGGGCTACTTCAGGGCTCAATGCTGTCACTAGAGCTGGGGGGCTGGGGCTACTGCTGGGCTCAATGCTATCACTAGAGCTCGGGGGGCCTAGGGCTACTGCTGGGCTCAATGCTATCACTAGAGCTGGGGGGCTGGGGATACTGCTGGGCTCAATGCTATCACTAGAGATGGAAGGGCTGGGGCTACTTCAGGGCTCAATGCTGTCACTAGAGCTGGGGGGCTGGGGCTACTGCTGGGCACAATTATATCACTAGAGCTGGGGGGCTGGGGCTATTGCTGGGCTCAATGCTATCACTAGAGCAGGGGGACTGGGGCTACCGCTGGGCTCAATGCTATCACTAGAGCTCGGGGGGCCTAGGGCTACCGCTGGGCTCAATGCTTTCACTAGAGCTGGAAAGGGTGGGGCTACTGCTGGACTCAATGCTATCACTAGAGCTGGGGGGCTGGGGCTACTGCTGGGTTCAATGCTATCACTAGAGATGGGGGCTGGGGCTACTGCCGGGCTCAATGCTATCACTAGAGCTGGGGGCTGGGGCTACTGCTGGGCTCAATGCTATCACTAGAGCTGGGGGCTGGGGCTACTGCTGGGCTCAATGCTATCACTAGAGCTGGGGGCTGGGGCTACTGCTGTGCTCAATGCTATCACTAGACCTGGGGGGCTGGGGCTACTGCTGGGCTCAATGTTATCACTAGAGCTGGAAGGGCTGGGGCTACTGCTGGGCTCAATGCTATCACTAGAGTCTGGGGGGGGCTACTGCTGGTCTCAATGTTGTCACTAGAGCTGGGGGGCTGGGGCTACTGCTGGGCTCACTTATTTCACTAGTGCTGGGGGGCTGGGGCTACTGCTGGGCTCAATGCTATCACTAGAGCCTGGGGGGCTGGGGCTACTGCTGGGCTCAATGCTATCACTAGAGCTGGGGGGCTGGGGCTACTGCTGTGCTCAATGCTATCACTAGAGCTGGGGGTCTGGGGCTACTGCTGGGCTCAATGCTATCACTAGAGCCTGGGGGGCTGGGGCTACTGCTGTGGTCAATGATATCCCTAGAGCTGGAAGGGCTGGGGCTACTGCTGGGCTCAATGCATCACTAGATCCGGGGGGCTGGGGCTACTGCTGGACTCAATGCTATCACTAGAGCCTGGGGACTGGGCCTACTGCTGGGCTCAATGCTATCACTAGAGCTTGGGGGCTGGGGCTACTGCTGGGCTCAATGCTATCACTAGAGCTGGAAGGGCTGGAACTACTGCTGTGCTCAATGCTATCACTAGAGGCGGGGGGCTGGGGCTACTGCTGGGCTCAATGCTATCACTAGAGCTGGAGGGCTGGGGCTACTGCTGGGCTCAATGCTATCACAAGAGCAGGGGGGGCTGGGGCTACTGTTGAGCTCAATGCTCTCACTAGAGCTGGGGGGGGGGCTGGGGCTACTGCAGGGCTCAATGCTATCACTAGAGCTGGGGGGCTGGGGCTACTGCTGGGCTCAATGCTATCACTAGAGCCTGGGTGGCGGGCTGGAGCTACTGCTGTGCTCAATGTTATCACTAGAGCCTGGGGGGCTGGGGCTACTGCTGGGCTCAATGCTATCACTAGAGCTGGGGGGGGCTGGGGCTGGTGGTACTGCTGGGCTCAATGCTATCACTAGAGCTGGGGGGGACTGGGGCTACTGCTGTGCTCAATGCTATCACTAGAGCTGGGGGGCTGGGGCTACTGCTGGGCTCAATGCTATCACTAGAGATGGGGGGGGCTGGGGCTGGTGGTACTGCTGGGCTCAATGCTATCACTAGAGCCTGGGGGGGCGGGGGCTACTGCTCAGCGCAATTATATCACTAGAGCTGGGGGGGCTGGGGCTACTGCTGTGCTCAATGTTATCACTAGAGCTGGGGGGGGGCTGGGGCTACTGCTGGGCTCAATGCATCACTAGATCCGGGGGGGCTGGGGCTACTGCTGGACTCAATGCTATCACTAGAGCCTGGGGGACTGGGGCTACTGCTGGGCTCAATGCTATCGCTAGAGCTTGGGGGCTGGGGCTACTGCTGGGCTCAATGCTATCACTAGAGCTGGGGGGCTGGGGCTACTGCTGGGCTCAATGCTATCAGTAGAGCTGGAGGGGCTGGGGCTACTGCTGTGCTCAATGCTATCACTAGAGCCTGGGGGACGGGGGCTACTTCTGGTCTCAATGCTATCACTAGAACTGGGGTGCTGGGGATACTGCTGGGCTCACTTATATCACTAGAGCTGGGGGGGCTGGGTCTACTGCTGGGCAGAATTATATCACTAGAGCTAGAGCTGGGGGGCTGGGGTTACTGCTGGGCTCAATGCTATCACTAGAGCTGGGGGGCTGGGGCTGCCGCTGGGCTCAATGCTATCACTAGAGCTCAGGGGGGCCTGGGGCTACCGCAGTGCTCAATGCTATCACTAGAGCTGGAGGGGCTGGGGCTACTGCTGGACTCAATGCTATCACTTTAGCTGGAGGGCTGGGGCTACTGCTGGGCTCAATGCTATCACTAGAGCTCGGGGGCTGGGGCTACTGCTGGGCTCAATGCTATCACTAGAGCTGGGGCACTGCTGGGCTCAATGCTATCACTAGAGCTGGAGGGGCTGGGGCTACTGCCGGGCACACTTATATCACTAGAACTGGGGGCTGGGGATACTGCTGGACTCACTTATATCACTAGAGCTGGGTGGCTGGGGATACTGCTGGGCTCAATGCTATCACTAGAGATGGAAGGGCTGGGGCACTTCACGGCTCAATGCTGTCACTAGAGCTGGGGGGGCGCTGGGGCTACTGCTGCACTCAATGCTATCACTAGAGCCTGGGGGGCTGGGGCTACTGATGTGCTCAATGCTATCACTAGAGCTGGGGGGCTGGGGCTACTGATGGGCTCAATGCTATCAGTAGAGCTGGAGGGGCTGGGGCTACTGCTGTGCTCAATGCTATCACTAGAGCTGGGGGGCTGGGGCTACTGCTGGGCTCAATGCTATCACCAGACCCGGGGGGGCTGGGGCTACTGCTTGGCTCAATGTTATCAGTAGAGCCGGGGGGGCTGGGGCTACTGCTGGGCTCAATGCTATCACTAGAGCCTGGGGGACTGGGGCTACTGCTGGGCTCAATGCTATCACTAGAGCTGGGGGCTGGGGCTACTGCAGGGCTCAATGCTATCAAAAGAGCTGGTGGGCTGGGGCTACTACTGGGCTCAATGCTATCACTAGAGCTGGGGGGCTGGGGCTACTGCTGTGCTCAATGCTGTCCCTAGAGCTGGAAGGGCTGGGGCTACTGCTGGGCTCAATGCATCACTACATCCGCTGGGGCTACTGCTGGACTCAATGCTATCAAAAGAGCTGGTGGGCTGGGGCTACTGCTGGGCTCAATGCTATCACCAGACCCGGGGGGGCTGGGGCTACTGCTGGGCTCAATGGTATCAGTAGATCCGGGGGGCTGGGGCTACTGCTGGGCTCAATGCTATCACTAGAGCCTGGGGGACTGGGGCTACTGCTGGTCTCAATGCTATCACTAGAGCTGGGGGGCTGGGGCTACTGCTGTGCTCAATGCTGTCCCTAGAGCTGGAAGGGCTGGGGCTACTGCTGGGCTCAATGCATCACTACATCCGGGGGGGCTGGGGCTACTGCTGGACTCAATGCTATCAAAAGAGCTGGTGGGCTGGGGCTACTGCTCGGCTCAATGCTATCACCAGACCCGGGGGGGCTGGGGCTACTGCTGGGCTCAATGGTATCAGTAGATCCGGGGGGCTGGGGCTACTGCTGGGCTCAATGCTATCACTAGAGCCTGGGGGACTGGGGCTACTGCTGGGCTCAATGCTATCACTAGAGCTGGGGGGCTGGGGCTACTGCTGGGCTCAATGCTATCACTAGAGCCTGGGGGGCTGGGGCTAATGCTGGGCTCAATGCATCACTAGATCCGGGGGTGCTGGGGCTACTGCTGGATTCAATGCTATCACTAGAGCCTGGGGGACTGGGGCTACTGCTGGGCTCAATGCTATCACTAGAGCTGGGAGGGCTGGGGCTACTGCTGGGCTCAATTCCATCATTAGAGTTGGGGGGCTGGAGCCACTGCTGGGTCAATGCTATCACTGGAGCTGGGGGGGCTGGGGCTGGGGCTACTGCTGTGCTAATGCTATCACTAGAGCTGGGGGGCTGGGGCTACTGCTTGGCTCAATCCTGTCACTAAAGCTGGAAGGGCTGGGGCTACTGCTGGGCTCAATGCTATCACTAGAGCTGGGGGGCTGGGGATACTGCTGGGCTCAATGCTATCACTATAGATGGAAGGGCTGGGGCTACTTCCGGGCTCAATGCTGTCACTAGAGCTGTGGGGCTGGGGCTACTGCTGGGCACAATTATATCACTAGAGCTGGGGGGCTGGGGCTATTGCTGGGCTCAATGCTATCACTAGAGCAGGGGGACTGGGGCTACCGCTGGGCTCAATGCTATCACTAGAGCTCAGGGGGCCTAGGGCTACTGCTGGGCTCAATGCTATCACTAGAGCTGGGGGGCTGTGGCTACTGCTGGGCTCAATGCTATCACTATACCTGGGGGGATGGGGCTACTGCTGGGCCCAATGCTGTCACTAGAGCTGGGGGGCTGGGGCTACTGCTGGGCTCAATGCTATCACTAGAGCTGGGGGCTGGGGCTACTGCTGGGCTCAATGCTATCACTAGAGCTGGGGGGCTGGGGCTACTGCTGGGCTCAATGCTATCACTAGAGCTGGGGGCTGGGGCTACTGCTGGGCTCAATGCTATCACTAGAGCTGGGGGCTGGGGCTACTGCTGGGCTCAATGCTATCACTAGAGCTGGGGGGCTGGAGCTACTGCTGGGCTCAATGCTATCACTAGACCTGGGGGGATGGGGCTACTGCTGGGCTCAATGCTATCACTAGAGCTGGAAGGGCTGGGGCTACTGCTGGGTTCAATGCTATCAATAGAGTCTGGGGGGGGCTACTGCTGGTCTCAATGTTGTCACTAGAGCTGGGGGGCTGGGGCTACTGCTGGGCTCAATGCTATCACTAGAGCTGGTGGGGGGCTGGGGCTACTGCTGGGCTCAATGCTATCACTAGAGCTGGGGGGCTGGGGCTGCTGCTCGGCTCAATGCTATCACTAGAGCTGGGGGGGGGCTGGGCCTACTGCTGGGCTCAATGCTATCACTAGAGCTGGGGGGGGACTGGGGCTAATGCTGGGCTCAATGCTATCACTCGAGCGTGGGGGGCTGGGGCTACTGCTGGGCTCAATGCTATCTCTAGAGCTGTGGGGGCTGGGGCTAATGCTGGGCTCAATGCTATCACTAGAGCTGGGGGGGCGGGGCTACTGCAGGGCTCAATGCTATCGCTAGAGCTGGGGGGCTGGGGCTATTGCAGGGCTCAATGCTATCACTAGACTTGGGGGGCTGGTGCTACTGCTGGGCTCAATGCTATCACTAGAGCTGGGGGGCTGGGGCTACTGCTGGGCTCAATGCTATCACTAGAGCTGGGGGGCGGGGCTGGGGCTACTGCTGGGCTCAATGCTATCACTAGAGCTGGGTGGGATGGGGCTAATGCAGGGCTCAATGCTATCACTAGAGCTGGGGGGGCTGGGGCTACTGCTGTGCTCAATGCTATCACTAGAGCTGGGGGGGCTGGGGCTACTGCTGTGCTCAATGCTATCACTAGAGCTGGGGGGCTGGGGCTACTGCTGGGCTCAATGCTATCACCAGACCCGGGGGGGCTGGGGCTACTGCTGGGCTCAATGTTATCAGTAGAGCCGGGGGGCTGGGGCTACTGCTGGGCTCAATGCTATCACTAGAGCCTGGGGGACTGGGGCTACTGCTGGGCTCAATGCTATTACTAGAGCTGGGGGCTGGGGCTACTGCAGGGCTCAATGCTATCAAAAGAGCTGGTGGGCTGGGGCTACTGCTGGGCTCAATGCTATCACCAGACCCGGGGGGGCTGGGGCTACTGCTGGGCTCAATGTTATCAGTAGATCCGGGGGGCTGGGGCTACTGCTGGGCTCAATGCTATCACTAGAGCTGGGGGACTGGGGCTACTGCTGGGCTCAATGCTATCACTAGAGCTGGGGGGGCTGGGGCTACTGCTGGTCTCAATGCTATCACTAGAGCTGGGGGGCTGGGGCTACTGCTGTGCTCAATGCTGTCCCTAGAGCTGGAAGGGCTGGGGCTACTGCTGGGCTCAATGCATCACTACATCCAGGGGGGCTGGGGCTACTGCTGGACTCAATGCTATCAAAAGAGCTGGGGGGGCTGGGGCGACTGCTGGGCTCAATGTTATCAGTAGATCCGGGGGGCTGGGGCTACTGCTGGGCTCAATGCTATCACTAGAGCCTGGGGGACTGGGGCTACTGCTGGGCTCAATGCTATCACTAGAGCTGGGGGCTGGGGCTACTGCAGGGCTCAATGCTATCAAAAGAGCTGGGGGCTGGGGCTACTGCTGGGCTCAATGCTATCACTAGAGCTGGGGGGCTGGGGCTACTGCTGGGCTCAATGCTATCACTGGAGCTGGGGGGGCTAGGGCTACTGCTGGGCTCAATGCTATCACTAGAGCTGGGGGGTGGGGCTAATGCCGGGCTCAATGCTATCACTAGAGCTCAGGGCTGGGGCTACTGCTGTGCTGAATGCTATCACTAGAGCTGGGGGGCTGGGGCTACTGCTGTGCTCAATGCTATCCCTAGAGCTGGAAGGGCTGGGGCTACTGCTGGGCTCAATGCTATCACTAGAGCCTGGGGGGCTGGAGCTACTGCTGGGTCAATGCTATCACTAGAGCTGGGGGGCTGGAGCTACTGCTGGGTCAATGCTATCACTAGAGCTGGGGGGGCTGGGGCAGGGGCTACTGCTGCGCTAATGCTATCACTAGAGCTGGGGGGCTGGGGCTACTGCTGGGCTCAATCCTGTCACTAAACCTGGAAGGGCTGGGGCTACTGCTGGGCTCAATGCTATCACTAGAGCTGGGGGGCTGGGGATACTGCTGGGCTCAATGCTATCACTAGAGATGGAAGGGCTGGGGCTACTTCAGGGCTCAATGCTGTCACTAGAGCTGGGGGGCTGGGGCTACTGCTGGGCTCAATGCTATCACTAGTGCTCGGGGGGCCTAGGGCTACTGCTGGGCTCAATGCTATCACTAGAGCTGGGGGGCTGGGGATACTGCTGGGCTCAATGCTATCACTAGAGATGGAAGGGCTGGGGCTACTTCAGGGCTCAATGCTGTCACTAGAGCTGGGGGGCTGGGGCTACTGCTGGGCACAATTATATCACTAGAGCTGGGGGGCTGGGGCTATTGCTGGGCTCAATGCTATCACTAGAGCAGGGGGACTGGGGCTACCGCTGGGCTCAATGCTATCACTAGAGCTCGGGGGGCCTAGGGCTACCGCTGGGCTCAATGCTTTCACTAGAGCTGGAAAGGGTGGGGCTACTGCTGGACTCAATGCTATCACTAGAGCTGGGGGGCTGGGGCTACTGCTGGGTTCAATGCTATCACTAGAGCTGGGGGCTGGGGCTACTGCTGGGCTCAATGCTATCACTAGAGCTGGGGGCTGGGGCTACTGCTGGGCTCAATGCTATCACTAGAGCTGGGGGCTGGGGCTACTGCTGGGCTCAATGCTATCACTAGAGCTGGGGGGCTGGGGCTACTGCTGTGCTCAATGCTATCACTAGACCTGGGGGGCTGGGGCTACTGCTGGGCTCAATGTTATCACTAGAGCTGGAAGGGCTGGGGCTACTGCTGGGCTCAATGCTATCACTAGAGTCTGGGGTGGGGGCTACTGCTGGTCTCAATGTTGTCACTAGAGCTGGGGGGCTGGGGCTACTGCTGGGCTCACTTATTTCACTAGTGCTGGGGGGCTGGGGCTACTGCTGGGCTCAATGCTATCACTAGAGCCTGGGGGGCTGGGGCTACTGCTGGGCTCAATGCTATCACTAGAGCTGGGGGGCTGGGGCTACTGCTGGGCTCAATGCTATCACTAGAGCCTGGGGGGCTGGGGCTACTGCTGTGATCAATGATATCCCTAGAGCTGGAAGGGCTGGGGCTACTGCTGGGCTCAATGCATCACTAGATCCGGGGGGCTGGGGCTACTGCTGGACTCAATGCTATCACTAGAGCCTGGGGACTGGGGCTACTGCTGGGCTCAATGCTATCACTAGAGCTTGGGGGCTGGGGCTACTGCTGGGCTCAATGCTATCACTAGAGCTGGAAGGGCTGGAACTACTGCTGTGCTCAATGCTATCACTAGAGGCGGGGGGGCTGGGGCTACTGCTGGGCTCAATGCTATCACTAGAGCTGGAGGGCTGGGGCTACTGCTGGGCTCAATGCTATCACAAGAGCAGGGGGGGCTGGGGCTACTGTTGAGCTCAATGCTCTCACTAGAGCTGGGGGGGGGCTGGGGCTACTGCAGGGCTCAATGCTATCACTAGAGCTGGGGGGCTGGGGCTACTGCTGGGCTCAATGCTATCACTAGAGCCTGGGTGGCGGGCTGGAGCTACTGCTGTGCTCAATGTTATCACTAGAGCCTGGGGGGCTGGGGCTACTGCTGGGCTCAATGCTATCACTAGAGCAGGGGGGGCTGGGGCTGGTGGTACTGCTGGGCTCAATGCTATCACTAGAGCTGGGGGGGACTGGGGCTACTGCTGTGCTCAATGCTATCACTAGAGCTGGGGGGCTGGGGCTACTGCTGGAATCAATGCGATCACTAGAGCTGGGGGACTGGGGCTACTGCTGGGCTCAATGCTATCACTAGAGATGGGGGGGCTGGGGCTGGTGGTACTGCTGGGCTCAATGCTATCACTAGAGCCTGGGGGGCGGGGGCTACTGCTCAGCGCAATTATATCACTAGAGCTGGGGGGGGCTGGGGCTACTGCTGTGCTCAATGTTATCACTAGAGCTGGGGGGGGCTGGGGCTACTGCTGGGCTCAATGCATCACTAGACCCGGGGGGGCTGGGGCTACTGCTGGACTCAATGCTATCACTAGAGCCTGGGGGACTGGGGCTACTGCTGGGCTCAATGCTATCGCTAGAGCTTGGGGGCTGGGGCTACTGCTGGGCTCAATGCTATCACTAGAGCTGGGGGGCTGGGGCTACTGCTGGGCTCAATGCTATCAGTAGAGCTGGAGGGGCTGGGGCTACTGCTGTGCTCAATGCTATCACTAGAGCCTGGGGGACGGGGGCTACTTCTGGTCTCAATGTTATCACTAGAACTGGGGTGCTGGGGATACTGCTGGGCTCACTTATATCACTAGAGCTGGGGGGGGCTGGGTCTACTGCTGGGCAGAAATATATCACTAGAGCTAGAGCTGGGGGGCTGGGGTTACTGCTGGGCTCAATGCTATCACTAGAGCTGGGGGACTGGGGCTACTGCTGGGCTCAATGCTATCACTAGAGCTGGGGGGGCTGGGGCTACTGCTGGTCTCAATGCTATCACTAGAGCTGGGGGGCTGGGGCTACTGCTGTGCTCAATGCTATCACTAGAGCTGGGGGGGCTGGGGCTACTGCTGGTCTCAATGCTATCACTAGAGCTGGGGGGCTGGGGCTACTGCTGTGCTCAATGCTGTCCCTAGAGCTGGAAGGGCTGGGGCTACTGCTGGGCTCAATGCATCACTACATCCGGGGGGGCTGGGGCTACTGCTGGACTCAATGCTATCAAAAGAGCTGGGGGGGCTGGGGCTACTGCTGGGCTCAATGTTATCAGTAGATCCGGGGGGCTGGGGCTACTGCTGGGCTCAATGCTATCACTAGAGCCTGGGGGACTGGGGCTACTGCTGGGCTCAATGCTATCACTAGAGCTGGGGGCTGGGGCTACTGCAGGGCTCAATGCTATCAAAAGAGCTGGGGGCTGGGGCTACTGCTGGGCTCAATGCTATCACTAGAGCTGGGGGGCTGGGGCTACTGCTGGGCTCAATGCTATCACTGGAGCTGGGGGGGCTAGGGCTACTGCTGGGCTCAATGCTATCACTAGAGCTGGGGGGGTGGGGCTAATGCCGGGCTCAATGCTATCACTAGAGCTCAGGGCTGGGGCTACTGCTGTGCTCAATGCTATCACTAGAGCTGGGGGGCTGGGGCTACTGCTGTGCTCAATGCTATCCCTAGAGCTGGAAGGGCTAGGGCTACTGCTGGGCTCAATGCTATCACTAGAGCCTGGGGGGCTGGAGCTACTGCTGTGTCAATGCTATCACTAGAGCTGGGGGGCTGGAGCTACTGCTGGGTCAATGCTATCACTAGAGCTGGGGGGGCTGGGGCAGGGGCTACTGCTGCGCTAATGCTATCACTAGAGCTGGGGGGCTGGGGCTACTGCTGGGCTCAATCCTGTCACTAAACCTGGAAGGGCTGGGGCTACTGCTGGGCTCAATGCTATCACTAGAGCTGGGGGGCTGGGGATACTGCTGGGCTCAATGCTATCACTAGAGATGGAAGGGCTGGGGCTACTTCAGGGCTCAATGCTGTCACTAGAGCTGGGGGGCTGGGGCTACTGCTGGGCTCAATGCTATCACTAGAGCTCGGGGGGCCTAGGGCTACTGCTGGGTTCAATGCTATCACTAGAGCTGGGGGGCTGGGGATACTGCTGGGCTCAATGCTATCACTAGAGATGGAAGGGCTGGGGCTACTTCAGGGCTCAATGCTGTCACTAGAGCTGGGGGGCTGGGGCTACTGCTGGGCACAATTATATCACTAGAGCTGGGGGGCTGGGGCTATTGCTGGGCTCAATGCTATCACTAGAGCAGGGGGACTGGGGCTACCGCTGGGCTCAATGCTATCACTAGAGCTCGGGGGGCCTAGGGCTACCGCTGGGCTCAATGCTTTCACTAGAGCTGGAAAGGGTGGGGCTACTGCTGGACTCAAGGCTATCACTAGAGCTGGGGGGCTGGGGCTACTGCTGGGTTCAATGCTATCACTAGAGATGGGGGCTGGGGCTACTGCTGGGCTCAATGCTATCACTAGAGCTGGGGGCTGGGGCTACTGCTGGGCTCAATGCTATCACTAGAGCTGGGGCCTGGGGCTACTGCTGGGCTCAATGCTATCACTAGAGCTGGGGGGCTGGGGCTACTGCTGTGCTCAATGCTATCACTAGACCTGGGGGGCTGGGGCTACTGCTGGGCTCAATGTTATCACTAGAGCTGGAAGGGCTGGGGCTACTGCTGGGCTCAATGCTATCACTAGAGTCTGGGGGGGGGCTACTGCTGGTCTCAATGTTGTCACTAGAGCTGGGGGGCTGGGGCTACTGCTGGGCTCACTTATTTCACTAGTGCTGGGGGGCTGGGGCTACTGCTGGGCTCAATGCTATCACTAGAGCCTGGGGGGCTGGGGCTACTGCTGGGCTCAATGCTATCACTAGAGCTGGGGGGCTGGGGCTACTGCTGTGCTCAATGCTATCACTAGAGCTGGGGGTCTGGGGCTACTCCTGGGCTCAATGCTATCACTAGAGCCTGGGGGGCTGGGGCTACTGCTGTGGTCAATGATATCCCTAGAGCTGGAAGGGCTGGGGCTACTGCTGGGCTCAATGCATCACTAGATCCGGGGGGCTGGGGCTACTGCTGGACTCAATGCTATCACTAGAGCCTGGGGACTGGGCCTACTGCTGGGCTCAATGCTATCACTAGAGCTTGGGGGCTGGGGCTACTGCTGGGCTCAATGCTATCACTAGAGCTGGAAGGGCTGGAACTACTGCTGTGCTCAATGCTATCACTAGAGGCGGGGGGCTGGGGCTACTGCTGGGCTCAATGCTATCACTAGAGCTGGAGGGCTGGGGCTACTGCTGGGCTCAATGCTATCACAAGAGCAGGGGGGGCTGGGGCTACTGTTGAGCTCAATGCTCTCACTAGAGCTGGGGGGGGGCTGGGGCTACTGCAGGGCTCAATGCTATCACTAGAGCTGGGGGGCTGGGGCTACTGCTGGGCTCAATGCTATCACTAGAGCCTGGGTGGCGGGCTGGAGCTACTGCTGTGCTCAATGTTATCACTAGAGCCTGGGGGGCTGGGGCTACTGCTGGGCTCAATGCTATCACTAGAGCTGGGGGGGGCTGGGGCTGGTGGTACTGCTGGGCTCAATGCTATCACTAGAGCTGGGGGGGACTGGGGCTACTGCTGTGCTCAATGCTATCACTAGAGCTGGGGGGCTGGGGCTACTGCTGGACTCAATGCGATCACTAGAGCTGGGGGACTGGGGCTACTGCTGGGCTCAATGCTATCACTAGAGATGGGGGGGGCTGGGGCTGGTGGTACTGCTGGGCTCAATGCTATCACTAGAGCCTGGGGGGGCGGGGGCTACTGCTCAGCGCAATTATATCACTAGAGCTGGGGGGGCTGGGGCTACTGCTGTGCTCAATGTTATCACTAGAGCTGGGGGGGCTGGGGCTACTGCTGGGCTCAATGCATCACTAGATCCGGGGGGGCTGGGGCTACTGCTGGACTCAATGCTATCACTAGAGCCTGGGGGACTGGGGCTACTGCTGGGCTCAATGCTATCGCTAGAGCTTGGGGGCTGGGGCTACTGCTGGGCTCAATGCTATCACTAGAGCTGGGGGGCTGGGGCTACTGCTGGGCTCAATGCTATCAGTAGAGCTGGAGGGGCTGGGGCTACTGCTGTGCTCAATGCTATCACTAGAGCCTGGGGGACGGGGGCTACTTCTGGTCTCAATGCTATCACTAGAACTGGGGTGCTGGGGATACTGCTGGGCTCACTTATATCACTAGAGCTGGGGGGGCTGGGTCTACTGCTGGGCAGAATTATATCACTAGAGCTAGAGCTGGGGGGCTGGGGTTACTGCTGGGCTCAATGCTATCACTAGAGCTCGGGGGGGCCTGGGGCTACCGCAGTGCTCAATGCTATCACTAGAGCTGGAGGGGCTGGGGCTACTGCTGGACTCAATGCTATCACTTTAGCTGGAGGGCTGGGGCTACTGCTGGGCTCAATGCTATCACTAGAGCTCGGGGGCTGGGGCTACTGCTGGGCTCAATGCTATCACTAGAGCTCGGGGGGGCCTGGGGCTACCGCAGTGCTCAATGCTATCACTAGAGCTGGAGGGGCTGGGGCTACTGCTGGACTCAATGCTATCACTTTAGCTGGAGGGCTGGGGCTACTGCTGGGCTCAATGCTATCACTAGAGCTCGGGGGCTGGGGCTACTGCTGGGCTCAATGCTATCACTAGAGCTGGGGCACTGCTGGGCTCAATGCTATCACTAGAGCTGGAGGGGCTGGGGCTACTGCTGGGCACACTTATATCACTAGAACTGGGGGCTGGGGATACTGCTGAACTCACTTATATCACTAGAGCTGGGTGGCTGGGGATACTGCTGGGCTCAATGCTATCACTAGAGATGGAAGGGCTGGGGCACTTCACGGCTCAATGCTGTCACTAGAGCTGGGGGGGCGCTGGGGCTACTGCTGGACTCAATGCTATCACTTTAGCTGGAGGGCTGGGGCTACTGCTGGGCTCAATGCTATCACTAGAGCCTGGGGGGCTGGGGCTACTGATGTGCTCAATGCTATCACTAGAGCTGGGGGGCTGGGGCTACTGATGGGCTCAATGCTATCAGTAGAGCTGGAGGGGCTGGGGCTACTGCTGTGCTCAATGCTATCACTAGAGCTGGGGGGCTGGGGCTACTGCTGGGCTCAATGCTATCACCAGACCCGGGGGGGGCTGGGGCTACTGCTTGGCTCAATGTTATCAGTAGAGCCGGGGGGCTGGGGCTACAGCTGGGCTCAATGCTATCACTAGAGCCTGGGGGACTGGGGCTACTGCTGGGCTCAATGCTATCACTAGAGCTGGGGGCTGGGGCTACTGCAGGGCTCAATGCTATCAAAAGAGCTGGTGGGCTGGGGCTACTACTGGGCTCAATGCTATCACCAGACCCGGGGGGGCTGGGGCTACTGCTGGGCTCAATGTTATCAGTAGATCCGGGGGGCTGGGGCTACTGCTGGGCTCAATGCTATCACTAGAGCTGGGGGACTGGGGCTACTGCTGGGCTCAATGCTATCACTAGAGCTGGGGGGGCTGGGGCTACTGCTGGTCTCAATGCTATCACTAGAGCTGGGGGGCTGGGGCTACTGCTGTGCTCAATGCTGTCCCTAGAGCTGGAAGGGCTGGGGCTACTGCTGGGCTCAATGCATCACTACATCCGCTGGGGCTGGGGCTACTGCTGGACTCAATGCTATCAAAAGAGCTGGTGGGCTGGGGCTACTGCTGGGCTCAATGCTATCACCAGACCCGGGGGGGCTGGGGCTACTGCTGGGCTCAATGGTATCAGTAGATCCGGGGGGCTGGGGCTACTGCTGGGCTCAATGCTATCACTAGAGCCTGGGGGACTGGGGCTACTGCTGGGCTCAATGCTATCACTAGAGCTGGGGGGCTGGGGCTACTGCTGGGCTCAATGCTATCACTAGAGCCTGGGGGGCTGTGGCTACTGCTGGGCTCAATGCATCACTAGATACGGGGGTGCTGGGGCTACTGCTGGATTCAATGCTATCACTAGAGCCTGGGGGACTGGGGCTACTGCTGGGCACAATGCTAACACTAGAGCTGGGAGGGCTGGGGCTACTGCTGGGCTCAATTCCATCATTAGAGTTGGGGGGCTGGAGCTACTGCTGGGTCAATGCTATCACTGGAGCTGGGGGGGCTGGGGCTGGGGCTACTGCTGTGCTAATGCTATCACTAGAGCTGGGGGGCTGGGGCTACTGCTTGGCTCAATCCTGTCACTAAAGCTGGAAGGGCTGGGGCTACTGCTGGGCTCAATGCTATCACTAGAGCTGGGGGGCTGGGGATACTGCTGGGCTCAATGCTATCACTATAGATGGAAGGGCTGGGGCTACTTCCGGGCTCAATGCTGTCACTAGAGCTGGGGGGCTGGGGCTACTGCTGGGCACAATTATATCACTAGAGCTGGGGGGCTGGGTCTATTGCTGGGCTCAATGCTATCACTAGAGCAGGGGGACTGGGGCTACCGCTGGGCTCAATGCTATCACTAGAGCTCAGGGGGCCTAGGGCTACTGCTGGGCTCAATGCTATCATTAGAGCTGGGGGGCTGGGGCTACTGCTGGGCTCAATGCTATCACTAGACCTGGGGGGATGGGGCTACTGCTGGGCTCAATGCTATCACTAGAGCTGGGAGGGCTGGGGCTACTGCTGGGCTCAATGCTATCACTAGACCTGGGGGGATGGGGCTACTGCTGGGCCCAATGCTGTCACTAGAGCTGGGGGGCTGGGGCTACTGCTGGTCTCAATGCTATCACTAGAGCTGGGGGCTGGGGCTACTGCTGGGCTCAATGCTATCACTAGAGCTGGGGGGCTGGGGCTACTGCTGGGCTCAATGCTATCACTAGAGCTGGGGGCTGGGGCTACTGCTGGGCTCAATGCTATCACTAGAGCTGGGGGCTGGGGCTACTGCTGGGCTCAATGCTATCACTAGAGCTGGGGGGCTGGGGCTACTGCTGCGCTCAATGTTATCACTAGAGCTGGAAGGGCTGGGGCTACTGCTGGGTTCAATGCTATCACTAGAGTCTGGGGGGGCTACTGCTGGTCTCAATGTTGTCACTAGAGCTGGGGGGCTGGGGCTACTGCTGGGCTCAATGCTATCACTAGAGCTGGTGGGGGGCTGGGGCTACTGCTGGGCTCAATGCTTCACTAGAGCCGGGGGGCTGGGGCTACTGCTCGGCTCAATGCTATCACTAGAGCTGGGGGGGGCTGGGCCTACTGCTGGGCTCAATGCTATCACTAGAGCTGGGGGGGGGGGACTGGGGCTAATGCTGGGCTCAATGCTATCACTAGAGCGTGGGGGGCTGGGGCTACTGCTGGGCTCAATGCTATCTCTAGAGCTGTGGGGGCTGGGGCTAATGCTGGGCTCAATGCTATCACTAGAGCTGGGGGGGTGGGGCTACTGCAGGGCTCAATGCTATCGCTAGAGCTGGGGGGCTGGGGCTATTGCAGGGCTCAATGCTATCACTAGACCTGGGGGGCTGGTGCTACTGCTGGGCTCAATGCTATCACTAGAGCTGGGGGCTGGGGCTACTGCTGGGCTCAATGCTATCACTAGAGCTGGGGGGCGGGGCTGGGGCTACTGCTGGGCTCAATGCTATCACTAGAGCTGGGTGGGATGGGGCTAATGCAGGGCTCAATGCTATCACTAGAGCTGGGGGGGCTGGGGCTACTGCTGTGCTCAATGCTATCACTAGAGTTGGGGGGGCTGGGGCTACTGCTGTGCTCAATGCTATCACTAGAGCTGGGGGGCTGGGGCTACTGCTGGGCTCAATGCTATCCCCAGACCCGGGGGGGCTGGGGCTACTGCTGGGCTCAATGTTATCAGTAGAGCCGGGGGGCTGGGGCTACTGCTGGGCTCAATGCTATCACTAGAGCCCGGGGGACTGGGGCTACTGCTGGGCTCAATGCTATTACTAGAGCTGGGGGCTGGGGCTACTGCAGGGCTCAATGCTATCAAAAGAGCTGGTGGGCTGGGGCTACTGCTGGGCTCAATGCTATCACCAGACCCGGGGGGGCTGGGGCTACTGCTGGGCTCAATGTTATCAGTAGATCCGGGGGGCTGGGGCTACTGCTGGGCTCAATGCTATCACTAGAGCTGGGGGACTGGGGCTACTGCTGGGCTCAATGCTATCACTAGAGCTGGGGGGGCTGGGGCTACTGCTGGTCTCAATGCTATCACTAGAGCTGGGGGGCTGGGGCTACTGCTGTGCTCAATGCTGTCCCTAGAGCTGGAAGGGCTGGGGCTACTGCTGGGCTCAATGCATCACTACATCCGGGGGGGGGCTGGGGCTACTGCTGGACTCAATGCTATCAAAAGAGCTGGGGGGGCTGGGGCTACTGCTGGGCTCAATGTTATCAGTTGATCCGGGGGGCTGGGGCTACTGCTGGGCTCAATGCTATCACTAGAGCCTGGGGGACTGGGGCTACTGCTGGGCTCAATGCTATCACTAGAGCTGGGGGCTGGGCCTACTGCAGGGCACAATGCTATCAAAAGAGCTGGGGGCTGGGGCTACTGCTGGGCTCAATGCTATCACTAGAGCTGGGGGGCTGGGGCTACTGCTGGGCTCAATGCTATCACTGGAGCTGGGGGGGCTAGGGCTAGTAGTGTGCTCAATAATATCACTAGAGCTGGGGGGGTGGGGCTAATGCCGGGCTCAATGCTATCACTAGAGCTCAGGGCTGGGGCTACTGCTGTGCTCAATGCTATCACTAGAGCTGGGGGGCTGGGGCTACTGCTGGGCTCAATGCTATCACTAGAGCTGGGGGGGGCTGGGACTACTGCTGTGCTCAATGCTATCACTAGAGCTGGGGGGCTGGGGCTACTGCTGTGCTCAATGCTATCCCTAGAGCTGGAAGGGCTGGGGCTACTGCTTTGCTCAATGCTATCACTAGAGCCTGGGGGGCTGGAGCTACTGCTGGGTCAATGCTATCACTAGAGCTGGGGGGCTGGAGCTACTGCTGGGTCAATGCTATCACTAGAGCTGGGGGGGCTGGGGCAGGGGCTACTGCTGCGCTAATGCTATCACTAGAGCTGGGGGGCTGGGGCTACTGCTGGGCTCAATCCTGTCACTAAACCTGGAAGGGCTGGGGCTACTGCTGGGCTCAATGCTATCACTAGAGCTGGGGGGCTGGGGATACTGCTGGGCTCAATGCTATCACTAGAGATGGAAGGGCTGGGGCTACTTCAGGGCTCAATGATGTCACTAGAGCTGGGGGGCTGGAGCTACTGCTGGGCACAATTATATCACTAGAGCTGGGGGGCTGGGGCTACCGCTGGGCTCAATGCTATCACTAGAGCTCGGGGGGCCTAGGGCTACCGCTGGGCTCAATGCTATCACTAGAGCTGGAAACGGTGGGGCTACTGCTGGGCTCAATGCTATCACTTTAGCAGGATGGCTGGGGCTACTGCTGGGCTCAATGCTATCACTAGAGCTGGGGGGCTGGGGCTACTGCTGGGCTCAATGCTATCACTAGAGCTGGGGGCTGGGGCTACTGCTGGGCTCAATGCTATCACTAGAGCTCGGGGGGCTGGGGCTACTGCTGGGCTCAATGCTATCACTAGAGTGGGGGGGGCTGGGGCTACTGCTGGGCTCAATGCTATCACTAGAGCTGGGGGGGGGCTGGTGCTACTGCTGGGCTCAATGCTATCACTAGAGCTGGAGGGCTGGGGCTACTGCTGGGCTCAATGCTATCACAAGAGCTGGGGGGGTTGGGGCTACTGTTGGGCTCAATGCTATCACTAGAGCTGGGGGGGCTGGGGCTACTGCAGGGCTCAATGCTATCACTAGAGCTGGGGGGCTGGGGCTACTGCTGGGCTCAATGCTATCACTAGAGCCTGGGTGGTGGGCTGGGGCTACTGCTGGGCTCAATGCTATCACTAGAGCCTGGGGGGCTGGAGCTACTGCTGGGTCAATGCTATCACTAGAGCTGGGGGGCTGGAGCTACTGCTGGGTCAATGCTATCACTAGAGCTGGGGGGGCTGGGGCAGGGGCTACTGCTGCGCTAATGCTATCACTAGAGCTGGGGGGCTGGGGCTACTGCTGGGCTCAATCCTGTCACTAAACCTGGAAGGGCTGGGGCTACTGCTGGGCTCAATGCTATCACTAGAGCTGGGGGGCTGGGGATACTGCTGGGCTCAATGCTATCACTAGAGATGGAAGGGCTGGGGCTACTTCAGGGCTCAATGCTGTCACTAGAGCTGGGGGGCTGGGGCTACTGCTGGGCTCAATGCTATCACTAGTGCTCGGGGGGCCTAGGGCTACTGCTGGGCTCAATGCTATCACTAGAGCTGGGGGGCTGGGGATACTGCTGGGCTCAATGCTATCACTAGAGATGGAAGGGCTGGGGCTACTTCAGGGCTCAATGCTGTCACTAGAGCTGGGGGGCTGGGGCTACTGCTGGGCACAATTATATCACTAGAGCTGGGGGGCTGGGGCTATTGCTGGGCTCAATGCTATCACTAGAGCAGGGGGACTGGGGCTACCGCTGGGCTCAATGCTATCACTAGAGCTCGGGGGGCCTAGGGCTACCGCTGGGCTCAATGCTTTCACTAGAGCTGGAAAGGGTGGGGCTACTGCTGGACTCAATGCTATCACTAGAGCTGGGGGGCTGGGGCTACTGCTGGGTTCAATGCTATCACTAGAGCTGGGGGCTGGGGCTACTGCTGGGCTCAATGCTATCACTAGAGCTGGGGGCTGGGGCTACTGCTGGGCTCTATGCTATCACTAGAGCTGGGGGCTGGGGCTACTGCTGGGCTCAATGCTATCACTAGAGCTGGGGGGCTGGGGCTACTGCTGTGCTCAATGCTATCACTAGACCTGGGGGGCTGGGGCTACTGCTGGGCTCAATGTTATCACTAGAGCTGGAAGGGCTGGGGCTACTGCTGGGCTCAATGCTATCACTAGAGTCTGGGGGGGCTACTGCTGGTCTCAATGTTGTCACTAGAGCTGGGGGGCTGGGGCTACTGCTGGGCTCACTTATTTCACTAGTGCTGGGGGCTGGGGCTACTGCTGGGCTCAATGCTATCACTAGAGCCTGGGGGGCTGGGGCTACTGCTGGGCTCAATGCTATCACTAGAGCTGGGGGGCTGGGGCTACTGCTGGGCTCAATGCTATCACTAGAGCCTGGGGGGCTGGGGCTACTGCTGTGGTCAATGATATCCCTAGAGCTGGAAGGGCTGGGGCTACTGCTGGGCTCAATGCATCACTAGATCCGGGGGGCTGGGGCTACTGCTGGACTCAATGCTATCACTAGAGCCTGGGGACTGGGGCTACTGCTGGGCTCAATGCTATCACTAGAGCTTGGGGGCTGGGGCTACTGCTGGGCTCAATGCTATCACTAGAGCTGGAAGGGCTGGAACTACTGCTGTGCTCAATGCTATCACTAGAGGCGGGGGGGCTGGGGCTACTGCTGGGCTCAATGCTATCACTAGAGCTGGAGGGCTGGGGCTACTGCTGGGCTCAATGCTATCACAAGAGCAGGGGGGGCTGGGGCTACTGTTGAGCTCAATGCTCTCACTAGAGCTGGGGGGGGCTGGGGCTACTGCAGGGCTCAATGCTATCACTAGAGCTGGGGGGCTGGGGCTACTGCTGGGCTCAATGCTATCACTAGAGCCTGGGTGGCGGGCTGGAGCTACTGCTGTGCTCAATGTTATCACTAGAGCCTGGGGGGCTGGGGCTACTGCTGGGCTCAATGCTATCACTAGAGCAGGGGGGGGCTGGGGCTGGTGGTACTGCTGGGCTCAATGCTATCACTAGAGCTGGGGGGGACTGGGGCTACTGCTGTGCTCAATGCTATCACTAGAGCTGGGGGGCTGGGGCTACTGCTGGACTCAATGCGATCACTAGAGCTGGGGGACTGGGGCTACTGCTGGGCTCAATGCTATCACTAGAGATGGGGGGGCTGGGGCTGGTGGTACTGCTGGGCTCAATGCTATCACTAGAGCCTGGGGGGCGGGGGCTACTGCTCAGCGCAATTATATCACTAGAGCTGGGGGGGCTGGGGCTACTGCTGTGCTCAATGTTATCACTAGAGCTGGGGGGGGCTGGGGCTACTGCTGGGCTCAATGCATCACTAGATCCGGGGGGGCTGGGGCTACTGCTGGACTCAATGCTATCACTAGAGCCTGGGGGACTGGGGCTACTGCTGGGCTCAATGCTATCGCTAGAGCTTGGGGGCTGGGGCTACTGCTGGGCTCAATGCTATCACTAGAGCTGGGGGGCTGGGGCTACTGCTGGGCTCAATGCTATCAGTAGAGCTGGAGGGGCTGGGGCTACTGCTGTGCTCAATGCTATCACTAGAGCCTGGGGGACGGGGGCTACTTCTGGTCTCAATGTTATCACTAGAACTGGGGTGCTGGGGATACTGCTGGGCTCACTTATATCACTAGAGCTGGGGGGGGCTGGGTCTACTGCTGGGCAGAATTATATCACTAGAGCTAGAGCTGGGGGGCTGGGGTTACTGCTGGGCTCAATGCTATCACTAGAGCTGGGGGACTGGGGCTACTGCTGGGCTCAATGCTATCACTAGAGCTGGGGGGGCTGGGGCTACTGCTGGTCTCAATGCTATCACTAGAGCTGGGGGGCTGGGGCTACTGCTGTGCTCAATGCTATCACTAGAGCTGGGGGGGCTGGGGCTACTGCTGGTCTCAATGCTATCACTAGAGCTGGGGGGCTGGGGCTACTGCTGTGCTCAATGCTGTCCCTAGAGCTGGAAGGGCTGGGGCTACTGCTGGGCTCAATGCATCACTACATCCGGGGGGGCTGGGGCTACTGCTGGACTCAATGCTATCAAAAGAGCTGGGGGGGCTGGGGCTACTTCTGGGCTCAATGTTATCAGTAGATCCGGGGGGCTGGGGCTACTGCTGGGCTCAATGCTATCACTAGAGCCTGGGGGACTGGGGCTACTGCTGGGCTCAATGCTATCACTAGAGCTGGGGGCTGGGGCTACTGCAGGGCTCAATGCTATCAAAAGAGCTGGGGGCTGGGGCTACTGCTGGGCTCAATGCTATCACTAGAGCTGGGGGGCTGGGGCTACTGCTGGGCTCAATGCTATCACTGGAGCTGGGGGGGCTAGGGCTACTGCTGGGCTCAATGCTATCACTAGAGCTGGGGGGGTGGGGCTAATGCCGGGCTCAATGCTATCACTAGAGCTCAGGGCTGGGGCTACTGCTGTGCTCAATGCTATCACTAGAGCTGGGGGGCTGGGGCTACTGCTGTGCTCAATGCTATCCCTAGAGCTGGAAGGGCTAGGGCTACTGCTGGGCTCAATGCTATCACTAGAGCCTGGGGGGCTGGAGCTACTGCTGTGTCAATGCTATCACTAGAGCTGGGGGGCTGGAGCTACTGCTGGGTCAATGCTATCACTAGAGCTGGGGGGGCTGGGGCAGGGGCTACTGCTGCGCTAATGCTATCACTAGAGCTGGGGGGCTGGGGCTACTGCTGGGCTCAATCCTGTCACTAAACCTGGAAGGGCTGGGGCTACTGCTGGGCTCAATGCTATCACTAGAGCTGGGGGGCTGGGGATACTGCTGGGCTCAATGCTATCACTAGAGATGGAAGGGCTGGGGCTACTTCAGGGCTCAATGCTGTCACTAGAGCTGGGGGGCTGGGGCTACTGCTGGGCTCAATGCTATCACTAGAGCTCGGGGGGCCTAGGGCTACTGCTGGGCTCAATGCTATCACTAGAGCTGGGGGGCTGGGGATACTGCTGGGCTCAATGCTATCACTAGAGATGGAAGGGCTGGGGCTACTTCAGGGCTCAATGCTGTCACTAGAGCTGGGGGGCTGGGGCTACTGCTGGGCACAATTATATCACTAGAGCTGGGGGGCTGGGGCTATTGCTGGGCTCAATGCTATCACTAGAGCAGGGGGACTGGGGCTACCGCTGGGCTCAATGCTATCACTAGAGCTCGGGGGGCCTAGGGCTACCGCTGGGCTCAATGCTTTCACTAGAGCTGGAAAGGGTGGGGCTACTGCTGGACTCAATGCTATCACTAGAGCTGGGGGGTGGGGCTACTGCTGGGCTCAATGCTATCACTAGAGCTGGGGGCTGGGGCTACTGCTGGGCTCTATGCTATCACTAGAGCTGGGGGCTGGGGCTACTGCTGGGCTCAATGCTATCACTAGAGCTGGGGGGCTGGGGCTACTGCTGTGCTCAATGCTATCACTAGACCTGGGGGGCTGGGGCTACTGCTGGGCTCAATGTTATCACTAGAGCTGGAAGGGCTGGGGCTACTGCTGGGCTCAATGCTATCACTAGAGTCTGGGGGGGCTACTGCTGGTCTCAATGTTGTCACTAGAGCTGGGGGGCTGGGGCTACTGCTGGGCTCACTTATTTCACTAGTGCTGGGGGCTGGGGCTACTGCTGGGCTCAATGCTATCACTAGAGCCTGGGGGGCTGGGGCTACTGCTGGGCTCAATGCTATCACTAGAGCCTGGGGGCTGGGGCTACTGCTGGGCTCAATGCTATCACTAGAGCCTGGGGGGCTGGGGCTACTGCTGTGGTCAATGATATCCCTAGAGCTGGAAGGGCTGGGGCTACTGCTGGGCTCAATGCATCACTAGATCCGGGGGGCTGGGGCTACTGCTGGACTCAATGCTATCACTAGAGCCTGGGGACTGGGGCTACTGCTGGGCTCAATGCTATCACTAGAGCTTGGGGGCTGGGGCTACTGCTGGGCTCAATGCTATCACTAGAGCTGGAAGGGCTGGAACTACTGCTGTGCTCAATGCTATCACTAGAGGCGGGGGGGGCTGGGGCTACTGCTGGGCTCAATGCTATCACTAGAGCTGGAGGGCTGGGGCTACTGCTGGGCTCAATGCTATCACAAGAGCAGGGGGGGCTGGGGCTACTGTTGAGCTCAATGCTCTCACTAGAGCTGGGGGGGGCTGGGGCTACTGCAGGGCTCAATGCTATCACTAGAGCTGGGGGGCTGGGGCTACTGCTGGGCTCAATGCTATCACTAGAGCCTGGGTGGCGGGCTGGAGCTACTGCTGTGCTCAATGTTATCACTAGAGCCTGGGGGGCTGGGGCTACTGCTGGGCTCAATGCTATCACTAGAGCAGGGGGGGCTGGGGCTGGTGGTACTGCTGGGCTCAATGCTATCACTAGAGCTGGGGGGGACTGGGGCTACTGCTGTGCTCAATGCTATCACTAGAGCTGGGGGGCTGGGGCTACTGCTGGACTCAATGCGATCACTAGAGCTGGGGGACTGGGGCTACTGCTGGGCTCAATGCTATCACTAGAGATGGGGGGGCTGGGGCTGGTGGTACTGCTGGGCTCAATGCTATCACTAGAGCCTGGGGGGCGGGGGCTACTGCTCAGCGCAATTATATCACTAGAGCTGGGGGGGCTGGGGCTACTGCTGTGCTCAATGTTATCACTAGAGCTGGGGGGGGCTGGGGCTACTGCTGGGCTCAATGCATCACTAGATCCGGGGGGGCTGGGGCTACTGCTGGACTCAATGCTATCACTAGAGCCTGGGGGACTGGGGCTACTGCTGGGCTCAATGCTATCGCTAGAGCTTGGGGGCTGGGGCTACTGCTGGGCTCAATGCTATCACTAGAGCTGGGGGGCTGGGGCTACTGCTGGGCTCAATGCTATCAGTAGAGCTGGAGGGGCTGGGGCTACTGCTGTGCTCAATGCTATCACTAGAGCCTGGGGGACGGGGGCTACTTCTGGTCTCAATGTTATCACTAGAACTGGGGTGCTGGGGATACTGCTGGGCTCACTTATATCACTAGAGCTGGGGGGGGCTGGGTCTACTGCTGGGCAGAATTATATCACTAGAGCTAGAGCTGGGGGGCTGGGGTTACTGCTGGGCTCAATGCTATCACTAGAGCTGGGGGACTGGGGCTACTGCTGGGCTCAATGCTATCACTAGAGCTGGGGGGGCTGGGGCTACTGCTGGTCTCAATGCTATCACTAGAGCTGGGGGGCTGGGGCTACTGCTGTGCTCAATGCTATCACTAGAGCTGGGGGGGCTGGGGCTACTGCTGGTCTCAATGCTATCACTAGAGCTGGGGGGCTGGGGCTACTGCTGTGCTCAATGCTGTCCCTAGAGCTGGAAGGGCTGGGGCTACTGCTGGGCTCAATGCATCACTACATCCGGGGGGGCTGGGGCTACTGCTGGACTCAATGCTATCAAAAGAGCTGGGGGGGCTGGGGCTACTGCTGGGCTCAATGTTATCAGTAGATCCGGGGGCCTGGGGCTACTGCTGGGCTCAATGCTATCACTAGAGCCTGGGGGACTGGGGCTACTGCTGGGCTCAATGCTATCACTAGAGCTGGGGGCTGGGGCTACTGCAGGGCTCAATGCTATCAAAAGAGCTGGGGGCTGGGGCTACTGCTGGGCTCAATGCTATCACTAGAGCTGGGGGGCTGGGGCTACTGCTGGGCTCAATGCTATCACTGGAGCTGGGGGGGCTAGGGCTACTGCTGGGCTCAATGCTATCACTAGAGCTGGGGGGGTGGGGCTAATGCCGGGCTCAATGCTATCACTAGAGCTCAGGGCTGGGGCTACTGCTGTGCTCAATGCTATCACTAGAGCTGGGGGGCTGGGGCTACTGCTGTGCTCAATGCTATCCCTAGAGCTGGAAGGGCTAGGGCTACTGCTGGGCTCAATGCTATCACTAGAGCCTGGGGGGCTGGAGCTACTGCTGTGTCAATGCTATCACTAGAGCTGGGGGGCTGGAGCTACTGCTGGGTCAATGCTATCACTAGAGCTGGGGGGGCTGGGGCAGGGGCTACTGCTGCGCTAATGCTATCACTAGAGCTGGGGGGCTGGGGCTACTGCTGGGCTCAATCCTGTCACTAAACCTGGAAGGGCTGGGGCTACTGCTGGGCTCAATGCTATCACTAGAGCTGGGGGGCTGGGGATACTGCTGGGCTCAATGCTATCACTAGAGATGGAAGGGCTGGGGCTACTTCAGGGCTCAATGCTGTCACTAGAGCTGGGGGGCTGGGGCTACTGCTGGGCTCAATGCTATCACTAGAGCTCGGGGGGCCTAGGGCTACTGCTGGGCTCAATGCTATCACTAGAGCTGGGGGGCTGGGGATACTGCTGGGCTCAATGCTATCACTAGAGATGGAAGGGCTGGGGCTACTTCAGGGCTCAATGCTGTCACTAGAGCTGGGGGGCTGGGGCTACTGCTGGGCACAATTATATCACTAGAGCTGGGGGGCTGGGGCTATTGCTGGGCTCAATGCTATCACTAGAGCAGGGGGACTGGGGCTACCGCTGGGCTCAATGCTATCACTAGAGCTCGGGGGGCCTAGGGCTACCGCTGGGCTCAATGCTTTCACTAGAGCTGGAAAGGGTGGGGCTACTGCTGGACTCAATGCTATCACTAGAGCTGGGGGGCTGGGGCTACTGCTGGGTTCAATGCTATCACTAGAGATGGGGGCTGGGGCTACTGCCGGGCTCAATGCTATCACTAGAGCTGGGGGCTGGGGCTACTGCTGGGCTCAATGCTATCACTAGAGCTGGGGGCTGGGGCTACTGCTGGGCTCAATGCTATCACTAGAGCTGGGGGCTGGGGCTACTGCTGTGCTCAATGCTATCACTAGACCTGGGGGGCTGGGGCTACTGCTGGGCTCAATGTTATCACTAGAGCTGGAAGGGCTGGGGCTACTGCTGGGCTCAATGCTATCACTAGAGTCTGGGGGGGGCTACTGCTGGTCTCAATGTTGTCACTAGAGCTGGGGGGCTGGGGCTACTGCTGGGCTCACTTATTTCACTAGTGCTGGGGGGCTGGGGCTACTGCTGGGCTCAATGCTATCACTAGAGCCTGGGGGGCTGGGGCTACTGCTGGGCTCAATGCTATCACTAGAGCTGGGGGGCTGGGGCTACTGCTGTGCTCAATGCTATCACTAGAGCTGGGGGTCTGGGGCTACTGCTGGGCTCAATGCTATCACTAGAGCCTGGGGGGCTGGGGCTACTGCTGTGGTCAATGATATCCCTAGAGCTGGAAGGGCTGGGGCTACTGCTGGGCTCAATGCATCACTAGATCCGGGGGGCTGGGGCTACTGCTGGACTCAATGCTATCACTAGAGCCTGGGGACTGGGCCTACTGCTGGGCTCAATGCTATCACTAGAGCTTGGGGGCTGGGGCTACTGCTGGGCTCAATGCTATCACTAGAGCTGGAAGGGCTGGAACTACTGCTGTGCTCAATGCTATCACTAGAGGCGGGGGGCTGGGGCTACTGCTGGGCTCAATGCTATCACTAGAGCTGGAGGGCTGGGGCTACTGCTGGGCTCAATGCTATCACAAGAGCAGGGGGGGCTGGGGCTACTGTTGAGCTCAATGCTCTCACTAGAGCTGGGGGGGGGGCTGGGGCTACTGCAGGGCTCAATGCTATCACTAGAGCTGGGGGGCTGGGGCTACTGCTGGGCTCAATGCTATCACTAGAGCCTGGGTGGCGGGCTGGAGCTACTGCTGTGCTCAATGTTATCACTAGAGCCTGGGGGGCTGGGGCTACTGCTGGGCTCAATGCTATCACTAGAGCTGGGGGGGGCTGGGGCTGGTGGTACTGCTGGGCTCAATGCTATCACTAGAGCTGGGGGGGACTGGGGCTACTGCTGTGCTCAATGCTATCACTAGAGCTGGGGGGCTGGGGCTACTGCTGGGCTCAATGCTATCACTAGAGATGGGGGGGGCTGGGGCTGGTGGTACTGCTGGGCTCAATGCTATCACTAGAGCCTGGGGGGGCGGGGGCTACTGCTCAGCGCAATTATATCACTAGAGCTGGGGGGGCTGGGGCTACTGCTGTGCTCAATGTTATCACTAGAGCTGGGGGGGGGCTGGGGCTACTGCTGGGCTCAATGCATCACTAGATCCGGGGGGGCTGGGGCTACTGCTGGACTCAATGCTATCACTAGAGCCTGGGGGACTGGGGCTACTGCTGGGCTCAATGCTATCGCTAGAGCTTGGGGGCTGGGGCTACTGCTGGGCTCAATGCTATCACTAGAGCTGGGGGGCTGGGGCTACTGCTGGGCTCAATGCTATCAGTAGAGCTGGAGGGGCTGGGGCTACTGCTGTGCTCAATGCTATCACTAGAGCCTGGGGGACGGGGGCTACTTCTGGTCTCAATGCTATCACTAGAACTGGGGTGCTGGGGATACTGCTGGGCTCACTTATATCACTAGAGCTGGGGGGGCTGGGTCTACTGCTGGGCAGAATTATATCACTAGAGCTAGAGCTGGGGGGCTGGGGTTACTGCTGGGCTCAATGCTATCACTAGAGCTGGGGGGCTGGGGCTGCCGCTGGGCTCAATGCTATCACTAGAGCTCAGGGGGGCCTGGGGCTACCGCAGTGCTCAATGCTATCACTAGAGCTGGAGGGGCTGGGGCTACTGCTGGACTCAATGCTATCACTTTAGCTGGAGGGCTGGGGCTACTGCTGGGCTCAATGCTATCACTAGAGCTCGGGGGCTGGGGCTACTGCTGGGCTCAATGCTATCACTAGAGCTGGGGCACTGCTGGGCTCAATGCTATCACTAGAGCTGGAGGGGCTGGGGCTACTGCCGGGCACACTTATATCACTAGAACTGGGGGCTGGGGATACTGCTGGACTCACTTATATCACTAGAGCTGGGTGGCTGGGGATACTGCTGGGCTCAATGCTATCACTAGAGATGGAAGGGCTGGGGCACTTCACGGCTCAATGCTGTCACTAGAGCTGGGGGGGCGCTGGGGCTACTGCTGCACTCAATGCTATCACTAGAGCCTGGGGGGCTGGGGCTACTGATGTGCTCAATGCTATCACTAGAGCTGGGGGGCTGGGGCTACTGATGGGCTCAATGCTATCAGTAGAGCTGGAGGGGCTGGGGCTACTGCTGTGCTCAATGCTATCACTAGAGCTGGGGGGCTGGGGCTACTGCTGGGCTCAATGCTATCACCAGACCCGGGGGGGCTGGGGCTACTGCTTGGCTCAATGTTATCAGTAGAGCCGGGGGGGCTGGGGCTACTGCTGGGCTCAATGCTATCACTAGAGCCTGGGGGACTGGGGCTACTGCTGGGCTCAATGCTATCACTAGAGCTGGGGGCTGGGGCTACTGCAGGGCTCAATGCTATCAAAAGAGCTGGTGGGCTGGGGCTACTACTGGGCTCAATGCTATCACTAGAGCTGGGGGGCTGGGGCTACTGCTGTGCTCAATGCTGTCCCTAGAGCTGGAAGGGCTGGGGCTACTGCTGGGCTCAATGCATCACTACATCCGCTGGGGCTACTGCTGGACTCAATGCTATCAAAAGAGCTGGTGGGCTGGGGCTACTGCTGGGCTCAATGCTATCACCAGACCCGGGGGGGCTGGGGCTACTGCTGGGCTCAATGGTATCAGTAGATCCGGGGGGCTGGGGCTACTGCTGGGCTCAATGCTATCACTAGAGCCTGGGGGACTGGGGCTACTGCTGGGCTCAATGCTATCACTAGAGCTGGGGAGCTGGGGCTACTGCTGGGATCAATGCTATCACTAGAGCCTGGGGGGCTGGGGCTACTGCTGGGCTCAATGCATCACTAGATACGGGGGTGCTGGGGCTACTGCTGGATTCAATGCTATCACTAGAGCCTGGGGGACTGGGGCTACTGCTGGGCTCAATGCTAACACTAGAGCTGGGAGGGCTGGGGGTACTGCTGGGCTCAATTCCATCATTAGAGTTGGGGGGCTGGAGCTACTGCTGGGTCAATGCTATCACTGGAGCTGGGGGGGCTGGGGCTGGGGCTACTGCTGTGCTAATGCTATCACTAGAGCTGGGGGGCTGGGGCTACTGCTTGGCTCAATCCTGTCACTAAAGCTGGAAGGGCTGGGGCTACTGCTGGGCTCAATGCTATCACTAGAGCTGGGGGGCTGGGGATACTGCTGGGCTCAATGCTATCACTATAGATGGAAGGGCTGGGGCTACTTCCGGGCTCAATGCTGTCACTAGAGCTGGGGGGCTGGGGCTACTGCTGGGCACAATTATATCACTAGAGCTGGGGGGCTGGGTCTATTGCTGGTGTCAATGCTATCACTAGAGCAGGGGGACTGGGGCTACCGCTGGGCTCAATGCTATCACTAGAGCTCAGGGGGCCTAGGGCTACTGCTGGGCTCAATGCTATCATTAGAGCTGGGGGGCTGGGGCTACTGCTGGGCTCAATGCTATCACTAGACCTGGGGGGATGGGGCTACTGCTGGGCTCAATGCTATCACTAGAGCTGGGAGGGCTGGGGCTACTGCTGGGCTCAATGCTATCACTAGACCTGGGGGGATGGGGCTACTGCTGGGCCCAATGCTGTCACTAGAGCTGGGGGGCTGGGGCTACTGCTGGGCTCAATGCTATCACTAGAGCTGGGGGCTGGGGCTACTGCTGGGCTCAATGCTATCACTAGAGCTGGGGGGCTGGGGCTACTGCTGGGCTCAATGCTATCACTAGAGCTGGGGGCTGGGGCTACTGCTGGGCTCAATGCTATCACTAGAGCTGGGGGCTGGGGCTACTGCTGGGCTCAATGCTATCACTAGAGCTGGGGGGCTGGGGCTACTGCTGGGCTCAATGCTATCACTAGACCTGGGGGGATGGGGATACTGCTGGGCTCAATGCTATCACTAGAGCTGGGGGGCTGGGGCTACTGCTGCGCTCAATGTTATCACTAGAGCTGGAAGGGCTGGGGCTACTGCTGGGTTCAATGCTATCACTAGAGTCTGGGGGGGCTACTGCTGGTCTCAATGTTGTCACTAGAGCTGGGGGGCTGGGGCTACTGCTGGGCTCAATGCTATCACTAGAGCTGGTGGGGGGCTGGGGCTACTGCTGGGCTCAATGCTATCACTAGAGCTGGGGGGCTGGGGCTACTGCTCGGCTCAATGCTATCACTAGAGCTGGGGGGGGGGCTGGGCCTACTGCTGGGCTCAATGCTATCACTAGAGCTGGGGGGGGGACTGGGGCTAATGCTGGGCTCAATGCTATCACTAGAGCGTGGGGGGCTGGGGCTACTGCTGGGCTCAATGCTATCTCTAGAGCTGTGGGGGCTGGGGCTAATGCTGGGCTCAATGCTATCACTAGAGCTGGGGGGGTGGGGCTACTGCAGGGCTCAATGCTATCGCTAGAGCTGGGGGGCTGGGGCTATTGCAGGGCTCAATGCTATCACTAGACCTGGGGGGCTGGTGCTACTGCTGGGCTCAATGCTATCACTAGAGCTGGGGGCTGGGGCTACTGCTGGGCTCAATGCTATCCCTAGAGCTGGGGGGCGGGGCTGGGGCTACTGCTGGGCTCAATGCTATCACTAGAGCTGGGTGGGATGGGGCTAATGCAGGGCTCAATGCTATCACTAGAGCTGGGGGGGCTGGGGCTACTGCTGTGCTCAATGCTATCACTAGAGCTGGGGGGGCTGGGGCTACTGCTGTGCTCAATGCTATCACTAGAGCTGGGGGGCTGGGGCTACTGCTGGGCTCAATGCTATCCCCAGACCCGGGGGGGCTGGGGCTACTGCTGGGCTCAATGTTATCAGTAGAGCCGGGGGGCTGGGGCTACTGCTGGGCTCAATGCTATCACTAGAGCCTGGGGGACTGGGGCTACTGCTGGGCTCAATGCTATTACTAGAGCTGGGGGCTGGGGCTACTGCAGGGCTCAATGCTATCAAAAGAGCTGGTGGGCTGGGGCTACTGCTGGGCTCAATGCTATCACCAGACCCGGGGGGGCTGGGGCTACTGCTGGGCTCAATGTTATCAGTAGATCCGGGGGGCTGGGGCTACTGCTGGGCTCAATGCTATCACTAGAGCTGGGGGACTGGGGCTACTGCTGGGCTCAATGCTATCACTAGAGCTGGGGGGGCTGGGGCTACTGCTGGTCTCAATGCTATCACTAGAGCTGGGGGGCTGGGGCTACTGCTGTGCTCAATGCTGTCCCTAGAGCTGGAAGGGCTGGGGCTACTGCTGGGCTCAATGCATCACTAAATCCGGGGGGGGCTGGGGCTACTGCTGGACTCAATGCTATCAAAAGAGCTGGGGGGGCTGGGGCTACTGCTGGGCTCAATGTTATCAGTTGATCCGGGGGGCTGGGGCTACTGCTGGGCTCAATGCTATCACTAGAGCCTGGGGGACTGGGGCTACTGCTGGGCTCAATGCTATCACTAGAGCTGGGGGCTGGGCCTACTGCAGGGCTCAATGCTATCAAAAGAGCTGGGGGCTGGGGCTACTGCTGGGCTCAATGCTATCACTAGAGCTGGGGGGCTGGGGCTACTGCTGGGCTCAATGCTATCACTGGAGCTGGGGGGGCTAGGGCTAGTAGTGTGCTCAATAATATCACTAGAGCTGGGGGGGTGGGGCTAATGCCGGGCTCAATGCTATCACTAGAGCTCAGGGCTGGGGCTACTGCTGTGCTCAATGCTATCACTAGAGCTGGGGGGCTGGGGCTACTGCTGGGCTCAATGCTATCACTAGAGCTGGGGGGGGCTGGGACTACTGCTGTGCTCAATGCTATCACTAGAGCTGGGGGGCTGGGGCTACTGCTGTGCTCAATGCTATCCCTAGAGCTGGAAGGGCTGGGGCTACTGCTTTGCTCAATGCTATCACTAGAGCCTGGGGGGCTGGAGCTACTGCTGGGTCAATGCTATCACTAGAGCTGGGGGGCTGGAGCTACTGCTGGGTCAATGCTATCACTAGAGCTGGGGGGGCTGGGGCAGGGGCTTCTGCTGCGCTAATGCTATCACTAGAGCTGGGGGGCTGGGGCTACTGCTGGGCTCAATCCTGTCACTAAACCTGGAAGGGCTGGGGCTACTGCTGGGCTCAATGCTATCACTAGAGCTGGGGGGCTGGGGATACTGCTGGGCTCAATGCTATCACTAGAGATGGAAGGGCTGGGGCTACTTCAGGGCTCAATGCTGTCACTAGAGCTGGGGGGCTGGAGCTACTGCTGGGCACAATTATATCACTAGAGCTGGGGGGCTGGGGCTACCGCTGGGCTCAATGCTATCACTAGAGCTCGGGGGGCCTAGGGCTACCGCTGGGCTCAATGCTATCACTAGAGCTGGAAAGGGTGGGGCTACTGCTGGGCTCAATGCTATCACTTTAGCAGGATGGCTGGGGCTACTGCTGGGCTCAATGCTATCACTAGAGCTGGGGGGCTGGGGCTACTGCTGGGCTCAATGCTATCACTAGAGCTGGGGGCTGGGGCTACTGCTGGGCTCAATGCTAACACTAGAGCTGGGGGGCTGGGGCTACTGCTGGGCTCAATGCTATCACTAGAGCTGGGGGCTGGGGCTACTGCTGGGCTCAATGCTATCACTAGAGCTGGGAGGGGGCTGGGGCTACTGCTGGACTCAATGCTATCACTAGAGCTCGGGGGGCTGGGGCTACTGCTGGGCTCAATGCTATCACTAGAGTGGGGGGGCTGGGGCTACTGCTGGGCTCAATGCTATCACTAGAGCTGGGGGGGGGCTGGTGCTACTGCTGGGCTCAATGCTATCACTAGAGCTGGAGGGCTGGGGCTACTGCTGGGCTCAATGCTATCACAAGAGCTGGGGGGGTTGGGGCTACTGTTGGGCTCAATGCTATCACTAGAGCTGGGGGGGCTGGGGCTACTGCAGGGCTCAATGCTATCACTAGAGCTGGGGGGCTGGGGCACTGCTGGGCTCAATGCTATCACTAGAGCCTGGGTGGTGGGCTGGGGCTACTGCTGGGCTCAATGTTATCACTAGAGCCTGGGGGGCTGGGGCTACTGCTGGGCTCAATGCAATCACTAGAGCCTGGGGGGCTGGGGCTACTGCTGGACTCAATGCGATCACTAGAGCTGGGGGGCTGGGGCTACTGCTGGGCTCAATGTTATCACTAGAGCCTGGGGGGCTGGGGCTACTGCTGGGCTCAATGCAATCACTAGAGCCTGGGGGGCTGGGGCTACTGCTGTACTCAATGCGATCACTAGAGCTGGGGGGCTGGGGCTACTGCTGGGCTCAATGCTATTACTAGAGCTGGGGGGTTGGGGCTACTGCTGGGCTCAATGCTATCACTAGAGCCTGGGGGGCGGGGGCTACTGCTCAGCTCAATTATATCACTAGAGCTGGGGGGGCTGGGGCTACTGCTGGGCTCAATGCTATCACTAGAGCCTGGGGGGCGGGGGCTACTGCTCAGCTCAATTATATCACTAGAGCTGGGGGGGCTGGGGCTACTGCTGTGCTCAATGTTATCACTAGAGCTGGGGGGCTGGGGTTACTGCTGGGCTCAATGATATCACTAGAGCTGGAAGGGCTGGGGCTACTGCTGGGCTCAATGCTATCACTAGATCTGGGGTGCTGGGGCTACTGCTGGGCTCAATGCTATCACTAGAGCTGGAAGGGCTGGGACTACTGCTGTGCTCAATGCTATCACTAGAGCTGGGGGGTGCTGGGGATACTGCTGGGGTCAATGCTTTAACTAGCGCTGGAAGGGCTGGGACTACTGCTGTGCTCAATGCTATCACTAGAGCTGGGGGGGCTGCGGATACTGCTGGGGTCAATGCTGTCACTAGAGCCTGGGGGGCTGGGGTTACTGCTGGGCTCAAAGCTATCACTAGAACCGGGGGGGGGGGGGGGGTCTGGGGCTGGTGCTACTGTTGGGCTCAATGCTATCACTAGAGCTGGGGTGCTGGGGCTACTGCTGGGCTCCATGCTATCACTAGAGCTGGAAGGGCTGGGACTACTGCTGTGCTCAATGCTATCACTAGAGCTGGGGGGGCTGGGGATACTGCTGGGGTCAATGCTGTCACTAGAGCTGGTGGGGCTGGGGCTACTGTTGGGCTCAATGCTATCACTAGAGCTGGGGGGGCTGGGGCTACTGCAGGGCTCAATGCTATCACTAGAGCTGGGGGGCTGGGGCTACTGCTGGGCTCAATGCTATCACTAGAGCCTGGGTGGCGGGCTGGGGCTACTGCTGGGCTCAATGTTATCACTAGAGCCTGGGGGCTGGGGCTACTGCTGGGCTCAATTCTATCACTAGAGCCTGGGGGGCTGGGGCTACTAAAAGGCTCAATGCTATCACTAGAGCTGGGGGGGCTGGGGCTGGTGGTACTGCTGGGCTCAATGCTATCACTAGAGCTGGGGGGGCTGGGGCTACTGCTGTGCTCAATGCTATCACTAGAGCTGGGGGGCTGGGGCTACTGCTGGACTCAATGCGATCACTAGAGCTGGGGGGCTGGGGCTACTGCTGGGCTCAATGCTATTACTAGAACCTGGGCGGCTGGGGCTACTGCTGGGCTCAATGCTATCACTAGAGCTGCGGGGGGCTGGGGCTACTGCTGTGCTCAATGCTATCACTAGAGCTGGGGGGCTGGGGCTACTGCTGGACTCAATGCGATCACTAGAGCTGGGGGGCTGGGGCTACTGCTGGGCTCAATGCTATTACTAGAACCTGGGCGGCTGGGGCTACTGCTGGGCTCAATGCTATCACTAGAGCTGCGGGGGGCTGGGGCTGGTGCTACTGCTGGGCTCAATGCTATCACTAGAGCTGGGGGCTGGGGCTACTGCTGGGCTCAATGCTATCACTAGAGCTGGGGGGCTGGGGCTACTGCTGGGTTCAATGCTATCACTAGAGCCTGGGGGGCCGGGGCTACTGCTGGGCTCAATGCTATCACTAGAGCTGGGGGGGGCTGGGGCTGGCGCTATTGCTGGGCTCAATGCTATCACCAGAGCTGGGGGCTGGGGCTACTGCTGGGCTCAATGCTATCACTAGAGCTGGGGTGTTGGGGCTACTGCTGGGCTCAATGCTATCACTAGAGCTGGAAGGGCTGGGTCTACTGCTGTGCTCAATGCTATCACTAGAGCTGGGGGGGGCTGGGGATACTGCTGGGGTCAATGCTATAACTAGAGCTGGAAGGGCTGGGACTACTGCTGTGCTCAATGCTATCACTAGAGCTGGGGGGGCTGCGGATACTGCTGGGGTCAATGCTGTCACTAGAGCCTGGGGGGCTGGGGCTACTGCTGGGCTTAATGCTATCACTAGAGCCGGTGGGGGGGTCTGGGGCTGGTGCTACTGTTGGGCTCAATGCTATCACTAGAGCTGGGGTGCTGGGGCTACTGCTGGGCTCCATGCTATCACTAGAGCTGGAAGGGCTGGGACTACTGCTGTGCTCAATGCTATCACTAGAGCTGGGGGGGCTGGGGGTACTGCTGGGGTCAATGCTGTCACTAGAGCTGGGAGGGCTGGGGCTACTGTTGGGCTCAATGCTATCACTAGAGCTGGGGGGGGCTGGGGCTACTGCAGGGCTCAATGCTATCACTAGAGCTGGGGTGCTGGGGCTACTGCTGGGCTCAATGCTATCACTAGAGCTGGAAGGGCTGGGTCTACTGCTGTGCTCAATGCTATCACTAGAGCTGGGGGGGGCTGGGGATACTGCTGGGGTCAATGCTATAACTAGAGCTGGAAGGGCTGGGACTACTGCTGTGCTCAATGCTATCACTAGAGCTGGGGGGGGCTGCGGATACTGCTGGGGTCAATGCTGTCACTAGAGCCTGGGGGGCTGGGGCTACTGCTGGGCTTAATGCTATCACTAGAGCCGGTGGGGGGGTCTGGGGCTGGTGCTACTGTTGGGCTCAATGCTATCACTAGAGCTGGGGTGCTGGGGCTACTGCTGGGCTCCATGCTATCACTAGAGCTGGAAGGGCTGGGACTACTGCTGTGCTCAATGCTATCACTAGAGCTGGGGGGGGCTGGGGATACTGCTGGGGTCAATGCTGTCACTAGAGCTGGGAGGGCTGGGGCTACTGTTGGGCTCAATGCTATCACTAGAGCTGGGGGGGGCTGGGGCTACTGCAGGGCTCAATGCTATCACTAGAGCTGGGGGGCTGGGGCTACTGCTGGACTCAATGCTATCACTAGAGCCTGGGTGGCGGGCTGGGGCTACTGCTGGGCTCAATGTTATCACTAGAGCCTGGGGGCTGGGGCTACTGCTGGGCTCAATTCTATCACTAGAGCCTGGGGGGCTGGGGCTACTAATCGGCTCAATGCTATCACTAGAGCTGGGGGGGCTGGGGCTGGTGGTACTGCTGGGCTCAATGCTATCACTAGAGCTGGGGGGGCTGGGGCTACTGCTGTGCTCAATGCTATCACTAGAGCTGGGGGGCTGGGGCTACTGCTGGACTCAATGCTATCACTAGAGCTGGGGGGGTTGGGGCTGGTGGTACTGCTGGGCTCAATGCTATCACTAGAGCCTGGGGGGCTGGGGCTACTGCTGGGCTCAATGCATCACTAGATCCGGGGGTGCTGGGGCTACTGCTGGATTCAATGCTATCACTAGAGCCTGGGGGACTGGGGCTACTGCTGGGCTCAATGCTATCACTAGAGCTGGGAGGGCTGGGGCTACTGCTGGGCTCAATTCCATCATTAGAGTTGGGGGGCTGGAGCTACTGCTGGGTCAATGCTATCACTGGAGCTGGGGGGGCTGGGGCTACTGCTGTGCTAATGCTATCACTAGAGCTGGGGGGCTGGGGCTACTGCTTGGCTCAATCCTGTCACTAAAGCTGGAAGGGCTGGGGCTACTGCTGGGCTCAATGCTATCACTAGAGCTGGGGGGCTGGGGATACTGCTGGGCTCAATGCTATCACTATAGATGGAAGGGCTGGGGCTACTTCCGGGCTCAATGCTGTCACTAGAGCTGGGGGGCTTGGGCTACTGCTGGGCACAATTATATCACTAGAGCTGGGGGGCTGGGGCTATTGCTGGGCTCAATGCTATAACTAGAGCAGGGGGACTGGGGCTACCGCTGGGCTCAATGCTATCACTAGAGCTCAGGGGGCCTAGGGCTACTGCTGGGCTCAATGCTATCACTAGAGCTGGGGGGCTGGGGCTACTGCTGGGCTCAATGCTATCACTAGACCTGGGGGGATGGGGCTACTGCTGGGCTCAATGCTATCACTAGAGCTGGGAGGGCTGGGGCTACTGCTGGGCTCAATGCTATCACTAGAGCTGGGGGCTGGGGCTACTGCTGGGCTCAATGCTATCACTAGAGCTGGGGGGCTGGGGCTACTGCTGGACTCAATGCGATCACTAGAGCTGGGGGGCTGGGGCTACTGCTGGGCTCAATGCTATTACTAGAACCTGGGCGGCTGGGGCTACTGCTGGGCTCAATGCTATCACTAGAGCTGCGGGGGGCTGCGGCTGGTGCTACTGCTGGGCTCAATGCTATCACTAGAGCTGGGGGCTGGGGCTACTGCTGGGCTCAATGCTATCACTAGAGCTGGGGGGCTGGGGCTACTGCTGGGTTCAATGCTATCACTAGAGCCTGTGGGGCCGGGGCTACTGCTGGGCTCAATGCTATCACTAGAGCTGGGGGGGGCTGGGGCTGGCGCTATTGCTGGGCTCAATGCTATCACCAGAGCTGGGGGCTGGGGCTACTGCTGGGCTCAATGCTATCACTAGAGCTGGGGTGCTGGGGCTACTGCTGGGCTCAATGCTATCACTAGAGTTGGAAGGGCTGGGTCTACTGCTGTGCTCAATGCTATCACTAGAGCTGGGGGGGCTGGTGATACTGCTGGGGTCAATGCTATAACTAGAGCTGGAAGGGCTGGGACTACTGCTGTGCTCAATGCTATCACTAGAGCTGGGGGGGGCTGCGGATACTGCTGGGGTCAATGCTGTCACTAGAGCCTGGGGGGCTGGGGCTACTGCTGGGCTCAATGCTATCACTAGAGCCGGGGGGGGGTCTGGGGCTGGTGCTACTGTTGGGCTCAATGCTATCACTAGAGCTGGGGTGCTGGGGCTACTGCTGGGCTCCATGCTATCACTAGAGCTGGAAGGGCTGGGACTACTGCTGTGCTCAATGCTATCACTAGAGCTGGGGGGGCTGGGGATACTGCTGGGGTCAATGCTGTCACTAGAGCTGGGGGGGCTGGGACTACTGTTGGGCTCAATGCTATCACTAGAGCTGGGGGGGCTGGGGCTACTGCAGGGCTCAATGCTATCACTAGAGCTGGGGGGCTGGGGCTACTGCTGGGCTCAATGCTATCACTAGAGCCTGGGTGGCGGGCTGGGGCTACTGCTGGGCTCAATGTTATCACTAGAGCCTGGGGGCTGGGGCTACTGCTGGGCTCAATTCTATCACTAGAGCCTGGGGGGCTGGGGCTACTAATCGGCTCAATGCTATCACTAGAGCTGGGGGGGCTGGGGCTGGTGGTACTGCTGGGCTCAATGCTATCACTAGAGCTGGGGGGCCTGGGGCTACTGCTGTGCTCAATGCTATCACTAGAGCTGGGGGGCTGGGGCTACTGCTGGACTCAATGCTATCACTAGAGCTGGGGGGGTTGGGGCTGGTGGTACTGCTGGGCTCAATGCTATCACTAGAGCCTGGGGGGCTGGGGCTACTGCTGGGCTCAATGCATCACTAGATCCGGGGGTGCTGGGGCTACTGCTGGATTCAATGCTATCACTAGAGCCTGGGGGACTGGGGCTACTGCTGGGCTCAATGCTATCACTAGAGCTGGGAGGGCTGGGGCTACTGCTGGGCTCAATTCCATCATTAGAGTTGGGGGGCTGGAGCTACTGCTGGGTCAATGCTATCACTGGAGCTGGGGGGGGGCTGGGGCTGGGGCTACTGCTGTGCTAATGCTATCACTAGAGCTGGGGGGCTGGGGCTACTGCTTGGCTCAATGCTATCACTATAGATGGAAGGGCTGGGGCTACTTCCGGGCTCAATGCTGTCACTAGAGCTGGGGGGCTGGGGCTACTGCTGGGCACAATTATATCACTAGAGCTGGGGGCTGGGGGTATTGCTGGGCTCAATGCTATCACTAGAGCAGGGGGACTGGGGCTACCGCTGGGCTCAATGCTATCACTAGAGCTCAGGGGGCCTAGGGCTACTGCTGGGCTCAATGCTATCATTAGAGCTGGGGGGCTGGGGCTACTGCTGGGCTCAATGCTATCACTAGACCTGGGGGGATGGGGCTACTGCTGGGCTCAATGCTATCACTAGAGCTGGGAGGGCTGGGGCTACTGCTGGGCTCAATGCTATCACTAGACCTGGGGGGATGGGGCTACTGCTGGGCCCAATGCTGTCACTAGAGCTGGGGGGCTGGGGCTACTGCTGGGCTCAATGCTATCACTAGAGCTGGGGGGCTGGGGCTACTGCTGGGCTCAATGCTATCACTAGAGCTGGGGGCTGGGGCTACTGCTGGGCTCAATGCTATCACTAGAGCTGGGGGCTGGGGCTACTGCTGGGCTCAATGCTATCACTAGAGCTGGGGGGCTGGGGCTACTGCTGGGCTCAATGCTATCACTAGACCTGGGGGGATGGGGCTACTGCTGGGCTCAATGCTATCACTAGAGCTGGGGGGCTGGGGCTACTGCTGCGCTCAATGTTATCACTAGAGCTGGAAGGGCTGGGGCTACTGCTGGGCTCAATGCTATCACTAGAGCTGGTGGGGGGCTGGGGCTACTGCTGGGCTCAATGCTATCACTAGAGCTGGGGGGCTGGGGCTACTGCTCAGCTCAATGCTATCACTAGAGCTGGGGGGGGGCTGGGCCTACTGCTGGGCTCAATGCTATCACTAGAGCTGGGGGGGGGACTGGGGCTACTGCTGGGCTCAATGCTATCACTAGAGCTGGGGTGCTGGGGCTACTGCTGGGCTCCATGCTATCACTAGAGCTGGAAGGGCTGGGACTACTGCTGTGCTCAATGCTATCACTAGAGCTGGGGGGGCTGGGGATACTGCTGGGGTCAGAAATGGCATGTCTGTTGAGCGCAAAGTAGCAATGTTGTTGCATTTTCTGGGCTATGAAGGGCAGAGGATATATGACACCTTGCCTGAAGTTTCGGAATTGGATGTGGAAGAAGGTGTAAATGACTTTGATCTTGCTCTGATTAAACTTGATAAACATTTTGAAACTAAGACTAGTACAGTATTGGAAAGATATCATTTTGGTACGAGATGCCAACATGAGGGAGAATCTGTTGAAGATTACGTAACTGCTTTAAGACATCTGTCTCTGCATTGTAAATTTGGGAGTGGCTTAGACGAACACATAAGGGATCAGTTTATGTTACATTGTGCAAATGATAAGATTCGTGAAGAAATCTGGTTAAAAGATGATCCAAATTTAGATGAAGTTATTAGCATTGCGAAGAAAATTGAACACACCCTACAATGTGTGGCAAAGTTGGCTGCCAAAGAAAATAAGTCAACAGTAGGAACTGAAGTGTTAAGAGTGAATGATAAAAGGGGAACTTGCCCAAAAGAAAAGAAGAAACAGAAAATCAGACCAAATAGGCGTTATGATGGTAACCAAATGAAGGGTGGGGGAGCTGAACAGACAAATAAATATGCCCAGAGGGATAGCTCACAGTCCAATGTAAAGAGGGAAGATAGGTTATGTTTCCGTTGTGGGAGTGCACGCCACCTATCAACATCTCCTATATGTCCAGGGAGGCGTGCCAAATGCAATATATGTAAAAGATGGGGTCATTTCGAAAATTGTTGTAAAAATTATCGAATAGGAACAGATGGTAAAGGAACACTCATTGTCGAAGAATATGATGGCCTTTCCTCAGAGGAAGCGGATATTTCTGAAAATGAGATTGTCACGGTCCATATGGTAAAATGTTTAGAAACTGACGAAAGTGAGCATCCTTCAGCATGGATAGAAGTTAATGGTCATTATGTGAAAATGCTTGCTGACTCTTGTTCTAAAATCACGTTGATGTCCAAGATGGTTTTTGAGAATGTGGTTGGAGGTGCCATTGAACAGCTGTGCCCGTCTGATAAAACCCCAGGTGGATATAATGGTGATAAAATAGAGATATTAGGATGTTGTGAAGCTGAATTAAAATTCAAAGGGAGAGTAGCGCAAGGAAGGATATATGTCACAAAGAGAGGAGAAACATTGTTAGGTTGGAGGGAACAAAGAGCGTTAAAAATCAAGTTAGATCCCAATGGTGAGGAACAAGTTTTCAATGTGGGCTACCCTTCTGAGTCCAATGATAAAATTGCCAAATGCGAAATGATAATGAAATATCCCGAAGTATTTCAGGAAAAGGTAGGATGTCTTAGGGGTATGGTTCATAAGATTGTCATAAGGGAAGGAAGTAAACCCATTGCATCAAAACTTAGGCCGTTACCGTTGTCGATGCGGGAAGCAGTACGGAATGAATTAGTAAAGCTTGAGAGGGAAGGAATTATTGAGCCAGCCAAGGCTGTAGAGTGGATATCCCCGGTGGTGGTCGTAAAGAAGGGAAGTGGAGATTTGAGGGTGTGCATTGATTTGAGGGAACTTAATAGATGTGTTGTGGCAGACCGCCACCCATTACCCAATATGGGTGAGCTTTTAAGTAGGATTGGGGATGCGAAGTGCTTTGCAAAACTTGACATGGCGAGTGCTTATCATCAAATTGGTTTGGATAATGAATCTCGCAAGTTAACTGCTTTTATTACATATGAGGGCATATATCAATTCAAACGCATGCCATTTGGATTGGTATCGGCTTCCTCAGTATTCCAGAAGGTGATGGATAAGTTACTAAAGGAAGTAAATGGGGTATGGTGTTTTCAAGATGATGTCCTGATCTGTGGTAAAGATGAAGAAGAACTGAGATTTAGACTCGATATGGTTCTAAGAATATTCAAGTCGAGGGGAATAACTTTGAGGAGCAAGAAATGTGTTTTCATGACTCAGGTGGTCGAGTATTTAGGCCATGAAATATCTGAACAGGGTCTCAGGCCGAAAAAGAGTTTAGTAGAGTCGATTATGAGGACTCTGCCACCAAAGAACAAAAGTGAATTAAGGTCATTTTTAGGTACCCTTGAATTCTATCATCGTTTCGTAGAGAATTACACGGATTGCATAAGAAATTTGAGGTCATTGCTAAGGAAAGGCGTAGAATTTGTATGGCACAAGGAATGTGAGAAGGAATTTGAGGAGGTAAAGAAGAAAATAGATATGGCAAAACCCCTATCGATGTTTGACACCAGGAAGAAAACAATTTTATCGGTAGATGCCAGTGACACTGGCATAGGAGTAGTTATGTTACAACCAGGTTTCGACGAAAAAGAGATGGTGGTGATGCATGCATCCCGCATGCTGAAGGGTGCAGAATTAAATTACTCAGTGTTGGAAAAAGAAGCCCTGGCATGTCACTGGGGAATTGAGAAAATGAAGAATTTTGTATGGGGACAGGAATTTGTTCTAAGAACAGATCATAGACCTCTCAAATCAATTTTTGAAAATAAGGGACTGGATAAGGTATCAAGGAGAGTGGCTGGATGGGTGACAAGACTACAGTGCCATAAGTTCATAATTGAGGTGGTTGCGGGTAAAGAAAATGTCAAGGCCGATCATGCCTCAAGAGTGAAAGTTGAAAATGCTGGGACTGACAGTGATAAAAATCTTTATGGTGAAAATGAGATGGTGTTTGCTACATTGGAGGGCATAATACAGAAACATGAATGGATTCAAGCGTTGAGATCCAGTGAGATATGGAGACGGATTATGGCTTTTGTAGAAAGTGAATGGCCAGAGAAAAGATTATTATCGAGTGAAGAAAGGTCAATGTGGGAGGTGAGAAATGAATTATCATTGAAGGGAGAGTTATTATATAGGTGGGACAAATTGGTTGTTCCGGGATGTTTGAGAAGTAAACTAATAAGTCGGGCACACCAAGGTCACATAGGGATGTGTAAAACCAAAGAAGTAATTAAAGATGATTACTGGTGGCCAGGGATGGATCATGAAATTGAGAAAGTTGTAGGTGCTTGCGCTGATTGTATCAAGTCGGGGAAAAGTTTACGTGCTAAGTCGCAACCAATGGAAAAAACTAGGACCCCAGTGGGTGTGTGGCAGGATTTAGCTATGGATATTTTAGGTCCATTAGATATGGGAGCAGGTAAAGGAAGGTTCGCCATAGTACTTGTTGATACATTTTCTAGATGGACTGAATTTAGGGTTGTGAGGGAAGTTACCTGTATGCGGATAATAGAATTTCTGGAAGATGTTTTTGAAAGAGAGGGTTTACCCAGTAGTGTACTTACAGATAATGGCCCACAATTTGTGGGAAAAATGTTTTTAGAGTACCTTAGTAAATGTGGTATCGAACACAAAAAGACACCCTTGTATTGCCCACAAGCGAATGGAATGGTTGAGAGGGTTAACAGATCCATTATGGATGCTATTCGGGGAGCGAATGTAAGTGGACTTGACAGGAAGGTAGCTGTGAGAGATAGATTGTATGCGTTAAGGATGGCTCCGAGGATTGAGACAGGAGTCAGCGCATTTGAATTGATGAGAGGACGGAAAGCTAATACCTGTGTATCTCCCGCCTGGTTGGGTAAGGCGAGAGAAACGAATACAGTGGTTAATGAGGTGAGGAAAAAGATGGATGCCGACAAGGAAAGGTGGGTGAAGAGGGTTAATAAGAAATATCCAAAGAGGAAGACTGTGGTTGTTGCTGGAGATTCTGTGCGGGTAAGAAGGGCTGTGGTTTCTAAGAAAGGGGAACCTTTATATTCAGAACCTGTTAGAGTGACAAAGATTTACAAGAATGCGGTATGTGTGGAAGGTGGACAAGTCTGGAGCTTATCCAGAATTGCGAAGGTAAAAAGATGAGTATGTAATCTTAAAGAGAAAATTTTTTTTGGCTCATAACATAAATGTTGTAATTTCCCCAATAAGTTTGATCTGGAAATGTTAAGATTGAAAACATTAATGTGTAATAAAAGAAGTTTTTTTTTTAGGGGAGGGAGGTGTGTTGTATATAGGTTGTGTTATTGAAGTGTTTATATGCAGAAACTAGATGTATTATGTCAGTACATCGGCTTGCGCTAGGCTGGTATCATTCGAGGTTGGAACCTCATCTATGTCATTAGCTGTGCATCAGAATGTTGTTCTTCAACTGTGAGCAGTTGGACCTTGGACACTGCCTGTGCTGGGGGTCTCTCACGTTTGCTTATCACTAAGATAATAAAGCCGACATAATACATCGATGGTGTGATCTGCATTCTTCATTACAGTCAATGCTGTCACTAGAGCTGGGGGGGCTGGGGCTACTGCTGGGCTCAATGCTATCACTAGAGCTGGGGGGCTGGGGCTACTGCTGGGCTCAATGCTATCACTAGAGCCTGGGTGGCGGGCTGGGGCTACTGCTGGGCTCAATGTTATCACTAGAGCCTGGGGGCTGGGGCTACTGCTGGGCTCAATTCTATCACTAGAGCCTGGGGGGCTGGGGCTACTAATCGGCTCAATGCTATCACTAGAGCTGGGGGGGCTGGGGCTGGTGGTACTGCTGGGCTCAATGCTATCACTAGAGCTGGGGGGCCTGGGGCTACTGCTGTGCTCAATGCTATCACTAGAGCTGGGGGGCTGGGGCTACTGCTGGACTCAATGCTATCACTAGAGCTGGGGGGGTTGGGGCTGGTGGTACTGCTGGGCTCAATGCTATCACTAGAGCCTGGGGGGCTGGGGCTACTGCTGGGCTCAATGCATCACTAGATCCGGGGGTGCTGGGGCTACTGCTGGATTCAATGCTATCACTAGAGCCTGGGGGACTGGGGCTACTGCTGGGCTCAATGCTATCACTAGAGCTGGGAGGGCTGGGGCTACTGCTGGGCTCAATTCCATCATTAGAGTTGGGGGGCTGGAGCTACTGCTGGGTCAATGCTATCACTGGAGCTGGGGGGGCTGGGGCTGGGGCTACTGCTGTGCTAATGCTATCACTAGAGCTGGGGGGCTGGGGCTACTGCTTGGCTCAATGCTATCACTATAGATGGAAGGTCTGGGGCTACTTCCGGGCTCAATGCTGTCACTAGAGCTGGGGGGCTGGGGCTACTGCTGGGCACAATTATATCACTAGAGCTGGGGGCTGGGGGTATTGCTGGGCTCAATGCTATCACTAGAGCAGGGGGACTGGGGCTACCGCTGGGCTCAATGCTATCACTAGAGCTCAGGGGGCCTAGGGCTACTGCTGGGCTCAATGCTATCATTAGAGCTGGGGGGCTGGGGCTACTGCTGGGCTCAATGCTATCACTAGACCTGGGGGGATGGGGCTACTGCTGGGCTCAATGCTATCACTAGAGCTGGGAGGGCTGGGGCTACTGCTGGGCTCAATGCTATCACTAGACCTGGGGGGATGGGGCTACTGCTGGGCCCAATGCTGTCACTAGAGCTGGGGGGCTGGGGCTACTGCTGGGCTCAATGCTATCACTAGAGCTGGGGGGCTGGGGCTACTGCTGGGCTCAATGCTATCACTAGAGCTGGGGGCTGGGGCTACTGCTGGGCTCAATGCTATCACTAGAGCTGGGGGCTGGGGCTACTGCTGGGCTCAATGCTATCACTAGAGCTGGGGGGCTGGGGCTACTGCTGGGCTCAATGCTATCACTAGACCTGGGGGGATGGGGCTACTGCTGGGCTCAATGCTATCACTAGAGCTGGGGGGCTGGGGCTACTGCTGCGCTCAATGTTATCACTAGAGCTGGAAGGGCTGGGGCTACTTCTGGGCTCAATGCTATCACTAGAGCTGGTGGGGGGCTGGGGCTACTGCTGGGCTCAATGCTATCACTAGAGCTGGGGGGCTGGGGCTACTGCTCGGCTCAATGCTATCACTAGAGCTGGGGGGGGGCTGGGCCTACTGCTGGGCTCAATGCTATCACTAGAGCTGGGGGGGGGACTGGGGCTACTGCTGGGCTCAATGCTATCACTAGAGCGTGGGGGGCTGGGGCTACTGCTGGGCTCAATGCAATCTCTAGAGCTGTGGGGGCTGGGGCTAATGCTGGGCTCAATGCTATCACTAGAGCTGGGGGGGCGGGGCTACTGCAGGGCTCAATGCTATCGCTAGAGCTGGGGGGCTGGGGCTATTGCAGGGCTCAATGCTATCACTAGACCTGGGGGGCTGGTGCTACTGCTGGGCTCAATGCTATCACTAGAGCTGGGGGGCTGGAGCTACTGCTGGGCTCAATGCTATCACTAGAGCTGGGGGGCGGGGCTGGGGCTACTGCTGGGCTCAATGCTATCACTAGAGCTGGGTGGGATGGGGCTAATGCAGGGCTCAATGCTATCACTAGAGCTGGGGGGGCTGGGGCTACTGCTGGGCTCAATGCTATCACTAGAGCTGGGGGGGCTGGGGCTACTGCTGTGCTCAATGCTATCACTAGAGCTGGGGGGCTGGGGCTACTGCCGGGCTCAATGCTATCACCAGACCCGGGGGGGCTGGGGCTACTGCTGGGCTCAATGTTATCAGTAGAGCCGGGGGCTGGGGCTACTGCTGGGCTCAATGCTATCACTAGAGCCTGGGGGACTGGGGCTACTGCTGGGCTCAATGCTATTACTAGAGCTGGGGGCTGGGACTACTGCAGGGCTCAATGCTATCAAAAGAGCTGGTGGGCTGGGGCTACTGCTGGGCTCAATGCTATCACCAGACCCGGGGGGGCTGGGGCTACTGCTGGGCTCAATGTTATCAGTAGATCCGGGGGGCTGGGGCTACTGCTGGGCTCAATGCTATCACTAGAGCTGGGGGACTGGGGCTACTGCTGGGCTCAATGCTATCACTAGAGCTGGGGGGGCTGGGGCTACTGCTGGTCTCAATGCTATCACTAGAGCTGGGGGGCTGGGGCTACTGCTGTGCTCAATGCTGTCCCTAGAGCTGGAAGGGCTGGGGCTACTGCTGGGCTCAATGCATCACTACATCCGGGGGGGCTGGGGCTACTGCTGGACTCAATGCTATCAAAAGAGCTGGGGGGGCTGGGGCTACTGCTGGGCTCAATGTTATCAGTAGATCCAGGGGGCTGGGGCTACTGCTGGGCTCAATGCTATCACTAGAGCTGGGGGCTGGGGCTACTGCAGGTCTCAATGCTATCAAAAGAGCTGGGGGCTGGGGCTACTGCTGGGCTCAATGCTATCACTAGAGCTGGGGGGCTGGGGCTACTGCTGGGCTCAATGCTATCACTGGAGCTGGGGGGGCTACGGCTACTGCTGGGCTCAATGCTATCACTAGAGCTGGGGGGGTGGGGCTAATGCCGGGCTCAATGCTATCACTAGAGCTCAGGGCTGGGGCTACTGCTGTGCTCAATGCTATCACTAGAGCTGGGGGGCTGGGGCTACTGCTGGGCTCAATGCTATCACTAGAGCTAGGGGGCTGGGGCTACTGCTGGGCTCAATGCTATCACTGGAGCTGGGGAGGCTGGGGCTACTGCTGGGTTCAATGCTATCACTAGAGCTGGGGGGATGGGGCTAATGCCGGGCTCAATGCTATCACTAGAGCTTGGGGCTGGGGCTACTGCTGGGCTCAATGCTATCACTAGAGCTGGGGGGGCTGGGGTTACTGCTGTGCTCAATGCTATCACTAGAGCCTGGGGGGCTGGGGCTACTGCTGGTCTCAATGCTATCACTAGAGCTGGAAGGGCTGGGGCTACTGCTGGGCTCAATGCATCACTAGATCCGGGGATGCTGGGGCTACTGCTGGACTCAATGCTATCACTAGAGCCTGGGGGACTCGGGCTACTGCTGGGCTCAATGCTATCACTAGAGCTAGGGTGGCTGCGGCTACTGCTGGGCTCAATTCCATCACTAGAGTTGGGGGGCTGGAGCTACTGCTGGGTCAATGCTATCACTAGAGCTGGGGGGGCTGGGGCTGGGGCTACTGCTGTGCTAATGCTATCACTAGAGCTGGGGGGCTGGGGCTACTTCTGGGCTCAATCCTGTCACTAAAGCTGGAAGGGCTGTGGCTACTGCTGGGCTCAATGCTATCACTAGAGCTGGGGGGCTGGGGCTACTGCTGGGCTCAATGCTATCACTAGAGATGGAAGGGCTGGGGCTACTTCAGGGCTCAATGCTGTCACTAGAGCTGGGGGGCTGGGGCTACTGCTGGGCACAATGATATCACTAGAGCTGGGGGGCTGGGGCTATTGCTGGGCTCAATGCTATCACTAGAGCAGGGGGACTGGGGCTACCGCTGGGCTCAATGCTATCACTAGAGCTCGGGGGGCCTAGGGCTACCGCTGGGCTCAATGCTTTCACTAGAGCTGGGGGCTGGGGCTACTGCTGGGCTCAATGCTATCACTAGAGCTGGGGGCTGGGGCTACTGCTGGACTCAATGCTATCACTAGAGCTGGGGGCTGGGGCTACTGCTGGGCTCAATGCTATCACTAGAGCTGGGGGCTGGGGCTACTGCTGGACTCAATGCTATCACTAGAGCTGGGGGCTGGGGCTACTGCTGGGCTCAATGTTATCACTAGAGCTGGAAGGGCTGGGGCTACTGCTGGGCTCAATGCTATCACTAGAGTCTGGGGGGGGGCTACTGCTGGTCTCAATGTTGTCACTAGAGCTGGGGGGCTGGGGCTACTGCTGGGCTCACTTATTTCACTAGTGCTGGGGGGCTGGGGCTACTGCTGGGCTCAATGCTATCACTAGAGCCTGGGGGGCTGGGGCTACTGCTTGGCTCAATGCTATCACTAGAGCTGGGGGGCTGGGGCTACTGCTGTGCTCAATGCTATCACTAGAGCTGGGGGTCTGGGGCTACTGCTGGGCTCAATGCTATCACTAGAGCCTGGGGGGCTGGGGCTACTGCTGTGCTCAATGATATCCCTAGAGCTGGAAGGGCTGGGGCTACTGCTGGGCTCAATGCATCACTAGATCCGGGGGGCTGGGGCTACTGCTGGACTCAATGCTATCACTAGAGCCTGGGGACTGGGGCTACTGCTGGGCTCAATGCTATCACTAGAGCTTGGGGGCTGGGGCTACTGCTGGGCTCAATGCTATCACTAGAGCTGGAAGGGCTGGAACTACTGCTGTGCTCAATGCTATCACTAGAGCTGTGGGGGCTGGGGCTACTGCTCAGCGCAATTATATCACTAGAGCTGGGGGGGCTGGGGCTACTGCTGTGCTCAATGCTATCACTAGAGCTGGAGGGCTGGGGCTACTGCTGGGCTCAATGCTATCACAAGAGCAGGGGGGGCTGGGGCTACTGTTGAGCTCAATGCTCTCACTAGAGCTGGGGGGGGGCTGGGGCTACTGCAGGGCTCAATGCTATCACTAGAGCTGGGGGGCTGGGGCTACTGCTGGGCTCAATGCTATCACTAGAGCCTGGGTGGCGGGCTGGAGCTACTGCTGTGCTCAATGTTATCACTAGAGCCTAGGGGGCTGGGGCTACTGCTGGGCTCAATGCTATCACTAGAGCTGGGGGGGGGTGCTGGGGCTGGTGGTACTGCTGGGCTCAATGCTATCACTAGAGCTGGGGGGGACTGGGGCTACTGCTGTGCTCAATGCTATCACTAGAGCTGGGGGGCTGGGGCTACTGCTGGACTCAATGCGATCACTAGAGCTGGGGGACTGGGGCTACTGCTGGGCTCAATGCTATCACTAGAGATGGGGGGGGCTGGGGCTGGTGGTACTGCTGGGCTCAATGCTATCACTAGAGCCTGGGGGGGCGGGGGCTACTGCTCAGCGCAATTATATCACTAGAGCTGGGGGGGCTGGGGCTACTGCTGTGCTCAATGTTATCACTAGAGCTGGGGGGGGCTGGGGCTACTGCTGGGCTCAATGCATCACTAGATCCGGGGGGGCTGGGGCTAGTGCTGGACTCAATGCTATCACTAGAGCCTGGGGGACTGGGGCTACTGCTGGGCTCAATGCTATCGCTAGAGCTTGGGGGCTGGGGCTACTGCTGGGCTCAATGCTATCACTAGAGCCTGGGGGGCTGGGGCTACTGATGTGCTCAATGCTATCACTAGAGCTGGGGGGGGGCTGGGGCTGGTGCTACTGCTGGGCTCAATGCTATCACTAGAGCTGGGGTGCTGGGGCTACTGCTGGGCTCAATGGTATCACTAGAGCTGGAAGGGCTGGGACTACTGCTGTGCTAAATGCTATCACTAGAGCTGGGGGGGCTGGGGCTACTGCTGGGCTCAATGCTATCACTAGAGCTGGAGGGCTGGGGCTACTGCTGGGCTCAATGCTATCACAAGAGCAGGGGGGGCTGGGGCTACTGTTGGGCTCAATGCTCTCACTAGAGCTGGGGGGGCTGGGGCTACTGCAGGGCTCAATGCTATCACTAGAGCTGGGGGGCTGGGGCTACTGCTGGGCTCAATGCTATCCCTAGAGCCTGGGTGGCGGGCTGGGGCTACTGCTGGACTCAATGCTATCACTAGAGCCTGGGGACTCGGGATACTGCTGGGCTCAATACTATCACTAGAGCTAGGGTGGCTGCGGCTACTGCTGGGCTCAATTCCATCACTAGAGTTGGGGGGCTGGAGCTACTGCTGGGTCAATGCTATCACTAGAGCTGGGGGGGCTGGGGCTGGGGCTACTGCTGTGCTAATGCTATCACTAGAGCTGGGGGGCTGGGGCTACTTCTGGGCTCAATCCTGTCACTAAAGCTGGAAGGGCTGTGGCTACTGCTGGGCTCAATGCTATCACTAGAGCTGGGGGGCTGGGGCTACTGCTGGGCTCAATGCTATCACTAGAGATGGAAGGGCTGGGGCTACTTCAGGGCTCAATGCTGTCACTAGAGCTGGGGGGCTGGGGCTACTGCTGGGCACAATTATATCACTAGAGCTGGGGGGCTGGGGCTATTGCTGGGCTCAATGCTATCACTAGAGCAGGGGGACTGGGGCTACCGCTGGGCTCAATGCTATCACTAGAGCTCGGGGGGCCTAAGGCTACCGCTGGGCTCAATGCTTTCACTAGAGCTGGAAAGGGTGGGGCTACTGCTGGACTCAATGCTATCACTAGAGCTGGGGGGCTGGGGCTACTGCTGGGTTCAATGCTATCACTAGAGCTGGGGGCTGGGGCTACTGCTGGGCTCAATGCTATCACTATAGCTGGGGGCTGGGGCTACTGCTGGGCTCAATGCTATCACTAGAGCTGGGGGGCTGGGGCTACTGCTGTGCTCAATGCTATCACTAGACCTGGGGGGCTGGGGCTACTGCTGGGCTCAATGTTATCACTAGAGCTGGAAGGGCTGGGGCTACTGCTGGGCTCAATGCTATCACTAGAGTCTGAGGGGGGGCTACTGCTGGTCTCAATGTTGTCACTAGAGCTGGGGGGCTGGGGCTACTGCTGGGCTCACTTATTTCACTAGTGCTGGGGGGCTGGGGCTACTGCTGGGCTCAATGCTATCACTAGAGCCTGGCGGGCTGGGGCTACTGCTGGGCTCAATGCTATCACTAGAGCTGGGGGGCTGGGGCTACTGCTGTGCTCAATGCTATCACTAGAGCTGGGGGTCTGGGGCTACTGCTGGGCTCAATGCTATCACTAGAGCTGGAAGGGCTGGGGCTACTGCTGGGCTCAATGCATCACTAGATCCGGGGGGCTGGGGCTACTGCTGGAAGCCTGGGGACTGGGGCTACTGCTGGGCTCAATGCTATCACTAGAGCTTGGGGGCTGGGGCTACTGCTGGGCTCAATGCTATCACTAGAGCTGGAAGGGCTGGAACTACTGCTGTGCTCAATGCTATCACTAGAGCTGGGGGGGGCTGGGGCTACTGCTGGGCTCAATGCTATCACTAGAGCTGGAGGGCTGGGGCTACTGCTGGGCTCAATGCTATCACAAGAGCAGAGGGGCTGGGGCTACTGTTGAGCTCAATGCTCTCACTAGAGCTGTGGGGGGCTGGGGCTACTGCAGGGCTCAATGCTATCACTAGAGCTGGGGGGCTGGGGCTACTGCTGGGCTCAATGCTATCACTAGAACCTGGGTGGCGGGCTGGAGCTACTGCTGTGCTCAATGTTATCACTAGAGCCTGGGGGGCTGGGGCTACTGCTGGGCTCAATGCTATCACTAGAGCTGGGGGGGGGCTGGGGCTGGTGGTACTGCTGGGCTCAATGCTATCACTAGAGCTGGGGGGGGACTGGGGCTACTGCTGTGCTCAATGCTATCACTAGAGCTGGGGGGCTGGGGCTACTGCTGGACTCAATGCGATCACTAGAGCTGGGGGACTGGGGCTACTGCTGGGCTCAATGCTATCACTAGAGATGGGGGGGGCTGGGGCTGGTGGTACTGCTGGGCTCAATGCTATCACTAGAGCCTGGGGGGGCGGGTGCTACTGCTCAGCGCAATTATATCACTAGAGCTGGGGGGGCTGGGGCTACTGCTGTGCTCAATGTTATCACTAGAGCTGGGGGGGGCTGGGGCTACTGCTGGGCTCAATGCATCACTAGATCCGGGGGGGCTGGGGCTACTGCTGGACTCAATGCTATCACTAGAGCCTGGGGGACTGGGGCTACTGCTGGGCTCAATGCTATCGCTAGAGCTTGGGGGCTGGGGCTACTGCTGGGCTCAATGCTATCACTAGAGCCTGGGGGGCTGGGGCTACTGATGTGCTCAATGCTATCACTAGAGCTGGGGGGGGGCTGGGGCTGGTGCTACTGCTGGGCTCAATGCTATCACTAGAGCTGGGGTGCTGGGGCTACTGCTGGGCTCAATGGTATCACTAGAGCTGGAAGGGCTGGGACTACTGCTGTGCTAAATGCTATCACTAGAGCTGGGGGGGCTGGGGCTACTGCTGGGCTCAATGCTATCACTAGAGCTGGAGGGCTGGGGCTACTGCTGGGCTCAATGCTATCACAAGAGCAGGGGGGGCTGGGGCTACTGTTGGGCTCAATGCTCTCACTAGAGCTGGGGGGGCTGGGGCTACTGCAGGGCTCAATGCTATCACTAGAGCTGGGGGGCTGGGGCTACTGCTGGGCTCAATGCTATCACTAGAGCCTGGGTGGCGGGCTGGGGCTACTGCTGGGCTCAATGTTATCACTAGAGCCTGGGGGGGCTGGGGCTACTGCTGGGCTCAATGCTATCACTAGAGCCTGGGGGGCTGGGGCTACTGCTCGGCTCAATGCTATCACTAGATCTGGGGGGGACTGGGGCTACTGCTGTGCTCAATGCTATCACTAGAGCTGGGGGGCTGGGGCTACTGCTGGACTCAATGCGATCACTAGAGCTGGGGGGCTGGGGCTACTGCTGGGCTCAATGCTATTACTAGAACCTGGGGGGCTGGGGCTACTGATGGGCTCAATGTTATCACTAGAGCCTGGGGGGGCTGGGGCTACTGCTGGGCTCAATGCTATCACTAGAGCCTGGGGGGGCGGGGGCTACTGCTCAGCTCAATTATATCACTAGAGTTGGGGGGGCTGGGGCTACTGCTGTGCTCAATGTTATCACTAGAGCTGGGGGGCTGGGGTTACTGCTGGGCTCAATGCTATCACTAGAGCTGGAAGGGCTGGGGCTACTGCTGGGCTCAATGCATCACTAGATCCGGGGTGGCTGGGGCTACTGCTGGGCTCAATGCTATCACTAGACCTGGGGGGCTGGGGTTACTGCTGGGCTCAATGCTATCACTAGAGTTGGGGGGGGGGCTGGGGCTACTGCTGGACTCAATGCTATCACTAGAGCCTGGGGGTCTGGGGCTACTGCTGGGCTCAATGATTTCCCTAGAGCTGGGGGGGCTGGGGCTACTGCTGGACTCAATGCTATCACTAGAGCTGGGGGGCTGGGGCTACCGCTGGGCTCAATGCTATCACTAGAGCCTGGGGGGCTGCGGCTACTGCTGGGCTCAATGCTATCACTAGAGTTGGAGGGGGGGGGGGCTGGGGCTACTGCTGGACTCAATGCTATCACTAGAGCCTGGGGGTCTGGGGCTACTGCTGGGCTCAATGATTTCCCTAGAGCTGGGGGGGCTGGGGCTACTGCTGGACTCAATGCTATCACTAGAGCTGGGGGGCTGGGGCTACCGCTGGGCTCAATGCTATCACTAGAGCCTGGGGGGCTGCGGCTACTGCTGGGCTCAATGCTATCACTAGAGCTGGGGGGGCTGGGGTTACTGCTGGGCTCAATGCTATCACTAGACCTGGGGGGCTGGGGTTACTGCTGGGCTCAATGCTATCACTAGAGTTGGGGGGGGCTGGGGCTACTGCTGGACTCAATGCTATCACTAGAGCCTGGGGGACTGGGGCTACTGCTGGGCTCAATTATTTCCCTAGAGCTGGGGGGGCTGGGGCTACTGCTGGACTCAATGCTATCACTAGAGCTGGGGGGCTGGGGCTACCGCTGGGCTCAATGCTATCACTAGAGCCTGGGGGGCTGCGGCTACTGCTGGGCTCAATGCTATCACTAGAGCTGGGGGGGCTGGGGCTACTGCTGGGCTCAATGCTATCACAAGAGCTGGGGGGCTGGGGCTACTCCTGAGCTCAATGCTATCCCTAGAGCTGGGGGAGTTGAGGCTACTGGTGGGCTCAATGTTATCACTAGAGCTGGGGGGCTGGGGTACTGCTGGGCTCAATGCTATCACTAGAGCTGGAAGGGCTGGGGCTACTGCTGGGCTCAATGCATCACTAGATCCGGGGTGGCTGGGGCTACTGCTGGGCTCAATGCTATCACTAGAGCTGGGGGGCTGGGGCTACTGCTGTGCTCAATGTTATCACTAAAGCTGGGGGGCTGGGGTTACTGCTGGGCTCAATGCTATCACTAGAGCTGGAAGGGCTGGGGCTGGGCTCAATGCATCACTAGATCCGGGGTGGCTGGGGCTACTGCTGGGCTCAATGCTATCACTAGACCTGGGGGGCTGGGGTTACTGCTGGGCTCAATGCTATCACTAGAGTTGGGGGGGCTGGGGCTACTGCTGGACTCAATGCTATCACTAGAGCCTGGTGGACTGGGGCTACTGCTGGGCTCAATGATTTCCTTAGAGCTGGGGGGGCTGGGGCTACTGCTGGACTCAATGCTATCACTAGAGCTGGGGGCTGGGGCTACCGCTGGGCTCAATGCTATCACTAGAGCCTAAGGGGCTGGGGCTACTGCTGGGCTCAATGCTATCACTAGAGCCTGGGGGGCTGCGGCTACTGCTGGGCTCAATGCTATCACTAGAGCTGGGGGGGCTGGGGCTACTGCTGGGCTCAATGCTATCACAAGAGCTGGGGGGGCTGGGACTACTCCTGAGCTCAATGCTATCCCTAGAGCTGGAGGAGCTGAGGCTACTGGTGGGCTCAATGTTATCACTAGAGCTGGGGGTGGCTGGGGCTACTGTTGGGCTCAATGCTATCACTAGAGCCTGGGGGGCTGGGGCTACTGTTGTGCTCAATGCTATCACTAGAGCTGGGGGGCGGGGGCTACTGCTGGGCTCAATGCTATCACTAGAGCTGGGGGGCTGAGGCTATTGCTGGGCTCAATGCTATCACTAGAGCTGGGGGGGCTGGGGCTACTGCCGGGCTCAATGCTATCACGCGTGCTGGGGGGCTGGGGCTACTGCTGGGCTCAATGCTATCACTAGAGCTGGGGGGGGGCTGGGGCTACTGCTGGGCTAAATGCTATCACTAGAGCTGGCAGGGCTGGGGCTACTGCTGGGCTCAATGCTATCACTAGAGCTGGGGGGCTGGGGCTACTGCTGGGCTCAAAGCTATCACTAGAGCTGGGGTGGCTGGGGCTACTGCTGGGCTAAATGCTATCACTAGAGCTGGCGGGGCTGGGGCTACTGCTGGGCTCAATGCTGTCACTAGAGCTGTGGGGGCTGGGGCTACTGCTGGGCTCAATGCTATCAGTAGAGCCTGGGGGGCGGGGGCTACTGCTGAGCTCAATTATATCAGTAGAGCCTGGGGGGCTTGGGCTACTGCTGTGCTCAATGCTATCACTAGAGCCTGGGGGGCTGGGGCTACTGCTGTGCTCAATGCTATCACTAGAGCTGGTGGGGGCTGGGGCTACTGCTGTGCTCAATGCTATCACTAGAGCTGGGGGGCTGGGGCTACTGCTGGGCTCAATGCTATCAGTAGAGCTGGAGGGGCTGGGGCTACTGCTGTGCTCAATGCTATCACTAGAGCCTGGGGGACGGGGGCTACTTCTGGTCTCAATGCTATCACTAGAACTGGGGTGCTGGGGATACTGCTGGGCTCACTTATATCACTAGAGCTGGTGGGGGCTGGGGCTACTGCTGGGCTCAATGCTATCACTAGAGATGGAAGGGCTGGGGCACTTCAGGGCTCAATGCTGTCACTAGAGCTGGGGGGGGCTGGGTCTACTGCTGGGCAGAATTATATCACTAGAGCTAGAGCTGGGGGGCTGGGGTTACTGCTGGGCTCAATGCTATCACTAGAGCTGGGGGGCTGGGGCTGCCGCTGGGCTCAATGCTATCACTAGAGCTCGGGGAGGCCTGGGGCTACCGCAGTGCTCAATGCTATCACTAGAGCTGGAAGGGCTGGGGCTACTGCTGAACTCAATGCTATCACTTTAGCTGGAGGGCTGGGGCTACTGCTGGGCTCAATGCTATCACTAGAGCTGGGGGGCTGGGGCTACTGCTGGGCTCAATGCTATCACTAGAGCTGGGGCACTGCTGGGCTCAATGCTATCACTTTAGCTGGAGAGCTGGGGCTACTGCTGGGCTCAATGCTATCACTAGAGCTGGAGGGGCTGGGGCTACTGCTGGGCACACTTATATCACTAGAACTGGGGGGCTGGGGATACTGCTGGACTCACTTATATCACTAGAGCTGGGTGGCTGGGGATACTGCTGGGCTCAATGCTATCACTAGAGATGGAAGGGCTGGGGCACTTCACGGCTCAATGCTGTCACTAGAGCTGGGGGGGGCAGGGGCTACTGCTGCACTCAATGCTATCACTAGAGCCTGGGGGGCTGGGGCTACTGCTGTGCTCAATGCTATCACTAGAGCTGGGGGGCTGGGGCTACTGAAGGGCTCAATGCTATCAGTAGAGCTGGAGGGGCTGGGGCTACTGCTGTGCTCAATGCTATCACTAGAGCTGGGGGGCTGGGGCTACTGCTGGGCTCAATGCTATCACCAGACCCGGGGGGGCTGGGGCTACTGCTGGGCTCAATGTTATCAGTAGAGCCGGGGGGGCTGGGGCTACTGCTGGGCTCAATGCTATCACTAGAGCCTGGGGGACTGGGGCTACTGCTGGGCTCAATGCTATCACTAGAGCTGGGGGCTGGGGCTACTGCAGGGCTCAATGCTATCAAAAGAGCTGGTGGGCTGGGGCTACTACTGGGCTCAATGCTATCACCAGACCCGGGGGGGCTGGGGCTACTGCTGGGCTCAATGTTATCAGTAGATCCGGGGGCTGGGGCTACTGCTGGGCTCAATGCTATCACTAGAGCTGGGGGACTGGGGCTACTGCTGGGCTCAATGCTATCACTAGAGCTGGGGGGGCTGGGGCTACTGCTGTGCTCAATGCTGTCCCTAGAGCTGGAAGGGCTGGGGCTACTGCTGGGCTCAATGCATCACTACATCCGGGGGGGCTGGGGCTACTGCTGGACTCAATGCTATCAAAAGAGCTGGTGGGCTGGGGCTACTGCTGGGCTCAATGCTATCACCAGACCCGGGGGGGCTGGGGCTACTGCTGGGCTCAATGGTATCAGTAGATCCGGGGGGCTGGGGCTACTGCTGGGCTCAATGCTATCACTAGAGCCTGGGGGACTGGGGCTACTGCTGGGCTCAATGCTATCACTAGAGCTGGGGGGCTGGGGCTACTGCTGGGCTCAATGCTATCACTAGAGCCTGGGGGGCTGGGGCTACTGCTGGGCTCAATGCATCACTAGATCCGGGGGTGCTGGGGCTACTGCTGGATTCAATGCTATCACTAGAGCCTGGGGGACTGGGGCTACTGCTGGGCTCAATGCTATCACTAGAGCTGGGAGGGCTGGGGCTACTGCTGGGCTCAATTCCATCATTAGAGTTGGGGGGCTGGAGCTACTGCTGGGTCAATGCTATCACTGGAGCTGGGGGGGCTGGAGCTGGGGCTACTGCTGTGCTAATGCTATCACTAGAGCTGGGGGGCTGGGGCTACTGCTTGGCTCAATCCTGTCACTAAAGCTGGAAGGGCTGGGGCTACTGCTGGGCTCAATGCTATCACTAGAGCTGGGGGGCTGGGGATACTGCTGGGCTCAATGCTATCACTATAGATGGAAGGGCTGGGGCTACTTCCGGGCTCAATGCTGTCACTAGACTTGGGGGGCTGTGTCTACTGCTGGGCACAATTATATCACTAGAGCTGGGGGGCTGGGGCTATTGCTGGGCTCAATGCTATCACTAGAGCAGGGGGACTGGGGCTACCGCTGGGCTCAATGCTATCACTAGAGCTCAGGGGGCCTAGGGCTACTGCTGGGCTCAATGCTATCACTAGAGCTGGGGGGCTGGGGCTACTGCTGGGCTCAATGCTATCACTAGACCTGGGGGGATGGGGCTACTGCTGGGCTCAATGCTATCACTAGAGCTGGGAGGGCTGGGGCTACTGCTGGGCTCAATGCTATCACTAGACCTGGGGGGATGGGGCTACTGCTGGGCCCAATGCTGTCACTAGAGCTGGGGGGCTGGGGCTACTGCTGGGCTCAATGCTATCAATAGAGCTGGGGGCTGGGGCTACTGCTGGGCTCAATGCTATCACTAGAGCTGGGGGGCTGGGGCTACTGCTGGGCTCAATGCTATCACTAGAGCTGGGGGCTGGGGCTACTGCTGGGCTCAATGCTATCACTAGAGCTGGAGGCTGGGGCTACTGCTGGGCTCAATGCTATCACTAGAGCTGGGGGGCTGGGGCTACTGCTGGGCTCAATGCTATCACTAGACCTGGGGGGATGGGGCTACTGCTGGGCTCAATGCTATCACTAGAGCTGGGGGGCTGGGGCTACTGCTGCGCTCAATGTTATCACTAGAGCTGGAAGGGCTGGGGCTACTGCTGGGTTCAATGCTATCACTAGAGTCTGGGGGGGCTACTGCTGGTCTCAATGTTGTCACTAGAGCTGGGGGGCTGGGGCTACTGCTGGGCTCAATGCTATCACTAGAGCTGGTGGGGGGCTGGGGCTACTGCTGGGCTCAATGCTATCACTAGAGCTGGGGGGCTGGGGCTACTGCTCGGCTCAATGCTATCACTAGAGCTGGGGGGGGGCTGGGCCTACTGCTGCTCTCAATGCTATCACTAGAGCTGGGGAGGGGACTGGGGCTAATGCTGGGCTCAATGCTATCACTAGAGCGTGGGGGGCTGGGGCTACTGCTGGGCTCAATGCTATCTCTAGAGCTGTGGGGGCTGGGGCTAATGCTGGGCTCAATGCTATCACTAGAGCTGGGGGGGCGGGGCTACTGCAGGGCTCAATGCTATCGCTAGAGCTGGGGGGCTGGGGCTATTGCAGGGCTCAATGCTATCACTAGACCTGGGGGGCTGGTGCTACTGCTGTGCTCAATGCTATCACTAGAGCTGGGGGGGCTGGGGCTACTGCTGTGCTCAATGCTATCACTAGAGCTGGGGGGCTGGGGCTACTGCTGGGCTCAATGCTATCACCAGACCCGGGGGGGCTGGGGCTACTGCTGGGCTCAATGTTATCAGTAGAGCCGGGGGGCTGGGGCTACTGCTGGGCTCAATGCTATCACTAGAGCTGGGGGGGCTGGGGCTACTGCTGTGCTCAATGCTATCACTAGAGCTGGGGGGGCTGGGGCTACTGCTGTGCTCAATGCTATCACTAGAGCTGGGGGGCTGGGGCTACTGCTGGGCTCAATGCTATCACCAGACCCGGGGGGGCTGGGGCTACTGCTGGGCTCAATGTTATCAGTAGAGCCGGGGGGCTGGGACTACTGCTGGGCTCAATGCTATTACTAGAGCTGGGGGCTGGGGCTACTGCAGGGCTCAATGCTATCAAAAGAGCTGGTGGGCTGGGGCTACTGCTGGGCTCAATGCTATCACCAGACCCGGGGGGGCTGGGGCTACTGCTGGGCTCAATGTTATCAGTAGATCCGGGGGGCTGGGGCTACTGCTGGGCTCAATGCTATCACTAGAGCTGGGGGACTAGGGCTACTGCTGGGCTCAATGCTATCACTAGAGCTGGGGGGGCTGGGGCTACTGCTGGTCTCAATGCTATCACTAGAGCTGGGGGGCTGGGGCTACTGCTGTGCTCAATGCTGTCCCTAGAGCTGGAAGGGCTGGGGCTACTGCTGGGCTCAATGCATCACTACATCCGGGGGGGCTGGGGCTACTGCTGGACTCAATGCTATCAAAAGAGCTGGGGGGGCTGGGGCTACTGCTGTGCTCAATGTTATCAGTAGATCCGGGGGGCTGGGGCTACTGCTGGGCTCAATGCTATCACTAGAGCCTGGGGGACTGGGGCTACTGCTGGGCTCAATGCTATCACTAGAGCTGGGGGCTGGGGCTACTGCAGGGCTCAATGCTATCAAAAGAGCTGGGGGCTGGGGCTACTGCTGGGCTCAATGCTATCACTAGAGCTGGGGGGCTGGGGCTACTGCTGGGCTCAATGCTATCACTGGAGCTGGGGGGGCTAGGGCTACTGCTGGGCTCAATGCTATCACTAGAGCTGGGGGGATGGGGCTAATGCCGGGCTCAATGCTATCACTAGAGCTCAGGGCTGGGGCTACTGCTGTGCTCAATGCTATCACTAGAGCTGGGGGGCTGGGGCTACTGCTGTGCTCAATGCTATCCCTAGAGCTGGAAGGGCTGGGGCTACTGCTGGGCTCAATGCTATCACTAGAGCCTGGGGGGCTGGAGCTACTGCTGGGTCAATGCTATCACTAGAGCTGGGGGGCTGGAGCTACTGCTGGGTCAATGCTATCACTAGAGCTGGGGGGGCTGGGGCAGGGGCTACTGCTGCGCTAATGCTATCACTAGAGCTGGGGGGCTGGGGCTACTGCTGGGCTCAATCCTGTCACTAAACCTGGAAGGGCTGGGGCTACTGCTGGGCTCAATGCTATCACTAGAGCTGGGGGGCTGGGGATACTGCTGGGCTCAATGCTATCACTAGAGATGGAAGGGCTGGGGCTACTTCAGGGCTCAATGCTGTCACTAGAGCTGGGGGGCTGGGGCTACTGCTGGGCTCAATGCTATCACTAGAGCTCGGGGGGCCTAGGGCTACCGCTGGGCTCAATGCTATCACTAGAGCTGGAAAGGGTGGGGCTACTGCTGGGCTCAATGCTATCACTAGAGCCTGGGTGGATGGGGCTACTGCTGGGCTCAATGCTATCACTAGAGCCTGGGGGGCTGGGGCTACTGCTGGGCTCAATGCTATCACTAGAGCTGGGTGGCGGGGGCTACTGCTGGGCTCAATGCTATCCCTAGAGCTGGGGGAGCTGAGGCTACTGGTGGGCTCAATGTTATCACTAGAGCTGGGGGTGGCTGGGGCTACTGTTGGGCTCAATGCTATCACTAGAGCTTGGGGGGCTGGGGCTACTGCTGTGCTCAATGCTATCACTAGAGCTGGGGGGCGGGGGCTACTGCTGGGCTCAATGCTATCACTAGAGCTGGGGGGCTGAGGCTATTGCTGGGCTCAATGCTATCACTAGAGCTGGGGGGGCTGGGGCTACTGCCGGGCTCAATGCTATCACGCGTGCTGGGGGGCTGGGGCTACTGCTGGGCTCAATGCTATCACTAGAGCTGGGGGGGCTGGGGCTACTGCTGGGCTAAATGCTATCACTAGAGCTGGCGGGGCTGGGGCTACTGCTGGGCTCAATGCTATCACTAGAGCTGGAGGGCTGGGGCTACTGCTGGGCTCAATGCTATCACTAGAGCTGGGGGGGCTGGGGCTACTGCTGGGCTAAATGCTATCACTAGAGCTGGCGGGGCTGGGGCTACTGCTGGGCTCAATGCTGTCACTAGAGCTGTGGGGGCTGGGGCTACTGCTGGGCTCAATGCTATCAGTAGAGCCTGGGGGGGCGGGGGCTACTGCTGAGCTCAATTATATCACTAGAGCTGGGGGGGGCTGGGGCTACTGCTGTGCTCAATGTTATCACTAGAGCTGGGGTGCTGGGGCTACTGCTGCGCTCAATGCTATCACTAGAGCCTGGGGGGCTGGGGCTACTGCTGTGCTCAATGCTATCACTAGAGCTGGTGGGGGCTGGGGCTACTGCTGTGCTCAATGCTATCACTAGAGCTGGGGGGCTGGGGCTACTGCTGGGCTCAATGCTATCAGTAGAGCTGGAGGGGCTGGGGCTACTGCTGTGCTCAATGCTATCACTAGAGCCTGGGGGACGGGGGCTACTTCTGGTCTCAATGCTATCTCACTAGAACTGGGGTGCTGGGGATACTGCTGGGCTCACTTATATCACTAGAGCTGGGTGGCTGGGGATACTGCTGGGCTCAATGCTATCACTAGAGCTGGGGGGCTGGGGCACTTCAGGGCTCAATGCTGTCACTAGAGCTGGGGGGGCTGGGTCTACTGCTGTGCAGAATTATATCACTATAGCTAGAGCTGGGGGGCTGGGGTTACTGCTGGGCTCAATGCTATCACTAGAGCTGGGGGGCTGGGGCTGCCGCTGGGCTCAATGCTATCACTAGAGCTCGGGGGGGGCTGGGGCTACCGCAGTGCTCAATGCTATCACTAGAGCTGGAAGGGCTGGGGCTACTGCTGGACTCAATGCTATCACTTTAGCTGGAGGGCTGGGGCTACTGCTGGGCTCAATGCTATCACTAGAGCTGGGGGGCTGGGGCTACTGCTGGGCTCAATGCTATCACTAGAGCTGGGGCACTGCTGGGCTCAATGCTATCACTTTAGCTGGAGAGCTGGGGCTACTGCTGGGCTCAATGCTATCACTAGAGCTGGAGGGGCTGGGGCTACTGCTGGGCACACTTATATCACTAGAACTGGGGGGCTGGGGATACTGCTGGACTCACTTATATCACTAGAGCTCGGTGGCTGGGGATACTGCTGGGCTCAATGCTATCACTAGAGATGGAAGGGCTGGGGCACTTCACGGCTCAATGCTGTCACTAGAGCTGGGGGGGGCTGGGGCTACTGCTGCACTCAATGCTATCACTAGAGCCTGGGGGGCTGGGGCTACTGCTGTGCTCAATGCTATCACTAGAGCTGGGGGGCTGGGGCTACTGATGGGCTCAATGCTATCAGTAGAGCTGGAGGGGCTTGGGCTACTGCTGTGCTCAATGCTATCACTAGAGCTGGGGGGCTGGGGCTACTGCTGGGCTCAATGCTATCACCAGACCCGGGGGGGCTGGGGCTACTGCTGGGCTCAATGTTATCAGTAGAGCCGGGGGGGCTGGGGCTACTGCTGGGCTCAATGCTATCACTAGAGCCTGGGGGACTGGGGCTACTGCTGGGCTCAATGCTATCACTAGAGCTGGGGGCTGGGGCTACTGCAGGGCTCAATGCTATCAAAAGAGCTGGTGGGCTGGGGCTACTACTGGGCTCAATGCTATCACCAGACCCGGGGGGGCTGGGGCTTCTGCTGGGCTCAATGTTATCAGTAGATCCGGGGGGCTGGGGCTACTGCTGGGCTCAATGCTATCACTAGAGCTGGGGGACTGGGGCTACTGCTGGGCTCAATGCTATCACTAGAGCTGGGGGGGCTGGGGCTACTGCTGGTCTCAATGCTATCACTAGAGCTGGGGGGCTGGGGCTACTGCTGTGCTCAATGCTGTCCCTAGTGCTGGAAGGGCTGGGGCTACTGCTGGGCTCAATGCATCACTACATCCGGGGGGGCTGGGGCTACTGCTGGACTCAATGCTATCAAAAGAGCTGGTGGGCTGGGGCTACTGCTGGGCTCAATGCTATCACCAGACCCGGGGGGGCTGGGGCTACTGCTGGGCTCAATGGTATCAGTAGATCCGGGGGGCTGGGGCTACTGCTGGGCTCAATGCTATCACTAGAGCCTGGGGGACTGGGGCTACTGCTGTGCTCAATGCTATCACTAGAGCTGGGGGGCTGGGGCTACTGCTGGGCTCAATGCCATCACTAGAGCCTGGGGGGCTGGGGCTACTGCTGGGCTTAATGCATCACTAGATCCGGGGGTGCTGGGGCTACTGCTGGATTCAATGCTATCACTAGAGCCTGGGGGACTGGGGCTACTGCTGGGCTCAATGCTATCACTAGAGCTGGGAGGGCTGGGGCTACTGCTGGGCTCAATTCCATCATTAGAGTTTGCGGGCTGGAGCTACTGCTGGGTCAATGCTATCACTGGAGCTGGGGGGGCTGGGGCTACTGCTGTGCTAATGCTATCACTAGAGCTGGGGGGCTGGGGCTACTGCTTGGCTCAATCCTGTCACTAAAGCTGGAAGGGCTGGGGCTACTGCTGGGCTCAATGCTATCACTAGAGCTGGGGGGCTGGGGATACTGCTGGGCTCAATGCTATCACTATAGATGGAAGGGCTGGGGCTACTTCCGGGCTCAATGCTGTCACTAGAGCTGGGGGGCTGGGGCTACTGCTGGGCTCAATGCTATCACTAGAGCTGGGGGCTGGGGCTACTGCTGGGCTCAATGCTATCACTAGAGCTGGAGGCTGGGGCTACTGCTGGGCTCAATGCTATCACTAGAGCTGGGGGGCTGGGGCTACTGCTGGGCTCAATGCTATCACTAGACCTGGGGGGATGGGGCTACTGCTGGGCTCAATGCTATCACTAGAGCCTGGGGGGCTGGGGCTACTGCTGGGCTCAATGCTATCACTAGAGCGTGGGGGGCTGGGGCTACTGCTGGGCTCAATGCTATCACTAGAGCTGGGGGGCTGGGGCTACTGCTGCGCTCAATGTTATCACTAGAGCTGGAAGGGCTGGGGCTACTGCTGGGTTCAATGCTATCACTAGAGTCTGGGGGGGCTACTGCTGGTCTCAATGTTGTCACTAGAGCTGGGGGGCTGGGGCTACTGCTGGGCTCAATGCTATCACTAGAGCTGGTGGGGGGCTGGGGCTACTGCTGGGCTCAATGCTATCACTAGAGCTGGGGGGCTGGGGCTACTGCTCGGCTCAATGCTATCACTAGAGCTGGGGGGGGGGGCTGGGCCTACTGCTGCTCTCAATGCTATCACTAGAGCTGGGGGGGGGACTGGGGCTAATGCTGGGCTCAATGCTATCACTAGAGCGTGGGGGGCTGGGGCTACTGCTGGGCTCAATGCTATCTCTAGAGCTGTGGGGGCTGGGGCTAATGCTGGGCTCAATGCTATCACTAGAGCTGGGGGGGCGGGGCTACTGCAGGGCTCAATGCTATCGCTAGAGCTGGGGGGCTGGGGCTATTGCAGGGCTCAATGCTATCACTAGACCTGGGGGGCTGGTGCTACTGCTGGGCTCAATGCTATCACTAGAGCTGGGGGGCTGGGGCTACTGCTGGGCTCAATGCTATCACTAGAGCTGGGGGGCGGGGCTGGGGCTACTGCTTGGCTCAATGCTATCACTAGAGCTGGGTGGGATGGGGCTAATGTAGGGCTCAATGCTATCACTAGAGCTGGGGGGGCTGGGGCTACTGCTGTGCTCAATGCTATCACTAGAGCTGGGGGGGCTGGGGCTACTGCTGTGCTCAATGCTATCACTAGAGCTGGGGGGCTGGGGCTACTGCTGGGCTCAATGCTATCACCAGACCCGGGGGGGGCTGGGGCTACTGCTGGGCTCAATGTTATCAGTAGAGCCGGGGGGCTGGGGCTACTGCTGGGCTCAATGCTATCACTAGAGCCTGGGGGACTGGGACTACTGCTGGGCTCAATGCTATTACTAGAGCTGGGGGCTGGGGCTACTGCAGGGCTCAATGCTATCAAAAGAGCTGGTGGGCTGGGGCTACTGCTGGGCTCAATGCTATCACCAGACCCGGGGGGGCTGGGGCTACTGCTGGGCTCAATGTTATCAGTAGATCCGGGGGGCTGGGGCTACTGCTGGGCTCAATGCTATCACTAGAGCTGGGGGACTAGGGCTACTGCTGGGCTCAATGCTATCACTAGAGCTGGGGGGGCTGGGGCTACTGCTGGTCTCAATGCTATCACTAGAGCTGGGGGGCTGGGGCTACTGCTGTGCTCAATGCTGTCCCTAGAGCTGGAAGGGCTGGGGCTACTGCTGGGCTCAATGCATCACTACATCCGGGGGGGCTGGGGCTACTGCTGGACTCAATGCTATCAAAAGAGCTGGGGGGGGCTGGGGCTACTGCTGGGCTGAATGTTATCAGTAGATCCGGGGGGCTGGGGCTACTGCTGGGCTCAATGCTATCACTAGAGCCTGGGGGACTGGGGCTACTGCTGGGCTCAATGCTATCACTAGAGCTGGGGGCTGGGGCTACTGCAGGGCTCAATGCTATCAAAAGAGCTGGGGGCTGGGGCTACTGCTGGGCTCAATGCTATCACTAGAGCTGGGGGGCTGGGGCTACTGCTGGGCTCAATGCTATCACTGGAGCTGGGGGGGCTAGGGCTACTGCTGGACTCAATGCTATCACTAGAGCTGGGGGGATGGGGCTAATGCCGGGCTCAATGCTATCACTAGCGCTCAGGGCTGGGGCTACTGCTGTGCTCAATGCTATCACTAGAGCTGGGGGGCTGGGGCTACTGCTGTGCTCAATGCTATCCCTAGAGATGGAAGGGCTGGGGCTACTGCTGGGCTCAATGCTATCACTAGAGCCTGGGGGGCTGGAGCTACTGCTGGGTCAATGCTATCACTAGAGCTGGGGGGCTGGAGCTACTGCTGGGCTCAATCCTGTCACTAAACCTGGAAGGGCTGGGGCTACTGCTGGGCTCAATGCTATCACTAGAGCTGGGGGGCTGGGGATACTGCTGGGCTCAATGCTATCACTAGAGCTGGGGGGGCTGGGGCAGGGGCTACTGCTGCGCTAATGCTATCACTAGAGCTGGGGGGCTGGGGCTACTGCTGGGCTCAATCCTGTCACTAAACCTGGAAGGGCTGGGGCTACTGCTGGGCTCAATGCTATCACTAGAGCTGGAAAGGGTGGGGCTACTGCTGGGCTCAATGCTATCACTAGAGCCTGGGTGGATGGGGCTACTGCTGGGCTCAATGCTATCACTAGAGCCTGGGGGGCTGGGGCTACTGCTGGGCTCAATGCTATCACTAGAGCTGGGGGGCGGGGGCTACTGCTGGGCTCAATGCTATCCCTAGAGCTGGGGGAGCTGAGGCTACTGGTGGGCTCAATGTTATCACTAGAGCTGGGGGTGGCTGGGGCTACTGTTGGGCTCAATGCTATCACTAGAGCCTGGGGGGCTGGGGCTACTGCTGTGCTCAATGCTATCACTAGAGCTGGGTGGCGGGGGCTACTGCTGGGCTCAATGCTATCACTAGAGCTGGGGGGCTGAGGCTATTGCTGGGCTCAATGCTATCACTAGAGCTGGGGGGGCTGGGGCTACTGCCGGGCTCAATGCTATCACGCGTGCTGGGGGGATGGGGCTACTGCTGGGCTCAATGCTATCACTAGAGCTGGGGGGCTGGGGCTACTGCTGGGCTAAATGCTATCACTAGAGCTGGCGGGGCTGGGGCTACTGCTGGGCTCAATGCTATCACTAGAGCTGGGGGGCTGGGGCTACTGCTGGGCTCAATGCTATCACTAGAGCTGGGGGGGCTGGGGCTACTGCTGGGCTAAATGCTATCACTAGAGCTGGCGGGGCTGGGTCTACTGCTGGGCTCAATGCTGTCACTAGAGCTGTGGGGGCTGGGGCTACTGCTGGGCTCAATGCTATCAGTAGAGCCTGGGGGGGCGGGGGCTACTGCTGAGCTCAATTATATCACTAGAGCTGGGGGGGCTGGGGCTACTGCTGAGCTCAATTATATCACTAGAGCTGGGGGGGGGCTGGGGCTACTGCTGCGCTCAATGCTATCACTAGAGCCTGGGGGGCTGGGGCTACTGCTGTGCTCAATGCTATCACTAGAGCTGGTGGGGGCTGGGGCTACTGCTGTGCTCAATGCTATCACTAGAGCTGGGGGCTGGGGCTACTGCTGGGCTCAATGCTATCAGTAGAGCTGGAGGGGCTGGGGCTACTGCTGTGCTCAATGCTATCACTAGAGCCTGGGGGACGGGGGCTACTTCTGGTCTCAATGCTATCACTAGAACTGGGGTGCTGGGGATACTGCTGGGCTCACTTATATCACTAGAGCTGGGTGGCTGGGGATACTGCTGGGCTCAATGCTATCACTAGAGATGGAAGGGCTAGGGCACTTCAGGGCTCAATGCTGTCACTAGAGCTGGGGGGGGCTGGGTCTACTGCTGGGCAGAATTATATCACTAGAGCTAGAGCTGGGGGGCTGGGGTTACTGCTGGGCTCAATGCTATCACTAGAGCTGGGGGGCTGGGGCTGCCGCTGGGCTCAATGCTATCACTAGAGCTCGGGGGGGCCTGGGGCTACCGCAGTGCTCAATGCTATCACTAGAGCTGGAAGGGCTGGGGCTACTGCTGGACTCAATGCTATCACTTTAGCTGGAGGGCTGGGGCTACTGCTGGGCTCAATGCTATCACTAGAGCTGGGGGGCTGGGGCTACTGCTGGGCTCAATGCTATCACTAGAGCTGGGGCACTGCTGGGCTCAATGCTATCACTTTAGCTGGAGAGCTGGGGCTACTGCTGGGCTCAATGCTATCACTAGAGCTGGAGGGGCTGGGGCTACTGCTGGGCACACTTATATCACTAGAACTGGGGGGCTGGGGATACTGCTGAACTCACTTATATCACTAGAGCTGGGTGGTTTGGGATACTGCTGGGCTCAATGCTATCACTAGAGATGGAAGGGCTGGGGCACTTCACGGCTCAATGCTGTCACTAGAGCTGGGGGGGCCTGGGGCTAGCGCTGTGCTCAATGCTATCACTAGAGCTGGAAGGGCTGGGGCTACTGCTGGGCTCAATGCTATCACTTTAGCTGGGGGGGCTGGGGCTACTGCTGCACTCAATGCTATCACTAGAGCCTGGGGGGCTGGGGCTACTGCTGTGCTCAATGCTATCACTAGAGCTGGGGGGCTGGGGCTACTGATGGGCTCAATGCTATCAGTAGAGCTGGAGGGGCTGGGGCTACTGCTGTGCTCAATGCTATCACTAGAGCCTGGGGGACGGGGGCTACTTCTGGTCTCAATGCTATCACTAGAACTGGGGGGCTGGGGATACTGCTGGGCTCACTTATATCACTAGAGCTGGGTGGCTGGGGATAGTGCTGGGCTCAATGCTATCACTAGAGATGGAAGGGCTGGGGCACTTCAGGGCTCAATGCTGTCACTAGAGCTGGGGGGGCCTGGGGCTACCGCTGTGCTCAATGCTATCACTAGAGCTGGAAGGGCTGGGGCTACTGCTGGGCTCAATGCTATCACTTTAGCTGGAGGGCTGGGGCTACTGCTGGGCTCAATGCTATCACTAGAGCTGGGGGGCTGGGGCTACTGCTGGGCTCAATGCTATCACTAGAGCTGGCGCACTGCTGGGCTCAATGCTATCACTAGAGCTGGGGGGCTGGGGCTACTGCTGGGCTCAATGCTATCACTAGAGCTGGGGGCTGCGGGTACTGCTGGGCTCAATGCTATCACTAGAGCTGGGGGATGGGGCTACTGCTGTGCTCAATGCTATCACTAGAGCTGGGGGGGGGCTGGGGCTGGGGCTACTGCTGTGCTCAATGCTATCACTAGAGCTGGGGGGCTGGGGCTACTGCTGGGCTCACTTATATCACTAGAACTGGGGGGCTGGGGATACTGCTGGACTCACTTATATCACTAGAGCTAGGTGGATGGGGATACTGCTGGGCTCAATGCTATCACTAGAGATGGAAGGGCTGGGGCACTTCACGGCTCAATGCTGTCACTAGAGCTTGGGCGGCCTGGGGCTACCGCTGTGCTCAATGCTATCACTAGAGCTGGAAGGGCTGGGGCTACTGCTGGGCTCAATGCTATCACTTTAGCTGGAGGGCTGGGGCTACTGCTGGGCTCAATGCTATCACTAGAGCTGGGGGGCTGGGGCTACTGCTGGGCTCAATGCTATCTCTAGAGCTGGCTCACTGCTGGGCTCAATGCTATCACTAGAGCTGGGGGGCTGGGGCTACTGCTGGTCTCAATGCTATCACTAGAGCTGGGGGCTGCGGCTACTGCTGGACTCAATGCTATCACTAGAGCTGGGGGATGGGGCTACTGCTGGGCTCACTTATATCACTAGAACTGGGGGGCTGGGTCTACTGCTGGGCACAATTATATCACTAGAGCTGGGGGGGCCTGGGGCTACCGCTGTGCTCAATGCTATCACTAGAGCTGGAAGGGCTGGGGCTACTGCTGGGCTCAATGCTATCACTTTAGCTGGAGGGCTGGAGCTACTGCTGGGCTCAATGCTATCACTAGAGCTGGTGGGCTGGGGCTACTGCTGGGCTCACTTATATCACTAGAGCTGGGGCTACTGCTGGTCTCAATGCTATCACTAGAGCTGGGGGCTGCAGCTACTGCTGGGCTCAATGCTATCACTAGAGCTGGGGGGCTGGGGCTACTGCTGGTCTCAATGTTATCACTAGAGCTGGGGGATGGGGCTACTGCTGGGCTCAATGCTATCACTAGAGCTGGGGGGGCTGGGGCTACTGCTGGGCTCAATGCTATCACTAGAGCTTGGGGGGCTGGGGCTACTGCTGGGCTCAATGCTATCACTAGAGCTGGGGGGGCTGGGGCTACTGCTGGGCTCAATGTTATCACTAGAGCTGGAAGGGCTGGGGCTACTGCTGGGCTCAATGCAATCTCTAGAGCCTGGGGGACGGGGGCTACTTCTGGTCTCAATGCTATCACTAGAACTGGGGGGATGGGGATACTGCTGGGCTCACTTATTTCACTAGAGCTGGGTGGCTGGGGATACTGCTGGGCTCAATGCTATCACTAGAGATGGAAGGGCTGGGGCACTTCAGGGCTCAATGCTGTCACTAGAGCTGGGGGGGCCTGGGGCTACCGCTGTGCTCAATGCTATCACTAGAGCTGGAAGGGCTGGGGCTACTGCTGGGCTCAATGCTATCACTAGAGCTGGGGGCTGCGGGTACTGCTGGGCTCAATGCTATCACAAGAGCTGGGGGATGGGGCTACTGCTGTGCTCAATGCTATCACTAGAGCTGGGGGGGGCTGGGGCTGGGGCTACTGCTGTGCTCAATGCTATCACTAGAGCTGGGGGCTGGGGCTACTGCTGGGCTCACTTATATCACTAGAACTGGGGGGCTGGGGATACTGCTGGACTCACTTATATCACTAGAGCTAGGTGGCTGGGGATACTGCTGGGCTCAATGCTATCACTAGAGATGGAAGGGCTGGGGCACTTCACGGCTCAATGCTGTCACTAGAGCTGGGGGGGCCTGGGGCTACCGCTGTGCTCAATGCTATCACTAGAGCTGGAAGGGCTGGGGCTACTGCTGGGCTCAATGCTATCACTTTAGCTGGAGGGCTGGGGCTACTGCTGGGCTCAATGCTATCAATAGAGCTGGGGGGCTGGGGCTACTGCTGGGCTCAATGCTATCTCTAGAGCTGGCTCACTGCTGGGCTCAATGCTATCAATAGAGCTGGGGGCTGGGGCTACTGCTGGTCTCAATGCTATCACTAGAGCTGGGGGATGCGGCTACTGCTGGACTCAATGCTATCACTAGAGCTGGGGGATGGGGCTACTGCTGGGCTCACTTATATCACTTGAACTGGGGGGCTGGGTCTACTGCTGGGCACAATTATATCACTAGAGCTGGGGGGGCCTGGGGCTACCGCTGTGCTCAATGCTATCACTAGAGCTGGAAGGGCTGGGGCTACTGCTGGGCTCAATGCTATCACTTTGCTGGAGGGCTGGAGCTACTGCTGGGCTCAATGCTATCACTAGAGCTGGGGGGCTGGGGCTACTGCTGGGCTCACTTATATCACTAGAGCTGGGGCTACTGCTGGTCTCAATGCTATCACTAGAGCTGGGGGCTGCAGCTACTGCTGGGCTCAATGCTATCACTAGAGCTGGGGGGCTGGGGCTACTGCTGGTCTCAATGTTATCACTAGAGCTGGGGGATGGGGCTACTGCTGGGCTCAATGCTATCACTAGAGCTGGGGGGGCTGGGGCTACTGCTGGGCTCAATGCTATCACTAGAGCTGGGGGGGCTGGGGCTACTGCTGGGCTCAATGTTATCACTAGAGCTGGAAGGGCTGGGGCTACTGCTGGGCTCAATGCAATCACTAGAGCCTGGTGGACGGGGGCTACTGCTGGGCTCAATGCTATCACTAGAGCTGGGGGGCTGGGGCTACTGCTGGGCTCAATGCTATCACTAGAGCTGGGGGGCTGGGGCTACTGCTGGGCTCACTTATATCACTAGAGCTGGGGCTACTGCTGGGCTCAATGCTATCACTAGAGCTGGGGGCTGGGGCTACTGCTGGGCTCAATGCTATCACTAGAGCTGGGGGGCTGGGGCTACTGCTGGGCTCAATGCTATCACTAGAGCTGGGGGGCTGGGGCTACTGCTGGGCTCAATGCATCACTAGATCCGGGGGGGGCTGGGGCTACTGCTAGACTCAATGCTATCACTAGATCCGGGGGGGGGGGCTGGGGCTACTGCTAGACTCAATGCTATCACTAGAGCCTGGGGGACTGTGGCTACTGCTGGGCTCAATGCTATCACTAGAGCCTGGGGGGCTGGGGCTACTGCTGGGCTCAATGCTGTCACTAGAGCTGGAAGGGCTGGGACCACTGCTGGGCTCAATGCTATCACTAGAGCTTTAAGGGCTGGGGCTACTGCTGGGCTCAATGCTATCACTAGAGCTGGGGAGGGCTGGGGCTACTGTTGGGCTCAATTCCATAATTAGAGTTGGGGGGCTGGGGCTACTGCTGGGCTCAATGCTATCACTAGAGCTGGGGGGGGGCTTGGGCTACTGCTGGGCTCACTGCTATCACTAGAGCTGGGGGGGCCAGGGCTACTGCTGGACTCAATGCTATCACTAGAGCTGGGGGGGCTGGGGCTACTGCTGTGCTCAATGCTATCGCTAGAGCTGGGGGGGCTGGGGCTACTGCTGTGCTCAATGCTATCACTAGAGCTGGGGGGCTGGGGCTACCGCTGGGCTCAATGCTATCACAAGAGCCTGGGGGGCTGCGGCTACTGCTGGGCTCAATGCTATCACTAGAGCCCGGGGGCTGCGGCTACTGCTGGGCTCAATGCTATCACTAGAGCCGGGGGGGCTGGGGCTACTGCTGGGCTCAATGCTATCACTGGAGCTGGGGGGGCTGGGGCTACTGCTGGGCTCAATGCTATCACTAGAGCTGGGGGGGCTGGGGCTACTGCTGGGCTCAATGCTATCACTAGAGCTGGGAGGGGGCTGGGGCTACTGCTGGGCTCAATGCTATCACTAGAGCTGGGGGGGCGGGGGCTACTGCTGGGCTCAATGCTATCACTAGAGCTGGGGGGCTGGGGCTACTGCTGGGCTCAATGCAAATACTAGAGCTGGGGGGGGCTGGGGCTACTGCTGGGCTAAATGCTATCACTAGAGCTGGCGGGGCTGGGGCTCCTGCTGGGCTCAATGCTATCACTAATGCTGGGGGGCTGGGGCTACTGCTGGGCTCAATGCTATCACTAGAGCTGGGGGGGCTGGGGCTACTGCTGGGCTAAATGCTATCACTAGAGCTGGGGGATGGGGCTACTGCTGGGCTCAATGCTATCACTAGAGTTGGGGGGGCTGGGGCTACTGCTGGGCTCAATGCTATCACTAGAGCCTGGGGGGCTGGGGCTACTGCTGTGCTCAATGCTATCACTAGAGCTGGAAGGGCTGGGGCTACTGCTGGGCTCAATGCTATCACTTTGCTGGAGGGCTGGAGCTACTGCTGGGCTCAATGCTATCACTAGAGCTGGGGGGCTGGGGCTACTGCTGGGCTCACTTATATCACTAGAGCTGGGGCTACTGCTGGTCTCAATGCTATCACTAGAGCTGGGGGCTGCAGCTACTGCTGGGCTCAATGCTATCACTAGAGCTGGGGGGCTGGGGCTACTGCTGGTCTCAATGTTATCACTAGAGCTGGGGGATGGGGCTACTGCTGGGCTCAATGCTATCACTAGAGCTGGGGGGGCTGGGGCTACTGCTGGGCTCAATGCTATCACTAGAGCTGGGGGGGTTGGGGCTACTGCTGGGCTCAATGTTATCACTAGAGCTGGAAGGGCTGGGGCTACTGCTGGGCTCAATGCAATCACTAGAGCCTGGTGGACGGGGGCTACTGCTGGGCTCAATGCTATCACTAGAGCTGGGGGGCTGGGGCTACTGCTGGGCTCAATGCTATCACTAGAGCTGGGGGGCTGGGGCTACTGCTGGGCTCACTTATATCACTAGAGCTGGGGCTACTGCTGGGCTCAATGCTATCACTAGAGCTGGGGGCTGGGGCTACTGCTGGGCTCAATGCTATCACTAGAGCTGGGGGGCTGGGGCTACTGCTGGCCTCAATGCTATCACTAGTTCCGGGGGGGGGGGCTGGGGCTACTGCTAGACTCAATGCTATCACTAGAGCCTGGGGGACTGTGGCTACTGCTGGGCTCAATGCTATCACTAGAGCCTGGGGGGCTACTGCTGGGCTCAATGCTGTCACTAGAGCTGGAAGGGCTGGGACCACTGCTGGGCTCAATGCTATCACTAGAGCTTTAAGGGCTGGGGCTACTGCTGGGCTCAATGCTATCACTAGAGCTGGGGAGGGCTGGGGCTACTGTTGGGCTCAATTCCATAATTAGAGTTGGGGGGCTGGGGCTACTGCTGGGCTCAATGCTATCACTAGAGCTGGGGGGGGCTTGGGCTACTGCTGGGCTCACTGCTATCACTAGAGCTGGGGGGGCCAGGGCTACTGCTGGACTCAATGCTATCACTAGATCTGGGGGTGCTGGGGCTACTGCTGGATTCAATGCTATCACTAGAGCCTGGGGGACTGGGGCTACTGTTGGGCTCAATGCTATCACTAGAGCTGGGAGGGCTGGGGCTACTGCTGGGCTCAATTCCATCATTAGAGTTGGGGGGCTGGAGCTACTGCTGGGTCAATGCTATCACTGGAGCTGGGGGGGCTGGGTCTGGGGCTACTGCTGTGCTAATGCTATCACTAGAGCTGGGGGAATGGGGCTACTCCTTGGCTCAATCCTGTCACTAAAGCTGGAAGGGCTGGGGCTACTGCTGGGCTCAATGCTATCACTAGAGCTGGGGGGCTGGGGATACTGCTGGGCTCAATGCTATCACTATAGATGGAAGGGCTGGGGCTACTTCCGGGCTCAATGCTGTCACTAGAGCTGGGGGGCTGGGGCTACTGCTGGGCACAATTATATCACTAGAGCTGGGGGGCTGGGGCTATTGCTGGGCTCAATGTTATCACTAGAGCAGGGGGACTGGGGCTACCGCTGGGCTCAATGCTATCACTAGAGCTCAGGGGGCATAGGGCTACTGCTGGGCTCAATGATATCACTAGAGCTGGGGGGCTGGGGCTACTGCTGGGCTCAATGCTATCACTAGACCTGGGGGGATGGGGCTACTGCTGGGCTCAATGCTATCACTAGAGCTGGTGGGGGGCTGGGGCTACTGCTGGGCTCAATGCTATCACTAGAGCTGGGGGGCTGGAGCTACTGCTGGGCTCAATGCTATCACTAGAGCTGGGGGCTGGGGCTACTGCTGGGCTCAATGCTATCACTAGAGCTGGGGGGCCGGGGCTACTGCTGGTCTCAATGCTATCACTAGACCTGGGGGGATGGGGCTACTGCTGGGCTCAATGCTATCACTAGAGCTGGGCGCTGGGGCTACTGCTGGGCTCAATGCTATCACTAGAGCTGGGGGGCTGGGGCTACTGCTGGTCTCAATGCTATCACTAGACCTGGGGGGATGGGGCTACTGCTGGGCTCAATGCTATCACTAGAGCTGGGGGGCTGGGGCTACTGCTGCGCTCAATGTTATCACTAGAGCTGGAAGGGCTGGGGCTACTGCTGGGTTCAATGCTATCACTAGAGTCTGGGGGGGGCTACTGCTGGTCTCAATGTTGTCACTAGAGCTGGGGGGCTGGGGCTACTGCTGGACTCAATGCTATCACTAGAGCTGGTGGGGGGCTGGGGCTACTGCTGGGCTCAATGCTATCACTAGAGCTGGGGGGCTGGGGCTACTGCTCGGCTCAATGCTATCACTAGAGCTGGGGGGGGCTGGGCCTACTGCTGGGCTCAATGCTATCACTAGAGCTGGGGGGGGGGCTGGGGCTACTGCTGGGCTCAATGCTATCACTAGAGCGTGGGGGGCTGGGGCTACTGCTGGGCTCAATGCTATCACTAGAGCTGTGGGGGCTGGGGCTAATGCTGGGCTCAATGCTATCACTAGAGCTGGGGGGGGCGGGGCTACTGCAGGGCTCAATGCTATCGCTAGAGCTGGGGGGCTGGGGCTATTGCAGGGCTCAATGCTATCACTAGACCTGGGGGGCTGGTGCTGCTGCTGGGCTCAATGCTATCACTAGAGCTGGGGGGCTGGGGCTACTGCTGGGCTCAATGCTATCACTAGAGCTGGGGGGCGGGGCTGGGGCTACTGCTGGGCTCAATGCTATCACTAGAGCTGGGTGGGATGGGGCTAATGCAGGGCTCAATGCTATCACTAGAGCTGGGGGGGCTGGGGCTACTGCTGTGCTCAATACTATCACTAGAGCTGGGGGGGCTGGGGCTACTGCTGTGCTCAATGCTATCACTAGAGCTGGGAGGCTGGGGCTACTGCTGGGCTCAATGCTATCACCAGACCCGGGGGGGGGCTGGGGCTACTGCTGGGCTCAATGTTAGTAGAGCCGGGGGGGGCTGGGGCTACTGCTAGGCTCAATGCTATCACTAGAGCCTGGGGGACTGGGGCTACTGCTGGGCTCAATGCTATCACTAGAGCTGGGGGCTGGGGCTACTGCAGGGCTCAATGCTATCAAAAGAGCTGGTGGGCTGGGGCTACTACTGGGCTCAATGCAATCACCAGACCCGGGGGGGCTGGGGCTACTGCTGGGCTCAATGTTATCAGTAGATCCGGGGGGCTGGGGCTACTGCTGGGCTCAATGCTATCACTAGAGCTGGGGGACTGGGGCTACTGCTGGGCTCAATGCTATCACTAGAGCTGGGGGGGCTGGGGCTACTGCTGGTCTCAATGCTATCATTAGAGCTGGGGGCTGGGGCTACTGCTGTGCTCAATGCTGTCCCTAGAGCTGGAAGGGCTGGGGCTACTGCTGGGCTCAATGCATCACTACATCCGGGGGGGCTGGGGCTACTGCTGGACTCAATGCTATCAAAAGAGCTGGTGGGCTGGGGCTACTGCTGGGCTCAATGCTATCACCAGACCCGCGGGGCTGGGGCTACTGCTGGGCTCAATGTTATCAGTAGATCCGGGGGGCTGGGGCTACTGCTCGGCTCATTGCTATCACTAGAGCCTGGGGGACTGGGGCTACTGCTGGGCTCAATGCTATCACTAGAGCTGGGGGGCTGGGGCTACTGCTGGGCTCAATGCTATCACTAGAGCCTGGGGGGCTGGGGCTACTGCTAGGCTCAATGCATCACTAGATCCGGGGGTGCTGGGGCTACTGCTGGATTCAATGCTATCACTAGAGCCTGGGGGACTGGGGCTACTGCTGGGCTCAATGCTATCACTAGAGCTGGGAGGGCTGGGGCTACTGCTGGGCTCAATTCCATCATTAGAGTTGGGGGGCTGGAGCTACTGCTGGGTCAATGCTATCACTGGAGCTGGGGGAGCTGGGGCTGGGGCTACTGCTGTGCTAATGCTATCACTAGAGCTGGGGGGCTGGGGCTACTGCTTGGCTCAATCCTGTCACTAAAGCTGGAAGGGCTGGGGCTACTGCTGGGCTCAATGCTATCACTAGAGCTGGGGGGCTGGGGATACTGCTGGGCTCAATGCTATCACCATAGATGGAAGGGCTGGGGCTACTTCCGGGCTCAATGCTGTCACTAGAGCTGGGGGGCTGGGGCTACTGCTGGGCACAATTATATCACTAGAGCTGGGGGGCTGGGGCTATTGCTGGGCTCAATGCTATCACTAGAGCAGGGGGACTGGGGCTACCGCTGGGCTCAATGCTATCACTAGAGCTCAGGGGGCCTAGGGCTACTGCTGGGCTCAATGCTATCACTAGAGCTGGGGGGCTGGGGCTACTGCTGGGCTCAATGCTATCACTAGACCTGGGGGGATGGGGCTACTGCTGGGCTCAATGCTATCACTAGAGCTGGGAGGGCTGGGGCTACTGCTGGGCTCAATGCTATCACTAGACCTGGGGGGATGGGGCTACTGCTGGGCCCAATGCTGTCACTAGAGCTGGGGGGCTGGGGCTACTGCTGGGCTCAATGCTATCACTAGAGCTGGGGGCTGGGGCTACTGCTGGGCTCAATGCTATCACTAGAGCTGGGGGGCTGGGGCTACTGCTGGGCTCAATGCTATCACTAGAGCTGGGGGCTGGGGCTACTGCTGGGCTCAATGCTATCACTAGAGCTGAGGGCTGGGGCTACTGCTGGGCTCAATGCTATCACTAGAGCTGGGGGGCTGGGGCTACTGCTGGGCTCAATGCTATCACTAGACCTGGTGGGATGGGGCTACTGCTGGGCTCAATGCTATCACTAGAGCTGAGGGGCTGGGGCTACTGCTGCGCTCAATGTTATCACTAGAGCTGGAAGGGCTGGGGCTACTGCTGGGTTCAATGCTATCACTAGAGTCTGGGGGGGCTACTGCTGGTCTCAATGTTGTCACTAGAGCTGGGGGGCTGGGGCTACTGCTGGGCTCAATGCTATCACTAGAGCTGGTGGGGGGCTGGGGCTACTGCTGGGCTCAATGCTATCACTAGAGCTGGGGGGCTGGGGCTACTGCTGGGCTCAATGCTATCACTAGAGCTGGGGGGGGGCTGGGCCTACTGCTGGGCTCAATGCTATCACTAGAGCTGGGGGGGGCTGGGGCTACTGCTGGGCTCAATGCTATCACTAGAGCGTGGGGTGCTGGGGCTACTGCTGGGCTCAATGCTATCACTAGAGCTGTGGGGGCTGGGGCTAATGCTGGGCTCAATGCTATCACTAGAGCTGGGGGGGCGGGGCTACTGCAGGGCTCAATGCTATTGCTAGAGCTGGGGGGCTGGGGCTATTGCAGGGCTCAATGCTATCACTAGACCTGGGGGGCTGGTGCTACTGCTGGGCTCAATGCTATCACTAGAGCTGGGGGGCTGGGGCTACTGCTGGGCTCAATGCTATCACTAGAGCTGGGGGGCGGGGCTGGGGCTACTGCTGGGCTCAATGCTATCACTAGAGCTGGGTGGGATGGGGCTAATGCAGGTCTCAATGCTATCACTAGAGCTGGGGGTGCTGGGGCTACTGCTGTGCTCAATGCTATCTCTAGAGCTGGGGGGGCTGGGGCTACTGCTGTGCTCAATGCTATCACTAGAGCTGGGGGGCTGGGGCTACTGCTGGGCTCAATGCTATCACCAGACCCGGGGGGGGGGGCTGGGGCTACTGCTGGGCTCAATGTTATCAGTAGAGCCGGGGGGGCTGGGGCTACTGCTGGGCTCAATGCTATCACTAGAGCCTGGGGGACTGGGGCTACTGCTGGGCTCAATGCTATCACTAGAGCTGGGGGCTGGGGCTACTGCAGGGCTCAATGCTATCAAAAGAGCTGGTGGGCTGGGGCTACTGCTGGGCTCAATGCTATCACCAGACCCGGGGGGGCTGGGGCTACTGCTGGGCTCAATGTTATCAGTAGATCTGGGGGGCTGGGGCTACTGCTGGGCTCAATGCTATCACTAGAGCTGGGGGACTGGGGCTACTGCTGGGCTCAATGCTATCACTAGAGCTGGGTGGGCTGGGGCTACTGCTGGTCTCAATGCTATCACTAGAGCTGGGGGGCTGGGGCTACTGCTGTGCTCAATGCTGTCCCTAGAGCTGGAAGGGCTGGGGCTACTGCTGGGCTCAATGCATCACTACATCCGGGGGGGCTGGGGCTACTGCTGGACTCAATGCTATCAAAAGAGCTGTTGGGGGCTGGGGCTACTGCTGGGCTCAATGTTATCAGTTGATCCGGGGGGCTGGGGCTACTGCTGGGCTCAATGCTATCACTACAGCCTGGGGGACTGGGGCTACTGCTGGGCTCAATGCTATCACTAGAGCTGGGGGCTGGGGCTACTGCAGGGCTCAATGCTATCAAAAGAGCTGGGGGCTGGGGCTACTGCTGGGCTCAATGCTATCACTAGAGCTGGGGGGCTGGGGCTACTGCTGGGCTCAATGCTATCACTGGAGCTGGGGGGGCTAGGGCTAGTAGTGTGCTCAATAATATCACTAGAGCTGGGGGGGTGGGGCTAATGCCGGGCTCAATGCTATCACTAGAGCTCAGGGCTGGGGCTACTGCTGTGCTCAATGCTATCACTAGAGCTGGGGGGCTGGGGCTACTGCTGGGCTCAATGCTATCACTAGAGCTGGGGGGGGGCTGGGACTACTGCTGTGCTCAATGCTATCACTAGAGCTGGGGGGCTGGGGCTACTGCTGGGCTCAATGCTATCACTAGAGCCTGGGGGGCTGGAGCTACTGCTGGGTCAATGCTATCACTAGAGCTGGGGGGCTGGAGCTACTGCTGGGTCAATGCTATCACTAGAGCTGGGGGGGCTGGGGCAGGGGCTACTGCTGCGCTAATGCTATCACTAGAGCTGGGGGGCTGGGGCTACTGCTGGGCTCAATCCTGTCACTAAACCTGGAAGGGCTGGGGCTTCTGCTGGGCTCAATGCTATCACTAGAGCTGGGGGGATGGGGATACTGCTGGGCTCAATTCTATCACTAGAGATGGAAGGGCTGGGGCTACTTCAGGGCTCAATGCTGTCACTAGAGCTGGGGGGCTGGGGCTACTGCTGGGCACAATTATATCACTAGAGCTGGGGGGCTGGGGCTACCGCTGGGCTCAATGCTATCACTAGAGCTCGGGGGGCCTAGGGCTACCGCTGGGCTCAATGCTATCACTAGAGCTGGAAAGGGTGGGGCTACTGCTGGGCTCAATGCTATCACTTTAGCAGGATGGCTGGGGCTACTGCTGGGCTCAATGCTATCACTAGAGCTGGGGGGCTGGGGCTACTGCTGGGCTCAATGCTATCACTAGACCTGGGGGGATGGGGCTACTGCTGGGCTCAATGCTATCACTAGAGCTGGGAGGGCTGGGGCTACTGCTGGGCTCAATGCTATCACTAGACCTGGGGGGATGGGGCTACTGCTGGGCCCAATGCTGTCACTAGAGCTGGGGGGCTGGGGCTACTGCTGTGCTCAATGCTATCCCTAGAGCTGGAAGGGCTGGGGCTACTGCTGGGCTCAATGCTATCACTAGAGCCTGGGGGGCTGGAGCTACTGCTGGGTCAATGCTATCACTAGAGCTGGGGGGCTGGAGCTACTGCTGGGTCAATGCTATCACTAGAGCTGGGGGGGCTGGGGCAGGGGCTACTGCTGCGCTAATGCTATCACTAGAGCTGGGGGGCTGGGGCTACTGCTGGGCTCAATCCTGTCACTAAACCTGGAAGGGCTGGGGCTTCTGCTGGGCTCAATGCTATCACTAGAGCTGGGGGGATGGGGATACTGCTGGGCTCAATTCTATCACTAGAGATGGAAGGGCTGGGGCTACTTCAGGGCTCAATGCTGTCACTAGAGCTGGGGGGCTGGGGCTACTGCTGGGCACAATTATATCACTAGAGCTGGGGGGCTGGGGCTACCGCTGGGCTCAATGCTATCACTAGAGCTCGGGGGGCCTAGGGCTACCGCTGGGCTCAATGCTATCACTAGAGCTGGAAAGGGTGGGGCTACTGCTGGGCTCAATGCTATCACTTTAGCAGGATGGCTGGGGCTACTGCTGGGCTCAATGCTATCACTAGAGCTGGGGGGCTGGGGCTACTGCTGGGCTCAATGCTATCACTAGACCTGGGGGGATGGGGCTACTGCTGGGCTCAATGCTATCACTAGAGCTGGGAGGGCTGGGGCTACTGCTGGGCTCAATGCTATCACTAGACCTGGGGGGATGGGGCTACTGCTGGGCCCAATGCTGTCACTAGAGCTGGGGGGCTGGGGCTACTGCTGGGCTCAATGCTATCACTAGAGCTGGGGGCTGGGGCTACTGCTGGGCTCAATGCTATCACTAGAGCTGGGGGGCTGGGGCTACTGCTGGGCTCAATGCTATCACTAGAGCTGGGGGCTGGGGCTACTGCTGGGCTCAATGCTATCACTAGAGCTGAGGGCTGGGGCTACTGCTGGGCTCAATGCTATCACTAGAGCTGGGGGGCTGGGGCTACTGCTGGGCTCAATGCTATCACTAGACCTGGGGGGATGGGGCTACTGCTGGGCTCAATGCTATCACTAGAGCTGAGGGGCTGGGGCTACTGCTGCGCTCAATGTTATCACTAGAGCTGGAAGGGCTGGGGCTACTGCTGGGTTCAATGCTATCACTAGAGTCTGCGGGGGCTACTGCTGGTCTCAATGTTGTCACTAGAGCTGGGGGGCTGGGGCTACTGCTGGGCTCAATGCTATCACTAGAGCTGGTGGGGGGCTGGGGCTACTGCTGGGCTCAATGCTCTCACTAGAGCTGGGGGGCTGGGGCTACTGCTCGGCTCAATGCTATCACTAGAGCTGGGGGGGGGCTGGGCCTACTGCTGGGCTCAATGCTATCACTAGAGCTGGGGGGGGGGGCTGGGGCTACTGCTGGGCTCAATGCTATCACTAGAGCGTGGGGTGCTGGGGCTACTGCTGGGCTCAATGCTATCACTAGAGCTGTGGGGGCTGGGGCTAATGCTGGGCTCAATGCTATCACTAGAGCTGGGGGGGCGGGGCTACTGCAGGGCTCAATGCTATTGCTAGAGCTGGGGGGCTGGGGCTATTGCAGGGCTCAATGCTATCACTAGACCTGGGGGGCTGGTGCTACTGCTGGGCTCAATGCTATCACTAGAGCTGGGGGGCTGGGGCTACTGCTGGGCTCCATGCTATCACTAGAGCTGGGGGGCGGGGCTGGGGCTACTGCTGGGCTCAATGCTATCACTAGAGCTGGGTGGGATGGGGCTAATGCAGGTCTCAATGCTATCACTAGAGCTGGGGGTGCTGGGGCTACTGCTGTGCTCAATGCTATCACTAGAGCTGGGGGGGCTGGGGCTACTGCTGTGCTCAATGCTATCACTAGAGCTGGGGGGCTGGGGCTACTGCTGGGCTCAATGCTATCACCAGACCCGGGGGGGGGGGGGGGGCTGGGGCTACTGCTGGGCTCAATGTTATCAGTAGAGCCGGGGGGGCTGGGGCTACTGCTGGGCTCAATGCTATCACTAGAGCCTGGGGGACTGGGGCTACTGCTGGGCTCAATGCTATCACTAGAGCTGGGGGCTGGGGCTACTGCAGGGCTCAATGCTATCAAAAGAGCTGGTGGGCTGGGGCTACTGCTGGGCTCAATGCTATCACCAGACCCGGGGGGGCTGGGGCTACTGCTGGGCTCAATGTTATCAGTAGATCCGGGGGGCTGGGGCTACTGCTGGGCTCAATGCTATCACTAGAGCTGGGGGACTGGGGCTACTGCTGGGCTCAATGCTATCACTAGAGCTGGGGGGGCTGGGGCTACTGCTGGTCTCAATGCTATCACCAGAGCTGGGGGGCTGGGGCTACTGCTGTGCTCAATGCTGTCCCTAGAGCTGGAAGGGCTGGGGCTACTGCTGGGCTCAATGCATCACTACATCCGGGGGGGCTGGGGCTACTGCTGGACTCAATGCTATCAAAAGAGCTGTTGGGGGCTGGGGCTACTGCTGGGCTCAATGTTATCAGTTGATCCGGGGGGCTGGGGCTACTGCTGGGCTCAATGCTATCACTACAGCCTGGGGGACTGGGGCTACTGCTGGGCTCAATGCTATCACTAGAGCTGGGGGCTGGGGCTACTGCAGGGCTCAATGCTATCAAAAGAGCTGGGGGCTGGGGCTACTGCTGGGCTCAATGCTATCACTAGAGCTGGGGGGCTGGGGCTACTGCTGGGCTCAATGCTATCACTGGAGCTGGGGGGGCTAGGGCTAGTAGTGTGCTCAATAATATCACTAGAGCTGGGGGGGTGGGGCTAATGCCGGGCTCAATGCTATCACTAGAGCTCAGGGCTGGGGCTACTGCTGTGCTCAATGCTATCACTAGAGCTGGGGGGGCTGGGGCTACTGCTGGGCTCAATGCTATCACTAGAGCTGGGGGGGGCTGGGACTACTGCTGTGCTCAATGCTATCACTAGAGCTGGGGGGCTGGGGCTACTGCTGTGCTCAATGCTATCCCTAGAGCTGGAAGGGCTGGGGCTACTGCTGGGCTCAATGCTATCACTAGAGCCTGGGGGGCTGGAGCTACTGCTGGGTCAATGCTATCACTAGAGCTGGGGGGCTGGAGCTACTGCTGGGTCAATGCTATCACTAGAGCTGGGGGGGCTGGGGCAGGGGCTACTGCTGCGCTAATGCTATCACTAGAGCTGGGGGGCTGGGGCTACTGCTGGGCTCAATCCTGTCACTAAACCTGGAAGGGCTGGGGCTTCTGCTGGGCTCAATGCTATCACTAGAGCTGGGGGGATGGGGATACTGCTGGGCTCAATTCTATCACTAGAGATGGAAGGGCTGGGGATACTTCAGGGCTCAATGCTGTCACTAGAGCTGGGGGGCTGGGGCTACTGCTGGGCACAATTATATCACTAGAGCTGGGGGGCTGGGGCTACCGCTGGGCTCAATGCTATCACTAGAGCTCGGGGGGCCTAGGGCTACCGCTGGGCTCAATGCTATCACTAGAGCTGGAAAGGGTGGGGCTACTGCTGGGCTCAATGCTATCACTTTAGCAGGATGGCTGGGGCTACTGCTGGGCTCAATGCTATCACTAGAGCTGGGGGGCTGGGGCTACTGCTGGGCTCAATGCTATCACTAGAGCTGGGGGCTGGGGCTACTGCTGGGCTCAATGCTATCACTAGAGCTGGGGGGCTGGGGCTACTGCTGGGCTCAATGCTATCACTAGAGCTGGGGGCTGGGGCTACTGCTGGGCTCAATGCTATCACTAGAGCTGAGAGGGGGCTGGGGCTACTGCTGGACTCAATGCTATCACTAGAGCTCGGGGGGCTGGGGCTACTGCTGGGCTCAATGCTATCACTAGAGTGGGGGGGCTGGGGCTACTGCTGGGCTCAATGCTATCACTAGAGCTGGGGGGGCTGGTGCTACTGCTGGGCTCAATGCTATCACTAGAGCTGGAGGGCTGGGGCTACTGCTGGGCTCAATGCTATCACAAGAGCTGGGGGGGGGTTGGGGCTACTGTTGGGCTCAATGCTATCACTAGAGCTGGGGGGGCTGGGGCTACTGCAGGGCTCAATGCTATCACTAGAGCTGGGGGGCTGGGGCTACTGCTGGGCTCAATGCTATCACTAGAGCCTGGGTGGTGGGCTGGGGCTACTGCTGGGCTCAATGTTATCACTAGAGCCTGGGGGGCTGGGGCTACTGCTGGGCTCAATGCAATCACTAGAGCCTGGGGGGCTGGGGCTATTGCTGGACTCAATGCGATCACTAGAGCTGGGGGGCTGGGGCTACTGCTGGGCTCAATGCTATTACTAGAGCTGGGGGGTTGGGGCTACTGCTGGGCTCAATGCTATTACTAGAACCTGGGGGGGGTGGGGCTACTGCTGGGCTCAATGCTATCACTAGAGCCTGGGGGGCGGGGGCTACTGCTCAGCTCAATTATATCACTAGAGCTGGGGGGGCTGGTGCTACTGCTGTGCTCAATGTTATCACTAGAGCTGGGGGGCTGGGGTTACTGCTGGGCTCAATGATATCACTAGAGCTGGAAGGGCTGGGGCTACTGCTGGGCTCAATGCTATCACTAGAGCTGGGGTGCTGGGGCTACTGCTGTGCTCAATGCTATCACTAGAGCTGTGGGGGGCTGGGGATACTGCTGGGGTCAATGCTATAACTAGAGCTGGAAGGGCTGGGACTACTGCTGTGCTCAATGCTATCACTAGAGCTGGGGGGGCTGCGGATACTGCTGGGGTCAATGCTGTCACTAGAGCCTGGGGGGCTGGGGCTACTGCTGAGCTCAATGCTATCACTAGAGCCGGGGGGGGGGTCTGGGGCTGGTGCTACTGTTGGGCTCAATGCTATCACTAGAGCTGGGGTGCTGGGGCTACTGCTGGGCTCCATGCTATCACTAGAGCTGGAAGGGCTGGGACTACTGCTGTGCTCAATGCTATCACTAGAGCTGGGGGGGCTGGGGATACTGCTGGGGTCAATGCTGTCACTAGAGCTGGGGGGGCTGGGGCTACTATTGGGCTCAATGCTATCACTAGAGCTGGGCGGGATGGGGCTACTGCAGGGCTCAATGCTATCACTAGAGCTGGGGGGCTGGGGCTACTGCTGGGCTCAATGCTATCACTAGAGCCTGGGTGGCGGGCTGGGGCTACTGCTGGGCTCAATGTTATCACTAGAGCCTGGGGGCTGGGGCTACTGCTGGGCTCAATTCTATCACTAGAGCCTGGGGGGCTGGGGCTACTAATCGGCTCAAAGCTATCACTAGAGCTGGGGGGGCTGGGGCTGGTGGTACTGCTGGGCTCAATGCTATCACTAGAGCTGGGGGGGCTGGGGCTACTGCTGGGCTCAATGCTATTACTAGAACCTGGGCGGCTGGGGCTACTGCTGGGCTCAATGCTATCACTAGAGCTGCGGGGGGCTGGGGCTGGTGCTACTGCTGGGCTCAATGCTATCACTAGAGCTGGGGGCTGGGGCTACTGCTGGGCTCAATGCTATCACTAGAGCTGGGGGGCTGGGGCTACTGCTGGGTTCAATGCTATCACTAGAGCCTGGGGGGCCGGGGCTACTGCTGGGCTCAATGCTATCACTAGAGCTGGGGGGGGGCTGGGGCTGGCGCTATTGCTGGGCTCAATGCTATCACCAGAGCTGGGGGCTGGGGCTACTGCTGGGCTCAATGCTATCACTAGAGCTGGGGTGCTGGGGCTACTGCTGGGCTCAATGCTATCACTAGAGCTGGAAGGGCTGGGACTACTGCTGTGCTCAATGCTATCACTAGAGCTGGGGTGGCTGGGGATACTGCTGGGGTCAATGCTATAACTAGAGCTGGAAGGGCTGGGACTACTGCTGTGCTCAATGCTATCACTAGAGCTGGGGGGGCTGCGGATACTGCTGGGGTCAATGCTGTCACTAGAGCCTGGGGGGCTGGGGCTACTGCTGGGCTCAATGCTATCACTAGAGCCGGGGGGGGGGTCTGGGTCTCGTGCTACTGTTGGGCTCAATGCTATCACTAGAGCTGGGGTGCTGGGGCTACTGCTGGGCTCCATGCTATCACTAGAGCTGGAAGGGCTGGGACTACTGCTGTGCTCAATGCTATCACTAGAGCTGGGGGGGCTGGGGATACTGCTGGGGTCAATGCTGTCACTAGAGCTGGGGGGGCTCGGGCTACTGTTGGGCTCAATGCTATCACTAGAGCTGGGGGGGCTGGGGCTACTGCAGGGCTCAATGCTATCACTAGAGCTGGGGGGCTGGGGCTACTGCTGGGCTCAATGCTATCACTAGAGCCTGGGTGGCGGGCTGGGGCTACTGCTGGGCTCAATGTTATCACTAGAGCCTGGGGGCTGGGGCTACTGCTGGGCTCAATTCTATCACTAGAGCCTGGGGGGCTGGGGCTACTAATCGGCTCAATGCTATCACTAGAGCTGGGGGGGCTGGGGCTGGTGGTACTGCTGGGCTCAATGCTATCACTAGAGCTGGGGGGGCTGGGGCTACTGCTGTGCTCAATGCTATCACTAGAGCTGGGGGGCTGGGGCTACTGCTGGACTCAATGCGATCACTAGAGCTGGGGGGCTGGGGCTACTGCTGGGCTCAATGCTATTACTAGAACCTGGGCGGCTGGGGCTACTGCTGGGCTCAATGCTATCACTAGAGCTGCGGGGGGCTGGGGCTGGTGCTACTGCTGGGCTCAATGCTATCACTAGAGCTGGGGGCTGGGGCTACTGCTGGGCTCAATGCTATCACTAGAGCTGGGGGGCTGGGGCTACTGCTGGGTTCAATGCTATCACTAGAGCCTGGGGGGCCGGGGCTACTGCTGGGCTCAATGCTATCACTAGAGCTGGGGGGGGCTGGGGCTGGCGCTATTGCTGGGCTCAATGCTATCACCAGAGCTGGGGGCTGGGGCTACTGCATTGCTCAATGCTATCACTAGAGCTGGGGGGCTGGGGCTACTGCTGGCCTCAATGCTATCACTAGAGCTGGGGGGCTGGGGCTACTGCTGGGCTCAATGCTATCACTAGAGCTGTGGGGGTGCTGGGGCTACTGCTGTGCTCAATGCTATCACTAGAGCTGGAGGGCTGGGGCTACTGCAGGGCTCAATGCTATCACTAGAGCTGGGGGGCTGGGGCTACTGCTGGGCTCAATGCTATCACTAGTGCTGGGGGGGGCTGGGGCTGGTGCTACTGCTGGGCTCAATGCTATCACTAGAGCTGGTGGGGGGCTGGGGCTACTGCTGGGCTCAATGCTATCACTAAAGCTGGGGGGGCTGGGGCTACTGCTGGGCTCAATGCTATCACTAGAGCTGGGGGGGGCTGGAGCTGGTGTTATTGCTGGGCTCAATGCTATCACTAGAGCTGGTGGGGGCTGGGGCTACTGCTGGGCTCAATGCTATCACTAGAACCTGGGGGGCTGGGGCTACTGCTGGGCTCAATGCTATCACTAGAGCTGTGGGGGCTGGGGCTAATGCTGGGCTCAATGCTATCATTAGAGCTGGGGGGGGGCGGGGCTACTGCAGGGCTCAATGCTATCGTTAGAGCTTTGGGGCTGGGGCTACTGCTGGGCTCAATGCTATCACTAGATCTGGGGGCTGGGGCTACTGCTGGACTCAATGCTATCACTAGAGCCTGGGGGCTGGGGCTACTGCTGGGCTCAATGCTATCACTAGAGCCTGGGGGGCTGGGGCTACTGCTGGGCTCAATGCTATCACTAGAGCTGGGGGGGTTGGTTGGGGCTGGTGCTACTGCTGGGCTCAATGCTATCACTAGAGCTGGGGTGCTGGGGCTACTGCTGGGCTCAATGCTATCACTAGAGCTGGAAGGGCTGGGACTACTGCTGTGCTCAATGCTATCACTAGAGCTGGGGGGGCTGGGCCTACTGCTGGGCTCAATGCTGTCACTAGAGCTGGAGGTCTGGGGCTACTGCTGGGCTCAATGCTATCACAAGAGCTGGGGGGGCTGGGGCTACTGTAGGGCTCAATGCTATCACTAGAGCTGGGGGGCTGGGGCTACTGCTGGGCTCAATGCTATCACTAGAGCCTGGGGGACTGGGGCTACCGCTGTGATCAATGATTTCCCTAGAGCTGGAAGGGCTGGGGCTACTGCTGGGCTCAATGCATCACTAGATCCGGGGGGCTGGGACTACTGCTGGACTCAATGCTATCACTAGAGCCTGAGGGACTGGGGCTACTGCTGGGCTCAATGCTATCAATAGAGCTTGGGGGCTGGGGCTACTGCTGGGCTCAATGCTATCTTTAGCCCCTGGGGGGCTGGGGCTACTGCTGGGCTCAATGCTATCACTAGAGCTGGCGGGGGGGCTAGGGCTGGTGCTACTGCTGGGCTCAATGCTTTCACTAGAGCTGGGTTGCTGGGGCTACTGCTGGGCTCAATGCTATCACTAGAGCTGGAAGGGCTGGGACTACTGCTGTGCTCAATGCTATCACTAGAGCTGGGGGGGGGGCTATCACTAGAGCTGGAGGGCTGGGGCTACTGCTGGGCTCAATGCTATCACTAGAGCTGGGGGGGCTGGGGCTACTGCTGTGCTCAATGTTATCACTAGAGCTGGGGGGCTGGGGCTACTGCTGGGCTCAATGCTATCACTAGAGCTGGAGGGCTGGGGCTACTGCTGGGCTCAATGCTATCACTAGAGCTGGAGGGCTGGGGCTACTGCTGGGCTCAATGCTATCACTAGAGCCTGGGTGGCGGGCTGGGGCTACTGCTGGGCTCAATGTTATCACTAGAGCCTGGGGGCTGGGGCTACTGCTGGGCTCAATTCTATCACTAGAGCCTGGGGGGCTGGGGCTACTAATCGGCTCAATGCTATCACTAGAGCTGGGGGGGGCTGGGGCTGGTGGTACTGCTGGGCTCAATGCTATCACTAGAGCTGGGGGGGCTGGGGCTACTGCTGTGCTCAATGCTATCACTAGAGCTGGGGGGCTGGGGCTACTGCTGGACTCAATGCGATCACTAGAGCTGGGGGGCTGGGGCTACTGCTGGGCTCAATGCTATTACTAGAACCTGGGCGGCTGGGGCTACTGCTGGGCTCAATGCTATCACTAGAGCTGCGGGGGGCTGGGGCTGGTGCTACTGCTGGGCTCAATGCTATCACTAGAGCTGGGGGCTGGGGCTACTGCTGGGCTCAATGCTATCACTAGAGCTGGGGGGCTGGGGCTACTGCTGGGTTCAATGCTATCACTAGAGCCTGGGGGGCCGGGGCTACTGCTGGGCTCAATGCTATCACTAGAGCTGGGGGGGGCTGGGGCTGGCGCTATTGCTGGGCTCAATGCTATCACCAGAGCTGGGGGCTGGGGCTACTGCATTGCTCAATGCTATCACTAGAGCTGGGGGGCTGGGGCTACTGCTGGCCTCAATGCTATCACTAGAGCTGGGGGGCTGGGGCTACTGCTGGGCTCAATGCTATCACTAGAGCTGTGGGGGTGCTGGGGCTACTGCTGTGCTCAATGCTATCACTAGAGCTGGAGGGCTGGGGCTACTGCAGGGCTCAATGCTATCACTAGAGCTGGGGGGCTGGGGCTACTGCTGGGCTCAATGCTATCACTAGTGCTGGGGGGGGCTGGGGCTGGTGCTACTGCTGGGCTCAATGCTATCACTAGAGCTGGTGGGGGGCTGGGGCTACTGCTGGGCTCAATGCTATCACTAAAGCTGGGGGGGCTGGGGCTACTGCTGGGCTCAATGCTATCACTAGAGCTGGGGGGGGCTGGAGCTGGTGTTATTGCTGGGCTCAATGCTATCACTAGAGCTGGTGGGGGCTGGGGCTACTGCTGGGCTCAATGCTATCACTAGAACCTGGGGGGCTGGGGCTACTGCTGGGCTCAATGCTATCACTAGAGCTGTGGGGGCTGGGGCTAATGCTGGGCTCAATGCTATCATTAGAGCTGGGGGGGGGCGGGGCTACTGCAGGGCTCAATGCTATCGTTAGAGCTTTGGGGCTGGGGCTACTGCTGGGCTCAATGCTATCACTAGATCTGGGGGGCTGGGGCTACTGCTGGACTCAATGCTATCACTAGAGCCTGGGGGCTGGGGCTACTGCTGGGCTCAATGCTATCACTAGAGCCTGGGGGGCTGGGGCTACTGCTGGGCTCAATGCTATCACTAGAGCTGGGGGGGTTGGTTGGGGCTGGTGCTACTGCTGGGCTCAATGCTATCACTAGAGCTGGGGTGCTGGGGCTACTGCTGGGCTCAATGCTATCACTAGAGCTGGAAGGGCTGGGACTACTGCTGTGCTCAATGCTATCACTAGAGCTGGGGGGGCTGGGCCTACTGCTGGGCTCAATGCTGTCACTAGAGCTGGAGGTCTGGGGCTACTGCTGGGCTCAATGCTATCACAAGAGCTGGGGGGGCTGGGGCTACTGTAGGGCTCAATGCTATCACTAGAGCTGGGGGGCTGGGGCTACTGCTGGGCTCAATGCTATCACTAGAGCCTGGGGGACTGGGGCTACCGCTGTGATCAATGATTTCCCTAGAGCTGGAAGGGCTGGGGCTACTGCTGGGCTCAATGCATCACTAGATCCGGGGGGCTGGGACTACTGCTGGACTCAATGCTATCACTAGAGCCTGAGGGACTGGGGCTACTGCTGGGCTCAATGCTATCAATAGAGCTTGGGGGCTGGGGCTACTGCTGGGCTCAATGCTATCTTTAGCCCCTGGGGGGCTGGGGCTACTGCTGGGCTCAATGCTATCACTAGAGCTGGCGGGGGGGCTAGGGCTGGTGCTACTGCTGGGCTCAATGCTTTCACTAGAGCTGGGTTGCTGGGGCTACTGCTGGGCTCAATGCTATCACTAGAGCTGGAAGGGCTGGGACTACTGCTGTGCTCAATGCTATCACTAGAGCTGGGGGGGGCTATCACTAGAGCTGGAGGGCTGGGGCTACTGCTGGGCTCAATGCTATCACTAGAGCTGGGGGGGCTAGGGCTACTGCTGTGCTCAATGTTATCACTAGAGCTGGGGGGCTGGGGCTACTGCTGGGATCAATGCTATCACTAGAGCTGGAGGGCTGGGGCTACTGCTGGGCTCAATGCTATCACTAGAGCTGGGGGGGCTGGGGCTACTGCTTGGCTCAATGTTATCACTAGAGCTGGGGGGCTGGGGTTACTGCTGGGCTCAATGCTATCACTACAGCTGGAAGGGCTGGGGCTAATGCTGGGCTCAATGCTATCACTAGAGCTGGGGGGGCTGGGGCTACTGCTGGGCTCAATGCTATCACTAGAGCCTGGGGGGCTGGGGCTACTGCTGGGCTCAATTCTATCACTAGAGCTGGGGGCTTCGGCTACTGCTGGGCTCAATGCTCTCACTAGAGCTGGGGGGGGCTGGGTCTACTGCTGGGCTCAATGCTATCACTAGAGCTGGGGGGCTGGGGCTACTGCTGGGCTCAATGCATCACTAGAGCTGGGGGGATGGTGCTACTGCTGGGCTCAATGCTATCACTAGAGCTGGGGGGCTGGGGCTACTGCTGGGCTCAATGCTATCACTAGAGCTGGGGGGATGGTGCTACTGCTGGGCTCAATGCTATCACTAGAGCTGGGGGGCGGGGCTACTGCAGGGCTCAATGCTATCGTTAGAGCTGGGGGGCTGGGGCTACAGCTGGGCTCAATGCTATCACTAGACCTGGGGGGCTGGGGCTACTGCTGGGCTCAATGCTATCACTAGAGCTGGGGGGCTGGGGCTACTGCTGTGCTCAATGATTTCCCTAGAGCTGGAAGGGCTGGGGCTACTGCTGGGCTCAATGCATCACTAGATCCGGGGGGGCTGGGGCTACTGCTGGACTCAATGCTATCACTAGAACCTGGGGGACTGGGGCTACTGCTGGGCTCAATGCTATCACTAGAGCCTGGGGGACTGGGGCTACTGCTGGGCTCAATGCTATCACTAGAGCTTGGGGGCTGGGGCTACTGCTGGGCTCAATGCTATCACTAGAGCCTGGGGGCTGGGGCTACTGCTGGGCTCAATGCTATCACTAGAGCTGGGGGGGTTGGCTGGGGCTGGTGCTACTGCTGGGCTCAATGCTATCACTAGAGCTGGGGTGCTGGGGCTACTGCTGGGCTCAATGCTATCACTAGAGCTGGAAGGGCTGGGACTACTGCTGTGCTCAATGCTATCACTACAGCTGGGGGGGCTGGGCCTACTGCTGGGCTCAATGCTGTCACTAGAGCTGGAGGTCTGGGGCTACTGCTGGGCTCAATGCTATCACAAGAGCTGGGGGGGGCTGGGGCTACTGTAGGGCTCAATGCTATCACTAGAGCTGGGGGGCTGGGGCTACTGCTGGGCTCAATGCTATCACTAGAGCCTGGGGGACTGGGGCTACCGCTGTGCTCAATGATTTCCTAGAGCTGGAAGGGCTGGGGCTACTGCTGGGCTCAATGCATCACTAGATCCGGGGGCTGGGACTACTGCTGGACTCAATGCTATCACTAGAGCCTGAGGGACTGGGGCTACTGCTGGGCTCAATGCTATCAATAGAGCTTGGGGGCTGGGGCTACCTGCTGGGCTCAATGCTATCATTAGCCCCTGGGGGCTGGGCTACTGCTGGGCTCAATGCTATCACTAGAGCTGGCGGGGGGCTAGGGCTGTGCTACTGCTGGGCTCAATGCTTTCACTAGAGCTGGGTGCTGGGGCTACTGCTGGGCTCAATGCTATCACTAGAGCTGGAAGGGCTGGGACTACTGCTGTGCTCAATGCTATCACTAGAACTGGCCGGGGCTATCACTAGAGCTGGAGGGCTGGGGCTACTGCTGGGCTCAATGCTATCACTAGAGCTGGGGGGGCTGAGGCTACTGCTGTGCTCAATGTTATCACTAGAGCTGGGGGCTGGGGCTACTGCTGGGCTCAATGCTATCACTAGAGCTGGAGGGCTGGGGCTACTGCTGGGCTCAATGCTATCACTAGAGCTGGGGGGCTGGGGGCTACTGCTGTGCTCAATGTTATCACTAGAGCTGGGGGGCTGGGGTTACTGCTGGGCTCAATGCTATCACTACAGCTGGAAGGGCTGGGGCTACTGCTGGGCTCAATGCTATCACTAGAGCTGGGGCAATGCTATCACTAGAGCCTGGGGGGCTGGGGCTACTGCTGGGCTCAATTCTATCACTAGAGCTGGGGGCTTCGGCTACTGCTGGGCTCAATGCTCTCACTAGAGCTGGGGGGGCTGGGTCTACTGCTGGGCTCAATGCTATCACTAGAGCTCGGGGGCTGGGGCTACTGCTGGGCTCAATGCATCACTAGAGCTGGGGGATGGTGCTACTGCTGGGCTCAATGCTATCACTAGAGCTGGGGGGCTGGGGCTACTGCTGGGCTCAATGCTATCACTAGAGCCTGGGGGGGTGGTGCTACTGCTGGGCTCAATGCTATCACTAGAGCTGGGGGGGCGGGGCTACTGCAGGGCTCAATGCTATCGTTAGAGCTGGGGGGCTGGGGCTACTGCTGGGCTCAATGCTATCACTAGACCTGGGGGGCTGGGGCTACTGCTGGGCTCAATGCTATCACTAGAGCTGGGGGGCTGGGGCTACTGCTGTGCTCAATGATTTCCCTAGAGCTGGAAGGGCTGGGGATACTGCTGGGCTCAATGCATCACTAGATCCGGGGGGCTGGGGCTCCTGCTGGACTCAATGCTATCACTAGAACCTGGGGGACTGGGGCTACTGCTGGGCTCAATGCTATCACTAGAGCCGGGGGACTGGGGCTACTGCTGGGCTCAATGCTATCACTAGAGCCTGGGGGCTGGGGGCTACTGCTGGGCTCAATGCGATCACTAGAGCCTGGGGGGCTGGGGCTACTGCTGGGCTCAATGCTATCACTAGAGCTGGGGGGGTTGGCTGGGGCTGGTGCTACTGCTGGGCTCAATGCTATCACTAGAGCTGGGGTGCTGGGGCTACTGCTGGGCTCAATGCTATCACTAGAGCTGGAAGGGCTGGGACTACTGCTGTGCTCAATGCTATCACTACAGCTGGGGCGGCTGGGGCTACTGCTGGGCTCAATGCTGTCACTAGAGCTGGAGGTCTGGGGCTACTGCTGGGCTCAATGCTATCACAAGAGCTGGGGGGGCTGGGGCTACTGTAGGGCTCAATGCTATCACTAGAGCTGGGGGGCTGGGGCTACTGCTGGGCTCAATGCTATCACTATAGCCTGGGGGGCTGGGGCTACCGCTGTGCTCAATGATTTCCCTAGAGCTGGAAGGGCTGGGGCTACTGCTGGGCTCAATGCATCACTAGATCCGGGGGGGGGCTGGGACTACTGCTGGACTCAATGCTATCACTAGAGCCTGAGGGACAGGAGCTACTGCTGGGCTCAATGCTATCACTAGAGCTTGGGGGCTGGGGCTACTGCTGGGCTCAATGCTATCTTTAGCCCCTGGGGGGCTGGGGCTACTGCTGGGCTCAATGCTATCACTAGAGCTGGCGGGCGGGCTGGGGCTGGTGCTACTGCTGGGCTCAATGCTATCACTAGAGCTGGGTTGCTGGGGCTACTGCTGGGCTCAATGCTATCACTAGAGCTGGAAGGGCTGGGACTACTGCTGTGCTCAATGCTATCACTAGAGCTGGGGGGGCTGGGGCTACTGCTGGGCTCAATGCTATCACTAGAGCTGGAGGGCTGGGGCTACTGCTGGACTCAATGCTATCACTAGAGCTGGGGGGGCTGGGACTACTGCTGTGCTCAATGTTATCACTAGAGCTGGGGGCTGGGGTTACTGCTGGGCTCAATGCTATCACTACAGCTGGAAGGGCTGGTGCTACTGCTGGGCTCAATGCTATCACTAGAGCTGGGGGGTGCTGGGGCTACTGCTGGGCTCAATGCTATCACTAGAGCCTGGGGGGCTGGGGCTACTGCTGCGCTCAATTCTATCACTAGAGCTGGGGGCTTCGGCTACTGCTGGGCTCAATGTTATCACTAGAGCCTGGGGGGCTGGGGCTACTGCTGGGCTCAATGCTATCACAAGAGCTGGGGGGCTGGGACTACTCCTGAGCTCAATGCTATCACTAGAGCTTGGGGGCTGGGGCTACCGCTGTGCTCAATGATTTCCCTAGAGCTGGAAGGGCTGGGGCTACTGCTGGGCTCAATGCATCACTAGATCCGGGGGGCTGGGGCTACTGCTGGGCTCAATGCTATCACTAGAGCTTGGGGGCTGGGGCTACTGCTGGGCTCAATGCTATCTCTAGAGACTGGGGGGCTGGGGCTACTGCTGGGCTCAATGCTATCACTAGAGCTGGCGGGGGGGGCTGGGGCTGGTGCTACTGCTGGGCTCAATGCTATCACTAGAGCTGGAAGGGCTGGGACTACTGCTGTGCTCAATGCTATCACTAGAGCTGGGGGGCAGTGGCTACTGCTGGGCTCAATGCTATCACTAGAGCTGGAGGGCTGGGGCTACTGCTGGGCTCAATGCTATCACAATGCTGGGGGGCTGGGGCTACTGTTGGGCTCAATGCTATCACTAGAGCTGGGGGGGCTGGGGCTACTGCAGGGCTCAATGCTATCACTAGAGCCTGGGTGGCGGCTGGGGCTACTGCTGGGCTCAATGTTATCACTAGAGCCTGGGGGGCTGGGGCTACTGCTGGGCTCAATGCTATCACTAGAGCCTGGGAGGGCTGGGGCTGGTGGTACTACTGGGCTCAATGCTATCACTAGAGCTGGGGGGGGGGGCTGGGGCTACTGCTGTGCTCAATGCTATCACTAGAGCTGGGGGGCTGGGGCTACTGCTGGGCTCAATGTTATCACTAGAGCTGGAAGGGCTGGGGCTACTGTTGGGCTCACTTATTTCACTAGAGCTGGGGGGCTGGGGCTACTGCTGGGCTCAATGCTATCACTAGAGCCTGGGGGGCTGGGGATACTGCTGTGCTCAATGCGATCACTAGAGCTGGGGGGCTGGGGCTACTGCTGGGCTCAATGCTATTACTAGAACCTGGGGGGCTGGGGGCTACTGCTGGCTCAATGCTATCACTAGAACCTGGGGGGGGGCGGGGGCTACTGCTCAGCTCAATTATATCACTAGAGCTGGGGGGGCTGGGGCTACTGCTGGGCTCAATGCTATCACTAGACCTGGTGGGATGGGGCTACTGCTGGGCTCAATGCTATCACTAGAGCTGGGGGGCTGGGGCTACTGCTGGGCTCAATGTTATCACTAGAGTCTGGGTGGGGGGCTACTGCTGGGCTCAATGCTATCACTAGAGCCTGGGGGGCTGGGGCTACTGCTCGGCTCAATGCTATCACTAGAGCTGGGGGGGCTGGGGCTGGTGGTACTGCTGGGCTCAATGCTATCACTAGAGCTGGAGGGGGGCTGGGGCTACTGCTGTGCTCAATGCTATCACTAGAGCTGGGGGGCTGGGGCTACTGCTGGGCTCAATGCTATCACTAGAGCCTGGGAGGGCTGGGGCTGGTGGTACTACTGGGGCTCAATGCTATCACTAGAGCTGGGGGGGGGCTGGGGGCTACTGCTGTGCTCAATGCTATCACTAGAGCTGGGGGGCTGGGGCTACTGCTGGGCTCAATGTTATCACTAGAGCTGGAAGGGCTGGGGCTACTGTTGGGCTCAATGCTATCACTAGAGCTGGAAGGGCTGGGGCTACTGCTGGGCTCAATGCTATCACTAGAGTCTGGGGGGCTACTGCTGGTCTCAATGTTGTCACTAGAGCTGGGGGGCTGGGGCTATTGCTGGGCTCACTTATTTCACTAGAGCTGGGGGGCTGGGCTACTGCTGGGCTCAATGCTATCACTAGAGCCTGGGGGGCTGGGGCTACTGCTGTGCTCAATGCGATCACTAGAGCTGGGGGCTGGGGCTACTGCTGGGCTCAATGCTATTACTAGAACCTGGGGGGCTGGGGCTACTGCTGGGCTCAATGCTATCACTAGAACCTGGGGGGGGGCGGGGGCTACTGCTCAGCTCAATTATATCACTAGAGCTGGGGGGGCTGGGGCTACTGCTGGGCTCAATGCTATCACTAGACCTGGTGGGATGGGGCTACTGCTGGGCTCAATGCTATCACTAGAGCTGGGGGGCTGGGGCTACTGCTGGGCTCAATGTTATCACTAGAGTCTGCGTGGGGGCTACTGCTGGGCTCAATGCTATCACTAGAGCCTGGGGGGCTGGGGCTACTGCTCGGCTCAATGCTATCACTAGAGCTGGGGGGCTGGGGCTGGTGGTACTGCTGGGCTCAATGCTATCACTAGAGCTGGGGGGGGCTGGGGCTACTGCTGTGCTCAATGCTATCACTAGAGCTGGGGGGCTGGGGCTACTGCTGGGCTCAATGCTATTACTAGAACCTGGGAGGCTGGGGCTACTGCTGGGCTCAATGCTATCACTAGAGCCTGGGGGGGGGGGGCGGGGCTACTGCTCAGCTCAATTATATCACTAGAGCTGCATGGGCTGGGGCTACTGTTGTGCTCAATGTTATCACTAGAGCTGGGGGGCTGGGCTACTGCTGGGCTCAATGCTATCACTAGAGATTGGGGGGCTGGGGCTACTGCTGGGCTCAATGCTATCACTAGAGGCTGGGGGGCTGGGGCTACTGCTGGGCTCAATGCTATCACTAGAGATTGGGGGGCGGGCTGGGGCTACTGCTGGGCTCAATGTTATCACTAGAGCCTGGGGGGCTGTGCTACTGCTGGGCTCAATGCTATCACTAGAGCTGGGTTGCTGGGGCTACTGCTGGGCTCAATGCTATCACTAGAGCTGGAAGGGCTGGGACTACTGCTGTGCTCAATGCTATCACTAGAGCTGGGGGGGCTGGGGCTACTGCTTAGCTCAATGCTATCACTAGAGCTGGAGGGCTGGGGCTACTGCTGGACTCAATGCTATCACTAGAGCTGGGGGGGCTGGGGCTACTGCTGTGCTCAATGTTATCACTAAAGCTGGGGGCTGGGGTTACTGCTGGGCTCAATGCTATCACTACAGCTGGAAGGGCTGGTGCTACTGCTGGGCTCAATGCTATCACTAGAGCTGGGGGGGGCTGGGGCTACTGCTGGGCTCAATGCTATCACTAGAGCCTGGGGGGCTGGGGCTACTGCTGGGCTCAATTCTATCACTAGAGCTGGGGGCTTCGGCTACTGCTGGGCTCAATGTTATCACTAGAGCTGGGGGGGCTGGGGCTACTGCTGGGCTCAATGCTATCACAAGAGCTGGGGGGCTGGGACTACTCCTGAGCTCAATGCTATCACTAGAGCTTGGGGGCTGGGGCTACCGCTGTGCTCAATGATTTCCCTAGAGCTGGAAGGGCTGGGGCTACTGCTGGGCTCAATGCATCACTAGATCCGGGGGGCTGGGGCTACTGCTGGGCTCAATGCTATCACTAGAGCTTGGGGCTGGGGCTACTGCTGGGCTCAATGCTATCTCTAGAGCCTGGGGGGCTGGGGCTACTGCTGGCTCAATGCTATCACTAGAGCTGGCGGGGGGGCTGGGGCTGGTGCTACTGCTGGGCTCAATGCTATCAACTAGAGCTGGAAGGGCTGGGACTACTGCTGTGCTCAATGCTATCACTAGAGCTGGGGGGCAGTGGCTACTGCTGGGCTCAATGCTATCACTAGAGCTGGAGGGCTGGGGCTACTGCTGGGCTCAATGCTATCACAATGCTGGGGGCTGGGGCTACTGTTGGGCTCAATGCTATCACTAGAGCTGGGGGGGGGGGGGGCTGGGGCTACTGCAGGGCTCAATGCTATCACTAGAGCCTAGGTGGCGGGCTGGGGCTACTGCCGGGCTCAATGTTATCACTAGAGCCTGGGGGGCTGGGGCTACTGCTGGGCTCAATGCTATCACTAGAGCCTGGGAGGGCTGGGGCTGGTGGTACTACTGGGCTCAATGCTATCACTAGAGCTGGGGGGGCTGGGGCTACTGCTGTGCTCAATGCTATCACTAGAGCTGGGGGGCTGGGGCTACTGCTGGGCTCAATGTTATCACTAGAGCTGGAAGGGCTGGGGCTACTGTTGGGCTCAATGCTATCACTAGAGCTGGAAGGGCTGGGGCTACTGCTGGGCTCAATGCTATCACTAGAGTCTGGGGGGCTACTGCTGGTCTCAATGTTGTCACTAGAGCTGGGGGGCTGGGGCTACTGCTGGGCTCAATGCTATCACTAGAGCCTGGGGGGCTGGGGTTACTGCTGTGCTCAATGCGATCACTAGAGCTGGGGGGCTGGGGCTACTGCTGGGCTCAATGCTATATTACTAGAACCTGGGGGGCTGGGGCTACTGCTGGGCTCAATGCTATCACTAGAACCTGGGGGGGCGGGGGCTACTGCTCAGCTCAATTATATCAGTAGAGCTGGGGGGGCTGGGGCTACTGCTGGGCTCAATGCTATCACTAGACCTGGTGGGATGGGGCTACTGCTGGGCTCAATGCTATCACTAGAGCTGGGGGGCTGGGGCTACTGCTGGGCTCAATGTTATCACTAGAGTCTGGGGGGGGGCTACTGCTGGGCTCAATGCTATCACTAGAGCCTGGGGGGCTGGGGCTACTGCTCGGCTCAATGCTATCACTAGAGCTGGGGGGGCTGGGGCTGGTGGTACTGCTGGGCTCAATGCTATCACTAGAGCTGGGGGGGGCTCGGGCTACTGCTGTGCTCAATGCTATCACTAGAGCTGGGGGGCTGGGGCTACTGCTGGGCTCAATGCTATTACTAGAACCTGGAGGGCTGGGGCTACTGCTGGGCTCAATGCTATAACTAGAGCCTGGGGGGGGGCTACTGCTCAGCTCAATTATATCACTAGAGCTGCAGGGGCTGGGGCTACTGTTGTGCTCAATGTTATCACTAGAGCTGGGGGGCTGGGGTTACTGCTGGGCTCAATGCTATCACTAGAGATTGGGGGGCGGGGCTACTGCTGGGCTCAATGCTATCACTAGAGCTGGGGGGCTGGGGCTACTGCTGGGCTCAATGCTATCACTAGAGATTGGGGGGCGGGCTGGGGCTACTGCTGGGCTCAATGTTATCACTAGAGCCTGGGGGGCTGGGGCTACTGCTGGGCTCAATGCTATCACTAGAGCCTGGGAGGGCTGGGGCTGGTGGTACTACTGGGCTCAATGCTATCACTAGAGCTGGGGGGGGGGGCTGGGGCTACTGCTGTGCTCAATGCTATCACTGGAGCTGGGGGGCTGGGGCTACTGCTGGGCTCAATGTTATCACTAGAGCTGGAAGGGCTGGGGCTACTGTTGGGCTCAATGCTATCACTAGAGCTGGAAGGGCTGGGGCTACTGCTGGGCTCAATGCTATCACTAGAGTCTGGGGGGCTACTGCTGGTCTCAATGTTGTCACTAGAGCTGGGGGGCTGGGGCTACTGCTGGGCTCACTTATTTCACTAGAGCTGGGGGGCTGGGGCTACTGCTGTGCTCAATGCGATCACTAGAGCTGGGGGGCTGGGGCTACTGCTGGGCTCAATGCTATTACTAGAACCTGGGGGGCTGGGGCTACTGCTGGGCTCAATGCTATCACTAGAACCTGGGGGGGGGCGGGGGCTACTGCTCAGCTCAATTATATCACTAGAGCTGGGGGGGGCTGGGGCTACTGCTGGGCTCAATGCTATCACTAGACCTGGTGGGATGGGGCTACTGCTGGGCTCAATGCTATCACTAGAGCTTGGGGGCTGGGGCTACTGCTGGGCTCAATGTTATCACTAGAGTCTGGGGGGGGCTACTGCTGGGCTCAATGCTATCACTAGAGCCTGGGGGGCTGGGGCTACTGCTCGGCTCAATGCTATCACTAGAGCTGGGGGGGGCTGGGGCTGGTGGTACTGCTGGGCTCAATGCTATCACTAGAGCTGGGGGGGGCTGGGGCTACTGCTGTGCTCAATGCTATCACTAGAGCTGGGGGGCTGGGGCTACTGCTGGGCTCAATGCTATTACTAGAACCTGGGGGGCTGGGGCTACTGCTGGGCTCAATGCTATCACTAGAGCCTGGGGGGGCGGGGCTACTGCTCAGCTCAATTATATCACTAGAGCTGCAGGGGCTGGGGCTACTGCTGTGCTCAATGTTATCACTAGAGCTGGGGGGCTGGGGTTATTGCTGGGCTCAATGCTATCACTAGAGATTGGGGGGATGGGGCTACTGCTGGGCTCATTGCTATCACTAGAGCTGGGGGGCTGGGGCTACTGCTGGGCTCAATGCTATCACTAGAGATTGGGGGGCTGGGGCTACTGCTCTGCTCAATGCTATCACTAGAGCCTGGGGGCTGGGGCTACTGCTGTGCTCAATGCTATCAGTAGAGCCTGGGCGGCTGGGGATACTGCTGTGCTCAATGCTATCACTAGAGCTGGGGGGCTGGGGCGCCTGCTGTGTTCAATGCTTTCACTAGAGCCTGGGGGGCTGGGCTACTGCTGTGCTCAATGCTATCACTAGAGCTGGGGGGGCTGGGGCTACAGCTGGGCTCAATGCTATCACTAGAGCTGGGGCTACTGCTGGGCTCTATGCTATCACTAGAGCTGGGGGGGGTTGGGCTGGGGCTACTGCTGTGCTAATGCTATCACTAGAGCTGGGGGGCTGGGGCTACTGCTGGGCTCAATCCTGTCACTAAAGCTGGAAGGACTGGGGCTACTGCTGGGCTCAATGCTATCACTAGAGATGGAAGGGCTGGGGCTACTTCAGGGCTCAATGTTGTCACTAGAGCTGGGGGGCTGGGGCTACTGCTGGGCACAATTATATCACTAGAGCTGGGGGGCTGGGACTGGGGCTATTGCTGGGCTCAATGCTATCACTAGAGCAGGGGGACTGGGGCTAACGCTGGGCTCAATGCTATCACTAGATCTTGGGGGGCCTAGGGCTACTGCTGGGCTCAATGCTATCACTACAGCTGGAAGGGGTGGGGCTACTGCTGGGCTCAATGCTATCACTAGAGCTGGGGGGGCTGGGGCTACTGCTGGGCTCAATGCTATCACTAGAGCTGGGGGCTGGGGCTACTGCTGGGCTCAATGCTATCACTAGAGCTGGGGGCTGGGGCTACTGCTGGGCTCAATGCTATCACTAGAGCTGGGGGGCTGGGGCTACTGCTGGGCTCAATGCTATCACTAGACCTGGGGGGATGGGCTACTGCTGGGCTCAATGCTATCACTAGAGCTGGGGGGCTGGGGCTACTGCTGGGCTCAATGCTATCACTAGAGCTGGGGGCTGGGGCTACTGCTCGACTCAATGCTATCACTAGAGCTGGGGGGGCTGGGTCTACTGCTGGGCTCAATGCTATCACTAGAGCTGGGGGGGCTGGGGCTACTGCTGGGCTCAATGCTATCACTAGAGCCTGGGGGGCTGGGGCTACTGCTGGGCTCAATGCTATCACTAGAGCTGTGGGGGCTGGGGCTAATGCTGGGCTCAATGCTATCACTAGAGCTGGGGGGGGCGGGGCTACTGCAGGGCTCAATGCTATCGCTAGAGCTGGGGGGCTGGGGCTACTGCTGGGCTCAATGCTATCACTAGACCTGGGGGGCTGGTGCTACTGCTGGGCTCAATGCTATCACTAGAGCTGGGGGGCTGGGGCTACTGCTGGGCTCAATGCTATCACTAGAGCTGGGGAGGGGCTGGGGCTACTGCTGGGCTCAATGCTATCACTAGAGCTGGGTGGGATGGGGCTAATGCAGGGCTCAATGCTATCACTAGAGCTTGGGGGGCTGGGGCTACTGCTGTGCTCAATGCTATCACTAGAGCTGGGGGGCTGGGGCTACTGCTGTGCTTAATGCTATCACTAGAGCTGGGGGGCTGGGGCTAGTGCTGGTCTCAATGCTATCACTAGAGCTGTGGGGCTGGGGCTATATCTGGGCTCAATGCTATCACTAGAGCTGGGGGGGGGCTGGGGCTACTGCTGGGCTCAATGCTGTCCCTAGAGCTGGAAGGGCTGCGGCTACTGCTGGGCTCAATGCATCACTACATCCGGGGGGCTACTGCTGGACTCAATGCTATCACTAGAGCTGGGGGATGGGGCTACTGCAGGGCTCAATGCTATCACTAGAGCTGGGGGGGGGCTGGGGCTACTGCTAGGCTCAATGCCATCACTAGAGCCTGGGTGGCTGGGGCTACTTCTGGGCTCAATGCTATCACTAGAGCCCGGGGGCTGGGGCTACTGCTGGGCTCAATGCTATCACTAGAGCTGGTGGCTGGGGCTACTGCTGGGCTCAATGCTATCACTAGAACTGGGGGGGCGGGGCTACTGCTGGGCTCAATGCTATCACTAGAGCTCGGGGGGCTGGGGCTACTGCTGTGCTCAATGCTATCACTAGAACTGGGGTGCTGGGGATACTGCTGGGCTCAATGCTATAACTAGAGCTGGGGGCTGGGGCTACTGCTGGGCTCAATGCTATCACTAGAGCTGGGGGGCTGGGCTACTGCTGGGCTCAATGCTATGACTAGAGCCTGGGGGGCTGGGGCTACTGCTGGGCTCAATGCTATCACTAGAGCTGGGGGGGCTGGGGCTTATGCTGGGCTCAATGCTATCACTAGAGCTGGGCAGCTGGGGCTACTGCTGGGCTCAATGCTATCAATAGAGCTGGGGGGGCTGGGGCTACTGCTGGGCTCAATGCTATCACTAGAGCTGGGGGGGCGGGGCTACTGCTGGGCTTAATGTTATCACTAGAGCTGGGGGCTGGGGCTACTGCTGGGCTCAATGCTATCACTAGAGCTGGGGGGCTGGGGCTACTGCTGGGCTCAATGCTATCACTAGAGCGGGTGGGCTGGGGCTACTCCTGGGCTCAATGCTATCACTAGAGCTGGGGGGGCTGGGGCTACTGCTGGGCTCAATGCTATCACTAGAGCCTGGGGGGCTTGTGCTACTGCTGGGCTCAATGCTATCACTAGAGCCTGGGGGGCTGGGTCTACTGCTGGGCTCAATGCTATCACTAGAGCTGGGGGGGCCTGGGGCTACTGCTGGGCTCAATGCTATCACTAGAGCTGGGGGGCGGCTGGGGCTACTGCTGTGCTCAATGCTATCACTAGAGCTCGGGGGGCTGGGGCTACTGCTGGGTTCAATGCTATCACTAGAGCTGGGGGGCTGGGGCTACTGCTGGGCTCAATGCTATCACTAATGCTGGGGGGCTGGGGCTACTGCTGGGCTCAATGCTATCACTAGAGCCTGGGGGGCTGGGGCTACTGCTGGGCTCAATGCTATCACTAGAGCTGGCGGGGGGGCTGGGGCTGGTGCTACTGCTGGGCTCAATGCTATCACTAGAGCTGGAGGGCTGGGGCTACTGCTGGGCTCAATGCTATCACAATGCTGGGGGGCCTGGGGCTACTGTTGGGCTCAATGCTATCACTAGAGCTGGGGGGGGCTGGGGCTACTGCAGGGCTCAATGCTATCACTTGAGCCTAGGTGGCGGGCTGGGGCTACTGCTGGGCTCAATGTTATCACTAGAGCCTGGGGGGCTGGGGCTACTGCTGGGCTCAATGCTATCACTAGAGTCTGGGAGGGCTGGGGCTGGTGGTACTACTGGGCTCAATGCTATCACTAGAGCTGGGGGGGGGCTGGGGCTACTGCTGTGCTCAATGCTATCACTAGAGCTGGGGGGCTGGGGCTACTGCTGGGCTCAATGTTATCACTAGAGCTGGAAGGGCTGGGGCTACTGTTGGGCTCAATGCTATCACTAGAGCTGGAAGGGCTGGGGCTACTGCTGGGCTCAATGCTATCACTAGAGTCTGGGGGGCTACTGCTGGTCTCAATGTTGTCACTAGAGCTGGGGGGCTGGGGCTACTGCTGGGCTCACTTATTTCACTAGAGCTGGGGGGCTGGGGCTACTGCTGGGCTCAATGCTATTACTAGAGCCTGGGGGGCTGGGGCTACTGCTGTGCTCAATGCGATCACTAGAGCTGGGGGGCTGGGGCTACTGCTGGGCTCAATGCTATTACTAGAACCTGGGGGGCTGGGGCTACTGCTGGGCTCAATGCTATCACTAGAACCTGCGGGGGGCGGGGGCTACTGCTCAGCTCAATTATATCACTAGAGCTGGGGGGGCTGGGGCTACTGCTGGGCTCAATGCTATCACTAGACCTGGTGGGATGGGGCTACTGCTGGGCTCAATGCTATCACTAGAGCTGGGGGGCTGGGGCTACTGCTGGGCTCAATGTTATCACTAGAGTCTGGGGGGGGCTACTGCTGGGCTCAATGCTATCACTAGAGTCTGGGGGGCTGGGGCTACTGCTCGGCTCAATGCTATCACTAGAGCTGGGGGGGCTGGGGCTGGTGGTACTGCTGGGCTCAATGCTATCACTAGAGCTGGGGGGGGCTGGGGCTACTGCTGTGCTCAATGCTATCACTAGAGCTGGGGGGCTGGGGCTACTGCTGGGCTCAATGCTATTACTAGAACCTGGGGGGCTGGGGCTACTGCTGGGCTCAATGCTATCACTAGAGCCTGGGGGGGGGGGCTACTGCTCAGCTCAATTATATCACTAGAGCTGCAGGGGCTGGGGCTACTGTTGTGCTCAATGTTATCACTAGAGCTGGGGGGCTGGGGTTACTGCTGGGCTCAATGCTATCACTAGAGATTGGGGAGCGGGGGCTACTGCTGGGCTCAATGCTATCACTAGAGCTGGGGGGCTGGGGCTACTGCTGGGCTCAATGCTATCACTAGAGATTGGGGGGCGGGCTGGGGCTACTGCTGGGCTCAATGTTATCACTAGAGCCTGGGGGGCTGGGGCTACTGCTGGGCTCAATGCTATCACTAGAGCCTGGGAGGGCTGGGGCTGGTGGTACTACTGGGCTCAATGCTATCACTAGAGCTGGGGGGGGGCTGGGGCTACTGCTGTGCTCAATGCTATCACTGGAGCTGGGGGGCTGGGGCTACTGCTGGGCTCAATGTTATCACTAGAGCTGGAAGGGCTGGGCCTACTGTTGGGCTCAATGCTATCACTAGAGCTGGAAGGGCTGGGGCTACTGCTGGGCTCAATGCTATCACTAGAGTCTGGGGGGCTACTGCTGGTCTCAATGTTGTCACTAGAGCTGGGGGGCTGGGGCTACTGCTGGGCTCAATGCTATCACTAGAGCCTGGGGGGGGTGGGGCTACTGCTCAGCTCAATTATATCACTAGAGCTGCAGGGGCTGGGGCTACTGCTGTGCTCAATGTTATCACTAGAGCTGGGGGGCTGGGGTTACTGCTGGGCTCAATGCTATCACTAGAGATTGGGGGGCTGGGGCTATTGCTGGGCTCAATGCTATCACTAGAGCTGGGGGGCTGGGGCTACTGCTGGGCTCAATGCTATCACTAGAGATTGGGGGGCTGGGGCTACTGCTCTGCTCAATGCTTTCACTAGAGCCTGGGGGGCTGGGCTACTGCTGTGCTCAATGCTATCACTAGAGCTGGGGGGGCTGGGGCTACTGCTGGGCTCAATGCTATCACTAGAGCTGGGGCTACTGCTGGGCTCTATGCTATCACTAGAGCTGGGGGGGGTTGGGCTGGGGCTACTGCTGTGCTAATGCTATCACTAGAGCTGGGGGGCTGGGGCTACTGCTGGGCTCAATCCTGTCACTAGAGCTGGGGGGGGCTGGGGCTACTGCTGTGCTAATGCTATCACTAGAGCTGGGGGGCTGGGGCTACTGCTGGGCTCAATCCTGTCACTAAAGCTGGAAGGACTGGGGCTACTGCTGGGCTCAATGCTATCACTAGAGATGGAAGGGCTGGGGCTACTTCAGGGCTCAATGTTGTCACTAGAGCTGGGGGGCTGGGGCTACTGCTGGGCACAATTATATCACTAGAGCTGGGGGGCTGGGACTGGGGCTATTGCTGGGCTCAATGCTATCACTAGAGCAGGGGGACTGGGGCTAACGCTGGGCTCAATGCTATCACTAGATCTTGGGGGGCCTAGGGCTACTGCTGGGCTCAATGCTATCACTACAGCTGGAATGGGTGGGGCTACTGCTGGGCTCAATGCTATCACTAGAGCTGGGGGGGCTGGGGCTACTGCTGGGCTCAATGCTATCACTAGAGCTGGGGGCTGGGGCTACTGCTGGGCTCAATGCTATCACTAGAGCTGGGGGCTGGGGCTACTGCTGGGCTCAATGCTATCACTAGAGCTGGGGGGCTGGGGCTACTGCTGGGCTCAATGCTATCACTAGACCTGGGGGGATGGGCTACTGCTGGGCTCAATGCTATCACTAGAGCTGGGGGGCTGGGGCTACTGCTGGGCTCAATGCTATCACTAGAGCTGGGGGCTGGGGCTACTGCTCGACTCAATGCTATCACTAGAGCTGGGGGGGCTGGGTCTACTGCTGGGCTCAATGCTATCACTAGAGCTGGGGGGGCTGGGGCTACTGCTGGGCTCAATGCTATCACTAGAGCCTGGGGGGCTGGGGCTACTGCTGGGCTCAATGCTATCACTAGAGCTGTGGGGGCTGGGGCTAATGCTGGGCTCAATGCTATCACTAGAGCTGGGGGGGGCGGGGCTACTGCAGGGCTCAATGCTATCGCTAGAGCTGGGGGGCTGGGGCTACTGCTGGGCTCAATGCTATCACTAGACCTGGGGGGCTGGTGCTACTGCTGGGCTCAATGCTATCACTAGAGCTGGGGGGCTGGGGCTACTGCTGGGCTCAATGCTATCACTAGAGCTGGGGAGGGGCTGGGGCTACTGCTGGGCTCAATGCTATCACTAGAGCTGGGTGGGATGGGGCTAATGCAGGGCTCAATGCTATCACTAGAGCTTGGGGGGCTGGGGCTACTGCTGTGCTCAATGCTATCACTAGAGCTGGGGGGCTGGGGCTACTGCTGTGCTTAATGCTATCACTAGAGCTGGGGGGCTGGGGCTAGTGCTGGTCTCAATGCTATCACTAGAGCTGTGGGGCTGGGGCTATATCTGGGCTCAATGCTATCACTAGAGCTGGGGGGGGGCTGGGGCTACTGCTGGGCTCAATGCTGTCCCTAGAGCTGGAAGGGCTGCGGCTACTGCTGGGCTCAATGCATCACTACATCCGGGGGGCTACTGCTGGACTCAATGCTATCACTAGAGCTGGGGGATGGGGCTACTGCAGGGCTCAATGCTATCACTAGAGCTGGGGGGGGCTGGGGCTACTGCTAGGCTCAATGCCATCACTAGAGCCTGGGTGGCTGGGGCTACTTCTGGGCTCAATGCTATCACTAGAGCCCGGGGGCTGGGGCTACTGCTGGGCTCAATGCTATCACTAGAGCTGGTGGCTGGGGCTACTGCTGGGCTCAATGCTATCACTAGAACTGGGGGGGCGGGGCTACTGCTGGGCTCAATGCTATCACTAGAGCTCGGGGGGCTGGGGCTACTGCTGTGCTCAATGCTATCACTAGAACTGGGGTGCTGGGGATACTGCTGGGCTCAATGCTATAACTAGAGCTGGGGGCTGGGGCTACTGCTGGGCTCAATGCTATCACTAGAGCTGGGGGGCTGGGCTACTGCTGGGCTCAATGCTATGACTAGAGCCTGGGGGGCTGGGGCTACTGCTGGGCTCAATGCTATCACTAGAGCTGGGGGGGCTGGGGCTTATGCTGGGCTCAATGCTATCACTAGAGCTGGGCAGCTGGGGCTACTGCTGGGCTCAATGCTATCAATAGAGCTGGGGGGGCTGGGGCTACTGCTGGGCTCAATGCTATCACTAGAGCTGGGGGGGCGGGGCTACTGCTGGGCTTAATGTTATCACTAGAGCTGGGGGCTGGGGCTACTGCTGGGCTCAATGCTATCACTAGAGCTGGGGGGCTGGGGCTACTGCTGGGCTCAATGCTATCACTAGAGCGGGTGGGCTGGGGCTACTCCTGGGCTCAATGCTATCACTAGAGCTGGGGGGGCTGGGGCTACTGCTGGGCTCAATGCTATCACTAGAGCCTGGGGGGCTTGTGCTACTGCTGGGCTCAATGCTATCACTAGAGCCTGGGGGGCTGGGTCTACTGCTGGGCTCAATGCTATCACTAGAGCTGGGGGGGCCTGGGGCTACTGCTGGGCTCAATGCTATCACTAGAGCTGGGGGGCGGCTGGGGCTACTGCTGTGCTCAATGCTATCACTAGAGCTCGGGGGGCTGGGGCTACTGCTGGGTTCAATGCTATCACTAGAGCTGGGGGGCTGGGGCTACTGCTGGGCTCAATGCTATCACTAATGCTGGGGGGCTGGGGCTACTGCTGGGCTCAATGCTATCACTAGAGCCTGGGGGGCTGGGGCTACTGCTGGGCTCAATGCTATCACTAGAGCTGGCGGGGGGGCTGGGGCTGGTGCTACTGCTGGGCTCAATGCTATCACTAGAGCTGGAGGGCTGGGGCTACTGCTGGGCTCAATGCTATCACAATGCTGGGGGGCCTGGGGCTACTGTTGGGCTCAATGCTATCACTAGAGCTGGGGGGGGCTGGGGCTACTGCAGGGCTCAATGCTATCACTTGAGCCTAGGTGGCGGGCTGGGGCTACTGCTGGGCTCAATGTTATCACTAGAGCCTGGGGGGCTGGGGCTACTGCTGGGCTCAATGCTATCACTAGAGTCTGGGAGGGCTGGGGCTGGTGGTACTACTGGGCTCAATGCTATCACTAGAGCTGGGGGGGGGCTGGGGCTACTGCTGTGCTCAATGCTATCACTAGAGCTGGGGGGCTGGGGCTACTGCTGGGCTCAATGTTATCACTAGAGCTGGAAGGGCTGGGGCTACTGTTGGGCTCAATGCTATCACTAGAGCTGGAAGGGCTGGGGCTACTGCTGGGCTCAATGCTATCACTAGAGTCTGGGGGGCTACTGCTGGTCTCAATGTTGTCACTAGAGCTGGGGGGCTGGGGCTACTGCTGGGCTCACTTATTTCACTAGAGCTGGGGGGCTGGGGCTACTGCTGGGCTCAATGCTATTACTAGAGCCTGGGGGGCTGGGGCTACTGCTGTGCTCAATGCGATCACTAGAGCTGGGGGGCTGGGGCTACTGCTGGGCTCAATGCTATTACTAGAACCTGGGGGGCTGGGGCTACTGCTGGGCTCAATGCTATCACTAGAACCTGCGGGGGGCGGGGGCTACTGCTCAGCTCAATTATATCACTAGAGCTGGGGGGGCTGGGGCTACTGCTGGGCTCAATGCTATCACTAGACCTGGTGGGATGGGGCTACTGCTGGGCTCAATGCTATCACTAGAGCTGGGGGGCTGGGGCTACTGCTGGGCTCAATGTTATCACTAGAGTCTGGGGGGGGCTACTGCTGGGCTCAATGCTATCACTAGAGTCTGGGGGGCTGGGGCTACTGCTCGGCTCAATGCTATCACTAGAGCTGGGGGGGCTGGGGCTGGTGGTACTTGTTGTGAAGAGACTTCCACGCTTTCTTAGTTACTTCTTAGGTTTATTACAGGACTTAAAGACACAGTTACATGAAGGATAAATACATGAGAGTATGGACCATATATCAGCACTGGCCCCATCACCCAGGCAGGGGAGCTCTAACTGCCTCAGTATGGAACCTTCAGATAAACATTCCACCATCCACACAGTGACATTCCATGTGACATCACAGGCTCACAGCAAGACAGCATTACACAGACAGCCACTACATAACACATCTCCTTTCCTTACCAGACACCCACACAGAAGGTCACTCCATAACACATCTCCTTTCCTTACCAGACACCCACACAGAAGGTCACTACACAACACATCTCCTTTCCTTACCAGACACCCACACAGAAGGTAACTACACAACACATCTCCTTTCCTCACCAGACACCCACACAGAAGGTCATTACACAACACATCTCCTTGCCTTACCAAACACACCCACACACAGGCAAAACAATAAAGAGTTCCACATAGACGCAGCCTATCAGGTGTAACCAGATTAGTCAACACGACCAAATACCACAGATCACCATGAGACATTGGCCAGACATCCCAAGCACATCTGCGTACCAGGCATTTGACTACTGATGACCTAAAACAGAACTACAAGAGTATTATGCCAAACAGACTGTCTGGATAAACGCAGTCTTTGGCACAGCAAAATATAGGAAAAATATCAAAAAACGAAGGCGCTACCTCCTATAAATATCTGTGGAAACATTCAACGCGACACTAATCTACTAAGTTTCTATCCCTACTCCATACTAGCAGAGGCGCTACCTCTCGCACAACAGAATGTTCCACACGCTGGAGGCGCTACCTCCCTCGCGTACACTAGGATCCATGCTCACCGGAGGCGCTACCTCTCTTCAATACAATCCTTAGCATACGCACCGGAGGCGCTACCTCCTTCAAACGCCCTGGTGGCGCACATCAGAGGCGCTACCTCACTTCAGCACTTATTTTTCCACATTAACCGGAGGCGCTACTTCCCTCAAATACCCATTAGAGCCACACTCACCAGAGGCGCTACCTCTCTCACTCGTGACCCACCTACCAGAGGCGCTACCTCTAAGTACTCTACAATGTTACTCAAACCAAAGGCGCTACCTCATCTTCATACCAATCGTGACATGCACATCAGAGGCGCTACCTCTCATTATACCCACATCGGAGGCGCTACCTCCTGTTATAACTACATCGACACGCACACCAAAGGCGCTACCTCAAAGTGACGGCCTGCCTCATTTTACCTTCATCCGCTTCTTTGTGCATCCATTACTACAGTCAACCTTAACACCGGCATAAAACGTTTTGCACTACACAACTATAAAATGCATTTTTGTGACTGTAGTACAATGTAAATAAAACTTATAACTGTAGAACAACATACATTTCAACATTTTAGTCCCATAATGGAAGACCTTAAACGCAAGGGAATGACTGTAGGTCTGATGAAATTGCACTCGAAACTGTTGAACGTTATAGTTTTAACACCCTTTTTTTTTCTAGAAGTCCATGTTGCAATTTGCAACGTACCCTAAAATGCCTCAAAGGGTTAATTACTAACTCTCTCTAACACACTAACGTCACCTCCTAATGTCTTCCTAGGAAATTACTGATTCCTGCCTGCTCATTATGACAGTCAGATAGTAGTCCATACAAGTACTTCCTGTAAATCCTCAAGAAGATTAAGCTCATAAATCGCATACTGATGAGCTTCCATTCTTGTTACATTCATCCACTACTGTACCCCGCATCCACCCACATTCTTTAGTACCACACCCCATGCACTGTGCAATAAAACTGCATCTACACATGAACATAGAGTGCCTTAAAAGGATACACAAAGTTCAGATACACAAAGTTCCCATAACAAACAGGATTCTCCCTCCAAACCTGATACATCGACGCTGCACACTCAACCGTCCCTCTGTTTTCGTTGGAGCTGCAATACCAGGGCGGTCCACCTTCCTCCGAAGCACCTTCTTCCCCGTCCGTTTTCCTTTCACATCGCACGTCCAGCGTACCCAACGGTGTCCATTTAAATGTAATTCCTCTTCGGCAACGCTCCATGCACTTCTCGGCTTCCACTTCTCTTCCGGCTTCTTCCGCGTCGCACGTCCGGCGTAACACAATGTCAATACCAGGGCGGTCCACCTTCCTCCGAAGCACCTTCTTCCCCGTCCGTTTTTCTTCCATGTCGCACGTCCAGCGTAATCCAACGGTGTCCATTTAAATGTAATTCCTCTTCGGCAACGCTCCATGCAGTTCTCGGCTTCCACTTCTCTTCCGGCTTCTTCCGCGTCGCACGTCCGGCGTAACGCACTGGCGGGTCCTTTCCTCTTCCTCCACAACCATTTTCGGCCCGCGTCCATTAGGCTGCCTGTACATACGGGGCGACCTGACGCAATCTGACGCGACCTGCTCACCAACTCCAGCGGCACCTTGTGTGACGTCATCAATCGCCCATTTGCATCGGGCGTTTTAGATCTCCTCCGGCCAACCGTCACCCAGCCAGAGATACGCAGCACTTATTCTCATGTCCGGACACACGCTCGCTTTGCGATCATCCCACATTTTTTTTTTTTTTTTTTACCTTCACACTGTCTTTGCTAGCGACTTCAGTTTAACCTTCACTGTAATCCGACATCACAGCACTGTATGTTAATTAGAGTACCACTCTGCTCACTGTTCTCGGTGCATTGAACCCCTTGTCCATACTGAACACATGGTATCCAGAAATCAGTGGATATTTCACAGTACCTCCACAAAACAGTCTTTGCCACTATAATGGGCTTGCTTCCTTTACCTGGGTTCCCTTTTTTTTTTTTCTTTAACTTTTTCCACTAAAAAGGAAAACTTCTTCAGTTTAGGGGCTTAACTTTCTGTGGCATCCCTTGATGGGCCAGCTTCTCTCTTCAACCAGCCCCAGGAACCCAGCTTTGTCTCCAACATGCGCTCTTGATCCCCTTAAGTGGGGCACTCTTCCTCAGCCCCTGGACCCAGCTCTTCCCCCCAGCTTATGGGCAGCAGGTCCATCAGGACATGGGGCTTCACTTTTTATATAGAGCGCCTGTAGTGGGACTTCCTTGCTCCTCCCCTCCTTGGCCCTGGGTGATGGGTCTCTTACTTGTATGTGGGGGCAGTGCTGACCACCACTTTGTCCTCCTCTCTCCTGCACCCCCCGCAGCAGGCTCCTTCAGACTTCAGCTTCTTCTTATGTGTGCAGGTTCTTTATGAAAGACATCCTCGTCGCCATTGTTGTGAAGAGACTTCCACGCTTTCTTAGTTACTTCTTAGATTTATTACAGGACTTAAAGACACAGTTACATGAAGGATAAATACATGAGAGTATGGACCATATATCAGCACTGGCCCCATCACCCAGGCAGGGGAGCTCTAACTGCCTCAGTATGGAACCTTCAGATAAACATTCCACCATCCACACAGTGACATTCCATGTGACATCACAGGCTCACAGCAAGACAGCATTACACAGACAGCCACTACATAACAGTACTGCTGGGCTCAATGCTATCACTAGAGCTGGGGGGGGCTGGGGCTACTGCTGTGCTCAATGCTATCACTAGAGCTGGGGGGCTGGGGCTACTGCTGGGCTCAATGCTATTACTAGAACCTGGGGGGCTGGGGCTACTGCTGGGCTCAATGCTATCACTAGAGCCTGGGGGGGGGGGGCTACTGCTCAGCTCAATTATATCACTAGAGCTGCAGGGGCTGGGGCTACTGTTGTGCTCAATGTTATCACTAGAGCTGGGGGGCTGGGGTTACTGCTGGGCTCAATGCTATCACTAGAGATTGGGGAGCGGGGGCTACTGCTGGGCTCAATGCTATCACTAGAGCTGGGGGGCTGGGGCTACTGCTGGGCTCAATGCTATCACTAGAGATTGGGGGGCGGGCTGGGGCTACTGCTGGGCTCAATGTTATCACTAGAGCCTGGGGGGCTGGGGCTACTGCTGGGCTCAATGCTATCACTAGAGCCTGGGAGGGCTGGGGCTGGTGGTACTACTGGGCTCAATGCTATCACTAGAGCTGGGGGGGGGCTGGGGCTACTGCTGTGCTCAATGCTATCACTGGAGCTGGGGGGCTGGGGCTACTGCTGGGCTCAATGTTATCACTAGAGCTGGAAGGGCTGGGCCTACTGTTGGGCTCAATGCTATCACTAGAGCTGGAAGGGCTGGGGCTACTGCTGGGCTCAATGCTATCACTAGAGTCTGGGGGGCTACTGCTGGTCTCAATGTTGTCACTAGAGCTGGGGGGCTGGGGCTACTGCTGGGCTCAATGCTATCACTAGAGCCTGGGGGGGGTGGGGCTACTGCTCAGCTCAATTATATCACTAGAGCTGCAGGGGCTGGGGCTACTGCTGTGCTCAATGTTATCACTAGAGCTGGGGGGCTGGGGTTACTGCTGGGCTCAATGCTATCACTAGAGATTGGGGGGCTGGGGCTACTGCTGGGCTCAATGCTATCACTAGAGCTGGGGGGCTGGGGCTACTGCTGGGCTCAATGCTATCACTAGAGATTGGGGGGCTGGGGCTACTGCTCTGCTCAATGCTTTCACCAGAGCCTGGGGGGCTGGGCTACTGCTGTGCTCAATGCTATCACTAGAGCTGGGGGGGCTGGGGCTACTGCTGGGCTCAATGCTATCACTAGAGCTGGGGCTACTGCTGGGCTCTATGCTATCACTAGAGCTGGGGGGGGTTGGGCTGGGGCTACTGCTGTGCTAATGCTATCACTAGAGCTGGGGGGCTGGGGCTACTGCTGGGCTCAATCCTGTCACTAGAGCTGGGGGGGGCTGGGGCTACTGCTGTGCTCAATGCTATCACTAGAGCTGGGGGGCTGGGGCTACTGCTGGGCTCAATGTTATCACTAGAGCTGGAAGGGCTGGGGCTACTGTTGGGCTCAATGCTATCACTAGAGCTGGAAGGGCTGGGGCTACTGCTGGGCTCAATGCTATCACTAGAGTCTGGGGGGCTACTGCTGGTCTCAATGTTGTCACTAGAGCTGGGGGGCTGGGGATACTGCTGGGCTCACTTATTTCACTAGAGCTGGGGGGCTGGGGCTACTGCTGGGCTCAATGCTATCACTAGAGCCTGGGGGGCTGGGGCTACTGCTGTGCTCAATGCGATCACTAGAGCTGGGGGGCTGGGGCTACTGCTGGGCTCAATGCTATTACTAGAACCTGGGGGGCTGGGGCTACTGCTGGGCTCAATGCTATCACTAGAACCTGGGGGGGCGGGGGCTACTGCTCAGCTCAATTATATCACTAGAGCTGGGGGGGCTGGGGCTACTGCTGGGCTCAATGCTATCACTAGACCTGGTGGGATGGGGCTACTGCTGGGCTCAATGCTATCACTAGAGCTGGGGGGCTGGGGCTACTGCTGGGCTCAATGTTATCACTAGAGTCTGGGGGGGGGCTACTGCTGGGCTCAATGCTATCACTAGAGCCTGGGGGGCTGGGGCTACTGCTCGGCTCAATGCTATCACTAGAGCTGGGGGGGCTGGGGCTGGTGGTACTGCTGGGCTCAATGCTATCACTAGAGCTGGGGGGGGCTGGGGCTACTGCTGTGCTCAATGCTATCACTAGAGCTGGGGGGCTGGGTCTACTGCTGGGCTCAATGCTATTACTAGAACCTGGGGGCTGGGGCTACTGCTGGGCTCAATGCTATCACTAGAGCCTGGGGGGGGGGGCTACTGCTCAGCTCAATTATATCACTAGAGCTGCAGGGGCTGGGGCTACTGTTGTGCTCAATGTTATCACTAGAGCTGGGGGGCTGGGGTTACTGCTGGGCTCAATGCTATCACTAGAGATTGGGGGGCGGGGGCTACTGCTGGGCTCAATGCTATCACTAGAGCCGGGGGGCTGGGGCTACTGCTGGGCTCAATGCTATCACTAGAGATTGGGGGGCGGGCTGGGGCTACTGCTGGGCTCAATGTTATCACTAGAGCCTGGGGGGCTGGGGCTACTGCTGGGCTCAATGCTATCACTAGAGCCTGGGAGGGCTGGGGCTGGTGGTACTACTGGGCTCAATGCTATCACTAGAGCTGGGGGGGGCTGGGGCTACTGCTGTGCTCAATGCTATCACTGGAGCTGGGGGGCTGGGGCTACTGCTGGGCTCAATGTTATCACTAGAGCTGGGAGGGCTGGGGCTACTGCTGGGCTCAATGCTATCACTAGAGCTGGGAGGGGGCTGGGGCTACTGCTGGGCTCAATGCTATCACTAGAGCTTGGGGGCTGGGGCTACTGCTGGGCTCAATGCTATCACTAGAGCTGGGAGGGCTGGGGCTACTGCTGGGCTCAATGCTATCACTAGAGCTTGGGGGCTGGGGCTACTGCTGGGCTCAATGCTATCACTAGAGCTGGGAGGGCTGGGGCTACTGCTGGGCTCAATGCTATCACTAGAGCTTGGGGGCTGGGGCTACTGCTGGGCTCAATGCTATCATTAGAGCTGGGAGGGCTGGGGCTACTGCTGGGCTCAATGCTATCACTAGAGCTGGGGGACTGGGGCTACTGCTGGGCTCAATGCTATCACTAGAGCTGGGGGCTGGGGCTACTGCTGGGCTCAATGCTATCACTAGAGCCTGGGGGGCTGGGGCTACTGCTGGGCTCAATGCTATCACTAGAGCTGGGGGGCTGGGGCTACTGCTGGGCTCAATGCTATCACTAGAGCCTGGGGGGCCGGGGCTACTGCTGGGCTCAATGCTATCACTAGAGCTGGGGGGCTGGGGCTACTGCTGGGCTCAATGCTATCACTAGAGCTGGGGGGCTGGGGATACTGCTGGGCTCAATGCTATCACTAGAGCTGGGGGGCTGGGGCTACTGCTGGGTTCAATGCTATCACTAGAGCTGGGGGCTGGGGCTACTGCTGGGCTCAATGCTATCACTAGAGCTGGGGGGCTGGGGCTACTGCTGGGCTCAATGCTATCACTAGAGCTGGGGGGCTGGGGCTACTGCTGGGCTCAATGCTATCACTAGAGCCTGGGGGGCTGGGGCTACTGCAGGGCTCAATGCTATCACTAGAGCTGGGGGGCTGGGGCTACTGCTGGGCTCAATGCTATCACTAGAGCCTGGGGGGCCGGGGCTACTGCTGGGCTCAATGCTATCACTAGAGCTGGGGGGCTGGGGCTACTGCTGGGCTCAATGCTATCACTAGAGCTGGGGGCTGGGGCTACTGCAGGGCTCAATGCATCACTAGATCCGGGGGGGGCTGGGGCTACTGCTGGGCTCAATGCTATCACCAGACCCGGGGGGGCTGGGGCTACTGCTGGGCTCAATGTTATCAGTAGATCCGGGGGGCTGGGGCTACTGCTGGGCTCAATGCTATCACTAGAGCTGGGGGCTGGGGCTACTGCAGGGCTCAATGCTATCAAAAGAGCTGGTGGGCTGGGGCTACTACTGGGCTCAATGCTATCACCAGACCCGGGGGGGCTGGGGCTACTGCTGGGCTCAATGTTATCAGTAGATCCGGGGGGACTGGGGCTACTGCTGGGCTCAATGCTATCACTAGAGCTGGGGGGGCTGGGGCTACTGCTGGGCTCAATGCTATCACTAGAGCTGGGGGGCTGGGGCTACTGCTGGGCTCAATGCTATCACTAGACCTGGGGGGCTGGGGCTACTGCTGGGCTCAATGCTATCACTAGAGCTGGGGGGCTGGGGCTACTGCTGGGCTCAATGCTATCACTAGAGCCTGGGGGGCCGGGGCTACTGCTGGGCTCAATGCTATCACTAGAGCTGGGGGGCTGGGGCTACTGCTGGGCTCAATGCTATCACTAGAGCTGGGGGCTGGGGCTACTGCAGGGCTCAATGCATCACTAGATCCGGGGGGGGCTGGGGCTACTGCTGGGCTCAATGCTATCACCAGACCCGGGGGGGCTGGGGCTACTGCTGGGCTCAATGTTATCAGTAGATCCGGGGGCTGGGGCTACTGCTGGGCTCAATGCTATCACTAGAGCTGGGGGCTGGGGCTACTGCAGGGCTCAATGCTATCAAAAGAGCTGGTGGGCTGGGGCTACTACTGGGCTCAATGCTATCACCAGACCCGGGGGGGCTGGGGCTACTGCTGGGCTCAATGTTATCAGTAGATCCGGGGGGACTGGGGCTACTGCTGGGCTCAATGCTATCACTAGAGCTGGGGGGGCTGGGGCTACTGCTGGGCTCAATGCTATCACTAGAGCTGGGGGGCTGGGGCTACTGCTGGGCTCAATGCTATCACTAGACCTGGGGGGCTGGGGCTACTGCTGGGCTCAATGCTATCACTAGAGCTGGGGGGCTGGGGCTACTGCTGTGCTCAATGCTATCACTAGAGCTGGGGGGCTGGGGCTACTGCTGGGCTCAATGCTATCACTAGAGCTGGGGGGGCTGGGGCTACTGCTGGGCTCAATGCTATCACTAGAGCTGTGGGGCTGGGGCTACTGCTGGGCTCAATGCTATCACTAGAGCTGGGGGGGCTGGGGCTACTGCTGGGCTCAATGCTATCACTAGAGCTGGGGGGCTGGGGCTACTGCTTGGCTCAATGCTATCACTAGAGCTGGGGGGGCTGGGGCTACTGCTGGGCTCAATGCTATCACTAGAGCTGGGGGCTGGGGCTTCTGCAGGGCTCAATGCATCACTAGATCCGGGGGGGGCTGGGGCTACTGCTGGGCTCAATGCTATCACCAGACCCGGGGGGGCTGGGGCTACTGCTGGGCTCAATGTTATCAGTAGATCCGGGGGGCTGGGGCTACTGCTGGGCTCAATGCTATCACTAGAGCTGGGGGCTGGGGCTACTGCAGGGCTCAATGCTATCAAAAGAGCTGGTGGGCTGGGGCTACTACTGGGCTCAATGCTATCACCAGACCCGGGGGGGCTGGGGCTACTGCTGGGCTCAATGTTATCAGTAGATCCGGGGGGACTGGGGCTACTGCTGGGCTCAATGCTCTCACTAGAGCTGGGGGGGCTGGGTCTACTGCTGGGCTCAATGCTATCACTAGAGCTGGGGGGCTGGGGCTACTGCTGGGCTCAATGCATCACTAGAGCTGGGGGGCTGGGGCTACTGCTGGGCTCAATGCTATCACTAGAGCTGGGGGGGCTGGGGCTACTGCTGGGCTCAATGCTATCACTAGAGCTGGGGGGCTGGGGCTACTGCTGGGCTCAATGCTATCACTAGAGCTGGGGGGGCTGGGGCTACTGCTGGGCTCAATGCTATCACTAGAGCTGGGGGGGCTGGGGCTACTGCTGGGCTCAATGCTATCACTAGAGCTGGGGGGCTGGGGCTACTGCTGGGCTCAATGTTATCACTAGAGCTGGAAGGGCTGGGGCTACTGCTGGGCTCAATGCTATCACTAGAGCTGGGGGGGCTGGGGCTACTGCTGGGCTCAATGCTATCACTAGAGCTGGGGGGCTGGGGCTACTGCTGGGCTCAATGCTATCACTAGAGCTGGGGGGGCTGGGGCTACTGCTGGGCTCAATGCTATCACGAGAGCTGGGGGGCTGGGGCTACTGCTGGGCTCAATGCTATCACTAGAGCTGGGGGGGCTGGGGCTACTGCTGGGCTCAATGCTATCACTAGAGCTGGGGGGGCTGGGGCTACTGCTGGGCTCAATGCTATCACTAGAGCTGGGGGGGCTGGGGCTACTGCTGGGCTCAATGCTATCACTAGAGCTGGGGGGGCTGGGGCTACTGCTGGGCTCAATGTTATCACTAGAGCTGGAAGGGCTGGGGCTACTGCTGGGCTCAATGCTATCACTAGACCTGGGGGGGCTGGGGCTACTGCTGGGCTCAATGCTATCACTAGAGCTGGGGGGCTGGGGCTACTGCTGGGCTCAATGCTATCACTAGAGCTGGGGGGGCTGGGGCTACTGCTGGGCTCAATGCTATCACTAGAGCTGGGGGGCTGGGGCTACTGCTGGGCTCAATGCTATCACTAGAGCTGGGGGGGCTGGGGCTACTGCTGGGCTCAATGCTATCACTAGAGCTGGGGGCTGGGGCTACTGCAGGGCTCAATGCATCACTAGATCCGGGGGGGGCTGGGGCTACTGCTGGGCTCAATGCTATCACCAGACCCGGGGGGGCTGGGGCTACTGCTGGGCTCAATGTTATCAGTAGATCCGGGGGGCTGGGGCTACTGCTGGGCTCAATGCTATCACTAGAGCTGGGGGCTGGGGCTACTGCAGGGCTCAATGCTATCAAAAGAGCTGGTGGGCTGGGGCTACTACTGGGCTCAATGCTATCACCAGACCCGGGGGGGCTGGGGCTACTGCTGGGCTCAATGTTATCAGTAGATCCGGGGGGACTGGGGCTACTGCTGGGCTCAATGCTATCACTAGAGCTGGGGGGGCTGGGGCTACTGCTGGGCTCAATGCTATCACTAGAGCTGGGGGGCTGGGGCTACTGCTGGGCTCAATGCTATCACTAGAGCTGGGGGGCTGGGGCTACTGCTGGGCTCAATGCTATCACTAGAGCTGGGGGGCGGGGGCTACTGCTGTGCTCAATGCTATCACTAGAGCTGGGGGGCTGGGGCTATTGCTGGGCTCAATGCTATCACTAGAGCTGGGGGGGCTGGGGCTACTGCTGGGCTCAATGCTATCACTAGAGCTGGGGGGCTGGGGCTACTGCTGGGCTCAATGCGATCACTAGAGCTGGGGGGGCTGGGGATACTGCTGGGCTCAATGCTATCACTAGAGCTGGGGGGCTGGGGCTACTGCTGGGCTCAATGCTATCACTAGAGCTGGGGGGGCTGGGGCTACTACTGGGCTCAATGCTATCACTAGAGCTGGGGGCTGGGGCTACTGCAGGGCTCAATGCATCACTAGATCCGGGGGGGGGCTGGGGCTACTGCTGGGCTCAATGCTATCACCAGACCCGGGGGGGGCTGGGGCTACTGCTGGGCTCAATGTTATCAGTAGATCCGGGGGGCTGGGGCTACTGCTGGGCTCAATGCTATCACTAGAGCTGGGGGCTGGGGCTACTGCAGGGCTCAATGCTATCAAAAGAGCTGGTGGGCTGGGGCTACTACTGGGCTCAATGCTATCACCAGACCCGGGGGGGCTGGGGCTACTGCTGGGCTCAATGTTATCAGTAGATCCGGGGGGACTGGGGCTACTGCTGGGCTCAATGCTCTCACTAGAGCTGGGGGGGCTGGGTCTACTGCTGGGCTCAATGCTATCACTAGAGCTGGGGGGCTGGGGCTACTGCTGGGCTCAATGCATCACTAGAGCTGGGGGGCTGGGGCTACTGCTGGGCTCAATGCTATCACTAGAGCTGGGGGGGCTGGGGCTACTGCTGGGCTCAATGCTATCACTAGAGCTGGGGGGCTGGGGCTACTGCTGGGCTCAATGCTATCACTAGAGCTGGGGGGCTGGGGCTACTGCTGGGCTCAATGCTATCACTAGAGCTGGGGGGGCTGGGGCTACTGCTGGGCTCAATGCTATCACTAGAGCTGGGGGGGCTGGGGCTACTGCTGGGCTCAATGCTATCACTAGAGCTGGGGGGGCTGGGGCTACTGCTGGGCTCAATGTTATCACTAGAGCTGGAAGGGCTGGGGCTACTGCTGGGCTCAATGCTATCACTAGAGCTGGGGGGGCTGGGGCTACTGCTGGGCTCAATGCTATCACTAGAGCTGGGGGGCTGGGGCTACTGCTGGGCTCAATGCTATCACTAGAGCTGGGGGGGCTGGGGCTACTGCTGGGCTCAATGCTATCACTAGAGCTGGGGGTCTGGGGCTACTGCTGGGCTCAATGCTATCACTAGAGCTGGGGGGGCTGGGGCTACTGCTGGGCTCAATGCTATCACTAGAGCTGGGGGCTGGGGCTACTGCAGGGCTCAATGCATCACTAGATCCGGGGGGGGCTGGGGCTACTGCTGGGCTCAATGCTATCACCAGACCCGGGGGGGCTGGGGCTACTGCTGGGCTCAATGTTATCAGTAGATCCGGGGGGCTGGGGCTACTGCTGGGCTCAATGCTATCACTAGAGCTGGGGGCTGGGGCTACTGCTGTGCTCAATGCTATCACTAGAGCTGGGGGGCTGGGGCTACTGCTGGGCTCAATGCTATCACTAGAGCTGGGGGGGCTGGGGCTACTGCTGGGCTCAATGCTATCACTAGAGCTGGGGGGCTGGGGCTACTGCTGGGCTCAATGCTATCACTAGAGCTGGGGGGGCTGGGGCTACTGCTGGGCTCAATGCTATCACTAGAGCTGGGGGGCTGGGGCTACTGCTGGGCTCAATGCTATCACTAGAGCTGGGGGGGCTGGGGCTACTGCTGGGCTCAATGCTATCACTAGAGCTGGGGGCTGGGGCTACTGCAGGGCTCAATGCATCACTAGATCCGGGGGGGCTGGGGCTACTGCTGGGCTCAATGCTATCACCAGACCCGGGGGGGCTGGGGCTACTGCTGGGCTCAATGTTATCAGTAGATCCGGGGGGCTGGGGCTACTGCTGGGCTCAATGCTATCACTAGAGCTGGGGGCTGGGGCTACTGCAGGGCTCAATGCTATCAAAAGAGCTGGTGGGCTGGGGCTACTACTGGGCTCAATGCTATCACCAGACCCGGGGGGGCTGGGGCTACTGCTGGGCTCAATGTTATCAGTAGATCCGGGGGGACTGGGGCTACTGCTGGGCTCAATGCTCTCACTAGAGCTGGGGGGGCTGGGTCTACTGCTGGGCTCAATGCTATCACTAGAGCTGGGGGGCTGGGGCTACTGCTGGGCTCAATGCATCACTAGAGCTGGGGGGCTGGGGCTACTGCTGGGCTCAATGCTATCACTAGAGCTGGGGGGGCTGGGGCTACTGCTGGGCTCAATGCTATCACTAGAGCTGGGGGGCTGGGGCTACTGCTGGGCTCAATGCTATCACTAGAGCTGGGGGGCTGGGGCTACTGCTGGGCTCAATGCTATCACTAGAGCTGGGGGGGCTGGGGCTACTGCTGGGCTCAATGCTATCACTAGAGCTGGGGGGGCTGGGGCTACTGCTGGGCTCAATGCTATCACTAGAGCTGGGGGGGCTGGGGCTACTGCTGGGCTCAATGTTATCACTAGAGCTGGAAGGGCTGGGGCTACTGCTGGGCTCAATGCTATCACTAGAGCTGGGGGGGCTGGGGCTACTGCTGGGCTCAATGCTATCACTAGAGCTGGGGGGCTGGGGCTACTGCTGGGCTCAATGCTATCACTAGAGCTGGGGGGGCTGGGGCTACTGCTGGGCTCAATGCTATCACTAGAGCTGGGGGGCTGGGGCTACTGCTGGGCTCAATGCTATCACTAGAGCTGGGGGGGCTGGGGCTACTGCTGGGCTCAATGCTATCACTAGAGCTGGGGGCTGGGGCTACTGCAGGGCTCAATGCATCACTAGATCCGGGGGGGCTGGGGCTACTGCTGGGCTCAATGCTATCACCAGACCCGGGGGGGCTGGGGCTACTGCTGGGCTCAATGTTATCAGTAGATCCGGGGGGCTGGGGCTACTGCTGGGCTCAATGCTATCACTAGAGCTGGGGGCTGGGGCTACTGCAGGGCTCAATGCTATCAAAAGAGCTGGTGGGCTGGGGCTACTACTGGGCTCAATGCTATCACCAGACCCGGGGGGCTGGGGCTACTGCTGGGCTCAATGTTATCAGTAGATCCGGGGGGACTGGGGCTACTGCTGGGCTCAATGCTCTCACTAGAGCTGGGGGGGCTGGGTCTACTGCTGGGCTCAATGCTATCACTAGAGCTGGGGGGCTGGGGCTACTGCTGGGCTCAATGCATCACTAGAGCTGGGGGGCTGGGGCTACTGCTGGGCTCAATGCTATCACTAGAGCTGGGGGGGCTGGGGCTACTGCTGGGCTCAATGCTATCACTAGAGCTGGGGGGCTGGGGCTACTGCTGGGCTCAATGCTATCACTAGAGCTGGGGGGCTGGGGCTACTGCTGGGCTCAATGCTATCACTAGAGCTGGGGGGGCTGGGGCTACTGCTGGGCTCAATGCTATCACTAGAGCTGGGGGGCTGGGGCTACTGCTGGGCTCAATGCTATCACTATAGATGGAAGGGCTGGGGCTACTTCCGGGCTCAATGCTGTCACTAGAGCTGGGGGGCTGGGGCTACTGCTGGGCTCAATGCTATCACTAGAGCTGGGGGGCTGGGGCTACTGCTGGGCTCAATGCTATCATTAGAGCCGGGGGGGCTGGGGCTACTGCTGGGCTCAATGCTATCACTAGAGCTGGGGGGCTGGGGCTACTGCTGGGCTCAATGCTATCACTAGAGCCGGGGGGGCTGGGGCTACTGCTGGGCTCAATGCTATCACTAGAGCTGGGGGGCTGGGGCTACTGCTGGGCTCAATGCTATCACTAGAGCTGGGGGGGGCTGGGGCTACTGCTGGGCTCAATGCTATCACTAGAGCTGGAAGGGCTGGGGCTACTGCTGGGCTCAATGCTATCACTAGAGCTGGAAGGGCTGGGGCTACTGCTGGGCTCAATGCTATCACTAGAGCTGGGGGGGCTGGGGCTACTGCTGGGCTCAATGTTATCACTAGAGCTGGAAGGGCTGGGGCTACTGCTGGGCTCAATGCTATCACTAGAGCTGGGGGGGCTGGGGCTACTGCTGGGCTCAATGCTATCACTAGAGCTGGGGGGCTGGGGCTACTGCTGGGCTCAATGCTATCACTAGAGCTGGGGGGGCTGGGGCTACTGCTGGGCTCAATGCTATCACTAGAGCTGGGGGGCTGGGGCTACTGCTGGGCTCAATGCTATCACTAGAGCTGGGGGGGCTGGGGCTACTGCTGGGCTCAATGCTATCACTAGAGCTGGGGGCTGGGGCTACTGCAGGGCTCAATGCATCACTAGATCCGGGGGGGGCTGGGGCTACTGCTGGGCTCAATGCTATCACCAGACCCGGGGGGGCTGGGGCTACTGCTGGGCTCAATGTTATCAGTAGATCCGGGGGGCTGGGGCTACTGCTGGGCTCAATGCTATCACTAGAGCTGGGGGCTGGGGCTACTGCAGGGCTCAATGCTATCAAAAGAGCTGGTGGGCTGGGGCTACTACTGGGCTCAATGCTATCACCAGACCCGGGGGGGGGCTGGGGCTACTGCTGGGCTCAATGTTATCAGTAGATCCGGGGGGACTGGGGCTACTGCTGGGCTCAATGCTCTCACTAGAGCTGGGGGGGCTGGGTCTACTGCTGGGCTCAATGCTATCACTAGAGCTGGGGGGCTGGGGCTACTGCTGGGCTCAATGCATCACTAGAGCTGGGGGGCTGGGGCTACTGCTGGGCTCAATGCTATCACCAGACCCGGGGGGGCTGGGGCTACTGCTGGGCTCAATGCTATCACTAGAGCTGGAAGGGCTGGGGCTACTGCTGGGCTCAATGCTATCACTAGAGCCTGGGGGGCTGGGGCTACTGCTGGGCTCAATGCTATCACTAGAGATGGGGGGGCTGGGGCTACTGCTGGGCTCTCCCTGTGTATGTGAACTAAGTGCATTATTATCATGTAAATAATAATGCGCTTAGTTCACACACACATAGTTTTGATGGATTCTTTAATATGTTTTCACATTTCGTGTAAGCCGTTTGGGAGTTGCTAGTGACATGGCTTCACCGTATTATGTTATTTGAGAGGGCCTGGCTCTCATGAAGTTAAACGTATTGCTCCCCCGCGACCCCAGAAAGACAGGCACACCACATTCCTGGTGTCAACAAATCCTATCCATTAAGTACTGACTGAGCATGCGCACGCATGCTCACTCAGCAGGGTAGGGGTCCTGCCCTGAAGTAGGGACCATGTAGCCGGTGTTGCATGAATCCGGCTCCCAGTGGCAGACCGCAGGTTCTGTTCGGCAATCTCCGGAGCCCCGCCCACCCGCTGGATCCGACCTCGGGGCTACCAGGTGGGCGTGGCTCCGGAGATTGCCGAACACCTGGTCCAGCCGGATATCACACAATGCTGTATAATATGCAGCTCCCCGTGTTAGAGTGCACAGCCTGCTGCTCCCCTTCTCAGTCACATGGCAAGTCACCACGTGACTAGCTCCATCAAAGGCTGAGCAGCTACCACTCGGAGTCCTGCCTTCTGCATGCCATTTTACCGCTGCAAGAAGGGGCCTGCATGACAGCACCCCGGGCAACAAGGATGGGATGCGGCGCCCCGCCAATCCTGACCACTAAGGTGCTCAACCTGCCCCTGCCAGGGTGCCGGTCTCCCCGGCCCTGGCCAAGCTCACTCCTGAAGGAGCTCGAGCGGCAAGAAGGCACACAGCCTGCCCTGCCGTGCCTGCCACATGGCAAAGCTCGCTCACCTGCCAGGATGCTGGTCTCCATAGCCCTGGCCAAGCTCACTCTTGAAGGAGCTAGAGTGGCAAGAAGGGACGCAGCCTGTCACTGCCATGCCTGCCACATGGCAAAGCTCACTCCCCTCTCTACTAAAGGAGCTTGAGCGACAAGAAGGGACAGAGCCTGTCCCTGCCACGCTGCCGGTGTGGCAAAGCTCGCTCCCTCTGCCAGGATACTGGTCTCCCTGGCCCTGGCCAAGCTCACTCCTGAAGGAGCTAGAGAGGCAAGAAGGCACACAGCCTGCCCTGCCATGCCTGCCACATGGCAAAGCTCGCTCCCTCTGCCAAGATGCTGGTCTCCCCGGCCCTGGCCAAGCTCACTCCTGAAGGAACTCGAGTTGAAAAAATGGACACAACCTGTCCCTGCCATGTCTGCCACATGGCAAAGCTCGCTCCCCTGCAATGATGCTGGTCTCCCCGGCCCTGGCCAAGCTCACTCCTGAAGGAGCTAGAGCGGCAAGAAGGGACACAGCCTGCCCCTACCACATGGCAAAGCTCGCTCCCCTGCCAGGATACTGGTCTCCCCGGCCCTAGCCAAGCTCACTCCTGGAGGAGCTAGAGTGGCAAGAATGACACAGCCTGTCCCTGCCATGCCTGCCACATGGCAAAGCTCACTCCCCTGCCAGGATGCTGGTCTCCCCGGCCCTGGCCAAGCTCACTCCTGAAGGAGCTAGAGTGGCAAGAAGGGACACAGCCTGTCCCTGCCATGCCTGCCAAATGGCAAAGCTCGCTACCCTGCTAGGATGCTGGTCTTCCCGGCCCTAGCCAAGCTCACTCCTGAAGGAGCTAGAGCGGCAAGAAGGGACACAGCCTGTCCCTGCCATGCCTCCCACATGGCAAAGCTCGCTCCCCTGCCAGGGTGCTGGTCTCCCCGGCCCTGGCCAAGGTCACTCCCGAAGGAGTTAGAGCGGCAAGGAGGGACACAGCCTATCCCTGCCATGCCTGCCACATGTCAAAGCTCGCTCCCCTGCCAGGATGCTGGTCTCCCCGGCCCTGGCCAAGCTCTCTACTAAAGGAGCTTGAGCGACAAGAAGGGACAGAGCCTGTCCCTGCCACGCTGCCGGTGTGGCAAAGCTCGCTCCCTCTGCCAGGATACTGGTCTCCCTGGCCCTGGCCAAGCTCACTCCTGAAGGAGCTAGAGAGGCAAGAAGGCACACAGCCTGCCCTGCCATGCCTGCCACATGGCAAATCTCGCTCCCCTGCCAGGATGCTGGTCTCCCCAGCCCTGGCCAAGATCACTCCTGAAGGAGCTAGAGTGGCAAGTAGGGACACAGCCTGTCCCTGCCATGCCTGCCTCATGGCAAAGCTCGCTCCCCTGCCAGGGTGCTGGTCTTCCCGGCCTTGGCCAAGCTCACTCCTGAAGGAGCTAGAGCTGCAAGAAGGGACACAGCCTGCCCTGCCATGCCTCCCACATGGCAAAGCTTGCTCCCCTGCCAGGATGCAGGACTCCCTGGCCCTGGCCAAGCTCACTCCTGAAGGAGCTAGAGCGGCAAGAAGGGACACAGACTGTCCCTGCCATGCCTGCCACATGGCAAAGCTCGCTCCCCTGCCAGGGTGCTGGTCTTCCCGGCCCTGGCCAAGCTCACTCCTGAAGGAGCTAGAGCTGCAAGAAGGGACACAGCCTGTCCCTGCCATGCTGCCGGTGTGGCAAAGCTTACAACCAGTGTTGATGAAGCTGGGCAAGCGAGGCACTCGGACCGGTTAGCCCTCCAGGACGTCAGCCCCCCCTCCCACGCCCAGCAGGAACCTGCTCCCAAAAGGGGGAGCCGTTCCAGGCAGAGATGGTGGCCACTACGAGGGGCGCAGTCTCCTCGCAGTCCCCAACATGTAACAGATCTGCCTGCCTCCCCGGTGCACCAAAGATCTTCCGGTCTCCCCGGTATGCGACCAACAAATTTCGCCCACCTGGGGTGTGGGGGGCTTGCCCATGGCAAGGCGCAGACGGCTGCTGGATACTGCTCCCCCCGGGGGTTCCTGGACAGGGCTGGTCCGCAAGACTACTGTCCTGTCACTGCAACGTTGAGTGCCCCCATCCAAAAAACACTTTGTGGGATGCCTGTGGCATGTCCCTGCCCCGCAACGATTGTTGCTGCCTGGGGTAGAAGAGGTGGAGAGTGGCACAGCAAAGTGCATCAGCTGAGGGAGTAAGAGCGGTGGCCCACCACATAAGATGAGTACCTCCCTCATAGGGAGAAGAAAGCGGAAAGAAGTCTCACCATCTGCTGCATTAGTTTGAATACCTCCCACCTGCTGGGAGTGAGGGAGTGCGGCAGGCACCGCAGAGGCACAACGCTCAAAGTGCGCCTGAGCGGGGACAGAGACAGCAGTGGGGCCCCGACCAGTCACCACTGGTCCCTGCGCTACCAGACTTGTCCACACCTGGGCACGGCTTTCCTGTAGGAAAGTGCTTGTGTGGCCGGGGTGCTCAGAAGTGCTTTGAAAAGAGCTTGAACACCCTCACCCTGTCTGGCAGCCCGAGGACAAGGGACAACAGCTGCCAGCGTCTCCAAGTGTGGACACTGACAACCAGCTCTCCGCACAGTGTAAGTGGCCCATCGCCCCATGATGCAATTTGTTTGGAAGCTGTGTTTCTGCGTGAGGAGTGGCACACTCAAAGTGAACACAGTGAAGGACCAGCCTGAAGCTGTGATCTTGTGTCCTGCCTTCAAGCCTAATGTGGGCTCAGTAAAGAGGAACATCTGTGGTGCACTGCCTCTCCTGGGCCACCTGTGTGGAATGCCCTGTGCCTTATTGACAGGGTTTTTAACTGTCAACTTCCTGCTGGCCCAAATGGACTCTGTGGGGTGCATTTAAAGGCCCAAAACAGAAGTCCCTTTCACATGAATGGCAGGCATTTAAACACTGTAGGCGAAAGGTGGGCACTGCTCTATACTCTTCTTAATGTCTCTAATGTTCTTCCTAGAATCTTTCAAATGATTGCTGTAAGTCCTGTGGTTAGATTACGAGGAGCAGAGTGGTTAAAAGATCCCACAACACTTGGATCCAAAAACAGAAATGCAGAAAAAACTGTGTGGAACTTTGAACATGAGCATATCTAAGAAGATACCTAATTTTGTTTGAATTAATCCGACATATTGGTAACCCCTATCAGAGGGAACACAGTGAGAGCGACTGGATAACTGTGTGTTGGCCACACAGTTTCTTCTGCATTTAGGCATTTAAACACTCAAATAAAAACAGCCTGGCTTTTGCTTTTGTTTTCACGTAAAGTTAAAGAGCCATGTGGAAAGGGGCCTACCTGTCATTACCAATGGACAAGCAGCAGATCAACTTACAAAAGAAGCAGGAATTAAAGAGCCATGTAAAATGCTAGGAAAACAAAACATGATGCCTGGGTTGACAAAACTCCAGTGACATTTGAAAAGACACTTAGTTTTCAGGGAAAACCTGTTTCTGGCTAAGGGCAAAACATCATAAGAAAAACTCCCACTTCAATCCTGGATGTCACGTCTCCCATCTAATGTCCCCCGCAATAGAATTGTGTGCTGATGGTGTTGAGAGCCCATTGTCCTCCAGACCTGCTGGCACTGGAAGCAGGGGCTTCAAGGGAAAGTCATCTGTGGCTGGAGGGTGTGAAAAGAGACTCATAAATAAATCTCTGGTCGCAGGCTGGCCCAGGGAGACAGATGGCTGTGCTGGATGAAGCAGACCTCCCATTTGCTGAACAGGACACTAATCATTCATTTAAAAGTCTATTATCATTTAGGCATTTGTCGCAGCAACCATGCTGTGGATTGATTTTATTTTTATGCAATTGTTTATGTCATTGCTGTGCGATTATGCGGACATAAAAGGCATTTACCTGTGACTCTGGGAAATGTAATGGCCAGTTAGACTAGGTCTCTGTTTAATCTGAACATGTTCCAAATATGAGAGTTGGTGAGTGGGTGGAAAATGAAATTAGGGATATGCTTAATAATTTACAAATTCATAACTGTTGTACTTTTTATGGAAACAGCAGAAATGTGCCACATGGCCATGCAACATCGTACAGATTTGGTGGTTGGCTTATCTAATTCTCCATGGTCATGACCACTGTGAGGGGCACAAGTTGTGCCACAAGCAGCCTCCCACCAGAACCCTGAGGGCATTAAAACCACTGGAAAAGGGCTCCTGGAGCCAGTCCTGACGCCTTTGGCACCAGGCTCATATGTTGGAAGGAAGGGCTGTTCAAACGAGGTCCCATTTATGTACATGGGCCTTCAAATCCAACATGGAAGCACCCACACAGTCTAGTTCTAAGAACCAAGCCATATGGTCTAGTGTTTTGGGTGTGGCAGGCCTGGAACTACTTTCCCTGGTACTACTTTACCGGGGCTATATAAACCACACCCTGACTGCAGAACATGCTTCGTGTTATTCTGCAACCAGCTGCGTGACGCTCACTGTGTCCAGCTCCTGGAATTCAGCATCTTCCTGTAATCCTGCAAGAACAAGAACAAGATCATTCTGTCTTACCCGAGAAAACACCATCCAGCACTCAGCATCTCAACTGGGCTGCAATCTGTGGAAACCGAGAGAAGAAGAAACATCACTCACCTGTGAGTACTAGCTTAAGGGCTTCCGGTGAACCACTACCGCAGCTGCTGTTCGAACATTGCGACCTGCAATAACGAGAAAGGGAAAAACAATATTAGAACGCGCACTTCCAAAACATCGAATTCCATCAGTCTTACCTGTACTCCATCGCGCTACGCCACGCTTCCATCCGGAGCACTACAGCAACATCTGCAAAGGAAAAGAGACATATTCAGGTTAGCTTTCAATATTAAACAACTGCACAGCACTGTACTTACCTTAACGGATTCCGGGGGCCTGTATTTCATCGCGCTCTCATCCACTCGCAGCACCACAGCGACCTGTGAGGAGAAGAAGAAGAAAACACAGGTTAGCTTTAAAAGACAAAGGTGCGGCGCTTCACGCTTTCTCTTACCTAGAAACGTGCCTCTCCATCCGGCACGCCAGCATCAAGACCTTCGCACCTAAAAAGAAGGTGATAAGGACACTAACGAATTCCCACCATAAACGGAACAAAGACTCACAATTAACAAACCTACCTGCCTACCAGCAGATTCAGGGTCACAGCAGGCCTGGGCCCAAGGAAGGCGCACTGCACTAGTGAAGCAACTCGGCAGCTCGCCAACAAACGTCAAGCGCCCCTGCACAAGAAACGCAGGACGGATAGCTCACCCTACAAATAACTAAGGTGAGAAAAGAACCCAGTGGGAAGGGAATCGGTCAGAGGGACGTGGGAGACAGTTATCACAAATCCTCCCTTCTGTAATTGCAGATTCATTATTCAGCACTGGGCAACTACTCATGCAGGGTTCCAGATCTAAGAGCCTTCCAGACGCCCCCGGGGATATCAGAGGTGAGCGTAACAGAACTCAAAGCCTTTAAACCTTATCCACCTGGGTATCATGGAGACATCTGAAACTGATCAGTTAGCCCAGCTTTTAGGACAATTACGCGCCGAGGTACACGCAGCCCGGCAGGAAAGCAATGCCTTAAGACGAGAGTTAATAGTCACAAAAGACTGTACTGATGTACTAAGCAAACAGCTACTACAAACACAGGCGGGGCAGTCTCCATTGCCCGGATTCGCCCCATCCGTCGCTACACCATCATCAGTCAATCCAGTACAGATAAAGTTGCTGAGAGCAGTACCCCTGGCACCACCTGAATGTTTTAATGGAGACCCCAGAAGGTACGCAACATTCATGAACCAGTGCCGCCTCCATTTTCTTTGTAGGCCTGGGGCTTTCCCAAACGACCAGGCGAGGATGGCCTTCGTGTTATCATATTTGAATGGAAGTGCCGCAGACTGGTCGGTACCTTTAGTGAGCCGGGATAACCCATTACTTCAGAACTTCAGGGGTTTTCAACAGGAGATGGAAAAGTTATTTGCTCGACACTTTCATAGACAAGCTCTTGATAATGAACTCCTGTCCCTCCGCCAAGGGAATCAAGATTTGCTGACTTACATTGCCACGTTTAATAGACTGGTTGTAGAAGCGGGGTGGCCAGAAGATAAAAGAACCATGTTGTTTCATCGGGGCCTATGAGGAGACCTGAAGGATGTCCTTGCTCAAGTGGTAGACCCACCTAAAACTGTGCAGAGTTTATCAACCTGGTAGTTCAGTTGGACCACAGATTACAGGATCGAAGAACAGACCGAAGTAAACTCGAAAATTGAGCCATGTACGGATGTTCAAAAGATAATGTTCAACGTCCATCAGAAAATACCACAGAACCCATGCAGATTGGAGGAGTATGACCCCCTATAACCAAGGTTGAAAGAGACAAGAGGAGACAGCTACAGTTATGCCTATACTGCGGTAAATCGGGTCACTACCTCAAAGAATGCCCAGTGAAACCTCCAAGGAAGGTGGTAGGTGCTACAGAGAAAGAAGATGATGGAAAGGAATCGGAAAACTACCAGGCCCCGCAAGCATAGAGGTCTGCTTGTCGAGCGAGAAGGATGAGTCACAGACCTCACATTCCACTCTACCAGTAACCTAGATCAATCACCATTGACTGTCACGGATGCATGCCATAGAGACATATATAGACAGCAGAGCAGGTTGTAATTACATAGATCGAGATCTGGCAACAGAAATGGGACTTCCCTTATGCACAAAACCAACAACTGAAAAGGTAACTACTGTTGACGGTACAGAAATTTCTTCGGGACCAGTAACCCAATGCACAACAGAATTAACCCTTCTGTGTCTGGATGGACATCAAGAAGCAATCACATTTGACCTCATCAAATCTCCTCAGTTCCGGTTGATCTTAGGGATGCCATGGTTAGTAAGTCACAATCGCCACATAGACTGGCATGCAAAGAGACTGACCTTTTCTGACGAATGCGCCCACGCGTGCTATCCGAAATCTATACCACAGCCAAAACTGAAATCTGTTCAAGGAATAGCATCGGGGATCGCGGAACCAATGGACACCTTACCAAAAGAATATCGGGATTATCAAGGTGTTTTTCAGAAGGAACAGGCTAACACATTACCGCCACATAGGACCTATGACTGTCAGATCGAGCTGACACCTGGCGCACATGTTCCTTGTGGTCGAATTTATGCACTTACGGAAACCGAAAATCTCCACTTGAAGTCCTATCTGGATCAATACCTGGCTAATGAGTTTATCCGCCCGTCAAAGTCACCGGCAGCCTTTCCCTTATTCTTCGTACCCAAGAAGGAAGGAGATTTGAGGACTTTCATCGATTACCGCGTACTTAATCAAATCACAGTAAAAAAACGCTGCCCTTTGCCCCTTATCCCGGAACTGTTGGACCAAGTCAAGGATGCCTGAATCTACACCAAACTAGACCTCAGAGGAGCATACCACATTGTACGTGTTAAGAAAGGGGATGAATGGAAAACCGCGTTTCGCACCAAGTATGGCCTGTACGAATATTAGGTAATGCCTTTCGGGCTGTGCAACGCTCCCAGCATTCCAATACTTCATGAATGATGTATTACAGGAATTAATCGATGTCTGTGCCCTGGTGTATATTGATGACATCCTGGTGTATTCCCCCTCTGAAAGAGATCATGTGGAACATGTTCGCTCAGTCCTTGCAAAACTTTGCCAGCACAAACTGTACGCTAAACCCGAGAAATGCTCCTTCCATGTCACCGAAGTTGAGTTCCTCGGTTTTGTTCTCTCGCCAAAGGGAGTCAGGATGGATTTATACAAAGTAGATGCCATCCTTAATTGGCCGTCACCTTCTTCACTTAAAGGAACCCCACGCATGCTCGGCTTTGTGAATTTTCATCAACGATTTATTCCAGATTTCTCACAGATAGTCCACCCAATCACATCGTTACTGAGAAAAAAACAACAAAAAATTCCAATGGACTGAAGAGGCGGAAAAGGCCTTTCAAGAACTCAAGAAAAGATTCACCTCTGCGCCAATTTACGACATCCTCACCCTGATCTCCCCTATGTAGTGGAAACTGATGCTTCCAGCGTAGCTATGGGAGCAGTTCTCTCTCAAAGAGATCCAGAGACAGGCCAATTACACCCTGTGGCCTTTTGGTCACGTAAATTCTCACCACCAGAACTTAACTATGCAATTACAGACAAAGAATTGTTGGCAATAAAATCAGCCTTCAAAGCCTGTTGGCAGTATCTATTAGGTGCCAGACATACCAACACAGTAATCACAGATCACCAAAACCTTCAATACCAAAAGTCAGCAAAAGCCCAATCATCACAACAGTTGTGGTGGGCTCTATTCTTCGCAGAATACGATTACGTAATAACATACCGACCGGGAGTTCGGAATGGGATGGCCAATGCCTTGTCTCATATGGGTGTTGAAGAGAAAATGAACAGTACCCTGGACCCTGTTGCCATCATCCCAAGTGATAAACTACTGGGACTCACCACCACATTGACTCTGAGTGAACTTCAAGATAAGATTCGAACCTTAATGAACCCCAACATCTTGCAGAAATGGAATTCCCAAAATGAACATCACATGGTTCTGGATGGATTACCCTACTTCAGGGAGCGACTATATCTACCAAGTAAAGATCTGCAAGAATTGGTCATGTCTGGTTATCACGATTCCCTGATCGAAGGCCATCCCAGAATTGCTAAGACTCTAGCCAAGGTTAAACAGAATTATTGGTTGCTCGATTTGTTCTATCCTGTGGGATATGTGCACAGAATAAATCACAAAAACAGGAACCAGCTGGCCTCCTACAACCACTGGCTATTCCACCGGCTCCCTGGCATACTCTTTCTCTTGATTTTATTACAGACTTACTCCCCTGTCAAGGTTTTAATACCATTCTGGTGGTTGTAGACCTGTTCTCTAAAATGGCACATTTCATTCCATTAAAAGGACTTCCTAACATTACCGGTCTGGCAAAAGCATTTCTTAAACAGATTATAAAACTGCATGGTTTCTCCTCAGTCCTAATCTCAGATCGTGAAAGCCAATTTGTATCCAACTTCTGGAGGATATGTTGTAACATAGCACAAATCGATGTTCGATTATCTACTAACCATGACCCCCATACGGATGGACAAACAGAAAGAACAAACCAGACATTAGAGCAGTATCTACGTTACATGCTGCATCAAGTGGAAGAGAATTGGAAAGACTTGTTATGGAATGCGGAATACGCATACAATAACTCCATACACACCAGCACGGGACAAAGCCCGTTCTACACAATATACAGAAAACATCCATGTACCTCTGAACTAGACTCCCCTACAACCTTGGAAATGGCAGCGGTAAAGACTCTACACACAAGCATAAACCAAGCCTTCAAAAGGGCAAATGAACATTTACTGCAAGCCAAAGAGAGACAAAAAAGATTCTTGGACCAGCATGGAAAGAAAGCTCCCAATTACCAAGTTGGATACAAAGTCTGGTTGGCATCAAAACATGTGCCCATAAAAGGTACCCGGACCTTTCGTCCAAGATATCTAGGACCCTATACTATTGAATCAATGATAAATCCTGTGGCCGTCAAGTTAGCCTTACCACTAAGCATGCAAATTCATCCGGTGTTCCATGTGTCACTTGTAAAACCTGTACAACCAGGAACCCGAGTTTTAACACAACCAAAACCTGTGCTAGTTGATGGAGAGCCTGAATTTGAAGTTAAAAACCTCCTGGATTCGAAACGTACCAGATCTAAGCTATACTATTTAGTGGACTGGAAAGGGTATGGGCGTCAAGACAGAACTTGGGAACCAAGTGAACATATTCACGCACGACATCTGATTAAGAGGTTTCACCTGGATAACCCCAGCAAACCCGGACCGGACAGGGAGGATACCATGCAAGGGGCCTTGGGGGGGAGTGCTGTCATGACCACTGTGAGGAGGCACAAGTTGTGCCAAAAGCAGGCTCCCACCAGAACCCCGAGGGCCTTAAAACCACTGCAAAAGGGCTCCTGGAGCCAGTCCTGGCGCCTTTGGCACCAGGCTCATATGTAGGAAGGAAGGGCTGTTCAAACTAGGTCCCATTTATGTACATGGGCCTTTAAATCCAACATGGAAGCACCCACACAGCCTAGTTCTAAGAAACAAGCCATGCGGACTAGTGTTTTGGGTGTGGCAGGCCTGGAACTACTTTCCCTGGTACTACTTTACCTGGGCTATATAAACCACACCCTGACTGCAGAACACGCTTCGTGTTATTCTGCAACCAGCAGCGTGACGCTCACCGTTTCCAGCTCTTGGTCTTCAGCATCTTCCTGTAATCCTGCAAGAACAAGATTATTCTGTCTTACCCGAGAAAACACCATCCAGCACTCAGCATCTCAACTGGGCTGCAATCTGTGGAAACCGAGAGAAGAAGAAACATGACTCACCTATGAGTACTAACTTAAGGACCTCCGGCGAACCGCTACCACAGCTTCTGTTCGAACATTGCGACCTACAATAACGAGAAAGGAAACAACAATATTAGAATGCGCACTTCCAAAACATCGAATTCCAATAGTCTTTCCTGAATTGCATCGCGCTACGCCACGCTTCCATCGGAGCACTACAGCAACATCTGCAAAGGAAAAGAGACATATTCAGGTTTGCTTTCAATATTAAACAACCGCACAGCACTGTACTTACCTTAACGGATTTCGGGGGCCTGTTTTTCATCACGCTCTCATCCACTCGCTGCACCACAGCGACCTGTGAGGAGAAGAAGAAGAAAACACAGGTTAGCTTTAAAAGACAATAAAGGCACGGCGCTTCAACTTTCTCTTAGGTTCTCTTAGGTTATCTCATAGGTTATCAGGTGAGCGTAACAGGTCAGCTAAAACAGAAAATATGTTTGGTATGGCAGTTGTATTATTATGAATTTGTGATGCTTAACTAGTTTTTTCCAAAAATTTGAAAAAAGAACAAAAGGGTGATTACAAATAGCAATTGCCATATGTTGCTCCAAAACCCCTAAACCAATCTCGACTTGGAGGCGGGGTTGAGATTAGGGAGAGGAGTAACTGTCCAATGCTAGTGGCAGGGATTATTGCAGGGTACTTCCCCAAGATTGTAAAATTGGTGATGTCACTTCTGCTATATAAGGGGGACTGCACTAGGACAGGGGACACACAAAAACTGGGGATGCAGAAAATAGGAGAAAGACAGGAGGACAGAGAGAAGGCTGCTGAAACTTACCATCTCATAGCTGTAAAGACACCAGAGGAGATTGCTGACAGGGCCTCTGGGTGGAGCTGTCTATTTCTAGGAAGGCCTCAAAGCTGATTGGGTCCTGTGGTGGAGAGCGGAAGGCCATCTTTGAGAGTGGAGTGACCAGACCCCTGCCCTATCTTTCCAGAGTGTCCTGAGATGCAGCTGGCTTTCTTGAACCTTAAAAAGTGCCTTGCTATGTAAGTAGAACTAAGCCTTGGAAAACTAAAAGGTGGAGGGAGTCTGCTTGCCTTGAATCCTTTCCCTTTATAGTGGGTGGCGGGGGCAGAACCGTGTAGATCCTTAGCCTATGTAACCAAAAATATTAGTTTTATCAATTCCCCATTTGGCACAACACTACGGGATGCATTTTGTTCAAATTAAAAATTAACAAAACTCGCTTACCAGTGTGCGCTGAAAACTATAGCCTATAATTTAATTGGGTAATCCTTGTTATCCAGCTGACCCTGACTTCTTTAAGGAAGAGTGGTGTCTTTGTTCGTAAGTCAGTCCAACCCTTATTATCCAGTTTCTCCAACACAGGCCTTTCACTAACAGGGTCTGAAATCCAAAATTGCCCAACGCATTCCAATTTTTCTGTCTGACTTCCCAACCTAGACCAAAGCAAGTGGGGGGTCAGAAAAACAAAGCGAGAAATCATCCTGTGTTTATTTTAAACCAAAAGTGTGGGCGAAATTATAATGGTCATATATATTTTGTACCAATCTCAAAATCCTACCGCTAGCCTTTTAAGCGTGCAGGAAAATCAAAATCACACAACATTACATAAGAGCCTTCTTTATTGATCAGTGTAATTATTTTGTGAAGTGACATTTGCAGAAAGAACTGTGTCTGTTCTTTTTAACTCACTTTTGAGATTCATTTGTACTGAGAGAAGTTGATTGTGTTTTACCACTGATAAAGAGGTGTTTTTCATGCTAATTTCTATTATTTTTAATTTAAATAAATACCAATATATTTCCCGTACACCGGCCTGGTTCTTGGCTCATTGTTTGCTCAGGGGAGAGGGAGCCAAGGGGCATGATATGGGTCTGAGATAGGGCTAAAGGGAAGAATCTGTTGAATAGTTTGTTGAACAACCACTTGAGTAGGGAGGGAAGGGACTCCTGTGTTGAGGGCAGCATCTCAATAAACTGTTACAAACCCTGCAGCAGATGTAGCCCCCGGTGTACCCGGGTGCAGTTTTCCTACCCCCACCACAATGTCTCACTACCAATTTATCTGTTATCCCTTTTGCATTAAAATTCCATCTTATAGGTGCCACTTGTTGATCGACCGCTGGACTAAAATGGATATATAAGTGAACATCAGTGTCCACTTCTATGGCTAGTGAGTTTAATGGATTAATTGGGAGGAATAGCAATCTGGGGTCGATGTCATTGTGTTGTATTGACATTAATCTATTGTAGTTGACTCTATACCCCTGGCATGGGATGTTGTAACGTGAGCCCCTGCCCCAGGCTCATGCTCGGTCACATAGTAAGTCACCCTGACTCCACCCGTCTGCATGTCATTTTAGCGCACAACGGCACAGCGTAGCAAGGCAGAGGGCCTTCCCTGCAAAGCCCTTCATGACAGCGGCCCGGCACCCCGGGCCATCCAATACTCAGCAGTCTCCATAAACGCCTAATGGAAATAAAACATGCCCCCGCCCATTTCTTCCTGGAGCTCTGACACAGGGAGCTGGATATCATGCAAGACTGTAGATGAAGAGGGGGCATTTCACAGGGGCAACGACTGAGGCTCATTACGATTTTACCGCTATGCAGTAAATGTGCCGGAAATCGTTTCCTGGCACTTTTACCGGACCAGCCAAGTACGAGTGTACTGAAACACAGTTGCCAGAAATACCGGATGGACTGGAATCATGCGCTGCTAATACCGGCACAGTAGTATCACCTGCAAGTCCAGAGATTGGACTTTACAGTAATACCATCTGATATTTGCTGGTATTACTGGCAAAAGCAAGGCAGCAATACCTCCACCTTGAAGCAGACGGTAAATGCATGCAGGTGTGGGAAATGAGGCCACAGGTGCACCCAATTCACCCTGGAAGAGTGCAAAAGGGCCACACCTTCCCCAAACACACTTGCCTACACCACAATGCTGCCAATACAAGAAGGGTTTAATCATTTGGCGAAAATCCAATCAATGGCGATCAAAGGCAGTGCACCCCAGGAAGAGCAGGAGTTATTGAAACGAAGGAGGTGTTCTTTACCCCCACAGAAGCATTATGGTGACAGGATAGCACTCTAAAGCCAGTGATGTTAGTATCATTGTTAAAGGTAGCACTTGAACAGCTGCACTACCCTGCACTTGTAAATAGTGCTGTATTGGAGTGCCATTTGCACGGAGGTAACCCCTCCGTTTCCAACGTGCTAACCCTGCGTGCACAGCTGATGTCCTCTCCAGAGTGTCCTCCCCCCTCCAGCCCATCTCTGTCATGGCTGCCCCGTACAGCTCCTACCAAGGAGATCAGCGGTGGACATAGGCAGAGTCACTGTACACCGTCACTTCCTGCCCTTCGTGTTTCTCGAGCGCGACAATGAGCGCTACCAATTCTGACGCTTGTGCTGAAAAGTGAGACGGCAGTCTAGCACTTGCTACAATTTCAAACTCGCCATTTGCTCGATGCCTCACTACAGCTGCGCCGGAATGCCTTTCTCCTCTAGCCTGATTAATTGTTGAAGAACTATCAATAAAGAGAATTTCCCCTCCTGGCACAGCATTATCTTTCACACAAGGTCTATAATCATAAAATTCAACATAATCTGCACATTCATACACATGATCACCATCAGCTATTGGCTCAGCTACAAATGTGGGAGGATTCACTTTTTTACATCTGACAATTTTGATTGTTGGTTTGAAATCATTACTTCATACGCAGAGGCTCTCAATGTACCTTTGCGTTTCTCTAAAATGGCAAACCGAGCATGCTCCACAAAGAGGATCATAGAGCAGCCCATAACAATACTTGTAAATTTCTCAATTGCAAACAAAGCGGCTGCCAATGACTGTTCACAAGGAAAGTTATCTTTGATAACTGGGTCTAAAATACCACTGTAATATACTAGAGGCTTGTACCCCAACCTAATTCTCTGTGTAAGCACTGCTGTCATGACTGTCCCATTTGTGTGTGAAAACAAATTAAATTCCTCAGCATAAATAGGAATTCCTAAAACAGGGGCTGTACAAATCGCTTTCTTCAATTCCTCAAATCCTTCCTCCATCTCCTCAGTCCATTCTATTTTTACCTTATTCACCTGTGCTTTCTTTAAAGCCTCCAAAAGGGGTCTTGTGTACAAACTGTAGTCAAACACCCAGGGTCTAACATAATTGCATAGTCCCAAAACTTGTTGCATCTGTTTTACTGTGTTCGGTTTTGCAGTTTTCATAATCGCCTCAGCTCTTTCAGGTGTCACCTTTTTTCCCTCGTGTGAAATCAACTGCCCTATGTATAACACCTTTTCTTGACGATATTGTAGCTTCTCCTTGTCTACCTTATATCCTTTGTCTGCTAGAATAGTCATCAACTGAATTTAGTCTTGCCTGCTCCCATCTTCTGTAGTGCTACACATTTAAATGTTATCTATGTATTGTATCACTGCACTTTTCAAATCGACATTGCCTAGGTCCATCTGGAGGACCCCGTTAAAGATCGATGGATACACACAAGACCTTTGAGGTAGCCTAGTATGTTTCAGACAAGTCTGGCAGAACGTAAGTGAAGTTAAGTGTTGTGAGTGCTTGTGCAATGGGATTGAGAGAAATGCATTTTTAAAATCGATCACCATGAAATATCGTGCTTCCACGGGGATACTGCATAGTATTGTCGCCGAGTTAGGAACTAGAGGAAACTCTGCTTCTACAATCGGGTTAATTGAATTCATGTCTTGTATGAATCTCCAAGACCCACCCCTTTCATTTCTTGATAGGATAAACCGCAGTATTGCATGATGATTCTGATGGCACCAGAATACCTAGTTTCATCAGTGCTGAAATGGTCTGAAATATACCCTCATCAGCCTCTCGAGACATGGGGTACTGTGTTGCTTTAGGTAAAATTGCATCTGGCTTCAATTTTATTTTAACTTCCCCTACTCCCTTTAATAATCCTAAGTCATAACGGCCTGTAGTCCATCGGACGCTAGGCATTTTCTCCAAGTCCTTTAAAAAAAATGCTGGACGTTGCTGCATTATTGCCACTAGTTGTAGGATTTCCCTCTTCTCTATTCTTATCCATTATGTGATGCTCCTAAAGAACACTACTTTATTGCCTGTTGGGTCATCTCTAAACATGTTGTCATCAGTGATGTCAGTCAACCTGTACCCTTCCTCGAGAGCTATTACTGTTCTCCATGGTCTACCCTCATCATCTGTTCCTTCATGCATCGCCATTTCCCTTCGTACTAAGGCTGCTTCCCACCTCATCCTCCATAGGTATCCTCAAAGTGTTCTCCACTGAGCCAGGTAGCCATGTCGGTAGAATGCTCACCCCAAAAAGAAAAACCCCTGCTGTACTGGAACGCCTCCCAGAAACATTTGCCCTGTGAACACCAGTATAAAAAGGATGACCACCAATTCTCCCTGGGTGGCTCCCTCTGACTCTACAGTGCTCCCCTCTCCGGCTCTACTGGGGGTACACCCTCCTTCTTGGGTGCTCCTAATTACATGGCCTGACCCTCCGGCCGACCTTTTATCTGGACTTCTTGTGCCTGTTCCTTCTGGTCACTGACCACAAACCCGCTCACCTGACTCCCACTGGCTCCACAGCACTCCACTCTCCTGTTTCTACTGGTGCGCAGCCTCCTTCCTGAGTGCTCCTGACTGCACTTGGACCTGTAGCACCCACTGCCTTCGACCTGCTTCTTCTTCCAGCCATTGGCCGGGCTCTCCCTCCACTGGCCCTCTCCAGAGTGTCTTCCCCCCTCCAGCCCATCTCTGTCACGGTTGCCCCATACAGCTCCTACCAACCACACTGCTCTCACCTCTACTGCCTTCCGGTAATGCTGCCTCCATCTTGTGTGCTTCTAAGGTGAACCAATCCTCCCAACCTGCAGCGTCCTCTCCAGTCTGTCTCAGGCTCTAGCCCCTTGGACCCCTTATCCCCCCTGAGTACCCTGGTCTACAGTGCCTCATCCACCCTCCCTGGCATCCTCTCCAGAATTGCTTTACAGCCCTCTGGACTTCTCTCCCCTTTGTGTCCCGCCTCTTACCATCCCTACTGCTTTCACCTCTACTGCCTTCCTGTGGCACGGTCTCCACCTTGCGAGCTCCTAAGGTGATCCTGATTCATCCTACCTACAGCGTCCTTTCCACTTTCATCCACCAGCCCTTGGACCTTGCCCCTGCGTGTCCCTGACTACTGTGCCTTAGTGCTTCTTGTGCGTTTTGGCCAAGCCTTCCTTCCTCTGGCATCCTCTCCAACACTACCTTATCAAAGGCATATAGTATCTAGCGGAAGATGGAAGTACTGGACATAAAAGGCTGTGTTCCGTATCTGATGGTCGCACCTGGGCAGGTGAAGCGCTATCTAGTGGAAGATGGAAGTATTGGGACATGTGAGGCTGTGGTCAGCTTGTGATGGTGGCACCTGGACAGGAAAGCTCTATCTAGCAGAAGATGGAAGTACTGGGACATGTGAGGCTGTGTTCAGCATCTGATGGCGTCACCTGGACAGGTGAAGCTCTATCTAGCAGAAGATGGAAGTACTGGGACATGTGAGGCTGTGTTCAGCATCTGATGGTGGCACCTGGACAGGTGAATCTCTATCTAGCAGAAGATGGAAGTACTGGACATAAGAGGCTGTGTTCAGCATATGATGGTTGCACCCGGGCAGGTGAAGCTCTATCTAGCAGAAGATGGAAGTACTGGGACATGTGAGGATGTGTTCAGCTTGTGATGGTGGCACCTGGGCAGGTGAAGCTCTATCTAGTAGAAGATGGAAGTACTGGGACAGGTGAGTCTGTGTTCAGCTTGTGATGGAGGCACCTGGACAGGTGAAGCTCTATCTAGCAGAAGATTGAAGTACTGGGACATGTGAGGCTGTGTTCAGCTTGTGATGGTGGCGCCTGGACAGGTGAAGCTCTATCTAGTGGAAGATGGAAGTATTGGGACATGTGAGGCTGTGTTGAGCTTGTGATGGTGGCACCTGGACAGCTGAAGCTCTATCTAGCAGTAGATGGAAGTACTGGGACATGTGAGACTGTGTTCAGCATCTGATGGTGGCACCTGGACAGGTGAAGCTCTATCTAGCGGAAGATGGAAGTACTGGGACATGTGAGGCTGTGTTCAGCATCTCATGTTGGCACCTGGACAGGTAAAGCTCTATCTAGTGTTACATGGAAGTACTGGACATGTGAGGCTGTCTTCAGCATCTGATGGTGGCACCTCCACAGGTGAAGCTCTATCTAGCAGAAGCTGGAGGTTCAGGGACATGTGAGGCTGTGTTCAGCTTGTGATGGCGGCACCTGGACAGGTGAAGCTCTATCTAGCAGAAGATGGAAGTACTGGGACATGTGAGGCTGTGTTCAGCTTCTCGGTGGTGTCACCTGAGAGGTCAAGCTCTATCTAGTGGTACACGGAAGTACTGGACATGTGAGGCTGTGTTCAGCATCTCATGTTGGCACCTGGACAGGTAAAGGTCGATCTAATGTTACATGGAAGTACTGGACATGTGAGGCTGTGTTCAGCATCTGATGGTGGCACCTGGACAGGTGAAGCTCTATCTAGCAGAAGCTGGAAGTACTGGGCCATGTGGGGCTGTGTTCAGCTTGTGATGGTGGCCCCTGGACAAGTGAAGCTCTACCTAGCAGAAAATGGAAGCACTGGGACATGTGAGGCTGTGTTCAGCATCTGATGGTGGCACCTGGACAGGTGAAGCTCTATCTAGCGGTACATCAAAGTACTGGGACAAGTGAGGGTGTGTTCAGCTTATGAAAGTGGAACCTGGGCAGGTGAAGCTCTATCTAGCAGAAGATGGAAGTACTGGGACATGTGAGGCTATGTTCAGCATCTGATGGTGGCACCTGGACAGGTGAAGCTCTATCTAGTGGAAGATGGAAGTATTGGGACATGTGAGGCTGTGTTCAGCTTGTGATGGTGGCACCTGGACAGGTGAAGCTCTATCTAGCAGTAGTTGGAAGTACTGGGACATTTGAGGCTGTGTTCAGCATCTGATGGTGGCACCTGGACAGGTGAAGCTCTATCTAGCAGAAGATGGAAGTACTAGGACATGTGAACCTGTTTTCAGCGTCTGATGGTGGCACCTGGGCAGGTGAAGCTCTATCTAGCGGTACATCAAAGTACTGGGACATGTGAGGGTGTGTTCAGCTTATGAAGGTGGCACCTGGGCAGGTGAAGCTCTATCTAGCAGAAGATGGAAGTACTGGGACATGTGAGGCTTGTGTTCAGCATCTGATGGTGGCACATGGACAGGTGAAGCTCTATCTAGCAGTAGATGGAAGTGTTGGGACATGTGAGGCTGTGTTCAGCTTGTGATGGTGGCACCTGGGCAGGTGAAGCTCTATCTAGCAGTAGATGAAAGTACTGGGACATGTGAGCCTGTGTTCACCGTCTGATGGTGGCACCTGGGCAGGTGAAGCTCTATCTAGCGGTACATCAAAGTACTGGGAAATGTGAGGGTGTGTTGAGCTGATGAAGCTGGCACCTGGACAGGTGAAGCTCTATCTAGCAGAAGATGAAAGTACTGGGACATGTGAGCCTGTGTTCAGCGTCTGATGGTGGCACCTGGGCAGGTGAAGCTCTATCTAGCGGTACATCAAAGTACTGGGACATGTGATGGTGAGTTCAGCTTATGAACGTGGCACCTGGGCAGGTGAAGCACTATCTAGCAGAACATGGATGTACTGGGACATGTGAGGCTTGTGATTAGCATCTGATGGTGGCACCTGGACAGGTCAAGCTCTATCTAGCAGTAGATGGAAGTGTTGGGACATGTGAGCCTGTGTTCATCGTCTGATGGTGGCACCTGGACAGGTGAACCTCTATCTAGCGGTACATCAAAGTACTGGGACATGTGAGGGTGTGTTCAGCTTATGAAGGTGGCACCTGGGCAGGTGAAGCTCTATCTAGCAGAAGATGGAAGTTCTGGGACATGTGAGGCTTGTGTTCAGCATCTGATGGTGGCACATGGACAGGTGAAGCTCTATCTAGCAGTAGATGGAAGTGTTGGGACATGTGAGGCTGTGTTCAGCTTGTGATGGTGGCACCTGGGCAGGTGAAGCTCTATCTAGCAGTAGATGAAAGTACTGGGACATGTGAGCCTGTGTTCACCGTCTGATGGTGGCACCTGGGCAGGTGAAGCTCTATCTAGCGGTACATCAAAGTACTGGGAAATGTGAGGGTGTGTTGAGCTGATGAAGCTGGCACCTGGACAGGGAAGCTCTATCTAGCAGAAGATGAAAGTACTGGGACATGGGAGCCTGTGTTCAGCGTCTGATGGTGGCACCTGGGCAGGTGAAGCTCTATCTAGCAGTACATCAAAGTACTGGGACATGTGACGGTGAGTTCAGCTTATGAACGTGGAACCTGGGCAGGTGAAGCTCTATCTAGCAGAAGATGGATGTACTGGGACATGTGAGGCTTGTGTTTAGCATCTGATGGTGGCACCTGGACAGGTGAAGCTCTATCTAGCGGTACATCAAAGTACTGGGACATGTGAGCCTGTGTTCATCGTCTGATGGTGGCACCTGGACAGGTGAACCTCTATCTAGCGGTACATCAAAGTACTGGGACATGTGAGGGTGTGTTCAGCTTATGAATGTGGCACCTGGGCAGGTGAAGCTCTATCTAGCAGTAAATGGAAGTGTTGGGACATGTGAGGCTGTGTTCAGCATCTGATGGTGGCACCTGGAAAGGTGAAGCTCTATCTAGCGGTACATCAAAGTACTGGGACATGTGAGGGTGTGTTCAGCTTATGAAAGTGGGACCTGGGCAGGTGAAGCTCTATCTAGCAGAAGATGGAAGTACTGGGACATGTGAGGCTGTGTTCAGCGTCTGATGGTGGCACCTGGACAGGTGCAGCTCTATCTAGCAGAAGATGGAAGTACTGGGACATGTGAGGCTTGTGGTCAGCATCTGATGGTGGCACCTGAACAGGTGAAGCTCTATCTAGCAGTAGATGGAAGTGTTGGGACATGTGAGCCTGTGTTCAGCGTCTGATGGTGGCACCTGGACAGGTGAAGCTCTATCTAGCGGTACATCAAAGTACTGGCATTTGTGAGGGTGTGTTCAGCTATTGAAGGCGGCAACTGAGCAGGTGAAGTTCTATCTAGCAGAAGATGGAAGTACTGGGACATGTGAGGCTGTGTTCAGAATCTGATGGTGGCACCTGGGCAGGTGAAGCTCTATCTAGTGGAAGATGGAAGTACTGGGACATGTGAGGCTGTGTTCAGCTTGTGATGGTGGCACCTGGACAGGTAAAGCTCTATCTAGCAGAAGATGGAATTACTGGGAAATGTGAGGCTGTGTTCAGCATTTGATGGTGGCACCTGGACAGGTGAAGCTCTATCTAGCAGAGGATGGAAGTACTGGGACATGTGAGGCTGTGTTCAGCTTGTGATGGTGGCACCTGGACAGGTGAAGCTCTATCTAGGAGAAGATGGAAGTACTGGGACATGTGAGCCTGTGTTCAGCATCTGATGGTGGCACCTGGACAGGTAAAGCTCTATCTAGCAGAAGATGGAAGTGTTGGGACACGTGAGCCTGTGTTCAGCGTCTGATGGTTCACCTGGACAGGTGAAGCTCTATCTAGCGGTACATCAAAGTACTGGTACATGTGAGGGTGTGTTCAGCTTATGAAGGTGGCAACTGGGCAGGTGAAGCTCTATCTTGCAGAAGATAGAAGTACTGGGACATGTGAGGCTGTGTTCAGCATCTGATGGTGGCACCTGGACAGGTGAAGCTCTATCTAGCAGTAGATGGAAGTGTTGGGACATTTGAGCCTGTGTTCAGCGTCTGATGGTGGCACCTGGACAGGTGAAGCTCTATCTAGCGGTACATCAAAGTACTGAGGGTCATGTGAGGGTGTGTTCAGCTTATGAATGCGTCTGATGGTGGCACCTGGACAGGTGAAGCTCTATCTAGCGGTACATCAAAGTACTGGGACATGTGAGGGTGTGTTCAGCTTATGAAAGTGGCACCTGGGCAGGTGAAGCTCTATCTAGCAGAAGATGGAAGTACTGGGACATGTGAGGCTGTGTTCAGCATCTGATGGTGGCACCTGGACAGGTGAAGCTCTATCTAGCAGAAGATGGAAGTACTGGGACATGTGAGGCTATGTTCAGCTTGTGATGGTGGCACCTGGACAGGTGAAGCTCTATCTAGGATAAGATGGAAGTACTGGGACATGTGAGGCTGTGTTCAGCTTGTGATGGTGGCACCTGGGCAGGTGAAGCTCTATCTTGCAGAAGATGGAAGTACTGGGACATGTGAGACTGTGTTCAGCTTGTGATGGTGGCACCTGGACAGGTGAAGCTCTATCTAGCAGTAGATGGAAGTGTTGGGACATGTGAGCCTGTGTTCCGCGTCTGATGGTGGCACCTGGACAGGTGAAGCTCTATCTAGCGGTATAGCAAAGTACTGGGACATGTGAGGGTATTGTTCAGCTTATGAATGTGGCACCTGGGCAGGTGAAGCTCTATCTAGCAGTAGATGGAAGTGTTGGGACATGTGAGCCTGTGTTCAGCGTCTGATGGTGGCACCTGGACAGGTGAAGCTCTATCGAGCGGTACATCAAAGTACTGGTACATGTGAGGGTGTGTTCAGCTTATGAAGGTGGCAACTGGGCAGGTGAAGCTCTATCTAGCAGTAGATGGAAGTGTTGGGACATGTGAGCCTGTGTTCAGCGTCTGATGGTGGCACCTGGACAGCTGAAGCTCTATCTAGTGGTACATCAAAGTACTGGGACATGTGAGGGTGTGTTCAGCTTATGAAAGTGGCACCTGGGCAGGTGAAGCTCTATCTAGCAGAAGATGGAAGTACTGGGACATGTGAGGCTGTGTTCAGCATCTGATGGTGGCACCTGGACAGGTGAAGCTCTATCTAGCAGAGGATGGAAGTATTGGGACATGTGAGGCTGTGTTCAGCTTGTGATGGTGGCACCTGGACAGGTGAAGCTCTATCTAGGAGAAGATGGAAGTACTGGGACATGTGAGGCTGTGTTCAGCTTGTGATGGTGGCACCTGGGCAGCTGAAGCTCTATCTAGCAGAAGATGGAAGTACTGGGACATGTGAGGCTGTTGGAACAGCGTCTGATGGTTCACCTGGACAGGTGAAGCTCTATCTAGCGGTACATCAAAGTACTGGTACATGTGAGGGTGTGTTCAGCTTATGAAGGTGGCAACTGGGCAGGTGAAGCTCTATCTTGCAGAAGATGGAAGTACTGGGACATGTGAGGCTGTGTTCAGCATCTGATGGTGGCACCTGGACAGGTGAAGCTCTATCTAGCAGTAGATGGAAGTGTTGGGACATTTGAGCCTGTGTTCAGAGTCTGATGGTGGCACCTGGACAGGTGAAGCTCTATCTAGCGGTACATCAAAGTACTGAGGGGCATGTGAGGGTGTGTTCAGGTTATGAATGTGGCACCTGGGCAGGTGAAGCTCTATCTAGCAGAAGATGGAAGTACTGGGACATGTGAGGCTGTGTTCAGCATCTGATGGTGGCACCTGGACAGGTGAAGCTCTATCTAGCAGAAGATTGAAGTACTGGGACATGTGAGGCTATGTTCAGCTTGTGATGGTGGCACCTGGACAGGTGAAGCTCTATCTAGGATAAGATGGAAGTACTGGGACATGTGAGGCTGTGTTCAGCTTGTGATGGTGGCACCTGGGCAGGTGAAGCTCTATCTAGCAGAAGATGGAAGTGTTGGGACATGTGAGCCTGTGTTCAGCATCTGATGGTGGCACCTGGACAGGTAAAGCTCTATCTAGCAGAAGATGGAAGTGTTGGGACATGTGAGCCTGAGTTCAGCGCCTGATGGTTCACCTGGACAGGTGAAGCTCTATCTAGCAGAGGATGGAAGTATTGGGACATGTGAGGCTGTGTTCAGCTTGTGATGGTGGCACCTGGACAGGTGAAGCTCTATCTAGGAGAAGATGGAAGTACTGGGACATGTGAGGCTGTGTTCAGCTTGTGATGGTGGCACCTGGGCAGCTGAAGCTCTATCTAGCAGAAGATGGAAGTACTGGGACATGTGAGGCTGTTGGAACAGCGTCTGATGGTTCACCTGGACAGGTGAAGCTCTATCTAGCGGTACATCAAAGTACTGGTACATGTGAGGGTGTGTTCAGCTTATGAAGGTGGCAACTGGGCAGGTGAAGCTCTATCTTGCAGAAGATGGAAGTACTGGGACATGTGAGGCTGTGTTCAGCATCTGATGGTGGCACCTGGACAGGTGAAGCTCTATCTAGCAGTAGATGGAAGTGTTGGGACATTTGAGCCTGTGTTCAGAGTCTGATGGTGGCACCTGGACAGGTGAAGCTCTATCTAGCGGTACATCAAAGTACTGAGGGGCATGTGAGGGTGTGTTCAGGTTATGAATGTGGCACCTGGGCAGGTGAAGCTCTATCTAGCAGAAGATGGAAGTACTGGGACATGTGAGGCTGTGTTCAGCATCTGATGGTGGCACCTGGACAGGTGAAGCTCTATCTAGCAGAAGATTGAAGTACTGGGACATGTGAGGCTATGTTCAGCTTGTGATGGTGGCACCTGGACAGGTGAAGCTCTATCTAGGATAAGATGGAAGTACTGGGACATGTGAGGCTGTGTTCAGCTTGTGATGGTGGCACCTGGGCAGGTGAAGCTCTATCTAGCAGAAGATGGAAGTGTTGGGACATGTGAGCCTGTGTTCAGCATCTGATGGTGGCACCTGGACAGGTAAAGCTCTATCTAGCAGAAGATGGAAGTGTTGGGACATGTGAGCCTGAGTTCAGCGCCTGATGGTTCACCTGGACAGGTGAAGCTCTATCTAGCGGTACATCAAAGTACTGGTACATGTGAGGGTGTGTTCAGCTTATGAAGGTGGCAACTGGGCAGGTGAAGCTCTATCTTGCAGAAGATGGAAGTACTGGGACATGTGAGGCTGTGTTCAGCATCTGATGGTGGCACCTGGACAGGTGAAGCTCTATCTAGCAGTAGATGGAAGTGTTGGGACATTTGAGCCTGTGTTCAGCGTCTGATGGTGGCACCTGGACAGGTGAAGCTCTATCTAGCGGTACATCAAAGTACTGAGGGGCATGTGAGGGTGTGTTCAGCTTATGAATGTGGCACCTGGGCAGGTGAAGCTCTATCTAGCAGAAGATGGAAGTACTGGGACATGTGAGGCTGTGTTCAGCATCTGATGGTGGCACCTGGACAGGTGAAGCTCTATCTAGCAGAAGATTGAAGTACTGGGACATGTGAGGCTATGTTCAGCTTGTGATGGTGGCACCTGGACAGGTGAAGCTCTATCTAGGATAAGATGGAAGTACTGGGACATGTGAGGCTGTGTTCAGCTTGTGATGGTGGCACCTGGGCAGGTGAAGCTCTATCTAGCAGAAGATGGAAGTACTGGGACATGTGAGGCTGTTGGAACAGCGTCTGATGGTTCACCTGGACAGGTGAAGCTCTATCTAGCGGTACATCAAAATACTGGTACATGTGAGGGTGTGTTCAGCTTATGAAGGTGGAAACTGGGCAAGTGAAGCTCTATCTTGCAGAAGATGGAAGTACTGGGACATGTGAGGCTGTGTTCAGCATCTGATGGTGGCACCTGGAAAGGTGAAGCTCTATCTAGCAGTAGATGGAAGTGTTGGGACATGTGAGCCTGTGTTCAGCGTCTGATGGTTCACCTGGACAGGTGAAACTCTATCTAGCGGTACATCAAAGTACTGAGGAACATGTGAGGGTGAGTTCAGCTTATGAATGTGGCACCTGGGCAGGTGAAGCTCTATCTAGCAGTAGATGGAAGTGTTGGGACATGTGAGCCTGTGTTCAGCGCCTGATGGTGGCATCTGGAGTACATCAAAGTACTGGGACATGTGAGGGTGTGTTCAGCTTATGAAAGTGGCACCTGGGCAGGTGAAGCTCTATCTAGCAGAAGATGAAAGTACTGGGACATGTGAGGCTGTGTTCAGCATCTGATGGTGGCACCTGGACAGGTGAAGCTCTATCTAGCAGAAGATAGAAGTACTGGGACATGTGAGGCTTGTGTTCAGCATCTGATGGTGGCACCTGGACAGGTGAAGCTCTATCTAGCAGTAGATGGAAGTGTTGGGACATGTGAGCCTGTGTTCAGCGTCTGATGGTGGCACCTGGACAGGTGAAGCTCTATCTAGCGGTACATCAAAGTACTGGGAATTGTGAGGGTGTGTTCATCTGATGAAGGTGGCAACTGGGCAGGTGAAGCTCTATCTAGCAGAAGATGGAAGTACTGGGACATGTGAGGCTGTGTTCAGCATCTGATGGTGGCACCTGGGCAGGTGAAGCTCTATCTAGTGGAAGATGGAAGTACTGGGACATGTGAGGCTGTGTTCAGCATCTGATGGTGGCACCTGGACAGGTGAAGCTCTATCTAGCAGAAGATGGAAGTACTGGGACATGTGAGGCTGTGTTCAGCTTGTGATGGTGGCACCTGGACAGGTGAAGCTCTATCTAGGAGAAGATGGAAGTACTGGGACATGTGAGGCTGTGTTCAGCTTGTGATGGTGGCACCTGGGCAGGTGAAGCTCTATCTAGCAGAAGATGGAAGTACTGGGACATGTGAGGCTGTGTTCAGCCCGTGATGGTGGCACCTGGACAGGTGAAGCTCTATCTAGCAGAAGATGGAAGTACTGGGACATGTGAGGCTGTGTTCAGCTTGTGATGGTGGCACCTGGACAGGTGAAGCTCTATCTAGGAGAAGATGGAAGTACTGGGACATATGAGGCTGTGTTCAGCTTGTGATGGTGGCACCTGGGCAGGTGAAGCTCTATCTAGGAGAAGATGGAAGTACTGGGACATGTGAGGCTGTGTTCAGCTTGTGATGGTGGCACCTGGGCAGGTGAAGCTCTATCTAGCAGAAGATGGAAGTGTTGGGACATGTGAGCCTGTGTTCAGCATCTGATGGTGGCACCTGGACAGGTAAAGCTCTATCTAGCAGAAGATGGAAGTGTTGGGACATGTGAGCCTGAGTTCAGCGTCTGATGGTTCACCTGGACAGGTGAAGCTCTATCTAGCGGTACATCAAAGTACTGGTACATGTGAGGGTGTGTTCAGCTTATGAAGGTGGCAACTGGGCAGGTGAAGCTCTATCTTGCAGAAGATGGAAGTACTGGGACATGTGAGGCTGTGTTCAGCATCTGATGGTGGCACCTGGACAGGTGAAGCTCTATCTAGTAGTAGATTGAAGTGTTGGGACATTTGAGCCTGTGTTCAGCGTCTGATGGTGGCACCTGGACAGGTGAAGCTCTATCTAGCGGTACATCAAAGTACTGAGGGGCATGTGAGGGTGTGTTCAGCTTATGAATGTGGCACCTGGACAGGTAAAGCTCTATCTAGCAGAAGATGGAAGTGTTGGGACATGTGAGCCTGTGTTCAGCATCTGATGGTGGCACCTGGACAGGTGAAGCTCTATCTAGCAGAAGATTGAAGTACTGGGACATGTGAGGCTATGTTCAGCTTGTGATGGTGGCACCTGGACAGGTGAAGCTCTATCTAGGATAAGATGGAAGTACTGGGACATGTGAGGCTGTGTTCAGCTTGTGATGGTGGCACCTGGGCAGGTGAAGCTCTATCTAGCAGAAGATGGAAGTACTGGGACATGTGAGGCTGTTGGAACAGCGTCTGATGGTTCACCTGGACAGGTGAAGCTCTATCTAGCGGTACATCAAAGTACTGGTACATGTGAGGGTGTGTTCAGCTTATGAAGGTGGAAACTGGGCAAGTGAAGCTCTATCTTGCAGAAGATGGAAGTACTGGGACATGTGAGGCTGTGTTCAGCATCTGATGGTGGCACCTGGAAAGGTGAAGCTCTATCTAGCAGTAGATGGAAGTGTTGGGACATGTGAGCCTGTGTTCAGCGTCTGATGGTTCACCTGGACAGGTGAAACTCTATCTAGCGGTACATCAAAGTACTGAGGGACATGTGAGGGTGTGTTCAGCTTATGAATGTGGCACCTGGGCAGGTGAAGCTCTATCTAGCAGTAGATGGAAGTGTTGGGACATGTGAGCCTGTGTTCAGCGTCTGATGGTGGCATCTGGAGTACATCAAAGTACTGGGACATGTGAGGGTGTGTTCAGCTTATGAAAGTGGCACCTGGGCAGGTGAAGCTCTATCTAGCAGAAGATGAAAGTACTGGGACATGTGAGGCTGTGTTCAGCATCTGATGGTGGCACCTGGACAGGTGAAGCTCTATCTAGCAGAAGATAGAAGTACTGGGACATGTGAGGCTTGTGTTCAGCATCTGATGGTGGCACCTGGACAGGTGAAGCTCTATCTAGCGGTACATCAAAGTACTGGGAATTGTGAGAGTGTGTTCATCTTATGAAGGTGGCAACTGGGCAGGTGAAGCTCTATCTAGCAGAAGATGGAAGTACTGGGACATGTGAGGCTGTGTTCAGCATCTGATGGTGGCACCTGGGCAGGTGAAGCTCTATCTAGCGGAAGATGGAAGTACTGGGACATGTGAGGCTGTGTTCAGCATCTGATGGTGGCACCTGGACAGGTGAAGCTCTATCTAGCAGAAGATGGAAGTACTGGGACATGTGAGGCTGTGTTCAGCTTGTGATGGTGGCACCTGGACAGGTGAAGCTCTATCTAGGAGAAGATGGAAGTACTGGGACATGTGAGGCTGTGTTCAGCTTGTGATGGTGGCACCTGGGCAGGTGAAGCTCTATCTAGCAGAAGATGGAAGTACTGGGACATGTGAGGCTGTGTTCAGCCCGTGATGGTGGCACCTGGACAGGTGAAGCTCTATCTAGCAGAAGATGGAAGTACTGGGACATGTGAGGCTGTGTTCAGCTTGTGATGGTGGCACCTGGACAGGTGAAGCTCTATCTAGGAGAATATGGAAGTACTGGGACATATGAGGCTGTGTTCAGCTTGTGATGGTGGCACCTGGGCAGGTGAAGCTCTATCTAGCAGAAGATGGAAGTGTTGGGACATGTGAGCCTGTGTTCAGCATCTGATGGTGGCACCTGGACAGGTAAAGCTCTATCTAGCAGAAGATGGAAGTGTTGGGACATGTGAGCCTGAGTTCAGCGTCTGATGGTTCACCTGGACAGGTGAAGCTCTATCTAGCGGTACATCAAAGTACTGGTACATGTGAGGGTGTGTTCAGCTTATGAATGTGGCACCTGGACAGGTAAAGCTCTATCTAGCAGAAGATGGAAGTGTTGGGACATGTGAGCCTGTGTTCAGCATCTGATGGTGGCACCTGGACAGGTGAAGCTCTATCTAGCAGAAGATTGAAGTACTGGGACATGTGAGGCTATGTTCAGCTTGTGATGGTGGCACCTGGACAGGTGAAGCTCTATCTAGGATAAGATGGAAGTACTGGGACATGTGAGGCTGTGTTCAGCTTGTGATGGTGGCACCTGGGCAGGTGAAGCTCTATCTAGCAGAAGATGGAAGTACTGGGACATGTGAGGCTGTTGGAACAGCGTCTGATGGTTCACCTGGACAGGTGAAGCTCTATCTAGCGGTACATCAAAGTACTGGTACATGTGAGGGTGTGTTCAGCTTATGAAGGTGGAAACTGGGCAAGTGAAGCTCTATCTTGCAGAAGATGGAAGTACTGGGACATGTGAGGCTGTGTTCAGCATCTGATGGTGGCACCTGGAAAGGTGAAGCTCTATCTAGCAGTAGATGGAAGTGTTGGGACATGTGAGCCTGTGTTCAGCGTCTGATGGTTCACCTGGACAGGTGAAACTCTATCTAGCGGTACATCAAAGTACTGAGGGACATGTGAGGGTGTGTTCAGCTTATGAATGTGGCACCTGGGCAGGTGAAGCTCTATCTAGCAGTAGATGGAAGTGTTGGGACATGTGAGCCTGTGTTCAGCGTCTGATGGTGGCATCTGGAGTACATCAAAGTACTGGGACATGTGAGGGTGTGTTCAGCTTATGAAAGTGGCACCTGGGCAGGTGAAGCTCTATCTAGCAGAAGATGAAAGTACTGGGACATGTGAGGCTGTGTTCAGCATCTGATGGTGGCACCTGGACAGGTGAAGCTCTATCTAGCAGAAGATAGAAGTACTGGGACATGTGAGGCTTGTGTTCAGCATCTGATGGTGGCACCTGGACAGGTGAAGCTCTATCTAGCAGTAGATGGAAGTGTTGGGACATGTGAGCCTGTGTTCAGCGTCTGATGGTGGCACCTGGACAGGTGAAGCTCTATCTAGCGGTACATCAAAGTACTGGGAATTGTGAGAGTGTGTTCATCTTATGAAGGTGGCAACTGGGCAGGTGAAGCTCTATCTAGCAGAAGATGGAAGTACTGGGACATGTGAGGCTGTGTTCAGCATCTGATGGTGGCACCTGGGCAGGTGAAGCTCTATCTAGCGGAAGATGGAAGTACTGGGACATGTGAGGCTGTGTTCAGCATCTGATGGTGGCACCTGGACAGGTGAAGCTCTATCTAGCAGAAGATGGAAGTACTGGGACATGTGAGGCTGTGTTCAGCTTGTGATGGTGGCACCTGGACAGGTGAAGCTCTATCTAGGAGAAGATGGAAGTACTGGGACATGTGAGGCTGTGTTCAGCTTGTGATGGTGGCACCTGGGCAGGTGAAGCTCTATCTAGCAGAAGATGGAAGTACTGGGACATGTGAGGCTGTGTTCAGCCCGTGATGGTGGCACCTGGACAGGTGAAGCTCTATCTAGCAGAAGATGGAAGTACTGGGACATGTGAGGCTGTGTTCAGCTTGTGATGGTGGCACCTGGACAGGTGAAGCTCTATCTAGGAGAATATGGAAGTACTGGGACATATGAGGCTGTGTTCAGCTTGTGATGGTGGCACCTGGGCAGGTGAAGCTCTATCTAGCAGAAGATGGAAGTGTTGGGACATGTGAGCCTGTGTTCAGCATCTGATGGTGGCACCTGGACAGGTAAAGCTCTATCTAGCAGAAGATGGAAGTGTTGGGACATGTGAGCCTGAGTTCAGCGTCTGATGGTTCACCTGGACAGGTGAAGCTCTATCTAGCGGTACATCAAAGTACTGGTACATGTGAGGGTGTGCTCAGCTTATGAAGGTGGCAACTGGGCAGGTGAAGCTCTATCTTGCAGAAGATGGAAGTACTGGGACATGTGAGGCTGTGTTCAGCATCTGATGGTGGCACCTGGACAGGTGAAGCTCTATCTAGCAGTAGATTGAAGTGTTGGGAGATTTGAGCCTGTGTTCAGCGTCTGATGGTGGCACCTGGACAGGTGAAGCTCTATCTAGCGGTACATCAAAGTACTGAGGGGCATGTGAGGGTGTGTTCAGCTTATGAATGTGGCACCTGGACAGGTAAAGCTCTATCTAGCAGAAGATGGAAGTGTTGGGACATGTGAGCCTGTGTTCAGCGTCTGATGGTGGCATCTGGACAGGTGAAGCTCTATCTAGCGGTACATCAAAGTACTGGGACATGTGAGGGTGTGTTCAGCTTATGAAAGTGGCACCTGGGCAGGTGAAGCTCTATCTAGCAGAAGATGGAAGTACTGGGACATGTGAGGCTGTGTTCAGCATCTGATGGTGGCACCTGGACAGGTGAAGCTCTATCTAGCAGAAGATGGAAGTACTGGGACATGTGAGGCTATGTTCAGCTTGTGATGGTGGCACCTGGACAGGTGAAGCTCTATCTAGGATAAGATGGAAGTACTGGGACATGTGAGGCTGTGTTCAGCTTGTGATGGTGGCACCTGGGCAGGTGAAGCTCTATCTAGCAGAAGATGGAAGTACTGGGACATGTGAGACTGTGTTCAGCTTGTGATGGTGGCACCTGGACAGGTGAAGCTCTATCTAGCAGTAGATGGAAGTGTTGGGACATGTGAGCCTGTGTTCAGCGTCTGATGGTGGCACCTGGACAGGTGAAGCTCTATCTAGCGGTATAGCAAAGTACTGGGACATGTGAGGGTATTGTTCAGCTTATGAATGTGGCACCTGGGCAGGTGAAGCTCTATCTAGCAGTAGATGGAAGTGTTGGGACATGTGAGCCTGTGTTCAGCGTCTGATGGTGGCACCTGGACAGGTGAAGCTCTATCGAGCGGTACATCAAAGTACTGGTACATGTGAGGGTGTGTTCAGCTTATGAAGGTGGCAACTGGGCAGGTGAAGCTCTATCTAGCAGTAGATGGAAGTGTTGGGACATGTGAGCCTGTGTTCAGCGTCTGATGGTGGCACCTGGACAGGTGAAGCTCTATCTAGTGGTACATCAAAGTACTGGGACATGTGAGGGTGTGTTCAGCTTATGAAAGTGGCACCTGGGCAGGTGAAGCTCTATCTAGCAGAAGATGGAAGTACTGGGACATGTGAGGCTGTGTTCAGCATCTGATGGTGGCACCTGGACAGGTGAAGCTCTATCTAGCAGAAGATTGAAGTACTGGGACATGTGAGGCTATGTTCAGCTTGTGATGGTGGCACCTGGACAGGTGAAGCTCTATCTAGGATAAGATGGAAGTACTGGGACATGTGAGGCTGTGTTCAGCTTGTGATGGTGGCACCTGGGCAGGTGAAGCTCTATCTAGCAGAAGATTGAAGTACTGGGACATGTGAGGCTGTTGAAACAGCGTCTGATGGTTCACCTGGACAGGTGAAGCTCTATCTAGCGGTACATCAAAGTACTGGTACATGTGAGGGTGTGTTCAGCTTATGAAGGTGGAAACTGGGCAAGTGAAGCTCTATCTTGCAGAAGAAGGAAGTACTGGGACATGTGAGGCTGTGTTCAGCATCTGATGGTGGCACCTGGAAAGGTGAAGCTCTATCTAGCAGTAGATGGAAGTGTTGGGACATGTGAGCCTGTGTTCAGCGTCTGATGGTTCACCTGGACAGGTGAAGCTCTATCTAGCGGTACATCAAAGTACTGAGGGACATGTGAGGGTGTGTTCAGCTTATGAATGTGGCACCTGGGCAGGTGAAGCTCTATCTAGCAGTAGATGGAAGTGTTGGGACATGTGAGCCTGTGTTCAGCGTCTGATGGTGGCATCTGGAGTACATCAAAGTACTGGGACATGTGAGGGTGTGTTCAGCTTATGAAAGTGGCACCTGGGCAGGTGAAGCTCTATCTAGCAGAAGATGAAAGTACTGGGACATGTGAGGCTGTGTTCAGCATCTGATGGTGGCACCTGGACAGGTGAAGCTCTATCTAGCAGAAGATAGAAGTACTGGGACATGTGAGGCTTGTGTTCAGCATCTGATGGTGGCACCTGGACAGGTGAAGCTCTATCTAGCAGTAGATGGAAGTGTTGGGACATGTGAGACTGTGTTCAGCGTCTGATGGTGGCACCTGGACAGGTGAATCTCTATCTAGCGGTACATCAAAGTACTGGGAATTGTGAGGGTGTGTTCATCTTATGAAGGTGGCAACTGGGCAGGTGAAGCTCTATCTAGCAGAAGATGGAAGTACTGGGACATGTGAGGCTGTGTTCAGCATCTGATGGTGGCACCTGGGCAGGTGAAGCTCTATCTAGTGGAAGATGGAAGTACTGGGACATGTGAGGCTGTGTTCAGCATCTGATGGTGGCACCTGGACAGGTGAAGCTCTATCTAGCAGAAGATGGAAGTACTGGGACATGTGAGGCTGTGTTCAGCTTGTGAGGGTGGCACCTGGACAGGTGAAGCTCTATCTAGGAGAAGATGGAAGTACTGGGACATGTGAGGCTGTGTTCAGCTTGTGATGGTGGCACCTGGGCAGGTGAAGCTCTATCTAGCAGAAGATGGAAGTACTGGGACATGTGAGGCTGTGTTCAGCCCGTGATGGTGGCACCTGGACAGGTGAAGCTCTATCTAGCAGAAGATGGAAGTACTGGGACATGTGAGGCTGTGTTCAGCTTGTGATGGTGGCACCTGGACAGGTGAAGCTCTATCTAGGAGAAGATGGAAGTACTGGGACATGTGAGGCTGTGTTCAGCTTGTGATGGTGGCACCTGGGCAGGTGAAGCTCTATCTAGCAGAAGATGGAAGTACTGGGACATGTGAGGCTGTGTTCAGCCTGTGATGGTGGCACCTGGACAGGTGAAGCTCTATCTAGCAGAAGATGGAAGTGTTGGTACATGTGAGCCTGTGTTCAGCATCTGATGGTGGCACCTGGACAGGTAAAGCTCTATCTAGCAGAAGATGGAAGTGTTGGGACATGTGAGCCTGTGTTCAGCGTCTGATGGTGGCACCTTGACAGGTGAAGCTCTATCTAGCGGTACATCAAAGTACTGGTACAAGTGAGGGTGTGTTCAGCTTATGAAGGTAGCAACTGGGCAGTTGAAGCTCTATCTAGCAGAAGATGGAAGTACTGGGACATATGAGTCTGTGTTCAGCATCTGATGGTGGCACCTGGACAGGTGAAGCTCTATCTAGCAGTAAATGGAAGTACTGGGACATTTGAGGCTGTGTTCAGCATCTGATGGTGGCACCTGGACAGGTGATGCTCTATCTAGTGGAAGATGGAAGTGTTGGGACATGTGAGCCTGTGTTCAGCATCTGATGGTGGCACCTGGACAGGTAAAGCTCTATCTAGCAGAAGATGGAAGTGTTGGGACATGTGAGCCTGTGTTCAGCGTCTGATGGTGGCACCTTGACAGGTGAAGCTCTATCTAGTGGTATATCAAAGTACTGGTACAAGTGAGGGTGTGTTCAGCTTATGAAGGTGGCAACTGGGCAGTTGAAGCTCTATCTAGCAGAAGATGGAAGTACTGGGACATGTGAGGCTATGTTCAGCATCTGATGGTGGCACCTGGACAGGTGAAGCTCTATCTAGCAGTAGATGGAAGTACTGGGACATGTGAGGCTGTGTTCAGCATCTGATGGTCGCACCTGGGCAGGTGAAGCTCTATCTAGCAGAAGATGGAAGTACTGGGACATGTGAGGCTGTGTTCAGCATCTGATGGTGGCACCTGGACAGGTGAAGCTCTATCTAGTGGAAGATGGAAGTATTGGGATATGTGAGGCTGTGTTCAGCTTGTGATGGTGGGACCTGGACAGGTGAAGCTCTATCTAGCAGTAGATGGAAGTATTGGGACATATGAGGCTGTGTTCAGCATCTGATGGTGGCACCTGGACAGGTGAAGCTCTATCTAGCAGAAGATGGAAGTACTGGGACATGTGAGCCTGTGTTCAGCGTCTGATGGTGGCACCTGGGCAGGTGAAGCTCTATCTAGCGGTACATCAAAGTACTGGGACATGTGAGGGTGTGTTCAGCTCATGAAGGTGGCATCTGGGCAGGTGAAGCTCTATCTAGCAGAAGATGGAAGTACTGGGACATGTGAGGCTTGTGTTCAGCATCTGATGGTGGCACCTGGACAGGTGAAGCTCTATCTAGCGGTACATCAAAGTACTGGGACATGTGACGGCGAGTTCAGCTTATGAAGGTGGCACCTGGGCAGGTGAAGCTCTATCTAGCAGAAGATGGATGTACTGGGACATGTGAGGCTTGTGTTTAGTATCTGATGGTGGCACCTGGACAGGTGAAGCTCTATCTAGCAGTAGATGGAAGTGTTGGGACATGTGAGCCTGTGTTCATCGTCTGATGGTGGCACCTGGACAGGTGAAGCTCTATCTAGCAGTACATCAAAGTACTGGGACATGTGAGGGTGTGTTCAGCTTATGAAGGTGGCAACTGGGCAGGTGAAGCTCTATCTAGCAGTAGATGGAAGTGTTGGGACATGTGAGCCTGTGTTCAGCGTCTGATGGTGGCACCTGGACAGGTGAAGCTCTATCGAGCGGTACATCAAATTACTGGTACATGTGAGTGTGTGTTCAGCTTATGAAGGTGGCAACTGGGCAGGTGAAGCTCTATCTAGCAGTAGATGGAAGTGTTGGGACATGTGAGCCTGTGTTCAGCGTCTGATGGTGGCACCTGGACAGGTGAAGCTCTATCTAGTGGTACATCAAAGTACTGGGACATGTGAGGGTGTGTTCAGCTTATGAAAGTGGCACCTGGGCAGGTGAAGCTCTATCTAGCAGAAGATGGAAGTACTGGGACATGTGAGGCTGTGTTCAGCATCTGATGGTGGCACCTGGACAGGTGAAGCTCTATCTAGCAGTACATCAAAGTACTGGGACATGTGAGGGTGTGTTCAGCTTATGAAGGTGGCAACTGGGCAGGTGAAGCTCTATCTAGCAGTAGATGGAAGTGTTGGGACATGTGAGCCTGTGTTCAGCGTCTGATGGTGGCACCTGGACAGGTGAAGCTCTATCGAGCGGTACATCAAAGTACTGGTACATGTGAGTGTGTTCAGCTTATGAAGGTGGCAACTGGGCAGGTGAAGCTCTATCTAGCAGTAGATGGAAGAGTTGGGACATGTGAGCCTGTGTTCAGCGTCTGATGGTGGCACCTGGACAGGTGAAGCTCTATCTAGTGGTACATCAAAGTACTGGGACATGTGAGGGTGTGTTCAGCTTATGAAAGTGGCACCTGGGCAGGTGAAGCTCTATCTAGCAGAAGATGGAAGTACTGGGACATGTGAGGCTGTGTTCAGCATCTGATGGTGGCACCTGGACAGGTGAAGCTCTATCTAGCAGAAGATTGAAGTACTGGGACATGTGAGGCTATGTTCAGCTTGTGATGGTGGCACCTGGACAGGTGAAGCTCTATCTAGGATAAGATGGAAGTACTGGGACATGTGAGGCTGTGTTCAGCTTGTGATGGTGGCACCTGGGCAGGTGAAGCTCTATCTAGCAGAAGATGGAAGTACTGGGACATGTGAGGCTGTTGGAACAGCGTCTGATGGTTCACCTGGACAGGTGAAGCTCTATCTAGCGGTACATCAAAGTACTGGTACATGTGAGGGTGTGTTCAGCTTATGAAGGTGGAAACTGCGCAAGTGAAGCTCTATCTTGCAGAAGATGGAAGTACTGGGACATGTGAGGCTGTGTTCAGCATCTGATGGTGGCACCTGGAAAGGTGAAGCTCTATCTAGCAGTAGATGGAAGTGTTGGGACATGTGAGCCTGTGTTCAGCGTCTGATGGTTCACCTGGACAGGTGAAGCTCTATCTAGCGGTACATCAAAGTACTGAGGGACATGTGAGGGTGTGTTCAGTTTATGAATGTGGCACCTGGGCAGGTGAAGCTCTATCTAGCAGTAGATGGAAGTGTTGGGACATGTGAGCCTGTGTTCAGCGTCTGATGGTGGCATCTGGAGTACATCAAAGTACTGGGACATGTGAGGGTGTGTTCAGCTTATGAAAGTGGCACCTGGGCAGGTGAAGCTCTATCTAGCAGAAGATGAAAGTACTGGGACATGTGAGGCTGTGTTCAGCATCTGATGGTGGCACCTGGACAGGTGAAGCTCTATCTAGCAGAAGATAGAAGTACTGGGACATGTGAGGCTTGTGTTCAGCATCTGATGGTGGCACCTGGACAGGTGAAGCTCTATCTAGCAGTAGATGGAAGTGTTGGGACATGTGAGCCTGTGTTCAGCGTCTGATGGTGGCACCTGGACAGGTGAATCTCTATCTAGCGGTACATCAAAGTACTGGGAATTGTGAGGGTGTGTTCATCTTATGAAGGTGGCAACTGGGCAGGTGAAGCTCTATCTAGCAGAAGATGGAAGTACTTGGACTTGTGAGGCTGTGTTCAGCATCTGATGGTGGCACCTGGGCAGGTGAAGCTCTATCTAGTGGAAGATGGAAGTACTGGGACATGTGAGGCTGTGTTCAGCATCTGATGGTGGCACCTGGATAGGTGAAGCTCTATCTAGCAGAAGATGGAAGTACTGGGACATGTGAGGCTGTGTTCAGCTTGTGATGGTGGCACCTGGACAGGTGAAGCTCCATCTAGGAGAAGATGGAAGTACTGGGACATGTGAGGCTGTGTTCAGCTTGTGATGGTGGCACCTGGGCAGGTGAAGCTCTATCTAGCAGAAGATGGAAGTACTGGGACATGTGAGGCTGTGTTCAGCCCTTGATGGTGGCACCTGGACAGGTGAAGCTCTATCTAGCAGAAGATGGAAGTGTTGGTACATGTGAGCCTGTGTTCAGCATCTGATGGTGGCACCTGGACAGGTAAAGCTCTATCTAGCAGAAGATGGAAGTGTTGGGACATGTGAGCCTGTGTTTAGCGTCTGATGGTGGCACCTTGACAGGTGAAGCTCTATTTAGCGGTACATCAAAGTACTGGTACAAGTGAGGGTGTGTTCAGCTTATGAAGGTGGCAACTGGGCAGTTGAAGCTCTATCTAGCAGAAGATGGAAGTACTGGGACATATGAGTCTGTGTTCAGCATCTGATGGTGGCACCTGGACAGGTGAAGCTCTATCTAGTGGAAGATGGAAGTGTTGGGACATGTGAGCCTGTGTTCAGCATCTGATGGTGGCACCTGGACAGGTAAAGCTCTATCTAGCAGAAGATGGAAGTGTTGGGACATGTGAGCCTGTGTTCAGCGTCTGATGGTGGCACCTTGACAGGTGAAGCTCTATCTAGTGGTATATCAAAGTACTGGTACAAGTGAGGGTGTGTTCAGCTTATGAAGGTGGCAACTGGGCAGTTGAAGCTCTATCTAGCAGAAGATGGAAGTACTGGGACATGTGAGGCTGTGTTCAGCATCTGATGGTGGCACCTGGACAGGTGAAGCTCTATCTAGCAATAGATGGAAGTACTGGGACATGTGAGCCTGTGTTCAGCATCTGATGGTCGCACCTGGGCAGGTGAAGCTCTATCTAGCAGAAGATGGAAGTACTGGGGCATGTGAGGCTGTGTTCAGCATCTGATGGTGGCACCTGGACAGGTGAAGCTCTATCTAGTGGAAGATGGAAGTATTGGGATATGTGAGGCTGTGTTCAGCTTGTGATGGTGGGACCTGGACAGGTGAAGCTCTATCTATCAGTAGATGGAAGTATTGGGACATATGAGGCTGTGTTCAGCATCTGATGGTGGCACCTGGACAGGTGAAGCTCTATCTAGCAGAAGATGGAAGTACTGGGACATGTGAGGCTTGTGTTCAGCATCTGATGATGGCACCTGGACAGGTGAAGCTCTATCTAGCGGTACATCAAAGTACTGGGACATGTGACGGTGAGTTCAGCTTATGAAGGTGGCACCTGGGCAGGTGAAGCTCTATCTAGCAGAAGATGGATGTACTGGGACATGTGAGGCTTGTGTTTAGTATCTGATGGTGGCACCTGGACAGGTGAAGCTCTATCTAGCAGTAGATGGAAGTGTTGGGACATGTGAGCCTGTGTTCATCATCTGATGGTGGCACCTGGACAGGTGAAGCTCTATCTAGCAGTACATCAAAGTACTGGGACATGTGAGGGTGTGTTCAGCTTATGAAGGTGGCAACTGGGCAGGTGAAGCTCTATCTAGCAGAAGATGGAAGTACTGGGACATGTGTGGCTGTGTTCAGCTTGAGATGGTGGCACCTGGGCAGGTGAAGCTCTATCTAGCAGTAGATGGAAGTACGGGGCATGTGAGGCTGTGTTCAGCTTGTGATGGTGGCACCTGGAAAGGTGAACCTCTATCTAGCGGAACATGGAAGCACTGGACATAAGAGGCTTGTGTTCAGCTTTTGATCGTGGCACCTGGGCAGGTGAAGCTCTATCTAGCAGAAGATAGAAGTACTGGACATGTGAGGCTGTGTTCAACTTGTGATGGTGGCACCTGGACAGGTGAAGCTCTATCTAGTGGAAGTTGGAAGTACTGGGACATGTGAGGCTGTGTTCAGCATCTCATGTTGGCACCTGGACAGCTAAAGCTCTATCTAGTGTTACATGGAAGTACTGGACATGTGAGGCTGTCTTCAGCATCTGATGGTGGCCCCTCCACAGGTGAAGCTCTATCTAGCAGAAGCTGGAGGTTCAGGGACATGTGAGGCTGTGTTCAGCTTGTGGTGGCAGCACCTGGACAGGTGAAGCTCTATCTAGCAGAAGATGTAAGTACTGGGACATGTGAGGCTGTGTTCAGCTTCTCGGTGGTGTCACCTGAGAGGTCAAGCTCTATCTAGTGGTACACGGAAGTACTGGACATGTGAGGCTGTGTTCAGCATCTCATGTTGGCACCTGGACAGGTAAAGGTCTATCTAATCTTACATGCAAGAACTGCACATTTGAGGCGGTGTTCAGCATCAGATGGTGGCACCTGGACAGGTGAAGCTCTATCTAGCAGAAGCTGGAAGTACTGGGCCATGTGGGGCTGTGTTCAGCTTGTGATGGTGGCACCTGGACAAGTGAAGCTCTATCTAGCAGAAAATGGAAGCACTGGGACATGTGAGGCTGTGTTCAGCATCTGATGGTGGCACCTGGACAGGTGAAGCTCTATCTAGCGGTACATCAAAGTACTGGGACAAGTGAGGGTGTGTTCAGCTTATGAAAGTGGCACCTGGGCAGGTGAAGCTCTATCTAGCAGAAGATGGAAGTACTGGGCCATGTGAGGCTATGTTCAGCATCTGATGGTGGCACCTGGACAGGTGAAGCTCTATCTAGTGGAAGATGGAAGTATTGGGACATGTGAGGCTGTGTTCAGCATCTGATGGTGGCACCTGGACAGGTAAAGCTCTATCTAGCAGTAGTTGGAAGTACTGGGACATATGAGGCTGTGTTCAGCATCTGATGGTGGCACCTGGACAGGTGAAGCTCTATCTAGCAGAAGATGGAAGTACTGGGACATGTGAGGCTGTGTTCAGCATCTGATGGTGGCACCTGGACAGGTGAAGCTCTATCTAGCGGTACATCAAAGTACTGGGACAAGTGAGGGTGTGTTCAGCTTATGAAAGTGGCACCTGGGCAGGTGAAGCTCTATCTAGCAGAAGATGGAAGTACTGGGACATGTGAGGCTATGTTCAGCATCTGATGGTGGCACCTGGACAGGTGAAGCTCTATATAGTGGAAGATGGAAGTATTGGGACATGTGAGGCTGTGTTCAGCATCTGATGGTGGCACCTGAACAGGTGAAGCTCTATCTAGCAGTAGATGGAAGTGTTGGGACATGTGAGCCTGTGTTCAGCGTCTGATGGTGGCACCTGGACAGGTGAAGCTCTATCTAGCAGTAGTTGGAAGTACTGGGACATGTGAGCCTGTTTTCAGCGTCTGATGGTGGCACCTGGGCAGGTTAAGCTCTATCTAGCGGTACATCAAAGTACTGGGACATGTGAGGGTGTGTTCAGCTTATGAATGTGGCACCTGGGCAGGTGAAGCTCTATCTAGCAGTAGATGGAAGTGTTGGGACATGTGAGCCTGTGTTCAGCATCTGATGGTGGCACCTGGAAAGGTGAAGCTCTATCTAGCGGTACATCAAAGTACTGGGACATGTGAGGGTGTGTTCAGCTTATGAAAGTGGGACCTGGGCAGGTGAAGCTCTATCTAGCAGAAGATGGAAGTACTGAGACATGTGAGGCTGTGTTCAGCGTCTGATGGTGGCACCTGGACAGGTGCAGCTCTATCTAGCAGAAGATGGAAGTACTGGGACATGTGAGGCTTGTGTTCAGCATCTGATGGTGGCACCTGAACAGGTGAAGCTCTATCTAGCAGTAGATGGAAGTGTTGGGACATGTGAGCCTGTGTTCAGCGTCTGATGGTGGCACCTGGACAGGTGAAGCTCTATCTAGCGGTACATCAAAGTACTGGGACATGTGAGGGTGTGTTCAGCTTATGAAGGTGGCAACTGAGCAGGTGAAGTTCTATCTAGCAGAAGATGGAAGTACTGGGACATGTGAGGCTGTGTTCAGCATCTGATGGTGGCACCTGGGCAGGTGAAGCTCTATCTAGTGGAAGATGGAAGTACTGGGACATGTGAGGCTGTGTTCAGCTTGTGATGGTGGCACCTGGACAGGTAAAGCTCTATCTAGCAGAGGATGGAATTACTGGGACATGTGAGGCTGTGTTCAGCATTTGATGGTGGCACCTGGACAGGTGAAGCTCTATCTAGCAGAGGATGGAAGTACTGGGACATGTGAGGCTGTGTTCAGCTTGTGATGGTGGCACCTGGACAGGTGAAGCTCTATCTAGGAGAAGATGGAAGTACTGGGACATGTGAGTCTGTGTTCAGCTTGTGATGGTGGCACCTGGGCAGGTGAAGCTCTATCTAGCAGAAGATGGAAGTACTGGGACATGTGAGGCGGTGTTCAGCTTGTGATGGTGGCACCTGGACAGGTGAAGCTCTATCTAGCAGAAGATGGAAGTGTTGGGACATGTGAGCCTGTGTTCAGCATCTGATGGTGTCACCTGGACAGGTAAAGCTCTATCTAGCAGAAGATGGAAGTGTTGGGACATGTGAGCCTGTGTTCAGCGTCTGATGGTGGCACCTTGACAGGTAAAGCTCTATCTAGCGGGTATATCAAAGTACTGGTACATGTGAGGGTGTGTTCAGCTTATGAAGGTGGCAACTGGGCAGGTGAAGCTCTATCTAGCAGAAGATGGAAGTACTGGGACATGTGAGGCTGTGTTCAGCATCTGATGGTGGCACCTGGACAGGTGAAGCTCTATCTAGCAGTAGATGGAAGTACTGGGACATGTGAGGCTGTGTTCAGCGTCTGATGGTCGCACCTGGGCAGGTGAAGCTCTATCTAGCAGTAGATGGAAGTGTTGGGACATGTGAGCCTGTGTTCAGCGTCTGATGGTGGCACCTGGACAGGTGAAGCTCTATCCAGCGGTACATCAAAGTACTGGGACATGTGAGGGTGTGTTCAGCTTATGAAGGTGGCAACTGGGCAGGTGAAGCTCTATCTAGCAGAAGATGGAAGTACTGGGACATGTGAGGCTGTGTTCAGCATCTGATGGTGGCACCTGGGCAGGTGAAGCTCTATCTAGCGGAAGATGGAAGTACTGGGACATGTGAGGCTGTGTTCAGCATCTGATGGTGGCACCTGGACAGGTGAAGCTCTATCTAGCAGAAGATGGAAGTACTGGGACATGTGAGGCTGTGTTCAGCATCTGATGGTGGCACCTGGACAGGTGAAGCTCTATCTAGCAGAAGATGGAAGTACTGGGACATGTGAGGCTGTGTTCAGCTTGTGATGGTGGCACCTGGACAGGTGAAGCTCTATCTAGGAGAAGATGGAAGTGTTGGGACATGTGAGCCTGTGTTCAGCATCTGATGGTGGCACCTTGACAGGTGAAGCTCTATCTAGCGGTACATCAAAGTACTGGTACATGTGAGGGTGTGTTCAGCTTATGAAGGTGGCACCTGGGCAGGTGAAGCTCTATCTAGCAGAAGATGGAAGTACTGGGACATGTGAGGCTGTGTTCAGCATCTGATGGTGGCACCTGGACAGGTGAAGCTCTATCTAGCAGTAGATGGAAGTACTGGGACATGTGAGGCTGTGTTCAGCATCTGATGGTCGCACCTGGGCAGGTGAAGCTCTATCTAGCAGAAGATGGAAGTACTGGGACATGTGAGGCTGTGTTCAGCATCTGATGGTCGCACCTGGGCAGGTGAAGCTCTATCTAGCAGTAGATGGAAGTTCTGGGACATATGAGGCTGTGTTCAGCATCTGATGGTGGCGCCTGGACAGGTGTAGCTCTATCTAGCAAAAGATGGAAGTACTTGGACATGTGAGCCTGTGTTCAGCGTCTGATGGTGGCACCTGGACAGGTGAAGCTCTATCCAGCGGTACATCAAAGTACTGGTACATGTGACGGTGAATGTGGCACCTGGGCAGGTGTAGCTCTATCTAGCAGTAGATGGAAGTATTGGGACATGTGAGGCTGTGTTCAGCTTGTGATGGTGGCACCTGGACAGGTGAAGCTCTATCTAGCAGTAGATTGAAGTTCTGGGACATATGAGGCTGTGTTCAGCATCTGATGGTGGCGCCTGGACAGGTGTAGCTCTATCTAGCAAAAGATGGAAGTACTCAGACATGTGAGCCTGTGTTCAGCGTCTGATGGTGGCACCTGGACAGGTGAAGCTCTATCTAGTGGTACATCAAAGTACTGGGACATGTGAGGGTGTGTTCAGCTTATGAAGGTGGCACCTGGGCAGGTGAAGCTCTATCTAGCAGAAGATGTAAGTTCTGGGACATGTGAGGCTTGTGTTTAGCATCTGATGGTGGCACCTGGACAGGAAGCTCTATCTAGCAGTAGATGGAAGTGTTGGGACATGTGAGCCTGTGTTCAGCGTCTGATGGTGGCACCTGGACAGGTGAAGCTCTATCCAGCGGTACATCAAAGTACTGGTACATGTGACGGTGAATGTGGCACCTGGGCAGGTGAAGCTCTATCTAGCAGTAGATGGAAGTGTTGGGACATGTGAGCCTGTGTTCAGCGTCTGATGGTGGTACCTGGACAGGTGAAGCTCTATCTAGCGGTACATCAAAGTACTGGGACATGTGAGGGTGTGTTCAGCTTATGAAGGTGGCAACTGGGCAGGTGAAGCTCTATCTAGCAGAAGATGGAAGTACTGGGACATGTGAGGCTGTGTTCAGCATCTGATGGTGGCTACTGGGAAGGTGAAGCTCTATCTAGTGGAAGATGGAAGTACTGGGACATGTGAGGCTGTGTTCAGCATCTGATGGTGGCACCTGGACAGGTGAAGCTCTATCTAGCAGAAGATAGAAGTACTGGGACATGTGAGGCTGTGTTCAGCATCTGATGGTGGCACCTGGACAGGTCAAGCTCTATCTAGCAGAAGATGGAAGTACTGGGACATGTGAGGCTGTGTTCAGCTTGTTATGGTGGCACCTGGACAGGTGAAGCTCTATCTAGGAGAGGATGGAAGTACTGGGACATGTGAGGCTGTGTTCAGCTTGTGATGGTGGCACCTGGGCAGGTGAAGCTCTATCTAGCAGAAAATGGAAGTATTGGGACATGTGAGGCTGTGTTCAGCTTGTGATGGTGGCACCTGGACAGGTGAAGCTTTATCTAGCAGAAGATGGAAGTGTTGGGACATGTGAGCCTGTGTTCAGCATCTGATGGTGTCACCTGGACAGGTAAAGCTCTATCTAGCAGAAGATGGAAGTGTTGGGACATGTGAGCCTGTGTTCAGCGTCTGATGGTGGCACCTTGACAGGTGAAGCTCTATCTAGCGGGTACATCAAAGTACTGGTACATGTGAGGGTGTGTTCAGCTTATGAAGGTGGCAACTGGGCAGGTGAAGCTCTATCTAGCAGAAGATGGAAGTACTGGGACATGTGAGGCTGTGTTCAGCATCTGATGGTGGCACCTGGACAGGTGAAGCTCTATCTAGCAGTAGATGGAAGTACTGGGACATGTGAGGCTGTGTTCAGCATCTGATGGTCGCACCTGGGCAGGTGAAGCTCTATCTAGCAGTAGATGGAAGTGTTGGGACATGTGAGCCTGTGTTCAGCGTCTGATGGTGGCACCTGGACAGGTGAAGCTCTATCCAGCGGTGCATCAAAGTACTGGTACATGTGACGGTGTGTTCAGCTTATGAATGTGGCACCTGGGCAGGTGAAGCTCTATCTAGTAGTAGATGTAGTGTTGGGACATGTGAGCCTGTGTTCAGCGTCTGATGGTGGCACCTGGACAGGTGAAGCTCTATCTAGCGGTACATCAAAGTACTGGGACATGTGAGGGTGTGTTCAGCTTATGAAGGTGGCAACTGGGCAGGTGAAGCTCTATCTAGCAGAAGATGGAAGTACTGGGACATGTGAGGGTGTGTTCAGCTTATGAAGGTGGCAACTGGGCAGGTGAAGCTCTATCTAGCGGAAGATGGAAGTACTGGGACATGTGAGACAGTGTTCAGCATCTGATGGTGGCACCTGGGCAGGTGAAGCTCTATCTAGTGGAAGATGGAAGTACTGGGACATGTGAGGCTGTGTTCAGCATCTGATGTTGGCACCTGGACAGGTGAAACTCTATCTAGCAGAAGATGGAAGTACTGGGACATGTGAGGCTGTGTTCAGCTTATGATGGTGGCACCTGGACATGTGAAGCTCTATCTAGGAGAAGATGGAAGTACTGGGACATGTGAGGCTGTGTTCAGCTTGTGATGGTGGCACCCGGGCAGGTGAAGCTCTATCTAGCAGAAGATGGAAGTACTGGGACATGTGAGGCTGTGTTCAGCTTGTGATTTTGGCACCTGGACAGGTGAAGCTCTATCTAGCAGAAGATGGAAGTATTGGGACATGTGAGGCTGTGTTCAGCTTGTGATGGTGGCACCTGGACAGGTGAAGCTCTATCTAGCAGTAGATGGAAGTTCTGGGACATATGAGGCTGTGTTCAGCATCTGATGGTGGCGCCTGGACAGGTGTAGCTCTATCTAGCAAAAGATGGAAGTACTGGGACATGTGAGCCTGTGTTCAGCGTCTGATGGTGGCACCTGGACAGGTGAAGCTCTATCTAGCGGTACATCAAAGTACTGGGACATGTGAGGGTGTGTTCAGCTTATGAAGGTGGCACCTGGGCAGGTGAAGCTCTATCTAGCAGAAGATGTAAGTTCTGGGACATGTGAGGCTTGTGTTTAGTATCTGATGGTGGCACCTGGACAGGTGAAGCTCTATCTAGCAGTAGATGGAAGTGTTGGGACATGTGAGCCTGTGTTCAGCGTCTGATGGTGGCACCTGGACAGGTGAAGCTCTATCCAGCGGTACATCAAAGCACTGGTACATGTGACAGTGAATGTGGCACCTGGGCAGGTGAAGCTCTATCTAGCAGTAGATGGAAGTGTTGGGACATGTGAGCCTGTGTTCAGCGTCTGATGGTGGCACCTGGACAGGTGAAGCTCTATCTAGCGGTACATCAAAGTACTGGGACATGTGAGGGTGTGTTCAGCTTATGAAGGTGGCAACTGGGCAGGTGAAGCTCTATCTAGCAGAAGATGGAAGTACTGGGACATGTGAGGCTGTGTTCAGCATCTGATGGTGGCTACTGGGCAGGTGAAGCTCTATCTAGTGGAAGATGGAAGTACTGGGACATGTGAGGCTGTGTTCAGCATCTGATGGTGGCACCTGGACAGGTGAAGCTCTATCTAGCAGAAGATAGAAGTACTGGGACATGTGAGGCTGTGTTCAGCATCTGATGGTGGCACCTGGACAGGTGAAGCTCTATCTAGCAGAAGATGGAAGTACTGGGTCATGTGAGGCTGTGTTCAGCTTGTTATGGTGGCACCTGGACAGGTGAAGCTCTATCTAAGAGAAGATGGAAGTACTGGGACATGTGAGGCTGTGTTCAGCTTGTGATGGTGGCACCTGGGCAGGTGAAGCTCTATCTAGCAGAAGATGGAAGTATTGGGACATGTGAGGCTGTGTTCAGCTTGTGATGGTGGCACCTGGACAGGTGAAGCTCTATCTAGCAGAAGATGGAAGTGTTGGGACATGTGAGCCTGTGTTCAGCATCTGATGGTGTCACCTGGACAGGTAAAGCTCTATCTAGCAGAAGATGGAAGTGTTGGGACATGTGAGCCTGTGTTCAGCGTCTGATGGTGGCACCTTGACAGGTGAAGCTCTATCTAGCGGGTACATCAAAGTACTGGTACATGTGAGGGTGTGTTCAGCTTATGAAGGTGGCAACTGGGCAGGTGAAGCTCTATCTAGCAGAAGATGGAAGTACTGGGACATGTGAGGCTGTGTTCAGCATCTGATGGTGGCACCTGGACAGGTGAAGCTCTATCTAGCAGTAGATGGAAGTACTGGGACATGTGAGGCTGTGTTCAGCATCTGATGGTCGCACCTGGGCAGGTGAAGCTCTATCTAGCAGTAGATGGAAGTGTTGGGACATGTGAGCCTGTGTTCAGCGTCTGATGGTGGCACCTGGACAGGTGAAGCTCTATCCAGCGGTACATCAAAGTACTGGTACATGTGACGGTGTGTTCAGCTTATGAATGTGGCACCTGGGCAGGTGAAGCTCTATCTAGTAGTAGATGGAAGTGTTGGGACATGTGAACCTGTGTTCAGCGTCTGATGGTGGCACCTGGACAGGTGAAGCTCTATCTAGCGGTACATCAAAGTACTGGGACATGTGAGGGTGTGTTCAGCTTATGAAGGTGGCAACTGGGCAGGTGAAGCTCTATCTAGCAGAAGATGGAAGTACTGGGACATGTGAGGGTGTGTTCAGCTTATGAAGGTGGCAACTGGGCAGGTGAAGCTCTATCTAGCGGAAGATGGAAGTACTGGGACATGTGAGGCAGTGTTCAGCATCTGATGGTGGCACCTGGGCAGGTGAAGCTCTATCTAGTGGAAGATGGAAGTACTGGGACATGTGAGGCTGTGATCAGCATCTGATGTTGGCACCTGGACAGGTGAAACTCTATCTAGCAGAAGATGGAAGTACTGGGACATGTGAGGCTGTGTTCAGCTTATGATGGTGGCACCTGGACATGTGAAGCTCTATCTAGGAGAAGATGGAAGTACTGGGACATGTGAGGCTGTGTTCAGCTTGTGATGGTGGCACCCGGGCAGGTGAAGCTCTATCTAACAGAAGATGGAAGTACTGGGACATGTGAGGCTGTGTTCAGCTTGTGATTTTGGCACCTGGACAGGTGAAGCTCTATCTAGCAGAAGATGGAAGTGTTGGGACATGTGAGCCTGTGTTATCATCTGATGGTGGCACCTTGACAGGTGAAGCTCTATCTAGCATAAGATGGAAGTACTGGGACAGTTGAGCCTGTGTTCAGCCTCTGATGGTGTCATCTGGACAGGTAAAGCTCTATCTAGCAGAAGATGGAAGTGTTGGGACATGTGAGCCTGTGTTCAGCGTCTGATGGTGGCACCTTGACAGGTGAAGCTCTATCTAGCGGTACATCAAAGTACTGGTACATTTGAGGGTGTGTTCAGCTTATGAAGGTGGCAACTGGGCAGGTGAAGCTCTATCTAGCAGAAGATGGAAGTACTGGGACATGTGAGGCTGTGTTCAGCATCTGTTGGTGGCACCTGGATAGGTGAAGCTCTGTCTAGCAGTAGATGGAAGTACTGGGACATGTAAGGCTGTGTTCAGCATCTGATGGTCGCACCTGGGCAGGTGAAGCTTTATCTAGCAGAAGATGGAAGTACTGGGACATGTGAGGCTGTGTTCAGCATCTGATGGTGGCACCTGGACTGGTGAAGCTCTATCTAGCAGTAGATGGAAGTACTGGGACATATGAGCCTGTGTTCAGCGTCTGATGGTGGCACCTGGGCAGGTGAAGCTCTATCTAGCGGTACATCAAAGTACTGGGACATGTGAGGGTGTGTTCAGCTTATGAAGGTGGCACCTGGGCAGGTGAATCTCTATCTAGCAGTAGATGGAAGTACTGGGACATGTGAGGCTGTGTTCAGCATCTGATGGTCGCACCTGGGCAGGTGAAGCTCTATCTAGCAGTAGATGGAAGTGTTGGGACATGTGAGCCTGTGTTCAGCGTCTGATGGTGGCACCTGGACAGGTGAAGCTCTATCCAGCGGTACATCAAAGTACTGGTACATGTGACGGTGTGTTCAGCTTATGAATGTGGCACCTGGGCAGGTGAAGCTCTATCTAGTAGTAGATGGAAGTGTTGGGACATGTGAGCCTGTGTTCAGCGTCTGATGGTGGCACCTGGGCAGGTGAAGCTCTATCTAGCGAAAGATGGAAGTACTGGGACATGTGAGGCTGTGTTCAGCATCTGATGGTGGCACCTGGACAGGTGAAGCTCTATCTAGCAGAAGATGGAAGTACTGGGACATGTGAGGCTGTGTTCAGCTTGTGATGGTGGCACCTGGACAGGTGAAGCTCTATCTAGGAGAAGATGGAAGTACTGGGACATATGAGGCTGTGTTCAGCTTGTGATGGTGGCACCTGGGCAGGTGAAGCTCTATCTAGGAGAAGATGGAAGTACTGGGACATGTGAGGCTGTGTTCAGCTTGTGATGGTGGCACCTGGGCAGGTGAAGCTCTATCTAGCAGAAGATGGAAGTGTTGGGACATGTGAGCCTGTGTTCAGCATCTGATGGTGGCACCTGGACAGGTAAAGCTCTATCTAGCAGAAGATGGAAGTGTTGGGACATGTGAGCCTGAGTTCAGCGTCTGATGGTTCACCTGGACAGGTAAAGCTCTATCTAGCGGTACATCAAAGTACTGGTACATGTGAGGGTGTGCTCAGCTTATGAAGGTGGCAACTGGGCAGGTGAAGCTCTATCTTGCAGAAGATGGAAGTACTGGGACATGTGAGGCTGTGTTCAGCATCTGATGGTGGCACCTGGATAGGTGAAGCTCTATCTAGCAGTAGATTGAAGTGTTGGGACACTTGAGCCTGTGTTCAGCGTCTGATGGTGGCACCTGGACAGGTGAAGCTCTATCTAGCGGTACATCAAAGTACTGAGGGGCATGTGAGGGTGTGTTCAGCTTATGAATGTGGCACCTGGACAGGTAAAGCTCTATCTAGCAGAAGATGGAAGTGTTGGGACATGTGAGCCAGTGTTCAGCGTCTGATGGTGGCATCTGTACAGGTGAAGCTCTATCTAGCGGTACATCAAAGTACTGGGACATGTGAGGGTGTGTTCAGCTTATGAAAGTGGCACCTGGGCAGGTGAAGCTCTTTCTAGCAGAAGATGGAAGTACTGGGACATGTGAGGCTGTGTTCAGCATCTGATGGTGGCACCTGGACAGGTGAAGCTCTATCTAGCAGAAGATGGAAGTACTGGGACATGTGAGGCTATGTTCAGCTTGTGATGGTGGCACCTGGACAGGTGAAGCTCTATCTAGGATAAGATGGAAGTACTGGGACATGTGAGGCTGTGTTCAGCTTGTGATGGTGGCACCTGGGCAGGTGAAGCTCTATCTAGCAGAAGATGGAAGTACTGGGACATGTGAGACTGTGTTCAGCTTGTGATGGTGGCACCTGGACAGGTGAAGCTCTATCTAGCAGTAGATGGAAGTGTTGGGACATGTGAGCCTGTGTTCAGCGTCTGATGGTGGCACCTGGACAGGTGAAGCTCTATCTAGCGGTATAGCAAAGTACTGGGACATGTGAGGGTATTGTTCAGCTTATGAATGTGGCACCTGGGCAGGTGAAGCTCTATCTAGCAGTAGATGGAAGTGTTGGGACATGTGAGCCTGTGTTCAGCGTCTGATGGTGGCACCTGGACAGGTGAAGCTCTATCGAGCGGTACATCAAAGTACTGGTACATGTGAGGCTGTGTTCAGCTTATGAAGGTGGCAACTGGGCAGGTGAAGCTCTATCTAGCAGTAGATGGAAGTGTTGGGACATGTGAGCCTGTGTTCAGCGTCTGATGGTGGCACCTGGACAGGTGAAGCTCTATCTAGTGGTACATCAAAGTACTGGGACATGTGAGGGTGTGTTCAGCTTATGAAAGTGGCACCTGGGCAGGTGAAGCTCTATCTAGCAGAAGATGGAAGTACTGGGACATGTGAGGCTGTGTTCAGCATCTGATGGTGGCACCTGGACAGGTGAAGCTCTATCTAGCAGAAGATTGAAGTACTGGGACATGTGAGGCTATGTTCAGCTTGTGATGGTGGCACCTGGACAGGTGAAGCTCTATCTAGGATAAGATGGAAGTACTGGGACATGTGAGGCTGTGTTCAGCTTGTGATGGTGGCACCTGGGCAGGTGAAGCTCTATCTAGTAGAAGATGGAAGTACTGGGACATGTGAGGCTGTTGGAACAGCGTCTGATCGTTCACCTGGACAGGTGAAGCTCTATCTAGCGGTACATCAAAGTACTGGTACATGTGAGGGTGTGTTCAGCTTATGAAGGTGGAAACTGGGCAAGTGAAGCTCTATCTTGCAGAAGATGGAAGTACTGGGACATGTGAGGCTGTGTTCAGCATCTGCTGGTGGCACCTGGAAAGGTGAAGCTCTATCTAGCAGTAGATGGAAGTGTTGGGACATGTGAGCCTGCGTTCAGCGTCTGATGGTTCACCTGGACAGGTGAAGCTCTATCTAGCGGTACATCAAAGTACTGAGGGACATGTGAGGGTGTGTTCAGCTTATGAATGTGGCACCTGGGCAGGTGAAGCTCTATCTAGCAGTAGATGGAAGTGTTGGGACATGTGAGCCTGTGTTCAGCGTCTGATGGTGGCATCTGGAGTACATCAAAGTACTGGGACATGTGAGGGTGTGTTCAGCTTATGAAAGTGGCACCTGGGCAGGTGAAGCTCTATCTAGCAGAAGATGAAAGTACTGGGACATGTGAGGCTGTGTTCAGCATCTGATGGTGGCACCTGGACAGGTGAAGCTCTATCTAGCAGAAGATAGAAGTACTGGGACATGTGAGGCTTGTGTTCAGCATCTGATGGTGGCACCTGGACAGGTGAAGCTCTATCTAGCAGTAGATGGAAGTGTTGGGACATGTGAGACTGTGTTCAGCGTCTGATGGTGGCACCTGGACAGGTGAATCTCTATCTAGCGGTACATCAAAGTACTGGGAATTGTGAGGGTGTGTTCATCTTATGAAGGTGGCAACTGGGCAGGTGAAGCTCTATCTAGCAGAAGATGGAAGTACTGGGACATGTGAGGCTGTGTTCAGCATCTGATGGTGGCACCTGGGCAGGTGAAGCTCTATCTAGTGGAAGATGGAAGTACTGGGACATGTGAGGCTGTGTTCAGCATCTGATGGTGGCACCTGGACAGGTGAAGCTCTATCTAGCAGAAGATGGAAGTACTGGGACATGTGAGGCTGTGTTCAGCTTGTGATGGTGGCACCTGGACAGGTGAAGCTCTATCTAGGAGAAGATGGAAGTACTGGGACATGTGAGGCTGTGTTCAGCTTGTGATGGTGGCACCTGGGCAGGAGAAGCTCTATCTAGCAGAAGATGGAAGTACTGGGACATGTGAGGCTGTGTTCAGCCCGTGATGGTGGCACCTGGACAGGTGAAGCTCTATCTAGCAGAAGATGGAAGTACTGGGACATGTGAGGGTGTGTTCAGCTTATGAAGGTGGCAACTGGGCAGGTGAAGCTCTATCTAGCGGAAGATGGAAGTACTGGGACATGTGAGGCAGTGTTCAGCATCTGATGGTGGCACCTGGGCAGGTGAAGCTCTATCTAGTGGAAGATGGAAGTACTGGGACATGTGAGGCTGTGATCAGCATCTGATGTTGGCACCTGGACAGGTGAAACTCTATCTAGCAGAAGATGGAAGTACTGGGACATGTGAGGCTGTGTTCAGCTTATGATGGTGGCACCTGGACATGTGAAGCTCTATCTAGGAGAAGATGGAAGTACTGGGACATGTGAGGCTGTGTTCAGCTTGTGATGGTGGCACCCGGGCAGGTGAAGCTCTATCTAGCAGAAGATGGAAGTACTGGGACATGTGAGGCTGTGTTCAGCTTGTGATGATGGCACCCGGGCAGGTGAAGCTCTATCTAGCAGAAGATGGAAGTACTGGGACATGTGAGGCTGTGTTCAGCTTATGATGGTGGCACCTGGACATGTGAAGCTCTATCTAGGAGAAGATGGAAGTACTGGGACATGTGAGGCTGTGTTCAGCTTGTGATGGTGGCACCCGGGCAGGTGAAGCTCTATCTAGCAGAAGATGGAAGTACTGGGACATGTGAGGCTGTGTTCAGCTTGTGATGGTGGCACCTGGACAGGTGAAGCTCTATCTAGGAGAAGATGGAAGTACTGGGACATATGAGGCTGTGTTCAGCTTGTGATGGTGGCACCTGGGCAGGTGAAGCTCTATCTAGGAGAAGATGGAAGTACTGGGACATGTGAGGCTGTGTTCAGCTTGTGATGGTGGCACCTGGGCAGGTGAAGCTCTATCTAGCAGAAGATGGAAGTGTTGGGACATGTGAGCCTGTGTTCAGCATCTGATGGTGGCACCTGGACAGGTAAAGCTCTATCTAGCAGAAGATGGAAGTGTTGGGACATGTGAGCCTGAGTTCAGCGTCTGATGGTTCACCTGGACAGGTGAAGCTCTATCTAGCGGTACATCAAAGTACTGGTACATGTGAGGGTGTGCTCAGCTTATGAAGGTGGCAACTGGGCAGGTGAAGCTCTATCTTGCAGAAGATGGAAGTACTGGGACATGTGAGGCTGTGTTCAGCATCTGATGGTGGCACCTGGATAGGTGAAGCTCTATCTAGCAGTAGATTGAAGTGTTGGGACACTTGAGCCTGTGTTCAGCGTCTGATGGTGGCACCTGGACAGGTGAAGCTCTATCTAGCGGTACATCAAAGTACTGAGGGGCATGTGAGGGTGTGTTCAGCTTATGAATGTGGCACCTGGACAGGTAAAGCTCTATCTAGCAGAAGATGGAAGTGTTGGGACATGTGAGCCAGTGTTCAGCGTCTGATGGTGGCATCTGTACAGGTGAAGCTCTATCTAGCGGTACATCAAAGTACTGGGACATGTGAGGGTGTGTTCAGCTTATGAAAGTGGCACCTGGGCAGGTGAAGCTCTTTCTAGCAGAAGATGGAAGTACTGGGACATGTGAGGCTGTGTTCAGCATCTGATGGTGGCACCTGGACAGGTGAAGCTCTATCTAGCAGAAGATGGAAGTACTGGGACATGTGAGGCTATGTTCAGCTTGTGATGGTGGCACCTGGACAGGTGAAGCTCTATCTAGGATAAGATGGAAGTACTGGGACATGTGAGGCTGTGTTCAGCTTGTGATGGTGGCACCTGGGCAGGTGAAGCTCTATCTAGCAGAAGATGGAAGTACTGGGACATGTGAGACTGTGTTCAGCTTGTGATGGTGGCACCTGGACAGGTGAAGCTCTATCTAGCAGTAGATGGAAGTGTTGGGACATGTGAGCCTGTGTTCAGCGTCTGATGGTGGCACCTGGACAGGTGAAGCTCTATCTAGCGGTATAGCAAAGTACTGGGACATGTGAGGGTATTGTTCAGCTTATGAATGTGGCACCTGGGCAGGTGAAGCTCTATCTAGCAGTAGATGGAAGTGTTGGGACATGTGAGCCTGTGTTCAGCGTCTGATGGTGGCACCTGGACAGGTGAAGCTCTATCGAGCGGTACATCAAAGTACTGGTACATGTGAGGCTGTGTTCAGCTTATGAAGGTGGCAACTGGGCAGGTGAAGCTCTATCTAGCAGTAGATGGAAGTGTTGGGACATGTGAGCCTGTGTTCAGCGTCTGATGGTGGCACCTGGACAGGTGAAGCTCTATCTAGTGGTACATCAAAGTACTGGGACATGTGAGGGTGTGTTCAGCTTATGAAAGTGGCACCTGGGCAGGTGAAGCTCTATCTAGCAGAAGATGGAAGTACTGGGACATGTGAGGCTGTGTTCAGCATCTGATGGTGGCACCTGGACAGGTGAAGCTCTATCTAGCAGAAGATTGAAGTACTGGGACATGTGAGGCTATGTTCAGCTTGTGATGGTGGCACCTGGACAGGTGAAGCTCTATCTAGGATAAGATGGAAGTACTGGGACATGTGAGGCTGTGTTCAGCTTGTGATGGTGGCACCTGGGCAGGTGAAGCTCTATCTAGTAGAAGATGGAAGTACTGGGACATGTGAGGCTGTTGGAACAGCGTCTGATCGTTCACCTGGACAGGTGAAGCTCTATCTAGCGGTACATCAAAGTACTGGTACATGTGAGGGTGTGTTCAGCTTATGAAGGTGGAAACTGGGCAAGTGAAGCTCTATCTTGCAGAAGATGGAAGTACTGGGACATGTGAGGCTGTGTTCAGCATCTGCTGGTGGCACCTGGAAAGGTGAAGCTCTATCTAGCAGTAGATGGAAGTGTTGGGACATGTGAGCCTGTGTTCAGCGTCTGATGGTTCACCTGGACAGGTGAAGCTCTATCTAGCGGTACATCAAAGTACTGAGGGACATGTGAGGGTGTGTTCAGCTTATGAATGTGGCACCTGGGCAGGTGAAGCTCTATCTAGCAGTAGATGGAAGTGTTGGGACATGTGAGCCTGTGTTCAGCGTCTGATGGTGGCATCTGGAGTACATCAAAGTACTGGGACATGTGAGGGTGTGTTCAGCTTATGAAAGTGGCACCTGGGCAGGTGAAGCTCTATCTAGCAGAAGATGAAAGTACTGGGACATGTGAGGCTGTGTTCAGCATCTGATGGTGGCACCTGGACAGGTGAAGCTCTATCTAGCAGAAGATAGAAGTACTGGGACATGTGAGGCTTGTGTTCAGCATCTGATGGTGGCACCTGGACAGGTGAAGCTCTATCTAGCAGTAGATGGAAGTGTTGGGACATGTGAGACTGTGTTCAGCGTCTGATGGTGGCACCTGGACAGGTGAATCTCTATCTAGCGGTACATCAAAGTACTGGGAATTGTGAGGGTGTGTTCATCTTATGAAGGTGGCAACTGGGCAGGTGAAGCTCTATCTAGCAGAAGATGGAAGTACTGGGACATGTGAGGCTGTGTTCAGCATCTGATGGTGGCACCTGGGCAGGTGAAGCTCTATCTAGCAGAAGATGGAAGTACTGGGACATGTGAGGCTGTGTTCAGCTTGTGATGGTGGCACCTGGACAGGTGAAGCTCTATCTAGGAGAAGATGGAAGTACTGGGACATGTGAGGCTGTGTTCAGCTTGTGATGGTGGCACCTGGGCAGGAGAAGCTCTATCTAGCAGAAGATGGAAGTACTGGGACATGTGAGGCTGTGTTCAGCCCGTGATGGTGGCACCTGGACAGGTGAAGCTCTATCTAGCAGAAGATGGAAGTACTGGGACATGTGAGGCTGTGTTCAGCTTGTGATGGTGGCACTTGGACAGGTGAAGCTCTATCTAGGAGAAGATGGAAGTACTGGGACATGTGAGGCTGTGTTCAGCTTGTGATGGTGGCACCTGGACAGGTGAAGCTCTATCTAGGAGAAGATGGAAGTACTGGGACATGTGAGGCTGTGTTCAGCTTGTGATGGTGGCACCTGGGCAGGAGAAGCTCTATCTAGCAGAAGATGGAAGTACTGGGACATGTGAGGCTGTGTTCAGCCCGTGATGGTGGCACCTGGACAGGTGAAGCTCTATCTAGCAGAAGATGGAAGTACTGGGACATGTGAGGGTGTGTTCAGCTTATGAAGGTGGCAACTGGGCAGGTGAAGCTCTATCTAGCGGAAGATGGAAGTACTGGGACATGTGAGGCAGTGTTCAGCATCTGATGGTGGCACCTGGGCAGGTGAAGCTCTATCTAGTGGAAGATGGAAGTACTGGGACATGTGAGGCTGTGATCAGCATCTGATGTTGGCACCTGGACAGGTGAAACTCTATCTAGCAGAAGATGGAAGTACTGGGACATGTGAGGCTGTGTTCAGCTTATGATGGTGGCACCTGGACATGTGAAGCTCTATCTAGGAGAAGATGGAAGTACTGGGACATGTGAGGCTGTGTTCAGCTTGTGATGGTGGCACCCGGGCAGGTGAAGCTCTATCTAGCAGAAGATGGAAGTACTGGGACATGTGAGGCTGTGTTCAGCTTGTGATTTTGGCACCTGGACAGGTGAAGCTCTATCTAGCAGAAGATGGAAGTGTTGGGACATGTGAGCCTGTGTTATCATCTGATGGTGGCACCTTGACAGGTGAAGCTCTATCTAGGAGAAGATGGAAGTACTGGGACATGTGAGGCTGTGTTCAGCTTGTGATGATGGCACCCGGGCAGGTGAAGCTCTATCTAGCAGAAGATGGAAGTACTGGGACATGTGAGGCTGTGTTCAGCTTATGATGGTGGCACCTGGACATGTGAAGCTCTATCTAGGAGAAGATGGAAGTACTGGGACATGTGAGGCTGTGTTCAGCTTGTGATGGTGGCACCCGGGCAGGTGAAGCTCTATCTAGCAGAAGATGGAAGTACTGGGACATGTGAGGCTGTGTTCAGCTTGTGATGGTGGCACCTGGACAGGTGAAGCTCTATCTAGGAGAAGATGGAAGTACTGGGACATATGAGGCTGTGTTCAGCTTGTGATGGTGGCACCTGGGCAGGTGAAGCTCTATCTAGGAGAAGATGGAAGTACTGGGACATGTGAGGCTGTGTTCAGCTTGTGATGGTGGCACCTGGGCAGGTGAAGCTCTATCTAGCAGAAGATGGAAGTGTTGGGACATGTGAGCCTGTGTTCAGCATCTGATGGTGGCACCTGGACAGGTAAAGCTCTATCTAGCAGAAGATGGAAGTGTTGGGACATGTGAGCCTGAGTTCAGCGTCTGATGGTTCACCTGGACAGGTGAAGCTCTATCTAGCGGTACATCAAAGTACTGGTACATGTGAGGGTGTGCTCAGCTTATGAAGGTGGCAACTGGGCAGGTGAAGCTCTATCTTGCAGAAGATGGAAGTACTGGGACATGTGAGGCTGTGTTCAGCATCTGATGGTGGCACCTGGATAGGTGAAGCTCTATCTAGCAGTAGATTGAAGTGTTGGGACACTTGAGCCTGTGTTCAGCGTCTGATGGTGGCACCTGGACAGGTGAAGCTCTATCTAGCGGTACATCAAAGTACTGAGGGGCATGTGAGGGTGTGTTCAGCTTATGAATGTGGCACCTGGACAGGTAAAGCTCTATCTAGCAGAAGATGGAAGTGTTGGGACATGTGAGCCAGTGTTCAGCGTCTGATGGTGGCATCTGTACAGGTGAAGCTCTATCTAGCGGTACATCAAAGTACTGGGACATGTGAGGGTGTGTTCAGCTTATGAAAGTGGCACCTGGGCAGGTGAAGCTCTTTCTAGCAGAAGATGGAAGTACTGGGACATGTGAGGCTGTGTTCAGCATCTGATGGTGGCACCTGGACAGGTGAAGCTCTATCTAGCAGAAGATGGAAGTACTGGGACATGTGAGGCTATGTTCAGCTTGTGATGGTGGCACCTGGACAGGTGAAGCTCTATCTAGGATAAGATGGAAGTACTGGGACATGTGAGGCTGTGTTCAGCTTGTGATGGTGGCACCTGGGCAGGTGAAGCTCTATCTAGCAGAAGATGGAAGTACTGGGACATGTGAGACTGTGTTCAGCTTGTGATGGTGGCACCTGGACAGGTGAAGCTCTATCTAGCAGTAGATGGAAGTGTTGGGACATGTGAGCCTGTGTTCAGCGTCTGATGGTGGCACCTGGACAGGTGAAGCTCTATCTAGCGGTATAGCAAAGTACTGGGACATGTGAGGGTATTGTTCAGCTTATGAATGTGGCACCTGGGCAGGTGAAGCTCTATCTAGCAGTAGATGGAAGTGTTGGGACATGTGAGCCTGTGTTCAGCGTCTGATGGTGGCACCTGGACAGGTGAAGCTCTATCGAGCGGTACATCAAAGTACTGGTACATGTGAGGCTGTGTTCAGCTTATGAAGGTGGCAACTGGGCAGGTGAAGCTCTATCTAGCAGTAGATGGAAGTGTTGGGACATGTGAGCCTGTGTTCAGCGTCTGATGGTGGCACCTGGACAGGTGAAGCTCTATCTAGTGGTACATCAAAGTACTGGGACATGTGAGGGTGTGTTCAGCTTATGAAAGTGGCACCTGGGCAGGTGAAGCTCTATCTAGCAGAAGATGGAAGTACTGGGACATGTGAGGCTGTGTTCAGCATCTGATGGTGGCACCTGGACAGGTGAAGCTCTATCTAGCAGAAGATTGAAGTACTGGGACATGTGAGGCTATGTTCAGCTTGTGATGGTGGCACCTGGACAGGTGAAGCTCTATCTAGGATAAGATGGAAGTACTGGGACATGTGAGGCTGTGTTCAGCTTGTGATGGTGGCACCTGGGCAGGTGAAGCTCTATCTAGTAGAAGATGGAAGTACTGGGACATGTGAGGCTGTTGGAACAGCGTCTGATCGTTCACCTGGACAGGTGAAGCTCTATCTAGCGGTACATCAAAGTACTGGTACATGTGAGGGTGTGTTCAGCTTATGAAGGTGGAAACTGGGCAAGTGAAGCTCTATCTTGCAGAAGATGGAAGTACTGGGACATGTGAGGCTGTGTTCAGCATCTGCTGGTGGCACCTGGAAAGGTGAAGCTCTATCTAGCAGTAGATGGAAGTGTTGGGACATGTGAGCCTGTGTTCAGCGTCTGATGGTTCACCTGGACAGGTGAAGCTCTATCTAGCGGTACATCAAAGTACTGAGGGACATGTGAGGGTGTGTTCAGCTTATGAATGTGGCACCTGGGCAGGTGAAGCTCTATCTAGCAGTAGATGGAAGTGTTGGGACATGTGAGCCTGTGTTCAGCGTCTGATGGTGGCATCTGGAGTACATCAAAGTACTGGGACATGTGAGGGTGTGTTCAGCTTATGAAAGTGGCACCTGGGCAGGTGAAGCTCTATCTAGCAGAAGATGAAAGTACTGGGACATGTGAGGCTGTGTTCAGCATCTGATGGTGGCACCTGGACAGGTGAAGCTCTATCTAGCAGAAGATAGAAGTACTGGGACATGTGAGGCTTGTGTTCAGCATCTGATGGTGGCACCTGGACAGGTGAAGCTCTATCTAGCAGTAGATGGAAGTGTTGGGACATGTGAGACTGTGTTCAGCGTCTGATGGTGGCACCTGGACAGGTGAATCTCTATCTAGCGGTACATCAAAGTACTGGGAATTGTGAGGGTGTGTTCATCTTATGAAGGTGGCAACTGGGCAGGTGAAGCTCTATCTAGCAGAAGATGGAAGTACTGGGACATGTGAGGCTGTGTTCAGCATCTGATGGTGGCACCTGGGCAGGTGAAGCTCTATCTAGCAGAAGATGGAAGTACTGGGACATGTGAGGCTGTGTTCAGCTTGTGATGGTGGCACCTGGACAGGTGAAGCTCTATCTAGGAGAAGATGGAAGTACTGGGACATGTGAGGCTGTGTTCAGCTTGTGATGGTGGCACCTGGGCAGGAGAAGCTCTATCTAGCAGAAGATGGAAGTACTGGGACATGTGAGGCTGTGTTCAGCCCGTGATGGTGGCACCTGGACAGGTGAAGCTCTATCTAGCAGAAGATGGAAGTACTGGGACATGTGAGGCTGTGTTCAGCTTGTGATGGTGGCACTTGGACAGGTGAAGCTCTATCTAGGAGAAGATGGAAGTACTGGGACATGTGAGGCTGTGTTCAGCTTGTGATGGTGGCACCTGGGCAGGTGAAGCTCTATCTAGCAGAAGATGGAAGTACTGGGACATGTGAGGCTGTGTTCAGCCTGTGATGGTGGCACCTGGACAGGTGAAGCTCTATCTAGCAGAAGATGGAAGTGTTGGTACATGTGAGCCTGTGTTCAGCATCTGATGGTGGCACCTGGACAGGTAAAGCTCTATCTAGCAGAAGATGGAAGTGTTGGGACATGTGAGCCTGTGTTCAGCGTCTGATGGTGGCACCTTGACAGGTGAAGCTCTATCTAGCGGTACATCAAAGTACTGGTACAAGTGAGGGTGTGTTCAGCTTATGAAGGTGGCAACTGGGCAGTTGAAGCTCTATCTAGCAGAAGATGGAAGTACTGGGACATATGAGTCTGTGTTCAGCATCTGATGGTGGCACCTGGACAGGTGAAGCTCTATCTAGCAGTAAATGGAAGTACTGGGACATTTGAGGCTGTGTTCAGCATCTGATGGTGGCACCTGGACAGGTGATGCTCTATCTAGTGGAAGATGGAAGTGTTGGGACATGTGAGCCTGTGTTCAGCATCTGATGGTGGCACCTGGACAGGTAAAGCTCTATCTAGCAGAAGATGGAAGTGTTGGGACATGTGAGCCTGTGTTCAGCGTCTGATGGTGGCACCTTGACAGGTGAAGCTCTATCTAGTGGTATATCAAAGTACTGGTACAAGTGAGGGTGTGTTCAGCTTATGAAGGTGGCAACTGGGCAGTTGAAGCTCTATCTAGCAGAAGATGGAAGTACTGGGACATGTGAGGCTATGTTCAGCATCTGATGGTGGCACCTGGACAGGTGAAGCTCTATCTAGCAGTAGATGGAAGTACTGGGACATGTGAGGCTGTGTTCAGCATCTGATGGTCGCACCTGGGCAGGTGAAGCTCTATATAGCAGAAGATGGAAGTACTGGGACATGTGAGGCTGTGTTCAGCATCTGATGGTGGCACCTGGACAGGTGAAGCTCTATCTAGTGGAAGATGGAAGTATTGGGATATGTGAGGCTGTGTTCAGCTTGTGATGGTGGGACCTGGACAGGTGAAGCTCTATCTAGCAGTAGATGGAAGTATTGGGACATATGAGGCTGTGTTCAGCATCTGATGGCGGCACCTGGACAGGTGAAGCTCTATCTAGCAGAAGATGGAAGTACTGGGACATGTGAGCCTGTGTTCAGCGTCTGATGGTGGCACCTGGGCAGGTGAAGCTCTATCTAGCGGTACATCAAAGTACTGGGACATGTGAGGGTGTGTTCAGCTCATGAAGGTGGCATCTGGGCAGGTGAAGCTCTATCTAGCAGAAGATGGAAGTACTGGGACATGTGAGGCTTGTGTTCAGCATCTGATGGTGGCACCTGGACAGGTGAAGCTCTATCTAGCGGTACATCAAAGTACTGGGACATGTGACGGCGAGTTCAGCTTATGAAGGTGGCACCTGGGCAGGTGAAGCTCTATCTAGCAGAAGATGGATGTACTGGGACATGTGAGGCTTGTGTTTAGTATCTGATGGTGGCACCTGGACAGGTGAAGCTCTATCTAGCAGTAGATGGAAGTGTTGGGACATGTGAGCCTGTGTTCATCGTCTGATGGTGGCACCTGGACAGGTGAAGCTCTATCTAGCAGTACATCAAAGTACTGGGACATGTGAGGGTGTGTTCAGCTTATGAAGGTGGCAACTGGGCAGGTGAAGCTCTATCTAGCAGTAGATGGAAGTGTTGGGACATGTGAGCCTGTGTTCAGCGTCTGATGGTGGCACCTGGACAGGTGAAGCTCTATCGAGCGGTACATCAAAGTACTGGTACATGTGAGGGTGTGTTCAGCTTATGAAGGTGGCAACTGGGCAGGTGAAGCTCTATCTAGCAGTAGATGGAAGTGTTGGGACATGTGAGCCTGTGTTCAGCGTCTGATGGTGGCACCTGGACAGGTGAAGCTCTATCTAGTGGTACATCAAAGTACTGGGACATGTGAGGGTGTGTTCATCTTATGAAGGTGGCAACTGGGCAGGTGAAGCTCTATCTAGCAGAAGATGGAAGTACTGGGACATGTGAGGCTGTGTTCAGCATCTGATGGTGGCACCTGGGCAGGTGAAGCTCTATCTAGCGGAAGATGGAAGTACTGGGACATGTGAGGCTGTGTTCAGCATCTGATGGTGGCACCTGGACAGGTGAAGCTCTATCTAGCAGAAGATGGAAGTACTGGGACATGTGAGGCTGTGTTCAGCTTGTGATGGTGGCACTTGGACAGGTGAAGCTCTATCTAGGAGAAGATGGAAGTACTGGGACATGTGAGGCTGTGTTCAGCTTGTGATGGTGGCACCTGGGCAGGTGAAGCTCTATCTAGCAGAAGATGGAAGTACTGGGACATGTGAGGCTGTGTTCAGCCTGTGATGGTGGCACCTGGACAGGTGAAGCTCTATCTAGCAGAAGATGGAAGTACTGGGACATGTGAGGCTGTGTTCAGCTTGTGATGGTGGCACCTGGACAGGTGAAGCTCTATCTAGGAGAAGATGGAAGTACTGGGACATATGAGGCTGTGTTCAGCTTGTGATGGTGGCACCTGGGCAGGTGAAGCTCTATCTAGGAGAAGATGGAAGTACTGGGACATGTGAGGCTGTGTTCAGCTTGTGATGGTGGCACCTGGGCAGGTGAAACTCTATCTAGCAGAAGATGGAAGTGTTGGGACATGTGAGCCTGTGTTCAGCACCTGATGGTGGCACCTGGACAGGTAAAGCTCTATTTAGCAGAAGATGGAAGTGTTGGGACATGTGAGCCTGAGTTCAGCGTCTGATGGTTCACCTGGACAGGTGAAGCTCTATCTAGCGGTACATCAAAGTACTGGTACATGTGAGGGTGTGCTCAGCTTATGAAGGTGGCAACTGGGCAGGTGAAGCTCTATCTTGCAGAAGATGGAAGTACTTGGACTTGTGAGGCTGTGTTCAGCATCTGATGGTGGCACCTGGACAGGTGAAGCTCTATCTAGCAGTAGATTGAAGTGTTGGGACATTTGAGCCTGTGTTCAGCGTCTGATGGTGGCACCTGGACAGGTGAAGCTCTATCTAGCGGTACATCAAAGTACTGAGGGGCATGTGAGGGTGTGTTCAGCTTATGAATGTGGCACCTGGACAGGTAAAGCTCTATCTAGCAGAAGATGGAAGTGTTGGGACATGTGAGCCTGTGTTCAGCGTCTGATGGTGGCATCTGGACAGGTGAAGCTCTATCTAGCGGTACATCAAAGTACTGGGACATGTGAGGGTGTGTTCAGCTTATGAAAGTGGCACCTGGGCAGGTGAAGCTCTATCTAGCAGAAGATGGAAGTACTGGGACATGTGAGGCTGTGTTCAGCATCTGATGGTGGCACCTGGACAGGTGAAGCTCTATCTAGCAGAAGATGGAAGTACTGGGACATGTGAGGCTATGTTCAGCTTGTGATGGTGGCACCTGGACAGGTGAAGCTCTATCTAGGATAAGATGGAAGTACTGGGACATGTGAGGCTGTGTTCAGCTTGTGATGGTGGCACCTGGGCAGGTGAAGCTCTATCTAGCAGAAGATGGAAGTACTGGGACATGTGAGACTGTGTTCAGCTTGTGATGGTGGCACCTGGACAGGTGAAGCTCTATCTAGCAGTAGATGGAAGTGTTGGGACATGTGAGCCTGTGTTCAGCGTCTGATGGTGGCACCTGGACAGGTGAAGCTCTATCTAGCGGTATAGCAAAGTACTGGGACATGTGAGGGTATTGTTCAGCTTATGAATGTGGCACCTGGGCAGGTGAAGCTCTATCTAGCAGTAGATGGAAGTGTTGGGACATGTGAGCCTGTGTTCAGCGTCTGATGGTGGCACCTGGACAGGTGAAGCTCTATCGAGCGGTACATCAAAGTACTGGTACATGTGAGGGTGTGTTCAGCTTATGAAGGTGGCAACTGGGCAGGTGAAGCTCTATCTAGCAGTAGATGGAAGTGTTGGGACATGTGAGCCTGTGTTCAGCGTCTGATGGTGGCACCTGGACAGGTGAAGCTCTATCTAGTGGTACATCAAAGTACTGGGACATGTGAGGGTGTGTTCAGCTTATGAAAGTGGCACCTGGGCAGGTGAAGCTCTATCTAGCAGAAGATGGAAGTACTGGGACATGTGAGGCTGTGTTCAGCATCTGATGGTGGCACCTGGACAGGTGAAGCTCTATCTAGCAGAAGATTGAAGTACTGGGACATGTGAGGCTATGTTCAGCTTGTGATGGTGGCACCTGGACAGGTGAAGCTCTATCTAGGATAAGATGGAAGTACTGGGACATGTGAGGCTGTGTTCAGCTTGTGATGGTGGCACCTGGGCAGGTGAAGCTCTATCTAGCAGAAGATGGAAGTACTGGGACATGTGAGGCTGTTGGAACAGCGTCTGATGGTTCACCTGGACAGGTGAAGCTCTATCTAGCAGTACATCAAAGTACTGGTACATGTGAGGGTGTGTTCAGCTTATGAAGGTGGAAACTGGGCAAGTGAAGCTCTATCTTGCAGAAGATGGAAGTACTGGGACATGTGAGGCTGTGTTCAGCATCTGATGGTGGCACCTGGAAAGGTGAAGCTCTATCTAGCAGTAGATGGAAGTGTTGGGACATGTGAGCCTGTGTTCAGCGTCTGATGGTTCACCTGGACAGGTGAAGCTCTATCTAGCAGTACATCAAAGTACTGAGGGACATGTGAGGGTGTGTTCAGCTTATGAATGTGGCACCTGGGCAGGTGAAGCTCTATCTAGCAGTAGATGGAAGTGTTGGGACATGTGAGCCTGTGTTCAGCATCTGATGGTGGCACCTGGACAGGTGAAGCTCTATCTAGTAGAAGATAGAAGTACTGGGACATGTGAGGCTTGTGTTCAGCATCTGATGGTGGCACCTGGACAGGTGAAGCTCTATCTAGCAGTAGATGGAAGTGTTGGGACATGTGAGACTGTGTTCAGCGTCTGATGGTGGCACCTGGACAGGTGAATCTCTATCTAGCGGTACATCAAAGTACTGGGAATTGTGAGGGTGTGTTCATCTTATGAAGGTGGCAACTGGGCAGGTGAAGCTCTATCTAGCAGAAGATGGAAGTACTGGGACATGTGAGGCTGTGTTCAGCATCTGATGGTGGCACCTGGGCAGGTGAAGCTCTATCTAGTGGAAGATGGAAGTACTGGGACATGTGAGGCTGTGTTCAGCATCTGATGGTGGCACCTGGACAGGTGAAGCTCTATCTAGCAGAAGATGGAAGTACTGGGACATGTGAGGCTGTGTTCAGCTTGTGATGGTGGCACCTGGACAGGTGAAGCTCTATCTAGGAGAAGATGGAAGTACTGGGACATGTGAGGCTGTGTTCAGCTTGTGATGGTGGCACCTGGGCAGGTGAAGCTCTATCTAGCAGAAGATGGAAGTACTGGGACATGTGAGGCTGTGTTCAGCCCGTGATGGTGGCACCTGGACAGGTGAAGCTCTATCTAGCAGAAGATGGAAGTACTGGGACATGTGAGGCTGTGTTCAGCTTGTGATGGTGGCACCTGGACAGGTGAAGCTCTATCTAGGAGAAGATGGAAGTACTGGGACATGTGAGGCTGTGTTCAGCTTGTGATGGTGGCACCTGGGCAGGTGAAGCTCTATCTAGCAGAAGATGGAAGTACTGGGACATGTGAGGCTGTGTTCAGCCTGTGATGGTGGCACCTGGACAGGTGAAGCTCTATCTAGCAGAAGATGGAAGTGTTGGTACATGTGAGCCTGTGTTCAGCATCTGATGGTGGCACCTGGACAGGTAAAGCTCTATCTAGCAGAAGATGGAAGTGTTGGGACATGTGAGCCTGTGTTCAGCGTCTGATGGTGGCACCTTGACAGGTGAAGCTCTATCTAGCGGTACATCAAAGTACTGGTACAAGTGAGGGTGTGTTCAGCTTATGAAGGTGGCAACTGGGCAGTTGAAGCTCTATCTAGCAGAAGATGGAAGTACTGGGACATATGAGTCTGTGTTCAGCATCTGATGGTGGCACCTGGACAGGTGAAGCTCTATCTAGCAGTAAATGGAAGTACTGGGACATTTGAGGCTGTGTTCAGCATCTGATGGTGGCACCTGGACAGGTGATGCTCTATCTAGTGGAAGATGGAAGTGTTGGGACATGTGAGCCTGTGTTCAGCATCTGATGGTGGCACCTGGACAGGTAAAGCTCTATCTAGCAGAAGATGGAAGTGTTGGGACATGTGAGCCTGTGTTCAGCGTCTGATGATGGCACCTTGACAGGTGAAGCTCTATCTAGTGGTATATCAAAGTACTGGTACAAGTGAGGGTGTGTTCAGCTTATGAAGGTGGCAACTGGGCAGTTGAAGCTCTATCTAGCAGAAGATGGAAGTACTGGGACATGTGAGGCTATGTTCAGCATCTGATGGTGGCACCTGGACAGGTGAAGCTCTATCTAGCAGTAGATGGAAGTACTGGGACATGTGAGGCTGTGTTCAGCATCTGATGGTCGCACCTGGGCAGGTGAAGCTCTATATAGCAGAAGATGGAAGTACTGGGACATGTGAGGCTGTGTTCAGCATCTGATGGTGGCACCTGGACAGGTGAAGCTCTATCTAGTGGAAGATGGAAGTATTGGGATATGTGAGGCTGTGTTCAGCTTGTGATGGTGGGACCTGGACAGGTGAAGCTCTATCTAGCAGTAGATGGAAGTATTGGGACATATGAGGCTGTGTTCAGCATCTGATGGTGGCACCTGGACAGGTGAAGCTCTATCTAGCAGAAGATGGAAGTACTGGGACATGTGAGCCTGTGTTCAGCGTCTGATGGTGGCACCTGGGCAGGTGAAGCTCTATCTAGCGGTACATCAAAGTACTGGGACATGTGAGGGTGTGTTCAGCTCATGAAGGTGGCATCTGGGCAGGTGAAGCTCTATCTAGCAGAAGATGGATGTACTGGGACATGTGAGGCTTGTGTTCAGCATCTGATGGTGGCACCTGGACAGGTGAAGCTCTATCTAGCGGTACATCAAAGTACTGGGACATGTGACGGCGAGTTCAGCTTATGAAGGTGGCACCTGGGCAGGTGAAGCTCTATCTAGCAGAAGATGGATGTACTGGGACATGTGAGGCTTGTGTTTAGTATCTGATGGTGGCACCTGGACAGGTGAAGCTCTATCTAGCAGTAGATGGAAGTGTTGGGACATGTGAGCCTGTGTTCATCGTCTGATGGTGGCACCTGGACAGGTGAAGCTCTATCTAGCAGTACATCAAAGTACTGGGACATGTGAGGGTGTGTTCAGCTTATGAAGGTGGCAACTGGGCAGGTGAAGCTCTATCTAGCAGTAGATGGAAGTGTTGGGACATGTGAGCCTGTGTTCAGCGTCTGATGGTGGCACCTGGACAGGTGAAGCTCTATCGAGCGGTACATCAAAGTACTGGTACATGTGAGGGTGTGTTCAGCTTATGAAGGTGGCAACTGGGCAGGTGAAGCTCTATCTAGCAGTAGATGGAAGTGTTGGGACATGTGAGCCTGTGTTCAGCGTCTGATGGTGGCACCTGGACAGGTGAAGCTCTATCTAGTGGTACATCAAAGTACTGGGACATGTGAGGGTGTGTTCATCTTATGAAGGTGGCAACTGGGCAGGTGAAGCTCTATATGCAGAAGATGGAAGTACTGGGACATGTGAGGCTGTGTTCAGCATCTGATGGTGGCACCTGGGCAGGTGAAGCTCTATCTAGCGGAAGATGGAAGTACTGGGACATGTGAGGCTGTGTTCAGCATCTGATGGTGGCACCTGGACAGGTGAAGCTCTATCTAGCAGAAGATGGAAGTACTGGGACATGTGAGGCTGTGTTCAGCTTGTGATGGTGGCACCTGGACAGGTGAAGCTCTATCTAGGAGAAGATGGAAGTACTGGGACATGTGAGGCTGTGTTCAGCTTGTGATGGTGGCACCTGGGCAGGTGAAGCTCTATCTAGCAGAAGATGGAAGTACTGGGACATGTGAGGCTGTGTTCAGCCTGTGATGGTGGCACCTGGACAGGTGAAGCTCTATCTAGCAGAAGATGGAAGTACTGGGACATGTGAGGCTGTGTTCAGCTTGTGATGGTGGCACCTGGACAGGTGAAGCTCTATCTAGGAGAAGATGGAAGTACTGGGACATATGAGGCTGTGTTCAGCTTGTGATGGTGGCACCTGGGCAGGTGAAACTCTATCTAGGAGAAGATGGAAGTACTGGGACATGTGAGGCTGTGTTCAGCTTGTGATGGTGGCACCTGGGCAGGTGAAGCTCTATCTAGCAGAAGATGGAAGTGTTGGGACATGTGAGCCTGTGTTCAGCATCTGATGGTGGCACCTGGACAGGTAAAGCTCTATTTAGCAGAAGATGGAAGTGTTGGGACATGTGAGCCTGAGTTCAGCGTCTGATGGTTCACCTGGACAGGTGAAGCTCTATCTAGCGGTACATCAAAGTACTGGTACATGTGAGGGTGTGCGCAGCTTATGAAGGTGGCAACTGGGCAGGTGAAGCTCTATCTTGCAGAAGATGGAAGTACTTGGACATGTGAGGCTGTGTTCAGCATCTGATGGTGGCACCTGGACAGGTGAAGCTCTATCTAGCAGTAGATTGAAGTGTTGGGACATTTGAGCCTGTGTTCAGCGTCTGATGGTGGCACCTGGACAGGTGAAGCTCTATCTAGCGGTACATCAAAGTACTGAGGGGCATGTGAGGGTGTGTTCAGCTTATGAATGTGGCACCTGGACAGGTAAAGCTCTATCTAGCAGAAGATGGAAGTGTTGGGACATGTGAGCCTGTGTTCAGCGTCTGATGGTGGCATCTGGACAGGTGAAGCTCTATCTAGCGGTACATCAAAGTACTGGGACATGTGAGGGTGTGTTCAGCTTATGAAAGTGGCACCTGGGCAGGTGAAGCTCTATCTAGCAGAAGATGGAAGTACTGGGACATGTGAGGCTGTGTTCAGCATCTGATGGTGGCACCTGGACAGGTGAAGCTCTATCTAGCAGAAGATGGAAGTACTGGGACATGTGAGGCTGTGTTCAGCTTGTGATGGTGGCACCTGGACAGGTGAAGCTCTATCTAGGATAAGATGGAAGTACTGGGACATGTGAGGCTGTGTTCAGCTTGTGATGGTGGCACCTGGGCAGGTGAAGCTCTATCTAGCAGAAGATGGAAGTACTGGGACATGTGAGACTGTGTTCAGCTTGTGATGGTGGCACCTGGACAGGTGAAGCTCTATCTAGCAGTAGATGGAAGTGTTGGGACATGTGAGCCTGTGTTCAGCGTCTGATGGTGGCACCTGGACAGGTGAAGCTCTATCTAGCGGTATAGCAAAGTACTGGGACATGTGAGGGTATTGTTCAGCTTATGAATGTGGCACCTGGGCAGGTGAAGCTCTATCTAGCAGTAGATGGAAGTGTTGGGACATGTGAGCCTGTGTTCAGCGTCTGATGGTGGCACCTGGACAGGTGAAGCTCTATCGAGCGGTACATCAAAGTACTGGTACATGTGAGGGTGTGTTCAGCTTATGAAGGTGGCAACTGGGCAGGTGAAGCTCTATCTAGCAGTAGATGGAAGTGTTGGGACATGTGAGCCTGTGTTCAGCGTCTGATGGTGGCACCTGGACAGGTGAAGCTCTATCTAGTGGTACATCAAAGTACTGGGACATGTGAGGGTGTGTTCAGCTTATGAAAGTGGCACCTGGGCAGGTGAAGCTCTATCTAGCAGAAGATGGAAGTACTGGGACATGTGAGGCTGTGTTCAGCATCTGATGGTGGCACCTGGACAGGTGAAGCTCTATCTAGCAGAAGATTGAAGTACTGGGACATGTGAGGCTATGTTCAGCTTGTGATGGTGGCACCTGGACAGGTGAAGCTCTATCTAGGATAAGATGGAAGTACTGGGACATGTGAGGCTGTGTTCAGCTTGTGATGGTGGCACCTGGGCAGGTGAAGCTCTATCTAGCAGAAGATGGAAGTACTGGGACATGTGAGGCTGTTGGAACAGCGTCTGATGGTTCACCTGGACAGGTGAAGCTCTATCTAGCAGTACATCAAAGTACTGGTACATGTGAGGGTATGTTCAGCTTATGAAGGTGGAAACTGGGCAAGTGAAGCTCTATCTTGCAGAAGATGGAAGTACTGGGACATGTGAGGCTGTGTTCAGCATCTGATGGTGGCACCTGGAAAGGTGAAGCTCTATCTAGCAGTAGATGGAAGTGTTGGGACATGTGAGCCTGTGTTCAGTGTCTGATGGTTCACCTGGACAGGTGAAGCTCTATCTAGCGGTACATCAAAGTACTGAGGGACATGTGAGGGTGTGTTCAGCTTATGAATGTGGCACCTGGGCAGGTGAAGCTCTATCTAGCAGTAGATGGAAGTGTTGGGACATGTGAGCCTGTGTTCAGCATCTGATGGTGGCACCTGGACAGGTGAAGCTCTATCTAGTAGAAGATAGAAGTACTGGGACATGTGAGGCTTGTGTTCAGCATCTGATGGTGGCACCTGGACAGGTGAAGCTCTATCTAGCAGTAGATGGAAGTGTTGGGACATGTGAGACTGTGTTCAGCGTCTGATGGTGGCACCTGGACAGGTGAATCTCTATCTAGCGGTACATCAAAGTACTGGGAATTGTGAGGGTGTGTTCATCTTATGAAGGTGGCAACTGGGCAGGTGAAGCTCTATCTAGCAGAAGATGGAAGTAATGGGACATGTGAGGCTGTGTTCAGCATCTGATGGTGGCACCTGGGCAGGTGAAGCTCTATCTAGTGGAAGATGGAAGTACTGGGACATGTGAGGCTGTGTTCAGCATCTGATGGTGGCACCTGGACAGGTGAAGCTCTATCTAGCAGAAGATGGAAGTACTGGGACATGTGAGGCTGTGTTCAGCTTGTGATGGTGGCACCTGGACAGGTGAAGCTCTATCTAGGAGAAGATGGAAGTACTGGGACATGTGAGGCTGTGTTCAGCTTGTGATGGTGGCACCTGGGCAGGTGAAGCTCTATCTAGCAGAAGATGGAAGTACTGGGACATGTGAGGCTGTGTTCAGCCCGTGATGGTGGCACCTGGACATGTGAAGCTCTATCTAGCAGAAGATGGAAGTACTGGGACATGTGAGGCTGTGTTCAGCTTGTGATGGTGGCACCTGGACAGGTGAAGCTCTATCTAGGAGAAGATGGAAGTACTGGGACATGTGAGGCTGTGTTCAGCTTGTGATGGTGGCACCTGGGCAGGTGAAGCTCTATCTAGCAGAAGATGGAAGTACTGGGACATGTGAGGCTGTGTTCAGCCTGTGATGGTGGCACCTGGACAGGTGAAGCTCTATCTAGCAGAAGATGGAAGTGTTGGTACATGTGAGCCTGTGTTCAGCATCTGATGGTGGCACCTGGACAGGTAAAGCTCTATCTAGCAGAAGATGGAAGTGTTGGGACATGTGAGCCTGTGTTCAGCGTCTGATGGTGGCACCTTGACAGGTGAAGCTCTATCTAGCTGTACATCAAAGTACTGGTACAAGTGAGGGTGTGTTCAGCTTATGAAGGTGGCAACTGGGCAGTTGAAGCTCTATCTAGCAGAAGATGGAAGTACTGGGACATATGAGTCTGTGTTCAGCATCTGATGGTGGCACCTGGACAGGTGAAGCTCTATCTAGCAGTAAATGGAAGTACTGGGACATTTGAGGCTGTGTTCAGCATCTGATGGTGGCACCTGGACAGGTGATGCTCTATCTAGTGGAAGATGGAAGTGTTGGGACATGTGAGCCTGTGTTCAGCATCTGATGGTGGCACCTGGACAGGTAAAGCTCTATCTAGCAGAAGATGGAAGTGTTGGGACATGTGAGCCTGTGTTCAGCGTCTGATGGTGGCACCTTGACAGGTGAAGCTCTATCTAGTGGTATATCAAAGTACTGGTACAAGTGAGGGTGTGTTCAGCTTATGAAGGTGGCAACTGGGCAGTTGAAGCTCTATCTAGCAGAAGATGGAAGTACTGGGACATGTGAGGCTATGTTCAGCATCTGATGGTGGCACCTGGACAGGTGAAGCTCTATCTAGCAGTAGATGGAAGTACTGGGACATGTGAGGCTGTGTTCAGCATCTGATGGTCGCACCTGGGCAGGTGAAGCTCTATCTAGCAGAAGATGGAAGTACTGGGACATGTGAGGCTGTGTTCAGCATCTGATGGTGGCACCTGGACAGGTGAAGCTCTATCTAGTGGAAGATGGAAGTATTGGGATATGTGAGGCTGTGTTCAGCTTGTGATGGTGGGACCTGGACAGGTGAAGCTCTATCTAGCAGTAGATGGAAGTATTGGGACATATGAGGCTGTGTTCAGCATCTGATGGTGGCACCTGGACAGGTGAAGCTCTATCTAGCAGAAGATGGAAGTACTGGGACATGTGAGCCTGTGTTCAGCGTCTGATGGTGGCACCTGGGCAGGTGAAGCTCTATCTAGCGGTACATCAAAGTACTGGGACATGTGAGGGTGTGTTCAGCTCATGAAGGTGGCATCTGGGCAGGTGAAGCTCTATCTAGCAGAAGATGGAAGTACTGGGACATGTGAGGCTTGTGTTCAGCATCTGATGGTGGCACCTGGACAGGTGAAGCTCTATCTAGCGGTACATCAAAGTACTGGGACATGTGACGGCGAGTTCAGCTTATGAAGGTGGCACCTGGGCAGGTGAAGCTCTATCTAGCAGAAGATGGATGTACTGGGACATGTGAGGCTTGTGTTTAGTATCTGATGGTGGCACCTGGACAGGTGAAGCTCTATCTAGCAGTAGATGGAAGTGTTGGGACATGTGAGCCTGTGTTCATCGTCTGATGGTGGCACCTGGACAGGTGAAGCTCTATCTAGCAGTACATCAAAGTACTGGGACATGTGAGGGTGTGTTCAGCTTATGAAGGTGGCAACTGGGCAGGTGAAGCTCTATCTAGCAGTAGATGGAAGTGTTGGGACATGTGAGCCTGTGTTCAGCGTCTGATGGTGGCACCTGGACAGGTGAAGCTCTATCGAGCGGTACATCAAATTACTGGTACATGTGAGGGTGTGTTCAGCTTATGAAGGTGGCAACTGGGCAGGTGAAGCTCTATCTAGCAGTAGATGGAAGTGTTGGGACATGTGAGCCTGTGTTCATCGTCTGATGGTGGCACCTGGACAGGTGAAGCTCTATCTAGCAGTACATCAAAGTACTGGGACATGTGAGGGTGTGTTCAGCTTATGAAGGTGGCAACTGGGCAGGTGAAGCTCTATCTAGCAGTAGATGGAAGTGTTGGGACATGTGAGCCTGTGTTCAGCGTCTGATGGTGGCACCTGGACAGGTGAAGCTCTATCGAGCGGTACATCAAATTACTGGGACATGTGAGGCTGTGTTCAGCATCTGATGGTCGCACCTGGGCAGGTGAAGCTCTATCTAGCAGAAGATGGAAGTACTGGGACATGTGAGGCTGTGTTCAGCATCTGATGGTGGCACCTGGACAGGTGAAGCTCTATCTAGTGGAAGATGGAAGTATTGGGATATGTGAGGCTGTGTTCAGCTTGTGATGGTGGGACCTGGACAGGTGAAGCTCTATCTAGCAGTAGATGGAAGTATTGGGACATATGAGGCTGTGTTCAGCATCTGATGGTGGCACCTGGACAGGTGAAGCTCTATCTAGCAGAAGATGGAAGTACTGGGACATGTGAGCCTGTGTTCAGCGTCTGATGGTGGCACCTGGGCAGGTGAAGCTCTATCTAGCGGTACATCAAAGTACTGGGACATGTGAGGGTGTGTTCAGCTCATGAAGGTGGCATCTGGGCAGGTGAAGCTCTATCTAGCAGAAGATGGAAGTACTGGGACATGTGAGGCTTGTGTTCAGCATCTGATGGTGGCACCTGGACAGGTGAAGCTCTATCTAGCGGTACATCAAAGTACTGGGACATGTGACGGCGAGTTCAGCTTATGAAGGTGGCACCTGGGCAGGTGAAGCTCTATCTAGCAGAAGATGGATGTACTGGGACATGTGAGGCTTGTGTTTAGTATCTGATGGTGGCACCTGGACAGGTGAAGCTCTATCTAGCAGTAGATGGAAGTGTTGGGACATGTGAGCCTGTGTTCATCGTCTGATGGTGGCACCTGGACAGGTGAAGCTCTATCTAGCAGTACATCAAAGTACTGGGACATGTGAGGGTGTGTTCAGCTTATGAAGGTGGCAACTGGGCAGGTGAAGCTCTATCTAGCAGTAGATGGAAGTGTTGGGACATGTGAGCCTGTGTTCAGCGTCTGATGGTGGCACCTGGACAGGTGAAGCTCTATCGAGCGGTACATCAAATTACTGGTACATGTGAGGGTGTGTTCAGCTTATGAAGGTGGCAACTGGGCAGGTGAAGCTCTATCTAGCAGTAGATGGAAGTGTTGGGACATGTGAGCCTGTGTTCAGCGTCTGATGGTGGCACCTGGACAGGTGAAGCTCTATCTAGTGGTACATCAAAGTACTGGGACAGGTGAGGGTGTGTTCAGCTTATGAAAGTGGCACCTGGGCAGGTGAAGCTCTATCTAGCAGAAGATGGAAGTACTGGGACATGTGAGGCTGTGTTCAGCATCTGATGGTGGCACCTGGACAGGTGAAGCTCTATCTAGCAGAAGATTGAAGTACTGGGACATGTGAGGCTATGTTCAGCTTGTGATGGTGGCACCTGGACAGGTGAAGCTCTATCTAGGATAAGATGGAAGTACTGGGACATGTGAGGCTGTGTTCAGCTTGTGATGGTGGCACCTGGGCAGGTGAAGCTCTATCTAGCAGAAGATGGAAGTACTGGGACATGTGAGGCTGTTGGAACAGCGTCTGATGGTTCACCTGGACAGGTGAAGCTCTATCTAGTGGAAGATGGAAGTACTGGGACATGTGAGGCTGTGTTCAGCTTGTTATGGTGGCACCTGGCCAGGTGAAGCTCTATCTAGCAGTAGATGGAAGTGTTGGGACATGTGAGCCTGTGTTCAGCGTCTGATGGTGGCACCTGGACAGGTGAAGCTCTATCTAGCGGTACATCAAAGTACTGGGACATGTGAGGGTGTGTTCAGCTTATGAAAGTGGCACCTGGGCAGGTGAAGCTCTATCTAGCAGAAGATGGAAGTACTGGGACATGTGAGGCTGTGTTCAGCATCTGATGGTGGCACCTGGACAGATAAAGCTCTATCTAGCAGAAGATGGAAGTACTGGGACATGTGAGGCTTGTTTCCAGCATCTGATGGTGGCACCTGGACAGGTGAAGCTCTATCTAGCAGTAGATGGAAGTGTTGGGACATGTGAGCCTGTGTTCAGCGTCTGATGGTGGCACCTGGACAGGTGAAGCTCTATCTAGCGGTACATCAAAGTACTGGGACATGTGAGGGTGATTTCAGCTTATGAAGGTGGCAACTGGGCAGGTGAAGCTCTATCTAGCATAAGATGGAAGTACTGGGACATCTGAGGCTGTGTTCAGCATCTGATGGTGGCACCTGGGCAGGTGAAGCTCTATCTAGCGGAAGATGGAAGTACTGGGACATGTGAGGCTGTGTTCAGCATCTGATGGTGGCACCTGGACAGGTGAAGCTCTATCTAGCAGAAGATGGAAGTACTGGGACATGTGAGGCTGTTTTCAGCATCTGATGGTGGCACCTGGACAGGTGAAGCTCTATCTAGCAGAAGATGGAAGTACTTGGACATGTGAGGCTGTGTTCAGCTTGTTATGGTGGCACCTGGACAGGTGAAGCTCTATCTAGGAGAAGATGGAAGTACTGGGACATGTGAGGCTGTGTTCAGCTTGTGATGGTGGCACCTGGGCAGGTGAAGCTCTATCTAGCAGAAGATGGAAGTACTGGGACATGTGAGGCTGTGTTCAGCTTGTGATGGTGGCACCTGGACAGGTGAAGCTCTATCTAGCAGAAGATGGAAGTATTGGGACATGTGATCCTGTGTTCAGCATCTGATGGTGTCACCTGGACAGGTAAATCTCTATCTAGCAGAAGATGGAAGTGTTGGGACATGTGAGCCTGTGTTCAGCATCTGATGGTCGCACCTGGGCAGGTGAAGCTCTATCTAGCAGTAGATGGAAGTGTTGGGACATGTGAGCCTGTGTTCAGCATCTGATGGTGGCACCTGGACAGGTGAAGCTCTATCTAGCGGTACATCAAAGTACTGGGACATGTGAGGGTGATTTCAGCTTATGAAGGTGGCAACTGGGCAGGTGAAGCTCTATCTAGCAGAAGATGGAAGTACTGGGACATGTGAGGCTGTGTTCAGCATCTGATGGTGGCACCTGGGCAGGTGAAGCTCTATCTAGTGGAAGATGGAAGTACTGGGACATGTGAGGCTGTGTTCAGCATCTGATGGTGGCACCTGGACAGGTGAAGCTCTATCTAGCAGAAGATGGAAGTACTGGGACATGTGAGGCTGTTTTCAGCATCTGATGGTGGCACCTGGGCAGGTGAAGCTCTATCTAGCAGAAGATGGAAGTACTGGGACATGTGAGGCTGTGTTCAGCCTGTGATGGTGGCACCTGGACAGGTGAAGCTCTATCTAGCAGAAGATGGAAGTACTGGGACATGTGAGGCTGTGTTCAGCTTGTGATGGTGGCACCTGGACAGGTGAAGCTCTATCTAGGAGAAGATGGAAGTACTGGGACATATGAGGCTGTGTTCAGCTTGTGATGGTGGCACCTGGGCAGGTGAAACTCTATCTAGGAGAAGATGGAAGTACTGGGACATGTGAGGCTGTGTTCAGCTTGTGATGGTGGCACCTGGGCAGGTGAAGCTCTATCTAGCAGAAGATGGAAGTGTTGGGACATGTGAGCCTGTGTTCAGCATCTGATGGTGGCACCTGGACAGGTAAAGCTCTATTTAGCAGAAGATGGAAGTGTTGGGACATGTGAGCCTGAGTTCAGCGTCTGATGGTTCACCTGGACAGGTGAAGCTCTATCTAGCGGTACATCAAAGTACTGGTACATGTGAGGGTGTGCGCAGCTTATGAAGGTGGCAACTGGGCAGGTGAAGCTCTATCTTGCAGAAGATGGAAGTACTTGGACATGTGAGGCTGTGTTCAGCATCTGATGGTGGCACCTGGACAGGTGAAGCTCTATCTAGCAGTAGATTGAAGTGTTGGGACATTTGAGCCTGTGTTCAGCGTCTGATGGTGGCACCTGGACAGGTGAAGCTCTATCTAGCGGTACATCAAAGTACTGAGGGGCATGTGAGGGTGTGTTCAGCTTATGAATGTGGCACCTGGACAGGTAAAGCTCTATCTAGCAGAAGATGGAAGTGTTGGGACATGTGAGCCTGTGTTCAGCGTCTGATGGTGGCATCTGGACAGGTGAAGCTCTATCTAGCGGTACATCAAAGTACTGGGACATGTGAGGGTGTGTTCAGCTTATGAAAGTGGCACCTGGGCAGGTGAAGCTCTATCTAGCAGAAGATGGAAGTACTGGGACATGTGAGGCTGTGTTCAGCATCTGATGGTGGCACCTGGACAGGTGAAGCTCTATCTAGCAGAAGATGGAAGTACTGGGACATGTGAGGCTGTGTTCAGCTTGTGATGGTGGCACCTGGACAGGTGAAGCTCTATCTAGGATAAGATGGAAGTACTGGGACATGTGAGGCTGTGTTCAGCTTGTGATGGTGGCACCTGGGCAGGTGAAGCTCTATCTAGCAGAAGATGGAAGTACTGGGACATGTGAGACTGTGTTCAGCTTGTGATGGTGGCACCTGGACAGGTGAAGCTCTATCTAGCAGTAGATGGAAGTGTTGGGACATGTGAGCCTGTGTTCAGCGTCTGATGGTGGCACCTGGACAGGTGAAGCTCTATCTAGCGGTATAGCAAAGTACTGGGACATGTGAGGGTATTGTTCAGCTTATGAATGTGGCACCTGGGCAGGTGAAGCTCTATCTAGCAGTAGATGGAAGTGTTGGGACATGTGAGCCTGTGTTCAGCGTCTGATGGTGGCACCTGGACAGGTGAAGCTCTATCGAGCGGTACATCAAAGTACTGGTACATGTGAGGGTGTGTTCAGCTTATGAAGGTGGCAACTGGGCAGGTGAAGCTCTATCTAGCAGTAGATGGAAGTGTTGGGACATGTGAGCCTGTGTTCAGCGTCTGATGGTGGCACCTGGACAGGTGAAGCTCTATCTAGTGGTACATCAAAGTACTGGGACATGTGAGGGTGTGTTCAGCTTATGAAAGTGGCACCTGGGCAGGTGAAGCTCTATCTAGCAGAAGATGGAAGTACTGGGACATGTGAGGCTGTGTTCAGCATCTGATGGTGGCACCTGGACAGGTGAAGCTCTATCTAGCAGAAGATTGAAGTACTGGGACATGTGAGGCTATGTTCAGCTTGTGATGGTGGCACCTGGACAGGTGAAGCTCTATCTAGGATAAGATGGAAGTACTGGGACATGTGAGGCTGTGTTCAGCTTGTGATGGTGGCACCTGGGCAGGTGAAGCTCTATCTAGCAGAAGATGGAAGTACTGGGACATGTGAGGCTGTTGGAACAGCGTCTGATGGTTCACCTGGACAGGTGAAGCTCTATCTAGCAGTACATCAAAGTACTGGTACATGTGAGGGTATGTTCAGCTTATGAAGGTGGAAACTGGGCAAGTGAAGCTCTATCTTGCAGAAGATGGAAGTACTGGGACATGTGAGGCTGTGTTCAGCATCTGATGGTGGCACCTGGAAAGGTGAAGCTCTATCTAGCAGTAGATGGAAGTGTTGGGACATGTGAGCCTGTGTTCAGTGTCTGATGGTTCACCTGGACAGGTGAAGCTCTATCTAGCGGTACATCAAAGTACTGAGGGACATGTGAGGGTGTGTTCAGCTTATGAATGTGGCACCTGGGCAGGTGAAGCTCTATCTAGCAGTAGATGGAAGTGTTGGGACATGTGAGCCTGTGTTCAGCATCTGATGGTGGCACCTGGACAGGTGAAGCTCTATCTAGTAGAAGATAGAAGTACTGGGACATGTGAGGCTTGTGTTCAGCATCTGATGGTGGCACCTGGACAGGTGAAGCTCTATCTAGCAGTAGATGGAAGTGTTGGGACATGTGAGACTGTGTTCAGCGTCTGATGGTGGCACCTGGACAGGTGAATCTCTATCTAGCGGTACATCAAAGTACTGGGAATTGTGAGGGTGTGTTCATCTTATGAAGGTGGCAACTGGGCAGGTGAAGCTCTATCTAGCAGAAGATGGAAGTAATGGGACATGTGAGGCTGTGTTCAGCATCTGATGGTGGCACCTGGGCAGGTGAAGCTCTATCTAGTGGAAGATGGAAGTACTGGGACATGTGAGGCTGTGTTCAGCATCTGATGGTGGCACCTGGACAGGTGAAGCTCTATCTAGCAGAAGATGGAAGTACTGGGACATGTGAGGCTGTGTTCAGCTTGTGATGGTGGCACCTGGACAGGTGAAGCTCTATCTAGGAGAAGATGGAAGTACTGGGACATGTGAGGCTGTGTTCAGCTTGTGATGGTGGCACCTGGGCAGGTGAAGCTCTATCTAGCAGAAGATGGAAGTACTGGGACATGTGAGGCTGTGTTCAGCCCGTGATGGTGGCACCTGGACATGTGAAGCTCTATCTAGCAGAAGATGGAAGTACTGGGACATGTGAGGCTGTGTTCAGCTTGTGATGGTGGCACCTGGACAGGTGAAGCTCTATCTAGGAGAAGATGGAAGTACTGGGACATGTGAGGCTGTGTTCAGCTTGTGATGGTGGCACCTGGGCAGGTGAAGCTCTATCTAGCAGAAGATGGAAGTACTGGGACATGTGAGGCTGTGTTCAGCCTGTGATGGTGGCACCTGGACAGGTGAAGCTCTATCTAGCAGAAGATGGAAGTGTTGGTACATGTGAGCCTGTGTTCAGCATCTGATGGTGGCACCTGGACAGGTAAAGCTCTATCTAGCAGAAGATGGAAGTGTTGGGACATGTGAGCCTGTGTTCAGCGTCTGATGGTGGCACCTTGACAGGTGAAGCTCTATCTAGCTGTACATCAAAGTACTGGTACAAGTGAGGGTGTGTTCAGCTTATGAAGGTGGCAACTGGGCAGTTGAAGCTCTATCTAGCAGAAGATGGAAGTACTGGGACATATGAGTCTGTGTTCAGCATCTGATGGTGGCACCTGGACAGGTGAAGCTCTATCTAGCAGTAAATGGAAGTACTGGGACATTTGAGGCTGTGTTCAGCATCTGATGGTGGCACCTGGACAGGTGATGCTCTATCTAGTGGAAGATGGAAGTGTTGGGACATGTGAGCCTGTGTTCAGCATCTGATGGTGGCACCTGGACAGGTAAAGCTCTATCTAGCAGAAGATGGAAGTGTTGGGACATGTGAGCCTGTGTTCAGCGTCTGATGGTGGCACCTTGACAGGTGAAGCTCTATCTAGTGGTATATCAAAGTACTGGTACAAGTGAGGGTGTGTTCAGCTTATGAAGGTGGCAACTGGGCAGTTGAAGCTCTATCTAGCAGAAGATGGAAGTACTGGGACATGTGAGGCTATGTTCAGCATCTGATGGTGGCACCTGGACAGGTGAAGCTCTATCTAGCAGTAGATGGAAGTACTGGGACATGTGAGGCTGTGTTCAGCATCTGATGGTCGCACCTGGGCAGGTGAAGCTCTATCTAGCAGAAGATGGAAGTACTGGGACATGTGAGGCTGTGTTCAGCATCTGATGGTGGCACCTGGACAGGTGAAGCTCTATCTAGTGGAAGATGGAAGTATTGGGATATGTGAGGCTGTGTTCAGCTTGTGATGGTGGGACCTGGACAGGTGAAGCTCTATCTAGCAGTAGATGGAAGTATTGGGACATATGAGGCTGTGTTCAGCATCTGATGGTGGCACCTGGACAGGTGAAGCTCTATCTAGCAGAAGATGGAAGTACTGGGACATGTGAGCCTGTGTTCAGCGTCTGATGGTGGCACCTGGGCAGGTGAAGCTCTATCTAGCGGTACATCAAAGTACTGGGACATGTGAGGGTGTGTTCAGCTCATGAAGGTGGCATCTGGGCAGGTGAAGCTCTATCTAGCAGAAGATGGAAGTACTGGGACATGTGAGGCTTGTGTTCAGCATCTGATGGTGGCACCTGGACAGGTGAAGCTCTATCTAGCGGTACATCAAAGTACTGGGACATGTGACGGCGAGTTCAGCTTATGAAGGTGGCACCTGGGCAGGTGAAGCTCTATCTAGCAGAAGATGGATGTACTGGGACATGTGAGGCTTGTGTTTAGTATCTGATGGTGGCACCTGGACAGGTGAAGCTCTATCTAGCAGTAGATGGAAGTGTTGGGACATGTGAGCCTGTGTTCATCGTCTGATGGTGGCACCTGGACAGGTGAAGCTCTATCTAGCAGTACATCAAAGTACTGGGACATGTGAGGGTGTGTTCAGCTTATGAAGGTGGCAACTGGGCAGGTGAAGCTCTATCTAGCAGTAGATGGAAGTGTTGGGACATGTGAGCCTGTGTTCAGCGTCTGATGGTGGCACCTGGACAGGTGAAGCTCTATCGAGCGGTACATCAAATTACTGGTACATGTGAGGGTGTGTTCAGCTTATGAAGGTGGCAACTGGGCAGGTGAAGCTCTATCTAGCAGTAGATGGAAGTGTTGGGACATGTGAGCCTGTGTTCATCGTCTGATGGTGGCACCTGGACAGGTGAAGCTCTATCTAGCAGTACATCAAAGTACTGGGACATGTGAGGGTGTGTTCAGCTTATGAAGGTGGCAACTGGGCAGGTGAAGCTCTATCTAGCAGTAGATGGAAGTGTTGGGACATGTGAGCCTGTGTTCAGCGTCTGATGGTGGCACCTGGACAGGTGAAGCTCTATCGAGCGGTACATCAAATTACTGGGACATGTGAGGCTGTGTTCAGCATCTGATGGTCGCACCTGGGCAGGTGAAGCTCTATCTAGCAGAAGATGGAAGTACTGGGACATGTGAGGCTGTGTTCAGCATCTGATGGTGGCACCTGGACAGGTGAAGCTCTATCTAGTGGAAGATGGAAGTATTGGGATATGTGAGGCTGTGTTCAGCTTGTGATGGTGGGACCTGGACAGGTGAAGCTCTATCTAGCAGTAGATGGAAGTATTGGGACATATGAGGCTGTGTTCAGCATCTGATGGTGGCACCTGGACAGGTGAAGCTCTATCTAGCAGAAGATGGAAGTACTGGGACATGTGAGCCTGTGTTCAGCGTCTGATGGTGGCACCTGGGCAGGTGAAGCTCTATCTAGCGGTACATCAAAGTACTGGGACATGTGAGGGTGTGTTCAGCTCATGAAGGTGGCATCTGGGCAGGTGAAGCTCTATCTAGCAGAAGATGGAAGTACTGGGACATGTGAGGCTTGTGTTCAGCATCTGATGGTGGCACCTGGACAGGTGAAGCTCTATCTAGCGGTACATCAAAGTACTGGGACATGTGACGGCGAGTTCAGCTTATGAAGGTGGCACCTGGGCAGGTGAAGCTCTATCTAGCAGAAGATGGATGTACTGGGACATGTGAGGCTTGTGTTTAGTATCTGATGGTGGCACCTGGACAGGTGAAGCTCTATCTAGCAGTAGATGGAAGTGTTGGGACATGTGAGCCTGTGTTCATCGTCTGATGGTGGCACCTGGACAGGTGAAGCTCTATCTAGCAGTACATCAAAGTACTGGGACATGTGAGGGTGTGTTCAGCTTATGAAGGTGGCAACTGGGCAGGTGAAGCTCTATCTAGCAGTAGATGGAAGTGTTGGGACATGTGAGCCTGTGTTCAGCGTCTGATGGTGGCACCTGGACAGGTGAAGCTCTATCGAGCGGTACATCAAATTACTGGTACATGTGAGGGTGTGTTCAGCTTATGAAGGTGGCAACTGGGCAGGTGAAGCTCTATCTAGCAGTAGATGGAAGTGTTGGGACATGTGAGCCTGTGTTCAGCGTCTGATGGTGGCACCTGGACAGGTGAAGCTCTATCTAGTGGTACATCAAAGTACTGGGACAGGTGAGGGTGTGTTCAGCTTATGAAAGTGGCACCTGGGCAGGTGAAGCTCTATCTAGCAGAAGATGGAAGTACTGGGACATGTGAGGCTGTGTTCAGCATCTGATGGTGGCACCTGGACAGGTGAAGCTCTATCTAGCAGAAGATTGAAGTACTGGGACATGTGAGGCTATGTTCAGCTTGTGATGGTGGCACCTGGACAGGTGAAGCTCTATCTAGGATAAGATGGAAGTACTGGGACATGTGAGGCTGTGTTCAGCTTGTGATGGTGGCACCTGGGCAGGTGAAGCTCTATCTAGCAGAAGATGGAAGTACTGGGACATGTGAGGCTGTTGGAACAGCGTCTGATGGTTCACCTGGACAGGTGAAGCTCTATCTAGTGGAAGATGGAAGTACTGGGACATGTGAGGCTGTGTTCAGCTTGTTATGGTGGCACCTGGCCAGGTGAAGCTCTATCTAGCAGTAGATGGAAGTGTTGGGACATGTGAGCCTGTGTTCAGCGTCTGATGGTGGCACCTGGACAGGTGAAGCTCTATCTAGCGGTACATCAAAGTACTGGGACATGTGAGGGTGTGTTCAGCTTATGAAAGTGGCACCTGGGCAGGTGAAGCTCTATCTAGCAGAAGATGGAAGTACTGGGACATGTGAGGCTGTGTTCAGCATCTGATGGTGGCACCTGGACAGATAAAGCTCTATCTAGCAGAAGATGGAAGTACTGGGACATGTGAGGCTTGTTTCCAGCATCTGATGGTGGCACCTGGACAGGTGAAGCTCTATCTAGCAGTAGATGGAAGTGTTGGGACATGTGAGCCTGTGTTCAGCGTCTGATGGTGGCACCTGGACAGGTGAAGCTCTATCTAGCGGTACATCAAAGTACTGGGACATGTGAGGGTGATTTCAGCTTATGAAGGTGGCAACTGGGCAGATGAAGCTCTATCTAGCATAAGATGGAAGTACTGGGACATCTGAGGCTGTGTTCAGCATCTGATGGTGGCACCTGGGCAGGTGAAGCTCTATCTAGCGGAAGATGGAAGTACTGGGACATGTGAGGCTGTGTTCAGCATCTGATGGTGGCACCTGGACAGGTGAAGCTCTATCTAGCAGAAGATGGAAGTACTGGGACATGTGAGGCTGTTTTCAGCATCTGATGGTGGCACCTGGACAGGTGAAGCTCTATCTAGCAGAAGATGGAAGTACTTGGACATGTGAGGCTGTGTTCAGCTTGTTATGGTGGCACCTGGACAGGTGAAGCTCTATCTAGGAGAAGATGGAAGTACTGGGACATGTGAGGCTGTGTTCAGCTTGTGATGGTGGCACCTGGGCAGGTGAAGCTCTATCTAGCAGAAGATGGAAGTACTGGGACATGTGAGGCTGTGTTCAGCTTGTGATGGTGGCACCTGGACAGGTGAAGCTCTATCTAGCAGAAGATGGAAGTATTGGGACATGTGATCCTGTGTTCAGCATCTGATGGTGTCACCTGGACAGGTAAATCTCTATCTAGCAGAAGATGGAAGTGTTGGGACATGTGAGCCTGTGTTCAGCATCTGATGGTCGCACCTGGGCAGGTGAAGCTCTATCTAGCAGTAGATGGAAGTGTTGGGACATGTGAGCCTGTGTTCAGCATCTGATGGTGGCACCTGGACAGGTGAAGCTCTATCTAGCGGTACATCAAAGTACTGGGACATGTGAGGGTGATTTCAGCTTATGAAGGTGGCAACTGGGCAGGTGAAGCTCTATCTAGCAGAAGATGGAAGTACTGGGACATGTGAGGCTGTGTTCAGCATCTGATGGTGGCACCTGGGCAGGTGAAGCTCTATCTAGTGGAAGATGGAAGTACTGGGACATGTGAGGCTGTGTTCAGCATCTGATGGTGGCACCTGGACAGGTGAAGCTCTATCTAGCAGAAGATGGAAGTACTGGGACATGTGAGGCTGTTTTCAGCATCTGATGGTGGCACCTGGACAGGTGAAGCTCTATCTAGGAGAAGATGGAAGTACTGGGACATGTGAGGCTGTGTTCAGCTTGTGATGGTGGCACCTGGGCAGTTGAAGCTCTATCTAGCAGAAGATGGAAGTACTGGGACATGTGAGGCTGTGTTCAGCTTGTGATGGTGGCACCTGGACAGGTGAAGCTCTATCTAGCAGAAGATGGAAGTGTTGGGACATGTGAGCCTGTGTTCAGCATCTGATGGTCGCACCTGGGCAGGTGAAGCTCTATCTAGCAATAGATGGAAGTGTTGGGACATGTGAGCCTGTGTTCAGCATCTGATGGTGGCACCTGGACAGGTGAAGCTCTATCCAGCGGTACATCAAAATACTGGGACATGTGTGGGTGTGTTCAGCATCTGATGGTGGCACCATGGCAGGTGAAGCTCTATCTAGTGGAAGATGGAAGTACTGGGACATGTGAGGCTGTGTTCAGCATCTGATGGTGGCACCATGGCAGGTGAAGCTCTATCTAGTGGAAGATAGAAGTACTGGGACATGTGAGGCTGTGTTCAGCATCTGATGGTGACACCTGGACAGGTGAAGCTCTATCTAGCATAAGATGGAAGTACTGGGACATGTGAGGCTGTGTTCAGCATCTGATGGTGGCACCTGGACAGGTGAAGCTCTATCTAGCAGAAGATGGAAGTACTGGGACATGTGAGGCTGTGTTCAGCTTGTGATGGTGGCACCTGGACAGGTGAAGCTCTATCTAGGAGAAGATGGAAGTACTGGGACATGTGAGGCTGTGTTCAGCTTGTGATGGTGGCACCTGGGCAGGTGAAGCTCTATCTAGCAGAAGATGGAAGTACTGGGACATGTGAGGCTGTGTTCAGCTTGTGATTTTGGCACCTGGACAGGTGAAGCTCTATCTAGGAGAAGATGGAAGTACTGGGACATGTGAGGCTGTGTTCAGCTTGTGATGGTGGCACCTGGGCAGGTGAAGCTCTATCTAGCAGAAGATGGAAGTGCTGGGACATGTGAGGCTGTGTTCAGCTTGTGATGGTGGCACCTGGACAGGTGAAGCTCTATCTAGCAGAAGATGGAAGTATTGGGACATGTGAGCCTGTGTTCAGCATCTGATGGTGTCACCTGGACAGGTAAATCTCTATCTAGCAGAAGATGGAAGTGTTGGGACATGTGAGCCTGTGTTCAGCATCTGATGGTCGCACCTGGGCAGGTGAAGCTCTATCTAGCAGTAGATGGAAGTGTTGGGACATGTGAGCCTGTGTTCAGCATCTGATGGTGGCACCTGGACAGGTGAAGCTCTATCTAGCGGTACATCAAAGTACTGGGACATGTGAGGGTGATTTCAGCTTATGAAGGTGGCAACTGGGCAGGTGAAGCTCTATCTAGCAGAAGATGGAAGTACTGGGACATGTGAGGCTGTGTTCAGCATCTGATGGTGGCACCTGGGCAGGTGAAGCTCTATCTAGTGGAAGATGGAAGTACTGGGACATGTGAGGCTGTGTTCAGCATCTGATGGTGGCACCTGGACAGGTGAAGCTCTATCTAGCAGAAGATGGAAGTACTGGGACATGTGAGGCTGTTTTCAGCATCTGATGGTGGCACCTGGACAGGTGAAGCTCTATCTAGGAGAAGATGGAAGTACTGGGACATGTGAGGCTGTGTTCAGCTTGTGATGGTGGCACCTGGGCAGTTGAAGCTCTATCTAGCAGAAGATGGAAGTACTGGGACATGTGAGCCTGTGTTCAGCGTCTGATGGTGGCACCTGGACAGGTGAAGCTCTATCGAGCGGTACATCAAATTACTGGTACATGTGAGGGTGTGTTCAGCTTATGAAGGTGGCAACTGGGCAGGTGAAGCTCTATCTAGCAGTAGATGGAAGTGTTGGGACATGTGAGCCTGTGTTCATCGTCTGATGGTGGCACCTGGACAGGTGAAGCTCTATCTAGCAGTACATCAAAGTACTGGGACATGTGAGGGTGTGTTCAGCTTATGAAGGTGGCAACTGGGCAGGTGAAGCTCTATCTAGCAGTAGATGGAAGTGTTGGGACATGTGAGCCTGTGTTCAGCGTCTGATGGTGGCACCTGGACAGGTGAAGCTCTATCGAGCGGTACATCAAATTACTGGGACATGTGAGGCTGTGTTCAGCATCTGATGGTCGCACCTGGGCAGGTGAAGCTCTATCTAGCAGAAGATGGAAGTACTGGGACATGTGAGGCTGTGTTCAGCATCTGATGGTGGCACCTGGACAGGTGAAGCTCTATCTAGTGGAAGATGGAAGTATTGGGATATGTGAGGCTGTGTTCAGCTTGTGATGGTGGGACCTGGACAGGTGAAGCTCTATCTAGCAGTAGATGGAAGTATTGGGACATATGAGGCTGTGTTCAGCATCTGATGGTGGCACCTGGACAGGTGAAGCTCTATCTAGCAGAAGATGGAAGTACTGGGACATGTGAGCCTGTGTTCAGCGTCTGATGGTGGCACCTGGGCAGGTGAAGCTCTATCTAGCGGTACATCAAAGTACTGGGACATGTGAGGGTGTGTTCAGCTCATGAAGGTGGCATCTGGGCAGGTGAAGCTCTATCTAGCAGAAGATGGAAGTACTGGGACATGTGAGGCTTGTGTTCAGCATCTGATGGTGGCACCTGGACAGGTGAAGCTCTATCTAGCGGTACATCAAAGTACTGGGACATGTGACGGCGAGTTCAGCTTATGAAGGTGGCACCTGGGCAGGTGAAGCTCTATCTAGCAGAAGATGGATGTACTGGGACATGTGAGGCTTGTGTTTAGTATCTGATGGTGGCACCTGGACAGGTGAAGCTCTATCTAGCAGTAGATGGAAGTGTTGGGACATGTGAGCCTGTGTTCATCGTCTGATGGTGGCACCTGGACAGGTGAAGCTCTATCTAGCAGTACATCAAAGTACTGGGACATGTGAGGGTGTGTTCAGCTTATGAAGGTGGCAACTGGGCAGGTGAAGCTCTATCTAGCAGTAGATGGAAGTGTTGGGACATGTGAGCCTGTGTTCAGCGTCTGATGGTGGCACCTGGACAGGTGAAGCTCTATCGAGCGGTACATCAAATTACTGGTACATGTGAGGGTGTGTTCAGCTTATGAAGGTGGCAACTGGGCAGGTGAAGCTCTATCTAGCAGTAGATGGAAGTGTTGGGACATGTGAGCCTGTGTTCAGCGTCTGATGGTGGCACCTGGACAGGTGAAGCTCTATCTAGTGGTACATCAAAGTACTGGGACAGGTGAGGGTGTGTTCAGCTTATGAAAGTGGCACCTGGGCAGGTGAAGCTCTATCTAGCAGAAGATGGAAGTACTGGGACATGTGAGGCTGTGTTCAGCATCTGATGGTGGCACCTGGACAGGTGAAGCTCTATCTAGCAGAAGATTGAAGTACTGGGACATGTGAGGCTATGTTCAGCTTGTGATGGTGGCACCTGGACAGGTGAAGCTCTATCTAGGATAAGATGGAAGTACTGGGACATGTGAGGCTGTGTTCAGCTTGTGATGGTGGCACCTGGGCAGGTGAAGCTCTATCTAGCAGAAGATGGAAGTACTGGGACATGTGAGGCTGTTGGAACAGCGTCTGATGGTTCACCTGGACAGGTGAAGCTCTATCTAGTGGAAGATGGAAGTACTGGGACATGTGAGGCTGTGTTCAGCTTGTTATGGTGGCACCTGGCCAGGTGAAGCTCTATCTAGCAGTAGATGGAAGTGTTGGGACATGTGAGCCTGTGTTCAGCGTCTGATGGTGGCACCTGGACAGGTGAAGCTCTATCTAGCGGTACATCAAAGTACTGGGACATGTGAGGGTGTGTTCAGCTTATGAAAGTGGCACCTGGGCAGGTGAAGCTCTATCTAGCAGAAGATGGAAGTACTGGGACATGTGAGGCTGTGTTCAGCATCTGATGGTGGCACCTGGACAGATAAAGCTCTATCTAGCAGAAGATGGAAGTACTGGGACATGTGAGGCTTGTTTCCAGCATCTGATGGTGGCACCTGGACAGGTGAAGCTCTATCTAGCAGTAGATGGAAGTGTTGGGACATGTGAGCCTGTGTTCAGCGTCTGATGGTGGCACCTGGACAGGTGAAGCTCTATCTAGCGGTACATCAAAGTACTGGGACATGTGAGGGTGATTTCAGCTTATGAAGGTGGCAACTGGGCAGGTGAAGCTCTATCTAGCATAAGATGGAAGTACTGGGACATCTGAGGCTGTGTTCAGCATCTGATGGTGGCACCTGGGCAGGTGAAGCTCTATCTAGCGGAAGATGGAAGTACTGGGACATGTGAGGCTGTGTTCAGCATCTGATGGTGGCACCTGGACAGGTGAAGCTCTATCTAGCAGAAGATGGAAGTACTGGGACATGTGAGGCTGTTTTCAGCATCTGATGGTGGCACCTGGACAGGTGAAGCTCTATCTAGCAGAAGATGGAAGTACTTGGACATGTGAGGCTGTGTTCAGCTTGTTATGGTGGCACCTGGACAGGTGAAGCTCTATCTAGGAGAAGATGGAAGTACTGGGACATGTGAGGCTGTGTTCAGCTTGTGATGGTGGCACCTGGGCAGGTGAAGCTCTATCTAGCAGAAGATGGAAGTACTGGGACATGTGAGGCTGTGTTCAGCTTGTGATGGTGGCACCTGGACAGGTGAAGCTCTATCTAGCAGAAGATGGAAGTATTGGGACATGTGATCCTGTGTTCAGCATCTGATGGTGTCACCTGGACAGGTAAATCTCTATCTAGCAGAAGATGGAAGTGTTGGGACATGTGAGCCTGTGTTCAGCATCTGATGGTCGCACCTGGGCAGGTGAAGCTCTATCTAGCAGTAGATGGAAGTGTTGGGACATGTGAGCCTGTGTTCAGCATCTGATGGTGGCACCTGGACAGGTGAAGCTCTATCTAGCGGTACATCAAAGTACTGGGACATGTGAGGGTGATTTCAGCTTATGAAGGTGGCAACTGGGCAGGTGAAGCTCTATCTAGCAGAAGATGGAAGTACTGGGACATGTGAGGCTGTGTTCAGCATCTGATGGTGGCACCTGGGCAGGTGAAGCTCTATCTAGTGGAAGATGGAAGTACTGGGACATGTGAGGCTGTGTTCAGCATCTGATGGTGGCACCTGGACAGGTGAAGCTCTATCTAGCAGAAGATGGAAGTACTGGGACATGTGAGGCTGTTTTCAGCATCTGATGGTGGCACCTGGACAGGTGAAGCTCTATCTAGGAGAAGATGGAAGTACTGGGACATGTGAGGCTGTGTTCAGCTTGTGATGGTGGCACCTGGGCAGTTGAAGCTCTATCTAGCAGAAGATGGAAGTACTGGGACATGTGAGGCTGTGTTCAGCTTGTGATGGTGGCACCTGGACAGGTGAAGCTCTATCTAGCAGAAGATGGAAGTGTTGGGACATGTGAGCCTGTGTTCAGCATCTGATGGTCGCACCTGGGCAGGTGAAGCTCTATCTAGCAATAGATGGAAGTGTTGGGACATGTGAGCCTGTGTTCAGCATCTGATGGTGGCACCTGGACAGGTGAAGCTCTATCCAGCGGTACATCAAAATACTGGGACATGTGTGGGTGTGTTCAGCATCTGATGGTGGCACCATGGCAGGTGAAGCTCTATCTAGTGGAAGATGGAAGTACTGGGACATGTGAGGCTGTGTTCAGCATCTGATGGTGGCACCATGGCAGGTGAAGCTCTATCTAGTGGAAGATAGAAGTACTGGGACATGTGAGGCTGTGTTCAGCATCTGATGGTGACACCTGGACAGGTGAAGCTCTATCTAGCATAAGATGGAAGTACTGGGACATGTGAGGCTGTGTTCAGCATCTGATGGTGGCACCTGGACAGGTGAAGCTCTATCTAGCAGAAGATGGAAGTACTGGGACATGTGAGGCTGTGTTCAGCTTGTGATGGTGGCACCTGGACAGGTGAAGCTCTATCTAGGAGAAGATGGAAGTACTGGGACATGTGAGGCTGTGTTCAGCTTGTGATGGTGGCACCTGGGCAGGTGAAGCTCTATCTAGCAGAAGATGGAAGTACTGGGACATGTGAGGCTGTGTTCAGCTTGTGATTTTGGCACCTGGACAGGTGAAGCTCTATCTAGGAGAAGATGGAAGTACTGGGACATGTGAGGCTGTGTTCAGCTTGTGATGGTGGCACCTGGGCAGGTGAAGCTCTATCTAGCAGAAGATGGAAGTGCTGGGACATGTGAGGCTGTGTTCAGCTTGTGATGGTGGCACCTGGACAGGTGAAGCTCTATCTAGCAGAAGATGGAAGTATTGGGACATGTGAGCCTGTGTTCAGCATCTGATGGTGTCACCTGGACAGGTAAATCTCTATCTAGCAGAAGATGGAAGTGTTGGGACATGTGAGCCTGTGTTCAGCATCTGATGGTCGCACCTGGGCAGGTGAAGCTCTATCTAGCAGTAGATGGAAGTGTTGGGACATGTGAGCCTGTGTTCAGCATCTGATGGTGGCACCTGGACAGGTGAAGCTCTATCTAGCGGTACATCAAAGTACTGGGACATGTGAGGGTGATTTCAGCTTATGAAGGTGGCAACTGGGCAGGTGAAGCTCTATCTAGCAGAAGATGGAAGTACTGGGACATGTGAGGCTGTGTTCAGCATCTGATGGTGGCACCTGGGCAGGTGAAGCTCTATCTAGTGGAAGATGGAAGTACTGGGACATGTGAGGCTGTGTTCAGCATCTGATGGTGGCACCTGGACAGGTGAAGCTCTATCTAGCAGAAGATGGAAGTACTGGGACATGTGAGGCTGTTTTCAGCATCTGATGGTGGCACCTGGACAGGTGAAGCTCTATCTAGGAGAAGATGGAAGTACTGGGACATGTGAGGCTGTGTTCAGCTTGTGATGGTGGCACCTGGGCAGTTGAAGCTCTATCTAGCAGAAGATGGAAGTACTGGGACATGTGAGGCTGTGTTCAGCTTGTGATGGTGGCACCTGGACAGGTGAAGCTCTATCTAGCAGAAGATGGAAGTGTTGGGACATGTGAGCCTGTGTTCAGCATCTGATGGTCGCACCTGGGCAGGTGAAGCTCTATCTAGCAATAGATGGAAGTGTTGGGACATGTGAGCCTGTGTTCAGCATCTGATGGTGGCACCTGGACAGGTGAAGCTCTATCCAGCGGTACATCAAAATACTGGGACATGTGAGGGTGTGTTCAGCATCTGATGGTGGCACCATGGCAGGTGAAGCTCTATCTAGTGGAAGATGGAAGTACTGGGACATGTGAGGCTGTGTTCAGCATCTGATGGTGGCACCATGGCAGGTGAAGCTCTATCTAGTGGAAGATAGAAGTACTGGGACATGTGAGGCTGTGTTCAGCATCTGATGGTGACACCTGGACAGGTGAAGCTCTATCTAGCATAAGATGGAAGTACTGGGACATGTGAGGCTGTGTTCAGCATCTGATGGTGGCACCTGGACAGGTGAAGCTCTATCTAGCAGAAGATGGAAGTACTGGGACATGTGAGGCTGTGTTCAGCTTGTGATGGTGGCACCTGGACAGGTGAAGCTCTATCTAGGAGAAGATGGAAGTACTGGGACATGTGAGGCTGTGTTCAGCTTGTGATGGTGGCACCTGGGCAGGTGAAGCTCTATCTAGCAGAAGATGGAAGTACTGGGACATGTGAGGCTGTGTTCAGCTTGTGATTTTGGCACCTGGACAGGTGAAGCTCTATCTAGCAGAAGATGGAAGTGTTGGGACATGTGAGCCTGTGTTCAGCGTCTGATGGTGGCACCTTGACAGGTGAAGCTCTATCTAGCAGAAGATGGAAGTACTGGGACATGTGAGCCTGTGTTCAGCATCTGATGGTGTCACCTGGACAGGTAAAGCTCTATCTAGCAGAAGATGGAAGTGTTGGGACATGTGATCCTGTGTTCAGCGTCTGATGGTGGCACCTTGACAGGTGAAGCTGTATCTAGCGGTACATAAAAGTACTGGTACATGTGTGGGTGTGTTCAGCTTATGAAGGTGGCAACTGGGCAGGTGAAGCTCTATCTAGCAGAAGATGGAAGTACTGGGACATGTGAGGCTGTGTTCAGCATCTGATGGTGGCACCTGGACAGGTGAAGCTCTATCTAGCAGTAGATGGAAGTACTGGGACATGTGAGGCTGTGTTCAGCATCTGATGGTCGCACCTGGGCAGGTGAAGCTCTATCTAGTAGAAGATGGAAGTACTGGGACATGTGAGGCTGTGTTCAGCATCTGATGGTGGCACCTGGACAGGTGAAGCTCTATCTAGTGGAAGATGGAAGTATTGGGACATGTGAGGCTGTGTTCAGCTTGTGATGGTGGCACCTGGACAGGTGAAGCTCTGTCTAGCAGTAGATGGAAGTACTGGGACATATGAGGCTGTGTTCAGCATCTGATGGTGGCACCTGGACAGGTGAAGCTCTATCTAGCAGAAGATGGAAGTACTGGGACATGTGAGCCTGTGTTCAGCATATGATGGTGGCACCTGGGCAGGTGAAGCTCTATCTAGCGGTACATCAAAGTACTGGTACATGTGAGGGTGTGTTCAGCTTATGAAGGTGGCAACTGGGCAGTTAAAGCTCTATCTAGCAGAAGATGGAAGTATTGGGACATGTGAGGCTGTGTTCAGCATCTGATGGTGGCACCTGGACAGGTGAAGCTCTATCTAGCAGTAGATGGAAGTACCGGGACATGTGAGGCTGTGTTCAGAATCTGATGGTCGCACCTGGGCAGGTGAAGCTCTATCTAGCAGAAGATGGAAGTACTGGGACATGTGAGTCTGTGTTCAGCATCTGATGGTGGCACCTGGACAGGTGAAGCTCTATCTAGTGGAAGATGGAAGTCTTGGGACATGTGAGCCTGTGTTCAGCTTGTGATGGTGGCACCTGGACAGATTAAGCTCTATCTAGGAGAAGATGGAAGTACTGGGACATGTGAGGCTGTGTTCAGAATCTGATGGTGGCACCTGGGCAGGTGAAGCTCTATCTAGCGGTACATCAAAGTACTGGGACATGTGAGGGTGTGTTCAGCTTATGAAGGTGACAACTGGGCAGGTGAAGCTCTATCTAGCAGAAGATGGAAGTACTGGGACATGTGAGGCTGTGTTCAGCATCTGATGGTGGCACCTGGATAGGTGAAGCTCTTCTAGCAGTAGATGGAAGTACTGGGACATGTGAGGCTGTGTTCAGCATCTGATGGTTGCACCTGGGCAGGTGAAGCTCTATCTAGCAGAAGATGGAAGTACTGGGACATGTGTGGCTGTGTTCAGCATCTGATGGTGGCACCTGGACAGGTGAAGTTCTATCTAGTGGAAGATGGAAGTACTGGGACAGGTGAGGCTGTGTTCAGCATCTGATGGTGGCACCTGGGCAGTTGAAGCTCTATCTAGCCGAAGATGAAAGCACTGGGACATGTTAGGCTGTGTTCAACATCTGATGGTGGCACCTGGGCAAGGGAAGCTCTATCTAGCAGAAGATGGAAGTACTGGGACATGTGAGGCTGTGTTCAACTTGTGATGGTAGCACCTGGACAGGTGAAGCTCTATCTTGCAGATGATGGACGTACTGGGACATGTGAGGCTGTGTTCAGCATCTGATGGTCGCACCTGGGCAGGTGAAGCTCTATCTAGCAGAAGATGGAATTACTGGGACATGTGAGTCTGTGTTCAGCATCTGATGGTGGCACCTGGACAGGTGAAGCTCTATCTAGTGGAAGATGGAAGTGTTGGGACATGTGAGCCTGTATTCAGCTTGTGATGGTGGCACCTGGACAGATGAAGCTCTATCTAGGAGAAGATGGAAGTACTGGGACATGTGAGGCTGTGTTCAGAATCTGATGTTGGCACCTGGACAGGTGAAGCTCTATCTAGTGGAAGATGGAAGTGTTGGGACATGTGAGCCTGTGTTCAACGTCTGATGGTGGCACCTGGACAGGTGAAGCTCTATCTAGCAGAAGATGGAAGTTCTGGGACATGTGAGGCTGTGTTCAGCTTGTGAGGGTAGCACTTGGACAGGTGAAGCTCTATCTAGCAGAAGATGGAAGTACTGGGGCATGTGAGGCTGTGTTCATCTTGTGATGGTGGCACCTGGAAAGGTGAAGCTCTATCTAGCGGAAGATGGAAGTACTGGACATGTGAGGCTGTGTTCAGCATCTGATGGTGGCACCTGGACAGGTGAAGCTCTATCTAGCAGAAGATGGAAGTACTGGGACATGTGAGCCTGTGTTCAGCATCTGATGGTGTCACCTGGACAGGTAAAGCTCTATCTAGCAGAAGATGGAAGTGTTGGGACATGTGATCCTGTGTTCAGCGTCTGATGGTGGCACCTTGACAGGTGAAGCTGTATCTAGCGGTACATCAAAGTACTGGTACATGTGTGGGTGTGTTCAGTTTATGAAGGTGGCAACTGGGCAGGTGAAGCTCTATCTAGCAGAAGATGGAAGTACTGGGACATGTGAGGCTGTGTTCAGCATCTGATGGTGGCACCTGGACAGGTGAAGCTCTATCTAGCAGTAGATGGAAGTACTGGGACATGTGAGGCTGTGTTCAGCATCTGATGGTGGCACCTGGACAGGTGAAGCTCTATCTAGTGGAAGATGGAAGTATTGGGACATGTGAGACTGTGTTCAGCTTGTGATGGTGGCACCTGGACAGGTGAAGCTCTATCTAGCAGTAGATGGAAGTACTGGGATATATGAGGCTGTGTTCAGCATCTGATGGTGGCACCTGGACAGGTGAAGCTCTATCTAGCAGAAGATGGAAGTACTGGGACATGTGAGCCTGTGTTCAGCATATGATGGTGGCACCTGGGCAGGTGAAGCTCTATCTAGCGGTACATCAAAGTACTGGTACATGTGAGGGTGTGTTCAGCTTATGTTGGTGGCAACTGGGCAGGTAAAGCTCTATCTAGCAGAAGATGGAAGTATTGGGACATGTGAGGCTGTGTTCAGCATCTGATGGTGGCACCTGGACAGGTGAAGCTCTATCTAGCAGTAGATGGAAGTACTGGGACATGTGAGGCTGTGTTCAGCATCTGATGGTCGCACCTGGGCAGGTGAAGCTCTATCTAGCAGAAGATGGAAGTGCTGGGACATGTGAGTCTGTGTTCAGCATCTGATGGTGGCACCTGGACAGGTGAAGCTCTATCTAGTGGAAGATGGAAGTGTTGGGACATATGAGCCTGTGTTCAGCTTGTGATGGTGGCACCTGGACAGATAAAGCTCTATCTAGGAGAAGATGGAAGTACTGGGACATGTGAGGCTGTGTTCAGAATCTGATGGTGGCACCTGGGCAGGTGAAGCTCTATCTAGCGGTACATCAAAGTACTGGGACATGTGAGGGTGTGTTCAGCTTATGAAGGTGACAACTGGGCAGGTGAAGCTCTATCTAGCAGAAGATGGAAGTACTGGGACATGTGAGGCTGTGTTCAGCATCTGATGGTGGCACCTGGATAGGTGAAGCTCTATCTAGCAGTAGATGGAAGTACTGGGACATGTGAGGCTGTGTTCAGCATCTGATGGTTGCACCTGGGCAGGTGAAGCTCTATCTAGCAGAAGATGGAAGTACTGGGACATGTGTGGCTGTGTTCAGCATCTGATGGTGGCACCTGGACAGGTGAAGCTCTATCTAGTGGAAGATGGAAGTACTGGGCCAGGTGAGGCTGTGTTCAGCATCTGATGGTGGCACCTGGGCAGTTGAAGCTCTATCTAGCCGAAGATGAAAGCACTGGGACATGTTAGGCTGTGTTCAACATCTGATGGTGGCACCTGGGCAAGGGAAGCTCTATCTAGCAGAAGATGGAAGTACTGGGACATGTGAGGCTGTGTTCAACTTGTGATGGTAGCACCTGGACAGGTGAAGCTCTATCTTGCAGATGATGGACGTACTGGGACATGTGAGGCTGTTTTCAGCATCTGATGGTCACACCTGGGCAGGTGAAGCTCTATCTAGCAGAAGATGGAAGTACTGGGACATGTGAGTCTGTGTTCAGCATCTGATGGTGGCACCTGGACAGGTGAAGCTCTATCTAGTGGAAGATGGAAGTGTTGGGACATGTGAGCCTGTGTTCAGCTTGTGATGGTGGCACCTGGACAGATGAAGCTCTATCTAGGAGAAGATGGAAGTACTGGGACATGTGAGGCTGTGTTCAGAATCTGATGGTGGCACCTGGACAGGTGAAGCTCTATCTAGTGGAAGATGGAAGTGTTGGGACATGTGAGCCTGTGTTCAGCGTCTGATGGTGGCACCTGGACAGGTGAAGCTCTATCTAGCAGAAGATGGAAGTTCTGGGACATGTGAGGCTGTGTTCAGCTTGTGATGGTAGCACCTGGACAGGTGAAGCTCTATCTAGCAGAAGATGGAAGTACTGGGGCATGTGAGGCTGTGTTCAGCTTGTGATGGTGGCACCTGGAAAGGTGAAGCTCTATCTAGCAGAAGATGGAAGTACTGGACATGTGAGGCTGTGTTCAGCATCTGATGGTGGCACCTGGACAGGTGAAGCTCTATCTAGTGGAAGATGGAAGTGTTGGGACATGTGAGCCTGTGTTCAGCGTCTCGGTGCTGTCACATGAGAGGTGAAGCTCTATCTAGTGGTACATGGAAGTACTGGACATGTGAGGCTGTGTTCAGCATCTCAATCCCTCTCCACCATTTGACTTCAAATATATTACTGAGCACGAGGTTATCACCCTGCTCAAGTCCATCAAACCTTCCAACTGTAAGGGAGATGCCTGTCCAGCTAGTCTCATTAAAGACTCAGCACAGATCCTAGCTCCATTCCTTACAGCATTCATTAATTCATCCTTCCAGTTGGGCCACTTTCCAACTGGACTTAAGGAGGCCTGGGTATGCCCACTCCTCAAAAATCCCTCGCTGGACCCAACGGTCCCAGGGAACTATAGACCTATCACCACTGTACCCTTCCTGCTTAAAATTCTGGACAAAGCAGCCTACCTGCAAGTCCAAAAGTTCCTTGAAGAAAACCGTCTCCTCGGCCTGCGGCAATCTGGCTTCTGCCCACGACACGGTACCGAAACGGCTCTCCTGGACTTAAAGAACCAAATGGACGATCTAAGAGATGCAGGGAAACCTGCTCTCCTTCTGCTCCTGGATCTATCCGCCGCCTTTGACTTGGTGGACCACAACACCTTGTGCCACCCAAGTTAACTTCTCCCCCAAAGCTTGTGAATGGATTACCTCCTTCCTCCAAGAAAGGGCCATGAAAGTCTTCTCTGACTCAGCTTGTGCCACCCGCTAGCCACATCACTTGCGGTGTGCCTCAGGGCTCGTGTATCTCGCCCACGCTATACAACCTCTTCACGAGTCCCCTGTTCAGCATCCTTGATTCCCTGGGCATCTCGTATACGAACTATGCGGATGACACACAGGTTCTCATCCCACTCACGGGCGACTACCTAGCGGATACAAAAACACTCACCACCATCTACTCCACTATCCATTCATTGGATGGCAGATATCTGGCTATGCCTCAATAGTGAAAAAAACGAACTCCTCCTCATAGGGGCACCCTCCACCCTGGGGAACCTTGGTAAACAGTACGCTTCCTTCACTATTGACAACATTCCCATCAAGGTCTCCAATCACGTGAAGACACTCGGAGTCTACCTAGACTCCGCTCTGTCAATGGATAGACAGGTCAATGCCATTGCCTCCTCCTCAGTCTACTACTCTAAAGTCCTCAACACTGCTAGACCTTTCCTGTCATGCCAGAATTGCCTCACCATTGCCAGGGCAATAATTGGATCAAGGCTAGACTACTGTAATGCCCTGCTCGTTGGGACCTTCAAATAAAAACCTGGCCAAACTTCAGCTAGTTCAAAATAATGCACTGAGTGCGGCCACAGGTACCGCGAGAAAAGACCACATCTCCGAAGTCAGAAGACAGGCCCACTGGCTCCCAGTGAAAGAGAGGATTGTTTTCAAAACACTCGCCCTCACCCACAAATGTCTCTATGAACTTGCTCCACCCTACTTGACCCAAAGAATCACCAAGCATACTGCCACCAGACCATTAAGAATGTGCTACTCCAACATGATTTTCACGCCCAAAACGCGCAAGGTGCGCGCCGGTGGCGCCAGCTTTCCCACTCGGGCCGCCACTCACTGGAACGCATTGCCACCTCACGTAAGAATGATTGAATCCCACCAAGCCTTCCGCAAAGCTATTAAAACCAAGCTCTTTGTATGAAACGTACCTGACTGCATTCTGTAACTGTACTATGCATATCATGCTTCGCCTGTAACTATGCCTGTATCTGTGTATCCAAGAGACCTCCGGTCACTGTATAACCGCTGAATTAAGAATCCAACATTTACTTGTAACAGCGCCTCGATGCCCCTGGGCTGCAAGTGCGCTATACAAATGCAAATAAATAAAATAAATAAATGCCTGTACCTGGACAGGTGAAGCTCATTATAGTGGAAGATGGAAACACTGGGACATGTGAGGCTGTGTTCAGCTTGTGATGGTGGCACCTGGACAGGTGAAGCTCTATCTAGCGGACAATGGAATCACTGGGACATGTGAGGCTGTGTTCAGCATCTGATGGTCGCACCTGGGCAGGTGAAGCTCTATCTAGCAGAAGATGGAAGAACTGGGACATATGAGGCTGTGTTCATCTTGTGATGATGGCACCTGGACAGGTGAAGTTTTATCTAGTGTTGGGATGGAAATGAATCTATCCTGCCCCTCTAGGCGCTTTAAGGTGATGCGAAATACATACAAAGTTGTGTAGCTTGCTAGGGGGAAAGGAGCATGCTAAGAAATGCAGCATGGATATAATGTAGCGGGAGCAATAGATGCATAATCCAGTGCACGAGACCTATGATGGTTCTGTTGTATTTGCCTGTGGCATATCATGACTGCACCCAGGACATATCAAGGGACCCCCCTTGTTAAAATATGGTTGGTGACTAAATTAAACATTTCTGTTTCATGATCTACATTTTGTATTGATTTACCACTTCTGTATCATTTATTTGTTTGATTTATTTATATTTATTCCACCTACTACTCATGCGGCTGACTCCCACCCTGACACAGCCCTCGCCAACTTCAATCTCTCTATCTCCAACACCCTTGACACTCTTTCCCCTGTCATGAGGGTCCGACTGAAGCCTTCCAAAAAGTGAAACTCTTTGTACAACTCTGATCTGGCTGCCCTCAAACGCAAGTGTAGGGCAGCTGAGCGGAAATGGAATGCATCAGGTGGACCTTCTGACAAACTGGTCTGCCGCCTCCTTCATAGGCAATATCGACTCTGCATCTACACCAAGAAAAGAGTCTTTATTCCATCCCGCATCTCTGCGTCATCAAACAACACGTCCAAACTTTTCAAAGTCTGTAAGGAACTGGCCAATCCTGCAGCAGTCTCCTCTCTCACTTCCACACCACATCATATACCAACACCTCTGGAGCCTTCTATGGCCCCTCCACCACTTCTCTCTTCTCTCTCTCCCATCACACCTGACGAGGTTGCGAGACAAATCCGGTCTATGAAGGCCTTATCCCAACAGGTGGATTCCTACCCCTCCAAAACCATTTAGGACAACATTGACTCTCTTGCTCCAGCCTTGGTTGATCTCTACAATCTCTCTTTTGCCACTGGAGTTTTCCCAACTTCTCTCAAGCACTCCCTTGTGCACCCTCTGCTTAAGAAACCCTCAGCCGACCCCACCATTCTGGCAAACTACCGTTCCATCTCCATCACTCCTTTCCTGGGCAAACTCCTAGAGAAGATGGCTATCTCTCAGCTCAACCTCTACACTGAATCTGCTGGTTGCCTCCACGACCATCAGTCTGGCTTTAGAGCATCCAGAAGCATGGAAACTGCTCTTATGGACACCCGAAAAGACCTGCTCTCAAATCTTGACACTAACACTCCCTCTGTCCTCATTCATCCTGACCTCTCCTCTGCCTTTGACATGGTAAACCACATCCTGATCGCACGTCTCTGTGACACCCTGGAATCTCAAGTCAGGCTCTGGCATGGTTAACCTCCTTCCTTTCTGACCGTCCATCCCAGGTAGTACTTGGGTCTTTTCTCGCAACCATCACTTTTTCAACCAGCAGCATCCCCCAGCGTTCTAACCTATACCCCTGGTTCTTCAATGTCTACATGACTGCCCTGGCACGAGTGATTGCCAGCTTCCACTCTAATTTCCAGTGTTATGCGGATGACACGCAAGTCTCCATCAGGGTACCCTCAGCAACCTCCTCTACCCCGCTCATATCTGACTGTCAGTCTGCAATTCAGTCATGGTGTGCTGCAAACGACCTCTGCCTCAACATCAGTAAGACTGAGATTCTTCACATTGGGACACCTGCTCCCACTTTCCCAATCTCCTCTGGCCAGCCTCCCTTGGCCCTGCGCCCGCACCCACCTGCGAGGCAAAAAACCTTTTGGTCATCTTCAACTCCACTCTCTCTTTCTCCACTCACATTGCGGACATCTCTATAAAGTCCAACTACCAGGCACACCTCCTCAGAGGTACTCTTCCTTTTCTCACCTTCCCCCAGTGGCTCACTGTCTCCAGAGCCCTTTTTCTCTCAAGGCTGGAGTACTGCAAAAGCCTCTTTCTCAACCTCCCCTCCTCTGCTTTGCACCCTCTGCAACTCATCCAGAACAGTACTGCAAGACTTATCCTTGGCCTCAAGCCCAGGGACCACATCTCTCAGTGCTAAAATCCCTCCACTGGCTCCCCATGGCTGCAAGAATCAAGTTCAAGACCCTCTGCATTGTCCACAAGGCTTTCTGGGACCTGGGACCTACCTCTCTGCAACGTTGCCTTCTGAAATACTGTCCCTCCCAAGCCCTACGCTCATCTACCGCCAACCCTCTGTGAGTGAGTCGGTTCTCCAAGCAGAGATTTGGAGGGAGATCTTCATCCTCAGCAGAGGTCTCCCTCTGGAACAGCCTCCCTGCTACCTTCGGTCTTGAGTCTGATCTCCTTAAGTTCCGGAAACTCTTCAAGACATTCCTCTTCTCCTTTTCCTTCTCTCCCTCTGCCCTGCTAACCTCTCTCTCTGCTCTAGCCCTGTCTCCCTCCCTTTCCATGAAGTATGCCAACTGGCCGCCGGCATACCTCAGAGTCTCACAGGCCCCTGACACCCTCGCCAGTTCCCCAGCACTTGCCTCAGGGCCTGCGCTTGCCCCATTGCTACTGCACTTGGTCAATGACCCATGAGAATGGCACCTCTCAGCACTTACCAGTTTCTGACTAACTGGGCGTACTTGTTCCCACCCTGCACGTGTCCCCCTCCCTCTCGTACCTGCTGTGCACTTGCATGATCTGAACGTAACATACCTGAAGACCGTCGATCATTTCTTCCCTGTCTCCCCTTCTGCATAGGTTGCACCTCTATGCTCTTGGAAAAACTGCATAACCGTTGTGAGACCTATTTGCGATTACCTGCACTGTTAACTGTATTTATTCACATACTCTGCCTGGGCAGACTTTTATAGCTCAGAAATTCAAGGAATCTGAATGACTGTTGTTTTCCTCCCCGCTCCCCACTCCTTGAGCGCTTTGAAACACTTGTCTTGTGTATAGGTGCTATACAAATAATCATTACCATACCATACCATATAAAGGAGGAGCAATGCTCTTTTGATCACAAAAGAACGTACAATAGATAAGAAAACAGATTTTATCGGAAGCAGTGAGCAGATTATAATGGGGTGAGTACAATCAAGTGGTGGGCAGGAACTGCATTGCTTGCTGAATAATACAGCTGTGATTGTTCCAGAATTCTGCATATTTCCACTAGTAGGGCATCAGAGATAGGGGTGAATAATGTGACTCCCCTGATTGTGCAGTGCAATATTATCATGAGCAGGCTTATCTCACAATAATCATCAAGTGCTATAATGTGTAGAGAGGGGGTAGTCCTTGTAGAGTTTAAATGCAGTACTAGCCCCTGAAGAAGTTCCTTGATTCATTCATGTTGAAAGGAATGAAACATGTTGGGTTGATCATTGGAAATGAATAAAAGATTCTCCTGGTAGGGAATAGAATAGGAGAATTATACTCTACATAGGTTCACATAGGGTGAACATAGGAGGTTTGTAAAGGTAAATTGGCACCATGGCACTTTAGGTAAGGCGTTTTGGTAGTAGATGTTTACAAACACGTGAGCACTTTATTCGCACACTGCACTTTGATGATGACAAATGTGACACTTTATATGTGAGTTTAACTATGGAAAAATTGTTTTAATATGTATTGTTTTATCGATGTAGTAATGTATGGATGTACTACAACTGTGATTACTATCCCTGTCTACAGCATGGTTGCAAGAGAAAAGTACTGGAAGAAAAAAACAAATATGATTTAATTTGTAATTGTTGAAAATAAAGGGTCATTATTCAATACTGCACAATCACCAATAGAGAAGCAGATTGTTTTGTTGTTACCGTGAGTTTGAGGGACATTCTGACCAGGTTGTGCACTGGAGTAAATGGAACAGTCCTCGGAGACAATACATAAGTAGACATACATAGATTAAGGACAATGAACATTGGACATTTTTAGGTGCAGGGAGTTGGTATCGCCAGCTGTCCTCGGGATGTGACTGTGATGGGTGAAGTGTTAGAGTGGAGGCAGAGGAAATGAAGGACAGAGGCAGGTTAGACATGAGAGAAAAATGTTAGCTAGCAGGCAGACGAGAGACTAGGTTAAGATGGTAACTTGGAGGCAAGAAGGTAGGCTTTTAGTTTGGTTTTGAACAAATCCATGTGGACTGTTTCTTGGATGTCCAGGGGAAGAGAATTCCATGCAATTGGAGCAAAAAGAGAAATAGAGCGGAAACAAGAGGAAGCACAGGGAGGGCGAGGAGCCACAAGGGTAGTCAATGAGGCAGAGCAGAGATTATGAGAAGGCTTGTAGAGTTGGATAGAGGAGGCTAGATACAGTGGTGCCTTAACATGGATAGAATTGTGAATCAAGAGAAGAAACTCAAATGGGCCCTGTTTTGCATTGTCACCCGTCCAGCTGGTGACAGTACCAGGAAGAGGGTGTGAAGTAAGGGAGTTCAAAGAGAGTACTGGTAGTGAAGTTAAGGATCTTGTCGCAAGGACAGAAAGCATAGTTGGGGAGACCAAAGAGGATGCTGGCACAGTAGTATAGAGAAGACAAGAGTGGTTAAGAGATGCTTGGCGGTGTTGAAAGGAAGGAGGTGCCTGATTTTCCTAATATTTAAGAGGTTGAGGTGAGCTGCTCTTCCAGTTTTTGAGATGAAAGTAGAGAAGGTGTGAGAAGGGTCATAGATGACTCCGAGATTTCTAGCTGAAGAACACAAGGGGAGACTATCAGGTAGGAACTGGATAGGCAGAGCAAGAGATGAGAGAGAACTTTTGGCTGGGAAGAACACCACTGTTTTGCTCAAGTTTAACATCAGACCAATATTTGATGGCAGAGAGACAGTTGGAAATGTTGATAGAGGGATCAGAGGAGAGTTCAGGAAAAGAGAAGAAGATGTGGGTGTTGTCCGTGAAGAGTTGGTAAGAGAACCAGAAGGAGGAGATTAGTGTCTCAAGAGCACAGGGGTAGAGTGGAAAGAGGACTGGGCCCAAGACAGAGCCCTGCGGATCACCAGTTAGACAATTAAGTTGAGAGGTGTTGTTGCTCCACAAGGCAGAGAATTTGCGTGGTGCAAGGTAGGATTCAATGCAGGCAAGGGGTTGAGTGTGAATCCCAAGAAGAAAGAGAGCATTAAGGAGATCAGAGTGATCAACAGTGTCAAAGGCAGCAGAGAGGTCAAGGAGAATTAAGATAGAGTATAGGTTTGAGTGCTTAGCACAGGCAAGGAAGATGGACACATTCATAAGAGCAGTTTCCATGGAGTGACAGGAGCAGAAATCTGCTTGTAGGGGGTCCCAAAGGTTATGGATGTCTAAGAAATGTGTAAAACGGTTGAGCACAACCCTTTAAAGCATTTTAGAGACACAGGACGAAGTTTAGCCAGTTGGTTCAGACCAGCCCCTTGCTTTGTTAGAAGAGGGATGACCGTGGCTGTTTTGAAAAGAGGGAAAGCAAGCAGAGTCGAAGGACAGATTAAAGAGACAATAACTGGGTTTACATTAATGCTGACCCTTTTTGTGATATCATTGTGTCACTGGTTATGTTATACCCCTTCCAATGATGTGATTGAGGTCAAAGATTATGGTTTGGCATTTACTGTAACGTCATTGTCTGTGCAAAAGTTACAAGTTTGAACAATTGTGGAGGTTATGTCAATGCATGTGGAAGGCATGTAATGTGCAGAAAACACAGGCAGAATCCTCAACCAACACATGGGAAGGAACTAGAAGCAAATGGCCCTGCTACAAGAGGTGTGGCATTCCAGGAGAGCTAATGACAGCGTGCACATGTGCTTGCTGATCAGACATTAACAGCTGCCATTTGCCTCTTCTAGTGTGGATTCTAAATGAACACTGCAAGCCTCATCTAAGAGAAGACAAGCTACATGTCTGATCTACATATCCTAGTAACTTAAGGACCTCTAAATCCTACAGGTCCCTAACATCTATGCTTCTCTCACCTGCAGGTACCTGTAGAGCCAGGTGAGGGTTGCCATAGCGACGGAAGCATCTGATGACATCTCTCCAATGATAGCAGCCAGATCACCTCTGGTCCGACATAGGTAGTTAGGGACCGGTACATTTCTTCCTGAAATTATTCCCAAAGTGCCTTGAATGGCTTGTGGCTCATTCAGCAACGTGCTCTGGATATTGAAGCCCAGGGTGATGTTGGGTAACAGTTCTGGATTTCTGTTTATCTCCTCGATGGCATAAATGAAGGCAAAGTAATGGCGGACATAACGCAAAACCACGCTGAAAAACATAAAGCGTCATTACATGAGTCACCAGGGAGGAATGCACATTGCTCATGCTCTAACCACCAGGGAGGAATGCACATTGCTCATGCTCTAACCACCAGGGAGTGAATGCACATTGCTCATGCTCTAACCACCAGGGAGGAATGCACATTGCTCATGCTCTAACCACCAGGGAGTGAATGCACATCGCTCATGCTCTTACCACCAGGGAGGAATGCACATCGCTCATGCTCTAACCACCAGGGAGGAATGCACATCGCTCATGCTCTAACCACCAGGGAGGAATGCACATGGCTCATGCTCTAACCACCAGGGAGTGAATGCACATCGCTCATGCTCTAACCACCAGGGAGGAATGCACATCGCTCATGCTCTAACCACCAGGGAGGAATGCACATCGCTCATGCTCTAACCACCAGGGAGGAATGCACATCGCTCATGCTCTAACCACCAGGGAGGAATGCACATTGCTCATGCTCTAACCACCAGGGAGGAATGCACATTGCTCATGCTCTAACCGCCAGGGAGGAATGCACATCGCTCATGCTCTAACCGCCAGGGAGGAATGCACATCGCTCATGCTCTAACCGCCAGGGAGGAATGCATATCGCTCATGCTCTAACCGCCAGGGAGGAATGCACATCGCTCATGCTCTAACCACCAGGGAGGAATGCACATCGCTCATGCTCTAACCACCAGGGAGGAATGCACATCGCTCATGCTCTAACCACCAGGGAGGAATGCACATCGCTCATGCTCTAACCACCAGGGAGTGAATGCACATCGCTCATGCTCTAACCACCAGGGAGTGAATGCACATCGCTCATGCTCTAACCACCAGGGAGCGAATGCACATCGCTCATGCTCTAACCACCAGGGAGGAATGCACATCGCTCATGCTCTAACCACCAGGGAAGAATGCACATCGCTCATGCTCTAACCGCCAGGGAGGAATGCACATCGCTCATGCTCTAACCGCCAGGGAGGAATGCACATCGCTCATGCTCTAACCGCCAGGGAGGAATGCACATCGCTCATGCTCTAACCGCCAGGGAGGAATGCATATCGCTCATGCTCTAACCGCCAGGGAGGAATGCACATCGCTCATGCTCTAACCACCAGGGAGGAATGCACATCGCTCATGCTCTAACCACCAGGGAGGAATGCACATCGCTCATGCTCTAACCACCAGGGAGGAATGCACATCGCTCATGCTCTAACCACCAGGGAGTGAATGCACATCGCTCATGCTCTAACCACCAGGGAGGAATGCACATCGCTCATGCTCTAACCACCAGGGAAGAATGCACATCGCTCATGCTCTAACCACCAGGGAGGAATGCACATCGCTCATGCTCTAACCACCAGGGAGGAATGCACATTGCTCATGCTCTAACCACCAGGGAGTGAATGCACATCACTCATGCTCTAACCACCAGGGAATGAATGCACATTGCTCATGCTCTAACCACCAGGGAGGAATACACATCGCTCATGCTCTAACCACCAGGGAGGAATGCACATTGCTCATGCTCTAACCACCAGGGAGTGAATGCACATCGCTCATGCTCTAACCACCAGTGAGTGAATGCACATTGCTCATGCTCTAACCACCAGGGAGGAATGCACATTGCTCATGCTCTAATACTCAGTAGCAGTGCACGGGTGCACAGGTATTTTGAAGTTACCCCATGTAAGCAGTTGTCTGGAAAATTACCAGCAAAATTGATGTCTTGTTATCTCCCGACTTTATCAAAGTTCACTTCCCCCTTACTCACACTGGGGAACTCTCAGTTTAGAGACTAAAATACATTGGAAGCACAAATGGAATCCAGAAAAGTGAGAAAAGTGCTCATTAACAGAGGGGTCTGTTCAGAGACTGCAAAATCCCCCCGCAAAAAAGAATTCTTTCACACAAACAGAGGAAGCTGCACAAACACATAGATATCCACAGCATGCAATAACACACACCAACACAAGCATGAACCAATAGAGGGAGCTGCGCAAACACATAGATATCCACAGCATGCAATCACACACACCAACACAAGCATGAACCAATAGAGGGAGCTGCGCAAACACATAGATATCCACAGCATGCAATCACACACACCAACACAAGCATGAACCAATAGAGGGAGCTGCGCAAACACATAGATATCCACAGCATGCAATCACACACACCAACACAAGCATGAACCAATAGAGGGAGCTGCGCAAACACATAGATATCCACAGCATGCAATCACACACACCAACACAAGCATGAACCAATAGAGGGAGCTGCGCAAACACATAGATATCCACAGCATGCAATCACACACACCAACACAAGCATGAACCAATAGAGGGAGCTGCACAAACACATAGATATCCACAGCATGCAATCACACACACCAACACAAGCATGAACCAATAGAGGGAGCTGTATAAACAACGACACACATAGATATCCAAAGACATATGCATAGACACACACACACTCACTGACAGAGGGATCTAGACAAACAGCTACTCACATAGATATCTACAGCATCTAACCACACACAGACACACACATGCACACCAACTGAGGGAACGACACAAACAACTAAACACATACATAACTACAGCATCCAATCACACCCCACACACACATGCACGCACCAAAAAAAGAAGGTGCACAAAGAACTACACACATAGATATCCAAAGCATTCAACCACATACACACACACCAACGTATCAACAGAGGGTGCTGTCAAAACAACTATAGATGTAGATATCCAAATATTTCTAACCACACACACCCACACACAGACATGCACACAACCACAGACGATACTGCACAAACAACTACACACTTAGATATCCAAAGACTCAAACCAATGACGCAGATACACACACACACACACCAAGGGATCTGGACAAATAACTATTCACATAGATATCTACAGCATCCAGACACAGACACACACACACACACATATACACTCCGATGGAGGGATCTGGAAAAGTAGCTACTCACATATACAGCACCCACCCACACATACACACAGACACAGACACAAATGCACACACACAGAGCAACAGAAGGAGCTGCAAAGACAACCACACACATACATTGATGGAGGGATCTGGACAAACAACTATTCACATAAATATCTACAGCATCCAACCATGCACACACACACACAGACACACGCAGACGCAACCACATGAACACACACTGATGGAGGGATTTGCACAAACATCTACTCACATACATATCAACAGCATCTAAACACACACACACACACACCAATGGGGGGATCTGGACAAACAACTACACACTTAGATATCTACAGCATCCAATCACACACACACATGCAGAGGGAGGGATCTGGGTAAAGAGCTACTCACATAAACTGTGGAAGCTAAACACTGGGGGGGGTCATTCCGAGTTGGGCGGTAAGGGTTTACGGGCACCGGTAAGGATGCCGGTGCCGGTAAACCCTTACTGCCCTATTCCGAGGTCCCTTAGCGGGTCCCAGCGAGGAACGGGTGGTCTGACCACCCGTTCTCTGCGGTTCCCGTTAAGGGACCTTGGAGCTAATAATGGTACTGCAATTTGCGGTACCGTTATTAGCGCCTTCCCCATTCCCATTGAGCCCTATGGGGGCTCAAATGGGAATGGGGAATGGTTTACTGAATGGGGACTTACCGGGTCCTCCAGGGTCAGAATGACCCGGTAAGTCCCCATTCAGCCAGACCGGACCCGGTTTTGGAGGCAGCCCGGTTTTGGAGGCTAAAAGCACCATGGCTGCCTCCAAACTCGGAATGACCCCCTGGAACTCCCTACTGCCTGAACTGAGAGCTGAGACCTCCTATGGGCCTTTCCGTAAGGTGCTAAAAACCTGGCTTTTTGCCTAAACAAGACCTCCCGACCTCCAACTATGAACGGCCCGATGCCCTTGGGCTTGAGCACTTTACAAATGTAAAAATAATAAATAAATAACAATAATCAACCACACACACTCACTCACCATCAGAGAGATCTGAACAAACAGCTACTCAAATAGATATCTCCAGCATTCACCCACATGCAGACACACACACCAATAGAAGGAGCATAAACAAAAACACACATAGATATTCAAAGTATCCAACCACACACACAATACACATACACACACACACTGATGGAGGGCTCTTGACAAACAGCAACTCACATAACTGTCTACAGCATCCAACCACACATACACACACATACATGTGTGCACATACACATTCAAAAAACAAAGGGAGCTGAACAAACAACCATACACAAGGGTACGAATGACAGACACACAGACACACACATAAAACGCATGCACAAACACATTCACACTCAAGTATGTATGCATCACAAATAAAGAACCACACTCTTGGGTATCATAAAAAATCCATCTGTATAGAGTGTAAACCCTGATAGGGGACATGAACCCATAAATATACTCCTAAGTAAATACAGGCATCCACCAGGGATCCCCCCAACTCAGGGACCTATGCACGCATCCACAGTTCCTCACACTGAAGCATCACTTACAGAGAGACGTGAACGGACAACCACACGTGTAGACATCAAAGCAGATATGAGTGGAGTCAAAGCCAAATCTACCAGCACTTGCCACAAGACAGCGAGAGTAGGTGAGGTGGGTGGGGTTGGAGATGCAGGCCGTACAATATGTATATGCTCTCAATTAGCTTACAGGTCTACTTCAGGGACATTATGCCTCCTCTTAAATACACACTGAGGAAATGTAGGATGTGGCTAAAGAGCAATCAGGACAACCTATACCCTCATGGTAGGGCCTCATTGTTGAGGAACTCTGAACTTCACACAAGCAACCGGCGTCCGATATGAAAGTGGTTGGCGAAATTGGGGATTAACTGTATTGGGAATGGCCAATCCACTCACTCACTCACTCACTCACTCGCTCACTCACTCACTCACTCACTCACTCACTCACTCACTCCCTCACTCGAGTACCTTTGGGAGAGGTTTGGCCTCCCTAAAGTAAGGAATTTGCTGATGGACAGACTAGCAATGCAGTCAGACACCCTGGCTGCAGAGCCACAAAAGGACCATTTGCTGGGCTCTTCTTGATGAAGACGCCATGGTGCAGCCCATTTAATAAGTCACAGAGCAGAGCTGGGCTCTCATATGGTGTAGCTCATTTAATGAGTCACAGAGCAGAGCTGGGCTCTTCTTGTTTAAGACGCCATGGTGCAGCTCATTTAACAAGTTTTAGAGCTGGGCTCTTCTTTATTAAGACGCCATGGTGTAGCTCATTTAATAAGTCACAGAGCAGTGCTGGGCTCTTCTTGATTAAGACGCCATGGTGTAGCTCATTTAATAAGTCACAGAGCAGAGCTAGGTTGTTCTTGATTAAGACGCCACGGTGTAGCTCATTTAATAAGTCACAGAGCAGAGCTGGGCTCTTCTGGATTAAGACGCCACGGTGTAGCTCATTTAATAAGTCACAGAGCAGAGCTAGGTTATTCTTGATTAAGTCGCCACAGTGTAGCTCATATAATAAGTCACAGAGCAAAGCTGGGCTCTTCTTGATTAAGACGCCATGTTGTAGCTCATTTAACAAGTTTTAGAGCTGGGCTCTTCTTGATTAGGACGCCATGGTGTAGCTCATTTAATAAGTCACAGAGCAGCGCTGGGCTGTTCTTGATTTAGACGCCATGGTGTAGCTCATTTAATAAGTCACAGAGCAGAGCTAGGTTGTTCTTCATTAAGACGCCAAGGTGTAGCTCATTTAATAAGTCACAGAGCAGAGCTAGGTTGTTCTTGATTAAGACGCCACAGTGTAGCTCATTTAATAAGTCACAGAGCAGAGCTAGGTTGTTCTTGATTAAGACGCCACTGTGTAGCTCATTTAACAAGTTTTAGGGCTGGGCTCTTCTTGATTAGGACGCCATGGTGTAGCTCATTTAATAAGTCACAGAGCAGCGCTGGGCTGTTCTTGATTTAGACGCCATGGTGTAGCTCATTTAATAAGTCACAGAGCACATCTAGGTTGTTCTTGATTAAGACGCCACAGTGTAGTTCATTTAATAAGTCACAGAGCAGAGCTAGGTTGTTCTGGATTAAGACGCCATGGTGTAGCTCATTTAATAAGTCACAGAGCAGAGCTAAGTTGTTCTTGATTAAGACGCCACAGTGTAGCTCATTTAATAAGTCACAGAGCAGAGCTAGGTTGTTCTTGATTAAGACGCCACAGTGTAGCTCATCTAATAAATCACAGAGCAAAGCTGGGCTATTCTTGATTAAGACGCCATGGTGTAGCTCATTTAATAAGTCACAGAGCGGGGATCTTCTAGATTAAGACGCCACGGTGTAGCTCATTTAATAAGTCCAAGAATAGAGCTGGGCTGTTCTTGATTAATACACTATGGTGTAGATTATTTAATAAGTCACGGAGCAGAGCTGGGCTCTTCTTGATTAAGACACTACGGTGTAGCTCATTTAATAAGTCGCAGAGCTGGCTCTTCTTGATTAAGACGCCATGTTGTAGCTCATTTAATAATTCACAGAGCAGAGCTAGGTTGTTCTTCATTAAGACGCCACGGTATAGCTCATTTAATAAGTCACAGAGCAGAGCTAGGTTGTTCTTGATTAAGGCGCCACAGTGTAGCTCATTTAATAAGTCACAGAGCAGAGCTAGGTTGTTCTTGATTAAGACGCCACGGTGTAGCTCATTTAATAAGTCACAGATCAGAGTTGGGCTCTTCTGGATTAAGACGCCATGGTGTAGCTCATTTAATAAGTCACAGAGCAGAGCTAGGTTGTTCTTGATTAAGATGCCAAAGTGAAGCTCATTTAATAAGTCACAGAGCAAAGCTGGGCTCTTCTTGATTAAGACGCCATGGTGTAGCTCATTTAATAAGTCCAAGAATAGAGCTGGGCTGTTCTTGATTAATACACTATGGTGTAGCTCATTTAATAAGTCACAGAGCAGAGCTGGGCTCTTCTTGATTAAGACACTACGGTGTAGCTCATTTAATAAGTCACAGAGCAGAGCTAGGTTGTTCTTGATTAAGGCACCACAGTGTAGCTCATTTAATAAGTAACAGAGCAGAGAGGGGCTCTTCTTGATTAAGACGCCACAGTGTAGCTGATTTAATAAGTCACACAGCAGAGCTGGGCTCTTCTTTATTAAGATGCCATGGTGTAGTTCATTTAATAAGTCAAAGAGTACAGCTGGGCTCTTCTTGATTACGACGCCACGGTGTAGCTCATTTAATAAGTCACAGAACAGAGCTGGGCTCTTCTTGATTAAGACGCCACGGTGTAGCTCATTTAATAAGTCACAGAGCAGAGCTAGGTTGTTCTTGATTAAGACGCCACAGTGTAGCTCATGAGTCACAGAGCAGAGCTGGGCTCTTCTGGATTAAGACGCCATGGTGTAGCTCATTTAATAAATCGCAGAGCTGGGCTCTTCTTGATTAAGACACCACAGTGTAGCTCATTTAATTAGTCACAGAGCAGAGCTGGGCTCTTCTGGATTAAGATTCCACGGTGTGGCTCATTTAATAAGTCACACAGCAGAGGTGGGCTGTTCTTGATTAAGACGCCATGGTGTAGCTCATTTAATAAGTCGCAGCGCTGGGCTCTTCTGGATTAAGACGCCATGGTGTAGCTCATTTAATAAGTCACAGAGCAGAGCTAGGTTGTTCTTGATTAAGATGCCACAGTGTAGCTCATTTAATAAGTCACAGAGCAAAGCGGGGATCTTCTAGATTAAGACGCCACGGTGTAGCTCATTTAATAAGTCCAAGAATAGAGCTGGGCTGTTCTTGATTAAGACACTATGGTGTAGCTCATTTAATAAGTCACGGAGCAGAGCTGGGCTCTTCTTGATTAAGACACTACGGTGTAGCTCATTTAATAAGTCACAGAGCAGAGCTAGGATGTTCTTGATTAAGGCACCACAGTGTAGCTCATTTAATAAGTCACAGAGCAGAGCTAGGTTGTTCTTGATTAAGACGCCACAGTGAAGCTCATGAGTCACAGAGCAGAGCTGGGCTCTTCTGGATTAAGACGCCATGGTGTAGCTCATTTAATAAATCGCAGAGCTGGGCTCTTCTTGATTAAGACACCACAGTGTAGCTCATTTAATTAGTCACAGAGCAGAGCTGGGCTCTTCTGGATTAAGATTCCACGGTGTGGCTTATTTAATAAGTCACACAGCAGAGCTGGGCTGTTCTTGATTAAGACGCCATGGTGTAGCTCATTTAATAAGTCGCAGCGCTGGGCTCTTCTGGATTAAGACACCATGGTGTAGCTCATTTAATAAGTCACAGAGCAAAGCGGGGATCTTCTAGATTAAGACGCCACAGTGTAGCTCATTTAATAAGTCCAAGAATAGAGCTGGGCTGTTCTTGATTAAGACACTATGGTGTAGCTCATTTAATAAGTCACGGAGCAGAGCTGGGCTCTTCTTGATTAAGACACTACGGTGTAGCTCATTTAATAAGTCACAGAGCAGAGCGGGGCTCTTCTTGATTAAGACGCCACAGTGTAGCTGATTTAATAAGTCACACAGCAGAGCTGGGCTCTTCTTTATTAAGATGCCATGGTGTAGATCATTTAATAAGTTATAGAGTACAGCTGGGCTTTTCTTGATTAGGACGCCACGGTGTAGCTCATTTAATAAGTCACAGAACAGAGCTGGGCTCTTCTGGATTACGACGCCACGGTGTAGCTCATTTAATAAGTCACAGAGCAGAGCTAGGTTGTTCTTGATTAAGACACCACAGTGTAGCTCATGAGTCACAGAGCAGAGCTGGGCTCTTCTGGATTAAGACGCCATGGTGTAGCTCATTTAATAAATCGCAGAGCTGGGCTCTTCTTGATTAAGACACCACAGTGTAGCTCATTTAATTAGTCACAGAGCAGAGCTGGGCTCTTCTGGATTAAGATTCCACGGTGTGGCTCATTTAATAAGTTACACAGCAGAGCTGGGCTGTTCTTGCTTAAGACGCCATGGTGTAGCTCTTTTAATAAGTTGCAGCGCTGGGCTCTTCTGGATTAAGACGCCATGGTGTAGCTCATTTAATAAGTCACAGAGCAGAGCTAGGTTGTTCTTGATTAAGACGCCACAGTGTAGCTTATTTAATAAGTCACAGAGCAAAGCTGGGCTCTTCTTGATTAAGACGCCATGGTGCAGCTCATTTAATAAATCACAGAGCGGGGATCTTCTAGATTAAGACGTCACGGTGTAGCTCATTTAATATGTCCATGAATAAAACTGGGCTGTTCTTGATTAAGACACTATGGTGTAGCTCATTTAATAAGTCACGGAGCAGAGCTGGGCTCTTCTTGATTAAGACACTACGGTGTAGCTCATTTAATAAGTCACAGAGCAGAGCTAGGTTGTTCTTGATTAAGGCACCACAGTGTAGCTCATTTAATAAGTAACAGAGCAGAGCGGGGCTCTTCTTGATTAGGACGCCACAGTGTAGCTGATTTAATAAGTCACACAGCAGAGCTGGGTACTTCTTTATTAAGATGCCATGGTGTGGTTCATTTAATAGGTTATAGAGTACAGCTGGGCTCTTCTTGATTAGGACGCCACGGTGTAGCTCATTTGATAAGTCACAGAACAGATTTGGGCTCTTCTGGATTAGGACGCAATGTTGTAGCTCATTTAATAAGTCACAGAGCAGAGCTAGGTTGTTCTTGATTAAGATGCCACAGTGTAGCTCATGAGTCACAGAGCAGAGCTGGGCTCTTCTGGATTAAGACGCCATGGTGTAGCTCATTTAATAAATCGCAGAGCTGGGCTCTTCTTGTTTAAGACACCACAGTGTAGCTCATTTAATTAGTCACAGAGCAGAGCTGGGCTCTTCTGGATTAAGATTCCACAGTGTGGCTCATTTAATAAGTCACACAGCAGAGCTGGGCTGTTCTTGCTTAAGACGCCACAGTGTAGCTCATTTAATAAGTCACAGAGCAAAGCTGGGCTCTTCTTGATTAAGACGCCATGGTGTAGCTCATTTAATAAGTCACAGAGCGGGGATCTTCTAGATTAAGACGCCACGGTGTAGCGCATTTAATAAGTCCAAGAATAGAGCTGGGCTGTTCTTGATTAAGACACTATGGTGTAGCTCATTTAATAAGTCACAGAGCAGAGCTAGGTTGTTCTTGATTAAGACGCCACAGTGTAGCTGATTTAATAAGTCACAGAACAGAGCTGGGCTCTTCTGGATTAAGACACCACGGTGTAGCTCATTTAATAAGTCACAGAGCAGAGCTAGGTTGTTCTTGATTAAGATGCCACAGTGTAGCTCATGAGTCACAGAGCAGAGCTGGGCTCTTCTGGATTAAGACGCCATGGTGTAGCTCATTTAATAAATCGCAGAGCTGGGCTCTTCTTGATTAAGACACCACAGTGTAGCTCATTTAATTAGTCACAGAGCAGAGCTGGGCTCTTCTGGATTAAGATTCCAAGGTGTGGCTCATTTTATAAGTCACACAGCAGAGCTGGGCTGTTCTTGATTAAGACGCCATGGTGTAGCTCATTTAATAAATCGCAGCGCTGGGCTCTTCTTGATTAAGATGCCAGGGTGTAGCTCATTTAATAAGTCACAGAGCAGAGCTCTTCTTGATTAAGACGCCATGGTGTAGCTCATTCAATAAGTCGCAGAGCTGGGCTCTTCTTGATCAAGGTACCAGGGTGTAGCTCATTTAATAAGTCACAGAGCAGAGTGGAGCTCTTCTTGATTAAGATGCCAGAGTGCAGCTCATTTAATAAGTCACACAGCAGAGCTGGGCTCTTCTCGATTAAGACGCCACGGTGTAGCTCATTTAATTAGTCGCAGAGCTGGGTTCTTCTTGATTAAGACGCCACAGTGTACCTCATAAGTCACAGAGCAGAGCTGGGCTCTTCTTGATTAAGACGCCATGGTGTAGCTCATTTAATAATTTGCAGAGCTGGGCTCTTCTTGATTAAGACGCCAGGGTGTAGCTCATTTAATAAGTCACAGAGCAGAGCTGGGCTCTTCTGGATTAAGACGCCACGGTGTAGCTCATTTAATAAGTCACAGAGCAGCGCTAGGTTGTTCTTGATTAAGATGCCACAGTGTAGCTCATGAGTCACAGAGCAGAGCTGGGCTCTTCTGGATTAAGACGCCATGGTGTAGCTCATTTAATAAATCGCAGAGCTGGGCTCTTCTTGATTAAGACACCACAGTGTAGCTCATTTAATTAGTCACAGAGCAGAGCTGGGCTCTTCTGGATTAAGATTCCACGGTGTGGCTCATTTTATAAGTCACACAGCAGAGCTGGGCTCTTCTTTATTAAGATGCCATGGTGTAGATCATTTAATAAATTATAGAGTACAGCTGGGCTCTTCTTGATTAGGACGCCACGGTCTAGCTCATTTAATAAGTCACAGAACAGAGCTGGGCTCTTCTGGATTAAGACGCCACGGTGTAGCTCATTTAATAAGTCACAGAGCAGAGCTAGGTTGTTCTTGATTAAAATGCCACAGTGTAGCTCATGAGTCACAGAGCAGAGCTGGGCTCTTCTGGATTAAGACGCCATGGTGTAGCTCATTTAATAAATCGCAGAGCTGGGCTCTTCTTGATTTAGACACCACAGTGTAGCTCATTTAATTAGTCACAGAGCAGAGCTGGGCTCTTCTGGATTAAGATTCCACGGTGTGGCTCATTTTATAAGTCACACAGCAGAGCTGGGCTGTTCTTGATTAAGACGCCATGGTGTAGCTCATTTAATAAGTCGCAGCGCTGGGCTCTTCTTGATTAAGATGCCAGGGTGTAGCTCATTTAATAAGTCACAGAGCAGAGCTGGGCTCTTCTTGATTAAGACGCCATGGTGTAGCTCATTCAATAAGTCGCAGAGCTGGGCTCTTCTTGATCAAGGTACCAGGGTGTAGCTCATTTAATAAGTCACAGAGCAGAGTGGAGCTCTTCTTGATTAAGATGCCAGAGTGCAGCTCATTTAATAAGTCACACAGCAGAGCTGGGCTCTTCTCGATTAAGACGCCACGGTGTATCTCATTTAATTAGTCGCAGAGCTGGGCTCTTCTTGATTAAGACGCCACAGTGTACATCATAAGTCACAGAGCAGAGCTGGGCTCTTCTTGATTAAGACGCCATGGTGTAGCTCATTTAATAATTTGCAGAGCTGGGCTCTTCTTGATTAAGACGCCAGGGTGTAGCTCATTTAATAAGTCACAGAGCACAGCTGGGCTCTTCTGGATTAAGACGCCACGGTGTAGCTCATTTAATAAGTCACAGAGCAGAGCTAGGTTGTTCTTGATTAAGATGCCACAGTGTAGCTCATGAGTCACAGAGCAGAGCTGGGCTCTTCTGGATTAAGACACCATGGTGTAGCTCATTTAATAAATCGCAGAGCTGGGCTCTTCTTGTTTAAGACACCACAGTGTAGCTCATTTAATTAGTCACAGAGCAGAGCTGGGCTCTTCTGGATTAAGACGCCATGGTGTAGCTCATTTAATAAATCACAGAGCAGAGCTAGGTTGTTCTTGATTAAGACGCCACAGTGTAGCTCATTTAATAAGTCACAGAGCAAAGCTGGGCTCTTCTTGATTAAGACGCCATGGTGTAGCTCATTTAATAAGTCACTGAGCGGGGATCTTCTAGATTAAGACGCCACGGTGTAGCGCATTTAATAAGTCCAAGAATAGAGCTGGGCTGTTTTTGATTAAGACACTATGGTGTAGCTCATTTAATAAGTCACAGAGCAGAGCTAGGTTGTTCTTGATTAAGGCACCACAGTGTAGCACATTTAATAAGTCACAGAGCAGAGCGGGGCTCTTCTTGATTAAGACGCCATAGTGTAGCTGATTTAATAAGTCACAGAACAGAGCTGGGCTCTTCTGGATTAAGACGCCACGGTGTAGCTCATTTAATAAGTCACAGAGCAGAGCTAGGTTGTTCTTGATTAAGATGCCACAGTGTAGCTCATGAGTCACAGAGCAGAGCTGGGCTCTTCTGGATTAAGACGCCATGGTGTAGCTCATTTAATAAATCGCAGAGCTGGGCTCTTCTTGATTAAGACACCACAGTGTAGCTCATTTAATTAGTCACAGAGCAGAGCTGGGCTCTTCTGGATTAAGATTCCACGGTGTGGCTCATTTTATAAGTCACACAGCAGAGCTGGGCTGTTCTTGATTAAGACGCCATGGTGTAGCTCATTTAATAAGTCGCAGCGCTGGGCTCTTCTTGATTAAGATGACAGGGTGTAGCTCATTTAATAAGTCACAGAGCAGAGCTCTTCTTGATTAAGACGCCATGGTGTAGCTCATTCCATAAGTCGCAGAGCTGGGCTCTTCTTGATCAAGGCACCAGGGTGTAGCTCATTTAATAAGTCACAGAGCAGAGTGGAGCTCTTCTTGATTAAGATGCCAGAGTGCAGCTCATTTAATAAGTCACACAGCAGAGCTGGGCTCTTCTCGATTAAGACGCCACGGTGTAGCTCATTTAATTAGTCGCAGAGCTGGGCTCTTCTTGATTAAGACGCCACAGTGTACCTCATAAGTCACAGAGCAGAGCTGGGCTCTTCTTGATTAAGACGCCATGGTGTAGCTCATTTAATAATTTGCAGAGCTCGGCTCTTCTTGATTAAGACGCCAGGGTGTAGCTCATTTAATAAGTCACAGAGCAGAGCTGGGCTCTTCTGGATTAAGACGCCATGGTGTAGCTCATTTAATAAGTCACAGAGCAGAGCTAGGTTGTTCTTGATTAAGATGCCACAGTGTAGCTCATGAGTCACAGAGCAGAGCTGGGCTCTTCTGGATTAAGACGCCATGGTGTAGCTCATTTAATAAATCGCAGCGCTGGGCTCTTCTTGATTAAGACACCACAGTGTAGCTCATTTAATTAGTCACAGAGCAGAGCTGGGCTCTTCTGGATTAAGATTCCACGGTGTGGCTCATTTTATAAGTCACACAGCAGAGCTGGGCTCTTCTTTATTAAGATGCCATGGTGTAGATCATTTAATAAATTATAGAGTACAGCTGGGCTCTTCTTGATTAGGACGCCATGGTCTAGCTCATTTAATAAGTCACAGAACAGAGCTGGGCTCTTCTGGATTAAGACGCCACGGTGTAGCTCATTTAATAAGTCACAGAGCAGAGCTAGGTTGTTCTTGATTAAAATGCCACAGTGTAGCTCATGAGTCACAGAGCAGAGCTGGGCTCTTCTGGATTAAGACGCCATGGTGTAGCTCATTTAATAAATCGCAGAGCTGGGCTCTTCTTGATTAAGACACCACAGTGTAGCTCATTTAATTAGTCACAGAGCAGAGCTGGGCTCTTCTGGATTAAGATTTCACGGTGTGGCTCATTTTATAAGTCACACAGCAGAGCTGGGCTGTTCTTGATTAAGACGCCATGGTGTAGCTCATTTAATAAGTCGCAGCGCTGGGCTCTTCTTGATTAAGATGCCAGGGTGTAGCTCATTTAATAAGTCACAGAGCAGAGCGGGGCTCTTCTTGATTAAGACGCCATGGTGTAGCTCATTCAATAAGTCGCAGAGCTGGGCTCTTCTTGATCAAGGTACCAGGGTGTAGCTCATTTAATAAGTCACAGAGCAGAGTGGAGCTCTTCTTGATTAAGATGCCAGAGTGCAGCTCATTTAATAAGTCACACAGCAGAGCTGGGCTCTTCTTGATTAAGACGCCACGGTGTAGCTCATTTAATTAGTCGCAGAGCTGGGCTCTTCTTGATTAAGACGCCACAGTGTACCTCATAAGTCACAGAGCAGAGCTGGGCTCTTCTTGATTAAGACGCCATGGTGTAGCTCATTTAATAATTTGCAGAGCTGGGCTCTTCTTGATTAAGACGCCAGGGTGTAGCTCATTTAATAAGTCACAGAGCAGAGCTAGGTTGTTCTTGATTAAGGTGCCACAGTGTAGCTCATGAGTCACAGAGCAGAGCTGGGCTCTTCTGGATTAAGACGCCATGGTGTAGCTCATTTAATAAATCGCAGAGCTGGGCTCTTCTTGATTAAGACACCACAGTGTAGCTCATTTAATTAGTCACAGAGCAGAGCTGGGCTCTTCTGGATTAAGATTCCATGGTGTGGCTCATTTTATAAGTCACACAGCAGAGCTGGGCTCTTCTTTATTAAGATGCCATGGTGTAGATCATTTAATAAATTATAGAGTACAGCTGGGCTCTTCTTGATTAGGACGCCACGGTCTAGCTCATTTAATAAGTCACAGAACAGAGCTGGGCTCTTCTGGATTAAGACGCCACGGTGTAGCTCATTTAATAAGTCACAGAGCAGAGCTAGGTTGTTCTTGATTAAGATGCCACAGTGTAGCTCATGAGTCACAGAGCAGAGCTGGGCTCTTCTGGATTAAGACGCCATGGTGTAGCTCATTTAATAAATCGCAGAGCTGGGCTCTTCTTGATTAAGACACCACAGTGTAGCTCATTTAATTAGTCACAGAGCAGAGCTGGGCTCTTCTGGATTAAGATTCCATGGTGTGGCTCATTTCATAAGTCACACAGCAGAGCTGGGCTGTTCTTGATTAAGACGCCATGGTGTAGCTCATTTAATAAGTTGCAGCGCTGGGCTCTTCTTGATTAAGATGCCAGGGTGTAGCTCATTTAATAAGTCACAGAGCAGAGCGGGGCTCTTCTTGATTAAGACGCCATGGTGTAGCTCATTCAATAAGTCGCAGAGCTGGGCTCTTCTTGATCAAGGTACCAGGGTGTAGCTAATTTAATAAGTCACAGAACAGAGCTGGGCTCTTCTGGATTAAGACGCCACGGTGTAGCTCATTTAATAAGTCACAGAGCAGAGCTAGGTTGTTCTTGATTAAAATGCCACAGTGTAGCTCATGAGTCACAGAGCAGAGCTGGGCTCTTCTGGATTAAGACGCCATGGTGTAGCTCATTTAATAAATCGCAGAGCTGGGCTCTTCTTGATTAAGACACCACAGTGTAGCTCATTTAATTAGTCACAGAGCAGAGCTGGGCTCTTCTGGATTAAGATTCCACGGTGTGGCTCATTTTATAAGTCACACAGCAGAGCTGGGCTGTTCTTGATTAAGACGCCATGGTGTAGCTCATTTAATAAGTCGCAGCGCTGGGCTCTACTTGATTAAGATGCCAGGGTGTAGCTCATTTAATAAGTCACAGAGCAGAGCGGGGCTCTTCTTGATTAAGACGCCATGGTGTAGCTCATTCAATAAGTCGCAGAGCTGGGCTCTTCTGGATTAAGACGCCATGGTGTAGCTCATTTAATAAATCGCAGAGCTGGGCTCTTCTTGATTAAGACACCACAGTGTAGCTCATTTAATTAGTCACAGAGCAGAGCTGGGCTCTTCTGGATTAAGATTCCACGGTGTGGCTCATTTTATAAGTCACACAGCAGAGCTGGGCTGTTCTTGATTAAGACGCCATGGTGTAGCTCATTTAATAAGTCACAGAGCGGGGATCTTCTAGATTAAGACGCCACGGTGTAGAGCATTTAATAAGTCCAAGAATAGAGCTGGGCTGTTCTTGATTAAGACACTATGGTGTAGCTCATTTAATAAGTCACAGAGCAGAGCTAGGTTGTTCTTGATTAAGGCACCACAGTGTAGCACATTTAATAAGTCACAGAGCAGAGCGGGGCTCTTCTTGATTAAGACGCCACAGTGTAGCTGATTTAATAAGTCACAGAACAGAGCTGGGCTCTTCTGGATTAAGACGCCACGGTGTAGCTCATTTAATAAGTCACAGAGCAGAGCTAGGTTGTTCTTGATTAAGATGCCACAGTGTAGCTCATGAGTCACAGAGCAGAGCTGGGCTCTTCTGGATTAAGACGCCATGGTGTAGCTCATTTAATAAATCGCAGAGCTGGGCTCTTCTTGATTAAGACACCACAGTGTAGCTCATTTAATTAGTCACAGAGCAGAGCTGGGCTCTTCTGGATTAAGATTCCACGGTGTGGCTCATTTTATAAGTCACACAGCAGAGCTGGGCTGTTCTTGATTAAGACGCCATGGTGTAGCTCATTTAATAAGTCGCAGCGCTGGGCTCTTCTTGATTAAGATGCCAGGGTGTAGCTCATTTAATAAGTCACAGAGCAGGGCTCTTCTTGATTAAGACGCTATGGTGTAGCTCATTCAATAAGTCGCAGAGCTGGGCTCTTCTTGATCAAGGTACCAGGGTGTAGCTCATTTAATAAGTCACAGAGCAGAGTGGAGCTCTTCTTGATTAAGATGCCAGAGTGCAGCTCATTTAATAAGTCACACAGCAGAGCTGGGCTCTTCTCGATTAAGACGCCACGGTGTAGCTCATTTAATTAGTCGCAGAGCTGGGCTCTTCTTGATTAAGACGCCACAGTGTACCTCATAAGTCACAGAGCAGAGCTGGGCTCTTCTTGATTAAGACGCAATGGTGTAGCTCATTTAATAATTTGCAGAGCTGGGCTCTTCTTGATTAAGACGCCAGGGTGTAGCTCATTTAATAAGTCACAGAGCTGGGCTCTTCTTGATTAAGACACCACAGTGTAGCTCATTTAATTAGTCACAGAGCAGAGCTGGGCTCTTCTTGATTAAGACACCACAGTGTAGCTCATTTAATTAGTCACAGAGCAGAGCTGGGCTCTTCTGGATTAAGATTCCACGGTGTGGCTCATTTTATAAGTCACACAGCAGAGCTGGGCTGTTCTTGATTAAGACGCCATGGTGTAGCTCATTTAATAAGTCGCAGTGCTGGGCTCTTCTTGATTAAGATGCCAGGGTGTAGCTCATTTAATAAGTCACAGAGCAGAGCGGGGCTCTTCTTGATTAAGACGCCATGGTGTAGCTCATTCAATAAGTCTCAGAGCTGGGCTCTTCTGGATTAAGACGCCATGGTGTAGCTCATTTAATAAATCGCAGAGCTGGGCTCTTCTTGATTAAGACACCACAGTGTAGCTCATTTAATTAGTCACAGAGCAGAGCTGGGCTCTTCTGGATTAAGATTCCACGGTGTGGCTCATTTTATAAGTCACACAGCAGAGCTGGGCTGTTCTTGATTAAGACGCCATGGTGTAGCTCATTTAATAAGTCACAGAGCGGGGATCTTCTAGATTAAGACGCCACGGTGTAGAGCATTTAATAAGTCCAAGAATAGAGCTGGGCTGTTCTTGATTAAGACACTATGGTGTAGCTCATTTAATAAGTCACAGAGCAGAGCTAGGTTGTTCTTGATTAAGGCACCACAGTGTAGCACATTTAATAAGTCACAGAGCAGAGCGGGGCTCTTCTTGATTAAGACGCCACAGTGTAGCTGATTTAATAAGTCACAGAACAGAGCTGGGCTCTTCTGGATTAAGACGCCACGGTGTAGCTCATTTAATAAGTCACAGAGCAGAGCTAGGTTGTTCTTGATTAAGATGCCACAGTGTAGCTCATGAGTCACAGAGCAGAGCTGGGCTCTTCTGGATTAAGACGCCATGGTGTAGCTCATTTAATAAATCGCAGAGCTGGGCTCTTCTTGATTAAGACACCACAGTGTAGCTCATTTAATTAGTCACAGAGCAGAGCTGGGCTCTTCTGGATTAAGATTCCACGGTGTGGCTCATTTTATAAGTCACACAGCAGAGCTGGGCTGTTCTTGATTAAGACGCCATGGTGTAGCTCATTTAATAAGTCGCAGCGCTGGGCTCTTCTTGATTAAGATGCCAGGGTGTAGCTCATTTAATAAGTCACAGAGCAGGGCTCTTCTTGATTAAGACGCTATGGTGTAGCTCATTCAATAAGTCGCAGAGCTGGGCTCTTCTTGATCAAGGTACCAGGGTGTAGCTCATTTAATAAGTCACAGAGCAGAGTGGAGCTCTTCTTGATTAAGATGCCAGAGTGCAGCTCATTTAATAAGTCACACAGCAGAGCTGGGCTCTTCTCGATTAAGACGCCACGGTGTAGCTCATTTAATTAGTCGCAGAGCTGGGCTCTTCTTGATTAAGACGCCACAGTGTACCTCATAAGTCACAGAGCAGAGCTGGGCTCTTCTTGATTAAGACGCCATGGTGTAGCTCATTTAATAATTTGCAGAGCTGGGCTCTTCTTGATTAAGACGCCAGGGTGTAGCTCATTTAATAAGTCACAGAGCAGAGCTGGGCTCTTCTGGATTAAGACGCCATGGTGTAGCTCATTTAATAAGTCACAGAGCAGAGCTAGGTTGTTCTTGATTAAGATGCCACAGTGTAGCTCATGAGTCACAGAGCAGAGCTGGGCTCTTCTGGATTAAGACGCCATGGTGTAGCTCATTTAATAAATCGCAGAGCTGGGCTCTTCTTGATTAAGACACCACAGTGTAGCTCATTTAATTAGTCACAGAGCAGAGCTGGGCTCTTCTGGATTAAGATTCCACGGTGTGGCTCATTTTATAAGTCACACAGCAGAGCTGGGCTCTTCTTTATTAAGATGCCATGGTGTAGATCATTTAATAAATTATAGAGTACAGCTGGGCTCTTCTTGATTAGGACGCCATGGTCTAGCTCATTTAATAAGTCACAGAACAGAGCTGGGCTCTTCTGGATTAAGACGCCACGGTGTAGCTCATTTAATAAGTCACAAAGCAGAGCTAGGTTGTTCTTGATTAAAATGCCACAGTGTAGCTCATGAGTCACAGAGCAGAGCTGGGCTCTTCTGGATTAAGACGCCATGGTGTAGCTCATTTAATAAATCGCACAGCTGGGCTCTTCTTGATTAAGACACCACAGTGTAGCTCATTTAATTAGTCACAGAGCAGAGCTGGGCTCTTCTGGATTAAGATTTCACGGTGTGGCTCATTTTATAAGTCACACAGCAGAGCTGGGCTGTTCTTGATTAAGACGCCATGGTGTAGCTCATTTAATAAGTCGCAGCGCTGGGCTCTTCTTGATTAAGATGCCAGGGTGTAGCTCATTTAATAAGTCACAGAGCAGAGCGGGGCTCTTCTTGATTAAGACGCCATGGTGTAGCTCATTCAATAAGTCGCAGAGCTGGGCTCTTCTTGATCAAGGTACCAGGGTGTAGCTCATTTAATAAGTCACAGAGCAGAGTGGAGCTCTTCTTGATTAAGATGCCAGAGTGCAGCTCATTTAATAAGTCACACAGCAGAGCTGGGCTCTTCTCGATTAAGACGCCACGGTGTAGCTCATTTAATTAGTCGCAGAGCTGGGCTCTTCTTGATTAAGACGCCACAGTGTACCTCATAAGTCACAGAGCAGAGCTGGGCTCTTCTTGATTAAGACGCCAGGGTGTAGCTCATTTAATAAGTCACAGAGCAGAGCTGGGCTCTTCTGGATTAAGACGCCATGGTGTAGCTCATTTAATAAGTCACAGAGCAGAGCTAGGTTGTTCTTGATTAAGATGCCACAGTGTAGCTCATGAGTCACAGAGCAGAGCTGGGCTCTTCTGGATTAAGACGCCATGGAGTAGCTCATTTAATAAATCGCAGAGCTGGGCTCTTCTTGTTTAAGACACCACAGTGTAGCTCATTTAATTAGTCACAGAGCAGAGCTGGGCTCTTCTGGATTAAGATTCCACAGTGTGGCTCATTTAATAAGTCACACAGCAGAGCTGGGCTGTTCTTGATTAAGACGCCATGGTGTAGCTCATTTAATAAATCACAGAGCAGAGCTAGGTTGTTCTTGATTAAGACGCCACAGTGTAGCTCATTTAATAAGTCACAGATCAAAGCTGGGCTCTTCTTGATTAAGACGCCATGGTGTAGCTCATTTAATAAGTCACAGAGCGGGGATCTTCTAGATTAAGACGCCACGGTGTAGCGCATTTAATAAGTCCAAGAATAGAGCTGGGCTGTTCTTGATTAAGACACTATGGTGTAGCTCATTTAATAAGTCACAGAGCAGAGCTAGGTTGTTCTTGATTAAGGCACCACAGTGTAGCACATTTAATAAGTCACAGAGCAGAGCGGGGCTCTTCTTGATTAAGACGCCACAGTGTAGCTGATTTAATAAGTCACAGAACAGAGCTGGGCTCTTCTGGATTAAGACACCACGGTGTAGCTCATTTAATAAGTCACAGAGCAGAGCTAGGTTGTTCTTGATTAAGATGCCACAGTGTAGCTCATGAGTCACAGAGCAGAGCTGGGCTCTTCTGGATTAAGACGCCATGGTGTAGCTCATTTAATAAATCGCAGAGCTGGGCTCTTCTTGATTAAGACACCACAGTGTAGCTCATTTAATTAGTCACAGAGCAGAGCTGGGCTCTTCTGGATTAAGATTCCACGGTGTGGCTCATTTTATAAGTCACACAGCAGAGCTGGGCTGTTCTTGATTAAGACGCCATGGTGTAGCTCATTTAATGAGTCGCAGCGCTGGGCTCTTCTTGATTAAGATGCCAGGGTGTAGCTCATTTAATAAGTCACAGAGCAGAGCTCTTCTTGATTAAGACGCCATGGTGTAGCTCATTCAATAAGTCGCAGAGCTGGGCTCTTCTTGATCAAGGTACCAGGGTGTAGCTCATTTAATAAGTCACAGAGCAGAGTGGAGCTCTTCTTGATTAAGATGCCAGAGTGCAGCTCATTTAATAAGTCACACAGCAGAGCTGGGCTCTTCTCGATTAAGACGCCACGGTGTAGCTCATTTAATTAGTCGCAGAGCTGGGCTCTTCTTGATTAAGACGCCACAGTGTACCTCATAAGTCACAGAGCAGAGCTGGGCTCTTCTTGATTAAGACGCCATGGTGTAGCTCATTTAATAATTTGCAGAGCTCGGCTCTTCTTGATTAAGACGCCAGGGTGTAGCTCATTTAATAAGTCACAGAGCAGAGCTGGGCTCTTCTGGATTAAGACGCCATGGTGTAGCTCATTTAATAAGTCACAGAGCAGAGCTAGGTTGTTCTTGATTAAGATGCCACAGTGTAGCTCATGAGTCACAGAGCAGAGCTGGGCTCTTCTGGATTAAGACGCCATGGTGTAGCTCATTTAATAAATCGCAGAGCTGGGCTCTTCTTGATTAAGACACCACAGTGTAGCTCATTTAATTAGTCACAGAGCAGAGCTGGGCTCTTCTGGATTAAGATTCCACGGTGTGGCTCATTTTATAAGTCACACAGCAGAGCTGGGCTCTTCTTTATTAAGATGCCATGGTGTAGATCATTTAATAAATTATAGAGTACAGCTGGGCTCTTCTTGATTAGGACGCCATGGTCTAGCTCATTTAATAAGTCACAGAACAGAGCTGGGCTCTTCTGGATTAAGACGCCACGGTGTAGCTCATTTAATAAGTCACAGAGCAGAGCTAGGTTGTTCTTGATTAAAATGCCACAGTGTAGCTCATGAGTCACAGAGCAGAGCTGGGCTCTTCTGGATTAAGACGCCATGGTGTAGCTCATTTAATAAATCGCAGAGCTGGGCTCTTCTTGATTAAGACACCACAGTGTAGCTCATTTAATTAGTCACAGAGCAGAGCTGGGCTCTTCTGGATTAAGATTTCACGGTATGGCTCATTTTATAAGTCACACAGCAGAGCTGGGCTGTTCTTGATTAAGACGCCATGGTGTAGCTCATTTAATAAGTCGCAGCGCTGGGCTCTTCTTGATTAAGATGCCAGGGTGTAGCTCATTTAATAAGTCACAGAGCAGAGCGGGGCTCTTCTTGATTAAGACGCCATGGTGTAGCTCATTCAATAAGTCGCAGAGCTGGGCTCTTCTTGATCAAGGTACCAGGGTGTAGCTCATTTAATAAGTCACAGAGCAGGGTGGAGCTCTTCTTGATTAAGATGCCAGAGTGCAGCTCATTTAATAAGTCACACAGCAGAGCTGGGCTCTTCTCGATTAAGACGCCACGGTGTAGCTCATTTAATTAGTCGCAGAGCTGGGCTCTTCTTGATTAAGACGCCACAGTGTACCTCATAAGTCACAGAGCAGAGCTGGGCTCTTCTTGATTAAGACGCCATGGTGTAGCTCATTTAATAATTTGCAGAGCTGGGCTCTTCTTGATTAAGACGCCAGGGTGTAGCTCATTTAATAAGTCACAGAGCAGAGCTGGGCTCTTCTGGATTAAGACGCCACGGTGTAGCTCATTTAATAAGTCACAGAGCAGAGCTAGGTTGTTCTTGATTAAGATGCCACAGTGTAGCTCATGAGTCACAGAGCAGAGCTGGGCTCTTCTGGATTAAGACGCCATGGTGTAGCTCATTTAATAAATCGCAGAGCTGGGCTCTTCTTGATTAAGACACCACAGTGTAGCTCATTTAATTAGTCACAGAGCAGAGCTGGGCTCTTCTGGATTAAGATTCCATGGTGTGGCTCATTTTATAAGTCACACAGCAGAGCTGGGCTCTTCTTTATTAAGATGCCATGGTGTAGATCATTTAATAAATTATAGAGTACAGCTGGGCTCTTCTTGATTAGGACGCCACGGTCTAGCTCATTTAATAAGTCACAGAACAGAGCTGGGCTCTTCTGGATTAAGACGCCACGGTGTAGCTCATTTAATAAGTCACAGAGCAGAGCTAGGTTGTTCTTGATTAAGATGCCACAGTGTAGCTCATGAGTCACAGAGCAGAGCTGGGCTCTTCTGGATTAAGACGCCATGGTGTAGCTCATTTAATAAATCGCAGAGCTGGGCTCTTCTTGATTAAGACACCACAGTGTAGCTCATTTAATTAGTCACAGAGCAGAGCTGGGCTCTTCTGGATTAAGATTCCACGGTGTGGCTCATTTTATAAGTCACACAGCAGAGCTGGGCTGTTCTTGATTAAGACGCCATGGTGTAGCTCATTTAATAAGTCGCAGCGCTGGGCTCTTCTTGATTAAGATGCCAGGGTGTAGCTCATTTAATAAGTCACAGAGCAGAGCGGGGCTCTTCTTGATTAAGACGCCATGGTGTAGCTCATTCAATAAGTCGCAGAGCTGGGCTCTTCTTGATCAAGGTACCAGGGTGTAGCTCATTTAATAAGTCACAGAGCAGAGTGGAGCTCTTCTTGATTAAGATGCCAGAGTGCAGCTCATTTAATAAGTCACACAGCAGAGCTGGGCTCTTCTCGATTAAGACGCCACGGTGTAGCTCATTTAATTAGTCGCAGAGCTGGGCTCTTCTTGATTAAGACGCCACAGTGTACCTCATAAGTCACAGAGCAGAGCTGGGCTCTTCTTGATTAAGACGCCATGGTGTAGCTCATTTAATAATTTGCAGAGCTGGGCTCTTCTTGATTAAGACGCCAGGGTGTAGCTCATTTAATAAGTCAGAGAGCAGAGCTGGGCTCTTCTTGATTAAGACGCCAGGTTGTAGCTCATTTAATAAGTCACAGAGCAGAGCGGGGCTCTTCTTGATTAAGACGCCAGGGTGTAGCTCATTTAATAAGTCACAGAGCTGGGCTCGTCTTGATTATGACGCCATGGTGTAGCTCATTTAATAAGTCGCAGAGCTTGGCTCTTCTTGATTGTAAGAGGATTCAATTCAACAATACAGCTAAGTCAATGCCTAGTCTGGGATGCTGACGAAATCCTAATTGATATATTTTTATGTCCAGTTCGTTTACTCTGGATGACTACCCTTATATAACACCCCTCTCTTAGAATCCCCCTGACCCCACTGAGCCAAGAAGTAGGTTTGTTTTGCAAATTAAAAGGTTTATTTGAAAATTAAACAATATATATCTATCACACTTTTATAGTAATTAATATTTAATAGCACACTTGTGAGGATGATAGTGATCAACAATGGATAATGTTACAGTGGTACACTCTTTTTGATGGCTTAGAAGTGAGATAGAGAGGATGAAGTAGCTGAGAAGGCTTTTATGGCTTCAAGGACAATGCAATGATGAATGAAAATGCAGTACAGAAAATAAACTTGATATGACTTCAACAAAAGACAATGTAATCACTTTTCTTTGACAATTCACCCCCCCTTTATGCAAGGTAAAGAGATGGAAAGAAAACACACAGTTATCAGGAATGCAATCAAATATAATTCAGTTCCCCCCTAGCAAGCTTAGAGGAAAAGGGATGATTTTAACACAGGCAATATACTTTGATGTGGTATGCAAAGAAGTGAAAAATATGCTAAAATTGCTTTAATTCCCTATAGGAGGTTCAGGGTGAGTGAGAGATACTTTAAATTAATTCAGGATCACTTTTGCAATGCTCTATGAATGATTGTCAGGTTGCACACGAATTTCAGCAAGGAAAGCAAGGACAAATATTTTTACACGTGGCTGAAATTAAGCAAAATGTCAAATCGCGGCAAATTTAGTTGTGTGCGTCAAGCGCAATTACAGAGGCACAGTTTTAGGTTCCTTGGAAAGCTTGGAATCTTAGCTTTAAGATGACAGTTAAAACTCGCTCCTAGCACAAACGGTTCCGGAGATACGGCCGATTTAGTAAAGGTAGTTTTTCGGGTTTGAAATTTTAAAGCTCAGAATGACAGATGACAGTTTTCAGTTTTAAAAATGACAGAAGGACACGATTTTAGGAGGCAGTTCTAATAGGCTAAAATAGTTTGGATTAGATTATTTTAAACTAAGAGATTGGTTTTGGCACAGTGCTAGCTGGGTACTCACACTAGATTTTGGACAGGAATGGGCCTCGTCACGGATCTGGTCAACAGGTTGAACGGGACTTCTGGCGGTTCTGCTCACAGCGTCTGGTCTCTGGTTCTCGCTGGTTCCGGATACAGCACTGCTTTCTGGATACTACTACAGGTTCTTGCAAAAGTTCTTGGCAAAGAATTCAACAGCTCGCCCGGCTGTTGAATAGTTTGGTTGGTTTTGAGGCCTGCTGAAGAGGATTCAGCTTGTGGATTCAGGCCTCTCTGCTACAAATTCTGGAGTTAATTTCTGGTCTCTGGAGATTGATGGATTTGAAGTCTGGATCTCTGGATGTGAAGTCTGAAGTCTCCCAGCAAAGCGTCCCGCAAGAAAGTGGAAAGTGAATGTCTCTACCTGGGTTTCAATGTTCCTTTTATGTGTTTTGAAAATGGGTGTGTGCCTGGGCCTAGCTACGCCTGCCCCTCTCACTTATCATTGGCCAAGCTTTCCTCTCTCCCTTGATTGGGGGAACTGGGTTGTGAGTCAGAGTGATGAGGTAGGTTTTATGGTCAGAGGAACCTCCCCTTGTCAAATTGCACACAAATCTATTTCTGACCCAAATACATATTTATCTATGTACCATTTTTCTAATATTATAGGTCCAGTTAAAATATTTTCTGTAGCACCAAACCATCCGATCCCTGTCTTTGTACAATGTTGTGTCCACTTATGACAGAATTCTCCCATTTTCATCCAGATAACGACCTCTAAACCTTTCCAGATTTTACACACATGTGCACCAGGGATATGGGTTCCAGATGATAAAGTGTCAGATTTTTTAACATGCATACATTTGGAGTAACAACCTTTTTTCCCGCTACTATCCCCAAGAACATACCACAGGGTGCTAACACCTCTTAAAATGTGCACAGAAAAATCACAAAAATGATGATGTTATTTATATAATTTTGACAAGTCCGCACTGTGAATTATCCATCTTTTTAAAATCATGCTCTGGCCCCAAAGAGGTGTGGTTTTCCAAAGCACATGGTGGAATTTCTGGTATATCCACTTCCCCCAAGCTCAGCTTGCCCTCACAGGCACTGCCCCTCCCAGTTTCTCCCAAGAGGAAGCCATTTTACGACCCCCCCAATATAACATTTACCTGAGTCCAGGACAGGGCTTTGTTCAATTTCCTGCAGTCTGCAGGTACCCCTTCCTTAATTCAATCAGAGAGGTGTGATCTCCTTTTGGTGGGGGCAGCAGGATGCAGCCAGGCCTGCGAAGAGTTGTTGAGCCAGTTCAACTCCTGTCGGGGGTAGTTGCCAGGCAGAATTCAGCTAAATGTCACTTTAGTTCCCAGTTTTCTACATTCAAATCCAACTTACAATTTTTGCACATGCAGCTAGAATGCTGATTCTAAGTTCAAAACTATGACATTTAAACAATTGCAACCTATGTGACACTCACAGGTAGGTCACTCATTTATTCTAAACATTTTGATTTTAGTGGCTTTAAACCCAAATTCACTTAAGCTGCTGACATCCCCAGCTATTTTTTATATATACATTAAATAATTACTTCCTTCAAGTCATTTCAGAATATAGTTTTACATTGTATCCACCTCTTAGCAAGTCTTTCCTTGGCCTGGTTTGGGTTCATTTGTTCAGTTTTACACAAAAGTCTGGTGGTTTTAAAACGCCGGCTTTCTGATAGTGGTGAGCACCAGTATTGCATCCATTTTTGACATTAAGAAAATGAATTCCCCACAGTTCTGGGTTGCTTTTGGCAATCAGCATTGCCATTCCCAATGGTTTCAGGCTACTGTGTGTGTAGCCCAATGGTGGTTTTAGGCAGTGCCCTCCTGTACTCACAACAAAGGCAAAAATGGGTGGCTGCCTATTCTTCATGTTTTCCCTGTGCACTCTCTGGGGAGTTCTGGCCATCATGATGTTTTCAATGCCAGTAATGCACAGTTTTATGGTAGGGCTTGGATGCATGGGTAAAAACATCCCACAAGCCCCCCCTCTTGCGATGGCCATTCTGATCTTTCACTGATGGAACTTGCAAGATCTGGGATGTTCGCCTCATCTTCTTCCAATTCCGTAGATGGCACAGTTCAGCATCTTTTCCTCCATCCGGTTGGATCGATTGGTTCTCCTCGCCTGTCCTGATGGGAATATTGGGCGGTACCCCGGGCCCCTCGGATCTTCGCTCCCGGTCCCCAGGTCGCCCTCCGTGGTCAGTCTCCATGGTTTCATCGCTCCTAGGATGATAAAGCAAAAGCGGCAATACCTATTCGTAGACATTTCTCCACCACTATTAATGGTGTGGCGAACACATACATTTTATACATCCGGTTACATTTTTCAATCTTGTTTTAAAAACAAGATATAACAGGAAATATTGACATTAGGTTACTATATTTTTGGTATGTGGAATATTTTAGGGTTGGAGCTTTTATTGATCTGGGGCGGCCCCCTCTGGGATTCCAGAGGATTCCTCCAGTTGTTGCAGAGTGTGCCTGGGATGGCAACACTTTAGCTGATTTATATGGACCCACTTATCTTCCCCTACCACCAGACTACCTTTAGGGATGCGGATCTTATAGGCTACAGGGGAGATTTTGTCTATAATTTCAAACGGTCCCTTCCACGTAGGCAAAAATCATCGCTGTTTGGCCAGGTTTCTTTGGAAATTGAATAGATAGACCCGGTCCCCCACCTTTTATACTTTCCTGGAAGTTTTCAGGTCGTAGTGGGTTTTCATGCAATCAGCTGATCTTTCTAGATTCCGCTGAGCATAGGCAAAAGCATGTTGAAGGTGTTTCCTTAAATTCTCCACATACTCATGAGTTGTGGAGGCATTTATCAACGTCTGCTCTTGGGTCCTGTAGAGCAAATGCTGGGGAAGCACCATCTGGCGTCCGGTCATCAACTCAAATGGTGACATTTTATTTGCAGATGAAGGGGTAAATCTGATGGCCATTAGGACCAGAGGTAATCAGATATCCCAACGTGGCCCAGAATCTGCCACAAACTTTTTTAAGATGCTCACAATGGTTCGGTTGTATCTCTCCACTGCTCCAGAAGAAGCTGGCCTGTAAGCAATGTGTAGCTTCCTTTTAACCCCCAGTATCTCCCACATCTTTGTCATTACTTCGCTGGTGAAATGGCTACCTCTGTCTGACTCAATCCTTTGAGGTAGACCAAAACTGGAAAAGATGTGGTTAATCATCAGGGCAGCTGCTGTTTCTGCCTTGCAGTTTGGGGCTGGGAGACATTCCACCCACTTGGTAAACAAGCATGTGACGGGCAACATGTACTTGTTTCCTCTAGACGAGCGAATTACAGGGCCTATGAAGTCGATTTGCAAATCTGACCATGGCAGTGTCATCCCCCTCTTTTGGAGAGGCGCCCGGCGTGTGAGGGATGATGGCTGAAATTGTGCACACACAAGACACCCCTTCAAGTATTGGTCGAGGTCCTGCCCCATGTGTGGCCAGTATGCAACCTCTCTTAAGATTTCCAATGTTGTGTGAAACCCCCTATGACCGGCGGTGGCCGCATCATGGGCGTGACTTAACATCAGGTTTCGGAATGAGGTAGGGACCACCCACTGATCATGGCCAGCTTGGGATTTCCTTGCCAACAAACTGTCTTGGATTCGGAACCTTTTTGGACATTTCATCAACACTCTTAGGTCCTCTTTCCCAATGTAATCGGTATCCGTCAGGGGAAAGTTCTCAGGGTCCTCAATGTGTTGGTAAAACTTACCAATTATTGGATCCCCCTTTTGAGCCATTATCAAATTGGCATCTGTGGTCTCTTTACTCCATTGTGCAGTTGAAAGATCATTGTGAGCATTTGTCTGGGATCTAGTGATAGCAGTGACCTGGATTTCCCCCAACAGGGACTCTATTTCTATTAGATCCCCTTGGATGGCCCCGGTTTTGGCCAGCTGATCAGCTAAGTCATTTCCAGTTTTGTCTGGTTCCTCTACTTTGGAATGACCCTTGATCTTTTTCCAGTAGATGGTCATCCCATTCGATGTGACCAGATCATCAATATTTTGGATTAACTTCCCATGTTTCAGGGGTTTGTTATTAGCACATAACATGCCTCTGGTTTTCCAATTAACCAGGTGCTACACGAACCCGTTCCATACGAATCCGAATCTGTGATGATGACCAGTTCGTGGAGTTGATGTTGGACAGCAGTGAGGATGGCCTGATGCACAGCCATCAACTCCTCCACCTGACTACTTCGGGGACCAATTTTGTACCCAGTGGAGGGTTCTGGAAACTCCTTCACCCATGCATTCCCTACGCCGGCCACCAGTTCTTTCTCCCCGTTGTTGTCAACATGGTAAGAGCATACATCCACATAGACAGTGGGCATTCCCTCACACTTCTCTTCTTCAAAGACTTTGTGGGGGAATTAAGGTATGCCTCCCTGTTGTCCTTGATTTTTAGACTTTCGTCCTCGAGACAGTTTTCTCTGGCACAATCATGCAAGTCAGCCAGACCTTGCGCGAGGGGACTCTTCTTGTTTTGGCCATATCTGACCTCCACAGGAAAGCCTTCCATTGACAGAATCCAGGAAGTAATTTGGGAGTTACTCACATTTCCGGCCAGGATTCTGTCACTTTGGAGATATTGCAGAGGCTGGTGTGTGGTGTCCACTATGATGTGTTCCCCCTGGATGAACGGGCGGTAATTCTTCAATGCCCAGACCATTGCCAGGAGTGCCTTTTCACAATCGTTGAATTTTTCCTCCACAGAGGATAAAGTTTTGCTCGCATAGAAGATTACTTTATTGACCTTGTCATGCTTTTGGTATAATACTGCCGTCAAGCATGTATTAGAGAACCCTGTCTCCAGGAAGAACTCCTTGTTTCTGACAGGGTAAGCTAGGCAAGGCTCTCATTCCCACTTGACCCCCCCTTCAAGAGATGAATCAGGGGTCTGGTGATCTCTGTGTAGCCCTCAATGAACTTTCTGCTGTAATTAGTCAGTCCAAGGAGGCTCCTTAGTTCCCGCAGAGTTGTGGGATCCTTCAGTTTCTGGAGTGCTTCCACTTTCTTTTCTTGGGGACAGAGACCCTGAGGAGTAATCTCATGCCCCAAGAAATTAACACGGGTTCTACACCACTGTGCTTTCTGAAAGGAAAGTTTTGCTCCGGCGGGCCTCAACTGTGTCAGAACATAACGGATCTCCGCTATGTGTTCCTCCACAGATGAACTTTTGATGAGGACATCATCTACATAAGCCAGGTTACCCCTCGCACCCAGGTCGGGCATTGCCTTATGTAGGAAAATGTTGAATTCATTGCCGGAGTTGAGGTATCCGAAGGGAGTCCGGGTCCATGTGTACTGCTGGCCCCCAAAGGTAAAAGCCAGTTTGTATTGGTCCTCCCTACTGACAGGCACGGTCCAGTATCCATTGGTCAGGTCTATTGCAGTGAATACCTGTGACCCCTGGATCTGGGCCAGCCTGTGGTCAATTTAGGGCAGAGGCCATCGGGAAGTATGGACCCGTTTGTTGAGCTCCCTAAGGTCGGCGCAGATTCTCCACAAACCGACAATATTGTCGGCGCAGAGTCTCCACTTGGCTTCAATATTCCCAGCACCGGATTATTGAAGGTACTTTGTACTGGACAGATTATTCCCTGGGACTCAAGGTTCTTAATTATTTCACTGAGGGACTCCATGGATGCGAGAGGCAAACGATATTGCTTCACAAACACTGGCATCATTCCAGGGTCTGTGGGAATTGTTGTGGTGTGGATGTCAGTGCGACCACAGTCATATGAGTCTACCGCAAAGAGATCTTGGAAATCCAAGAAAACTTGTTTAAACTTTTGCTTCTGTTCTAGAGTCACACAGGCATCAGCTAGGTTGACTCTCTCTTCCACCATCTGCCTGAAGCCTGGAAAGACTTCTGGTTTGGCTATCTCAGCGGCCTCCTCCAGCTGGGTGGAGAAGTCCCTGGTCAGAGTGCTGATTTGTAATGGAGGCTTCAGGTGGGAAAGGCAGCCCTCATGGACCCGGAAAATCACCTCATCCCTCCTGAAGTCACAAGTCACATCTTCCTTACCGTAAGGGCAAGAAGTGTACACCAGGAAGTTCCCCCCATGCCGGGTGAAAATCCTGTCTGGTGTTGTATTGTCCTCACTGTCATTGTCAAAACAGTCCTTGGGGATTGGTCCTAACAGTTCATTTCCTAAATCAATGGAGAAATGTCGGTCATCAACCGCCATTCCAATAATGGTGCCTGCGGCTAGAGTAATACTCTTTAAGTCGCTGTTATCCACCTCTATTGGAATGGTGTCATGTTCTATGTTGACTAATGGTGTTGGGTTTACCCCTAACCCTTGCTGTTGGAGAGAAGCATTTAGATGAATATAAGCATCAGGGTTTTTCAATTGTTGTCCTCTTTTAACTTTCACTTCCAGGGAGAATTGTCGGGTCCTTTCTGGGATGGTGACTTTCTCTTTAAGCTGAATTTCAACTGCATAAGGTAGCAATTGAGCTGACCTAAATGCTTTTTCTGGATCATCAAAGCCCATGGGATTATCCGCTAATCGGGACCAAGCTTGAAGTTTATTAGGTCCAAACTAATGGCGAAGCGATTGAGAATGTCACCGCCTAAGTAAAAGGCGGCAGTGACGTCACGCACGACCCAACAATTATGGACTATGCTCTTGTTGCCAATGGAGATTTTGAGCATACACCTGCTTGGCAGGAGATGTTTGGAATTAGGTGCTTCCAGGTCCATTTCCCATTTGTCTATCAGTTTGAATGTGGGAATGGCTGGATCTTTTGGGAGTTGGCGGAACCTGGCTTCGCTGATAAAGCTCTTACCGTTGTTCACACACTCGAGCGAGAACAGAGTCCTTCCCATCATTTAACTGAACAGGGATGAACAACTGCTCTCAAATTTGCTGAATATCAGCCAGGCTCTGAGCTGATTTCACATCTTTCTGGACTATAGGAGTGGGATTGTCTGATTGTGGATTGGTAAAGAATTTCAGAGTGTTTCCTTCCAGTGTGGAATACCACCTTAAACTGGAAGGAAGGTTGATTTTCAGAAATAGAGAGGACCCCCCATCACCAGTCTGTTGTCCTACTGCTATTACTGTCACGTCTGGAATTTGGTTGTTCTGGAAGTGAAATTCTACTTGGTCAGATTTTTGTTCAACCATGTGGCAGGTGCCATTTAAACTAACATGGTTGACACTCTGTTTTAATTTTATTGGTCGGCTAGTCTGGGTTCAGAGGACCTGGTTTACGCAATCTATTAAGGGTGAAAACCTTTTCAGGTCATTTCCTAGTAAACAAGGGGTGCCCTCTGGAGTCACTACTATGACCGGGTGTTTCACCTTGTGTCACCCAATTTTGATGTCCAAATCTGCAGTCCCCTCGACGGGAATTTCCTTCCCGTCAAAGTTCTGCAGTTGTCCAGGAAGAGAGGTGAGAGGAATACGGTAATTCTCCCCCCTTCCTGCATTTAGTTCATCAAAGGCCCTTTTGGACAGAAGGGTAGCTTGGGATCCAGTGTCCACCAGTGCCAAAATTGTACCCTGCCCCTGTACTTGTACCGGGACATAGTATCTTCCCTCCTTCTCCTCAAAGGGGCACAGATAATGCACATTTTTGGACAACTGGTGGGCTAACTTTCTGGTTTTGGACATGGCGAGAGAAGAGATTTGGGCAGAATTCTGTGAAGAGCCTGGGGAATCTGAAAGAAAAAGTTGGCAACTGGAAATGGTTTCGGGTTCTGGGCCGCCCCCCCTTTTTGGAGGCAGTCATCTGGATGGGTTTGACCCATGGGATTTTGGTATTGTTGGTTCTGGGATAGAATTATGGGCGGCGACAGCTCAAACCCCACATCTACCCAGTCTGTTGATTCGGTTTTAGGTTCCCCTGGTTCCGGTTCTGGGCTGCCCCTGCCTTTTGGGAGGCAGTCACCAGGATGGGTTTGAACCAGGGGTTTTTGGTTTTGTTGGTTCTGGGATAGGATGATGAACGGCGACAGCTCAATCCCCACATCTACCCAGTCTGGATTGGAATCTCTTGGGACCCATTTATCCTTGGGAGGAGTGCCCCCATCTCTGAAGGAGAAGATCCTTTTCCCAGCATCCTCTGAGGATCCCTCTCCCTCAAATTGGAAGATCTGTATCTCCTCCACAAACTGGGTCTGTTCGGGTCCTTTGTTTCTCCTACCTCCTCTCTGCTCCTTGGTTGGCAGACTTTCAGGGGTAGGATATTTTGTTTCCGGTTCCTGGTTTTCCAGGGGCTGTTTACAAGTTGGGAAGGAAGCTTCCTTCAAGGCTTGAAACCTTGTGGATACCTGGGAAAAAAGTTCTGCCCAGTGTTTGGGGAATTTCTGCCCTCCTGTGGGAAGTTAGGAGGGAAGTTCCCTGGGTCAGGTGCTTGGCTGGATCCCCCCCCTTGGGCTGGAGGAGTCCACACATAACCCAGGATTGGTCGGTTTCCCTTGTAGCGGGGACTTACATAGTCAGGGGAGCGGGGGACCCTATTTGTGGGACTACCTCCTCGACTCCATGTTTGTGACTAGCCCGAGGGCCTTCTGGGCTGCGAATTATTTGGTGCAGGCAGGTTTTTAGGCCCCCCATCTCCAAATCTAAAACGGGGGCAACCTTTACCTCTGCCACCTTGGCAGCAGCAGGGGTGCTGTTGGTTTTGGGGGTTTTCTGCACATTACTTTTATTTTCTATGGGCTTCTGCACCTCATAGATCCGGGTGGCTTGCTCAATGACCCAGTCTAAAGATATTTTCTCGTGAAAATCTCTCACGAGCTGGGTCATTATGTACTTGGGAAGAGCATGGAAAAATGTGTTGATGAATTCTCTGCTGTCCGTGCGCACCCTTCTGGTGGTCTGCGCAAAGGCACGCTTCAATTCTTGCACGAATTCTTGTGGGGCCTGATCCTCCCCACATTGCAAATTGTAGGCTGCCTTGCGAGCCTCTTAGGGATTTCTATGTACAGAATTTTTTTTCAAGATGGCCGCCCTATATGTGGACCATCTTGAATGGTTTTGGTCCTCCAGCCCCGCAAAGAAACTGGAGTATTCAGGGGAGAATATCCATTTGACGTACTGGATGCAGCTACTGCTGTCCTTCAAATGGAAAGTCTCCATCATTTGCTCATAGAGCTCCAAGTGTTCCCAAACAGAATACTTGGCGTTCTTATGATAAGGCGTGATAACACTCCTGATTGCCTTAATCTGTTTTAAGGGGTCCTTAAGCAAGGCCCTTTTCATCTTATTGGCCTTTTTGGTTCGGGTAAACCTGGTCCCTTCATCCTCTGATTCAGAAGCACTGCTCCCAGAGGTGCCTGTCTGATCTTCCAGGTTTTCCCGGATTTTGCGAGCCTGGGAATAGCTGGCAGAATGTGGGGATCTGGTCTCCTGTGTCCTGTGACGCTCAGAGGAGTCTTCAGATCCCTCCTTGCTACCAGGATTTAATGGGTAACCCCCCACTGACCTAACTGGACAGAGGTTTTCAGGATGCCCTTAGTGGGCCTACTCTCCTGGGGTTCCCCACTAAATTGCACTGTACTTAGGTGCCCATACCCGGATGCCCGCCCATCCATTCCTGGGTGGTACTGGCCTATGAGCCCCATACCTTTGGCTGGATAGTAATCTGCCATCCCTATGGCCCTGTGCTCATGTGCGCCAGGGGACATGGGGGTGGCAGAGTCCAGGGACTGGGAGAGATGAAGGCCTCTGGTACTAGGGCTCCTGAGGTTATGCTCAGGCGTCTCCCTTTCCCAGCGAACCTCATCTCTATCAGCCCCTGCTCCCTGTTGCAATGCAAGAGCCTGCACTTTCAGTTCCTCAGTTAAGGCCTTACTAGACTCTATCAGTCTCTCTGTTAGGAAAACTCCTAGAAGTCTTTGGAAACATTGGAAGATTCGCCATCCTCGGCGCACTCGGTGGAATTCAAGATGGCGCCTGTTGGATCACGTTTCCACTTTCTGACAGTGCAGGTCTAGTTCACACACAGAGAATCAGCGTGATCACTCCTACTTATACTCTGATTCACTTTGACTCTCTGCGTTGCTACTTGTTCCCTTGTATGCATTGCTCCCTGTCCTTTGGAACCCTGAACCGTTGTTCTGTGCTCTCCCTGCAGTCCTTTCACTCGATATTCCTTTCCCTTTCCCCCGCTCGGTACCTGTCGCCTCTGGCCGCTCGCGGCTTCTCTTCTCCGCTCGGCATTTGCCGTGCTAGCTGCTCGCAGCTCTTTTTCTCCGCTCGCTGTCTGCCGCCTCTGGCCGCTCGCGGCTTCTCTTCTCCGCTCGTTATTTGCCGTGCTAGCTGCTCGCAGCTCTTTTTCTCCACTCGGTGCCTGCCGCCTCTAGCCGCTCTCGGCTTTTTTCCTCTGCTCGGCTCCTGTCGTTCAATCCTCTCTCTGCTCATTTCTTCCTTCCGCCGTCTGCTGCACTTATTACCCACGGCTCCTCTCCTCCTTCTGTCACTTCATCACCTTAGCTCTTGCTATTTCTCCGACTCCTGTTCACTCTCTGAACATTTGTTCACCTCCCGGTTCTCAGTTTCCTTAACCTGACATTGTTTAGTACCTCCTCTGAAACTTACTTGAATTCCGCTTCCAGTCTTCTGAACTAAACAGCAAGCATCCGCCTGTCTACATTCTTGATTGATCCTGTGGACTACCATATAAACACAGTCGGATACCTGACTGATTCTGGGTTTTCTTCCCTTAGATGGTTTCTCAGGTGGTGGCCCCCTGGGTGCACAGAGCACTACTCGCGGTCTCTGGACTCCCGGGGGGACGCCTCTCTTCTCTACAGAACTTCCGCTAAACCCGAAGATTTGTGAGTACCATTCTTGGCATAAGAAAAGGTGTGGTGTTGAAAGAGATTGTAAGAGATAGCAACGCCCACAAAAAAAAAAAAGAAACCATGGAGCAACAGATACAGCAACTCGTAGCAGCTGTACAAAATCTCAATACCGAAATGCAAACCCTGTGCAATGAAAACACCATGCTTCGCCAAGTGGTACATTCAAGAATTGAACTGCCTCCTGGACCCCTCCCTATGGGAAAATATGACGGCAATCCCAAAAAGCTAAAAGAATTCATTGACTCTTGTACTGTACAATTTACATTGAAACCGGCCTTTTTTCCAAACGATCGGTCCAAGGTTAGCTTCATGATATCTAACCTATCAGGAAGTGCGCTGGCTTGGGCTACTCCCTTGGTGACCACTAATAATCAACTCTTAGACTCTCCAGCCAGCTTCTCCAATAGTCTACAGGCCATGTTTGGACACAGAGAAATAGTGGTCACTGCACAAGAAAACCTCTTAGACCTGAAACAAGGAACAATGGAAATTCTGGCATACATCACACAGTTCAAGCAACTGGCACATGAAACGGCCTGGGCAGATGACGCCCTTATCACTATCTTCAGGAGGAATGTAAATGAAGACTTGAAGGACGAACTCTCTCGGGTACCCCCCCACATAACCTTGCAGAGATGATTACACTCGTTCTACAAATGGATTACCGAATCCAAGAAAGGAACTTAGAAAGGAAAAAAGGAAAAGCCAAAGGACCTCCTCCAGCCGGAAGAAGCGAATTTGCCAAAACCTCACGAACCAATGAGGAAGAACCTATGCAAATAGGAACCACCCGAGGACCTCTTACCTCAGAAGAGAGAAACAGAAGACGCACTCTGGGTCTGTGTTTGTACTGTGGTTCGGACAAGCATGTTTTGAAGGACTGCAATCTAGTCCCTCCACGGCGTTCGGGAAACGCCTCCACCCGTTCATAAAGGGAACCATGAATGGGTCCAGAATTCCGAGTTCCCTCAGCGGAGTGGCTAATTCACCTCAAATGGTGGTTCTACCGGTAACTCTCCGATTCAATGACATTTCCCTCGAAAACGTTCCAGCTCTTGTTGACTGTGGGGCAGCGGGTCTTTTTATGGATACCGACTGGGCTTACAAGAACAAGATACCTCATGTGGCTAAAGAATTACCTGTACCAGTCGAAGGAGTAGACGGAGAATCATTATCCTCTGGGCCCCTACGAGCTAATACTTCCATCATCACAATGAGGATATCTTCCCATGAAGAAGAGGTGATCTTTGATCTCATTAAGGCAGCTCACTACCCTGTAATCCTGGGGATTCATTGGTTGATTAAACACAATCCCTATATCAACTGGAAGGCTGGAACGATGTTTCTGGGATCGGAATACTGTATCTCCACATGTCTAACTAACGGTGCAACAGGTATACACACCTCCAATGCACCTGTAATCTCTCAGAACTCTCCTGCAGTGGTACTAAATCTGAATTTGTTACCTGAATGCTACCACAAGTACCATAAAGTATTCTCTAACGAGGAATTCAAGGAACTGCCTCCTCACAGAAGACAGGACTGCAGTATAGATCTTCTGCCGGACGCTCAGATCCCTTTTGGAAGGATGTATACCCTTTCTAATCCCGAAAAGGAAGCCCTGAAGGAATATCTGCAGACAAACCTACGTAACGGACTCATCACCGAATCAAAAAGTCCCGCAGGAGCATCCTTGTTTTTCATTCCTAAAAAAGACTGCAAGCAACTGAGACCGTGTATCGATTATAGGGGGTTAAATAGGGTCACCTACAAGGATCGATATCCCTTGCCTCTTATACAAGATATTTTAGAAGTGGTAAGGGGTGCCTCCATTTTCACAAAATTAGATCTAAGGGGCGCTTATCATTTAATTCGGATCAAAAGCGGAGACGAATTGAAGACGGCATACCGCACCCCCTTTGGGCATTACGAATATCACATTATGCCTTTCGGCCTGGCCAATGCTCCGTCAGTTTTCCAAAGATTCGTGGACCACTTGTTTTCGGATTTATTACTTCATTCACTGATCGTATATCTTGATGATATTTTGATCTTCTCTACCAATCTGCAGGAACATATTACCCATGTTTCAGAGGTGCTGCATCGCCTACAAGACAATCACCTTTTCGCCAAATTAGAGAAATGCTCTTTTCATCAAGATAAGATTCCTTATTTGGGCTTTATCCTTTCAAAAGAAGAGGCTTTCATGGACCCCCACAAGGTACAGGCCATTTTGCATTGGAAGGCTCCCCAAGGAGTCAAAGAAATCCAAAGGTTTGTTGGCTTTGCGAATTTCTACAGGAAATTTATACCCAACTTCTCCAAAGTCATCAAACCATTGACTAAACTTCTACAGAAAGTAAGAAGATACATATGGTCTACGGAAACACAACAAGCTTTCGACGAACTTAAGTCAGCCTTTTCAACCGCTTCCATCCTTAGATTGACAGACCAAAGCATTCCTTCTAGAGACTGATGCTTCTCATTTGGCTATAGGAGCAGTGTTGAAACAGACTTCTCTTAGCGGCAAGGAGCACCCCATTGCCTATATGTCAAAAACCTTGACTTCCTCGGAACAGAACTACACGGTTCTGGAAAAAGAATTGCTCGCTAGCAAGAAGGCATGTCAAGAATGGAGACATCTTCTGGTAGGAGCAAGACATCCCATAACCATCAGGACCGACCACAGGAACCTGAAAGTCCTTCAGAATTTCGAGTGCCAAAACAGCCGCCAAGCCCGATGGGCTTATTTCTTCTCCTCTTTTGACTTTCATATAACTCACATTCCGGGCACCTGTAACCAAATGGCTGATGCCTTGTCTCGTAGTCTACAAACAGAAGATTGTACAGTAAAGGAGAAGATATTTCCGCAAGCTACTTTTGTTTTTGTAGTTTCGTCATTTCTTCAAGAAGTCTGCAATCAAGGAAAACACATAAAGGAAAGCGATATTCAAGACTACCAGCTTCAAGAAGAACAAGGTCTATATTACCATTGCACTAGTCTGTATGTGCCTACAGATTCCCTAAGACAGCAAGTACTGCACATTTGTCACGATCACAAGGTAGCAGGTCACAGAGGAATAGCCAACACTCAAGAACTGATCGGATGTCATTTTTGGTGGCCCACCTTATCTGCAGATGTTAAAGACTATGTTTCTTCATGTGTCATCTGTCTGCAAGAAAAGACACCAAGGAGGCTCCTGGTAGGGAAACTGGTCCAACCCGCCCTACCTGATCAACCCTTGGAAAGGATTTCTACAGATTTCATTGTAGACCTACCTCCTTCAAACAACAATACCACTATAATGGTGACTGTGGATTCAATGACTAAAATGGCACACTTTATTCCCATGGTAAAGCTCCCAACAGCAGCCCAGATGGCCTCCTGTTTCTAAAGGACAATCTTCGGATTGCATGGGCTCCCCAAAAGCATCACTTCCGATAGGGGACCACAATACATATCGACATTTTGGAAAAACGTATGCCAATCCTTAGGCATATAACGAAACCTGACCTCTGGATATCATCCACAATCTAACGGTCAGACAGAGAGGCTGAACCAGTCTTTGGAACAGTACCTTAGATGCTTCATCTCGGCTAGCCAAGACAATTGGGAAGACTTACTTCCCTATGCTGAAATCGCATACAACAACTCTCAACACTCAGCTACCAAAATGTCTCCCTTCTACTGTACCTACGGATATCATCCTGTAATAATACCTACCACTCCTCCCAGAATTACCAACTCTCCTGCAGTCGAAGAATTGGTGGCCAACATCCAGTCTGGACATGCCCTCGCCCGTACAGCACTCAAGGAAACACAACAAAAGACTAAGGAACAAGCTGACAAGAGAAGATCCCAAGAGCCCACTTACCATCAAGGGGATCTGGTATGGTTGTCTTCTAGATATCTCCCAAAGAGACTGATACCTACTAAACTGTCCCCCAAATTCTTTGGTCCATTTCCGATTTCCAGCAATAGGGAAGGTTGCCTATCGCCTTCAGTTACCTCCTTCATGGTGTCGAATACATAATGTCTTCCACGTCTCTCAGTTAAAGGCCAACGTTTCAGACAGATTCCAAAGGTAAAATAGAAACAAACCCTTACCAATTGACACCACTGAAGGACAAGAATACGAGGTATCAGCCATAGCGGACTCCAGATACCATCGAGAAATTCTACAATATCTCGTCGTTTGGATGGGTTATGGACCTTCAGACAGGACTTGGGAACAAGCTTCTGCAGTTCATGCACCTACATTGGTGCGACGATTCCACAGGTCTCAACCGTGGAAACCGGGACCTTCCACCCCACGGGGGGGGGCATACTGTTAGGAAAACTCCTAGAAGTCTTTGGAAACATTGGAACATTCACCATCCTCGGCGCACTCAGTGGAATTCAAGATGGCACCTGTTGGATCACGTTTCCACTTTCTGACAGTGCAGGTCTAGTTCACACACAGAGAATCAGCGTGATCACTCCTACTTATACTCTGATTCACTTTGACTCTCTGCGTTGCTACTTGTTCCCTTGTATGCATTGCTCCCTGTCCTTTGGAACCCTGAACCGTTGTTCTGTGCTCTCCCTGCAGTCCTTTCGCTCGATATTCCGTTCCCTTTCCCCCGCTCGGCGTCTACCGCCTCTGGCCGCTCGCGGCTTCTCTTCTCCGCTCGGCATTTGCCGTGCTAGCTGCTCACAGCTTTTTTTCTCCGCTCGGCGTCTGCCGCCTCTGGCCGCTCGCGGCTTCTCTTCTCCGCTCTGCATTTGCCGTGCTAGCTGCTCGCAGCTCTTTTTCTCCGCTCGGTGTCTGCCGCCTCTAGCCGCTCTCGGCTTCTTTCCTCCGCTCGGCTCCTATCGTGCAATCCTCTCTCTGCTCATTTCTTCCTTCTGCTGTCTGCCGCACTTACTACCCACGGCTCCTCTCATCCTTCTGTCACTTCTTCACCTTAGCTCTTTCTATTTCTCCGACTCCTGTTCACTCTCTGAACATTTATTCACCTCCTGGTTCTCAGTTTCCTTAACCTGACATTGTTTAGTACCTCCTCTGAAACTTACTCGAATTCCGCTTCCAGTCTTCTGAACTAAACAGCAAGCATCCTCCTGTCTGCATTCTTCATTGATCCTGTGGACTACCATACAAACACAGTCGGATACCTGACTGATTCTGGGTTTTCTTCCCTTCGAGGGTTTCCCAGGGGGTGGCCCCCTGGGTGCACAGAGCACTACTCACGGTCTCTGGACTCCCGGGGGGACGCCTCTCTTCTCTACAGAACTTCCGCTAAACCCGAAGATTCGTGAGTACCATTCTTGGCATAAGAAAAGGTGTGGTGTTGAAAGAGATTGTAAGAGATAGCAACGCCCAAAAAAAAAAAGAAACCATGGAGCAACAGATACAGCAACTCGTAGCAGCTGTACAAAATGTCAATACCGAAATGCAAACCCTGCGCAATGAAAACACCATGCTTCGCCAAGTGGTACATTCAAGAATTGAACTGCCTCCTGGACCCCTCCCTATGGGAAAATATGACGGCAATCCCAAAAAGCTAAAAGAATTCATCGACTCTTGTACTGTACAATTTACATTGAAACCAGCCTTTTTTCCAAACGATCGGTCCAAGGTTAGCTTCATGATATCTAACCTATCAGGAAGTGCGCTGGCTTGGGCTACTCCCTTGGGAACCACTAATAATCAACTCTTAGACTCTCTAGCCGGCTTCTCCAATAGTCTACAGGCCATGTTTGGACGCAGAGAAATAGTGGTCACTGCACAAGAAAACCTCTTAGACCTGAAACAAGGAACAATGGAAATTCTGGCGTACATCACACAGTTCAAGCAACTGGCACATGAAACGGCCTGGGCAGATGACGCCCTTATCGCTATCTTCAGGAGGAATGTAAATGAAGACTTGAAGGACGAACTCTCTCGGGTACCCCCCCCCCACATAACCTTGCAGAGATGATTACACTCGTTCTACAAATGGATTACCGAAACCAAGAAAGGAACTTAGAAAGGAAAAAAGGAAAAGCCAAAGGACCTCCTCCAGCCAGAAGAAGCGAATTTGCCAAAACCTCACGAACCAATGAGGAAGAACCTATGCAAATAGGAACCACCCGAGGACCTCTTACCTCAGAAGAGAGAAACAGAAGACACTCTCTGGGTCTGTGTATGTACTGTGGTTCGGACAAGCATGTTTTGAAGGACTGCAATCTAGTCCCTCCACGGCGTTCGGGAAACGCCTCCACCCGTTCATAAAGGGAACCATGAATGGGTCCAGAATTCCGAGTTCCCTCAACAGAGTGGCTAATTCACCTCAAATGGTGGTTCTACCGGTAACTCTCCGATTCAATGACATTTCCCTCGAAAACGTTCCAGCTCTTGTTGACTGTGGGGCAGCAGGTCTTTTTATGGATACCGACTGGGCTTACAAGAACAAGATACCTCATGTGGCTAAAGAATTACCTGTACCAGTCGAAGGAGTAGACGGAGAATCATTATCCTCTGGGCCCATACGAGCTAATACTTCCGTCATCACAATGAGGATATCTTCCCATGAAGAAGAGGTGATCTTTGATCTCATTAAGGCAGCTCACTACCCTGTAATCCAGGGGATTCATTGGTTGATTAAACACAATCCCTATATCAACTGGAAGGCTGGAACGATGTTTCTGGGATCGGAATACTGTATCTCCACATGTCTAACTAACGGTGCAACAGGTATACACACCTCCAATGCACCTGTAATCTCTCAGAACTCTCCTGCAGTGGTACTAAATCTGAATTTGTTACCTGAATGCTACCACAAGTACCATAAAGTATTCTCTAACGAGGAATTCAAGGAACTGCCTCCTCACAGAAGAGAGGACTGCAGTATAGATCTTCTGCCGGACGCTCAGATCCCTTTTGGAAGGATGTATACCCTTTCTAATCCCGAAAAGGAAGCCCTGAAGGAATATCTGCAGACAAACCTACGTAACGGACTCATCACCGAATCAAAAAGTCCCGCAGGAGCATCCTTGTTTTTCATACCTAAAAAAGACTGCAAGGAACTGAGACCCGGTATCAATTATAGTGGGTTAAATAGGGTCACCTACAAGGATCGATATCCCTTGCCTCTTATACAAGATATTTTAGAAGCGGTAAGGGGTGCCTCCATTTTCACAAAATTAGATCTAATGGGCGCTTATCATTTAATTCGGATCAAAAGCGGAGACGAATGGAAGACGGCATTCCGCACCCCCTTTGGGCATTACGAATATCACATTATGCCTTTCGGCCTGGCGAATGCTCCGTCAGTTTTCCAAAGATTTGTGGACCACTTGTTTTCAGATTTATTACTTCATTCACTGATCGTATATCTTGACGATATTTTGATCTTCTCTACCAATTTGCAGGAACATATTACCCATGTTTCAGAGGTGCTGCATCGCCTACAAGACAATCACCTTTTCGCCAAATTAGAGAAATGCTCTTTTCATCAAGATAAGATTCCTTATTTGGGCTTTATCCTTTCAAAAGAAGGGGCTTCCATAGACCCCCACAAGGTACAGCCCATTTTGCATTGGAAGGCTCCCCAAGGAGTCAAAGAAAACCAAAGGTTTGTTGGCTTTGCGAATTTCTACAGGAAATGTATACTCAACTTCTCCAAAGTAATTAAACCATTGACTACACTTCTACAGAAAGGAAGAAGATACATATGGTCTACGGAAACACAACAAGCTTTCGACGAACTTAAGTCAGCCTTTTCAACCGCTCCCATCCTTAGATTGCCAGACCAAACCAAACCATTCCTTCTAGAGACTGATGCTTCTCATTCGGCTAAAGGAGCAGTGTTGAAACAGACTTCTCTTAGCGGCAAGGAGCACCCCATTGCCTATATGTCAAAAACCTTGACTTCCTCGGAACAGAACTACACGGTTCTGGAAAAAGAATTGCTCGCTATCAAGAAGACATGTCAAGGATGGAGACATCTTCTGGTAGGAGCAAGACATCCCATAACCATCAGAACCGACCACAGGAACCTAAAAGTCCTTCAGAATTTCGAGTGCCAAAACAGCCGCCAAGCCCGATGGGCTTATTTCTTCTCCTCTTTTGACTTTCATATAACTCACATTCCGGGCACCTGTAACCAAATGGCTGATGCCGTGTCTCGTAGTCTACAAATGGAAGATTGTACAGTAAAGGAGAAGATATTTCCGCAAGCTACTTTTGTTTTTGTAGTTTCGTCATTTCTTCAAGAAGTCCGCAATCAAGGAAAACGCATAAAGGAAAGCGATATTCAAGACTACCAGCTTCAAGAAGAACAAGGTCTATATTACCATCGCACTAGTCTGTATGTGCCTACAGATTCCCTAAAACAGCAAGTACTGCACATGTGTCACGATCACAAGGTAGCAGGTCACAGAGGAATAGCCAACACTCAAGAACTGATCGGATGTCATTTTTGGTGGCCCACCTTATCTGCAGACGTTAAAGACTACGTTTCTTCATGTGTCATCTGTCTGCAAGAAAAGACACTAAGGAGGCTCCTGGTAGGGAAACTGGTCCAACCCGCCCTACCCGATCAACCCTGGGAAAGGATTTCTACAGATTTCATTGTAGACCTACCTCCTTCAAACAACAATACGACTATAATGGTGACTGTGGATTCAATGACTAAAATGGCACACTTTATTCCCATGGGCTTCCCAAAAGCATCACTTTCGATAGGGGACAACAATACATATCGACATTTTGGAAAAACGTATGCCAATCCTTAGGCATATAACGAAACCTGATCTCTGGATATCATCCACAATATAACGGTCAGACAGAGAGGCTGAACCAGTCTTTGGAACAGTACCTTAGATGCTTCATCTCGGCTACCCAAGACAATTGGGAAGACTTACTTCCCTATGCGGAAATCGCATACAACAACTCTCAACACTCAGCTACCAAAATGTCTCCCTTCTACTGTACCTATGGATATCATCCTGTCATAATACCTACCACTCTTCCCAGAATTACCAACTCTCCTGCAGTCGAAGAATTGGTGGCCAACATCCAGTCTGGACATGCCCTGGCCCTTACAGCACTCAAGGAAACACAACAAAAGACTAAGGAACAAGCTGACAAGAGAAGATCCCAAGAGCCCACTTACCATCAAGGGGATCTGGTATGGTTGTCTTCTAGATATCTCCCAAAGAGACTGATACCTACTAAACTGTCCCCCAAATTCTTTGGTCCATTTCCGATTTCCAGCGCAATAGGGAAGGTTGCCTATCGCCTTCAGTTACCTCCTTCATGGTCTCGAATACATAATGTCTTCCACGTCTCTCAGTTAAAGGCCAACGTTTCAGACAGATTCCAAAGGCAAAATAGAAACAAACCCTTACCAATTGACACCACTGAAGGACAAGAATACGAGGTATCAGCCATAGCGGACTCCAGATACCATCGAGGAATTCTACAATATCTCGTAGATTGGAAGGGTTATGGACCTTCAGATAGGAATTGGGAACCAGCTTCTGCAGTTCATGCACCTACATTGGTGCGCCGATTCCACAGGTCTCAACCGTGGAAACCGGGACCTTCCACCCCACGGGGGGGGGCATACTGTTAGGAAAACTCCTAGAAGTCTTTGGAAACATTGGAAGATTCACCATCCTCGGCGCACTCAGTGGAATTCAAGATGGTGCCTGTTAGATCACGTTTCCACTTTCTGACAGTGCAGGTCTAGTTCACACACAGGGAATCAGCGTGATCACTCCTACTTATACTCTGATTCACTTTGACTCTCTGCGTTGCTACTTGTTCCCTTGTATGCATTGCTCCCTGTCCTTTGGAACCCTGAACCGTTGTTCTGTGCTCTCCCTGCAGTCCTTTCGCTCGATATTCCTTTCCCTTTCCCCCGCTCGGCATCTGCCGCCTCTGGCCGCTCGCGGCTTCTCTTCTCCGCTCGGCATTTGCCGTGCTAGCTGCTCGCAGCTCTTTTTCTCCACTCGGCGTCTGCCGCCTCTAGTCGCTCTCGGCTTCTTTCCTCTGCTCGGCTCCTGTCGTGCAATCCTCTCTCTGCTCATTTCTTCCTTCCGCCGTCTGCTGCACTTATTACCCACGCCTCCTCTCCTCCTTCTGTCACTTCTTCACCTTAGCTCTTTCTATTTCTCCGACTCCTGTTCACTCTCTGAACATTTGTTCACCTCCCGGTTCTCAGTTTCCTTAACCTGACATTGTTTAGTACCTCCTCCCTCTGAAACTTACTCGAATTCCGCTTCCAGTCTTCTGTACTAAACAGCAAGCATCCACCTGTCTACATTCTTGATTGATCCTGTGGACTTCCATATAAACACAGTCGTATACCTGACTGATTCTGGGTTTTCTTCCCTTCGAGGGTTTCCCAGGGGGTGGCCCCCTGGGTGCACAGAGCACTACTCGCGGTCTCTGGACTCCCGGGGGGACACCTCTCTTCTCTACAGAACTTCCGCTAAACCCGAAGATTCGTGAGTACCATTCTTGGCATAAGAAAAGGTGTGGTGTTGAAAGAGATTGTAAGAGATAGCAACGCCCAAAAAAAAAAAAGAAACCATGGAGCAACAGATACAGCAACTCGTAGCAGCTGTACAAAATCTCAATACTGAAATGCAAACCCTGCGCAATGAAAACACCATGCTTCGCCAAGTGGTACATTCAAGAATTGAACTGCCTCCTGGACCCCTCCCTATGGGAAAATATGACGGCAATCCCAAAAAGCTAAAAGAATTCATCGACTCTTGTACTGTACAATTTACATTGAAACCGGCCTTTTTTCCAAACGATCGGTCCAAGGTTAGCTTCATGATATCTAACCTATCAGGAAGTGCGCTGGCTTGGGCTACTCCCTTGGTGACCACTAATAATCAACTCTTAGACTCTCCAGCCAGCTTCTCCAATACTCTACAGGCCATGTTTGGAGACAGAGAAATAGTGGTCACTGCACAAGAAAACCTCTTAGACCTGAAACAAGGAACAATGGAAATTCTGGCGTACATCACACAGTTCAAACAACTGGCACATGAAACGGCCTGGGCAGATGACGCCCTTATCACTATCTTCAGGAGGAATGTAAATGAAGACTTGAAGGACGAACTGTCTCAGGTACCCCCCCCACATAACCTTGCAGAGATGATTACACTCGTTCTACAAATGGATTACCGAATCCAAGAAAGGAACTTAGAAAGGAAAAAAGGAAAAGCCAAAGGACCTCCTCCAGCCGGAAGAAGCGAATTTGCCAAAACCTCACGAACCAATGAGGAAGAACCTATGCAAATAGGAACCACCCGAGGACCTCTTACCTCAGAAGAGAGAAACAGAAGACGCTCTCTGGGTCTGTGTATGTACTGTGGTTCGGACAAGCATGTTTTGAAGGACTGCAATCTAGTCCCTCCACGGCGTTCGGGAAACGCCTCCACCCGTTCATAAAGGGAACCATGAATGGGTCCAGAATTCCGAGTTCCCTCAACGGAGTGGCTAATTCACCTCAAATGGTGGTTCTACCGGTAACTCTCCGATTCAATGACATTTCCCTCGAAAACGTTCCAGCTCTTGTTGACTGTGGGGCAGCGGGTCTTTTTATGGATACCGACTGGGCTTGCAAGAACAAGATACCTCATGTGGATAAAGAATTACCTGTACCAGTCGAAGGAGTAGACAGAGAATCATTTTCCTCTGGGCCCATACGAGCTAATTCTTCCATCATCACAATGAGGATATCTTCCCATGAAGAAGAGGTGATCTTTGATCTCATTAAGGCAGCTCACTACCCTGTAATCCTGGGGATTCATTGGTTGATTAAACACAATCCCTATATCTACTGGTAGGCTGGAACAATGTTTCTGGGATCGGAATACTGTATCTCCACATGTCTAACTAACGGTGCAACAGGAAAAAACACCTCCAATGCACCTGTAATCTCTCAGAACTCTCCTGCAGTGGTACTAAATCTGAATTTGTTACCTGAATGCTACCACAAGTACCATAAAGTATTCTCTAATGAGGAATTCAAGGAACTGCCTCCTCACAGAAGAGAGGACTGCAGTATAGATCTTCTGCCGGACGCTCAGATCCCTTTTGGAAGGATGTATACCCTTTCTAATCCCGAAAAGGAAGCCCTGAAGGAATATCTGCAGACAAACCTACGTAACGGACTCATCACCAAATCAAAAAGTCCCGCAGGAGCATCCTTGTTTTTCATTCCTAAAAAAGACTGCAAGCAACTGAGACCGTGTATCGATTATAGGGGGTTAAATAGGGTCAGCTACAAGGATCGATATCCCTTGCCTCTTATACAAGATATTTTAGAAGCGGTAATGGGTGCCTCCATTTTCACAAAATTAGATCTAAGGGGCGCTTATCATGTAATTCGGATGAAAAACGGAGACGAATGTAAGACGGCATTCCACACCCCCTTTGGGCATTACGAATATCACATTATGCCTTTCGGCCTGGCCAATGCTCCGTCAGTTTTCCAAAGATTTGTGGACCACTTGTTTTCGGATTTATTACTTCATTCACTGATCGTATATCTTGACAATATTTTGATCTTCTCTACCAATCTGCAGGAACATATTACCCATGTTTCAGAGGTGCTGCATCGCCTACAAGACAATCACCTGTTCGCCAAATTAGAGAAATGCTCTTTTCATCAAGATAAGATTCTTTATTTGGGCTTTATCCTTTCAAAAGAAGGGGCTTCCATGGACCCCCACAAGGTACAGGCCATTTTGCCTTGGAAGGCTTCCCAAGGAGTCAAAGAAATCCAAAGGTTTGTTGGCTTTGCGAATTTCTACAGGAAATGTATACCCAACTTCTCCAAAGTCATCAAACCATTGACTACAATTCTACAGAAAGGAAGAAGATACATATGGTCTACGGAAACACAACAAGATTTCGACTAACTTAAGTCAGCCTTTTCAACTGCTCCCATCCTTAGATTGCCAGACCAAACCAAACCATTCCTTCTAGAGACTGATGCTTCTCATTCGGCTATAGGAGCAGTGTTGAAACAGACTTCTCCTAGCGGCAAGGAGCACCCCATTGCCTATATGTCAAAAACCTTGACTTCCTCGGAACAGAACTACACGGTCCTGGAAAAAGAATTGCTCGCTAACAAGAAGGCATGTCAAGAATGGAGACATCTTCTGGTAGGAGCAAGACATCCCATAACCATCAGAACCGACCACAGGAAACTGAAAGTCCTTCAGAATTTCGAGTGCCAAAACAGCCGCCAAGCCCGATGGGCTTATTTCTTCTCCTCTTTTGACTTTCATATAACTCACATTCCAGGCACCTGTAACCAAATGGCTGATGCCTTGTCTCGTAGTCTACAAACGGAAGATTGTACAGTAAAGGAGAAGATATTTCCGCAAGCTACTTTTGTTTTTGTAGTTTCGTCATTTCTTCAAGAAGTCCGCAATCAAGGAAAACACATAAATGAAAGCGATATTCAAGACTACCAGCTTCAAGAAGAACAAGGTCTATATTACCATCGCACTAGTCTGTATGTGCCTACAGATTCCCTAAGACAGCAAGTACTGCACATGTGTCACGATCAAAAGGTAGCAGGTCACAGAGGAATAGCCAACACTCAAGAACTGATCGGATGTCATTTTTGGTGGCCCACCTTATCTGCAGACGTTAAAGACTACGTTTCTTCATGTGTCATCTGTCTGCAAGAAAAGACACTAAGGAGGCTCCTTGTAGGGAAACTGGTCCAACCCGCCCTACCCGATCAACCCTGGGAAAGGATTTCTACAGATTTCATTGTAGACCTACCTCCTTCAAACAACAATACGACTATAATGGTGACTGTGGATTCAATGACTAAAATGGCACACTTTATTCCCATGGGCTCCCCAAAAGCATCACTTTTGATAGGGGACCACAATACATATCGACATTTTGGAAAAACGTATGCCAATCCTTAGGCATACAACGAAACCTGACCTCTGGATATCATCCACAATCTAACGGTCAGACAGAGAGGCTGAACCAGTCTTTCGAACAGTACCTTAGATGCTTCATCTCGGCTACCCAAGACAATTTGGAAGAATTACTTTCCTATGCGGAAATCGCATACAAGAACTCTCAACACTCAGCTACCAAAATGTCTCCCTTCTACTGTACCTACGGATATCATCCTGTCATAATACCTACCACTCCTCCCAGAATTACCAACTCTCCTGCAGTCGAAGAATTTGTGGCCAACATCCAGTCTGGACATGCCCTGGCCCGTACAGCACTCAAGGAAACAAAAGACTAAGGAACAAGCTGACAAGAGAAGATCCCAAGAGCCCACTTACCATCAAGGGGATCTGGTATGGTTGTCTTCTAGATATCTCCCAAAGAGACTGATACCTACTAAACTGTCCCCCAAATTCTTTGGTCCATTTCCGATTTCCAGCGCAATAGGGAAGGTTGCCTATCGCCTTCAGTTACCTCCTTCATGGTCTCGAATACATAATGTCTTCCACGTCTCTCAGTTAAAGGCCAACGTTTCAGACAGATTCCAAAGGCAAAATAGAAACAAACCCTTACCAATTGACACCACTGAAGGACAAGAATATGAGGTATCAGCCATAGCGGACTCCAGATACCATCGAGGAATTCTACAATATCTCGTCGATTGGAAGGGTTATGGACCTTCAGATAGGACTTGGGAACCAGCTTCTGCAGTTCATGCACCTACATTGGTGCGCCGATTTCACAGGTCTTAACCGTGGAAACCGGGACCTTCCACCCCACGGGGGGGCATACTGTTAGGAAAACTCCTAGAAGTCTTTGGAAACATTGGAAGATTCACCATCCTCGGCGCACTCAGTGGAATTCAAGATGGCGCCTATTAGATCACGTTTCCACTTTCTGACAGTGCAGGTCTAGTTCACACACAGAGAATCAGCGTGATCACTCCTACTTATACTCTGATTCACTTTGACTCTCTGCGTTGCTACTTGTTCCCTTGTATGCATTGCTCCCTGTCCTTTGGAACCCTGAACGTTGTTCTGTGCTCTCCCTGCAGTCCTTTCGCTGTATATTCCTTTCCCTTTCCCCCGCTCGGCATCTGCCGCCTCTGGCCGCTCGCGACTTCTCTTCTCCGCTCGGCATTTGCCGTGCTAGCTGCTCGCAGCTCTTTTTCTCCACTCGGAGTCTGCCGCCTCTAGCCGCTCTCGGCTTCTTTCCTCTGCTCGACTCCTGTCGTGCAATCCTCTCTCTGCTCATTTCTTCCTTCCGCCGTCTGCCGCACTTACTACCCACGGCTCCTCTCCTCCTTCTGTCACTTCTTCACCTTAGCTCGTTCTAATTCTCCGACTCCTGTTCACTCTCTGAACATTTGGTCACCTCCCGATTCTCAGTTTCCTTAACCTGACATTGTTTAGTACCTCCTCTGAAACTTACTCGAATTCCGCTTCCAGTCTTCTGAACTAAACAGCAAGCATCCGCCTGTCTACATTCTTGATTGATCCTGTGGACTTCCATATAAACACAGTCGGATACCTGACTGATTCTGGGTTTTCTTCCCTTCGAGGGTTTCCCAGGGGGTGGCCCCCTGGGTGCACAGAGCACTACTCGCGGTCTCTGGACTCCCGGGGGGACGTCTCTCTTCTCTACAGAACCTCCGCTAAACCCGAAGATTCGTGAGTACCATTCTTGGCATAAGAAAAGGTGTGGTGTTGAAAGAGATTGTAAGAGATAGCAACGGCAAAAAAAAAAAGAAACCATGGAGCAACAGATACAGCAACTCGTAGCAGCTGTACAAAATCTCAATACCGAAATGCAAACCCTGCGCAATGAAAACACCATGCTTCGCCAAGTGGTACATTCAAGAATTGAACTGCCTCCTGGACCCCTCCCTATGGGAAAATATGACGGCAATCCCAAAAAGCTAAAAGAATTCATCGACTCTTGTACTGTACAATTTACATTGAAACCGGCCTTTTTTCCAAACGATCGGTCCAAGGTTAGCTTCATGATATCTAACCTATCAGGAAGTGCGCTGGCTTGGGCTACTCCCTTAGTGACCACTAATAATCAACTCTTAGACTCTCTAGCCGGCTTCTCCAATAGTCTACAGGCCATGTTTGGACGCAGAGAAATAGTGGTCACTGCACAAGAAAACCTCTTAGACCTGAAACAAGGAACAATGGAAATTCTGGCGTACATCACACAGTTCAAGCAAATGGCACATGAAACGGCCTGGGCAGATGACGCCCTTATCGCTATCTTCAGGAGGAATGTAAATGAAGACTTGAAGGACGAACTCTCTCGGGTACCCCGCCCACATAACCTTGCAGAGATGATTACACTCATTCTACAAATGGATTACCGAATCCAAGAAAGGAACATAGAAAGGAAAAAAGGAAAAGCCAAAGGACCTCCTCCAGCCGGAAGAAGCGAATTTGCCAAAACCTCACGAACCAATGAGGAAGAACCTATGCAAATAGGAACCACCTGAGGACCTCTTACCTCAGAAGAGAGAAACAGAAGACGCTCTCTGAGTCTGTGTATGTACTGTGGTTCGGACAAGCATGTTTTGAAGGACTGCAATCTAGTCCCTCCACAGCGTTCGGGAAACGCCTCCACCCGTTCATAAAGGGAACCATGAATGGGTCCAGAATTCCGAGTTCCCTCAACGGAGTGGCTAATTCACCTCAAATGGTGGTTCTACCGGTAACTCTCCGATTCAATGACATTTCCCTCGAAAACATTCCAGCTCTTGTTGACTGTGGGGCAGCGGGTCTTTTTATGGATACCGACTGTGCTTACAAGAACAAGATACCTCATGTGGCTAAAGAATTACCTGTACCAGTCGAAGGAGTAGACGGAGAATCATTATCCTCTGGGCCCATACGAGCCAATTCTTCCATCATCACAATGAGGATATCTTTCCATGAAGAAGAGGTGATCTTTGATCTCATTAAGGCAGCTCACTAACCTGTAATCCTGGGGATTCATTGGTTGATTAAACACAATCCGTATATCAACTGGAAGGCTGGAACAATGTTTCTGGTATCGGAATACTGTATCTCCACATGTCTAACTAACGGTGCAACAGGTATACACACCTCCAATGCACCTGTAATCTCTCAGAACTCTCCTGCAGTGGTACTAAATCTGAATTTGTTACCTGAATGCTACCACAAGTACCATAAAGTATTCTCTAACGAGGAATTCAAGGAACTGCCTCCTCACAGAAGAGAGGACTGCAGTATAGATCTTCTGCCGGATGCTCAGATCCCTTTTGGAAGTATGTATACCCTTTCTAATCCCGAAAAGGAAGCCCTGAAGGAATATCTGCAGACAAACCTACGTAACAGACTCATCACCGAATCAAAAAGTCCCGCAGGAGCATCCTTGTTTTTCATACCTAAAAAAGACTGCAAGGAACTGAGACCGTGTATCGATTATAGGGGGTTAAATAGGGTCACCTACAAGGATCGATATCCCTTGCCTCTTATACAACATATTTTAGAAGCGGTAAGGGGTGCCTCCATTTTCACAAAATTAGATCTAATGCGCGCTTATCATTTAATTCGGATCAAAAGCGGAGACGAATGGAAGACGGCATTCCGCACCCCCTTTGGGCATTACGAATATCACATTATGCCTTTCGGCCTGGCCAATGCTCCGTCAGTTTTCCAAAGATTCGTGGATCACTTGTTTTTGGATTTATTACTTTATTCACCGATCGTATATCTTGACGATATTTTGATCTTCTCTACCAATCTGCAGGAACATATTACCCATGTTTCAGAGGTGCTGCATCGCATACAAGACAATCACCTTTTCGCCAAATTAGAGAAATGCTCTTTTCATCAAGATAAGATTCCTTATTTGGGCTTTATCCTTTCAAAAGAAGGGACTTCCATGGTCCCCCACAAGGTACAGGCCATTTTGCAATGGAAGGCTCCCCAAGGAGTCAAAGAAATCCAAATGTTTGTTGGCTTTGCGAATTTCTACAGGAAATTTATACCCAACTTCTCCAAAGTCATCAAACCATTGACTATACTTCTACAGAAAGGAAGAAGATACATATGGTCTACGGAAACACAACAAGCTTTCAACGAACTTAAGTCAGCCTTTTCAACCGCTCCCATCCTTAGATTGCCAGACCAAACCAAACCATTCCTTCTAGAGACTGATGCTTCTCATTCGGCTATAGGAGCAGTGTTGAAACAGACTTCTCTTAGCGGCAAGGAGCACCCCATTGCCTATATGTCAAAAACCTTGACTTCCTCGGAACAGAACTACACGGTTCTGGAAAAAGAATTGCTCGCTAACAAGAAGGCATGTCAAGAATGGAGACATCTTCTGGTAGGAGCAAGACATCCCATAACCATCAGAACCGACCACAGGAACCTAAAAGTCCTTCAGAATTTCGAGTGCCAAAACAGCCGCCAAGCCCGATGGGCTTATTTCTTCTCCTCTTTTGACTTTCATATAACTCACATTCCGGGCACCTGTAACCAAATGGCTGATGCCTTGTCTCGTAGTCTACAAACGGAAGATTGTACAGTAAAGGAGAAGATATTTCCGCAAGCTACTTTTGTCATTTCTTCAAGAAGTCCGCAATCAACGAAAACACATAAAGGAAAGCGATATTCAAGACTACCAGCTTCAAGAAGAACAAGGTCTATATTACCATCGCACTAGTCTGTATGTGCCTACAGATTCCCTAAGACAGCAAGTACTGCACATTTGTCACGATCACAAGGTAGCAAGTCACAGAGGAATAGCCAACACTCAAGAACTGATCGGATGTCATTTTTGGTGGCCCACCTTATCTGCAGACGTTAAACACTACGTTTCTTCATGTGTCATCTGTCTGCAAGAAAAGACACCAAGGAGTCTCCCGGTAGGGAAACTGGTCCAACCCGCCCTACCCGATCAACCCTGGGAAAGGATTTCTACAGATTTCATTGTAGACCTACCTCCTTCAAACAACAATACCACTATAATGGTGACTGTGGATTCAATGACTAAAATGTCACACTTTATTCCCATGGTAAAGCTCCCAACAGCAGCCCAGATGGCCTCCTGTTTCTTACGGACAATTTTCTGATTGCATGGGCTCCCCAAAAGCATCACTTCCGATAGGGGACCACAATACATATCGACATTATGGAAAAACGTATGCCAATCCTTAGGCATACAACGAAACCTGACCTCTGGATATCATCCACAATCTAACGGTCAGACAGAGAGGCTGAACCAGTCTTTGGAACAGTACCTTAGATGCTTCATCTCGGCTACCCAAGACAATTGGGAAGACTTACTTCCCTATGCGGAAATCGCATACAACAACTCTCAACACTCAGCTACCAAAATGTCTCCCTTCTACTGTACCTACGGATATCATCCTGTAATAATACCTACCATCTCCTGCAGTCGAAGAATTGGTGGCCAACATCCAGTCTGGACATGCCCTGGCCCGTACAGCACTCCAGGAAACACAACAAAAGACTAAGGAACAAGCTGACAAGAGAAGATCCCAAGAGCCCACTTACCATCAAGGGGATCTGGTATGGTTGTCTTCTAGATATCTCCCAAAGAGACTGATACCTACTAAACTGTCCCCCAAATTCTTTGGTCCATTTCCGATTTCCAGCGCAATAGGGAAGGTTGCCTATCGCCTTCAGTTACCTCCTTCATGGTCTCGAATACATAATGTCTTCCACGTCTCTCAGTTAAAGGCCAACGTTTCAGACAGATTCCAAAGGCAAAATAGAAACAAACCCTTACCAATTGACACCACTGAAGGACAAGAAAACGAGGTATCAGCCATAGCGGACTCCAGATACCATCGAGGAATTCTACAATATCTCGTCGATTGGAAGGGTTATGGACCTTCAGACAGGACTTGGGAACTAGCTTCTGCAGTTCATGCACCTACATTGGTGCGCCGATTCCACAGTACTCAACCGTGGAAACCGGGACCTTCCACCCCACGGGGGGGGGCATACTGTTAGGAAAACTCCTAGAAGTCTTTGGAAACATTGGAAGATTCACCATCCTCGGCGCACTCAGTGGAATTCAAGATGGCGCCTGTTGGATCACGTTTCCACTTTCTGACAGTGCAGGTCTAGTTCACACACAGAGAATCAGCGTGATCACTCCTACTTACACTCTGATTCACTTTGACTCTCTGCGTTGCTACTTGTTCCCTTGTATGCATTGCTCCCTGTCCTTTGGAACCCTGAACCGTTGTTCTGTGCTCTCCCTGCAGTCCTTTCGCTCGATATTCCTTTCACTTTCCCCCGCTCGGCGTCTGCCGCCTCTGGCTGCTTGCCGCTTCTCTTCTCCGCTCGGCATTTGCCGTGCTAGCTGCTCACAGCTCTTTTTCTCCGCTTGGCGTCTGCCGCCTCTGGCCGCTCTCGGCTTCTCTTCTCCGCTCGGTATTTGCCGTGCTAGCTGCTCGCAGCTCTTTTTCTCCGCTTGGCGTCTGCCGCCTCTAGCCGCTCTCGGCTTCTTTCCTCCGCTCGGCTCCTGTCGTGCAATCCTCTCTCTGCTCATATCTTCCTTCCGCCGTCTGCCGCACTTACTACCCACGTAAGTCTCCTCCTTCTGTCACTTCTTCACCTTAGCTCTTTCTATTTCTCCGACTCCTGTTCACTCTCTGAACATTTGTTCACCTCCCGGTTCTCAGTTTCCTTAACCTGACATTGTTTAGTACCTCCTCCGAAACTTACTCGAATTCCGCTTCCAGTCTTCTGAACTAAACAGCAAGCATCCTCCTGTCTACATTCTTCATTGATCCTGTGGACTACCATACAAACACAGTCGGATACCTGACTGATTCTGGGTTTTCTTCCCTTCGAGGGTTTCCCAGGGGGTGGCCCCCTGGGTGCACAGAGCACTACTCACGGTCTCTGGACTCCCGGGGGGACGCCTCTCTTCTCTACAGAACTTCCAGTAAACCCGAAGATTCGTGAGTACCATTCTTGGCATAAGAAAAGGTGTGGTGTTGAAAGAGATTGTAAGACTCTCCTGCATGACTACCTGTTGCTGGAGCCTATCATTGTGCTGGCAGAGAGCCTCATTCTCTCTCTGTGCCTCCTGATTGGTCCTGGAGTACTGGGCCAGTCTTTTCTGCAGGAGGGTTACCTCCTGAGTTCCATCCCTACTGGCCTGCTCCTTTCTTGCCAGAGCCTCTTCCACCCTCCTGGTGTGCTCTAACAGGTTCTCATGCTCTTTTTGGCGGTCACCCAGCCCCTGGAGGGCCAAGTGATTTTCTTCAGTTTTTCTTTTTAAATGGCTGACTTCCTGGCCTAAGGTGTCCCTTTCCTGACTAAGAGTCTGCATCTGTGCCGCCAGGTCGTCCCTTTGCCTTTGAAGGGAACCAGCTTTCTGGCGCTCCTGATCAAACTCTGCCTGGGTATCCAGGACTTTCAGGATCAGTTTATTGCTCTCTGCCTTTTCCCTATCTAGGTGGCTTTGCAGGGTGACTACCTGCTCAGCACATGCCCTATTGAAATCTAATTGTTGCTCCAGCTTTTTCTGGCTCTGCAGTAGGGAGTCCAAACCTTCTTGGTACTCCTTCTGCAAGGCCAGAAATCTGGTATCCTGGTCAGACTTTTCCTGTTGCAGGATACACATGTCCTCTTTGATTTTAATGAGATACTGTCTGCTCTCATTTTCTGACTCCTGGCTTCTGTGCATCCTCTGCTCAGAAGAGACCAGGTCAGATTGGGCATTCTCTAACGCGATCTGTTGCCTATTTGCCAGATCTTGGCCTTCAGCACATTTGTCCTGCATGGCTCCCATATATAGATACAAATATGCTGCTATCCTAACCATCTTGTCGTGTTCATCTTTAGCTTTAGGAGCCATGTATAATTCACTCAGGGCCACATGTAAGGGACCCTGATCTCTCCAGATATCTAACCCAGTTGCAGTGACCTGTCGTGTGATTGCCTGCAACCACACATCCTGGCCCTGCTCAGTCCATTCACCTCTCACAAATAGCTTATGTAAGAAGTGCTCCCTGGCTATTTTGATGTCTAACAGTGTCGTCATTCTGGAATTTGAGTTCCTTCCTGACTTACAGAAGTTTGTATTTTATTTTGCAAAACAGACAGTTTCCTTAGAGCGTTCCTTTCAGGGGTGCTTTCACAGTGTAAAACAGCGTGGTGATCTAACCGGATATGTGTATCCGGTCAGTTGACACAGTGTATTAAGCTGCACAAGTGGTAATTCTAATCCAGAATATCCCGACTATGAGCCCCCACTTTTTAGGCGGATTCAATTCAAAACTACAGGTAAGTCAATGCCTAGTCTGGGATGCTGAGGGAAACCCTTATTGATATATTTTAATGTCCAGTTCGTTTACTCTGGATGACTACCCTTATATAACACCCCTCTCTTAGAATCCCCCTGATCCCACTGAGCCAAGAAGTAGGTTTGTTTTGCAAATTAAAAGGTTTATTTGAAAATTAAACAATATATATCTATCACACTTTTATAGTAAATTAATATTTAATAGCACACTTGTGAGGATGATAGTGATCAACAATGGATAATGTTACAGTGGTACACTCTTTTTGATGGCTTAGAAGTGAGATAGAGAGGATGAAGTAGCTGAGAAGGCTTTTATGGCTTCAAGGACAATGCAATGATGAATGAAAATGCAGTACAGAAAATAAACTTGATATGACTTCAACAAAAGACAATGTAATCACTTTTCTTTGACAATTCACCCCCCCCCCTTTATGCAAGGTAAAGAGATGGAAGGAAAACCAACAGTTCTCAGGAATGCAATCAAATATAATTCAGTTCCCCCCTAGCAAGCTTAGAGGAAAAGGGATGATGTTAACACAGGCAATATACTTTGATGTGGTATGCAAAGAAGTGAAAAATATGCTAAAATTGCTTTAATTCCCTATAGGAGGTTCAGGGTGAGTGAGAGATACTTTAAATTAATTCAGGATCACTTTAGCAATGCTCTATGAATGATTGTCAGGTTGCACACGAATTTCAGCAAGGACAAATATTTTTAAACGTGACTGAAATTAAGCAAAATGTCAAATCGCGGCAAATTTAGTCGCGTGCGTCGAGCGCAATTACGGGGACACTATAAGGGGTAGCAAGTTTAGTAAAGGTAGTTTTTCGGGTTTGAAATTTTAAAGCTCAGAATGACAGATGACAGTTTTCAGTTTTAAAAATGACAGAAGGACACAATTTTAGGAGGCAGTTCTAATAGGCTAAAATAGTTTGGATTAGATTATTTTAAACTAAGAGATTGGTTTTGGCACAGTGCTAGCTGGGTACTCACACTAGATTTTGGATAGGAATGGGCCTCGTCACGGATCTGGTCAACAGGTTGAACGGGACTTCTGGTGGTTCTGCTCACAGCTTCTGGTCTCTGGTTCTCTCTGGTTCCGGATACAGCACTGCTTTCTGGATACTGCTACAGGTTCTTGCAAAAGTTCTTGGCAAAGAATTCAACAGCTCGCCCGGCTGTTGAATAGTCTGGTTGGTTTTGAGACCTGCTGAAGAGGATTCCGCTTGTGGATTCAGGCCTCTCTGCTACAAATTCTGGAGTTAATTTCTGGTCTCTGGAGATTGATGGATTTGAAGTCTGGATCTCTGGATGTGAAGTCTGAAATCTCCCGGCAAAGCATCCCGCAAGAAAGTGGAAAGTGAATGTCTCTACCTGGGTTTCAATGTTCCTTTTATGTGTTTTGAAAATGGGTGTGTGCCTGGGCCTAGCTAAGCCTGCCCCTCTCACTTATCATTTGCCAAGCTTTCCTCTCTCCCTTGATTGGGGGAACTGGGTTGTGAGTCAGAGTGATGAGGTAGGTTTTATGGTCAGAGGAACCTCCCCTTGTCAAATTGCACACAAATCTATTTCTGACCCAAATACATATTTATCTATGTACCATTTTTCTAATATTATAGGTCCAGTTAACATATTTTCTGTAGCACCAAACCATCCGATCCCTGTCTTTGTACGATGTTGTGTCCACTTATGACAGAATTCTCCCCTTTTCATCCAGATAACGACCTCTAAACCTTTCCGGATTTTACACACATGTGCACCAGGGATATGGGTTCCAGATGATAAAGTGTCAGATTTTTTAACATGCATACATTTGGAGTACCAACCTTTTTTTCCGCTACTATCCCCAAGAACATACCACAGGGTCCTAACACCTCTTAAAATGTGCACAGAAAAATCACAAAAATGATGATGTTATTTATATAATTTTGACAAGTCCGCACTGTGAATTATCCATCTTTTTAAAATCATACTCTGGCCCCAAAGGGGTGTGGTTTTCCAAAGCACATGGTGGAATTTCTGGTTTATCCTCTTCCCCCAAGCTCAGCTTGCCCTCACAGGCACTACCCCTCCCAGTTTCTCCCAAGAGGAAGCCATTTTACGACCCTCCCAATATAACATTTGCCTGAGTCCAGGACAGGGCTTTGTTCAATTTCCTGCAGTCTGCAGGTACCCCTTCCTTAATTCAATCAGAGAGGTGTGATCTCCTTTTGGTGGGGGCAGTAGGATGCAGCCAGGTCTGGGAAGAGTTGTTGAGCCAGTTCAACTCCTGTCGGGGGTAGTTGTAAGGCAGAATTCAGCTAAATGTCACTTTAGTTCCCAGTTTTCTACATTCAAATCCAACTTACAATTTTTGCACATGCAGCTAGAATGCTGATTCTAAGTTCAAAACTATGACATTTAAATAATTGCAGCCTATGTGACACTCACAAGTAGGTCACTCATTTATTCTAAATATTTCGATGTTAGTGGCTTTAAACCCAAATTCACTTAAGCTGCTGACATCCCCAGCTATTTTTTATATATACATTAAATAATTACTTCCTTCAAGTCATTTCAGAATATAGTTTTACATTGTATCCACCTCTTAGCAAGTCTTTCCTTGGCCTGGTTTGGGTTCATTTGTTCAGTTTTACACAAAAGTCTGGTGGTTTTAAAACGCCGGCTTTCTGATAGTGGTGAGCACCAGTATTGCATCCATTTTTTACATTAAGAAAATTAATTCCCCAAAGTTCTGGGTTGCTTTTGGCAATCAGCATTGCCATTCCCAATGGTTTCTGGCTACTGTGTGTGTAGCCCAATGGTGGTTTTAGGCAGTGCCCTCCTGTACTCACAACATAGGCAAAAATGGGTGGTAGCCTATTCTTCATGTTTTCCCTGTGCACTCTCTGGGGAGTTCTGGCCATCATGATGTTTTCAATGCCAGTAATGAACAGTTTTATGGTAGGGCTTGGATGCATGGGTAAAAACATCCCACAAGCTTAAGATGCCATGGTGTAGCCCATTTAATGAGTCATAGAGTAGAGCTGGGCTCTTCTTGATTAAGACGCCAGGGTGTAGCTCATTTAATAAGTCGCAGAGCTGGGCTCTTCTTGGTTAAGACGCCAGGGTGTAGCTCATTTAATAAGTCACAGAGCAGAGCTGGGCTCTTCTTGATTAAGACGCAAGGTTGTAGCTCATTTAATAACTCACAGAGCAGTGTGGGGCTCTTCTTGATTAAGACGCCAGGGTGTAGCTCATTTAATGAGTCATAGAGTAGAGCTGGGCTCTTCTTGATTAAGACGCCATGGTGTTGCTCAGTGCCAGGCTATTTAATGGTTGTGAATGGGATGACTTATTAAATTAAATATTTTATTTTGTTAATAATCATTCACAGAAGATACAAACATCGCTGAAGGGAGAGCTTTGTCTTATGCAACCTCCTATTGCAAAGTGCATCCCATTAGAGCATTATGCCAGAAGTGCAATGCATCTGGACACGCATGTGAGTGCGTTTCTGTGTGTGCACCCCCACCGTCAGTCCCTTTAATTAATGTGAGTAGTGGGGGGGGCACGCCCTCTCTGCAAGCCAGTGAAGGGACGCAGCCATTGTCTCATGCAGGAATGGCTGTACACTGCCAGATCTGTACAGCTATGCCCTTTTACATATGCAATTCTGTCACCTGTCACTCCATTGCTGTCCTGGCTCCCCCAGCATCAGTCCATTCCATTAATAATCAGAGTAGTGGGAGGGGGCACTGACCCTGTTTCCAGGCCAGTGAAGGGACGTAGCCATTGTCTCATGGAGGAATGGCTGTACACTGCCAGATCTGTACAGCTATGCCCTTTTACATATGCAATTCTGTCACCTGTCACTCCATTGCTGTCCTGGCTCCCCCAGCATCAGTCCCTTACATTAATAATCAGAGTAGTGGGGGGGGGCACTGACCCTGTCTGCAGGCCAGTGAAGGGACGCAGCCATTGTCTCATGGAGGAATGGCTGTACACAGGCAGCTCCATGCAGCTATGCCCTGCCACATATGCAATTCTGTCGCCATTCTCTCCACCGCTCTCATGGCTCCCCCGGCATAAGTCCCTTCCATTACTCAGGGTGGGGGAGCAGCAGCCAGCCACCATCTTTTGGGGCCAGTGAAGGGACCAGGCCATTGTCTCATGGAGGAATGGCTGTTCACAGGCAGCTCCGTGCAGCTATGCCCTTTCACTTATGCAAGTCCATTCTCTCCACCGCTGCCCTGACTCCCCCAGCATCAGTCCCTTAGATTAACTGGAGTGGAGGGAGGTGGCAGTGGATGTGACCAATCACTAAAGAGATAGAGCGACATGGGCTGTGGCGCTTGGGCCCCCAGACCCAGTAGCCCCACAGTATATAGCGATAATGCGTAACCTTGCAATATTTAAATCTTGAATTCCAAGCTCATTATGAACTTGCTTACCCGTCACTGCACCGGGGTTGCCTTTTTAATGCATCAAATTTCATCATTGATAATGATATTGATATTTTATTTGTATTGCGCTCGTACCCAAGTATTTCAGAGAGCGACAAGGCAAGGGAGGGGAACAGGGGAGAACAAAACAGCGATCTTACTAGGCCCAGTGACATTGAGAATGCACAAGTGTATGGGAGAGGGGGAGGGGAAAAGTGCTTGGAAGGGGGAGAAGTGGAAAGTGCGGAGCAGAGGAGAAACAGATAAATAATAATAAATAAATAAATAATAAAGCCAACACACAGTGGTAGTGCAGCCAGCAAGTGGAAAGTGCTGGGTTTAAGGCAGCAGACAGGGTAGGTCTGATAAGTGCTGGAAGAAAAAAGGGGGGACTTTATGGGTACAGATACAGACCCCAGTGCAAGGGGTGGCCCGCAGGCAGTGTGGGAGGTTGGCAGGGTGAGCAGGTACCTGGGCCCGAGGACAGAGGGTGGCCAGGTGCATGGTGCCAAGAGAGAACAGATCAGCAGGGGGGAGGGGGAGCAAAGGCAAAAGCAAAGAGGAAGGTCTTGAGGTGCTTCCGGAACCAGAGATGGTTCTCCTCAAGTTTACAGTGGCAGGGAGGCTGTTCCAGAGGGAGGCCCCAGCCGAAGACAGAGATCTACCCCCAGTTCGTTTCTTTGAAAAACGTCTGACCCTGAGGGAGTTAGAGGTAGAGGAGCAAAGAGGTCGAGGGAGGGAGGTATTTGCGGAGGGATAGCTGAAGGTATTTTGGACCCAGGCCCCAGAAAGCCTTGTGGACAAAGCAGAGGGTTTTGAATTTAATCCGTGCATCCACTGGGAGCCAGTGGAGAGATTTCAGAGCTGGAGAGATATGATCCCAGGGCTTGAGGCCAAGGACAAGTCTCGCAGTCCTGTTCTGGATTAGTTGCAGAGGGCGGAGCGTAGAGGCAGGTAGGTTTAGAAAGAGGCTGTTACAAAAGTCCAACCTAGAGAGAACCAGAGCTTGGGAGACAGTGAGCGTCTGGGGGAAGGAGAGGAAAGGCAGAGTACCTCTGAGGAGGTGCAGTAGGAAGTTTGACTTTTTAGAGACATCAGAGATGTGGGCGGAGAAGGAAAGTGTGGAGTCAAAGATGACCCTGAGGTTCTTAGCCTCGCAGGTGGGGGTAGGAGGAGGGCCAAGGGAGGCCGGCCAGAAAGTGAGGGGAAAGGATGGTGAAGGTGTGCCGATGAGGAGGTTCTCCATCTTGCTGGCATTCAGACAAAGATTATTGGCAGCACATCAATCTTGAATGGCACTTAGGCAGTCAGAGATGAGAGAGGGTGAGGAGGTGGCAGAGGGCAGCCTGAAAATGAGTTGAGTGTCGTCAGCGTAGCACTGGAAACTTGAGCAGAAAATGGCAATGCAGTGGGCGAGAGTTGCCAGGTATTGGTTGAAAAGCCAGGGCGAGAGGTTAGACCCCTGAGTCTTGTCATACAATAATCGCTGTCAACATGTTACAATGTGTTCTATCACCAGTGTCTACAAACATTACATGTTAATTATACATGCATCAATATGTTGTTATTACAACGTTCTAAGCACTTTTTAATTTGGAGGAGGTCAGTCGCATTTGGGAAGTAATACGAACCCTTGATAATCAAATAAATCAGGTTTCTTTTTGAAGCTGGGGACTGGGCCTTGAATTTCATCACCAATGCGCATGACAGCGCCCAGGATCAGGTCCCCTTCTTGGGTTAACTCCAACAGATCACTCATGTCTAGACTGCAGCTCTTATCTGGGGCCTCGAGGACTTGCCCTGAGTTTATAAATATCAGCAGCAGCACCAGGGTCCAATAATGTGCATTAACCTTCCCGTGCAGCATCTCCATCTAGGCAGGAAGGTGCATTTCAACTTCCGGAGGAAGGCGCTTGGTCTATGTGTCCACTTCACTTCCGTTTCTCGCTGCGTGGAGGTCACTGGCGGCCCAGGATCATGCGGGCGCGTATTTATATAAAGGTTCCCTGATGTTATGCATCTCCCTGTCCACACCCCATGCTGCACGAGAAACCCAAAATATCTTTACATGACATCCTAATGCACTCCATGGACGCAGCGGATTGTAGGTTGGACAAAGAAATAACAAATTATGTTGGCCCTTGACCCCTTCTTTGGAAAATGGTCAGATGATGTGTTTTCAGCTGTACAGGTGATAATTATTTAGTGCATTTTAAGACTTAATTATAAAGTACATCTTCATTTGATGACAACCCCAATGTGTTTGTCATCTTGTTATTGTGGAGAGCTGCACAGCTGCCGCGGCATAAGCGCGCAGAGACACCACCCTGAGAGACACAGGGCTCATCACTTCTAAAAATTGATTCCTCAGGAGGCCTTGACAGGAGTACACAGATCTAAGACACCTTTCAGAGTTCTTTTTTTTTTAAAGCTATACTTTTCAATCATACCAGATACAAAAACGAGGATATACATCAATGCGCTATAGATGCATTCTCTATGTGACGTGACCCCCCATGAGCCTATTGTAATTAGGACAACCCCAAACTGGTGGTCGCTGTTCACCTGCACCCTTGACTGGACCATCTCTAGCACAGAAAGGGGTGATGCACACTCTGAATATCACAGTCCACAGTTCCTCACACGGTAGCAGGCCATGGGGCCACTGGGTTGTCCTCAATGGGAAATGGAATGGCATGACTTGTGAGGGTACATCTCAGAGTAGGCACTCCTCATGGATGCCCCCTTGAGGGAAAGGGGTCAGCTTATGTACACTCTGAATATCACAGCCCATAGTTCCTCTCACTGTAGCAGGACATGGGGCCACTGGGTTGTCCTCAATGGGCCATGGAATGACTTCCCTCATGACGGAACATCTCAGAGTGGGCACTCCTCATGCAACCCCCCTTGAGAGAAAGCGTTGGGGGCTACACTCTACCTCTTGATTCTGAGATGAACCGGTCTTGTAAACTACCAGCTGCCCAGACTCGTGCAGTGTTCTGGCACCCCTCTCGTGTTAGTCTGGGACCGTTATCTACAGAGTAAACACCTCAGACCATGCAACCCAGATGAAACCCCTCCTCTCACATCAGGTTCCATGAAGCCCTGTTGTTTCGAGTGCAGTGTCAGAGTTACCGATCACAGGGACTATAGCTGGGCACTGAGGCTTGCACTTTCCAGGTCCGCGGGACGATAGCTGGGCACTGAGGCTTGCACTTTCCAGGTCCGCGGGACTATAGCTGGGCACTGAGGCTTGCACTTTCCAGGTCCGCGGGACTATAGCTGGGCACTGAGGCTTGCACTTTCCAGGTCTGCGGGACTATAGCTGGGCACTGAGGCTTTCACCTTTCAAGGTCTGCGGGACTATAGCTGGGCACTGAGGCTTGCACCTTTCCAGGTCTGCGGGACTATAGCTGGGCACTGATGCTTGCACTTTCCAGGTCCGCGGGACTATAGCTGGGCACTGAGGCTTGAACTTTCCAGGGGGCAAGAGAGTGAGAGATGGGAGGAGAGAAGGCAGTGGTCACTCCAGGACAGAGGAGTGGTCAGTGGGATCGAGCGGGTGAGGCTAGGGGAGATCAAGACATCAAGTGTGTGTCCTGCAGAGTGTGTCGGGCCAGAGGGGAGGATGGAGAGGGAATCGCAGAGGTTGCGAAAGAGCAGAGATGAGGGACAGGGAGAATCGAGGTGGATGTTGAGGTCACCAAGGAGGAGGAGTTGAGTATGAGGCCAGGAGGCAGGAGGAGAAGTCAGCCCACTCAGAGAGAAAAGAGGTGATTTGCCCAGGGGGCCGGTAGAGAGTAGCAACATTAAGGGAGTGGTTGGGAGAGATTGAGAGCCTGCAGACAAGGCATTCAAAAGAGGAGTAAATCTGAATCGGGATGATAGTGGCGGGAATCCACTCAGGAAAGATCAGGGCTACTCCCCCTCCAGGACGAGTGGATCTGGGTGCGGAGAGGATCTTGCTGCCCTCAGGGAGTAAAGTGTCAAAGCTTGTGACAGAGCTGGCCGTGAACCATGTCTCTGTAAGACCGAGGACAGCAGAACTGGGCTACTCATTTACAATTTTAACTTTACAAAGTTAGAGCAGCACTGGGCATCAAAAAAGGGACCACATATCGCAGTCCAGAAGAGAGGTACATTGGCTTCCCATCCAAGCGAGACTACTTCACAAAACTCTCACCATCACACTAAATTGCATTACCCAAAACGCCCCAACCTACTTGAATGATTATCGATTGTCTCACCTGGAAAATCTCAACCAGAGTCCTCAGATGGAACACAAGCTCTCACTTAACTCATTCCCCGCTTCAAGAATTCTAGAACAGGACAGTCAAGCTTCCCTGTAGCAGCCCCTAGAATATGGAATTCACTTCCTACTAACATAAGTAACGAGCCATCCCACACCCATTTTAAGAAACTTCTAAAAACCTGGCAATTTCACAAATTCTAACCTAACTGTATCATACGACTTTGCGCACTATCATATAGCCAATGAAACGGACTTACTGCTACTGTTAATGTATAATGTTGTCAACCTAGCTGCTATAACCACAATGTTATTGTTTGTACCCGATTCTATTGGTGTTCTTGCACTGTATCCAGCAAGCTTTACTACAACACTGTAACCTACGCCGTGATACCTCTGGGTTTGGCCGTATAATCAAATGTAAATAAATAAATAAATCAATAATAAAATAAGCGGTGCGGGGGTTCCTACCAGTAGTATCAGTAGTATCTCCATCTTGTCATTGTTAAGGCATAGGGCCTCATTACGACCCAGGCGTTAAACCATGGCGCTATTAGCACCATGGTTGACGCCAGATTCCGCCATGGTGAATGGCGGAATTACCACCCCATTCCAAGGTTGGCGGGGCGGTAATTCCCCATTCACCATTGGCCCTTCCCCATTCCCATTTTTGCCCCATAGGGCTCAATGGGAATGGGGAAGGCGGTAATTACGGTACCGTAATTACCTCCAAGGTCCAAGGTCCCTTTGCGGGTCCCTTCCTTAACGGCTGGTAGAAACAGCCGTTATGGTAGGGACCCGCAAAGGGACCTCGTAATTGCGCGGTAAGGGATTACCGGAACCAGTGCCCTTACCGGTAATCTCTTACCGCTCGGGTCGTGATGAGGCCCATCGATAGTTAGTTGCCATCCAGACCTAGATTGTCATATAGATTTTGTTGATGGTGAGGGAGACATTGTCATAGTTGCCAGTCAGGGGAGGAGGATCTGAGTGTCATCAACATAGTTAGTGTAAAATATGCTGAGGGAGTCCAGGAGGTCAAAGAGGGGTTTGGTGAATATGTCCTAGAGGGTGGGGGACACACAAGAGCCTTTGTGGGGCCCGGCAGGGGATGGTGGCTGGGGGAGCACAGACTCTTTCTGATAAGACTCTCATTGATCTTCCTTCAAGGAATGAAGCCACCCAGGTGGTAGCTTCTTGTGAGAAGTTGGCTGCGTTTGAGAGGTGGTGACCTAGAATTCTGTGGTCCACCAAGTCCAAAGCTGATGATAGGTCAAGGCGGAGGAGGGCTGGCTTTCCTTCATCCCTGAGATTGTCAAGTTGATTTTTCAAGGCCATAAGCCTGGCCTGAAACCTGATTGACGTGAGCCTAGGATACAGTGAGTTTCCAAGGAATGTTGTATTTGGATGTAGGCTGCCCTGTCCAGTATCTTTAGGAGGAAAGTGACTGTGGTGATTGAGCCGTAATTGTCAGGGACTGCTGGTTCTAGAGTCGCTTTATTTAGTAGGGGGAGGACCCATGATTCTTTTAGGTTGGCGGGTACCAAGTTTGTAGTGAAGGGAACGTTAATGAATTTGGTGATGAAGGGAGATAAGGCTTCAGAGCAGTCTTTAATGATCGTGGCTGGACAGATGACTCCCTTACATCTTGATGGCTTTAGACTTTTAAGGATGAGGGAGGTTTCTACGTCTCTGATATCTCTAAACTTAAAGGTGGGTGTGTTTGAGCCAAGGGAGGGTTTCACAAATGGGGGGTTGTTGTTAGCTTTGATGTTGGATTGTTGGAGGTTAATTTTGGTCTGCAAATAATATATGCAATTGGGCTCTTGGTGTAGGTGACTCATCTAGCGCTACATGCTTGTCTCCGGGTGTTTTGGAGAGATCTGAGAATCTAGAAGCAAGTCTTAATGCAGGTATGTATCCCCTCTCTGGGACATGAGCAATGTTAAATGGTTCCAGGGTGGGGGCGGTGGTCTATGTGTGAGCTCGCAAGTAAGGCAGGCTCTATGCAGCATCTGCTGTAATCGTCTTTTGTGCCTCATTGATATGACAAATGACCTTTTGTCAAGTGTGCCGTAAATGACAGTTCAGTGCCTAACTTTATTTCATCAGTAAACGGACAAAAGGGTATCCACGCTTATGACAACCATTGCTCTTGCCATTGATTATAGTTATTTTAGAAAATAGAAAAAAAGTGCTTCAAAAAGTCACATAAAAAACCTTAGAGGAGTCCTTAAAGTGCAAACTTAATTTAATACAATGAAAAAGGTTTTTTTCTGGTTGAAATCTTCTAACTTATAAGTCTTTTTTGCATAAACTTAATAGAAATATTGGAAAAAGAAAAGACAGAAAACAAAACATTCATATTATATATATTGATCACAAAAAACAAACCATCATTATAGAATATTTGAAATGTTTGTTGCCAAATTAATTGGATATACTGCAGGAGACAGATTGCTGCTGCAGAGAGGCTACCAGGGTGTATAAAAAATTACCCTGGTAGGTTGGTGGAGGGTATTGGCATTAGTTCATAAACATGACCTCATTGTTTGCCTATGTGTAAGAGAAATCAGAAACCAGTTGACAAATGCTGTTTCTTAGGTAAAAGAACCAGACATGGAGATACGTTTCGGTGTGCCAGTATGTATGGCATCCGTTATTTGAGTCTTCCTCAGGGCAGGTGTGGTGGGTCACCCTATAGAGGCAGAGAATAAAACAATGTTGACGTATCAAAAAAAAGGGGGAAGAAAAAACTAAGGTCACACAATGGGACATATACTAAGGTTAAAACACTGAATCATGCTGCTGATCTAAATTGGGGTCCGCAGGCTACTCACCCTGTATGAACATCAGGGACAGGAGCAGTCTGTGGTGCAATTCCAAAATGTATTGGGATTCTTCTAATACTTGGTCTAAGATCGGTTGCTTTTGACCACCAGTTAGTCGTGGCATACGCTCTAGCTAACTGTGGAATAAAATCAAAAGAGCAACAGGAAAGTGGGAACAAAGAGAAACATAAAAAACGGTATGAAAACAGGGTTGTTGCTGGCACAAATTGAAAAAGCCAATCAATTGTCATAGAAAATTGAAACATAGATGCACTATGGTAGCTGGAATGGTATATGTGTAGAGAGCTGATTGCAGGTAGTCAAGCACCGCCAGGGATAGGTGGTGGTCAAATATGTGTGCACAAGTGGCTCGGCATGGACTGTGTGTCTGGACCACAAAGGAGGATTTTTTGTTGTTTGGCACAGGGCGAGCCGTGGCTAGAGAAAAGACAAACAAACAAAAGGGGGAGGGAAGAGTGGGTTACTTCCTCAAACGGGTGTTATCTTTTACATATGTACAGTAAAGCACATAAAGGTATAAGAACAGATTTGTGAGACTGTGTCACAGTGGGCACTTACCCAATCATACATATGCCAAATGCATGCAGGTAGGATAAATCTTGGTGCTTCACATGGTTAAGGTGGGGTGGCTTGTCAGGTCGGTGTATAGAATCAAACCCCCCTCGAGTCATCAAAAGTCCTCACAGCGAACAGGCGCTGTTGCAAAAAAGGGCAAAAAGAAAGGCAAAGTTGTTTATCAAGTTTTTTTGTGAAGGCAAGGCAAGACATTCCTCGCCACGGTTATTGGGCTATGTGTCCCAAAAGCCCACTCTGTATCAGGATTTTAAAAGGGGGGCTGTCCATGCTGACTGCGCACGTACGTGGAGTGCAGGAATCGGCTGTTCGCCGTTAGGATTTCTAAAAGAATGCTGAGTCAAAGGTGTTGGTATGGCAACGCCGTAGTTCAGGCAGACGTCCTGGTGCAACGTCAATTACGTACAGCTGCATGCTGGAAAGGAACCAGAGGTTTCCATGGTAACGTGAACGCTAGGTTGCGTTCCCTGAAGATGTAACAAGACGTGAGATGTAACAGGGCTGAGGGCCGTGTTCCCATGGTGATGGGAATGCCGGCCCATTTGTCGAAAAGGTATGTCACATAAGGGCTGGGCTTGAGTTGCAGTTTTTATATTTGCACTGTGAGGTATGTCTGAATTTAACAAGCAAAGTTTGCAAGGGAAGTGGTACAACCGGTACTGAGTGATACATGATCGTGCCAGAGAGGCTGGCAAGCTTTACTGTGAATGACTGGTAAATCATGAATCGCTAAATGTTGGAATATGTGGGCAAGTCGTGACCAGTCTGGAACCCGGAGGGGCAGAGTGGTGCAAGAGAAGCAAAGTCTGGGGTATAAATATTATGCACAAGAAGGAAAAGAAAGAAGAGGAGAGACGGGCGGTGACTGCCTTGAAAAATGTTAGACTGCGTGTGGAGCTGCCACAGCCACAGCATGCCAGGCCGCATGCTGTCTGGAGTGGGAAAAACACAGGCTGCGGATGTCAAATGGGATCAATGAGATCTGATGCTGGACAAAGGGGCCTGTACGCAGCTGAAACGGAAGAAATAAGGAGACTCCAGGTGTGCCAATGGGTACCACGTGGCTCTGGGTAGGTTATGCAGATGGTGTAAAATCTTCATTTAAACCATTGTGAAAAGAGTCAAGCCTGTGTATCCATCTGGCTTCTTTGGACAGGAGACTCATTAGGACATTGGAGGAATTTTGGACAGTGTCCACAATCCACCAGGTCAAATCGTCTGCTGAATGTTGGAAATTCACGTAGTGGTTGACGAGCGGTGCATTCAGGATTTTGCACCTAATTCTAGATCTGTGCTCTCAGATTCTAATGTGGACTGCTCGCATTATCTGTCCCACATATATAAGGCCACATGGACACTCTATAATGTATACACCTTGTTTGCTCTTACAGTTGGTTAAATTCCGGAGTGTCCAAAGTCTCCCATTTATATCAGTCTTTTGTCTTTTTTGTAAATTTGCAAGCCGTGCAGTTCTTGCACAGAAAGTGTCTGACTGTGCTCCTTAGGTTCCAGAGGCCCAGGCTGGGAGCTGGTTTTACAAATCTTTAGTGGACCAGATGGTCTTTTAGGTTTTTGTGGCATCTATACGCAAACCTAGGTAGTTGCTTAACTTGGAGGCATAATCAGGTCGGAGGCCAATATTTGGATATTAGTTTGCGTATTTGTTGAGAGTGGGCCCCGTGTGTGATCACACATGTGGTTCTGGTACTTGTGTCCAAGTTTCTGGGTTCGGGTGTTAACAAGGCATCTCTGTTGTAAAATCTAGCACGCTTTTTGGATTTAGAGATTATGCGATGTGGGTAACCTCTCATTGTAAGTCTATTGTCCAGGTGCTGTGCATGACGGTAAAAGTCTTCCAGATCCGTATGGCGATATTTAAGAATCAGACGCAATTGTACTGAAGATTCTCTCTGGGATGTTTAGGATGAATGGTAATATCCACTCTCTCTAGATAACCTTATAATCTTTTTCTAAAAGGTTGCACCAGAGTATGGCTTTCCATTCACATGTACGGTGGTACAGAATCAGCATTGACTTGCAAAAGAGACATATGCCTGGAGTCTCTTTATAGGAACAAGCCTACCATCCCTCTCCTTCTTTTCCTGCCACTGACCTTTGACACTGTTAACCACTGCACCCTCATAAGCAAAGTATGATCCTCCATTATTTATTTCTATTGTTTAAAGCACAAGTCCAGCTCGAGAATAGCAGAGTGCTGTACAGCGTGTCGTTAGCAGGCGTTTGGGCTGCCATATTTTAACAGTAGTACAGTATTGTGAGTTGCGGTCTGTGTTTTGGTATGTGTCCCCATTGGCGTTAATGCTTGCTCAGGTTTTGTTGAAAAAGCCACATTTTGAGAGATTCGCAAAATCGGAGAATTGTAGGGACATTCAGAGCCAATACTGGGTTCAAGTTTCAAAGGTTAGATGCATGACAAGAGAATGATTGTTTGCAGACGAGTTGCTCTTCGAGCCAGTTGGTGGATTTGCTGCGCGAGAACTGTGGCCACCGGAAAGGTCGAGCTTAGACAACAACTACACTGATGTGCTACTCATGACTGCTTTGTAGATGATACATGCAGTCCTGAGCAGTATCCTGGCCTGTAGCTGAGGCCAATGTAGTTGGCGTAGGACAAGGTGATTTGATAACATTTCTCGGCACTGGCATGATTGACTCAAGTGAGCAGCTTGGAGCCGTCAGGAGGGTGTTTCCCCCATTGATGTACGAGACTACAAGGGCCTGCACTATGAGCCGGATGTCCTATAGCAGAATGAAGACTTTGATTTTGTGAAGAGATTTGGACCCAAGTCGTTTGGGCCTTCTGGCTATTCATTTCAGGAAGGACAGGCTACTGTCAACAGTGAAATTTAAGGATTTTATTGAATCCTGTAGTTGTGGGTCAAACACTTCACGGGATTTTGGATAAGTTATTATTCAATCTGGCTAACCAATGAGGACAAATTCAGCCTTGGATCAGTCAAGCCTGAGGTAGGCAGTCAACATCCAGGTTTGAATGATAGCGAGGTAATCGATCGACTGATGTTTTGTGGGCTTCTTATTCTCATTTACAGCTGAGTCTCGTCTGCGTATTGGTGGATGGCTGTATCTGGATCTTTGAGGAGTTTGTCCAGAGGTTCCATGCAAAGATTAAAAAGGATAGTTGAGAGGACGGGTTTTTATGGGACTCCGCAGGTGGCTGGAAATCTGTAAGAACGCAGTGTGGTCATTTGGACATTATGGCGTCTTCCCCAAAAGTAAGAGGTAAACCATTTCATAGCAGTGCCATAGAGTCCTATCTTCTCAGCGAGGAGGCAGAGTACGATGCAATGGCCGACTTGGCCGAATGCAGCCGATAGGTCAAGGATGAGGAGGAGGCATGAATCGCTGTTATCTATGTTTTAGAGGGCATTATCCACCACCTGGATGATGGTTGTCTCAATGCCACACTTCGGGTCGACCTCCAACTGAAAGTCATTTAGGAGGTGTAGTTGTTGGATTTTGAAATGTAGTTGTGCAGCGGCTACTTTTTTCAAGATTTTGCCAATAAACGGAAGGTTCATAATGGCTTCTAGTTGGCCAGCACATCTATTTCTTCAAAAGTGGTCGTATGAGGCCAGTTTGAGTATTCCTTGCGGGAGGCATTAATGATGCTGAGGAGTGCATTGAGTGCCGTGCCCATCAATTGTTTAAAGCTGGAAGCCTGGATGATATCGTTAGAGTAGGAAGTAGGTTTGAGAATGTTTTTAGCAGTTCTGCGGGCGAGAGACTAGGTAATCCAGTGCAGTGGGGCAGTGTGCAAGCTGAGGTACAGAGGTTCAACTGGATAAGGGTGGGCTAATTCTGTGGGAGGTTGGTTCGATTATCTGTTTTATTTTGTCTATTGTTTTACAGTAAAAAATGTGTCAATTAAATAACATTTCCCCTGAGTTACTGGCACTTAGTCTACGGGTTGCCTTTTTTTATGCATGGGGGCAAGCACAATTTGCTTGATGTCCATGGATCTGTTGGTGCAAAAAGTGTGCTTCGAGTGTGGTTGTTGGCACAGGACACATGGACGTTAAAACATCAGAGATAGAAATTATAAGCCTGTGCTACATTGGCAGGGGACAGTAAGTTGGAGATGTCAGCAATAAGAGTCACTCCTATGTGCTGGTCGATGGATGAATTGGAAGGTGATGAATGCCTTATCAGATAAAATAAACAGCAGGCGAGTGATATGAACAAACTTCTTCTGGGCATGGGGATGGACAATTGCTCCTACTGTTGATTGCCACACCACCTCCTGCCGTTCGGCCGGTCAGTATGTTGATTTCAGTAGTTTGGGTTAGGAGGACATTGATGAACAGGGCGTCAAGTTTGTTGTATGAGATGAGGTTGGCGATCTCTGTAGGGTGAGCGATTCCTGAGCGAGTATTGATCAGCATGAGGGGTCAAGTGACTGTGGTCCGTGGATAGGGGCAGGGACGATATTGATTAATGAGGTTTTCTAGGGGCCAGAGTACTTGACTATTAGAACCTTAGTGAGTGGGGGGATGGGATGTGGAAGGAGATGGCGTATGGCGATGTCCTTTAGCAAGTAGCAATAGTAGTGACTACTTTGAATGTGAAATGCAGATAGCAGGTCTGGCGCTTGGCCCTACCAGGCCAGAACAGGTACAAACAGGTGAGGTCATTCTGCCTAATTACCAGTATGGTGGTATCTCGGTGGTAAATCTACCGATATACCACCAAATAGAATTATTGTTACTGCCACTTGGTCTGGTGGTATTACTGCTGGATTACAAGTGGTGCTAAGTAGTGTTAGTCCCCATTAATAGGAGTTCATAGGTCTCCATGGGAATCTCGGTGGAATTACTGCCATTGGTCATTCCACCAAAATTGCCCTTTTTTGGGGAGAAAGGTGGAAAACGTACCCCCAACTCTTAGATGGAGGTGAATCCTCCACCTCTCTGTCTAACTCATAGTACAGCAGTGTGGTAATTAAGTGGTAATTCCATTACCGCTGATTTTTACCACACTGCCACACTCGTAATGAGGCTGATTGTCTTTGTTCATGATTTTCTGAGTACGCTGGTGATGTAGACACCTAAGGGGGACTGGCGCAATAGGTGGTTGCGTAACATCTGAGTGTCAGAGCCTGTTAACGTAATCAACAGCCTACTCAGTTCTGTTTGCCTGGAGTCCTTAAGTAGGTGCCAGGAAAGTGCAAAAACTGGTGGTGGGCACAGCAGCTAAGTGGCAGGGCCTGGTCTGGTGACTGGCAGCCTCCCCAATGCTATCTGTCTTGAGCAAGCATGGAGCCCTTAACTAATGATGCTTGAAACAGCGAAGAAGAGCTGCGATGTACCCGCCCAACGATCATGGGAACTCCCATCAGTCTTTGCTACCCTTTCAAAGTTAACAAAGAGAGCCATAGGGTCTTCTCCCTTGCTCAGTTTGTATACATTGACTGGCAACACTGGTAGCCCTTGACTCCCTCCGGGTACTCCTTGCAGTGAGGCCACTGTCTTCTGATGTTTTCTGCTATTTACTAAATGTTCTTTCATCAGGGCCCTCAATGGTGTTGGGTGGGTGTTGGTTTGCAGTCACTGGAGTCTGGCTCCTATTGAGGCTCGAGTGAGGCTCTTGAGTCCTGTACTTCCTTGTCACTTGAGCAATGAGCTCTCTACTCCTAGAAGGCTGGTGTAATGGGACTAGACGATAACCTACTCTCACCGGCTTCTGTTTGTTTAGTTGCTTGAACATTTCCCAGGCCCTTTTGATTTTTTTCCCCTGTGTTATCCTTCATTACTTGTGTTGGGATCAAGGGTTCCACTAGGTCATCCACTTCAGCCTTCTGACTTGGCAGATTGCTAGGAGTCGTCTGACCCTTCAGTGCTACCTCCAGACTGAGAAGTTCCAGTTTCCCTGTCAGCTTCCATGGCTCGTAATCGAAGGGATCAGTAGCTGCGGTTATCCAGGACTCTCATTTCATTGACTTTCCATCTGTTCCATTCCGTAGGCAGCCTGCATGATCCCTCTGTTGACACCATCTTGACAATGATCACTAGAATAACTCAAGTACCCAGATATGTAAATTAGCTGTTGTATTGACAACTTTAAATGTCTGATTGTTGTATGATGTTAGGAAGGCCAGGTTAAGAGGGTCCATGGTCTCACCCTTGTCCTTCCTGTGGCCCCCACCACACTAGCCAAGGCATCCCTACTCCACAAAAGGATGTTTGATGCTAAAAGACTAGCGACAGATAAACCCTACTGTCTGTCTCTAGCCTAGTCGATCAATGAGTGCCTGCTTCACATAATCTCAACTCCTTTCTCTTTCTCTTCTTCCCTCCTGCTACTCCCTCCTCCTTCTCCCCAATTTCCCCTACTACACCTAACTCATCCCTCTATAATACCCTCCTCTGTCTCTCATCCACAACCTTTCGCTCTTCTTCTCTCTCTCTGTACCACTCTCTCCTTACTATGCCCACATTTACTCGCTTCCCTACTCGCACTCTTTCCTCTCCTTCTCCCTTCCCCAACACACGCACAGTTCAATAGTCATACACATACACTCTAATCACTGCAGTTTTTCAACCTTACTGCCACTCTCACATAATACCTTTCTTTTACTTTACTTTAAATTATTTCCTAAGGGCAGCCAAAGTGGCCCGGAAGCATACGGGTGCCATCAACTATATGTAATGGGCAGTCATGTTATAGGAGTCTGAAAGATCCCCTTATTTGATTAAGTATCGCTTAAGTTTGTTCTTGAATAACTCGATTGTAGGGCAGTTTCTTAGACCTGAAGATAGGGGCTTCCATATCGCTGGGGCAGCCGAGCAAAAGGTGCCCCTTCTAACCAATTCCAATGAAGTTTTTGTCATCGTTGGACTGTTTGTATTTCAGTCTATGCTATAGGCAGGAAAGGAACCACTAAGGGCCTTATACGTAATGGTAAGCACCTTCGACTCTATCCTTTCTGCAATGGGAACCCAGTGAAGCTTTCTTCTTATCTCTGACACGTGCGCACATTTTCATAAACACATAATGGCTCTAAGTGTGCTGTTCTGCACCATTTGGAGTTTGACAAGTTCTGTTTTTCGCACTCCTATGAGAATGGAACTGCAGTAATCGATGTTTGAAGAAACGATGGCTTGTGCAATCGTTTCACCGCCCTGTTGGGTCAGATATGGGAGGACGTGCGAAAGAAGCCCGATATAATAAGCTGCATATGATACCAGGCCATTAACATGGTCAGACATATTCAAGGACTGGTCCAATGTCACTCCTAAGATTTTTATTTTTTATTTTGTCGGAATGTCGTGCTCTGCAATGCGGAATGATTCATACTGTGATGCGAGTTTCGGTCTAGAGCCAATAATCGTAAGCTCTGTATTGCCGTGATTCAAAGCCATCGCACTCCTATTCATCCACTCGCGTATGAGGTCATGAGGTCATATACCTCTGCCACTGCTATAGTGTCCTTCTCATAGTTGTCCGTTAAAGGGATCAGGCACTGCGAGTTGTCCGCATAATTTGAAAAACAGATTTGTTTATCCTTTAACATATGAAAGATAGGGGTTGTAAAGAGATGATATAGCACTGAGGAAAGCAAAGCCCCCTGTGGCACACCATAGCTGACTGAAACAGGGTCTGCTTATGCTTCCTTACTACAGACCCGCATAGTCCTGAACCCTAGGAAAGATTGCACCCAGTCCCTTGCTTGTTCGCTAAAATTAGCAACCTTCTGCAATCTATCCAGGAGGAGAGGGTGATCTACCAAAGCAAATGCTGCTGATAAGTCCAAAGACATCAGCAGCATAGTTGAGTCCTTATTCTTGTTACTCATCATGTTGGGTGTTAGTTCCAGTAGTGCTGATTCTGTGCTAAAGCCTGGCCGAAAGCCTGATTGACCTTCATTCAAAATCAGATAATGTTTTATATGGCTGAGAAGTTGTTCATATGCAACTCGATCCATTATCTTAAGAATGAAGGGCGAATTTGTTATCGGACGATAATTAGTGGCACCTTTCGGGTCGAGAAAAGATATCTTCAACAATGGGGTGATCCAGGAACCCCTCAATCTAGTAGGAACCCTGCCCTGTTTGAACAAGGCATTTACAATCCTGGTGATGGAACCAATCAATAATTTGGAGCAGGCTTTAATAGCCGTAGCTGGAAACTGGTCTCCTTTGAAGGAGGAAGGCTTAAGTTTAGCTACGATGACACAGATTTCTTCTTCCGATACACTTCTAAAATTAAACTGGGGTTTGGATTGTAAATTATTGGCAAATTTTTCCTGAACAGCCCCAGGAGATTCAGGACACCGTGAGTTCATAGTTTGTTTAATACCGATCTTTATTTTGGTAGTCTGAGCTATCATAGCTTCTTGGATCCGAGAGCACCACTCCAGATTTTTAACAATGGATTCCTGATACTTTCAAGCTCTCCTTGGAAACGTGTTGAGCATTCATGTGATTCACTTTCTGCTCTAATAACTGCCAGTTTAAATCTATTAGCGGCTCCAGGTAGATTGTTCGTTCTTCCTCCTTCTTTGAGATTTTCCACTGGTAGAAGCTTTCCTTTCAGTTACTCTGAGCTTCTTGAGCTCGTCTGTGAATCAATTGTTTTTTAATATGACTCATAACCTTCCTGCTCTTTTTTGGGGCTATTACATCAATGGCTTTAGCTAGGATGCCCAGGAGGGAGTCGTCAGGCTTTCCACCCTCAAAGGTGGCAATGTCTCTTCTTGGGATATATTGGAATCCAATCTCTCATGGATTCTTGATTTACCCTCTTCAGATTTCTCGAGACAGTCTAATTTTGTTTAGAAATGGTCTGTTTACTCTGAGTTATAATGTCCACTTCATATTCTAAAAGTATGGTCTGACCAGTGGCACAATGAAATATCCGGTGCACTGATTTTCAGGTTGAGTGAGAATGCCCAATCCAATATAGGGCCCTTGGAATGGGTGGGCTTATTTATATGTTGAAGAAAGTGCAAAGCCTTCATGAATCTAGCAAGCCACTTGGCTGACTGATCCTTAGGATCGTCCTTCCAAAAGTTGAAGTCACCCATTATCAGCCACTTTTCTGTTCCTTTAATTTGGGACAATACCAAACTATTCCATTGTGCTATAAAATCTGGCATAGTATTTGGGGAGATCTGGGGGGCGGTATATCAGCGGTACGTTCATCGTCGTGGTAGCATCTGTTCTGATTTTTAGATACAAAGATTCACACCCAATGGGGCCTTGGATATCAGAAGTCCATATCTCCAACAATCTTGTATTGAGAAGCTGGCATCGGAGAGGTTTGCAATCACCCCTTTTAGTAACCGGGGCACTATTGACATTATGGAGGAGGCATTCTTTAGATTTATAATGTTCCTGATTGGAGCGCTCTTCACCTAGCTGAGAAATTACTAGATGAGATGAGATGAGATGAGATGAGGTGAGATGAGATGAGGTGAGATGAGGTGAGGTGAGATGAGATGAGGTGAGATGAGATGAGGTGAGATGAGGTGAGATGAGGTGAGATGAGATGAGGTGAGATGAGGTGAGATGAGGTGAGATGAGGTGAGGTGAGGTGAGGTGAGATGAGGTGAGGTGAGGTGAGGTGAGATGAGGTGAGATGAGGTGAGATGAGATGAGGTTAGATGAGGTGAGATGAGGTGAGATGAGATGAGGTGAGATGAGGTGAGATGAGGTGAGATGAGGTGAGGTGAGATGAGGTGAGATGAGGTGAGATGAGGTGAGATGAGATGAGGTGAGATGAGGTGAGATGAGGTGAGATGAGGTGAGATGAGGTGAGATGAGATGAGGTGAGATGAGGTGAGATGAGGTGAGGTGAGGTGAGGTGAGATGAGGTGAGGTGAGATGAGGTGAGATGAGATGAGGTGAGATGAGATGAGGTGAGATGAGGTGAGATGAGGTGAGATGAGGTGAGATGAGATGAGGTGAGGTGAGATGAGATGAGGTGAGATGAGATGAGGTGAGATGAGGTGAGATGAGGTGAGATGAGATGAGGTGAGATGAGGTGAGATGAGGTGAGATGAGGTGAGATGAGGTGAGGTGAGGTGAGGTGAGGTGAGATGAGGTGAGATGAGATGAGGTGAGATGAGGTGATATGAGGTGAGATGAGGTGCATTAGATCTCATTTCACCCTTGTCGGATTGTGTATGACGACTTTGGGAGCTTGTAGACTTGCAGAAAATGTCGAGAGAACTCTGGCCAGTAGGGTAGGCTGATTGGTATAGTGCAGAGCACTGCTCCAGATAAGATTTTGAGGTGGGAGTATTTTACTCCCTGTTTTTAAACTTAAACAGTAAATGCAATTTCAAGGGTGTAAAAATGTGTTTTCTTCTTCGCAAGAGAGTCAAAAGTATGCGACAACCAGCCAACACATGGAAAAAGCGAACTGTATGGAAATGATGTGTCGGCAGTCCACACTGTGACAGAAAATCAGATTTCTCTCACTATTAACAGATACAGCACAGAGTGACGTAGCACCCCCTCACCAATGGCTCAGATGTGCACAAACACTCTTAGCTTCCTTTGCATGCACAGAATCTCATGGTCAAATGTTTGCTGGATGGTTAGCCTTACATCCTTCAGAAGTAGTTACATTATCGACTGAGGCAATCATTATTACAGTGCTTAAAAGTTGAAGGAAGTCTGCATGGACCACTACATAAAGTTTAAATACCTATCTGTATTACCTGTACACGGACATGTCAAGTGCGAGGCGTCAGGAATAAAACTCGGACACAAGTTGGCCATTTTTTTGGTTAAAGACTTTTTATTTATATGAAAAAGGGTTGGGAAAGTGCCTCTCTGACCCTGCTCCAATAGTATTTACCTACCTAAACCCAAGCTGAGGTCTGTTGGTGTCAGAGGTCCCAAAACAATACTGTCCTGTGTCCAAAGTTCTATTCAGACCCTCACGCTAAAACTAAACTCTAAGGTGAAACAGGAAATGTCTTTAACCTCTGAAAGGTTTTTAAAAGTGTTAGAAAAAATAAGAATAAATGGTTCCAACTGAAAAGTCTGCACCACAGGGTGGACCCCTTCTCCTGCATTATTCCTTTCTCTTTGATGTTTCACAGATAACAAGTTTGTTGGCCTCTTATGACCCACAGCAATGTACATGCACAAAGTTGTTGGATTTTACAATATGTCTCTAATTGAAATAATCTCTTCTTGTTTGTAAACTTTTGTGATTGCCTGGCATGTTTTCCTGCCAGAACTTCTGATTCTCACACACATTTCCTTAGATTCCGTTGCCTGTGGTGAGTAATCCTGCGTGTCCCTGAGGCATTTATCAATTTATATTTGGAATTTCCTTTTTGGCGCTATAGCACATAGCAAACACGCTCCCCTCTGCCTCCCCATCCCTGCTTCCTGGTTGTACCTCTTCCCCCTCCTCTCATCCACTGCACTTCAACATAAGTTTGGTAAAATATAATGCAAAGAAATGCTTTGTTGCACGTGTATTTTTCTTTGCAGCAAACAGCCAAAAGGCTCCCTCAAGTGTGGCAAAACGACATCTTTTCTAAATACAACGTCACACCATGGAAAGCCCATGACACCTACGTCACTGCCAGCGGGCTCATGCCTTGTTAAACAATGTTTCTTATCTTGCACTTATGCACACTTTTAGGACATTGGACTTGCATGTTTACACTCCCCGTTAGTTAATTAATTAACTAATATCTCCTCCTCCTTCTTCCTATCCAAATCATCCTTTGGAATCCATACATTACAGACCCCACATAAGCTTGCTCCCTGTGCTGCATAGTCCTCAGGCATACAGGTCACGAAAGAACCATCACCATTGCCATTGCAATCTACCCAATGTTCCCTGTAATTCTCAAGATATGGAGGTGGATTAGAGAGCGTCCCAGGGGACCAATTGGATTTCCTATCTGAACCATACAGTGTTCAATCTCACTATTCCACTTATCTGTCTGTGTATGTACATGTCTTGAGAGGGGCGTGGCAGCATCATAGGGATTCTTGAGTGTGTGCGTGACATCATGGATGTCCCTTTAGCGCCAATCCCTTTGCAGCAACCCAAAACAATTAAGAGGGCACAAAGAGCAACAAATACTACAATGAGGATAGGAACTAGTACTTTTACAAATTTACTCAACCAGGTGGGCACCCAAGATATAATGTTATTATACGAGTCCTCTTCGACAACACCCTGCTGCTTTCTTTTTCCATAGTAGGGTGGAGTGTGGGCAGTGTCCTAATAGCTTCAGTCAAACATCTGTTCTTGGCATCATATGAGTGCACAAGAGCAGGAGCTTCCTATCTTCACACATACTCCTCCTTCCAAAACTGTTATCAGATCAAGTGCATATCTGTTTTGCAGGGTGGTCAACCGTACTGCTCAGAGTTCTTCCCTGATGGCGGTTATACCCCACTCTGAACCATTTGCCAGCTGCAACAGCTCCCAAAGAGTTCTCTGCAACCATTTGGCATTTGCTGCTGACTGCGAAAGAAGTGAAAGAAAATGTTTGCAATTTTACTAAAAAGTCAAAATTCCAATGGTATCTATCAGAGGATTCCTGAGATAAGTAATTACTCTTATGATGACTTCTTTGCAGTTTCATGGTCCGTCTAGCCCACTTATGGTACATATTTCTAATATCAGGATCGTCAGCAAGCAACACAAGATCAGAATGTGGAACCACCAGTACTGGTGAATCCAGGGTAACAAGGGAACAAACACTGGCCCAACATGGTGGAATTTGGGTATATGTGAGGGTGCTGCATGCCCATTACATGTCCATTAGAGCAGATGTTCTTCCCCGTAGGCCCTAGAGCTCCATTGTGCTTGTGCACTTCTTGTTCACTCCCAGTTTAATGCTACCCCTGTGTCTGAAACACAAAGAGGATTGTGGAAGTGCCTGTATTTTAACAGTTTGCTTATTTGCATGTATCCAAGTTAGTGTCGCTACATTTAATTTCCAAATACTAAAACAAGTCTTGTTCATAAGCCTAGCCACTGCTTCTGAAAATCCCACCAATAGTTCTGCTTTACACCCAATGAGCCCTTTCACCCATTCATCCTCATAAAAGACAGCACCCTCTAGCTGTAATCGTGGTCTCATCCTACACCAAGGCTATACATGTCCTGTTCCATTTTTACAAGAAAGTGTTGTGTTGTGTTGTAAATGATAGCTCCCCTCAGTCCCTACAATATCCTTCATCTCTTCCTTCTGTGCCATCTTCTTTAGCTTGACATCATTATCTTCATAAACAGCATCGCCCACTGTACCAAACGCTGTGTCACTGGAACAACCCCTAACCCTGCGTAAACCAGGTGGACAATTGTGCTGTCTGTGCTGGTACTTCCTGTGGGATAAAGAGTTGTGTTTGCTTGTCACATGTGGAATCAGCGAGCAGACATAACAAGTTTCTCTCGCTTCCCACTGCCCTCATTTGGTTATACCACATGTTAATCAATGTCAGTGTATTGCTCATCCCTAGTTCTGCTCAAGAACAATTCTGAATTCATCCCATCCCTTTTGCTTCTGGTCCCGGACCTATTGATTTTCCTAATACATCTATATTATTAGAACTATATTGTACAAAATGCCATCCATTTTGAAACCAAAGGAAAGGAAGAGAAAAAAAAGAAAACAACAATCAAACATAACATATATTTCATTACTCCTCCGTTTGAGAAAAGAGAGTTAGGTCACCAAAAGAGACAAACTAAGGTAAGCAAAGTCAGAGTTAGCAGACAGGTACTTCCCTGGTTTTCCCGCCCCTTTTCTTCTCCGGGAAGGGGGTGTTGCCTTTGTTCTTCCGTATGTTTGATATGTGGAACCATACTTTTCAGCCAGTAACCTTCACGGCAGTTGGTGTAGCATAAGTCACTTTGAGGGGGGCGATAAAACAAGGCTGGTGCCACTTGCGTGCAACATTTTTGATGTACACCTTGTTTTGCTGGGTTAAAGTTGAGGTTGCTGTAGCAGTGTGTTAGGGAGAATTCTCTGTTTAGGCTGAATTTCCTAACCTAGTGAGTCCCCCAGCAGCTTTGCCGGATTTCGGGAGTTTGTTTTTTTCCATCCTGCCAAGAGTGGGACTCTTTTTCTCCCACTCTTGGACATGAATGTGTGTAATTCCTTTGAATGTCAATGTGTTCTATGGGCTATGGGGTCTTTTACTCCATAGGGTCTCATATGCTTTTCTATGTGTGTTACACCGCACCCTATGTGCCGTAACACTGGGGCGTCCTAGCGGACCTCCACCATAGACTCCATACCCAGGGACTGACTACTGTCTCCCCGGGCATGTAAAGTCACCATTGGCTTTACTAGACCTAAATTTACTAACAGGACTAGTACCAACCATCATATTGTGGACGTACTAGGAGGGGTAATTCGATTACTCCTGGATCTGTTACTCGAGAGGGCACTGTCCCGTCCCCCCTCGTCGAGTTTTGGCTGGTGGCAGTGGAAACTACTTGTTATGTTCGACCCCGGACATAACCCTATGGGATTCGTCCCATTGTTGGAGATTGATACTTTTTCTCGTTTAATCTCTAACGTACCACCGATCTACTTATCTTAAATAAGTTTCTCGGATGGTATTTTCTGCCAGAACTCGGTTTATAAAATGGCGTCTGTGTTCGTCTCTGTGACTCCTAAACCAAAGGTTGAGCCCTTTTGTTCCACTTTTGGCGGGCCTCTGTACAGAGACCCTCCAAAATGGTGCCATTCTGTCTGCGTTACCACCGGGGTGTGGGAGGGGGTTTAGGAACCCGGGACCGAGTTGCCTTGCCAACTCCGGTCGCACTCTGGAGTGATTGGCCCAGGTGGTGAGCCTTCCCGCCCACCACTTAGCGTGTGTTGATTGACAGCTAGGCTGAATGAATGGGGGTTTTCTGGATAAAAGCAGGGCTTTTGGGACTGGATCTTCAGAAGTCGCCACAGGACCTAAGAATCCGACGAGGGTAACGGTGAGCCGACCTGCACGACGACACCTCTGGTGAAACCCTGCTGAACCGACTCACCACTTCCCGACGACAGAGGAGATCTCCCTGCCGGAGAGTCTCTTCCCCTGACTGGTGGGAACAACCAGTCCCCTTTGCTTTTTATTCGCCTCAGGACGCAGTGGTCGAATTGCCCGTGCAGCGCACCCCGGCAACCGGATAGCCACTACCCTTGTACCGCGACCAAAAGGTGGTGCCTTGTGACGGAGCACTCCGCGGCTGGTCTCTTCCCTGGTGGTGCACAGGACTTCACTTTTCTTCGACGACGAGATCATCTCTACTCTTGGCAAAGACCCGACGTGCATCCACCACCAGGAACAACTGCCCCCCGCCGGAGCTGCCCTCCACAACAAGGTACCGTATCCGCCTGGCTTCCCTTTCTATCGGTTCGAGTGAGGTGTCTTAATCCTCTCCGTCCCGTTGGGTCGCCTCCAAGCTTTTCTCATTCTTTGTTCTGAACTGGTTCAATCTGCCGATAACAATTTGCTACACAGACTTGAATGCATCTCCACTAGAGACTTTTTGGGACATCGGGTCTTGCCCCTCTCCGAGTGGGCCTGGTCTCTGAACTTTATGATCTATTGTGATTCTTGCCTTCCGGCCTTGCATTTTATCCGCGAAGGATTGAACTGTGTTGATTTCATAACCTGCCTATCCTTTTCTCTCCCGTCCTAACTAATATTCGAGTGTCATCTTGGTTGAGGTATACACCTCTGTCTGAAAATAAGTGGTACCGGTAGAACCTAGAGTTGTCGATATATTGCTAGGGGGATTGATCATTTTCTACTTCGTAGAGTAATTGTGTTTGATTTGTTTGCCGTGATTTGCCTTAGTGTTTTCAATAGATGTTTCATTATAAATAAATACCGTAATATCTTTACACTAAGCCTAGTTGCGTGTTTGCTTGTCTTACTGTGAAGGATTGCCCTATTTTGTATACTCCACATACTGCTCAACTCTTCTTGAGGGAAGTCTGACTGCTCAGCCACAGCTACCAAGTGAATCTGTGTGGTACAGACTGCTACCAAGTGGGTTCACCGCCAAACACCTGTAGTCCTAAATCTTTTGCAGTGGTCCCAGAGGGAACTGCACAGGTTTCCGCCTAACACTGGTGTACAGCGGTGGGATTTGTATCGAGTATACAGTTTAGAGTGCTTTTCGACACTGTGGGATAACTAACCACAAAACTTGCACAAAAAGCAACTTTCAAAAAACATGTCTACGATGGAAACTTACAGTCAAGAGTCTTTGTCAGGTGAAAATACTGAGAGTCTGCGAGCTCTCTGTAGACAAGAGAATCTTCCTGTAAGAGGCAAGAAGTTAGAACTAATCGAGAGATTGCTGGCGAACCAAAGTCTGGGTACTGGTTCAGAGGAACCAATCTCTCCAGCAAATGTAGATAACAGTAATGGTGTTGATCTAAGTCGTAATTCTGATGATAGCGATGAAGAGGCTGACGAGGATGGCGAGGCTAACCAAACTGTCTTCCCTGCTCCTCTACCCGCCTTACCAGCTGTGCCTACGGGGCCCATACCAGGTCCCACAAGTAACCCTGCTTATTTTGAACTAGAAAAAATGAAGCTCGAATTAGAATATAAACGGTTCTTGGCTCAATCTGAACGAAACCAAGAGCTCGAGTTCAGAAGGATGAATGCCCAGGCTGAGCAGAAGCAAGCTGAGTTAAGACTCATGGAAATAGAACTTAATCACGAGTTAGAGATGAAAAAGTTGTCTATGGAAAATGCTTCTCTCTCCTCTGGTTCCTCTAGGAGCTCCAGTCCCAAAAGACCCCGGATGCCGAAGGAATTGGTGGGTATGTATGAACCAAGATTGGATGTGTTGGATTGGTTGAAACTGTTTGAATACAATCATGGGCTCCAGGACATCACCGGGAATGCTTTACTTCCCTGGTTGTTCTCTAGGCTCCCTCCTGTTGCGACTGATGTGGTAATGGAGTTGGGGGAGGCGGATAAGACGGATTACGAAAGTGTGAAACTAGCGTTAATAGCTAGATTCGGGAAGACCCCTTCCCAGTATCTTAAGAGGTTTATAACCCTAAAAAAGCATGATGGTACCCCTTGGGCTACCTGGGTGAGTGAAGGGTTGAAGAACTTAGAGGGATGGATTAAGGGTTACAAAGTGAACACTTATGAGGGTATGAGGAATCTTTTTATGTTGGAGTCTATTTATGATGCCTGTTCTCCTGAGCTCAGACAGCACTTGGCTGATTCGAAGGAATTGGATCCCCGGGCACTAGCTAAGGCTGCTGACTTGTGGGTTGCCAACAGGGCTACTCACAAGGATTCTGGGGCAACTCAGAAAAAGGATGAGGGAAAACAGCCTAAAAAAGACTCAAAAGAGAATTCTAATAACTCACATTCCAAAGAGGGCCCCAAACAAAACCAGAAGGGTAAGCCACAAGGAAAACCACTGCAGAATAGTGTGTCTTCTGGTGCCAAACCGGAAGGAGGTCAGAACAAGCCGCCATTCCAGAAAGCATTCGGTAAATGCTTTGTTTGTGGCTCGACTGATCACGTGAAAGGAGATCCCAGATGTAAGGGTAAACCTTCAGGGGTCCAGCTTGTCTCCTTAGCCTTCGCTCCAGAGGAGGAAGTCCAAATGGCAAGTGGAAACTTTCTACTGCTAGCTGACGAACCCATTGGAGTCTCAGCCAGCGTTTCTTTAGTATCTCTGGGGTTGTGGGAACAACAGAATTTAGATGTCTATAATTCGATCCCCGATAATACTAAAGAGTATTATAAGGACAGTGTCCAGGTGAATGGTCAGGAGACTCCTGCCATTAGGGACACTGGGGCCAGCATAACTGTGGTGGATAAATCGTTTTTTCAGGCTGAGGATGTTGCTAAGGCACCCAAACGCCTCACCAAGTTAGCTGGAGGGCCTGTGCAGATGCTTCCCCAATTACCAGTTCTCATCCAGTGTAACGACATGACTGTGAAGATACCTGTCAGCATACAGAGTGAGTTACCAGGATGCGTACTGTTGGGTAACGATTTGAAAACTCTCGGAGTTGTATCGCATACCCCCAGACTGCCTAGTAAACGGTTACAGGAGCTAACCAGACCTGCAAGAGAGAGGACCATGCGCGGTACTCTCCAGGAGATGATGAAGAAAGAAATCACTCCTGCTCTACTGGAATTGTCAGCCGCTGTCTCCAAGACATCTGAAGCAAAAGGGAAACCTAAGACTTCTATACCGAAACCAGCAGCCAGCATTCCAGTGCAGCCAACACGGACTTCCCCGCGGATGTCCAAAGTTACACCGTAACTCCCCCTCCAGCCAAGGCTGAGAGGGAGGTACAACCCTGTGTGGTAGAATTAGACTCTGAGGAAGAGCTAATGGAAGGCCAAGAACTCATTGGGGATCTGGATCTTGTTGACCAGCCTGAGCTGCAGTCTTTACTGGCAGAAGGTGGACCCAGCAGGGCAGACTTCAGTAAGGGACAGAGAGAATGTCCAACTCTGGAAGGTCTCCGCCACCAGGCAGAAGCTCAGGCTGAAGGGCAAGAGCCTGGGAAATACAGGTTGCACTGGGAAGATGGCCTCTTCTACAGTGAACCAACAGAGTCTGCACCTGGGGACAACAAACGAACCCAAGGTACTACCCTTGTAGTACCCCAAGAGAACAGACCACAGTTCTTGCAGTTAGCCCATGAGATTCCTTTGGCTGGTCACTTGAGTTTCAAGAAGACTAAGGAAAGGCTCTCTCTCTACTTCTATTGGCCGAAGATGGGGGCCGAAGTAGAAAAACACTGCAGGAGCTGCCACACCTGCCAGATCTCTGGTAAGGTTGGCTCCAAGAATGTGGCACCTTTAGTGCCTCTCCCAGTTGTGGGAGTCCCATTTGAGAGAGTAGGGATTGACATTGTTGGTCCCCTTGATCCTCCAACCTCCTCAGGCAACAGGTTTATACTTGTTGTAGTAGACCATGCTACTAGGTACCCAGAGGCAATTCCTATGAGGACTGTTACAGCTCTGGCTGTGGCTAAGGCCCTCCTTGGTATTTTTACTAGGGTCGGGTTTCCTAAGGAAGTAATCTCTGACAGGGGGTCAAACTTTATGTCCCACTACATGAAAGCCATGTGGAAAACCTGTGGAGTTACTTACAAGTTCTCAACAGCTTACCACCCACAAACCAATGGGTTGGTAGAACGGTTCAACCGAACCATGAAGAGCATGATAGGTGCTTTAGAGGAGCCCCTTAAGCGTAAGTGGGACCTTCTACTGCCATGCCTTCTCTTTGCTTATAGAGAAGTCCCTCAGGAGGGAGTAGGTTACTCTCCCTTCGAACTACTCTATGGTCATCCCGTCAGAGGTCCATTGGCCCTGATTAAGGAGGGGTTGGAGAGTGCTCCTTCCCCCAAGCCAGTCAGAGTGACTGACTACGTGATAGGTCTCCGGAGGAGAATGTCACACATGATGACGGAAGCAAGCGATAACTTGAAACCTGGACAAGCATTGGTCAAGCACTGGCATGATCAAAAGGCTAACATGGTTGAGTTCGCTCAAGACCAGCTCGTTCTCGTTATGATCCCAACAAGGCAGAGGGCCTTGCAAGATAAGTGGATGGGACCCTTCCGAGTAGTGGGTAAACTCGGAGAGGTTAACTATCTGGTGGACTTGGGCAATCCCAAGGAGGCTCCGACAGTCTTTCACACCAACCGATTTAAAGCGTATGTCTCGCGACCTGATGTAGGAGCGTTGCTTCTAGCGTCATCCGAGGAAGAAGAAGAGAGTGAAGCTCTTCCAGATCTCCTCAGAGGCTTACCTTTAGATGGAAAAATTGAAGGAGTAAATCTCTCGTCCAATCTGACACCCGAGCAACAAGAAGAGTGCAAATCTATGTTGAATCAGTTTGCCTCTCTGTTCTCGCTTTCACCAGGCTTGACCCCTTGGGGCCAGCACGACATACTCACTGGTGACTGTCTGCCAGTCGAAAGCAGAGGATACCGCATGTCAGAAAACATACGAACCCACATCAAAGGTGAGGTCAGCAAGATGCTTGATCTCGGGGTAATAGAGCCCTCTACTAGTCCATGGTCTAGCCCAGTTGTGTTAGTACCGAAGGCCGGATCTAAAGAACTTAGATTCTGCGTGGATTATAGAGCTCTTAATGCAGTCACCAAGACTGATGCCCACCCTTTGCCAAGAACAGATGAGTTGGTGGATAAACTTGGCGCCGCCAAGTTCCTCAGCACATTTGACTTGACGTCAGGCTATTGGCAAATAGCCCTGACAGACCATGCCAAGGAGAAAACTGCATTTTCTACCCCCGTTGGCCTATACCAGTTTAAGGTAATGCCTTTCGGATTAAAGAATGCACCTGCCACGTTTCAACGGATGGTAAACCAGGTTCTGAATGGGATGGAGGACTTCTGCATGGCATACTTGGATGACATCGTAGTGTTCAGCAATTCCTGGGAAGAACATGTAACCCACCTGAGAGATGTTTTGCAGGCTCTTGGACGAACCAATCTGACCATAAAGGCGAGCAAATGCCAAATTGGACAGAGTAAGGTAGTCTATCTTGGGCATGAGGTAGGCGTTGGAGAAATAAGGCCTTCGCTCAGTAAAATTGAAGCTGTGCAAAATTGGACAACACCGACTACTCAAACCCAGGTGAGAGCCTTCCTAGGCCTCACTGGGTATTACAGGAATTTCATAGAGAACTATGGGACCATAGCTTCTCCACTGAATGTCATCTCCTCGCCCAAATTTCCTAAGAAGGTTAGATGGAACGAGGAATGGAATCAGGCTTTTGAAAAGCTGAAAAAGGCTCTTTGCCAAGCCCCAGTACTCAGAGCTCCTGATTACCGCCAACACTTCATTGTGCAGACAGATGCTTCAAATGTAGGAATAGGTTCCGTACTCAGTCAACTGGATGGGAAAGGTAGGGAGCACCCCGTTTGCTTCATCAGCCGCAAGCTGAAGGATCCTGAAACAAGGTGGGCAACCATCGAAATAGAGTGCTTTGCTATCGTGTGGGCTCTGAAGAAGTTTAGGCCGTACTTGTATGGTTCTACTTTCGTCATTCAGACCGACCACCAACCCTTGAGATGGTTAATGCAAATGAAAGGGGAAAACCCAAAACTATTGAGATGGTCGATCTGCCTGCAAGGGTTTGATTTCACCATTGAGCACAGGTCAGGATGTCACCACCAAAATGCTGATGGTCTCTCTAGGATGTATGTCATCAACTAGAGGTATGAGATTCATCCAGGAGTGGATTAAATCCTCCTGTCCCTTAGTCTGGGGGGGGCGAGTGTTAGGGAGAATTCTCTGTTTAGGCTGAATTTCCTAACCTAGTGAGTCCCCCAGCAGCTTTGCTGGATTTCGGGAGTTTGTTTTTTTCCATCCTGCCAAGAGTGGGACTCTTTTTCTCCCACTCTTGGACATGAATGTGTGTAATTCCTTTGAATGTCAATGTGTTCTATGGGCTATGGGGTCTTTTACTCCATAGGGTCTCATATGTTTTTCTATGTGTGTTACACCGCACCCTATGTGCCGTAACACTGGGGCGTCCTAGCGGACCTCCACCATAGACTCCATACCCAGGGACTGACTACTGTCTCCCCGGGCATGTAAAGTCACCATTGGCTTTACCAGACCTAAATTTACTAACAGGACTAGTACCAACCATCGTATTGTGGACGTACTACGAGGGGTAATTCGATTACTCCTGGATCTGTTACTCGAGGGGGCACTGTCCCGTCCCCCCTCGTCGAGTTTTGGCTGGTGGCAGTGGAAACTACTTGTTATGTTCGACCCCGGACATAACCCTATGGGATTCGTCCCATTGTTGGAGATTGATCCTTTTTCTCGTTTAATCTCTAACGTACCACCGATCTATTTATCTTAAATAAGTTTCTCGGATGGTATTTTCTGCCAGAACTCGGTTTATAAAATGGCGTCTGTGTTCGTCTCTGTGACTCCTAAACCAAAGGTTGAGCCCTTTTGTTCCACTTTTGGCGGGCCTCTGTACAGAGACCCTCCAAAATGGTGCCATTCTGTCTGCGTTACCACCGGGGTGTGGGAGGGGGTTTAGGAACCCGGGACCGAGTTGCCTTGCCAACTCCGGTCGCACTCTGGAGTGATTGGCCCAGGTGGTGAGCCTTCCCGCTCACCACTTAGCGTGTGTTGATTGACAGCTAGGCTGAATGAATGGGGGTTTTCTGCATAAAAGCAGGGTTTTTGGGACTGGATCTTCAGAAGTCACCACAGGACCTAAGAATCCGACGAGGGTAACGCTGAGCCGACCTGTACGACGACACCTCCGGTGAAACCCTGCGGAACCGACTCACCACTTCCCGACGACAGAGGAGATCTCCCTGCCGGAGAGTCTCTTCCCCTGACTGGTGGGAACAACCAGTCCCCATTGATTTTTATTCGCCTCAGGACGCAGTGGTCGAATTGCCCGTGCAGCGCACCCCGGCAACCGGATAGCCACTACCCTTGTACCGCGACCAAAAGGTGGTTCCTTGTGACGGAGCACTCCGTGGCTGGTCTCTTCCCTGGTGGTGCACCGGACTTCACTTTTCTTCGACGACGAGATCATCTCTACTCTTGGCAAAGACCCGACGTGCATCCACCACCAGGAACAACTGCCCCCCGCCGGAGCTGCCCTCCACAACAAGGTACCGTGTCCGCCTGGCTTCCCTTTCGTTCGGTTCGAGTGAGGTGTCTTAATCCTCTCCGTCCCGTTGGGTCGCCTCCAAGCTTTTCTCATTCTTTGTTCTGAACTGGTTCAATCTGCCGATCACAATTTTCTACACAGACTTGAATGCATCTCCACTAAAGACTTTTTGGGACATCGGGTCTTGCCCCTCTCTGAGTGGGCCTGGCCTCTGAACTTTATGATCTATTGTGATTCTTGCCTTCCGGACTTGCATTTTATCCGCGAAGGATTGAACTGTGTTGATTTCATAACCTGCCTATCTTTTTCTCTCCCGTCCTAACTAATATTCGAGTGTCATCTTGGTTGAGGTATACACCTCTGTCTGAAAATAAGTGGTACCGGTAGAACCTAGAGTTGTCGATATATTGCTAGGGGGATTGATCATTTTCTACTTCGTAGAGTAATTGTGTTTGATTTGTTTGCCGTGATTTGCCTTAGTGTTTTCCATAGATGTTTCATTATAAATAAATACTGTAATATCTTTACACTAAGCCTTGTTGCGTGTTTGCTTGTCTTACTGTGAAGGATTGCCCTATTTTGTATACTCCACATACTGCTCAACTCTTCTTGAGGGAAGTCTGACTGCTCAGCCACAGCTACCAAGTGAAGCTGTGTGGTACAGACTGCTACCAAGTGGGTTCACCGCCAAACACCTGTAGTCCTAAATCTTTTGCAGTGGTCCCAGAGGGAACTGCACAGGTTTCCGCCTAACACAGTGATGCCTGCTTTTATGGCGTTGGTGCTACTGCTGTTGATGTGGTTAGCCGACTTCGACAGGGTTCAACTTTCCGGCAAATGAACTTAAGAGAATGGGTAAGTTCCCTAAGATAGCCCTGACACTCATCGCCCAATATCTCTGCTGAACTGTGAGCATCTGAAGCCGTACTGGCCGGAGTGAGCGGTGCTTACAGTCTCCTATCTGTAACTATTTTGTGCAGGGTTAAAGGGGTAATTCATAGAATTCAGCGCACAAGTGGCGCACGCGGCTGGCGCACAGTGTGCGCGTGCGAATCCCTGCGCCAGCCGCGTGCGCTAAAATCCATTTCCGCGCACAGCGTATTCATGGATTCCAGCCACCAATACCAGCCGTGGCGCACAGTGGCGCAGCAACCCTGCAGCAGCGCCAGTTACGCCCCCAAGAACGCCTCTCGCGCAGGGAAAAGCCATCAATATACCCAATCCAGCGCAAAGGGCTGTGCTAACCCTGTACCAGCACGGCAAGCGGGCTACGTGTATCACTGGGGTGCGCGGGAAGTACATCACGCGATTGGCCCCGTGCGAGCAGGGTACGCATATTTCAGGGGTGCGCGGGAAGTTCCACACGCGATTTCCGCAGGGTACGCGTATCTCAGGGGTGCGCGGGAAGTGCCACACGCGATTTCAGCAGGGTACGTGTATTTCAGGGGTGCGCAGGAAATTCCACATGCGATTGGGCCCGTGCGAGCACGGTACGCGTATCTCAGGGGTGCGCGGGAAGTGCCACACACGATTGCAGCAGGGTACGTGTATTTCGTGGTGCGGGGGAAGTTTCACATGCAACATCAGCAGGGTACGTGTATTCCAGGGGTGCGCGGGAAGTTCCACACGCGATTCCATCAGGGTATGTGTATTTCAGGGGTGCGCGGGAAGTTACACACGCGATTGGGCCCGTGCGAGCAGGGTACGCGCATTTCAGGGGTGCGCAGGAAGTTCCACACGTGATTCCATCAGGGTACGTGTATTACAGGGGTGCGCGGGGAGCACCACACGTGAATTGCACGTGTGGGTCCTCCCAGGTGTTCCCTCTACACACTCCACGGCCCCTGCAGGTGGTTCACACCACAGGGGCCTACCCTGCACATGTCCTGCAGGCACACCATCCACCATGTCCATGACCCCCAGCCAACCCACATGTCAACTTGCACTACTGCCCACCAACGCATCTCCCCCTGCACCCCCAGCCACCAGGGGCACCCTCCACCATGCCCCCACCCATGTCTCCCACCACCCCCACCCCCCAGCATTGGAGGGGCACCCTCCACCAGGCCCCCACCCATGTCTCCCACCACCCCCACCCCCAGCACTGTGGGGCACCTGCCAGCAGGCCCCCACCCATGTCCAACTCATGTCTCCCACCACCCCCAACCCCCAGCACTGTGGGCCACCTGCCAGCAGGCCCCCACCCATGTCTCCCACCACCCCCACCCCCCAGCACTATGGGGCACCTGCCATCAGGCCCCCACCCATGTCTCACACCACCCCCACCCCCAGCACTGTGGGGCACCTGCCAGCAGGCCCCCACCCATGTCCAACTCATGTCTTCCACCACCCCCAACCCCCAGCACTGTGGGCCACCTGCCAGCAGGCCCCCACCCATGTCTCCCAGCACCCCCACCCCCCAGCAGTGCAGGGGCACCCACCACCAGGCCCCCACCCATGTCTCCCAGCACCCCCACCCCCCAGCCACCAGGGGCAGCCTCCACCAGGCACCCACCCATGTCTCCCACCACCCCCACCCCCCAGCAGTGCAGGGGCAGCCTCCACCAGGCCCCCACCCATGTCTCCCATCACCCCCACCCCCCAGCCACCAGGGGCAGCCTCCACCAGGCCCCCACCCATGTCTCCCACCGCCCCCACCCCCCAGCAGTGCAGGGGCAGCCTCCACCAGGCCCCCACCCATGTCTCCCAGCACCCCCACCCCCCAGCCACCAGGGGCAGCCTCCACCAGGCCCCCACCCATGTCTCCCACCACCCCCACCCCCCAGCACTGTGGGGCACCTGCCAGCAGGCCCCCACCCATGTCCAACTCATGTTCCCCACCACCCCCACCCCCTAGACACTGTGGGACACCTGCCAGCAGGCCCCCAACCATGTCTCCTAGCACCCCCACCCCCCAGCAGTGCAGGGGCACCCACCACCAGGTCCCCACCCATGTCTCCCAGCACCCCCACCCCCCAGCCACCAGGGGCAGCCTCCACCAGGCCCCCACCCATGTCTCCCACCACCCCCACCCCCCAGCAGTGCAGGGACAGCCTCCACCAGGCCCCCACCCATGTGTCCCAGCACCCCCACCCCCCAGCCACCAGGGGCAGCCTCCACCAGGCCCCCACCCATGTCTCCCACCACCCCCACCCCCCCAGCAGTGCAGGGGCAGCCTCCACCAGGCCCCCACCCATGTCTCCCAGCACCCCCACCCCCCAGCCACCAGGGGCAGCCTCCACCAGGCCCCCACCCATGTCTCCCACCTCCCCCACCCCTCCAGCAGTGCAGGGGCAGCCTCCACCAGGCCCCCACCCACGTCTCCCAGCACCCCCGCCCCCCAGCCACCAGGGGCAGCCTCCACCAGGCCCCCACCCATGTCTCCCACCACCCCCACCCCCCAGCAGTGCAGGGGCAGCCTCCACCAGGCCCCCACCCATGTCTCCCAGCACCCCCACCCCCCAGCCACCAGGGGCAGCCTCCACCAGGCCCCCACCCATGTCTCCCACCACCCCCACCCCCCCAGCAGTGCAGGGGCACCCTCTACCAGGCCCCCACCCATGTCTCCCACCACCCCCACCCCCCAGCACTGTGGGGCACCTGCCAGCAGGCCCACACCCATGTCCAACTCATGTTCCCCACCACCCCCACCCCCCAGCACTGTGGGGCACCTGCCAGCAGGCCCCCACCCATGTCTCCCAGCACCCCCACCCCCCAGCAGTGCAGGGGCACCTACCACCAGGCCCCCACCCATGTCTCCCAGCAACCCCACCCCCCAGCAGTGCAGGGGCACCCACCACCAGGCCCCCACCCATGTCTCCCAGCACCCCCACCCCCCAGCCACCAGGGGCAGCCTCCACCAGGCCCCCACCCATGTCTCCCACCACCCCCATCCCCCAGCAGTGCAGGGGCAGACTCCACCAGGCCCCCACCCATGTCTCCCACCACCCCCACCCCCCAGCACTGTGGGGCACCTGCCAGCAGGCTCACACCCATGTCCAACTCATGTTCCCCACCACCCCCACCCCCCAGCACTGTGGGGCACCTGCCAGCAGGCCCACACCCATGTCCAACTCATGTTCCCCACAACCCCCACCCCCCAGCACTGTGGGGTACCTGCAGGCAGGCCCCCACCCATGTCTCCCAGCACCCCCACCCCCCAGCAGTGCAGGGGCACCCACCACCAGGCCCCCACCCATGTCTCCCAGCACCCCCACCCCCAGCCACCAGGGGCAGCCTCCACCAGGCCCCACCCATATCTCCCACCACCCCCACCCCCCAGCAGTGCAGGGGCAGCCTCCACCAGGCCCCCACCCATGTCTCCCAGCACCCCCACCCCCCAGCCACCAGGGGCAGCCTCCACCAGGCCCCCACCCATGTCTCCCAGCACCCCCACCCCCCAGCCACCAGGGGCACCCACCACCAGGCCCCCACCCATGTCTCCCAGCACCCCCACCCACCAGCCACCAGGGGCAGCCTCCACCAGGCCCCCACCCATGTCTCCCACCACCCCCACCCCCCAGCAGTGCAGGAGCAGCCTCCACCAGGCCTCCACCCATGTCTCCCAGCACCCCCACCCCCCAGCCACCAGGGGCAGCCTCCACCAGGCCCCACCCATATCTCCCACCATCCTCACCCCCCAGCAGTGCAGGGGCAGCCACCACCAGGCCTCCACCCATGTCTCCCAGCACCCCCACCCCCCAGCCACCAGGGGCAGCCACCACCAGGCCCCACCCATGTCTCCCAGCACCCCCACCCCCCAGCAGTGCAGGGGCACCCACCACCAGGCCCCCACCCATGTCTCCCAGCACCCCCACCCACCAGCCACCAGGGGCAGCCACCACCAGGCCCCACCCATATCTCCCACCATCCCCACCCCCCAGCAGTGCAGGGGCACCCACCACCAGGCCCCCACCCATGTCTCCCAGCTCCACCCCACAACCCAACCACCAGGGGCAGCCTCCACCAGGCCCCCACCCATGTCTCCCAGCACCCCCACCCCCCAGCCACCAGGGGCACCCACCACCAGGCCCCCACCCATGTCTCCCAGCACCCCCACCCCCCAGCCACCAGGGGCAGCCTCCACCAGGCCCCCACCCATGTCTCCCACCACCCCCACCCCCCAGCACTGTGGGGCACCTGCCAGCAGGCCCCCACCCATGTCCAACTCATGTTCCCCACCACCCCCACCCCCCATCACTGTGGGGCACCTGCCAGCAGGCCCCCACCCATGTCTCCCAGCACCCCCACCTCTCAGCAGTGCAGGGGCACCCACCACCAGGCCCCCACCCATGTCTCCCAGCACCCCCACCCCCCAGCCACCAGGGGCAGCCTCCACCAGGCCCCCACCCATGTCTCCCACCACCCCCACCCCCCAGCAGTGCAGGGGCAGCCTCCACCAGGCCCCCACCCATGTCTCCCAGCACCCCCACCCCCAGCCACCAGGGGCAGCCTCCACCAGGCCCCCACCCATGTCTCCCACCACCCCCACCCCCCCAGCAGTGCAGGGGCAGCCTCCACCAGGCCCCCACCCATGTCTCCCAGCACCCCACCCCCAGCCACCAGGGGCAGCCTCCATCAGGCCCCCACCCATGTCTCCCACCACCCCCACCCCCCCCAGCAGTGCAGGGGCAGCCTCCACCAGTCCCCCACCCATGTCTCCCAGAACCCCCACCCCCCAGCCACCAGGGGCACCCTCCACCAGGCCCCCACCCATGTCTCCCACCACCCCCACCCCCAGCAGTGCAGGGGCAGCCTCCACCAGGCCCCCACCCATGTCTCCCAGCACCCCCACCCCCCAGCCACCAGGGGCAGCCTCCACCAGGCCCCCACCCATGTCTCCCACCACCCCCACTCCCCAGCAGTGCAGGGGCACCCTCCACCAGGCCCCCACCCATGTCTCCCACCACCCCCACCCCCCAGCACTGTGGGGCACCTGCCAGCAGGCCCACACCCATGTCCAACTCATGTTCCCCACCACCCCCACCCCCCAGCACTGTAGGGTACCTGCCAGCAGGCCCCCACCCATGTCTCCCAGCACCCCCACCACCCAGCAGTGCAGGGGCACCCACGACCAGGCCCCCACCCATGTCTCCCAGCACCCCCACCCCCCAGCAGCGCAGGGGCACCCACCACCAGGCCCCCACCCATATCTCCCAGCACCCCCACCCCCCAGCCACCAGGGGCAGCCTCCACCAGGCCCCCACCCATGTCTCCCACCACCCCCACCCCCAGCAGTGCAGGGGCAGCCTCCACCAGGCCCCCAACCATGTCTCCCACCACCCCCACCCCCCAGCACTGTGGGGCACCTGCCAGCAGGACCACACCCATGTCCAACTCATGTTCCCCACCACCCCCACCCCCAGAACTGTGGGGCACCTGCCAGCTGGCCCACACCCATGTCCAACTCATGTTCCCCACCACCCCCACCCCCCAGCACTGTGGGGCACCTGCCAGCAGGCCCCCACCCATGTCTCCCAGCACCCCACCCCCCAGCAGTGCAGGGGCACCCACCACCAGGCCCCCACCCATGTCTCCCAGCACCCCCACCCCCCAGCCACCAGGGGCAGCCTCCACCAGGCCCCCACCCATGTCTCCCACCACCCCAACCCCCAGCAGTGCAGGGGCAGCCTCCACCAGGCCCCCACCCATGTCTCCCAGCACCCCCACCCCCCAGCCACCAGGGGCAGCCTCACCAGGCCCCCACCCATGTTTCCCACCACCCCCACCCCCCAGCCACCAGGGGCAGCCTCCACCAGGCCCCCACCCATGTCTCCCACCACCCCCACCCCCCAGCACTGTGGGGCACCTGCCAGCAGGCCCCCACCCATGTCCAACTGATGTTCCCCACCACCCCCACCCCCCAGCACTGTGGGGCACCTGCCAGCAGGCCCCCACCCATGTCTTCCAGCACCCCCACCCCCCAGCAGTGCAGGGGCACCCACCACCAGGCCCCCACCCATGTCTCCCAGCACCCCCACCCCCCAGCCACCAGGGGCAGCCTCCACCAGGCCCCCAACCATGTCTCCCAGCACCCCCACCCCCCAGCCACCAGGGCAGCCTCCACCAGGCCCCCACCCATGTCTCCCACCACCCCCACCCCCCAGCACTGTGGGGCACCTGCCAGCAGGCCCACACCCATGTCCAACTCATGTTCCCCACCACCCCCACCCCCCAGCACTGTGGGGCACCTGCCAGCAGGCCCACACCCATGTCCAACTCATGTTCCCCACCACCCCCACCCCCCAGCACTGTGGGGCACCTGCCAGCAGGCCCCCACCCATGTCCAACTCATGTTCCCCACCACCCCCACCCCCCAGCACTGTGGGGCACCTGCCAGCAGGCCCCCACCCATGTGCAACTCATGTTCCCCAGCCAACATGTCATCACAATCTAAATCCCTGGTCACTATGGTCAGCCTCCAAATGCAAAACACCCACCCGAGTATTGCATCCACCCACTCATAATTTGCAATTACATCACAGAACACCAATTGCAAGTTCCGAAAAAAACACATTTCCCTCACATACACCGAATTGGGTGTCATTGAATCTCAAAACCCATATCATGAAATGCATGAAACCAATGAGATACCACACATTGAAATTCACCAAAAAAAATATGTATTAAAGGAAACATAAATAGAATAAAAAATGAAGAAACAGAAATGTGAATGCACAAAAATTAAAAGAAGCATGTCCGTGAAAAAAAAGCAAAACCAAAAATAAAATTCCAAAGTAATGTTGTCCAAAGTCAATGTCCACAAAACAAAATCCAATGGGAAATAAAAAAGAAAGCCATTGCTCCATGGTTAAAATGTGAAAAAAAATACAATCCAACAGTGAACTATGTACATGGGAACAAGCCAGGGTCCATTATCCCAACAAAAGAAAGGAAACCTATCTAACTACACTAACTAATAAAATAAACTATATACAAAAATGTGGCCAATGTCCGAAAGGTCCAAATAAAATCAAAACAAAAATGAAACCTAACACTACCTACATAACTATGTACAAGGGCAGCGGGCTAGTTTCACGGCTCACTTGTGGATGTCCCGGGCCAGGGCATCATCGAACTCCTCCTCAATGTCCCGGAGGCGGTCCTCCTCCATGGCCCCGAGGGTCTGCAGGGCCGTCGACGTGTCCACCTCCAAACCCCTGCGGATTGCCTCGAGGCACTCGGCCCGCCTCAGGGCCCTCCGCATGGAGTTCTCCGCCCTGACCATTGTGAGCCGTGCCTCTTCCGCCCGCTGCCGCTCCGCATCTATGGCGTGGCCCAACCGCTCTCTGTCCTGGGTCCTCCTGCCCTCCGGCTGATGCCTGCCCCTCCGATGTTGAAGGCCCCGAGCCTTCATGGCTCCCACCACGTTGCTGCTGCTGCTGTGCCTCTGCCCGTGCACTGCCTCCTGCTGCCTGCACATCCTCCGCCGGCTGGGGTGCAGTCGTAGATGTGGCCACCCCTGCTGGACGTCCGACTCCCGACTGTGGCAGGGATGCCTCCTCCACCAGCCTGGCCGCACCGTCAGAGGCAGCTCCACAGGGCACCCAGGTGACTGATGGGTGGGAAGATGGCACTGAGGACGACTGGCGCGTAGGGGGTCCAGTTGAGGAGGGGGTCGTAGCAAGCCCCATCAGACGGAGGAATCCGGCCTGGGTGACCTGTCCCAGCAGGCTGACGTTGTCAACGAGCCATTCGAGATGACGTGCAGTCTCCTCATGAAAAGACTGCAGGTCACCTCGCATGGCCCGTTGACGCAACGCCACACCAGCCAGGACAGGCTCAACCCGGACCCGGATAGCCACGTCCGCAGGCAGAGGAAGGCCAGTTGACGTGAGCTCATCCCCTGCCTGAAAACGGGTCTGGACGTAGGCATCCCTGCTGGTGCAAGATGATGCAGGGACAGGATCAGGGACAGGATTGCACACAGGCACCTCCGCGGCGGCCTGTGCTGCCTCCTGTCCCTGGTCCTGCACTGCACCACTAGCACCAGTGGGATCCCCACCTCCAGACCCCGTCTCTGGTGCTTGCACGGCCTCCTCCTCCACCAAACCCCCCACCAACCTGGATGACTCCATGCCATCTTCCCCTGTTGGGCCCTGTGGGGTCCCAGCTGCCCCTTCTGCTGCCGAGGAGTCCAACTCCAATCTCCGCCTCTTGGACCTCCCCCCGGCAGCTTCGGCCTGGGACGCGGCACCGGACTCCTGACTCCCCGACGAGATGACAACATGGGAGGGGAGCCGGGCCTTGCGTCTCCGGCTGGCGGTGGGATCCCCGCCGCTGTGCTCCACAGCACCTTCTCCGCCCTCTTCATCAGTTGAAGCTTCAGACAGGGAGAAACAAAACACAGGCATCAGGGCACTGTACAATGGACACATACACACATGACAGTTGTACATGAGTGGCATTGGCAAACCTCAGACATGTCATCACAATCCCCAACACACATGTCATTTCAACTCGCACACATGAGCCATACCACAGCCATATCGCAACTGCCAGCACCATCCATACACATACTACAGCATGAGCAGCCAAAGGTGAGCCAGACATCACATGCAACACAGGAAGTGCAACACACATGTACACACACCACCACACTTGCATGCATGTGTACACCTCTGCCAAGTGTCGCAGTGTTCAGACGGGCGTCCATGTCACATCTGCCAATCAGGCTTCCACATACCCCTGTCACATGCATCCATGTTGCATCACTGTTGCACCCTTGTCAAATACACACACATGCACATGTACACAGTGCTGATACATGCAGCCGAAAACAACATACATGCGTGACATCACGGACATGTCTACTTACATACACATTCATCCAAACATGTGTGTCCACACAACTGCATTTGGCATGCAAGCCTACACACACAAGCACCATCCATGTCTCACACATTCCAGCCCTCGAATGTGTAGGCCCCACGGCCCTGTACACCTCCACCCATACTCGACCCCATACAAACAGATGTGCAACCTGCACACTACTGAAAAATCACCACACGCACTGCTCACAATCAGGATGCATGTACACTTACTGCTCGACTCCAGACGGGTCTGCCTCTCAAGGACCTGGACATGGAGCGCTGGAGATATGCGTTCCAGGACCCTCATCTGTTCTTCCGACAAGTGGCCCCGGCGCCCCTTGGCATCCGCTGCCTTCAAGAGGCGCTGGGCCTTGTTCAGGGTCCTGGACCTGAAGTCCTCCCAGCGCTTCTTGACATGTTGTAAGTCGCGGACTGCCACCCCCTCCGCGTTGATGGCAGTCACAATGTCAGTCCAGATCCGAGTCCGTCCTTCCTTGTCGGCGCGGGAACTTCCGAAGAGGGCATCATACTGCCCCAGGACTTGCTCCACCAGGACACCAACTTCGGTGGCACTGAAGCTGGTGCCCCTCTGCCTCTCTGGCCGGGGGTTGTCAGTGGTTTCAGATGGTGTTTGCCCCGACATGACAACCCCAGAGGCAGGAGTGGGTGGGCAACTGGGTGCTGGGGCTGGGCTGTGGAGCGATGGAATCCCAGTCGGGAGTCTTCGGTTCCAGCAGGGGTGGTCACAGCAACAGCACCCCTGGCTGATGTGCAGGCAGCAAATGGCAGGGCACGTGGGCAGCAGGCAGTCAGGCAGCAGCAGATGGCAGGTAGGAGCGTGCTCAAGGCTCTGGGGGGCAGTAGTTCGGCCTTCTGTACAGGAGCGTGGTCTTCCGTGTGCTTACGCGTGGCCAGCTTGATACGGAGTGATTTGGCACGTGAAAAATCTGCACGTCAGCGTGTACTTCGAGGAAAGGCCCTTAGGGCGTAAGCGCGTCTGCACGCATATGCATTTCATTGGACAGAAGGCCCCTCAAGCGCAAGCGCCCCTGTGACGTGACGCGTACAGACGTGCATGCGCATTTCAGCGCGCATGAAAAACTGCACGTCCGCGTGTAATACGAGGAAAGGGCCCATGCGCGTAAGCGCGCGTGAAAAACTGCACGTCCGCGTGCAATACGAGGAAAGGGCCCATGCGCGTAAGCGTGCGTGGAAAACTGCACGTCCGCGTGCAATACGAGGAAAGGGCCCATGCGCGTAAGCGCACGTGGATAACTGCACGTCCGCGTGTAATACGAGGAAAGGGCCCATGCGCGTAAGTGACGTGACGCGCGCGTGCGTTTCTCTCAGCACGGGTTAAAGGTGAGCGGGCCCAGCAGTTCGCTGTACGTGCCTATCGTGGAGACCGACGTGTGTTGCTGCTTCCTGTTGTTTCGCGCGCCATCACAACTTCACAGCTATCAAGGACGTATCTCTTCTTTTGGCGGGGGTATTGGCTACACTTGTTTTTCTGCATCGCGCTAGTCAGACGGTGAGTCACACACACTCTTTTTCCCACTGCGGGTGCCCCTGTGTATCGCACCCATTTTCGATGTCATAGTAGCCTGCGTGTCTCACGCGTACGCGTTATTCGTGTTACTGGGTGCCACCGCGTACTGCTGGAGGTTGAATCCACGCACGTAGGCTGCAGGGTTGCGTGCACAGTTTTACTGCAGTTTTGGGGTGCCTGAGCGTTGCGTGACCCGTCACCACATCACCGGGGTCACATACAGCCTTGCAGGTGCAGGGGGGCTGTTAACATCTTGTTTCCCACCCCCTTCACCCCAATTGCCCAGGTCAATTGTGGTGTACACCTCCCATTGGCACCACTCCATCTGTGCCAGCACTACTACATCTGTGCCATGGTTGGGAGGGTACCAAAGGTGAGGGGCACCTCAGCTGGGCGTCCTCCTCGTGACGGGCGTGGTCGGGGACGTGGCCGTGGTGACCAGGGAGTAGGGGGACTCCAGGATGTCCAGGGCAGCCACAGAGGGGGAAGAGGCAGGGGTGCGCCACTTGAGCACAATGTTGTGCCATGTGTCGGTGCAGCCATGCCACCACCCCTGTGGTTCCGGGGGATGCAGCTCCTGCATCTGGCACTGGCACCCGTACGACCCGGCAGTCCGTTCCATCGACTGCCACGGGCCCAAGGGTAGTGGTAGCTGCAGGTGCAGCTGTGGACACCGCCACCCAGGCTCAGGGTCTGCCAGCGCAGGCTGCGTTGGCACTTGAAGAGCCCTTGGTAGATCTCCAACAGGCCAGGGGGGAAACCATAGGGGCACGCCGGGCTGCTCAGACCAAGACACGTGTCCCTGGGGCAGTCATGTCATCTGCTGCCCCGAAAAGCCGGGTGTTGGCAAGTGCAGGGGCAGATGCACCCAACAGCACCCCGGTTGTGAGTCTGCCAACCAGGACCGTTGCGGTCAATGACCCTGCCACAGCTGATGTTGCTGCGCAGGGTCCATTAGTGGGCACCCAGCTGCCACTGACACGAGTCAGGCCTTTGGTCATCCCTCCACCTGCCACTCCCTTGGCTCAATCCACCGAACCCACTGGCCATACTGGTCAGGGCGGCATTAGCCAGCCAGGGCCTGCGCCACAGTCCAAGAGGAGGAAGGTTGCACCTGCAGCACAGGCTGGGACCCCACACACAGCCACGACCTCCTGCACGTCGAGGAAGAAGCCTTTCTGTAAGCAGGAACTGGACTTCCTCGTGGACTACGTGCGGGGCCACAGCCGTGACATGCTAGTGGGTGCCAATAGTCAGACTACGGCTGCCCAACGTGACACCCACTGGAAGCATGTTGCAGAACATGTCAGTTCATTCGGCCATGAGGTGCGCACGGCGCAGGAGTGCAAAAAGCGTTGGAATGACATCAAGCGCAGCACTAAGGCTAAGCGTGCCTCAAATTACAACTTGACTCTGGTGACTGGCGGTGGGCCTGCACCAGAGGAGGAAGAACTCACTCCGCATGAGGCTCTCGTTGTGGAGTTCATACCACCTGAATTGGTCGAAGGAGTGGGAGAGATGCTGGACTTTGATGCCCAGTCCAGTGAGTGTTGATGCGTGTTTGTTGAGGACGTGTGTGTTTCACTTGTGGGTTGTGTTGTGCATGATTGCTGCTACATGTGACGTGTACATGGTTCTGATGTGTAAGTAATGCAATGCTTCCGTCATGCATGTCTCCACTGCCTGCATGCGGGACTCCATGTGGGCATGCTCCCTTGTCCCTCCTCCGCCACTCTGCACCCCAGTTCCACCTTTGCACTGGTCTGCTTCAATCTTGCCAATGTGTAGTTTCTTCTTCATGTGTCCTGTGTAGATGCTAACTTCCAGCGTAGAAACTGCCAGACATATACCGTGTGGTACAGCCTTAGTACTCGATGCAGGGTATCTCACTTGTACTGTGCATGGGTCAGATGTCCCGCAGGGACATGAGTGCCCATTCATGCTCCATGTGCATTGCACGCATGCCCCTATGTGTCCTTGACTGGATGATCACTGTAATATGAGTCCTTGGTTACATACATTGCCTGCCATCTCACCGGCCTCCCCATGTCAACTGTGGCTCAGTCCTGCGTTGCACACATGTTTAGGCTCTGACAATCTGTGTGGCTCACAGGCCTCAGCCTGTTCAATGGCCAATGACTCTGTCCAACTCTTGTTGTGTCTTCTTCACACGTGGGTGGCTACGGAGTTTTCATCATGTGTCCTGCCCACTGTCCCAGCATCATTTGCAGTGTTGTAATTTGAATCACATTAAGCTGTTGATGCCAGTCAACACTGCCTGTCAATACACAGGTGTATGGTCAGCCTTTTGATACCATGCTAGGCATCCCTGCTTTGGTACTGGGGTGGAGGGGTGCTTGGCTTCTAGACATGGTACACATGAATGCACAATGCACGTGATGTGTGAATTTGACATTGCACTGCCTTCACATTTCCTGGCACACACCATGGAGTGCTTGTACATGTAGGTAGTAAGTGGCGTACACATTTTCTGCACTGCATAGACCCACTTCCATGGAAACTGCCACCTTTCAACAGGTCTGATCACAGAAGCTATTCAAAGTAGACCCAGCATGCATGCCAGGTCATATGTTGTGTGTCACATGTCTGCCGGATGCCTTTGCTGTCGGTGTGTGTGTGTGTCGTGTGCTTCTGACATGTGTAGTGACCTTTTTTCTCTCTATTTTTCAGGTGATGACGCAATGGAGGCGGAGGATGGTGTTGTCATGCCAGACACAGGGTTGGTAATACCACATCGACCCGGCACTAGTGGGGGTCGTGGGAAGGTAGGCCACGAAAACCCCCAAGTGCTGCAGTCCATCTTGTCTCTGGCTGCCTATGAGTCCAGCTTTGATGACGACTCTGACGTCCATGTTGAGTTGGATGAGCATCAAGTCCATGTGTCAGGGGTGAGTGATTCTGATGTGGACACTCCTCTGTCTGCGACACCTGCACTGAGGGATCAGACAGTCTTGGTTCCTCCGCCCGTGGTGGATCGGGATGCAGGGTCACCCTCCACACCAGTCACTGATGTGCCTGGGACATCACGTCGACGGGGGCATGTAGTCGTGCAGACCCAGGCGGTGCCAACACAGCGAGGACCCCCGGTCCTTGGGTCCCGCAGGGGTCAAGCCCGGCAACGCAGTCGCCGCGCGCAACCGCTGTATACTGAGTGGGAGCAAGACATGACTGCCAATTCCGAACGGCAGGGGGCAGCAATGGAGAACATCGCTGAGAGCATGGAGCGTGTGGCCCGATCTGTGCTCCCCCCTGCTAGGCAGGTGCTTCTCCAGCAGCAGGCGGCACGGTCCATGGCCCGCTCGCTCAGGCTGGGCATGGCGGCCTCAGACAGGGCACGCCAGGCTGAAATGTCGTCTCTGTGTCAAGCAATTGCTGCTCACGCAGAGGCGCACATGGATGCCCTGAGGGAGGAGTATGCTTCCCTCAGATCCACTCTGGGTCTCCTTATGATGTCCCAGAGGCAGCAGGCAGAGGAGAGGTTTGCACAGCTTGAGCGTACCATCTCGGCTGAGCTACAGGCTTGCCGGGAGGTGCAGCGGTTGTCCAGCCAGGCCTTGCAGGAGGGACTCCGTGTTACATGTGCTACCTTGCAAGAGGAAGCACGTGTATCACGTGAGGTTCTGCATGCAGACCTATGTCACATCGCCACACAGAACCAGGCTCACCCGTCCGGCAGACTTGCTGCCGACGAGGGGCAAGCTGCGGCTAGGCGTGGCCAGGCTACTGTGCCACATCCTCCTTTACAGGATGAGCCAGACTCGGACGACCATCTATCTCCCACATAGGTCGGGCTGTGCAGGCATTGAGCCCATGGAGGTTTTTTTTTTGGCTCAGCATCATCGCATGTGGATGTTGAGCAGCACCCTGTACCTCCCCCCTCCTGGGTGCCTCCCCTCCCCCCCGGGTCGTATGTGGCCATTTTTGATTTTTCTTTTAGTTTAGTTAGTTAAGTTTCTGTTTGATAGTTAGTTTAAATAGGTAATGTAGGTTTTCCATTGTTAGTGTAATTAGTTAATAGTTGATTTAGTTTAAAATTGCTAGTCTATTGTGCTTTCATGTGACGGTGCGGTGCTTTGTGGCTTTTGAAGGCATCCACTGTCTGTTCCAGCTGGGCCCTTCATGGTTGTCTTGTGTATGTGTTTGCTGCTTGGGGTCCTTGACTCACATATGCCACTCCTGCCTCCCTTATCCATGGGCTCGCAAGGATGGTTCGGTGTTACAGAATATTACACAAGGGCTTTGGACTGTCATATCTGTGGCATGTCTGGTGCTGTGTGACTTGTGTTGACACCCCTAGTGGGGATGATTTAGGTGTTATTGTCCACTGTTCAGCTTTTGCTAGATGGGGTGTGTCATGATTAATGTGTACATTGATTGCTATGCATTGTGTAGTATGTTTCATATCTTTCCTGTACACGTGCTTGTTGCAATTCATGCTGTAGATAGTGTTCCACACTTTGGATGTGAAAGACGGACTGATGGTGTGATTTGTGATGTGACTCTCTGACATGGTCAAGTAATGAGATGCCTGATGAGACACACACAGATGACTTTGAAGCATTAATCATGTGTTTCATGCCCTTTATGCAGGGGGATGAGCCTCCAGAGCACCTTTGCCAGCAGACATGGCCCATTGGACGACGGAATTCTGGACCCGTTTGTTGGTGCCCACATGCACATTTGTGCACAAGCAGAGGCACAGTGATTGCAGACCCACATCCTAGAACTGCTGACATGTTCCAAGGAACTCCAGGCAAGGTGAGCATCACAGGGGGGCCACGACACAGCAAAGCTTGCACCAGGCGAGTTGCACATGCAGGCTTAGTCACAGCACTGAGGGTGAGCTTAGACGAATATTGGTGTTGAAGCACACAATGCAGCTCAGATGTGTTTGTGAACTGATGGCTGTTGATAGTAGGGTTGTCTGGGACACATGCAGGGGCAGTGGCACATACCCTCCGGTACACCAAGGTCCATTGAGGCACTTGTATCAACCATGTAGCCTTCCGAGACATGGAAATGGGCAGCTCACAGGGACATACAGCAAGGGACATACTTGGGTGCAGTGCATGTCTTTTCCATGTACTTTATGATAAATGCACTGCCAACTTTGTTTCGGTCATGGTGGTACGCAACTTGCTCTGTAGTCATGGCTTGCTATATGGGTCTGTCTGCTTACCCAGGGAACATTGCATGTTGTGTGAATTGTGACACATTGGTGTTCCATTTGCAACGCACCCACCAGCGGCTGACTTACTGCATTGACTGTGTATGACCCGTCACAGGGGTGATGTTATATATGGGTACGAAGCATCGACCCCAGATTGTCTGTTTGTAGAGTAGTTTGTTGCTATGGGGCATGTTTGGTGTTGTGTTTTTGTGTAATTGGCACGTACAGGTTGTTGACTGTGGCTCTCTTTTGCAGCATTGCAGTGCTCCTGTAACCGGACCTGAGAGTGAGCAGGCAGGAGGCCAGCACTCAAAACCAGAGCTAAGTGTCTTGTTGTTTTTCTTTCGAACTGCTCTGCATAGGCTTGCTGGGGAGTGTACTGATGCATGGATGTATGTGTGGTTCAATTTGGTATGTTTTTTCTCCCTAATCACCCGTGATCCTATGCAATTTTGAAACCTGTACCCTCTACCCGGTGTTCCTGCTTCCCGTACCTATCCAAGCAACGTTCCCTGACCCTCTTTCCCCGCTGGGGTTGCGGATGCCTGTGTAAGCCCCGAACTTGCAGGTGCCAAAACCCTAGAGGGGGTGGTTGGTTCGTACCACTCCTGAGCCTGGACTACAGAAGGCCATGACAATGATGTCCAAGTTTGTTTGGATTGTGTATGTGTTCATGCAGGTTGTACATTTTCCTGCATTCCCTAGTTTCATGTGTCATTCCTGCTCCCCTCTCCTGCCACTCATTCCAGTCATCCAGTGTGTCAACACCTGTCCCGACTGCATATCCCTGAACCTCCTACCCCACCAGGGTCTCAGGGGCCTGTGTGAGTTTGACCTTGCAGGCACCCGGGACATGGTGGGGGTGGTTGTTTCGTGACACTCCTGCGTCTGTACAGGGGACCTGTGACAGTACACATCCCTTCATGGTGCATCATCCTATGTCATGTACCACACATGCCTCACATCCTGTCGTGACATTGTTTTGCTGTGCTACCTTGGTTGTTGCATCATTGTGGTAGTACTTGGCCTTTGTGAGGTACTGCTATGTCAAGTCATCTACTGGAGGGTGTTCGGGTTCGTTTTTATGCCTTGGATTTTGTGATTTTGGAAATGAGTGTGGATTCTGAGGGTTCAGGCATCTTTTTACGCACAAGGTGGGAGATGGTGACGAAGGGTAAAGGTGATCCTGTGGCCAGGTGGAATTGAGGGTTGGAGGCTGCATGACCCAGGTGCAGTTGTTCAGTGGGTCATGGTCATTTGTGAGGGAGGGGGGGTTGTTGTTGATAGTTGCCTTGCCCTGCAGTGTGATGGGAACTCTGACATAGTAATGGTGGTATCCTATGTACATGTTGTGTTCTGCTGATCAATGCCTGTTCATGTGTTGTGTTTTCCTTTCAGGTGCGAGGGGATAGTTGTGATTTGACATGCTGGGGTGTACACATGGTGAATGTTCACATGTGATGTGTAGGGAACACTGATGGTCACTTGAGTGCACATGCATATGTGGAGTGCATGTCCTTGCAGAACCACACACTTGCACTCTGATGCACTACATGTACTCCCACCCTTGCATATCCACATGTACACTGTTTGCCTTCTGGTGCCCACTGTGTCCCTGCAGCACATGTTCTGTGACCGATTATGGATCCAGTACATGCCTAATTTGATGTTTGATGTGGTCTGTCACTTAGATGTGATGCTCAGGGTGTGCATCACACACAATGGCTGTTCACTGTGCTGTGCGCTGAGCAGTGTGATGCAGGAGTAGGACACTGCACACATGAGCTGCAGTGTTGATTTTGCAATGCATAAAGTGCATGCAGACAGGCATTCATTGTTATGTTACATCTACGACTGTTGTAATGCATTTGGAAATGACTTATTTTGGGTGGGAGATTTTGCTGGTCTGTCATTTCATCTGATTCCGGGTCAGGCATCATTGTCCGATGCCACTGTACATTTAGGACATGGCAATGTGTACCTTATCGTTACTGTGTTGGTGTATGGGTATTGCTTGCCACGTCATGTTGATGTTTGGGAGGGTTTGAGTGACATGACAGTGATGGCCATGGCCTGTTTTGCAGGTGTGTGTGATGCACACCTTGCATGTCAGGGTCATCCGCTTCTCAGAGCAACTAGCTGGGGGTAGATTTCTCTCCGCGGCAGGGCCCTCCCCCTGGAACAGACTTCCTGCCTGACTTGAACTTGAGGGGAACCATCTCCAGTTCTGGAAGCACCTCAAGACCTTCCTCTTTGCTTCTGCTTACTCTCTGCCTCTCCCTTGCAGAATTCTTCACTGGAACTGCACAGGAGCTGCAACTGGGCCACTCTCACCGACCTCGGTCCCCGGCCCAGCCACTCTCCACTTGCACTGCCTCCCTGGCAACCCCTGCACTGCAGTACTGTCTCTCTATCCCTACAGCCCCCCCTTCCCAGCACTTGTCTGCACTTACCTTTGCAGTTGCCACCAGCCGACCTATGTATTATTTTTGTTGGGCTACTTCCCCTGTACTGGACTCCCCCCCCACCCTTCCCCTTGCACTTTTCCCTTCCCCCTGCCCCTGCACTTGCACGATCTCAATGACACCTGGCCTAGTAGTACCGTTGTCTGTCTTCCCTTATTCCCCCCTCCCTGCCTCATTGCGCCTTGAAATACTTGTGTATGGGCCATATCATGTCATATGTCATATGTGTGCCTTTTGGTCACACAGGATAGCTTGTGTTTAAGTAGCTAGGGATGCAGACGATGTGGCACTTCCATGGCAACTATCTCAGGGTGGTAGGGTTGTGACAGTTGACTGTCTCTTTGTCATCATCGATTGTCACCTGGTATGTGCCAGGCTTGTGTGCACTCCGCAGGGGTGGGAGTTTAGGTGAAAAATGTGGCCACAAGCTGGGTCCGGGCTTCCTCACCACGTGCCCTGTCCCCTCCCATGGGCAGCGCCTGTGCCTGTGGTTGGGGATGTGGGGGCACCACCATGTCCACCGGGATGCCCTGCTGTGTTGCAACATTGTGCAGGACACATGCTGCCACAATGATCCTGCACACTACTGGTGGTGTATAGAGTAGTTGCCCACCAGAGCGGTCCAGGGAGCGGAAACGTGACTTGAGCACTCCGAATGTGCGCTCCACTATGCCCCTGGTTGCAATATGGGCGGCGTTGTATCTTACCTGGGGTGGGGTGGTGGGGTTCCGGATTGGCGTCATCATGTGGTTGCTCAGAGGGCAGGCACTGTCCCCTGGGGAGGTGATAATAGTTGAGATTATTAGGGTTTGGATATTTGTCTGTGTGTGACTTGCATGCATGTGCAAGGGCATTTGTACTGACCTAGGAGCCATGTGTCACCATGCTGCCCAGCTTCCAGGGCCCGGCTCAGGGCGGACATTCTGTATATGAAACTGTCATGGGTGGAGCCAGGGTAGTTTGCATAGACAGAGGTGATGATTCCCTTTGCATCACATACCACCTGTACATTGATGGAATGCCAGTGCTTGCGGTTTCGGTAGATGTGCTCAGTGGCCCTAGGTGGACGTAGGGCCACATGGGTGCAATCTATGGCACCGAACACTTTGGGGAAGTGTGCCACCCTGAAAAAATCCAGGACAAGGGCCTGACTTTCTGCGGGTGTTCTGGGCATGTATAAGTGCCTGCGGACTGAGGGGCGCGCTGTCATGATTGCCAGTACCTGGTGTAGGCAGCGTGACTGCGTGGCCTGTGAGACCCCCCCCACTATGGCAGTGGTCCGCTGAAATGACCCAGTGGCCAAAAAATGCAGGAAATTGAGCAGCTTCTCCAAGGGGCTCAATGCTTGGGAGCAAAGGGTGGGGGATGTGAGGTCATCTTCCCACTCCCTGACCAGGTCTAGGATGATATGGAAACCTATACCTGCCGTAGACCTGGTCATCAGGCATCCCAAAAAGGCTTGTCCGTGGTGCGAAAATGCGTGCCCTGGCTATTCTCCTCCTCCTGCGGTGTCCCGCGATCAGTGCAGCGACAAATGGGGCATTCATCGTAGCTGTATATACGCGTTTGTTGTTTGCGCGCACTTTTATGCTGTGCGCGATGTTAGGCGGAAACCTGTGCAGTTCCCTCTGGGACCACTGCAAAAGATTTAGGACTACAGGCGTTGGCGGTGAACCCACTTGGTAGCAGTCTGTACCACACAGATTCACTTGGTAGCTGTGGCTGAGCAGTCAGACTTCTCTCAAGAAAAGTTGAGCAGTATGTGGAGTATACAACATAGGGCAATTCTTCACAGCAAGACAAGCAAACACACAACGAGGCTTAGTGTAAAGATAGTAAGGTATTTATTTATAACACAACATCTATGGAAAACACTAAAGCAAATCACGGCAAACAAATCAAACACAATTAATCTACGAAGTAGAACACGATCAATCCCCCTAGCAAAATATCGACAACTCTAGGTTCTACCGGTACCACTTATTTTCAGACAGAGGTGTATACCTCAACCAAGATGACACTCGAATATTAGTTAGGACGGGAGAGAAAAAGATAGGCAGGTTATGAAATCAACACAGTTCAATCCTATGCGGATAAAATGCAAGGCAGGAATGCAAGAATCACAATAGATCGTAAAGTTCAGAGGCCAGGCCCACTCGGAGAGAGGCAAGGCGCGATGTCCCAAAAAGTCTCTAGTGGAGATGCATTCAAGTCTTTATAGCAAATTGTTATCGGCAGATTCAACCAGTTCAGAACAAAGAATGAGCAAAGCTTGGAGGCGACCCAGCGGAACGGAGAGGATTAAGACACCTCACTCGAGCCGAACGAAAGGGAAGCCAGGCGGACACGGTACCTTGTTGTGGAGGGCAGCTCTGGCGGGGGCAGTTGTTCCTGGTGGTGGATGCACGTCGGGTCTTGGCCAAGAGTAGAGATGATCTCGTCGTCGAAGGAAAGTGAAGTCCGGTGCACCACCAGGGAAGAGACCAGCCGCGGAGTACTCCGTCACAAGGCACCACCTTTTGGGTGCGGTACAGGGGTAGTGGCTATCCGGTTGCCGAGGTGCTCTGCACGGGCAATTCGACCACTGCGTCCTGAGGCGAATAAAAAGCGAAGGGGACTGGTTGTTCCCACCAGTCAGGGGAAGAGACTCTCCAGCAGGGAGATCTCCTCTGTCGTCGGGAAGTGGTGAGTCAGCTCAGCAGGGCTCCACCGGAGGTGTCGTCGTTGCAGGTCGGCTCAGCGTTACCCTCGTCGGATTCTTAGGTCCTGTGGCGACTTCTGAAGATCCAGTCCCAAAAGCCCTGCTTTTATGCAGAAGATACCCATTCATTCAGCCTAGCTGTCAATCAACACATGCTAAGTGGTGAGCGGGAAAGCTCACCACCTGGGCCAATCACTCCAGAGTGCGACCTGAGTTGGCAAGGCAACTCGGTCCAGGGTGCCTAAACCCCCTCCCGCACCCCTGAGGTAACCCAGACAGAATGGCACCACTTTGGAGGGTCTCTGTACAGAGGCCCGCCAAAAGTGGAACAAAGGGCTCAACCTTTGGTTTAGGAGTCACAGAGACGAACACAGACGCCATTTTAAAACCGAGTTCTGGCATAAAATACCACTCGATACACTTATTTAAGATAAGTAGATCGGTGGTACGTCAGAGATCAATGAGAAAAAGTATCAATCTCCAACAATGGGACGAATCCCATAGGGTTACGTTCGGGATCGAACGTAACAAGTAGTTTCCACTGCCACCAGCCAAAACTCGACGAGGGGGGACGGGACAGTGCCCCCTAGAGTAACAGATCCAGGAGTAATCGAATTACCCCTACTAGTACGTCCACAATAAGATGGTTGGTACTAGTTCTGTTAGTAAATTTAGGTCTAGTAAAGCCAATGGTGACTTTACATGCCCGGGGAGACAGTAGTCAGTCCCCGGGTATGGAGTCTATGGTGGAGGTCCGCTAGGACGCTCCAGTGTTACGGCACGTAGGGTGCGGTGTAACACACATAGAAAAACATATGAGACCCTATGGAGTAAAAGACCCCATAGCCCATTGAACACATTGACATTTCAAAGGAATTACACACATACATGTCCAAGAGTGGGAGGAAAAGAGTCTCACTCTTGGCAGGATGGAAAAAAACAAACTCCCGAAATCCAGCAAAGCTGCTGGGGGACTCACTAGGTTAGGAAATTCAGCTAAACAGAGAATTCTCCCTAACACCCTCGCGGGACCTGGTATGGACGCCTGGTTTTTGCAGGCGCCCATTGCGGGTCCCGCGAGGAGACCTCGTAGTAGGGCAGAATGGGTTTACCGGCACCGGCACCTTTACCGGTGCCGGTAAACCTGTTCCGCCAACCTTATAGTGAGGCCCAATGTCTTTGCAGAAAAGTCAAAAGAGGTTGGATCAAGTTAGAAAGATAATGTTAACAGGTCCGAGGTCACCCCAGGATAGAGAGTCAAGGATTTACGGGACACCTTGGACAGTCTGTTGCAAGGGAGACCATGCGGGACTCAGTACCTGAAATGGTGAGAAAGCTCCAGCGGGGGCAGTTGTTCCTGGCAGCGGTTGCACGTCGGGGCTTCGTCTAGGGGAAGAGAAGATCTTGAAATGGAGGAAAGCTGGAGGTCGTTGCACTGCCAAGGAAGAAACCAGCCGCGGAGTTTCCTGGTTAAAAAGTAATACCCTTTTATTCGTGGTAGTGGTGAAGCGTGGCTATCCGGCCGCCGGGGTGCATGGCAAAGGCGATTCGACCATGAGACGATCCAGGAATGCGAAAAAGGCAATCTGGTTGGTCCCACCAGCTCAAAGGGAAGAAGACTCTCCTGGAAGAAGATCTCCTCTGTCGTCGGTAAAGTGGTGAGTTTCGTACAGCAGGGCTCCACCGGTGGTGTCGTCGTTGTAGATGGCTCAGCTTCCCCCTCTTCGGATTCTTTACATGCCCGGGGAGACAGTAGTCAGTCCCCGGGTATGGAGTCTATGGTGGGGGACCCGCTAGGGCGCCCCCGTGTTACGACATGTAGGGTGCGGTGTAACACACATAGAAAAACATATGAGACCCTATGGAGTAAAAGACCCCATAGCCCATCGAACACATTGACATTTCAAAGGAATTACACACATACAGAGTGGGTGAAAAGAGTCTCACTCTTGGCAGGATCCAACTCCAGAAATCCAGCAAAGCTGCTGGGGGACTCACTAGGTTAGGAAATTCAGCCTAAACAGAGAATTCTCCCTAACACGCGGGGACGCCTCTGCCTGCCTTCGTGTGGGCGGATGCGTTGACGCCTGTGCACGTCTTTTGCCGTGCGCGGGTTTCCCGTATTCGGATACGTGGTAAGACTGTACGTCCGAGTGTCATCGCATGTGATCGGAGGGGAGTGAGCGTACACGCGATTGGCCTGGGTATGTGTGTTTCGGGGTGCGCGGGAAGTTCCACACGCGATTAGCCTGGGTACGTGTGTTCCGGGGTGCCAGTAACTTTCACACGCGATTGGTGGAAATCCACGTGTGTTCTGTCATCACGTGCAATGAGGGAAACACCCGCGCGCGTCACATCACAGACGCGCTCACGTGCTAAGGGCCTTTGGTCCAATGAAATCGCATATGCGTGCTGCCGTGCATATGCGCTAAGGGCCTTTCCTCGAATTACACGCTGACGTGCAGATTTTTCACGTGCCAAATCACTCCGTATCAAGCTGGCCACGCGTAAGCACACGGAAGACCACGCTCCTGCCCAGAAGGCCGAACTACTGCCCCCCAGAGCCCCGAGCACGCTCCCACCTGCCATCTGCTGCTGCCTGACTGCCTGCTGCCCACGTGCCCTGCCATTTGCTGCTGGCACATCAGCCAGGGGTGCTGTTGCTGTGACCACCCCTGCTGGAACCGAAGACTCCCGAATGGGATTCCATCGCTCCACAGCCCAGCCCCAGGACCCAGTTGCCCACCCACTCCTGCCTCTGGGGTTGTCATGTCGGGACAAACACCATCTGAGACCACTGACAACCCCCGGCCAGAGAGGCAGAGGGGCACCAGCTTCAGTGCCACCGAAGTTGGTGTCCTGGTGGAGCAAGTCCTGGGGCAGTATGATGCCCTCTTCGGAAGTTCCCGCACCGACAAGGAAGGACGGACTCGGATCTGGACTGACATCGTGACTGCCATCAATGCGGAGGGGGTGGCAGTCCGCGACTTACAACATGTCAAGAAGCGCTGGGAGGACTTCAGGTCCAGGACCCTGAACAAGGCCCGGTGCCTCTTGAAGGCAGCGGATGCCAAGGGGCGCCGGGGCCACTTGTCGGAAGAACCAATGAGGGTCCTGGAACGCATATCCCCAGCGCTCCACGTCCAGGTCCTTGAGAGGCAGACCCGTCTGGAGTCGAGCGGTAAGTGTACATGCATCGAGATTGTGAGCAGTGCACGTCGTGATTTTTCAGTAGTGTGCAGGTTGCACATCTGTTTGTATGGGGTCGAGTATGGGTGGGGGTGTACAGGGCCGTGGGGCTAACACATGCGAGGGCTGGAATGTGTGAGACATGGATGGTGCTTGTGTGTATAGGCTTGCATGCCAAATGCAGTTGTGTGGGCACACATGGTTGGATGAATGTGTATGTAAGTAGACATGTCCGTGATGTCACGCATGTATGTTGTTTTCGGCTGCATGTATCAGCACTGTGTACATGTGCATGTGTGTGTATTTGTCAAGGGTGCAACAGTGATGCAACATGGATGCATGTGACAGTGGTATGTGGAAGACTGATTGGCAGATGTGACATGGATGCCCGTCTGAACACTTCGACACTTGGCAGAGGTGTACACATGCATGCAAGTGTGGTGGTGTGTGTACATGTGTGGTGCACTTCCTGTGTTGCATGTGATGTCTGGCTCACCTTTGGCTGCTCATGCTGTTGTATGTGTATGGATGGTGCTGGCAGTTGCGATATGGCTGTGGTATGGCTCATGTGTGCGAGTTGAAATGACATGTGTGTTGGGGATTGTGATCACATGTCTGAGGTTTGCCAATGCCACTCATGTACAACTGTCATGTGTGTATGTGTCCATTGTACAGTGCCCTGATGCCTGTGTTTTATTTCTCCCTGTCTGCAGCGTCAACTGATGAAGAGGGCGGAGAAGGTGCTGTGGAGCACAGCGGCAGGGATCCCACCGCCAGCCGGAGACGCAAGGCCCGGCTCCCCTCCCATGTTGTGATCTCGTCGGGGAGTGAGGAGTCCGGTGCCGCATCCCAGGCCGCAGCTGCCGGGGGGAGGTCCAAGAGGCGGAGGTTGGAGTTGGACTCCTCGGCAGCAGAAGGGGCAGCTGGGACCCCACAGGGCCCAACAGGGGAAGATGGCACAGAGTCATCCAGGTTGGTGGGGGGTTTGGTGGAGGAGGAGGCTGTGCAAGCACCAGAGACGGGGTCTGGAGGTGGGGATCCCACTGGTGCTAGTGGTGCAGTGCAGGACCAGGGACAGGAGGCAGCACAGGCCGCCGCGGAGGCGCCTGTGTGCAATCCTGTCCCTGATCCTGTCCCTGCATCATCTTGCACCAGCAGGGATGCCTACGTCCAGACCCGTTTTCAGGCAGGGGATGAGCTCACGTCAACTGGCCTTCCTCTACCTGCGGACGTGGCTATCCCGGTCCGGGTTGAGCCTGTCCTGACTGGTGTGGCGTTGCGTCAACGGGCCATGCGAGGTGACCTGGAGTCTTTTCATGAGGAGCCTGCACGTCATCTCGAATGGCTCGTTGACCACGTGAGCCTGCTGGGACAGGTCACTCAGGCCGGATTCCTCCGTCTGATGGGGCTTGCTACGACCCCCTCCTCAACTGGACCCCCTACGCGCCAGTCGTACTCCGTGCCATCTTCCCACCCATCAGTCACCTGGGTGCCCTGTGGAGCTGCCTCTGACGGTGCGGCCAGGCTGGTGGAGGAGGCATCCCTGCTACAGTCGGGAGTCGGACGTCTAGCAGGGGTGGCCACATCTACGACTGCACCCCAGCCGGCGGAGGATGTGCAGGCAGCAGGAGGCAGTGCACGGGCAGAGGCACAGCAGCAGCAGCAACGTGGTGGGAGCCATGAAGGCTTGGGGCCTTCAACATCGGAGGGGCAGGCATCGGCCGGAGGGCAGGAGGACCCAGGACAGAGAGTGTCTTCCGTGTGGCAGCGGTTGGGCCACGCCATAGATGCGGAGCGGCAGCTGGCCGGAAGAGGCACGGCTCACAATGGTCAGGGCAGAGAACTCCATGCGGAGGGCCCTGAGGTGGGCCGAGTGCCTCAAAGCAATCCGCAGGGGTTTGGAGGTGGAGACCTCGACGGCCCTGTGGACCCTCGGGGCCATGGAGGAGGACCGCCTCCGGGACATTGAGGAGGAGTTCGATGATGCCCTGGCCCGGGACATCCACAAGTGAGCCGTGAAACTAGCCCGCTGCCCTTGTACATAGTTATGTAGGTAGTGTTAGGTTTCATTTTTGTTTTGATTTTATTTGGACCTTTCGGACATTGGCCACATTTTTGTATATAGTTTATTTTATTAGTTAGTGTAGTTAGATAGGTTTCTTTTGTTGGGATAATGGACCCTGGCTTGTTCCCATGTACATAGTTCACTGTTGGATTGTATTTTCTTTTCACTTTTTAACCATGGAGCAATGGCTTTCTTTTTTATTTCCCATTGGATTTTGTTTTGTGGACATTGACTTTGGACAACATTACTTTGGAATTTTATTTTTGGTTTTGCTTTTTTTCACGGACATGCTTCTTTTCATTTTTGTACATTCACATTTCTGTTTCTTCATTTTTGATTCTATTTATGTTTCCTTTAATACATTTTTTTTTGGTGAACTTCAATGTGTGGTATCTCATTGGTTTCATGCATTTCATGATATGGGTTTTGAGATTCACTGACACCCATTGGATGTATGTGAGGGAAATGTGTTTGTTTCGGAACTTGCAATTGATGTTCTGTGATGTAATTGCCAATTATGAGTGGGTGGATGCAATACTCGGGTGGGTGTTTTGCATTTGGAGGCTGACCATAGGGACCAGGGATCTAGATTGTGATGACATGTTGGCTGGGGAACATGAGTTGCACATGGGTGGGGGCCTGCTGGCAGGTGCCCCACAGTGCTGGGGGGTGGGGGTGGTGGGGAACATGAGTTGGACATGGGTGGGGGCCTGCTGGCAGGTGCCCCACAGTACTGGGGGGTGGGGGTGGTGGGGAACATGAGTTGGACATGGGTGGGGGCCTGCTGGCAGGTGCCCCACAGTGCTGGGGGTGGGGGTGGTGGGGAACATGAGTTGGACATGGGTGTGGGCCTGCTGGCAGGTGCCCCACAGTGCTGGGGGGTGGGGGTGGTGGGGAACATGAGTTAGACATGGGTCTGGGCCTGCTAGCAGGTGCCCCACAGTGCTGGGGGGTGGGGGTGGTGGGGAACATGAGTTGGACATGGGTGTGGGCCTGCTGGCAGGTGCCCCACAGTGCTGGGGGGTGGGGGTGGTGGGCAACATGAGTTGGACATGGGTGGGGGCCTGCTGGCAGGTGCCCCACAGTGCTGGGGGGTGGGGGTGGTGGGGAACATGAGTTGGACATGGGTGTGGGCCTGCTGGCAGGTGCCCCACAGTGCGGGGGGGTGGGGTGGTGGGGAACATGAGTTGGACATGGGTGGGGGCCTGCTGGCAGGTGCCCCACAGTGCTGGGGGGTGGGGGGTGGGGAACATGAGTTGGACATGGGTGGGGGCCTGCTGGCAGGTGCCCCACAGTGCTGGGGGGTGGGGGTGGTGGGGAACATGAGTTAGACATGGGTCTGGGCCTGCTAGCAGGTGCCCCACAGTGCTGGGGGGTGGGGGTGGTGGGGAACATGAGTTGGACATGGGTGTGGGCCTGCTGGCAGGTGCCCCACAGTGCTGGGGGGTGGGGGTGGTGGGGAACATGAGTTGGACATGGGTGGGGGCCTGCTGGCAGGTGCCCCACAGTGCTGGGGGGTGGGGGTGGTGGGAGACATGGGTGGGGGCCTGGTGAAGGCTGCCCTGCACTGCTGGGGGGGTGGGGGTGGTGGGAGACATGGGTGGGGGCCTGGTGGAGGGTGCCCCTGGTGGCTGGGGGGTGGGGGTTCTGGGAGACATGGGTGGGGGACTGGTGCAGGCTGCCCCTGCACTGCTGGGGGGGGTGGGGGTGGTGGGAGACATGGGTGGGGGCCTGGTGGAGGCTGCCCTTGGTGGCTGGGGGGTGGGGGTGCTGGGAGACATGGGTGGGGGCCTGGTGGAGGCTGCCCCTGCACTGCTGGGGGGGTGGGGGTGGTGGGAGACATGGGTGGGGGCCTGGTGGAGGCTGCCCCTGGTGGCTGGGGGGTGGGGGTGCTGGGAGACATGGGTTGGGGCCTGGTGGTGGGTGCCCCTGGTGGCTGGGGGGTGGGGGTGCTGGGAGACATGGGTGGGGGCCTGGTGGAGGCTGCCCCTGGTGGCTGGGGGGTGGGGGTGCTGGGAGACATGGGTGGGGGCCTGGTGGTGGGTGCTGGGAGACATGGATGGGGGCCTGCTGGCAGGTGCCCCACAGTGCTGGGGGGTGGGGGTGATGGGGAACATGAGTTGGACATGGGTGGGGGCCTGCTGGCAGGTGCCCCACAGTGCTGGGGGGTGGGGGTGGTGGGGAACATGAGTTGGCCATGGGTGTGGGCCTGCTGGCAGGTGCCCCACAGTGCTGGGGGGTGGGGGTGGTGGGGAACATGAGTTGGACATGGGTGGGGGCCTGCTGGCAGGTGCCCCACAGTGCTGGGGGGGGTGGGGGTGGTGGGAGACATGGGTGGGGGCCTGGTGGAGGCTGCCCCTGGTGGCTGGGGGGTGGGGGTGGTGGGAGACATGGATGGGGGCCTGGTGGAGGCTGCCCCTGGTTGCTGGGGGTGGGGGTGCTGGGAGACATGGGTGGGGGCCTGGTGGTGGGTGCCCCTGGTGGCTGGGGGGTGGGGGTGGTGGGAGACATGGGTGGGGGCCTGGTGGAGGCTGCCTCTGGTGGCTGGGGTGCGGGGTGCTGGGAGACATGGGTGGGGGCCTGGTGCTGGGTGCCCCTGCACTGCTGGGGGGTGGGGGTGCTGGGAGACATGGGTGGGGGCCTGCTGGCAGGTGCCCCACAGTGCTGGGGGGTGGGGGTGGTGGGGAGCATGAGTTGGACATGGGTGGGGGCCTGCTGGCAGGTGCCCCACAGTGCTGGGGGGTGGGGGTGGTGGGAGACATGGGTGGGGGCCTGGTGGAGGCTGCCCCTGGTGGGTGGGGGTGCTGGGAGACATGGGTGAGGGCCTGGTGGAGGCTGCCCCTGCACTGCTGGGGGGGTGGGGGTGGTGGGAGACATGGGTGGGGGCCTGGTAGAGGCTGCCCCTGGTGGCTGGGGGGTGGGGGTGCTGGGAGGCATGGGTGGGGGCCTGGTGGTGGGTGCCCCTGGTGGCTGGGGGGTGGGGGTGCTGGGAGACATGGGTGGGGGCCTGGTGGAGGCTGCCCCTGGTGGCTGGGGGGTGGGGTGCTGGGAGACATGGGTGGGGGCCTGGTGGAGGCTGCCCCTGGTGGCTGGGGGGTGGGGGTGCTGGGAGACATGGGTGGGGGCCTGGTGGTGGGTGCCCCTGCACTGCTGGGGGGTGGGGGTACTGGGAGACATGGGTGGGGGCCTGCTGGCAGGTGCCCCACAGTGCTGGGGGGTGGGGGTGGTGGGGAACATGAGTTGGACATGGGTGGGGGCCTGCTGGCAGGTGCCCCACAGTGCTGAGGGGTGGGGGTGCTGGGAGACATGGGTGGGGGCCTGGTGGAGGCTGCCCCTGGTGGCTGGGGGGTGGGGGTGCTGGGAGACATGGGTGGGGGCCTGGTGGAGGCTGCCCCTGGTGGCTGGGGGGTGGGGGTGGTGGGAGACATGGGTGGGGGCCTGGTGGTGGGTGCCCCTGGTGGCTGGGGGGTGGGGGTGCTGGGAGACATGGGTGGGGGCCTGGTGGAGGCTGCCCCTGGTGGCTGGGGGTGGGGGTGCTGGGAGACATGGGTGGGGGCCTGGTGGTGGGTGCCCCTGCACTGCTGGGGGGTGGGGGTGCTGGGAGACATGGGTGGGGGCCTGCTGGCAGGTGCCCCACAGTGCTGGGGGGTGGGGGTGGTGGGGAACATGAGTTGGACATGGGTGGGGGCCTGCTGGCAGGTGCCCTACAGTGCTGGGGGGTGGGGGTGGTGGGGAACATGAGTTGGACATGGGTGGGGGCCTGCTGGCAGGTGCCCCACAGTTCTGGGGGGTGGGGGTGGTGGGGAACATGAGTTGGACATGGGTGGGGGCCTGCTGGCAGGTGCCCCACAGTGCTGGGGGGTGGGGGTGGTGGGAGACATGGGTGGGGGCCTGGTGGAGGCTGCCCCTGGTGGCTGGGGGTGGGGGTGGTGGGAGACATGGGTGGGGGCTTGGTGGAGGGTGCCCCTGCACTGCTGGGGGTGGTGGGAGACATGGGTGGGGGCCTGGTGGAGGCTGCCCCTGGTGGCTGGGGGTGGGGGTGCTGGGAGACATGGTTGGGGGCCTGGTGGTGGGTGCCCCTGGTGGCTTGGGGTGCAGGGGGACATGCGTTGGTGGGCAGTAGTGCAAGTTGACATGTGGGTTGGCTGGAGGGCATGGCCATGGTGGATGGGGTGCCTGCAGGACATGTGCAGGGTAGGCCCCTGTGGTGTGAGCCACCTGCAGGGGCCGTGGAGGGTGTAGAGTGAACACCTGGGAGGACCCACACGTGCAATTCATGTGTGGTGCTCCCCGCGCACCCCTGTAATACACGTACCCTGATGAGATTGCGTGTGGAACTTCCCGCGCACCCCTGTAATACACGTACCCTGATGGAATTGCGTGTGGAACTTCCTGCGCACCCCTGGAATACACGTACCCTGCTGATGTTGCGTGTGATACTTCCCCCGCACCCCGAAATACACGTACCCTGATGAGATCGCGTGTGTAACTTCCCGCAAACCCCCAAAATACACGTACCCTGATGAGATCGCGTGTGTAACTACCCGCGCACCCCCGAAATACACGTACCCTGATGTGATCGCGTGTGTAACTTCCCACGCACCCCCGAAATACACGTACCCCACTCAATCGCGTTTGTAACTTCCCGCGCACCCCCGAAATACACGTACCCGGCTCAATCGCGTGTGTAACTTCCCGCGCACCCCCGAAATACACGTACCCGGCTCAATCGCGTGTGTAACTTCCCGCGCGCCCCCGAAATACACGTACCCCGCTCAATCGCGTGTGTAACTTCCCGCGCGCCCCCGAAATACACGTACCCCGCTCAATCGCGTGCGTAACTTCCCACGCACCCCCGAAATACACGTACACCGCTCAATCGCATGTGTAACTTCCCACGCACCCCCGATGTACACGTACCCCGCTCAATCGCGTGTGTAACTTCCCGCGCACCCCTGAAATACACATACCCCGCTCGATCGCGTGTGTAACTTCCCGCGCACCCTCGAAATACAAGTACCCCGCTCGATCGCGTGTGTTACTTCCCGCGCACCCCCGCAATACACGTGCCCCGCTCGCACAGACCCAATTGCTGTATGTTGCCACTTTTGTGATGCGCTGGGACTCTACCGCCTGCCTTCGTGTGGCGGACGTGTTTCAGCTTGTGCGTGTCTTTGGCTGTGCGTGGCTTTGCCCTATTCGATTCCATGAATACGTGTGGTTCGAGTGCATGTGGGCGTTCCGTCTGCTTCCCTGCAGTACATCCCCAGTTACGCCCTTGTTTTCGCGCATTGTTCCCCATTCCGCGCGTTACGCCCCATGTCCCGCCCACTTTCTGGTGTATGCGCCGAGGTTGTGCGCTTTCACTGTGCGCGTCGCGCACGCCTTTCGGGATGTTGCAGTGACTTGTGCGCCATGCACGGGTTTGGCGCACATCCCGAGGTAAACACGCGCAGGGACTTCCATGAATCGCACGCGTGCGCGTGCGCCTGTTTTTTTGCGCTTGCGCCTGCTTGTGCCTGCTTGCGCGAAGATTTTCGGCACACGTTTGTTCCATGAATCGGCCCCTAAATGTTTATCGGAATCGGGCTAGTTACGTAAAACAAATCGAGCTAAAGGTAAGCAATGCAGCCAGATCTTGTGAAGTGTTTCACATATCTGCACAAGGGATTCTTTTAATAGGTTGTTGAGATGCTCTACACTACTGTTGGCTTGGGTGTGGTAATCCGAACACAATTTATACTTTATGCCTATTAGAGAAGTGATTTCTTTTAAGAGAGTGTTGAAAAAATGTGGCCCATTATCAGACCTCAACAACTTGCAAATTCCCAACCATGGGTACACCTCTCACGTGAGCAATTTAGCTGTCGCTTTGGCATCAGGGCGGGCGCTGGGACCTACTTCAAGCCAACAGGAGAATCGTTACTCCACAACAATCAAATAGCAAACATTATTGCATCTGTTAAGCATATCTAGGTGGAGATGTAGAAAAAGGGTAAGGCAATGGTGCCTTAATTGTTTTCAATGTATGACAGGAGGTGTGATGTTGGCAAGTCACACAATTTGTAATGAACTCCGCGACGTGTTCCTGCAAATTTGGAATAAACCAATCTTCATGTAGATCGACCTCAATGTACGCTTTGGAGTTGTGTGCTGGAAATGCAATTGTTCAAGTGGCAAGTTATTCCTGGGGCATGATGGGCTTCCTTGAAAGGTTTCGTCTTCAAAATTTGTGGGTGATAAGGAACGCCCTCTCTTTGTCCATAGTGCTTGCTCTTGTTGAGGGACACGTCCCTGTAACTCTTTTATGTGTGTCATGGATAATGCATTGCAGGGTTTAATATGCTGTTTCTTTTGCTGCTGTGCCTGCTACATCATTGCCCTGAGATATTAAATCTGCACATTTCACTACTGCTATAGTTGAAGGAAGGGACATCACTTGTAATAATCTGGAAAGTAAATCTGTATGTTGCACGGGTGTGCCATCTGATTTTTATTTAAACCCACTCTACTTCCATTTGAACAACTCTGAATGCACTGTTGATATGACGTATTCTGAATCTGAATAGATGGTGGCAGAGTATCCCTTTGACACTTCTATAGCTATTCTATGTTATTAATGCATCATGTCCCACTAATTATGCTTGTTAGGCAGAATCCTATGTAGTTCACCTTAGGGAGCACTCAGAAGATTAGGACTACAGGTATATGCAATAAATCCCCTTTGGTATCAGTCTGTACCTCAAAGATTTAGTTGGTAGCTGTGGCTGAGCAGTCAGACTTATCTCAACAGGGAGATTAGCAGTATTCAGGGTTTACACAATAGGACTGCAGCACTATGGAACAAGGAAACACTGACCAAAGCTTTGTATCAAAAAGAAGATATATATTTATTTTACACACTCTTAGTTCTACACACAAATCACTATTATTAAAGCAAGTTAAAACAGTCAGGAAAAGTATACACAACTCTCTATTTAAATTGCAGACAAGTTTGAGCAAGAGTGAAAACTGAGCAAAATGGCACAGTGTAAACCAAGCAGAAATGGCATTCTAACAATTTCTTCAGGGGTAGGAAAAGGTCAGGTCAAGTTATACAGGGTTATATTCCTACACACACAAGCAACACTTCCCAAATGGATTGTGAACAAGTTCGGCAAGGTAGTACTTTAGCATAAGCAATACTTAGGTGAACACCGAGCAAAATGGCACTTCAACAATATATAAAGGGGAAGGAAAGGTGGTTGTAAGACATTAGGTGCACCAACACATTTCTTGATGAAAAGCAATCTAGGGAAGGCAGTTGTAACTGAAATAGCCAGAGTCAATAGGCCTGTGCCAGAGTCAATGGTACAAGGCAAAGTGCCCAGGTTTAAACGGTTCTAGTAGCTGCAGTCACGTATTTGTTTAACGGTTGAAAAGGAGGGTGCAGAAGGTAAAAAGACAATGTTAGACGATAGGGACAGCCACCCAGAAGGTAGGTAAAGGATATAAAACACCTTTAGCAGTACCCAACGAAACGAGAGGCCTGGTGGAACAATGTACCTTAAAAGTGGAAGAGGCTCCTGCGGTGGCGGTAGTTCTTGGCAGTTCCTGCAGTTCGAGAGATCCAGCAGAGGAAGAGAGGCTCTCGTCGTGGAGGAAGGTTAGAGTTACTGCACTGCCCAGGGATGAAGCCAGCCTCGGTGATGCCAAAATGGAATAAAAGGTACGCTCCTTTAAATCGCGGTTGTGGTGGACCGGTGCCTGGCTATCCGGTCTCCTAGTGCTTGGCACTGACGATTCGACCAAGGCAGGTCCTGGAAGGTGATTGGCGAACTGGTTGGCCCCACCAGCTCAAGGAAAGAAGGCTTTTGCAGTTGAAGATCTTCTCTTGTCGTTGGAGAAAGTGGTGAGGATCTGCAGCAGGGCTTCACCGGTGGTTCAGTCGTTGCAGATGTCTTCGGCTTCTCTCCTCTTTGGATTTCTCAGGTCCAGTGGCGACGTCTATCTTCCAGTCCGCAGGTCCCTGCTTTTATGCAGAAAACCCCCCATTCATACAGCCTAGCTATCACTCACACAGTGGGGTGGCTATCCTGGCGGAATAAGTCCCCAGCCTATCAGGGCAGAGTGCGACTTGGGTTGCTTAGGCAACCCTGTCCAGGGTGTCTATTCCCCTTCCCACACATCCTGTCTACCCCAGACTCACTGGCGCCTAAAGGAGGGTTTCTGTCCAGAAGCCCGCCAAAAGGATGAACAAAGGGCCCCAACCTCAGTTTGGATTGCAGAGAGTGACACGAGAAAGAAATATTATTAAAGATCTGGCAAAAAAAAACACTGGAGTAAAGTTAATATTAAAATAACCCGGCGGTATATTAGGGGCTGTGTCATGGGTATCAGGTAGGTAGTTTGGGCAAGCTGGGTGGAGGCTTGGCAGGCCTGGCATAGGCACACAAAGAACCCATAGCAAATCCCTCCTTTCATTCCTTCCTAGTGTTTGTAGTAACTTCCTGGTTACCACTTCCTGTTGCCAATCAGCAAGTGCATGATAACTTATGAGCTCTCTAGTGTTTGGGTGTGCATGGCTATATAAGCCACACCCAAGATTCTTCCAGTGCTTCGTGTTGCTGACTGTGAGTTGTATCAGCAACACACTTGCCGAGCTTTGGATCAGCCAGCATCTGCTTACCTGCTTACCTGCTCCAGATCATCCTGTTTCTGCTTACCTGCTCCGGATCATCCTGCTTCTGCTTACCCACTCCGGATCATTCAGCTTACCTGGTTTTTACTCCACGCTGCCACTATCTCCAGTCAAGAGGGGACTTCTACATCGGCACCTGTAAGAACAAAGAAGAACAGCGTTAACACGCACACATCAGTAACGCTGCACATACTCACCGAATCTTCCCGCGACGCTGAAATCCAGCTTAGTTGACAAGTGCACAAACCCCTGTAAGAAAGAAGAGACATTATTCATTGCGCTTGCTCCAATAACGCAGACACTTATTTCACTGCGCTCTCTCTCTCTCTCTCTCTACGCGGTGCATACTTACCAAAAGCCTCAGTGCAAACTTACCTAACCACCAAGTCTCCAGTAGCGCTGAACCCGGACTTGAGGCGCTAATACCACATAATTTCTCCTGCAAGGGAAAGGGAGAGACATTACCAGGCACTCTCGAATTGATGCCACTGCGCAAACCTACCAGCAGTTAGCTTCTACATGCAGCGCTACTCACCCACAGAAATACCGGCAAACAAAGACAATACGGACAATTTTGGACACTCAACATTCTCCGCGCAATGTTCACTTGTGGGAAGGACTTTCTAGCCAGTGAAGAAACTGGCGCCTTGAACTCTCGGCCTCGCTGTGAAGCCATAAAACAGCGTTTGGCATCTGGACTCAGCCTACAGACATTGGCACCAATCACATGAGTGAATCGCGCCCATACAAATCCTGGATGGAGTGCACACTCTACTAAAGATCAAGTTATTCCTCCGGATTAAACTTGGAAAGTGAAGACTCGGGGTCAAGGGAGGCTCGTCCATCGCTCCTGCAGAGACACAGGTGAGTGTGACAGGCTGTCAGTAAAAGTGGTAGCCTCCAACAATGGTAAAATCCCATAGGAAAATATTTGCAGTCAAATATTTATGGTAGTAACCACTGCCACCAGCCAGAAACTTTGGAGAGAGGGATTGGACAGTACCCTCTCAAAAATGAACACCAGGGAAAAACGATTAACCCTGCCCAGTACCTTCATAGTAAGATGGTTTGTACTGGTTTTGTTCATAATAATTGACTAGCAAAGTCAATGGTAACTTTGCATGCCTTGGGAGACAGTAGTCAGTCCCAGGGTATGGATTCTATGTTTGGGGATCACTATGACACCCTTGTGTTACTGCACTGAGGGTGCTGTGTAACACACATGTAAAAAGATGATACTTAGGGAGTGAGAAAAACTCCATAGCCCATCAGCACAAAAATAGCCTGAAACACACATCATACATATGCCTAAGAGTGGGAAAAAGAGTCTCACTCTTAGCAGGAGTAAAAAATAAACCTTGGAAATTCAGCAAAGCTGATGGGGGACTCTATAGGTAAGGGATATTAGCCTTTGAAGAGAATTCTCCCTAACACTCACCACCCCCCCCCCCGACTAAGGGACAGGAGGATCTAATCCACTCCAGCATGAGTCTCTTACCTCTAGTCGGTTAAAAACATCCTAGAGAGACCATCAGCTTTTTGGTGGTGACATCCTGACCTGTGCTCAATGGTAAAATCAAACCCTTGGAGGCAGATTGACCATCTTAGCAGTTTTGGGTTTTCCCCTCTCATTTGCATCAACCATCTCAAGGGTTGTGGTCTGTTTGAATGATGAAAGTAGAGCCATACAAGCATGGCCTAAACTTCTTCAAAGCCCTCACAATGGCAAAACATTCTCTCTCAATAGTTGGCCACCTTGTATCAGGTTCCTTCAGTTTCCTACTGATGAAGAAAATGAGGTGCTCCCTACCTTTCTCATCCAGTTGACTAAGGACTGCACCTATACCTGTATTGGAAGCATCTGTTTGCACAATTAAGGGTTTGTGGTAGTCAGGAGCTCTTAGAACTGGAGCTTGACACAGGGCTCTTTTAGGTTTTCAAAGGCATGATTGCACTCCTCATTCCATTTGACCTTCCTAGGGAATTTTGGAGAGGAGATTACATTAATGCTAGATCTATGGTAGTCCAAGCCACTGAGATCTCAGATACCCTAACCAATGAGATTCTAGACCTGCTGTTCATAACTGAAACTTGGCTCCATGATGCTGCTGGCCCTGCTATTATGCTAGCAATACCAGACGGCTACCAACTGCTAAGAGCTGACAGACCTAATACCAAAGGAGGTGGCTTAGCTATTATCCACAAAGCCAACCTACCTATCAGACTAGTGACTACTATGCCATTGTAATGCTCACCTGGTATCCAAGGGGACGTCACTCAGCCTGTTCTGATCTCTTACGACCTCAAACCCTTCCCTTGAGTCTACTCGACTGGAGACTGGGCCTGAAACACAGGATTGGTAGAGTTTAACTCCTTATTGTCTCTGTGTGCTTGAACCCCTTCTTCCCCGGGGTCCAACCCTTCCCTTTGATCCACAGCTCACCTTGTCTTATGGGAAAGTGTGCTCTCCATCCTGCTTTCAGCGCAGGGGCGCATTGATTGATGCGGGCTCGTTGTTGCCTAGTTACTTCACTGACAGGAGTCCGACAGGTAAGTATAATGAGTCTTTTGAACAGTTCTCTAACTTCGTTCCTTTCCTTCCTTAGATGATGGCCGGCATCCAGGGATGGCGACGTGCTGCTGAGATGAGTGAGAGCGAGATGCGCAATGCAACCCTTTCGTATTTGCATTGAACTGAGTTATTTTTCTGCGTCTTTTAGGTGGCGTGACGTTTTCAGCGTGGATGCCGGTTATGAAGAAGAAATGCAGTGAGTAAGCGCGGTATGCAGCGCCTCTAGATGTTTCCACGCTAACTTGGAGTGTCTTTTCCCTCTTGCAGATGGATGAGAAGTTCCGGAGACAGAGTTCCCCCAGAGCGGCTGGGATTCAAGTAAGCGTTTGAAGCTCGTACAGTCTTTAAAAGTAAGCAAAGATTTGCTGTATGCCTACTAATGCCTTTTTTCTGTTCTTTTCCCTAAAAGAAGATGCCTGCAGAACAGAAGGAGCGATGAATGATGGGCAGAAGTGCTGCAAGGTAAGGCTGTTACTAACGGTGTTCTTGCAGGAGCTGAGTGCAGAAGAAAGATGCAGGCCTACTGGAGACCGATCCGAACACGGTGAGTGTCACGCTGCAGGTGCAGAAAACACAAAGCATGTTTCTCAGCCTGGGCGTGGCTTAAATAGTCTCTGGGTATCCCAGGTGTCTCTGGGCTGAACCACGACTAGACTGCACATGCAGTTCTGGCCCTGGAACCAAAATATGTGGGGGCATCCATCTTGTCCCCATCAATGCACTACAAGTCCAATCCCCAATGTTATCCTATGGGAGTGAGTGAGTCTGGTGCCACAAGCGCCCAGTCTGACTCCAAGTGGGTCTTTGGAGGGATGGAGAGGCCCTTGAGGGCCATGTAGGTGATCCTGGCCTGGCTCCAGCCTGACATTTTGGAGGGCTGGGGACATGAGGAGCAGGAATCATGACAGCCATCTCAGTCCTGTGAACTCCTCACTGCAAACTCCAACTCTCAGGTAACCGTACTCTCACTATATGTGATCTACAGACCACCTGGACCACTAGGAACTTGCGAGGATGACTTAACTAGTATCCTGACTAACAATACAAAAGACCATGCGCAAATCCTACTATTAGGAGACTTCAACCTTGGCTTTAATGACTGCAATGACAAACATGCCACATCTATCGCCACACTACTGCATGATTATGGATTAACGCAAAAAGTCACTACCTCCACACACTCTAAAGGTAGGACTCTAGATTGGGTTGCTGACTTGAACTGCAACATCAGTATCACCAGTATAACTCCTCAAATGTGGACATACCACCATTTAATTCTCATTCTCTGCCTCACTTGACCTTACCGACCATAAACCTATAATTATGGCCCGGCACTTCCCACTAGAAGTAAAAAAGACATTCCAGTAGAACTCCTTCCACACCTCCTCCCCACCCTTAACAATATAGACAATATCACAGACCCAACCTTACTTGTGGAAACTTACACTATGACCAAGGCACTAGATCTGATCGCCCCCACCAAAATCCGTAAAGGCAAACAACTTTCACACCTGAATAACTGGTTCACACCTCAACTGAAAGACCTCAGAACTCAAAAAAGAAAATTGCAATCAATCTGGCGACATTCGCCTACTGAGGAGAACAAAATTAATTTAGTTACCCATGACAAACAGTACAAAAAGGAAATTATTAACACAAAAGAGAATACTTACAATGACAGAATAGCTAAAGCTAAATCTGACTTTAAGGAATTATTCTCCATCCTCCGGGAAATGGAATCACCCATACCGCAAACTGATAATACTCCCAAAAATAAGCTCTGGTGCACCAATATTCAAAATGCCCTTGCAGGAAAAATTAGCTCTCTTCAAACCAGAATTACAACCAAAAACCAACCAAAAAAGCTGCATTGCTACTGCCAGTGGAGCTTACTCCTATGGTACAACCCTCCCTAAACCAGACTAATAACACTTCTCACCCTTTTAGCTTCAAACAAATAACTATACTAGAGACAGAAAAAATTATACTCTCCCTAAAGCCTTCTAATTGTAAAGGAGATAATTGGCCCACCCAAATCATAAAAGATGCTGCGAGAGACCTAGCTCCCTTCATCTCCAAACTGATTAATGCCTCCTTTAAGACTAACCTAGTGCCCAATAACCTTAAACAGTCTTGGGTCCTACCTTTGCTAAAAAAACAAACTCTCGACCCTTCCATCCCGACTAATTACAGACCCGTCACCACCGTCCCATTCCTACTCAGAATTATCGACAGGGTAGCCTAACTGCAAATTCAGGACTACCTTGAAACTAACAACCTTCTAGGCTCCCGACAATCCGGCTTCTGCCCCCTTCACGGCACTGAAACAGCCCTGATTGATCTTAAGACTCAAATTGATGAGTTGAAAGATAATGGAAAATCAGCTATGCTACTCCTCCTTGACTTATCTGCGGCCTTTGGCCAGGTAGATCATGCAGTCTTATGCAATCACTGTGGCTCCGCTGCCCACTTTTCAAGTGATGCCATAACCTGGGTACAATCCTTCCTTGCTAACCGCACAATGAGAGTCTTCTCCCCACTAGCTGCTGCCGATCTCATACAAGTCTCCTGCGGTGTCCCCCAGGGATCATGTGTGTCTCCCACTATGTACAACATCTTTACCAAACCTTTGTTTGACAAGGTGGATAGACTGGGTGCCATCTACACTAACTACGCAGATGACACTCAGATCCTCATCTCCCTTTCGGGCAACTTCTTGGAAGACTCTGCTTTGGTAAACAAAATATATCTCCTCATTCAGGCAAGGATGGCATCCCACGGCCTCTGCCTGAATGATGACAAAACGGAGATTCTGATACTCGGCACTAAGACAGCGATTAAAAAACTTGAACCGAACTATGCCTCATTTAACATTGATAACAATGTCATCAAAGTGATGCCTGCAGTCAAAACCCTTGGGGCCTATCTCGACTCAGCACTCACTTTTTAAGAAACAAATTAATTCTCTAGCTTCCTCCACAGCCTATACTTGTAAACTGATCCGAGCATGTATACCATTCCTAACAGAGGCTAGCTGTATTACCTTAGCTAATGCACTTATCATATCCAGATTGGACTATTGCAACGTACTATATACGGGATCTAACAAGTATATCCTTAACAAACTCCAAACACTCCAAAATAACGCTCTTAGAGTAGCCTTAAACATTCCGAACAGAGCCCATGTCTCTACTTCCAGAAGGAATATCCACTGGCTAAAAATTAAAGACAGAATTACCCTCAAAACTCTCTCACACACGTCCAAAGGCCTCAACAATATAGCTCCTCCCTACCTAGCAAATAGAATTAACAAGAGAATCTCAAACCGCCCCACAAGAAGGACTAACGCCTTCACCTTGATGGTGCCTAGATACAAAAAGAGTACAGCTGGCGGTGCTAGCTTTCCAGTCATAGCAGCCCAAACATGGAATAAACTCCACTTAGAACTTAGAAAGGACCAACCTTATCTAAGTTTCAGGCGCAAGGTTCTATCAGGGATACGATCGAATGACATCTAACGTGATCACCCTCTCATACCAGAACTACTCGTCCTGAGTGTCACCCCCCGACTATGCCCTTTGTTAAACCTAATCCCTCAAAGGGACCTCCATCTACCACTGCTAGTATCTAGGAATTTCACTGGATCCTTCCGGGACTACAAAATTGTGGCTGATTGTTACTTAGCACTTTATGCTTCCGACACCTGGCATTAATTGTATAAGCATATTTAGACTGTAACGCTGCTGAACTGTCCCACTGCCTATTCTGTTTTCATTGTAACTAAGTTCTCAAGTATCCTTGTAATGTTTGTGCCCAGCTACCTGCGGGTTTGGTTTTGCACTATATCAAATAAACAAACAAACAAACAAACAAACATTCAGTGGAGAAGCTATAGTTTTCTATGAAATTCCTGTAGTTCCCAGTGAGACCTAAAAAGGCTCTCACCTGGGTTTGAGTAGTAGGGGTTGTCCAATTTTGCACAGCTTCTATCTTGCTGGGCAATGGCCTGATTTCACCACCTCCTACCTCATGACCAAGGTAGACCACTTTACTCTGACCAATTTGACATTTGCTTGCCTTTATGGTCAGTTGGGCCTTCTCAAGAGCCTGCAAAACATATCCTAGGTGGTCAAAATGTTCTTTCCAGGATTGGCTGAACACTGCAATGTCAGCCAAGTATGCCATGCAGAAGTCCTCCACCCCATTCAGCACCTGATTAACCATCCTTTGGATTGTAGCAGGTGCATTCTTTAATTCAAAAGGCATAACATTAAATTGGTATAGGCCAGCTGGGGTGGAGAATGCAGTTTGCTCCTTGGCATGGTCTGTCAAGGCTATTTGCCAATAGCCTGACGTGAGATCAAATGTGCTGAGGTACTTGGCTGAACCAAGTCTATCCACTAGCTCATCTGTCCTGGGCAAATGATGGGCATCGGTCTTAGTGACTGCATTTAGAGCTCTACAATCCACACAGAATCTCAACTCCTTGGATCCTGCCTTTGGTATTAACACAACTGGGCCAGACCGTGGACTAGTAGAGGGTTCTATTACTCAGAGATCAAGCATCTTGTTGACCTCCCTTTGATGTGAGTTCGTACATTATCTGACATTCTGTAACCCCTGCTTTTGACAGGTAAACAGTCACCAGTGTTGATATCATGCTGGCCCCAAGGGGTCAAGCCTGGCGAAAGTGAAAGCAGGGGGGCAAATTGATTTAACAAAACTTTGCACTCCTCCTGTTGTCCAGAAGTCAGATTAGAAGAGAGATCAACTCCTTCCATTTTCTCATCTAAAGGTTTGCCTCAGAGTAGGTCAGGTAGAGGTTCATTCTCCTCCTCCTCTTGAGCTGAAACTAGAAGCTCCCATTTCTGGTCTCGAGACATAGGCCTTCCAACGGTTGGTGTGAAAGACTCTGGGAGCATCCTTAGGATTGCCTAAGTCCACCAGATAGTTCACCTCTCCAAGCTTTCCCACAATCTTGAAGGATCCTACCCACTTGTCCTGCAAGGCTCTCTCCCTTGTTGGCACCATAACAAGAACTAGCTGGTCTTGTGCGAACTCAACCATGTTGGCCTTCTGGTCATGACAATGCTTAACCAGAGCATGACCTGCTTTCAAGTTGTCACTTGCTTCAGCCATCATGTGTGACATTCTCTTCCGGAGTCCTATCACATAGTCAGTCACTTTGACTGGCTTGGGGGAAGGAGCACTCTCCAACCCCTCCTTAATCAGGACCAATGGACCTCTGACTGGATGGCCATAGAGAAGTTCAAAGGGACTGTAACCCACTCCCTCCTGAAGGACGTCTCTATATGCAAAGAGAATGCATGGCAGTAGAAGATCCCACTTTCTTTTAAGGGGGTCCTCTAAAGCTCTTATCATGCTCTTCATGGTTCTGTTGAACCTTTCTACCAACCCATTTGTCTGAGGGTGGAATGCAGTAGAGAACTTGTAGGTAACTCCACAGTTTTTCCACATGGCCTTCATGTACTGGGACATAGAATTTGACCCCATTCGGATATTACCTCCTTAGGAAACCCAACCATGGTGAAAATACCAAGAGGGCCTTAGCCACAGCCGGAGCTGTACCAGTCCTCATAGGAATAGCTTCAGGGTACCTAGTAGCATTGTCTACTACAACAAGTATAAACCTGTTGCCTGAAGAGGTTGGAGGGTCAAGAGGACCGACAATGTCAATTCCCACCCTATCAAATGGTACTCCCACCACAGGGAGAGGCACTAAAGGTACGATGTTCTTGGAGCCACTCTTACTAGAAGTCTGGCAGGTGTGGCAGCTCCTGTAGTACTTATCTACCTCAGCCCCCATCTTTGGCCAATAAAAGTAGAGTGAGAGCCTTTCCTTAGTCTTCTTGAAACTCAAGTGACCAGCCAAAGGAATCTCATGGGCTAACTGCAAGAACTGTGGTCTGTTCTCTTGGGGTACTACAAGTTGTTTGTTGTCCCCAGGTGCAGACTCTGTGGTTCACTGTAGAAGAGGCCATCTTCCCAGTGTAACCTATATTTCCCAGGCTCTTGCCTTTCAGCCTGAGCATCTGCCTGGTGGCGAAGACCTTCCAGAGTTGGACATTCTCTCTGTCCCTTACTGAAGTCTGCCCTGTTGGGTCCACCTTCTGCCAGTAAAGACTGCAGCTCAGGATGGTCAACAGGATCCAGATCTCCAATAAGTTCTTGGCCTTCTACTAGCTCTTCTTCAGAGTCTAGATCAACCATACAGGGTTCTGCCTCCCTCTCAGCCTCAGCTGGAGGTGGAGTTACAGGTTTAACTTTGGACAACCTAGGGGAAGTCCTTGTTGGAAGCAGTGGAGTGCTTGTTGCTGGCTTTTTCTTAGAAGTCTTGGGTTGCCCCTTTGCTTCTGTTGATTTAGAGACTGCAGTAAATTGCTCCAGTGGAGAAGGAGTGATATCTTTCATCATCTCCAGAGAAGAACCTCTCATGGTTTTCTCTCTTGCAGGTCTGGTTAGCTCCTGTAACCTTTTACTAGGCGGTCTGGGGGTATGTGACACTACTCCAATAGTTTTCATGTCATTTCCCAACAGAACCCTTCCTGGTACCTCACATTGTACACTGACAGGTATCTTCAAAGTCATATCATTGCACTGGATGAGAACTGGTAATTGGGGAAGCATCTGCACAGGCCCTCCAGCTAACTTGGTGAGGATTTTGGGTGCCTTGGCAACATCCTCTGCCTTGAAAAATGATTCATCCACCACAGTTATGCTGGCCTTAGTGTCCCTAATGGCAGGAGTCTCCTGACCATTCACCTGGACACTGTCCTTATAATACTCTTTAGTATTATCTGGGATAGAATTATACACAACTAAATTCTGTTGTTCCCACAACCCCAGAGACAATGAAGAAACACTGGCTGAGACTCCAATGGGATCATCAGCCAGTAGTAGAACGTTTCCACTGGCCATCTGTACTTCCTCCTCTGGAACAAAGGCTAAGGAGACAGTGTGGACCCCTGAAGGTTTACCCTTACATCTAGGATCCCCTTTCACATGGTCAGTTGAGCTACAAACATAGCATTTACCAAATGCATTTCGGAATGGTGGCTTGTTCTGACCTCCTTCTGGTTTGGCACCAGAAGGTACACTAGCCTGATTTGGTTTCCCTTGTGGCTTACCCTTATTGTTTTGTTTGGGGCCCTCTTTGCGATTAGAATGATTAGAATTGTCTTTGGAGTACTTTTTAGGCTGTTTCCCCTCATCCTTTTTCTGAGTTGCCCCAGAGTCCTTGTGAGTAGCCCTGTTGGCAACCCACAAGTCAGCAGCCCTAGCTAGTTTTCTGGAATCTAATTCCTTTGAATCAGCCAAGTGCTGTCTGAGCTCAGGAGAGCAGGCATCATAAATTGTCCTGGAGCCCATGATTATACTCAAACATAGCCAACCAATCCAACACATCCAACTTAGGCTCATACATACCCACAATCTCTTTAGGCATCCGGGGTCTTTTGGGACTGGTACTCCTAGAGGATCCGGAGAGAGAAGCATTTTAACAGACAATTTCTTCATCTCTAGCTCATGCTTGAGCTCCATTTCTCTGAGCCTCAGTTCTTGGTGCCGTTGCTCTGTTTGAGCATTACGTCTTTTAAACTCCAATTCAAGTTTCATTTTCTCTAGTTCCATACATTGAGGACTAAGGGCCTCATTACACGGATGGCAGAGAACCAAGGCGCTATTAGCGCCATGGTTCATGCCGTTAAAATACCGGTACGCCTTGGCGGAAAGGGGAATTACCACCCCATTAAAAGGTTGGCGGGCGGTAATTCCCCCTTCCTTCATGGCCCTTCCCCATTCCCATTTTTGCCCCATAGGGCATAATGGGAATGGGGAAGGCGCTAAGTACGATGCCGCAAATTGCGTCACCGTAATTAGCACCAAGGTCCCTTTGCGGGTCCCTACTTTAACGGCTGGTCTACACCAGCCATTAAGGTCGGGTCCCGCAAAGGGACCTCGTAATTAGACGCTAATAGGTTAACGGCGCTGCAGCCTTTTACGGCGCCGTTAACCCATTAGCGCCTGGGTCGTAATGAGGCCCAATATCATCACTGTTATCTACATTCTCTGGGAGAGTGGATTCCTCTGAACCATCACCCTGACTTTGGTTTGCTAACAATCTTTCTATTAGCTCCATTTTCTTGCCTTTAGTCAGGAGATTCTTATGCTTACAGAGAACTCTTAAACAATCAGCAGTTTTTGTAGCAAGGGACTCTTGACTATAACTTTCCATAGTTGACAGGTTTTTTGTGCTAAGCTTTGTGGTTAGTTGCACTAAGGTATCTAAAAGCACACTAAAATGTATACTCAATACAAATCCCACCGCTGTACACCAGTGTTAGGCAGAAACCTGTGCAGTTCCCTTAGGGATCACTGCAAAAAGTTTAAGACTACAGGTGTTAGCAGTAAACCCAATTGGTAGCAGTCTGTACCACCCAGATTTACCTGGTAGCTGTGGCTGAGCAGTCAGACTTCTCTCAAGAATTGTTGGGCAGTATATAGAGTATACACAATAGGGCTAAAAATACAGTAGCACAAGCAAACACTGACCAGAGCTTTGGTATAAAAGTATATAATTATTTATTTAAAAACACACTTGTAAAAATACACTGGCACTAATATGTCAAGCAAGTTCAAACACAGTCACTAGAAATATATACACCTCCCTAATTAATTATTTGACAAGTCTAGGTTAAGACACCACTTATTTAGCAAAACAGAGGTGAGAGCGTAACCATAGATGGCACTCCAATAATTTGTTTAAAAAGGAGGAGAAAAGGCAGAATAGGAAAATCACACAGTACCAACACTTTTAAGAACCCACAGCAAGCCAAGAAAGGCAGGGTCTACTGTAGAGCAAAAACTTCATAGGCCAGACCCACTCTTGGAGAGAGTAAGGCGGAATGCGCCCAAGATCACACAGTGGAAATGCACTCAATGGGCCTCATTACAAGGATGGAGGTAGCCATGGTGCTATTAGCGCCATGGCTGCCTCCATACCGCAATCCGGGCCCGGGTTCCTCGAATGAGGAATTACCGGGCCATCGCAACCTTGGCGGACCCGGTAATTCCCCGTCCGAGTAACCCGGACCCGGTCCATCCCCATTCCCATTCGAGCCCCCATAGGGCTCAATGGGAATGGGGATGGAGCTAACAACGGGCCCGTTAATGACGGACCCGTTGTTAGCTCCCAGGTCCCCTCTGTTAGGCGGAAACCTGTGCAGTTCCCTCTGGGATCACTGCAAAAGATTTAGGACTACAGGCGTTGGCGCTGAACCCACTTGGTAGCAGTCTGCACCACACAGATTCACTTGGTAGCTGTGGCTGAGCAGTCAGACTTCTCTCAAGAAAAGTTGAGCAGTATGTGGAGTATACAAAATAGGGCAATTCTTCACAGCAAGACAAGCACACACATTCAATGAGGCTTAGTGTAAAGATATTAAGGTATTTATTTATAACAAAACATCTATGAAAAAACACTATGGCACTATCACGGCAAACAAATCAAACACAATTACTCTACGAAAAAGAAAACAATCAATCCCCCTAGCAATATCTCGACAACTCTAGGTTCTACCGGTACCACTTATTTTCAGACAGAGGTGTATACCTCAACCTAGATGACACTCGAACATTAGTTAGGACGGGATAGAAAAAGATAGGCAGGTTACGAAATCAACGCAGTTCAATACTTCGCGGGTAAAATGCACGGAAAGAAGGCAAGAATCACAATAGAGCATAAAGTTCAGAGGCCAGGCCCACTCGGAGAGAGGCAAGGCGCGATGTCCCAAAAAGTCTCTAGCGGAGATGCATTCAAGTCTTTGTAGCAAATTGTTATCGGCAGATTGAACCAGTTCAGAACAATAAACGAGAAAAGCTTGGAGGCGACCCAACGGAAAGGAGAGGATTAAGACACCTCACTCAATCCGATCGGAAGGGAAGCCAGGCGGACACGGTACCTTGTTGTGGAGGGCAGCTCCGGCGGGGGCAGTTGTTCCTGGTGGTGGATGCACGTCGGGTCTTTGCCAAGAGTAGAGAGGTTCTCGTCGTCGATGAAAAGTGAAGTCCGGTGCACCACCAGGGAAGAGACCAGCCACGGAGTGCTCCGTAACAAGGCACCACCTTTTGGTCGCGGTACAGGGGTAGTGGCTATCCGGTTGCCGAGGTGCTCTGCACGGGCAATTCGACCACTGCGTCCTGGGGCGAATAAAAAGCAAAGGGGACTGGTTGTTCCCACCAGTCAGGGGAAGAGACTCTCCGGCAGGGAGATCTCCTCTGTCGTCGGGAAGTGGTGAGTCGGCTCCGCAGGGCTCCACCGGAGGTGTCGTCGTTGCAGGTCGGCTCAGCGTTACCCTCGTCGGATTCTTAGGTCCTGTGGCGACTTCTGAAGATCCAGTCCCAAAAGCCCTGCTTTTATGCAGAAAACCCCCATTCATTCAGCCTAGCTGCCAATCAACACATGCCAAGTGGTGAGCGGGAACGCTCACCATTTGGGCCAATCACTCTAGAGTGCGACCGGAGTTGGCAAGGCAACTCGGTCCAGGGTGCCTAAACCCCCTCCCACACCCCTGTGGTAACCCAGACAGAATGGCACCACTTTGGAGGGTCTCTGTACAGAGGCCCGCCAAAAGTGGAACAAAGGGCTCAACCTTTTGTTTAGGAGTCACAGAGACGAACACAGACGCCATTTTACAAACCGAGTTCTGGCAGAAAATACCATCCGATAAACTTATTTAGGATAAGTAGACTGGTGGTACGTTAGAGATTAACGAGAAAAAGTATCAATCTCCAACAATGGGACGAATCCCATAGGGTTATGTTCGGGGTCGAACATAACAAGTAGTTTCCACTGCCACCAGCCAAAACTCGACGAGGGGGGACGGGACAGGGCCCCCTCGAGTAACAGGTCCAGGAGTAATCGAATTACCCCTACTAGTACGTCAACAATAAGATGGTTTGTACTAGTCCTTGTTAGTAAATTTAGGTCTAGTAAAGCCAATGGTGACTTTACATGCCCGGGGAGACAGTAGTCAGTCCCCAGGTACGGAGTCTATGGTGGAGGTCCGCTAGGACGCTCCAGTGTTACGGCACATAGGGTGCGGTGTAACACACATAGAAAAACATATGAGACCCTATGGAGTAAAAGACCCCATAGCCCATCAAACACATTGACATTTCAAAGGAATTAAACACATACATGTCCAAGAGTGGGAGGAAAAGAGTCTCACTCTTGGCAGGATGGAAAAAAACAAACTCCCGAAATCCAGCAAAGCTGCTGGGGGACTCACTAGGTTAGGAAATTCAGCCTAAACAGAGAATTCTCCCTAACACCCTCGCGGGACCCGGTATGGACGCCTGGTTTTTGCAGGTGCCCATTGCGGGTCCCGCGAGGAGACCCCGTAGTAGGGCGGAACGGGTTTACCGGCACCGGCACCTTTACCGGTGCCGGTAAACCTGTTCCGCCAACCTTATAGTGAGGCCCAATGTCTTTGCAGAAAAGTCAAAAGAGGTTGGATCAAGTTAGAAAGATAATGTTAACAGGTCCGAGGTCACCCCAGGATAGAGTGTCAAGGATTTACGGGACACCTTGGACAGTCTGTTGCAAGGGAGACCAGGCGGGACTCAGTACCCGAAATGGTGAGAAAGCTCCAGCGGGGGCAGTTGTTCCTGGCAGCGGTTGCACGTCGGGGCTTCGTCTAGGGGAAGAGAAGATCTTGAAATGGAGGAAAGCTGGAGGTCGTTGCACTGCCAAGGAAGAAACCAGCTGCGGAGTTTCCTGGTTAAAAAGTAATACCCTTTTATTCACGGTAGTGGTGAAGCGTGGCTATCTGGCCGCCGGGGTGCATGGCACAGGCGATTCGACCACGAGACTATCCAGGAATGCGAAAAAGGCGATCTGGTTGGTCCCACCAGCTCAAAGGGAAGAAGACTCTCCTGGAAGAAGATCTCCTCTGTCGTCGGTAAAGTGGTGAGTTTCGTACAGCAGGGCTCCACCGGTGGTGTCGTCGTTGTAGATGGCTCAGCTTCTCCCCTCTTCGGATTCTTTAGGTCCTGTGGCAACTTCTGAAGTTCCAATCCTCAAAGCCCTGCTTTTATGCAGAAAACCCCCATTCATCAGCCTAGCTGTCAATCAAACATGCTAAGTGGTGAGCCAGGCGGCTCACTACTGGGCCAATCACACAAGAGTGTGACTTGAGTTGCCAAGGCAACTCAGTACAGGGTGCCTAATCCCCCCTCCCACACAACCTGTAGACCCAGACAGAGTGGTACCACTTTTGGAGGCTTCTGTGCAGAAGCACGGCAAAAGTGGAACAAAGGGTTCAACTTGGGTTAGAGTTTCAGAGGTGAACACAAATGCCATTTTAAAACCGAGTTCTGGCAAAAAGACCCAACCTGGGAATAAATATTAAATAAATAACCCGGCGGTATCTTTAACATTGCACCGAAAGTTGGTGTGTTTAAAATGAATGGGAAAATTTCATAGGAATTATTCTGGCGGAATATTTCGCATGGTATCCACTGCCACCAGCCAGAAACTCGACAAGGGGGGGCTGGACAGTGCCCCCTTGGAAAATAGACCCAGGGGCAATCGAATTACCCCTACCAGTACTTCCACAATATGATGGTTTGTACTGGTTCTGTTCTCAATTTAAGACTAGTAAAGCCAATGGTGACTTTACATGCCCTGGGAGACAGTAGTCAGTCCCAGGGTATGGAGTCTATGTTTGGCGGTCACTATGACACCGCTGTGTTACTGCACTGAGGGTGCTGTGTGACACACATACCAAAAACACATGAAGCCCTATGGAGTAAAAGACCCTATAGCCCATAAAACACATTACATAGTCAAAGGACATTCTCAAATCATGCCTAAGAGTGGGAGAAAAAGAGTCTCACTCTTAGCAGGAGAAAAAATTAAACCCCAAAAATCCAGCAAAGCTGCTGGGGGATTCACTAGGTTTGGGAAATTAGCCTTAACAGAGAATTCTCCCTAACAGTCCAGTAGACAAGGCTTGAGGCCTTTGAGCAGGCAGAGGCCCAGAGGTGGTTATATTGTCAGCCTCCTCTTCCTCGCCTGTCTCAAAAATAACATCATCAACATTATCATCCTCAATATTTGCTACAGTTGCTGGAGGAGTGGGCACTAAAGCCCCACTCTCCAGACTTTGTTTTTCCAACAATCTTTCAAGCAACTCTGATTTCTTGCCTTTGACAGGAAGACTTTTCTGTCTGCACAGATACCTTAAATAATCAGCAGTATTTACAAGGAGGGTCTCCTGGCTATAGCCTTCCATATTTGACTTTTGTTTTAAAATGAACATTTAGTGATTGTTAAGCCTTGTGGTTAGTTGACCCAAGGTACTAGCAGCACTCTAAAATGTAAACTCAATACTTTATCCCACCCCTGCCACCAGTGTTAGGCAGAATCCTATGCAGTTCCCTTAGGGAGCACTACAGAAGATTAGGACTATAGGTATATGTAATAAATCCCTTTTGGTATCAGTCAGTACCAAAACGATTTAGTTGGTAGCTGTGGCTAAGCAGTCAGAGTTATCTCAAGAGGGAGATGAGCAGTATTCAGGGTTTACACATTAGGACTATAATACTATGGAACAAAGAAACACTGACCAAAGCTTTGTATCAAAAAGAAGATATATATTTATTTTACACACTCTTAGTTCTACACACAAATCACTATTATTAAAGCAAGTTAAAACAGTCAGGAAAAGTATGCACAACTCCCTATTTAGATTGTAGACAAGTTTGAGCAAGAGCGAAAACTGAGCAAAATGGGACAGTGAAAACCAAGCAGAAATTGCACTCTAACAATTTCTTCAGGGGTAAGAAAAGGTCAAGTTATACAGGGTTATACTCCTAAACACACCAGCAACACTTCCCAAATGGATTGTGAACAAGTTCGGCAAGGTAGTACTTTAGCATAAGCAATACTTAGGTGAAAACCAAGCAGAATGGCACTTCAACAATTTATAAAGGGGAAGGAAAGTTCTATATGTGGTTATACGAGATTAGAGAAAAACAAAGATGTTCCCAGTCTCACTGCGCCAAGAAATTATAATTAGTTGTTTGTGCAAAGAAAAGCCTTTATTGTTTGTGCGAAGAGAAGCCTGACACGTGTTTCAAGCTGTGTACAGCTTTTCATCAAAGGCTTAAATTGCATAGTACATCATTTCCATACAAATTGGGTAAAGTTAAAAATAAAACATACACATGATTGTTTTGTGCAAAGAATTGTTACATAAAGAACATAGGCACAAGTTGTGAGCAAGCAGTCCAGGGCGCGATGCAACCACAAAAAATATAACACATGTACATCACATGTAGGAAGAGTAAAAAAGTAGAAATTAAGTTATCACAAATTAACCAATTTCATTCGTAGTAGTCCGTTGACAGACAAACAAAAAAAGAAGAAAAAGAAACATGATTTTAGAAACAAAAGTTGGCCATAGCAGCGCAATCAAGTTCCACTTAGTAAGCTAAGTCTTAAATCAAAGACTGTAATGTATTCCAAAAATAAGAACCTTAGGTTGCAGCAATAAGAACTCCACATTTAGAGTAGGACAATGCCAGATACAGTTCTGTAGGCAGATAGATTAAGTAATTACTGGAAAGCCAATTGCAGAAAAATATTACGTAAGTTACCAAAACAAACCGTAATGCTGTCAATAAAATCAATAAAAACATACCTCAAAATGCCTCGCAGTTGCGGAAAGCTAATTTAGCCGAAGAAACCAGGTTTAGGAGTCACAGAGGCGAACACAGACACCATTTTAAAAACCAAGTTCTGGCAGAAAATACCATCCGATAGACTTATTTAAGATAAATAAACCGGTGGTCTGTTAGAGACTAACGAGGAAAAGTATTAACCTCCAACAATGGGAAGAATCCCATAGAGTTATATTCGGGGTCGAATATAACAAGTAGTTTCCACTGCCACCAGCCAAAACTCGATGAGGGGGGACAGGACAGTGCCCCCTCGAATAACAGACCTAGGAGTAATCGAATTACCCCTACTAGCACGTCCACAATAGGATGGTTTGTACTAGTTCTGTTAGTAAATTTAGGTCTTGTGGAAGTCTATGATGGAGGTCCGCTAGGACGCTCCAGTGCTACATCACGGAGGGTGCGTTGTAACACACATAGCAAAACATATGAGACCCTATGGAGTAAAAGACCCCATAGCCCATGGAACACATTGACATTCAAAGGAATTACACACATTCATGTCCAAGAGTGGGAGAAAAAGAGTCTCACTCTTGGCAGGATGGAAAAAACAAACTCCAGAAATCCAGCAAAGCTGCTGGGGGACTCACTAGGTTAGGAAATTCAGCCTAAACAGAGAATTCTCCCTAACACTCGCTCCCCCCCCAGACTAAGGGACAGGAGGATTTAATCCACTCCTGGATGAATCTCATACCTCTAGTCGATGACATACATCCTAGAGAGACCATCAGCATTTTGGTGGTGACGCCCTGACCTGTGCTCAATGGTGAAATCAAACCCTTGCAGGCAGATCGACCATCTCAATAGTTTTGGGTTTTCCCCTTTCATTTCCATTAACCATCTCAAGGGTTGGTGGTCAGTCTGAATGACAAAAGTAGAACCATACAAGTACGGCCTAAACTTCTTCAGACCCCACACGATAGCAAAGCACTCTCTTTCGATTGTTGCCCACCTTGTTTCAGGATCCTTCAGCTTGCGGCTGATGAAGCAAATGGGGTGCTCCCTACCTTTCCCATCCAGTTGACTGAGTACGGCACCTATTCCTACATTTGAAGCATCTGTCTGCACAATGAAGTGTTGGCGGTAATCAGGAGCTCTGAGTACTGGGGCTTGGCAAAGAGCCTTTTTCAGGTTTTCAAAAGCCTGATTGCACTCCTCGTTCCATCTAACCTTCTTAGGAAATTTGGGCGTGGAGATGCTATGGTCCCATAGTTCTCTATGAAATTCCTGTAATACCCAGTGAGGCCTAGGAAGGCTCTCACTTGGGTTTGAGTAGTAGGTGTTGTCCAATTTTGCACAGCTTCAATCTTAATGAGCAAAGGCCTTATTTCTCCACCTCCTACCTCATGTCCAAGATAGACTACCTTACTCTATCCAATTTGGCATTTACTCTCCTTTATGGTCAGATTGGCTCGTCCAAGAGCCTGCATAACATCTCTCAGGTGGGTTACATGTTCTTCCCAGGAATTGCTGAACATTGCAATGTCATCCAAGTATGCCATGCAGAAGTCCTCCATCCCAGTCAGAACCTGGTTTACCATCCGTTGAAACATAGCAGGTGCATTCTTCAATCCGAAAGGCATTACCTTAAACTGGTATAAGCCAACGGGGGTAGAAAATGCAGTTTTCTCCTTGGCATGGTCTGTCAGGGCTATTTGCCAATAGCCTGACGTCAAGTCAAATGTGCTGAGAAACTTGGCGGCGCCAACTTTATCCACCAACTCATCTGTTCTTGGCAATGGGTGGGCATCAGTCTTGGTGACTGCATTAAGAGCTCTATAATCCACACAGAATCTAAGCTCTTTAGATCCCGCCTTTGGTACTAACACGACTGGGCTAGACCATGGACTAGTAGAGGGCTCTATTACCCCGTGATCGAGCATCTTGCTGACCTCACCTTTGATGTGGGTTCGTACATTTTCTGACATTCGGTATCCTCTGCTTTTGACTGGCAGACAGTCACCAGTGAGTATGTCATGCTGGCCCCAGGGGGTCAAGCCTGGCTAAAGCGAGAACAGGGAGGCAAACTGATTCAACATAGATTTGCACTCTTCTTGTTGCTCGGGTGTCAGATTTGAAGAGAGATTTACTCCTTCAATTTTTTCGTCTAAAGGTAAGCCTCTGAGGAAATCCGGAAGAGCTTCACTCTCTTCTTCTTCCTCGGATGATGCTAGAAGCAACGCTCCTACATCAGATCTTGAGACATACGCTTTGAGTCGGTTGGTGTGGAAGACTGTCGGAGCCTCCTTGGGATTGCCCAAGTCCACCAGATAGTTGGCCTCTCCGAGTTTACCCACAACTCTGAAGGGTCCCATCCACTTGTCTTGCAAGGCCCTCTGCCTTGTCTGGATCATAACGTGAACGAGCTGGTCTTGAGCGAACTCAACCATGTTAGCCTTTTGATCGTGCCAGTGCTTGACCAATGCTTGTCCAGCTTTTAAGTTATCACTTGCTTCTGTCATCCTGTGCGACATTCTCCTCCGGAGACCTATCACATAGTCAGTTACTCTGACTGGCTTGGGGGAAGGAGCACTCTCCAACCCCTCCTTAATCAGGGCCAATGGACCTCTGATGGGATGACGATAGAGAAGCTCGAAGGGAGAATAACCTACTCCCTCCTGAGGGACTTCTCTATAAGCAAATAGAAGGCATGGCAGTAGAAAGTCCCACTTACGCTTAAGGGGTCTTCTAAAGCACCTATAATGCTCTTCATTGTTCAGTTGAACCGTTCTACCAACCCATTTGTTTGTGGGTGATAAGCTGTTGAGAACTTGTAAGTAACTCCACAGTATTTCCACATGGCTTTCATGTAGTGGGACATAAAGTTTGACCCCCTGTCAGAGATTACTTCCTTAGGACACCCGACCCTAGTAAAAATACCAAGGAGGGCCATAGACACAGCCGGAGCTGTAACAGTCCTCATAGGAATTGCCTCAGGATACCTAGTAGCATGGTCTACTACAACAAGTATAAACCTGTTGCCTGAGGAGGTTGGAGGATCAAGGGAACCAACAATGTCAATCCCTACTCTCTCAAACGGGACTCCCACAACTGGGAGAGGCACTAAAGGAGCCACATTCTTGGAGCCAACCTTACCAGAGGTCTGGCAGGTGTGGCAGCTCCTGCAGTGTTTTTCTACTTCGGCCCCCATCTTTGGCCAATAGAAGTAGAGAGAGAGCCTTTCCTTAGTCTTCTTGAAACTCAAGTGACCAGCCAAAGGAATCTCGTGGGCTAACTGCAAGAACTGTGGTCTGTTCTCTTTGGGTACTACAAGCCGCTTGTAGTCTCCAGGTGCAGATTCAGTCGGTTCACTGTAGAAGAGGCCATCTTCCCAGTGCAACCGGTATTTCCCAGGCTCTTGCCCTTCAGCCTCAGCTTCTGCCTGGTGGCGAAGACCTTCCAGAGTTGGACATTCTCTCTGTCCCTTACTGAAGTCTGCCCTGCTGGGTCCACCTTCTGCCAGTAAAGACTGCAGCTCAGGATGGTCAACAGGATCCAGATCTCCAATGAGTTCCTGGCCTTCCATTAGCTCCTCTTCAGAGTCTAATTCTACCACACATGGTTGTACCTCCCTCTCAGCCTCAGCTGGAGGTGGAGTTACGGGTGTAACTTTGGACAACCGCGGGGAAGTCCTTGTTGGCTGCACTGAAATGCTGGCTGCTGGTTTCGGGGTAGAAGTATTAGGTTTCCCTTTCGCATCTGGTTTCTTCGAGACAGCGGCCGACAATTCCAGTGGAGCAGGAGTGATTTCTTTCTTCATCATCTCCTGGAGAGTACCGCGCATGGTCCTCTCTCTTGCAGGTCTGGTTAGCTCCTGTAACTGTTTACTAGGAGGTCTGGGAGTATGCGATACAACTCCGAGAGTTTTCAAATCGTTACCCAACAGCACGAGTCCTGGTACCTCACTCTGTATGCTGACAGGGATCTTCACAGTCATGTCGTTACACTGGATGAGAACTGGTAATTGGGGAAGCATCTGCACAGGCCCTCCAGCTAACTTGGTGAGGTGTTTGGGTGCCTTAGCAACATCCTCAGCCTGAAAAAATGATTTATCCACCACAGTTATGCTGGCACCAGTGTCCCTAATGGCAGGAATCTCCTGACCATTCACCTGGACACTGTCCTTATAATACTCTTTAGTATTATCAGGATAGAATTATAGACGTCTAAATTCTGTTGTTCCCACAACCCCAGAGATACTAAAGAAACGCTGGCTGAGACTCCAATGGGTTCATCAGCTAGCAGTAGAAAGTTTCCACTTGCCATTTGGACTTCCTCCTCTGGAGCGAAGGCTAAGGAGACAAGCTGGACCCCTGAAGGTTTACCCTTACATCTGGGATCTCCTTTCACGTGGTCAGTCGAGCCACAAAGAAAGCATTTACCGAATGCTTTTTGGAATGGTGGCTTGTTCTGCCCTCCTTCCGGTTTGGCACCAGAAGACACACTATTCTGCTGTGGTTTTCCTTGTGGCTTACCCTTCTGGTTTTGTTTGGGGCCCTCTTTGGAATTTGAGTTATTCGAATTCTCTTTTGAGTCTTTCTTAGGCTGTTTTCCCTCATCCTTCTTCTGAGTTGCCCTAGAATCCTTATGAGTAGCCCTGTTGGCAACCCATAAGTCAGCAGCCTTAGCCAGCTTCAGGGAATCCAATTCCTTCGAGTCAGCCAAGTGCTGTCTGAGCTCAGGAGAACAGGCATCATAAATCAACTCCAACATAAAAAGATTCTTCATACCCTCATAAGTGTTCACTTTGTAACCCTTAATCCATCCCTCTAAGTTTTTCAACCCTTCACTCACCCAGGTAGCCCAAGGGGTACCATCATGCTTTTTGAGGGTTCTAAACCTCTTAAGATACTGGGAAGGGGCCTCCCAAATCTAGCTATAAAAGCTAGTTTCACACTTTCGTAATCCGTTTTATCCGCCTCCCCCAACTCCATTACCACATCAGTCGCAACAGGGGGGAGCCTAGAGAACAACCAGGGAAGTAGATCATTCCCGGTGATGTCCTGGAGCCCATGATTGTACTCAAACAGTTTTAACCAATCCAACACATCCAATTTCAGTTCATACATACCCACTAATTCCTTCGGCATCCGGGGTCTTTTGGGACTGGAGCTCCTAGAGGAACCAGAGGAGAGAGAAGCATTTTCCACCGACAACTTTTTAATCTCTAATTTGTGATTAAGTTCCATTTCCCTGAGCCTTAACTCAGCTTGCTTCTGCTCAGCCTGGGCATTCATCCATCTGAACTCGAGCTCTTGGTTTCTTTCAGATTGAGCCAAGAACCGTTTGTATTCTAATTCGAGCTTCATTTTTTCAAGTTCAAAATAAGCATGGTTACATGTGGGACCTGGTATGGGCCCCGTAGGTACAGCTGGTAAGGCCGGCAGAGGAGCAGGGGGGACCGTTTCGTTAGCCTCTCCTTCCTCTTCAGCCTCTTCATCACTATTGTCAGAATTACGATTTAGATCAACACCATCACTGTTATCTACATCTGCTGGAGAAGTTGGTTCCTCGGAAGCAGTACCCAGACTTTGGTTTTCCAGAAATCTCGCTATCAGTTCTAACTTCTTGCCTCTTACAGAAAGATTCTCTTGCCTACAGAGAGCTCGTAAACTCTCAGTATTTTCACTTGACAAGGATTCTTGACTGTAAGCTTCCATAGTAGACATGTTTTTGAAAGTTGCTTTTTAGTGCTAAGCTTTGTGGTTAGTTATCCTAAAGTGTCAAAAAGCCCTCTAAACTGTATACTCGATACAAATCCCACCGCTGTACACCAGTGTTAGGCGGAAACCTGTGCAGTTCCCTCTGGGACCACTGCAAAAGATTTAGGACTACAGGTGTTTGGCAGTAAACCCACTTGGTAGCAGTCTGTACCACACAGATTCACTTGGTAGCTGTGGCTGAGCAGTCAGACTTCCCTCAAGAAGAGTTAGGCAGTATGTGGAGTATACAAAATAGGGCAATCCACAAAGTAGAACAAGCAAACACGGAACAAGGCTTCGGTGTAAATGTATAAAGGTATTTATTTATAACAACACATCTATAGAAAACACTCTGGAACTAAAAACGGCAAACACTTCAATCACAATTACTATAAGAAAAAGATCAATCCCCCTAACAATAGTTTGACAAGTCTAGGTTCAACGGCATCACTTATTTGCAGACAGAGGTGTATGCTTTCCCCTAGATGGCACTTTCGTATTTGTTAGGGCAGGAGAGAAAAATAAGGCAGGTTATAAAATCAACTCGGTACCAATACTTTACGGACAAATGCAAGGCAAGTAAGGCAGGGTCTCCTGCAGATCACAAAGTTCAGAGGCCAGGCCCACTCGGAGAGAGGCAAGGCGATATGTCCCAAAAAGTGTCTCAGTGGAAATGCGCTTAGAGTCTTTATCGCAAATTGTTATAGAAAGAATGGACCAGTTCAGAACAACAAGTTAAAGAAAGCTTGGAGGCGACCCAATGGAAAGGCGAGGATTAAGACACCTCACTCTATCCAGCAGAAAGGGAAGCCAGGCGGACACGGTACCTTGTTTGTGGAGAGAGAGCTCCGGCGGGGGCAGTTGTTCCTGGTGGTGGATGCACGTCGGGTCGTTGCCAAGAGTAGAGATGATCTCGTCGTCGAAGAAAAGTGAAGTCCGGTGCACCACCAGGAAAGAGAACAGCCGCGGAGTGCTCCGTCACAAGGCACCACCTTTTGGTCGCGGTACAGGGGTAGTGGCTATCCGGTTGCCGAGGTGCTCTGCACGGGCAATTCGACCACTGCGTCCTGGAGCAAAGAAAAAGCAAAGGCGACTGGTTGTTCCCACCAGTCAGGGGAAGAGACTCTCCGGCAGGGAAATCTCCTCTGTCGTCGGGAAGTGGTGAGTCGGTTCAGCAGGGTTCCACCGGAGGTGTCGTCGTTGCAGGTCGGCTCAGCTTTACCCTCGTCGGATTCTTAGGTCCTGTGGCGACTTCTGAAGATCCAGTCCCAAAGGCCCTGCTTTTATGCAGAAAACCCCCATTCATTCAGCCTAGCTGTCAATCAAAACACGCTAAGTGGTGAGCGGGGTGGCTCACCACTTGGGCCAATCACACCAGAGTGCGACTGGAGTTGGCAAGGCAACTCAGTCCAGGGTGCCTAAACCCCCTCCCACACCCCCTTTGGTAACCCAGACAGAATGGCACCACTTTGGAGGGTCTCTGTACAGAAGCCCGCCAAAAGTGGAACAAAGGGCTCAACCTTTGGTTTAGGAGTCGCAGAGGCGAACACAGACGCCATTTTAAAAACCGAGTTCTGGCAGAAAATACCATCCGATAGTCTTATTTAAGATAAATAAACCGGTGGTATGTTAGAGATTAACGAGGAAAAGTATTAACCTCCAACAATGGGAAGAATCCCATAGAGTTATATTCGGGGTCGAAAATAACGAGTAGTTTCCACTGTCACCAGCCAAAACTCGACGAGGGGGGACGGGACAGTGCCCCCTCGAATAACAGACCTAGGAGTAATCGAATTACCCCTACTAGCACGTCCACAATAGGATGGTTTGTACTAGTTCTGTTAGTAAATTTAGGTCTAGTAAAGCCAATGGTGACTTTACATGCCCGGGGAGACAGTAGTCAGTCCCCGGGTATGGAGTCTATGATGGAGGTCCGCTAGGACGCTCCAGTGCTACGGCACGGAGGGTGCGTTGTAACACACATAGCAAAACATATGAGACCCTATGGAGTAAAAGACCCCATAGCCCATGGAACACATTGACATTCAAAGGAATTACACACATTCATGTCCAAGAGTGGGAGAAAAAGTGTCTCACTCTTGGCAGGATGGAAAAAACAAACTCCAGAAATCCAGCAAAGCTGCTGGGGGGCTCACTAGGTTAGGAAATTCAGCCTAAACAGAGAATTCTCCCACCGGAGAGTCTCTTCCCTGACTGGTGGGAACAACCAGTCCCCTTTGCTTTTTCTTCGTTCCAGGACGTAGTGATCGAATTGCCCGTGCAGAGCATCCGGGCAACCGGATAGCCACTACCCCTGTACCGCGACCAAAAGGTGGTGCCTTGTGACGGAGCACTCCGCGGCTGGTCTCTTCCCTGGTGGTGCAACGATCTTCAACTTTCCTTCGACGGCGAGATCATCTCTTCTCTTGGCAAAGACCCAACGTGCATCCACCACCAGGAACAACTGCCCCCGCCGGAGCTGTCTCTCCACAAACAAGGTACCGTGTCCGCCTGGCTTCCCTTTTTGCCGGATAGAGTGAGGTGTCTTAATCCTCGCCTCTCCATTGGGTCGCCTGCAAGCTTTCTTGACTTTCTATTCTGAACTGTTCCAACCTTTCTATAACAATTTGCGACAAAGACTCGAGGTGCATTTCCACTGTGATACTTTTTGGGACATACCGCCTTGCCTCTCTCCGAGTGGGCCTGGCCTCTGAACTTTGTGATCTACAGTAGACCCTGCCTTACTTGCCTTGCATTTGATCGTAAAAGTGTTGGTACCGAGTTGATTTCAAACCCTTCCTTTCCTCTCCCGCCCTAACGAATACTAGAGTGCCATCTAGATTAAAGCATTCACCTCTGTCTGCAAATAAGTGGTGCCGTTGAACCTAGACTTGTCGAACTATTGTTAGGGGGATTGATCTTTTTCTGATAGTAATTGTGATTGAAGTTGTATGCCTTATTAAGTGCCAGAGTGTTTTCCGTAGATGTGTTTTTATAAATAAATAACTATATATCTTTACACCGAAGCCTTGTTAGTGTTTGCTTGTCCTACTGTGTAAATTGCCCTTTTTTTTATACTTCACATACTGCCTAACTCTTCTTGAGGGAAGTCTGACTGCTCAGCCACAGTTACCAAGTGAATCTGTGTGGTACAGACTGCTACCAAGTGGTTCTACTGCCAGACACCTGTAGTCCTAAATCTTTTGCAGTGGTCCCAGAGCGAACTGCACAGGTTTCCGCCTAACACTGGTGTACAGCGGTGGAATTTGTATCGAGTATACAGTTTGGAGTGCTTTTCGACACTTAAGGATAACTGACCACAAAGCTTGCATTAAATAAAGCAACTTTCAAAAACATGTCTACTATGGAAGTTTTCAGTAAAGAATCCTTGTCAGGTGAAAATACTGAGAGTTTACAAGCCCTCTGTAGACAAGAGAATCTTTCTGTAAGAGGCAAGAAAGTAGAACTGATAGCGAGATTGCTGGCGAACCAAAGTCTGGATACTGGTTCAGAGGAACCAACTTCTCCAGCAAATGTAGATAACAGTAATGGTGTTGATCTAAATCAAAGTGATGATAGTGATGAAGAGGCTGAAGAGGAAGGAGAGGCTAACGAAACTGTCTCCCCTGCTCCTCTGCCTGCCTTACCAGCTGTACCTACGGGGCCCATACCAGGTCCCACATGTAACCCTGCTTATTTTGAACTTGAAAAAATTAAGCTCGAATTAGAATACAAACGGTTCTTGGCTCAATCTGAAAGAAACCAAGAGCTCGAGTTCAGACGGATGAATGCCCAGGCTGAGCAGAAGCAAGCTGAGTTAAGGCTCAGAGAAATAGAACTTAATCACGAGTTAGAGAGGAAAAAGTTGTCCGTGGAAAATGCTTCTCTCTCCTCTGGTTCCTCTAGAAACTCCAGTCCCAAAAGACCCTGGATGCCGAAGGAATTAGTGGGTATGTATGAACCGAGATTGGATGTTTTGGATTGGTTAAAGCTGTTTGAGTACAATCATGGGCTCCAGGACATCACTGGGAATTATTTACTTCCCTGTTTGTTCTCTAGGCTCCCCCCTGTTGCGACTGATGTGGTAATGGAGTTGGGGGAGGCGGATAAGACGGATTACGAAAGTGTGAAACTAGCTTTGATAACTAGATTCGGGAAGACCCCTTTCCAGTATCTTAAGAAGTTTAGAACCCTCAAAAAGCATGATGGTACCCCTTGGGCTACCTGGGTGAGTGAAGGGTTGAAAAACTTAGAGGGATGGATTAAGGGTTACAAAGTGAACACTTATGAGGGTATGAATAATCTTTTTTATGTTGGAGTCTATTTATGATGCCTGTTCTCCTGAGCTCAGACAGCACTTGGCTGATTCGAAGGAATTGGATTCCAGGAAGCTAGCTAAGGCTGCTGACTTATGGGTTGCCAACAGGGCTACTCATAAGGATTCTGGGCAACTCAGAAAAAGGATGAGGGAAAACAGCCTAAGAAAGACTCAAAAGAGAATTCAAATAACTCAAATTCCAAAGAGGGCCCCAAACAAAACCAGAAGGGTAAGCCACAAGGAAAACCGCAGCAGAATAGTGTGTCTTCTGGTGCCAAACCGGAAGGAGGCTAGAACAAGCCACCATTCCAGAAAGCATTCGGTAAATGCTTTGTTTGTGGCTCGACTGACCACGTGAAAGGAGATCCCAGATGTAAGGGTAAACCTTCAGGGGTCCAGCTTGTCTCCTTAGCCTTCGCTCCAGAGGAGGAAGTCCAAATGGCAAGTGGAAACTTTCTACTGCTGGCTGAGGAACCCATTGGAATCTCAGCCAGCGTTTCTTTAGTGTCTCTGGGGTTGTGGGAACAACAGAATTTAGATGTCTATAATTCTATCCCCGATAATACTAAAGAGTATTATAAGGACAGTGTCCAGGTGAATGGTCAGGAGACTCCTGCCATTAGGGACACTGGGGCCAGCATAACTGTGGTGGATAAATCATTTTTTCAGGCTGAGGATGTTGCTAAGGCACCCAAACGCCTCACCAAGTTAGCTGGAGGGCCTGTGCAGATGCTTCCCCAATTACCAGTTCTCATCCAGTGTAACGACATGACTGTGAAGATCCTTGTCAGCATACAGAGTGAGGTACCAGGACGCGTTCTGTTGGGTAACAATTTGAAAACTCTCGGAGTTTTATAGCATACTCCCAGACCTCCTAGTAAACGGTTACAGGAGCTAACCAGACCTGCAAGAGAGAGGACCATGCGCGGTACTCTCCAAGAGATGATGAAGAAAGAAATCACTCCTGCTCCACTGGAATTGTCGGCCGCTGTCTCGAAGAAATCAGAAGCGAAAGGGAAACCTAAGACTTCTACCCCGAAACCAGCAACCAGCATTTCAGTGCAGCCAACAAGGACTTCCCCGCGGTTGTCCAAAGTTACACCCATCACTCCACCTCCAGCTGAGGCTGAGAGGGAGTTACATCCCTGTGTGGTAGAATTAGACTCTGAGGAAGAGCTAATGGAAGGCCAGGAACTCATTGGAGATCTGGTTCCTGCTGACCATCCTGAGCTGCAGTCTTTACTGGCAGAAGGTGGACCCAGCAGGGCAGACTTCAGTAAGGGACAGAGAGAATGTCCAACTCTGGAAGGTCTTCGCCACCAGGCAGAAGCTCAGGCTGAAGGGCAAGAGCCTGGGAAATACAGGTTGCACTGGGAAGATGGCCTCTTCTACAGTGAACCGGCCGAGTCTGCACCTGGAGACTACAAACGACTTGTAGTACCCCAAGAGAACAGACCACAGTTCTTGCAGTTAGCCCACAAGATTCCTTTGGCTGGTCACTTGAGTTTCAAGAAGACTAAGGAAAGGCTCTATCTCTACTTCTACTGGCCAAAGATGGGGGCAGAAGTAGAAAAACACTGCAGGAACTGCCACACCTGCCAGACCTCTGGTAAGGTTGGCTCCACGAATGTGGCACCTTTAGTGCCTCTCCCAGTTGTGGGAATCCCATTTGAGAGAGTAGGGATTGACATTGTTGGTCCCCTTGATCCTCCAACCTCCTCAGGCAAAAGGTTTATACTTGTTGTAGTAGACCATGTTACTAGGTATCCTGAGGCAATTCCTATTAGGACTGTTACAGCTCCGGCTGTGGCTAAGGCCCTCCTTGGTATTTTTACCAGGGTCGGGTTTCCTAAGGATGTAATCTCTGACAGGGAATCAAACTTTATGTCCCACTACATGAAAGCCTTGTGGAAAACCTGTGAAGTTACTTACAAGTTCTCAACGGCGTACCACCCACAAACCAATGGGCTAGTAGAACTGTTCAACCGAACCATGAAGAGCATGATAGGTGCTTTAGAGGAACCCCTTAAGCGTAAGTGGGACCTTCTACTGCCATGCCTTCTCTTTGCTTATAGAGAAGTCCCTCAGGAGGGAGTAGGTTATTCTCCCTTCGAGCTTCTCTATGGTCATCCCGTCAGAGGTCCATTGGCCCTGATTAAGGAGGGGTTGGAGAGTGCTCCTTCCCCCAAGCCAGTCAGAGTTACTGACTACGTGATAGGTCTCTAGAGGAGAATGCCGCACATGATGACAGAAGCAAGCGATAACTTGAAAGCTGGACAAGCATTGGTCAAGCACTGGCACGATCAAAAGGCTAACATGGTTGAGTTCACTCAAGACCAGCTTGTTCTCGTTATGATCTCAACAAGGCAGAGGGCCTTGCAAGACAAATGGATGGGACCCTTCAGAGTTGTGGGTAAACTCGGAGAGGTCAACTATCTGGTGGACTTGGGCAATCCCAAGGAGGCTCCGACAGTCTTCCACACCATCCGACTCAAAGCGTATGTCTCAAGACCTGATGTAGGAGCGTTGCTTCTAGCATCATCCGAGGAAGAAGAAGAGAGTGAAGCTCTTCCGGATCTCCTCAGAGGCTTACCTTTAGACGAAAAAATTGAAGGAGTAAATCTCGCTTCAAACCTGACACCCGAGCAACAAGAAGAGTGCAAATCTATGTTGAATCAGTTTGCCTCCCTGTTCTCGCTTTCACCAGGCTTGACCCCTTGGGGCCAGCATGATATACTCACTGGTGACTGTCTGCCTGTCAAAAGCAGAGGATACCGAATGTCAGAAAACGTACAAACCCACATCAAAGGTGAGGTCAGCAAGATGCTTGATCTCGGGGTAATAGAGCCCTCTACTAGTCCATGGTCTAGCCCCGTTGTGTTAGTACCAAAGGCCGGATCTAAAGAACTTAGATTCTGCGTGGATTATAAAGCTCTTAATGCAGTCACCAAGACTGATGCCCACCCTTTGCCAAGAACAGATGAGTTGGTGGATAAACTTGGCGCCGCCAAGTTCCTCAGCACATTTGACTTGACGTCAGGCTATTGACAAATAGCCCTGACCGACCATGCCAAGGAGAAAACTGCATTTTCTACCCCCGTTGGCTTATACCAGTTTAAGGTAATGCCTTTCGGACTGAAGAATGCACCTGCTACATTTCAACGGATGGTAAACCAGGTTCTGAAGGGGATGGAGGACTTCTGCATGGCATACTTGGATTACATAGCAGTGTTCAGAAATTCCTGGGAAGAACATGTAACCCACCTGAGAGATGTTTTGCAGGCTCTTGGACGAGCCAATCTGACCATAAAGGCAAGTAAATGCCAAATTGGACAGAGTAAGGTAGTCTATCTTGGACATGAGGTAGGAGGTGGAGAAATAAGCCCTTTGCTCAGTAAGATTGAAGCTGTGCAAAATTGGAAAACACCTACTACTCAGACCCAAGTGAGAGCCTTCCTAGGCCTCACTGGGTATTACAGGAATTTCATCGAGAACTATGGGACCATAGCTTCTCCACTGAATGTCATCTCCTCGCCCAAATTTCCTAAAAAGGTTAGATGGAACGAGGAGTGCAATCAGGCTTTTGAAAACCTGAAAAAGGCTCTTTGCCAAGCCCCAGTACTCAGAGCTCCTGATTACCGCCAAACTTTCATTGTGCAGACAGATGCTTCAATTGTAGGAATAGGTGCCGTACTCAGTCAACTGGATGAGAAAGGTAGGGAGCACCCTGTTTGCTTCATCAGCCGCAAGCTGAAGGATCCTGAAACAAGGTGGGCAAAAATCGAAAGAGAGTGCTTTGCTATCGTGTGGGCTCTGAAGAAGTTTAGGCCATACTTGTATGGTTCTACTTTTGTCATTCGGACTGACCACCAACCCTTGAGATGGTTAATGCAAATGAAAGGGGAAAACCCAAAACTACTGAGATGGTCGATCTGCCTGCAATGGTTTGATTCCACCATTGAGCACAGGTCAGGGTGTCACCACCAAAATGCTGATGGTCTCTCTAGGATGTATGTCATCGACTAGAGGTATGAGATTCATCCAGCAGTGGATTAAATCCTCCTGTCCCTTAGTCTGGGGGGAGCGAATGTTAGGGAGAATTCTCTGTTTAGGCTGAATTTCCTAACCTAGTGAGTCCCCCAGCAGCTTTGCTGGATTTCTGGAGTTTGTTTTTTTCCATCCTGCCAAGAGTGAGACTCTTTTTCCCCCACTCTTGGACATGAATGTGTGTAATTCCTTTGAATGTCAATGTGTTCAATGGGCTATGGGGTCTTTTACTCCATAAGGTCTCATATGTTTTGCTATGTGTGTTACAACGCACCCTCTGTGCCGTAACACTGGGGCGTCCTAGCGGACCTCCACCCTAGACTCCATACCCGGGGACTGACTACTGTCTCCCCGGGAATGTAAAGTCACCATTTGCTTTACTAGACCTAAATTTACTAACAGAACTAGTACAAACCATCCTATTGTGGACGCACTAGTAGGGGTAATTCGATTACTCCTGGGTCTGTTATTCGAGGGGGCACTGTCCCGTCCCTGCTCGTCGAGTTTTGGCTGGTGGTAGTGGAAACTACTTGTTATATTCGACCCCGAATGTAACCCTATGGGATTCTTCCCATTGTTGGAGGTTAATACTTTTTCTCGTTAATCTCTAACATACCACCGGCTTATTTATCTTAAATAAATCTATCGGTTGGTATTTTCTGCCAGAACTCGGTTTTTAAAAATGGCGTCTGTGTTCGTCTCTGTGACTCCTAAACCAAAGGTTGAGCCCTTTGTTCCACTTTTGGCGGGCTTCTGTACAGAGGCCCTCCAAAGTGGTGCCATTGTGTCTGGGTACCACAGGGGATGTGGGAGGGGGTTTAGGCACCCTGGACTGAGTTGCCTTGCCAACTCAAGTCGCACTCTGGTGTGATTGGCCCAAGTGGTGAGCCACCCCACTCACCACTTAGCGTGTTTTCATTGACAGCTAGGCTGAATGAATGGGGGTTTTCTGCATAAAAGCAGGGCTTTTGGGACTGGATCTTCAGAAGTCGCCACAGGACCTAAGAATCCGACGAGGGTAAAGCTAAGCCAACCTGCAACAACACCTCCGGTGGAGCCCTGCTGAACTGACTCACCACTTCCCGACGACAGAGGAGATCTCCCTGCCGGAGAGTCTCTTCCCCTGACTGGTGGGAACAACCAGTCCCCTTTGCTTTTTCTTCGTTCCAGGTCTAGTGGTCGAATTGCCTGTGCAGAGCATCCCAGCAACCGGATAGCCACTACCCCTGTACCGCGACCAAAAGGTGGTGCCTTGTGACGGAGCACTCCGCGGCTGGTCTCTTCCCTGGTGGTGCAACGATCTTCAACTTTCCTTCGACGACGAGATCATCTCTTCTCTTGGCAAAGACCCGACGTGCATCCACCACCAGGAACAACTGCCCCCGCCGGAGCTGTCTCTCCACAAACAAGGTACCGTGTCCGCCTGGCTTCCCTTTTTGCCGGATAGAGTGAGGTGTCTTAATCCTCGCCTCTCCATTGGGTCGCCTGCAAGCTTTCTTGACTTTCTGTTCTGAACTGGTCCAACCTTTCTATAACAATTTGCGACAAAGACTCGAGGTGCATTTCCACTGTGATACTTTTTGGGACATACCGCCTTTCCTCTCTCCGAGTGGGCCTGGCCTCTGAACTTTGTGATCTACAGTAGACCCTGCCTTACTTGCCTTGCATTTGTTCGTAAAAGTGTTGGTACCGAGTTGATTTCATACCCCGCCTTTTATCTCCCCTCCTAACGAATACTGGAGTGCCATCTAGGTTAAAGCATTCACCTCTGTCTGCAAATAAGTGGTGCCGTTGAACCTAGACTTGTCGAACTATTGTTAGGGGGATTGATCTTTTTCTGATAGTAATTGTGATTGAAGTTGTTTGCCGTATTAAGTGCCAGAGTGTTTTCCGTAAATGTGTTTTTATAAATAAATAACTATATATCTTTACACCGAAGCCTTGTTACGTGTTTGCTTGTCCTACTGTGTAAATTGCCCTATTTTGTATACTCCACATACTGCCTAACTCTTCTTGAGGGAAGTCTGACTGCTCAGCCACAGCTACCAAGTGAATCTGTGTGGTACAGACTGCTACCAAGTGGGTTTACTGCCAATCACCCGTAGTCCTAAATCTTTTGCAGTGGTCCCAGAGGGAACTGCACAGGTTTCCGCCGAACACTGTGTAACACACATGTAACAGGATGATACCTAGGGAGTGAGAACAACTCCATAGCCCATAAGCACAAGAATAGCCTGAAACACACATCATACATATGCCTAAGAGTAGGAAAAAGAGTCTCACTCTTAGCAGGAGTAAATAATAAACCCTCGAAATCCAACAAAGCTGCTGGTGGACTCCATAGGTAAGGGAAATTAGCCTTTCAAGAGAATTCTCCCTAACACTGCTGAATAGTGTAATGGAAGTCTCAATTTTACCATTACCTTAAACTCCCCCTCCTCATATCTTAACGCTGCCACCCCAGTGTGTGTGTTACCTGTGTTGTGATCAATCGTTGATAACCTGTCAAGACAAAAGTATCACTCATTCCTCTAAGCGGTCTTCCTTAACATGCGTTATGTCATCTAATATGTCCTGATATGTAGTACAATAGTCTATATAGTCGCCTAGCTGTACTGGGTCTGCAGGAAATGCTGCTGAATTAACAATATGACACCTCACTATGTTAATGAAGTAATTGGATAGCATCACCTCATACCCCGAAGCTCTTGGGGTAGTAAAGGTTTATTTCAATTTATCCAGGATAGCAAAGACTGCATGCTCTACTTCCGATCAGCAGCCCATAGTAGATGTTGATGATTTCTGAATGGTAAAAGCTACTGCTGCAAGTGCTTGCTGAAATGGAATATGTCCCTGCATTACTGGGTCTAAAATGCCACTGTAATAAGCCATAGGCTTGTGTCATCACCTGACCATTAGAATGTGAAAAAAGAAACGAAAAATATTTTATGATCTGGGGTCACTAAAACAGATGCATTACTAAGTGCATTCTTTAATTTCTTGAAAGAGTCGATCATTTCAGGTGTCCTTCTTAGAGGGCACTTCACTCTCTGTGCTTCTTTCAACCCCTGTAGGAGAGGCTTTGTGTAACTGGAATATTCACAGATCAAAATGTGCACAGACCCAAGAACTGTTGCATCTCTTTCACTGTGCTTGGATGTGGTGTGTTTTGAAACAATGCTTCCCTTTTTGGGGTAACCCTTCTCCCTGCTGATGATAATTGTTTCTGTAGGTACACTACTTCTTTCCGGCATTATATTAGTTTCTCTTTGTTGACCTTGTAACCCTTTTCTACCAATAGTGTCACTGAATCCTCTCTACAAGGTTCTTCTGTGGTGCTACACACCAGGAGGTCATCCACATATTGTATCACCATGCTTTGTGTCTGCAAGCATCCTAAATCCATTTGTGAATCTCTGTTAACGAAGCTTGGGGATTTGCGATAACCTTGTGGTAAACAAGTGTATTGAATCTCTGCCCGTGGTTGGTAAACACAGTAAGGTAATGGGAATCTGGGTGCAACAGAATGGAAAAGAATGTGTTCTTAAGGTCAACCTCTGTGTAGTAAATTGCTTCTCTGGGAGTTATACAAAATGGTGTCTGGGTTTGGCATCACCAGAAATTCTGCTTCTACAAGGTTGTTTAAAGAGGGATGGTCCTGAACCATTCTCCATGAACCCCCCCTTTTGCCTTTTTCCACAAGATGTATAGCCTTGTTACATGGGGATTCTGATGGCTGTATGTTGCCCCGTCACAACAAAGATACAATGGTGTCATAAATTACCTCATCTGCTTCCTGCGACATGGGATACTCTTTCACCTGGGGCAATTTTGGCTTCAGCTTGATGCAAGCAGCCCCTATTCATTTCAAGAGACCCACATTGTGTGGGCTGCTGGTCCATATTTCTTTGGGCACCCTGTTCAAGTCCTCTTGTAAGTGTGCTAGTCGTTTTTTTTCAGCTGCACCTCTCTGTGTTCTTTCTGTTTTCTACAACGACCTGATATGGTATTTCCCCACTTCACTTTCACCAAGAGAAGGTGCTGGAGGCATCCCTGTACACCGCGTGGCCTGCTGGCCCCACCACTGCTCCACAATGCAGACCATGACATTGCTGCAGCAGAGGTAGGCCCTGGTGGGCTTTAAATAATGTATTGGGCAGTAAGTCGATGATCATGTATTTTTGTGAAAACTAGCCTGCAATTTGTCCCAAATTAACCTAAACATGGCAGGTTGTCTTTACTGACCGGGCTGTGCATCCTGGTTTTATCTTTTGCCGGTGACCACATGCAAAGCCTGGTGTGGCTGCAGCACTACATCGTGTCGGCCTTCATTCCAAAATGACTGACACGATTTCAATCTGTGCCGTGCCCCACCAGCCAGCCTTGCCCTCCCTGTGATTGGCCAGCCTGGGACTTGATCAGCCAATCGAAGAACTGGCAGGCTTAGCCAGCCCCCGGACGAAGGCCCACTACTAGGCCTTTACTGTCCTGTTTTCCCCACTTTGCTTGCACCAAGGGAAGGTACTGGAGGCATCCCTGCAGACCGTGTGGACTACTGGCCCCACCACTGCTCCACACTACTGCCCACGACATTGCTGCAGCAGAGGTAGGCCCTGATGGACTTTAAATAATTTACTGGGCAGTAAGTCGATGATCGTGCATTTTTTCAAAAAAGAACCTGCACATTTACCCAAATTGGCCTAAACAGGGCCTGTTGGCTTTGCTGAAGGGGCTGTGCATCCAGGTCTTATCTTTTGCTGGTAACTATCTGCATGGCCTGGTGGGTCTGCAGCACTACATCGTGTGGCCTTCATTCCAACATGACTGACACAATTTCCATCTGTGCAGTGCTCCACCAGCCAGTCTTGCCCTCCCTGTGATTAGCCAGCCTGGGACTTCATCAGGCAATCAGGGAACCGGCAGGCTTAGCCAGCTCCCAGACGAAGACCCACTACTAAGGCCCCTCTCTGTGCCTGTCGGAGCATGATGGGGCATGGAGCACCTCTCCCAGCAATCTCCTGTTGCACCTCCCAGCTCTAATGGACTCCCAAAGATCTTCCTCCTGCCATCTGGTAAGCTACCATGAGGCACACTCTCTCCTCCTCCGTGACACTGTCCCCACTGACTCTTTGGCGTGCTTCTTCATGCACTAACTTTCTCTACTTCCACAAAGCACCAACCACCATCACCTTGTTTCACATGCCTCCGAGTGCATGCCTAGCCAAAACATTTCCGTAATGCAGCTTACATCTGTGCAGACATTTTCGGTTTTATGTGTTCAGAGTGCCTGTAGCAAAAATAAATCGGATTTAGCTGCCCTACATATGTTTTGTGTGCTCTGATTGCTATTCAAGTGCATCTGTTTCTTACTTCCCTCGGCTATCTGGCCACCTGGTGAGTTTGTGCTCATACTCTGCTGTGCAGCTCTCCTCGTTCTCCTCCTTTCCTCCACCACTATGGTACTTACCATCTCCCCTATCTTTTCTAACTGTTATACTATCACCTATTCTCCCTCTCTCACAAAGTCTGGAAGAAAAAAGCTTTAAAAAGATATTCTGACCACTCAGCCTGGCCTACCTATCGCAGACACCTGTGTCAGCGCAACTTCCAGATAGGTCTTTACTGATATCCTCTTCTCTGTCCTCTCTCTAAATCTATGGAATCTGCATCGTATCTCTATTCTCTCTCCTCTTATATCCTCACCCATTAATTGGGGCACTAAAGGGCTTCACATCATCCAAGTGTATCATTAATGTCTATCACACTGGCACTATCCTAGTTCAGGGTCCTCAACCCAACCTTCTCCTCTTCGAATGGCACCTGCCATCCCTTATTAACTTCCTCCCCAAACCTGCTACTCCTTCTTCCACTCTCTCTGTCCCCACCCTCCAACTGGTGTACTACGCCCCTGTACCCTTCCTTGGAAAACCTTCAAAGGCGGAGATCTCCTGCATCTAGCCACACGTTTAAAGCTTGTTCTGCCATCAAACACTCTGCTGACATCTGCCTCCTTCTTGAAGACCTTGACCTCGATATCCTTGCTCTTACCGAGACGTGGTTAAAGGCCAGCTCAGGCATTGATTTTGACTCTGTTCTCCCTGATGGCTATAAGATCATCTCCAAACCTTGCCTTAACCGTGCAGGTGGTTGGGTTACTCTCATCTTCCCTTAGTGGGTCCCTTCTTCCCTCATGCACACCCAGCCTTAATCTTACTTTGAGAGCCTGGTTTGCAAGCTGGTGATCTTTCCCACCTCCTATCTGACCATTGCCACCATCTACAGGCCATCTGACTCTACCACTCTGTTCCCACTTTCAACTTCAACTCCTCAAAGGAATTCTTCCTTTCCTCACTTTCCCCAGAGGCTCAATGTCTCAAGAGTTCTGGTGCTCTCTAGGCCACACTAGTGCAATAGCCTTTTCCTTAATCTACCCTCCTCTTTTCTCTGCCCCCCCAGCTTGTCCAGAATAGGGCTGCAAGACCGATTCTTGGCCTCAAACCAACAGACCGCATCTCACCAGCCCTAAAAACTCTCCACTGGAATCTGGTTGCTGCAAAAATCAAATTCAAATCCCTCTGCATCACCCACAAGACTGTCTGGGCCCAGGGACCACACTATCTACAACTTTCTCTCACTAAATACTCTCCTGCAAGATACATTCCTGCGCACCAACTCTCTGTGTGTTAAGCACTTCGCTAAACAACGAGCTGGTGGCTGATCTCTTTCCCCAGCAGGTTCCCTCCTATAGAACAGCGTCCCCCTCCCGCTTCATATTGAGTCAGATCTCCTTAATTTCCAGAAGCTCCTCAAGACTTTCCTTTTCACTTCCTTCCCTTTTTCCCTCCTCTGCTAAATCTTACAGTTGTTATTATGTGTCCTCCTGGGTCCTGACCTCCCACACCAAATCGTCCAAAGCCCCCCCCCCTCCTAGTACTTGCCTTGGCACCCATTGACCAATGTCACCACAGGCCTTCACTTCCCTATTTATTGCCGGCTGACCACTCCACCTAGGCACTTACAGCTGCTCACTCCTTAGCACTTCCCTCTTGATACACCTAGCACTTACCAACCCACTCCCTTATCCCTTCTCCCTCTCCTCATTTGCACCTTCTAAATGCTCACAAGGCCTAGTAGGTCTGGCTCTATCTCTCATTGTTATATTTGTTTTGTTTTCCCATGTTCCCTCCCTGTTGCCCTGTGGGCATTTTGAAACACAATTTACTTGATGCCTTACAAATGCACAATAAAATTAAAATAAAATGAATCTCCCCTACATCATCTGTCTGTCGAGCGCTGTGCAGGCTCAATGCATTTGACAGTGCACCATTCAATGCCATCATCGTCTGTACCATACATAATAGCTTTGTCTTTCTTTGTTAGTGCTGCTTCTAAGTGTGTTGTGATAGTGGTGCCTGGTGCCACTTCCTTGTGCATTAATGGGCTGAACAGCAATGCTGTGGATAATTGGAATGTGTGGTCCTTCATCCTGGGCACCCATCCTAACAGTATTTTCACCCCATAAAGGAATAATTCTGTGGAGAGTGGTGCACCTCACAGAGTGCTGTGAGCGCAAAATGCTTGTATAATTTCAGTGTCATGTGTGTTATTCATGCCTGTGGTGGAACACACTATGCCCTTTTCAGAAAACTAAATTGTCATGCTTAGTTTGCTCATTATATCTCTGTCCAATATGCTAATTGCTGTCTGTTATGAATACAACAAGGGTGCTACAAGGTCTTGCTTGCCTATGGTAAGGGGCAAATCTTCAGTGAAAGGAACCATTACAATATCCCCAGCGAATCACTGCATGTCCATTATGTTGTCCTACAAGGTCTTGGTAGCTCCTGTATCAACCAAAATTGAAAATGATGTGTCACGTATCTTCACTGCAACCTGCGGTTCCTCTTTTGGGTCTGCAGTTACTGAAAGCCTCCTGTGGGCTATCCTACTGAGTTTTCGTAGTTGTGCCTGGGAATGTGGGTGAAATGTCATAATGTATCAAGTAATATTAGAGCTTCACAAGACACGCCGGAAACTTGAACTGAATGTGATAAAGGAGGAAAGTTTGCTTATAGTTCTCTCATGCAAATTTGGGGGCGAAAAAGCAATGCTGTTTCCACAAGATAATGCAGATTTACATTTTGATCACAAGAGTATTCTAGAGGTTATAAAAGTGCTTAAACAATCGCATGTGCCAGGGCCCAATGGGGTCTCAAACGCAGTTTTAAATGCAAATTCGTATTTGTGGGTTGACATTACATGTATTTTGTTTTCAAAATAGTGAATGCTTTGGGAGTGATTCCTACACCCTGGAGTGTGGGGCTTTTGATTTCTGTGTATATAATAGGTCTTGCCCAATCTTGTTTGTTATTGATGGGGACTGTGTTATAATAAGGCAAAGTTAGTATAAACTAATGGGTGAAACACGGACTACCTCTGTCTCCTGTTAATTAATCAAAGTACCCAGCCCCACACTCCATGGCATGTTAATCATCATGGAATATATAGATCACTATAGAATCACCCCAACTCAGAATTCTCATATCAAAATAGACAAAGATAATTTATTTGATCACAATCGTTTTTCTCTGTTTTAACATTTCATACAAAAAACATCGCATGGTAAGACATACCTCGAAACATAAACTTCAAGGGTTATCGGTGAATTTGATCTTCTCTCATCTACTCACAATATTTTCTCATCTATTCACAATGTTTACAAAGTGTTTCATTCCAAAATTACTAAATGCGAATGCGATGTTTTCTCAAACTAAAATATCCTTGGATGCTGTTTCAACGCGTTTCGACCTATTTCCGTAGAATAACCCCCATCCTAGAAAAGGATTTTCCGGAGGCCCTCATCAGGACATATGAACTTTAGTTCTGATCGCTAATGAGTCTCCTAACCCTTAGTCCTTTTTGTTCTAAAAACATATAAAAAAGAGAATGTTGAGTCAGTTGGGTGAGCAGTCTAAATAAAGCACTGCTGTTATCGAGGGTGGAGCTTGTCTACTTACCTTAATTGGCAGACTTTGAACAGGGACAACTGTTTGGGGGTTCCTTTTTCCTTGTGCCACGCAATTATTCTCTCTTGAATAAACTTACAGAGTGTCTGTTATAGATGTTCCCACTACTTGGTGAGAACAATTTACACAACTGAAGGGTAAAAAATGGAAAGGAGGACACCTACCTGGCATTCACAGTGGTAATTTAATTGTTTTTTTTTATTGGTTCCATTTACATATCACAGGCTTGACTCCCGTGTGGTCTCTATAAACATGATAGAATTACCCCTGGTTATCATAAGGTGGTCAACTCTATCTGTTAAAATAAACATTGGCCCTCATTCCGAGTATGGTGGTAGTCATGGCGCTATTTGCGCCATGACTGCCTCCCATACCGGTACCGACTCCGGTTTGGCTCAATGGGGACTTAACGGTCCATTCTGACCTTGGAGGGACCGGTAAGTCCCCATTTACCAAACCATTACCCATTCCCATTTGAGCCCCCATAGGTCTCAATGGGAATGGGGAGGGCGCAAATAACGGGCCGGCCTATGCCAAGCCCGTTATTTGCGCCCAGGTCCCTTAACGGGTCCCGTCCATAACACCTGGTTAGACCAGGCGTTAAGGAAGGGACCCGCTAAGGGACCTCGTAGTAGGGCGGTACGGGATTACCAGCACCGGTCTCCTTACCGATGCCCGGTATCCCTTAGCACCCTACTCGGAATGAGGGCCATTGTTTGCTAATGTTATCTGATGATGGCCGAGAAATGCTACTGTTTTGCCATCTTCCTGCATCTCTGATGTTGCTGAAAAACTTGTTTTATGCTTTATTTTATAAAGAAACGTTATTTCATTTTTATTTTAAATTCAAACATTACATATAACTTGAATATTATTAATGCATGGTATTGCGTGGCTTACCGCCTCCAATATTGTATGTTTATCCTAAAAGCCACTTATCAATATCAGGCTGAGCATTGCCGTATAGCCTGATTAAAGTACCATGATTAGAAAGCGGCGCTGCAACTCACCCTGCGTAAACGTCTGAAATCATTTGGCGTTTGTTTTGAACTCGAGATACTACGTCGAGATGGTGGGTCCAAATAGAAGGTAAGACATGTACTGTCCGTGTAAGCCCGCGAGGGAAGAGGTATTTACCTCAGTACCGGCAGGCTGCACGGCAATGCTCAGCCTGATATTGATAAGTGGCTTTTAGGATAAACGTACAATATTGGACGCGGTAAGCCATGCAATACCATGCAAATTTATCCATGCTCTCGCCTTGGAGTTGTGTGATGGTATGAAATATGTGCCTTTCATATTCAACGTTTCGGTGTGTGGCGAAGTGTTCTTTCAGTATTTTCTTTAGTTCGTCATATCTGTACTCCACATCTTCAGGCAATTCAAAAATGATGTCTCGTACCTCTGGGCCGGCCGTGACAGTGAGCAGGCCGATGAGGAGTTTGTCTTCTTGTAGGCCCACTGCATCAAGGTAGGCATCAAACTCCTTCATCCCCCTGGTCCATCGTGGACCCAGGCTCGTGGTATCTATTATTGTGTCAAACGGCATTATTGAAGATACAGGGAATATGGCTCTCCCTTTCTGACCCTGTGCATGGGCTGGTGGAGCCGGGTCCTGTGCTTGTTCTGGCATGATTCCCTGGTGCAGCATATGTCCCGCTCCAGATTGCGCTTGTCGCTTGATCTGCTGTGGCCACCCTTTATTGTTCTAGCAAGTTCTTGCAGCTCTCATGTATATTCATTTATGTATTGTTTAGCTGCCCCTGGTGGTGTCCCTCTCTTCTGTGCCGCCCCAGCACACTAGAAGTATTTGTGGGCTTGTTGGGCCATGGTTGGGGTGTTTCTGGTGCAAACATATAAACAAGATAGCAAGAAGAAGTAAACAACCTGATATGTACAGCAATTTTGTAGACTTGTAATTTGTAACTGTGTAGACAGGGCCAGTCAATGCATCGCCGTTTGTGTTGACCAACTTAGGGACATCTGAAACCATTTTTGCAACTTTCATGAATAAATAAAATGCATGTAATGTTCTTGTTTGGTAGTGCTGAAAGCACAAAAGGGGTTCTGCTGTGGCAGGTGTTAGGGAGTTTTACAAAAGTCCACCTGTGGTAGGACTTAAGAAGACTCACTCTGAGGTATACAGGGCTCCAACTCAGCTATAGGTAAGTACAAAGACCTCAGAGGAAACATATTTTTATTTTTATTTATTGAGCATTTGTTAAGCGCTTATAAAACACTAAGACAAACAAAAGTAATCAACTGTACAGTAGACATATGCCAAGCATTACTCACTTCACTGGTAGAACTTAGATGATATGTAGGTACGCTTTCAGAGAAATATTAAGGTAAGCTATTCCATTTCTTTAACCACAATTCAATGTATTCCAGCAAAGATACTGGTAAAGTTACTGGTAAGTCATTTTTAAACAGCCTACAGCCTACACTTTATGAAGTCCAACCCGATTTGGAAATTAGAGTTTTCAGAGTCAGGGGGGCACTGGGACAACAGGGCCAGTGGATGGCAAGACAAAGAAAGGTAGGAGCTGTCAAATCCAAATCATGCAGGAAGCTTTTTGTAGCAGGTAAGTACCAAACTTGTATTCAAAGAGCTCAGGGGGCAAGGCAAGCCAACTACATGATTTCTGCCACTATGACCAATGTCCTAAGGCACAGGAGAACACGTTTGGGTCGTCCACCCCAGTGTGACTCAAGAAGTTCAGGAGGAGTGAACAGCAACACACCAACTGCCCAGGTGAGTACCCGGGAGAGAGACAGTACCTTGTTCGGATGAAGAACCGCAATGTCACTGGTGGGTGCCCAAGGTGAGTCAACAGCATCTCTGGTTCGGGATTCTAGGCTTGGTGGCAGAGGAGGACACCGTTTTTGTAGCAGCAACGGTTGTCACTAGGCAGACTTTATTCCTTTTCTTGGTCCACAACTCACCTGAGGGGACTTCTACAATCGGGATGGAGTCTCTGTAGGCTCAGACAAATGCTTTTAAGTTTGCAGCTGGAACCGCGCTTGGCGAGACCATGCACCACAGAAGTGCCAGAGATCCCAGGGTATTCAAAGTTTGCAGGTCAAAAGGTTCACAGTGTGCCAAAAGATGGCTCAAAGGGCAGCTGGTCTAAAGACTGGTTGGGCCCACCAGTTCAAGGGAGGACGTCGTCCGGTCTGGATCTTCGGTGTTGCACAGAAGAAAGGGCTGGGGCTGCAGGGTTACTCAGTCGGCTTTGGCGGTTACTGGAGGTGGCTGCAGGCGTTCTTCTATCTTCTTCGGAATGGATGTTCCAGTGGGTGACTCTGAGATTCAGCTCCAGGGCCCTCGTGTTTTATGCAGGAATCCAGCCAAGCAGCATGCATGCTACATTCAAAGGGACAGCCATGCTCCCAGTCAGAACAGGATCCAAGCAGACACACTTGAGCACAAAGAACTGAGGAGTTTTGGTGTCCTCCCAGCTTCCTGTCCTCCCAGACACACTGGCGCCTTCAGACTGGCTTCCCAAAGGGGACCCCGTTGAAGACAAGAGTGAGCAGGAAACGCCCCACCCAGGTTAGTAGAAGAAGGCTTAAGAAAGGAAAAGTCATCATGAGTTGGCAAAAAAGAAGACAGGCAACATTTTGGGACAATGGTGCCTCACGTGTCCCTTACCGCAGCTGCAACTACAGTCTGCGATGTAAGTTTATCAAAACTGGTAGAAACCCATCGACTGCACAAGCCACTCAGATACACTTGTCACTGTAACTAGAAAGTTACAGGAGAAGTGGAATAAGGGATACTTTGTTTCCTCTAAGCAATCCACACAAGGTGCGGTGTGCTGATTTTACAAAATAAAAGTCAGGTAAGACGAAAAGCGTGCCTGTATTCTTGGTAATAGTTGTTATCGCAACGGGAAATAAAAAGAGCTCCCAGCAACTCTGCACAGACAGTGCTGTGCGATGCAACAATAAATTATAGATGACATACAATGTAGAGGAAATCATGACTCCAAAAGTATATAACAAAAATGGTTAACAATGGTTTCAAAAGGTAAAGATTGAGGAGTGTGGAAAAAGGTTCCCACTCAGCCAGGAGAACTGGTAAAAATCTAAGAGTCCAGCAAAAAAGATGGGGGTGGATCCCATGATGCATTGCGGTTAAAAACAGGGCCCACGAGGTTCTGCAGGATGAGGTAAGGGGGAGGATGCAGCCTGTGATGGGCGCATCCATGCCTCGGGCCACCCTGTACTAGCACATACATGCATGCATACACTGACACAGTAATCACACGTCCCTACGTTCCAGGGTCCCCGCGGCAACTGCTGCACGGACCGTCTTTATTCCGAACGCGCATGCACAGCCAGAACGAGGCTCACGTATGCGCACAACTACCTCAAGACGTAACATCCCTTTTTTTCTTTAAACAAAACAATGCAATAACCAACAACTTTAACTTGCCCACCAGTGGGTTGCTGACATGCGCCAGTCTCGTGTTCAGTCTCCTGAGTCCAGGACGTAGTCCTTGAGCCGAACAGGTGGGTTGCGACACTGTCGCGTCGGGTACCGCCTCCCGCTCCTTGGGGTAGGTGGCGGTGTCCCTACCACTGGCGGCGGGTCCATCGCTCGGTCTCCTTCAGGGTTGTCGACGTTGTCCTCCTGCAATGCTGATTCCATCAAACAAGTCTCTCGGGGCCGGACGTCGACCTTTTTGAAGAATGATCTGTTTCGGGTGACCGTCCCCCTTTCGCTAGCCGCAGTTACCATCGACCGCTTCATGTGGGCGATGGTCCAGGGTTGCGGTTCGGATGGCAGCGACAGTTTCCATTCGGGTCTGCGTTTTCAGACTAGCACAGAGTCTCCCACAGCTACTTCCCTGTCTTGCAATCCTCTCCTTCCGCTTTCCTTCTCGTTATGGGCCTCTCGCTCTTGCCTCACTCGGTCATTGTCTATGACCCCCGCCTCACGGCCCTCCACTTCCGGGAGGAGTCCTCTCGGGCAGTGCCCAAACAATGCCTCGGCTGGTGCAACCCTCGTCGACTGGAGGGGGGTTGTTCTGTACTCCCTGAGAAATTCGAAGAGGTTTCCCTTCAGTTCTCCTCCACCATTGGCCGCCATGCGGAAAACCTTATTGAGCGTCCTCATGAGCCACTCCGCTTCGCAATTGGCTCGGGGCCAGAGCGGTGAAACTTTTCTGTGCTGGATCCCTTTTTCCTTCATAAATTGCGCAAACTGGCTTCCGGTGAAGGGCGGTCAATTATCTGAACACAGGATTTCCGGGAAGCCGTGCGTGGCAAACATCTTTTCCAGGGCCAGGATCGTGTGTTCCCCAGCAGTTGAGTCCACTAGCTCCACCTCTGGATACCTTGAGTATTGGTCAACCACTGCCAAAAAGTACATGCCGCTCCCAGTTGACCTGAAGTCGGCATGGACAGTGCCCCACGGCCTTTCACTCCTTTCCATGGAGTTGATCGGTGGTGCTCTTTCAAGGGGGCTTGCAGCTTGACACGGCAGGCACCCCTTCACGTGTGACTCAACCAGGCCTTCTAGGTCGGGGAACCATACTTTGGTTCGCAGTCTTGCCTTTGTTTTCGCTACCCCTTGGTGCCCTGTATGGGCTAGCTCCAGGACTCTGGCCCTTAGCGCCTGAGGTATGACTATCTGCCGCCCCCGCAGCAGCAGTCCGTCATCCGAGATTGACAGTTCATCACAGACTTTCCATAGCGACTGCAAGTCCTTCTGGGCTCTGTCTTCCATCTAGTGTTGTTCTGCAGGACATCTCTCCATTCCCCGCTGCGAATCGCGGCCTGGATGATCTTAAACACCTCATCTTTGGATGACTCACTTGCCACCACCTCTCTGGCTAAGGCTACCGGCATCGCCCCTTCAACAATGTTGTGGATGAATTCTTGGCACTCCACCACCTCCCCTTGGCCTGTCGTGCGGTCCTTGTTGGGGTGGCGGGACAGGTAATCCGCCGGGTTGTTCGTCCCTGGCCTGTACACTAATTTGATGCCAAATTCGATGAGAGCGAGCATCCACCGCTCTATCCGTGGAGGGGGCCTCGAAGACACACCCACTAGGATGGGCAGGAGAGGTTTGTGATCAGTTATGACAGTAACCGGCTTTCCGAGGATGTACAAACGCCTGCAGCCCTACAGGATCGCTAGCGCCTCCCTCTCAATCTGCGAGTAGCATCTCTCTGTCTCTGTAAAGGCCTTACTCGCGTATGCGATGGGTAGCATTTCGCCCCTGGCATCCGCCTGCATGAGAACTGCCCCCAGGCCCATGGGACTAGCATCCACGACGATTTCGGACTCTGCAGTGGGGTCAAAGTACGCCATGGTGTCCTGGTCCGATAGTGCGCACTTGATCGCCAAGAACGCCTCCTGTTCAAACTTGTCCCAGACCCACACAGTGTCATTCTTGGTCAGGTCAGGGCCCGCAGGGGCTCGGAGAGAGAGGCCAATCCTTTGATGAATCTGCCACAATAATTCACCATCCCCAGAAAGCTGCGCACCTCTGTGGGTGACTGGGGCGCCGCCACCTACCGCATGTCCTTGATCTTTTCTGGGTCTGTAGACGCTCCGCTCGCGTGGAAAACGAACCCAAAGAACCAAATACGGTCCCTGAAGAACTTGCATTTCTCCCTATGCAGGGTGAGGCCTAGGTCACTCAGCCTTTTCAGGGTCACCTCCAGCCGCTTCATGTGCTCTGCGTGGGACGTGGCAAAAACGAGAATGTCATCACTCATATTAATAACACCCTTTAGTCCTGCCAGAGCACCTCTGATGGTATTTTGGAAAACCTCTGCGGCCGAGGATATGCCAAAACTGAGGTGCTTGAACTGGTACAGACCCTCGTGCGTGGTAAAGGTGGTAATGTACCTCGAGTCTGGGTGCAGTTCAAGCTGGTGGTAACCTGATCTCAGATCCAGCTTAGAAAATATCTTGCCTCCCTGCAGTTCGCCGATGATGTCGTCAAGCGTGGGAGTTAAGTGGCGTTCACGCTTGATGGCCGCATTCGGAAGCTGCATGTCTACGCAGATGCGTACCGCGCCAGGTTGTTTGGGCTTTGGCGCCACAACGATGGGCGAGACCCATGGAGTCAGCCCCTCCACTCTTTCAATGATGTCCATACTGATGAGTGTTTTGAGTTCCTCCTCCACTTGGGAACGGAGGTGGAATGGAATCATGCGGTGCTTCAGTGCTGTAGGCCGGATGGTATAATCAATGTGCAGCCGCACAGGTTCAGCCTTCAGCTTGCCAATCCCCTGAAAGGTGTTAGCAAACTTCTCCAGAAGCGTCTCAATGTCACCTTGGTAGACCTCCAGCGCAAAGTTCACAAGGTCTAACGCTTCCGAGGCAGCACAACTCAACAGGGAACGTGGGCTGACATCGGTGACGAAAAACCTGGCTTTGATCGCTTTGCCTCCACGGGACACTGGGGCCACGAATACCCACTTGATTGGTAGGGGAGTGTCACCTCCAAATGTGAAAATTCTGGCTCTCGACTTGTCCAGGGGAGGAAGGCCTGGAATGGCCTTATAATGTTCTGTGACCAGTACACACACCGAGGCCCCTGTGTCTATTAGCACTTGTGTGGGGGTCCCTTGAATCTCTACAACGCACGTCGGTTGTCTGCGTTTCTTCGCCCCCGTACCCAAATTCGAAATGAAGAAGACCTCATCTTCCTCTTCCTCCTCGGCTATGTTGAGCCTCTGGGCATCTTGCTCCAGTGCAGCAACACTGCGTTGTCTCCTGAAACCACCAAATGACCTGGATGGCCCTATCTGCGTGGTGACCGGGGCAGCGGCCCGACACATCCTGGCATAGTGTCCCGGCGTGTTGCATCTCCCACAGACTCTCGTTTTTGCTGGACAGTCTTCGGAGTGCGGCAAGTCATACCCACAATACTGGCAAATGGCAACGCCACCTTGCGGGGATGCCGCTTTCTGCCTCTTTTGGCTCCACCGTGGTTTCAATTGAGGTTGTCTCCCCACAGCAAAGGCCTCCTCATGTTTGCCGGGGCGTACTGCTGCGTCCATCTTCACCCCTCTACACCCTTCAGTTGTCCAATTTTTGAGCTAGAGTCATGCCCGGCTCCCTCAGAATCTGCCTCCGCAGCTTGCTGGAGCTGCAGCCCTGGATCAGTTGATTGCGAACCATCACATCTGTGTCTGCCCATCTGCACATGCTTGCTAGCTGTGTTACGCGAGCGCAAAACTGATCTAACGACTCGTCTTCATGCTGCTTCTCCCCGCACATGACAAACCTGTCAAAGTCAACATTGGATAGAGGGATAAAGTGATCATGGAGTGCAGTCTTGACAGCAGTGTAGGTTGCTGCTGGTAAGGTGAAGGATTCGTAAATACGCAGTACTTCGGGACCTGCCGAATATAGTAGTGTCGCTACTTTCGCAACGTCGGTTTCTCCGGTAGCAGCGAAGAACATATCAAGTTTTTTGATCCATAGAAGCCATCTTGGGCCGGGTTTTGAAGGTGGGCCTGATGTATCAAATTCTTGCATGGGTTGTAAGGAACCATGCTGCCTTTTCACAACTCTTGCCGCCAGAGGAGCTTCTCCGTCGCTGTCCGCCATCTTCACAGGTCGCACAGGCACCTCAATCCGTAGTAGAGGCCGCAAACCTGGCTGAAATGGGCTTCGACGTACCTGGACTCTTGGGCTGAGGTACTGTGGTGATGTCCTTTGGCAGCTTCTCTCCTAAAACTTGTATGCCCAGGTCAGAAGTGCAGCCCTCCCAACTGGGGGGCTGCAGGATGCCCAAAAATTGAGGAATTGTTTATCCTCAGTATTTGGGCAGCGCACGAGCGCCCTCGCGGGCCGCTAATGTCGTACATACGGAAAACAAAATGGCAACCATCACTCGTGTGAAGTTTGTAGCACACGCAAAGAGGAAATGCTCATAACAACACATTTGCACATGTCGAGCGTTTCTCTCCCCGTGTCCCGCCTCGTCGCCAATGTGATTGGCGCACCCGTGCCTTGGGCCGCCCTGTACTAGCACATACCCGCATGCATACACTGACACCAGTAATCACACGTCCATACGTTCCAGGGTCCCGGCGGCAACTGCCGCATGGACCATTTTTATTCCGAACGCGCATGCGCTGCCAGAACAAGGCTCACGCATGCGCAAAACTACCTCAAGACATAACACAGCCCATGCCAAGATGGAGACAGGCATGTTTGGACGGGAAGTGGGGCAAGAAGGGATGCACTTGGCAGCTCCATACAGAGCAGTGCTAGCAGCAGGCAAGGCTGACACTGACTGGCATGAGTGAGGGTCTGAGATAAGAGCCTGTGGTGGCACAGCCTGCAGGGCGCGCTCCCGCAGCAGCCACTGATGCCGAAGGGCCTGCGGACGCGAGGCGCGCGAGCGGCAGAAGAAACACCGCTCTGCAGAGCATGCGCACCGAAGAGTCACTATTACCGAGAGCATGCGCAGAAGAAACACAACTCTACACTAAAATGGCACCGGACCGCGACATTGCGTATACTACGCATGCGTAGAAAAGTACTCGCTATGGAGCAAGCGCATCAAAACAGCACAGTGCTCGAGCGCATGTGCAGAAGAAGCCCGTCCTGCGCCTTGAAGGACCTGCATGCCACGGAACATGCCCAGAAGAAACACCGCGCTGCCGAGCATGCGTACGGAAGGACAGTCATTGCAGAGTGCGCATGCGTGGAGAAGTAGTAGCTCTGCAGCGCATGCGCATTGAAAGATCACGCCTCTCCAGGATTTACACACGGAAGGAACGTGCTCTACGGGGAGGGACACTACTCCCCGGCGCATGCTCGGGCGGCGGGTCTGCCGGTAGAAGCGGGCGGGGTCATAGGTGTACTCCCCTCCCCTCCACCCCCCACATCCCCCCAGCGCTGAGAAGTAAGAGCCTCGCCTCCTGGCCTAGCCCGGGCCACGGATCGGGGTCTGCTGCCTGAGCAGGGCCCTGGGGCCCGGCCTGTCCCGTGCCTGTGTCGGGCGCCTGCTTCAGAACTGACCCATCCTGATAAAAGCGCCACGTTCTGCTGGTGAGCACTATGGGGGTCTCGATGTGTGCCCCCCCCTCTGCATTGCTACAGCTGGGGGCAAGCGCTGCCATCTCATTCTGGTACAAAAAGACACCTTTCCTGCATCTGGTTTATAGACTTCCACCCACCTCAGTAACCCACCCCCCAGGGAGAATCGGAGGGGGAGGGGGCTGCTGTTATATCACTCCTGGACCACCCTGGTCCCTCCCCGTGTAATATCCCTATAGGCCATCCTGGCTCCCTGTGTGTGAGTGGGAGCGTCATGGAGCTGCTGCCTCTGTGTAATATACCTTATAGGCCATCCTGGCTCCCTGTGTGTGAGTGGGAACGTCATGGAGCTGCTGCCTCTGTGTAATATCCCTATAGGCCATCCTGGCTCCCTGTGTGTGAGTGGGAGCGTCATGGAGCTGCTGCCTCTGTGTAATATACCTTATAGGCCATCCTGGCCCCCTGTCTGTGAGTGGGAGAGTCGGGGAGCTGCGGCCTCTGTGTAATATCCCTGATAGGCCATCCTGGCCCCCTGTGTGTGAGTGGGAACGTCATGGAGCTGCTGCCTCTGTGTAATATCCCTGATAGGCCATCCTGGCTCCCTGTGTGTGAGTGGGAACGTCATGGAGCTGCTGCCTCTGTGTAATATCCCTGATAGGCCATCCTGTCTCCCTGTCTGTGAGTGGGAGCGTCATGGAGCTGCTGCCTCTGTGTAATATACCTTATAGGCCATCCTGGCTCTCTGTCTGTGAGTGGGAGAGTCGGGGAGCTGCAGCCTCTGTGTAATATCCCTTATAGGCCATCCTGGCTCCCTGTGTGTGAGTGGGAGCGTCATGGAGCTGCTGCCTCTGTGTAATATACCTTATAGGCCATCCTGGCTCTCTGTCTGTGAGTGGGAGAGTCGGGGAGCTGCGGCCTCTGTGTAATATCCCTTATAGGCCATCCTGGCTCCCTGTGTGTGAGTGGGAGCGTCATGGAGCTGCTGCCTCTGTGTAATATACCTTATAGGCCATCCTGGCTCTCTGTCTGTGAGTGGGAGAGTCGGGGAGCTGCGGCCTCTGTGTAATATCCCTTATAGGCCATCCTGGCTCCCTGTGTGTGAGTGGGAGCGTCATGGAGCTGCTGCCTCTGTGTAATATCCCTGATAGGCCATCCTGGCCCCCTGTGTGTGAGTGGGAACGTCATGGAGCTGCTGCCTCTGTGTAATATCCCTGATAGGCCATCCTGGCTCCCTGTGTGTGAGTGGGAACGTCATGGAGCTGCAGCCTCTGTGTAATATCCCTGATAGGCCATCCTGTCTCCCTGTCTGTGAGTGGGAGCGTCATGGAGCTGCTGCCTCTGTGTAATACACCTTATAGGCCATCCTGGCTCCCTGTGTGTGAGTGGGAACGTCATGGAGCTGCTGCCTCTGTGTAACATCCCTATAGGCCATCCTGGCTCCCTGTGTGTGAGTGGGAACGTCATGGAGCTGCTGCCTCTGTGTAATATACCTTATAGGCCATCCTGGCTCTCTGTCTGTGAGTGGGAGAGTCGGGGAGCTGCGGCCTCTGTGTAATATCCCTTACAGGCCATCCTGGCTCCCTGTCTGTGAGTGGGAGAGTTGGGGAGCTGCTGCCTCTGTGTAATATCCCTGATAGGCCATCCTGGCTCCCTGTGTGTGAGTGGGAACGTCATGGAGCTGCTGCCTCTGTGTAATATCCCTGATAGGCCATCCTGGCTCCCTGTGTGTGAGTGGGAACGTCATGGAGCTGCAGCCTCTGTGTAATATCCCTGATAGGCCATCCTGTCTCCCTGTCTGTGAGTGGGAGCGTCATGGAGCTGCTGCCTCTGTGTAATACACCTTATAGGCCATCCTGGCTCCCTGTGTGTGAGTGGGAACGTCATGGAGCTGCTGCCTCTGTGTAACATCCCTATAGGCCATCCTGGCTCCCTGTGTGTGAGTGGGAACGTCATGGAGCTGCTGCCTCTGTGTAATATCCCTGATAGGCCATCCTGGCTCCCTGTGTGTGAGTGGGAGCGTCGTGGAGCTGCTGCCTCTGTGTAATATACCTTATAGGCCATCCTGGCTCCCTGTGTGTGAGTGGGAACGTCATGGAGCTGCGGCCTCTGTGTAATATACCTTATAGGCCATCCTGGCTCTCTGTCTGTGAGTGGGAGAGTCGGGGAGCTGCGGCCTCTGTGTAATATCCCTTATAGGCCATCCTGGCTCTCTGTCTGTGAGTGGGAGAGTCGGGGAGCTGCGGCCTCTGTGTAATATCCCTTATAGGCCATCCTGGCTCCCTGTCTGTGAGTGGGAGAGTTGGGGAGCTGCTGCCTCTGTGTAATATCCCTGATAGGCCATCCTGGCTCCCTGTGTGTGAGTGGGAGCGTCATGGAGCTGCTGCCTCTGTGTAATATCCCTGATAGGCCATCTTGGCCCCCTGTCTGTGAGTGGGAGCGTCATGGAGCTGCTGCCTCTGTGTAATATACCTTATAGGCCATCCTGGCTCCCTGTGTGTGAGTGGGAGCGTCATGGAGCTGCTGCCTCTGTGTAATATACCTTATAGGCCATCCTGGCTCCCTGTGTGTGAGTGGGAACGTCATGGAGCTGCTGCCTCTGTGTAATATCCCTGATAGGCCATCCTGGCTCCCTGTGTGTGAGTGGGAGCGTCATGGAGCTGCTGCCTCTGTGTAATATACCTTATAGGCCATCCTGGCTCCCTGTGTGTGAGTGGGAACGTCATGGAGCTGCTGCCTCTGTGTAACATCCCTATAGGCCATCCTGGCTCCCTGTGTGTGAGTGGGAACGTCATGTAGCTGCTGCCTCTGTGTAATATCCCTGATAGGCCATCCTGGCTCCCTGTGTGTGAGTGGGAGCGTCATGGAGCTGCTGCCTCTGTGTAATATACCTTATAGGCCATCCTGGCTCCCTGTGTGTGAGTGGGAACGTCATGGAGCTGCTGCCTCTGTGCCATCCTGGCCCCCTGTCTGTGAGTGGGAGAGTTGGGGAGCTGCTGCCTCTGTATAATATCCCTGATAGGCCATCCTGTCTCCCTGTCTGTGAGTGGGAGCGTCATGGAGCTGCTGCCTCTGTGTAATATACCTTATAGGCCATCCTGGCTCTCTGTCTGTGAGTGGGAGAGTCGGGGAGCTGCGGCCTCTGTGTAATATCCCTTATAGGCCATCCTGGCTCCCTGTCTGTGAGTGGGAGAGTTGGGGAGCTGCTGCCTCTGTGTAATATCCCTGATAGGCCATCCTGGCTCCCTGTGTGTGAGTGGGAACGTCATGGAGCTGCTGCCTCTGTGTAATATCCCTGATAGGCCATCCTGGCTCCCTGTGTGTGAGTGGGAACGTCATGGAGCTGCAGCCTCTGTGTAATATCCCTGATAGGCCATCCTGTCTCCCTGTCTGTGAGTGGGAGCGTCATGGAGCTGCTGCCTCTGTGTAATATACCTTATAGGCCATCCTGGCTCCCTGTGTGTGAGTGGGAACGTCATGGAGCTGCTGCCTCTGTGTAACATCCCTATAGGCCATCCTGGCTCCCTGTGTGTGAGTGGGAACGTCATGGAGCTGCTGCCTCTGTGTAATATCCCTGATAGGCCATCCTGGCTCCCTGTGTGTGAGTGGGAGCGTCATGGAGCTGCTGCCTCTGTGTAATATACCTTATAGGCCATCCTGGCTCCCTGTGTGTGAGTGGGAACGTCATGGAGCTGCTGCCTCTGTGCCATCCTGGCCCCCTGTCTGTGAGTGGGAGAGTTGGGGAGCTGCTGCCTCTGTATAATATCCCTGATAGGCCATCCTGTCTCCCTGTCTGTGAGTGGGAGCGTCATGGAGCTGCTGCCTCTGTGTAATATACCTTATAGGCCATCCTGGCTCTCTGTCTGTGAGTGGGAGAGTCGGGGAGCTGCGGCCTCTGTGTAATATCCCTTATAGGCCATCCTGGCTCCCTGTCTGTGAGTGGGAGAGTTGGGGAGCTGCTGCCTCTGTGTAATATCCCTGATAGGCCATCCTGGCTCCCTGTGTGTGAGTGGGAACGTCATGGAGCTGCTGCCTCTGTGTAATATCCCTGATAGGCCATCCTGGCTCCCTGTGTGTGAGTGGGAACGTCATGGAGCTGCAGCCTCTGTGTAATATCCCTGATAGGCCATCCTGTCTCCCTGTCTGTGAGTGGGAGCGTCATGGAGCTGCTGCCTCTGTGTAATATACCTTATAGGCCATCCTGGCTCCCTGTGTGTGAGTGGGAACGTCATGGAGCTGCTGCCTCTGTGTAACATCCCTATAGGCCATCCTGGCTCCCTGTGTGTGAGTGGGAACGTCATGGAGCTGCTGCCTCTGTGTAATATCCCTGATAGGCCATCCTGGCTACCTGTGTGTGAGTGGGAACGTCATGAAGCTGCTGCCTCTGTGTAATATACCTTATAGGCCATCCTGGCTCCCTGTGTGTGAGTGGGAACGTCATGGAGCTGCTGCCTCTGTGTAATATCCCTTATAGGCCATCCTGGCCCCCTGTCTGTGAGTGGGAGAGTTGGGGAGCTGCTGCCTCTGTATAATATCCCTGATAGGCCATCCTGTCTCCCTGTCTGTGAGTGGGAGCGTCATGGAGCTGCTGCCTCTGTGTAATATACCTTATAGGCCATCCTGGCTCTCTGTCTGTGAGTGGGAGAGTCGGGGAGCTGCGGCCTCTGTGTAATATCCCTTATAGGCCATCCTGGCTCCCTGTCTGTGAGTGGGAGAGTTGGGGAGCTGCTGCCTCTGTATAATATCCCTGATAGGCCATCCTGTCTCCCTGTCTGTGAGTGGGAGCGTCAGGGAGCTGCTGCCTCTGTGTAATATCCCTTATAGGCCATCCTGGCCCCCTGTGTGTGCGTGGGAGCGTCAGGGAGCTGCTGCCTCTGTGTAATATTTCCTTATAGGCCATCCTGGACTCCTGTCTGAGTGGGAGCGTCATAGAGCTGCTGCCTCTGTGTAATATCCCTTATAGGCCATCCTGGCCCCCCGTCTGTGATTGGGAGAGTCGGGGAGCTGCGGCCTCTGTGTAATATCCCTTATAGACCATCCTGGCCCCCTGTATGTGAGTGGAAGCGTCATAGAGCTGCTGCCTCCGTGTAATATCCTTGATAGGCCATCCTGGCCCCCTGTCTGTGAGTGGGAGCGTCATGTAACTGCTGCCTCTGTGTAATATCCCTTAGAGGCCATCTTGGCCCCCTGTCTGTGAGTGGGAGCGTCATGGAGCTGCTACCTCTGTGTAATATACCTTATAGACCATCCTGGCTCTCTGTCTGTGAGTGGGAGAGTCGGGGAGCTGCGGCCTCTGTGTAATATCCCTTATAGGCCATCCTGGCTCCCTGTCTGTGAGTGGGAGAGTTGGGGAGCTGCTGCCTCTGTATAATATCCCTGATAGGCCATCCTGTCTCCCTGTCGGTGAGTGGGAGCATCATGGAGCTGCTGCCTCTGTGTAATATTCCTTATAGGCCATCCGGGCCCCCTGTCTGTGAGTGGGAGCGTCATAGAGCTGCTGTTTCCGTGTAATATCCCGTATAGGCCATCCTGGCCCCCTGTCTGTGGGTGGGAGAGTCAGGGAGCTGCTGCCTCCGTGTAATATCCTTGATAGGCCATCCTGGCCCCCTGTCTGTAAGTGGGAGCGTCATGTAACTGCTGCCTCTGTGTAATATCCCTTAGAGGCCATCTTGGCCCCCTGTCTGTGAGTGGGAGCGTCATGGAGCTGCTGCCTCTGTGTAATATACCTTATAGGCCATCCTGGCTCTCTGTCTGTGAGTGGGAGAGTCGGGGATCTGCGGCCTCTGTGTAATATCCCTTATAGGCCATCCTGGCTCCCTGTCTGTGAGTGGGAGAGTTGGGGAGCTGCTGCCTCTGTATAATATCCCTGATAGGCCATCCTGTCTCCCTGTCTGTGAGTGGGAGCGTCAGGGAGCTGTTGCCTATGTGTAATATCCCTTATAGGCAATCCTTGCTCCCTGTCTGTGAGTGGGAGCATCTTGGAGCAGCTAGCTCTGTGTAATATCCCTTATAGGCCATCCTGGCACCTTGTCTGTGAGTGGGAGAGTCATGGGAGCGGCTGCCTCTGTGTAATAGCACTTATAGGACATCCTGGCTCCCTGTGTGTGAGTGGAAGCGTCATGGAGCTGCTGCCTCCGTGTAATATCCCTTATAGGCCATCCTTGCTCCCTGTCTTTGAGTGGGAGAGTCAGGGAGCTGCTGCCTCTGTGTAATATCCCTTATAGGCCAGCTTGTCCCCCTGTCTGTGAGTGGGAGAGTCATGGAGCAGCTGCCTCTGTGTAATATCCCATGTAGGCCATCCTTGCCCCTTGTCTGTGAGTGGGAGAGTCAGGGAGCTGCTGCCTCTGTGTAATATCATTGATAGGCCATCCTGGCCCCCTGTCTGTGAGTGGGAGCGTCATGGAGCTGCTGCATCTGTGTAATATCCCTTCTAGGCCATCCTGGCCCCCTGTCTGTGAGTGGGAGCGTCATAGAGCTGCTGCCTCTGTGTAATATCCCTTATAGGCCAGCTTGTCCCCCTGTCTGTGAATGGGAGAGTCAGGGAGCTGCTGCCTCCGTGTAATATCCTTGATAGGCCATCCTGGCCCCCTGTCTGTGAGTGGGAGCGTCATGGAGCTGCTGCATCTGTGTAATATCCCTTCTAGGCCATCCTGGCCCCCTGTCTGTGAGTGGGAGCGTCATAGAGCTGCTGCCTCTGTGTAATATCCATTATAGGCCATCCTGGCCCCCTGTGTGTGCGTGGGAGCGTCAGGGAGCTGCTGCCTCTGTGTAATATTTCCTTATAGTCCATCCTGGACTCCTGTCTGTGAGTGGGAGCGTCATGGAGCTGCTGCCTCTGTGTAATATCCCTTATAGGCCATCCTCGCCCCCTGTCTGTGAGTGGGAGAGTCGGGGAGCTGCGGCCTCTGTGTAATATCTCTTATAGGCCTTCCTGGCCCCCTGTATGTGAGTGGGAGCATCATAGAGCTGCTGCCTCTGTGTAACATCCCTATAGGCCATCCTGGCTCCCTGTCTGTGAGTGGGAGCGTCTTGGAGCTGCTGCCTCTGTGTAATATACTGTAATGCATCGCCCGTGGAAGATCTGGAGTCGCTGGAGACGTGCCTAGTCTGGCGGCTGGGAACGTCTTTAGCGGTCTATGCTTCTCCCAATATGGCCGCCGGCACGTATTTACGTGGGACACACCGAGGCTTCGGTGCGTTGTATCTGTTTACCTTGTTAGTACTCAATGCTAGTTTTCCGAGCCTTCGTGCTATTCTGTAATTCTATCAGTTTTCCTGTATTTCCATACAGTTGTTCTTTTCTCACCGCGGTTCCCATCTTAGTGGGTTTATTTTCTTGTGGTTTGCCTCTGTTTAAGTGCACCGAGAGGTAAGCCTTACACCTCTGTCTTTCTCCCCTCTGTTTCTCTCTGTGTCCTGGGTCTTCCTGTCTTCAGCTCTCCTTTCCTTCCTATCTCTCCCTCTCTCCCTCTTCTCTCTATCTCTCGCTCTTTCCTTTGTCTTACCTTCGTGCTCTTCTGTCCGGCCATCGGACGCCTGCGAGTGCTCTTCTGTCCGACTATCGGACGCCTGCGAGTGTTTCTGTTCGGCGGGGAATAGGAGCTGGACTTCTAAAAGACTCCTTTCCCGGATACTGGGAACAGTGTGTTCAGTTTCATTGGACTATTTATACTACGGATTCACTGCCTGAAACCTACAGAAGGACTCCGTCTCAACAGGGTTTTTTCTAGCCCAACGGCTTTTTCCCTGACATTGGGGACTGACTCCCGGGGGGCTCCCGGGGCTTGGTTCCCCACCCGGTCACGGTGGCCTCTGGGGAGTCACGTCCGTATCTGCATCAAAAGAAGAGCAAGGAACCCAGAAAGCCTAGACGGAAGGACTCCACCGGAGATTCAGGTGAGGACGAGTTGGAAAAGAGGGGCTCCAAAGGTTCAAAGTCTCACAGTATACAACACCCAAAGAATAAGACCGTGGCTACTCCTGAACAAGTCCTGGAGATGTGCAATGCTATCCAGGCTTTGCGGGTTGACATGCAGAACGTACAGGCAGAGAACCAGACCCTTCGGCAACAGGTGGCTACCAGAGACGAAGGAAGAGGTGAATTGCCCCCGATGCCTTTTTCCATGAACAAGTATGATGGCAATCCCAAGGGAAAGAAGGAGTTCCTTGATGCCTGCTCTGTCTACTTCTCATTCAGGAGGAAGAACTTCGAGTCCGGAAGGTCTCGGGATGGTTTTCTAATTTCCAATCTGACGGGAAGTGCCTTGAAATGGGCTACCCCCCTTGTTACTTCAGAAGATCCCTCGGTGAACGACTATGATTTATTCGTTCGTGACTTTAAGAATAGGTTCGAAAAACCTGAAGTCCAATACTCAACATATGAAGCACTACTGGATGCCAAGCAAGGCAACCAAGATGTCCAATCATATATCTCACACTTTCAGGAATTGGCTGCCTTGGCAGGTTGGCCTGATACTGCTCAGCAAACTATCTTCCGTCGAGGATTGCATGACGACATAAAGGACGAGCTGGCACGAGTGGCAAGACCAGACACCTTTTCTGAATTAACAATCTTGGTCCTCCGGATCGAATTCCGTTTGAATGAAAGACGAAACGAGAGGAAGAAGGGCCGAGGACTTCAATGGAACAACCGGACAGCTCCCCAGGCCAAGGATCGTTCCTTCCCCGAGGAACCAATGCAAATAGGTGTCACAAGAGGCCCTTTGTCCGTTAATGAAAGAAGACGCAGAAAGGAACTTAGTCTTTGTATGTATTGCGGTTCATCGGAACACCAGTTGAAGGACTGCACAGAGATCCCATCTCGGCGTTCGGGAAACGCATTGCCCCGAGTCTATACAAGGGAGACTACGGGGAGGTTGGCCCAAACCCTTGCAACACCACTAAAGCAGGAGAAGACAACCGATTGATGATACTCCAGGCGTCCCTAAGCCCGTCTGCTGATTCCTCTATTCCAGCGTTGGCCATGCTGGACTGTGGGGCGGCGGGCAATTTTATTGACGCTTCTTGGGCACAGAACAAAGGCATTCCGCTCCGATCCAGTGGAAAGGCATTCCAGTGGAAGGAGTTGACGGACGCCCTTTGTCTTCAGGACCTGTAACCATGGAGTCTTTGCCCCTACAGGTCGTTAGGGAAGAACACACAGAGGTGATCATCTTTGATGTCATCAAGGCAGCACACTTTCCGGTTATACTGGGAATCTCCTGGTTAAGACAGCACAACCCTGATATCGACTGGAGCGCTAATCGCTTGAGTTTTAACTCGGACTATTGCGGCAAGAACTGCATTAAGGAACATTGGGTAGTGGTCTCTGGCTTCCCTACAAACCAGTCAGCCGTTTCCATATCTGCTATACCTACCCAATACAAGGAATACGAAGAAGTCTTCAAAGATGTGGTACCCAAACTCCTCCCACCTCACCGTCCCGAAGATTGCAGAATTGACCTCAAGGAAGAAGTACCTTTGCCCTTTGGTAGAATGTATCTGCTGTCACAACAAGAGCAGTCAGTCCTGAAGGAGTATTTGGATTTGAATCTCGAGAACGGCTTGATAAGGAAGTCACGGTCTTCTGGAGGGGCATCTCTATTTTTCGTTGCCAAGAAGGGAACCAGAGAGTTGCGCCCTTGCATTGATTACAGGGAATTAACCAGGATTACGGTATGTGACCGTTATCTCATGCCCCTCATAAGAGACATCATCGAAGCAGTAAAGGACTCTCAGGTCTTCAATAAGATCGATCTACGTGGGGCTTATCATCTTCTCAGAATCTATCCAGGGGACGAGTGGAAGACTGCTTTTCGAACACCGTTGGGGTTGTTCGAATATGGCGTGATGCCGTTTGGACTAGTCAACGCCCCAGCGGTGTTCCAAACGTTCATGGACCATGTTTTTCCCGACATGCTGGGTACTTTCGTTGTGGTGTAGCTAGATGACATTTTGATATATTCCACAACTCTTCAGGATCATCGGAACCAAGTGAAGGAGGTGTTACGAAGGCTGCAGGAGAACCATTTGTACGCCAAGGCCGAGAAATGCACTTTTGAGGCTACCGAAGTACCATACCTTGGGTTTATCCTGTCCTCCAAAGGTATCCGGATGGATCCCGATAAGATAAAGGCCATACTCAGATGGCCAGAACCTACCTCCATAAAAGAGATCCAACGATTTCTCGGTCTGGCAAATTTCTATCGCCGCTTCATTCCACATTTCTCTGAGATGGTTCTCCCTCTGACTTTGCTCCTTAAGAAGGACAGCAACTTTGAGTGGAACCCGGCAGCCCAGTACGCCTTTTCCGAGCTGAAAAGACTATTCACTACTGCTCCGGTGCTTATACAACCGGACCAGTCTAAACCATTCATAGTGGAGACTGATGCTTCAGGTGGAGCCATAGGAGCAGTTCTACTGCAAGAAGATAACAAAGGTGCAGAACGTCCTATAGCCTATTACTCACGCACTCTGACGGCCAGTGAAAGGAACTATTCCGTACTCGAGCGTGAACTACTGGCTATGCGACGAGCATGCGAAGAGTGGAGGCACTTGCTTCAAGGAGCATCTCAGCCATTCCTTATTCGCACGGACCACAAAAATCTGCGGGTACTCCAGCAGATGGAATGTCGGAACGCACGTCATGCCAGATGGGCTTATTACTTTTCGAATTTTGACTTTCTCATCTCCTACATCCCAGGTACCCAGAATGGGGTAGCAGACGCACTTTCTCGAAGCTGGGCCAACACAGAACTAGAGATCGGATCTACACCTACTGTAAGGGATAGAATACTACCTAACCCTAAGATCATAACCACCATCAACAGCTTTTTGCAAAATGTGCAGTGTGCATATAAGACCTTGTCTAGACGAGAGCTATTGTCTATGGGCCTCCAAGAAAGAGAGGGATTATGGTTTCTTGAATCAGCCCTCTTCCTTCCAACAAAGGACCTCCAGGAGCAAGCCCTTCATCTCTGTCATGATCTCCCCTTGGCCGGTCACATGGGGCAAAAGGCTTCCTTTGAACTACTCACTAGAAGCTTTTGGTGGCCTTCTGCACGGATCGACGTTAACACATATGTCAGATCATGTTCAGTCTGTGTAAGTTCCAAGGTCTCTAGGCAAATGCCGCTCTGCTTGTTGCAGCAAGCAGACTTACCTTCTCGTCCTTGGGAGAATTTGTCGATGGACTTTATAGTTGAATTGCCTCCTTCTCAGGGAAAGACAGCTATAATGGTCACAGTCGATTCCTTTTCCAAACTGGCTCATTGTTCCCCCCTTGTTGGGGTACCTTCTGCTACTGAAACTGCCTCTGTGTTTCTCAGGGACATAGTGAAGCTCCATGGACTACCTCGCATCATCATTTCCGACGAGGAGTACAATTCACCTCAAGGTTTTGGTCCATTTTGTGCAAAGAGCTGGGAATTCACCGGGCATTATCATCGGGATATCACCCCCAGTCTAATGGACAAACAGAGTGACTTAATGCCACTCTGGAAGAATACCTGGGGTGCTTCTGCAATAAAGAACAAGACAATTGGGCATCTATGTTGTCTATGGCAGAATTCACGTACAACAACACCGTACACACTGCTATTGGTATGAGTCCATTTCTATGCACCTATGGGTACCACCCCCACTCTATACCGACATTACCTTCTGGTTTTAACAAGGCACCGGCGGTGGACAAGCTTGTCTCCAGGATCCAACGGATTCATAAATCAGCTCTGCAAACTTTGGAGGAAATCCGTAAGACATACAAGAAGTATGCTGATGCTAAAAGAAGACCTAACCCTCAATGTAATCCTGGCTCAATGGTCTGGCTGTCCACCCGGTATTTACCTCGCTGGGCACAAATGGGCATGTTCTCACCTAGATATATAGGCCCATACAAGATTGAGGCCAGGATAAATCCCGTTGCCTACAAATTGAAGTTACCTTCTCAGTTCAAGAGAGTACATCCGGTCTTCCATTCTTCTCTTCTTAAAGGTCATGTGGAAGATCCCTACCGGAGGTCTATCAAGAAGACACAGGTATATGTACCAGAGGAATCCCAGGAATACGAGGTTGCTAGGCTGGTGGATTCTCGTTATCAACGAGGAACCTTACAGTACCTAGTACACTGGAAGGGTTATCCCAGTTCTGAGAGGACCTGGGAGCCCAAGGCTCATATCAGTGCACCAAGGCTGGTTCAGAGGTTCCACAGATTATATCCGTGTAAACCAGGTGGCCCCGGTCATAGAAGGGGGCATACTGTAATGCATCGCCCGTGGAAGATCTGCAGTCACTGGAGACGTGCCTAGTCTGGCGGCTGGGAACGTCTTTAGCGGTCTATGCTTCTCCCAATATGGCCTCCGGCACTTTTTTACGTGGGACGCACCGAGGCTTCGGTGCGTTGTATCTGTTTACCTTGTTAGTACTCAACGCTAGTTTTCCGAGCCTTCGTGCTATTCTGTAATTCTATCAGTTTTCCTGCATTTCCATACAGTTGTTCTTTTCTCACTGCGGTTCCCATCTTAGTGGGTTTATTTTCTTGTGGTTTGCCTCTGTTTAAGTGCACCGAGAGGTAAGCCTTACACCTCTGTCTTTCTCCCCTCTGTTTCTCTCCGTGTCCTGGGTCTTCTTGTCTTCAGCTCTCCTTTCCTTCCTATCTCTCCCTCTCTCTCTCTATCTCTCACTCTTTCCTTTGTCTTACCTTCTTGCGCTTCTGTCCGGCCATCGGACGCCTGCGAGTGCTCTTCTGTCCGGCCATCGGACGCCTGCGAGTTCTCTTCTGTCCAACTATCGGACGCCTGCGAGTGTTTCTGTTCGGCCGGGAATAGGAGCTGGACTTCTAAAAGACTCCTTTCCCGGATGCTGGGAACAGTGTGTTCAGTTTCATTGGACTATTTATACTACGGATTCACTGCCTAAAACCTACGGAAGGACTCCGTCTCAACAGGGTTTTTTCTAGCCCAACATCTTTTTCCCTGACATTGGGGACTGACTCCCGGGGGGCTCCCTGGGCTTGGTTCCCCATCCGGTCACGGTGGCCTCTGGGGAGTCACGTCCGTATCTGCATCAAAAGAAGAGCAAGGAACCCAGAAAGCCTAGATGGAAGGACTCCACCAGAGATTCAGGTGAGGAGGAGTTGGAAAAGAGGGGCTCCAAAGGTTCAAAGTCTCACACATACCTTATAAGCCATCCTGGTTCCCCGTGTGTGAGTTGGAGAGCCAAGCAGCTCTCCAGCTTCTTCTTGCCTGGGACTTTATTGTGAATGGTCCGAAACTGTATTTCAAGCAGTTAATATGCCGATACAAAGCCAACAAAGGGGGAGGGGGCACGTACATGCTAAAGCAGTAACCCAGTAACGTGAGTGGTGATGTCACGGTGTACATACAACAAACACGGTGTGCTGCACGTTAGGGCGGTGGCGCTGTGCAGGGGAATACAAGTGCAAATACATAGAAATTACCTGTGGGGGGTTAAATGGGGCTATGCAGAAGCCTCTGGCTGCAGCAGGAAAAAAAGCCCATGTTCAGCAAGACATATTTACACGCTTTCTTTTGTTTTTATTTTGAAAACGCACTTTTGGTGTAGGTGCGAAAATGGCCTTTTCTATCTGTTTTTCTTATTAGTAAATGTGGAGCATAATTGTTTCTCTTATGACTTATTATATATATTGTTAGTGTTTTTTAATACATGATGGTAAATACAGTTATTTTATTGTATAGAGGTAGTCTTCTTGGATTACCCCTTGCGATTGCTGATCTACACAGTCTTCCTGCGTTTTTGAATTAATAATGTGTTCAGGGCCCTTTCTCCTCCCAGCTCTGCCACATTTCATGGTGCCTCAAACCACCATTCGTTCAAAGTAGACCTGAATGTACCGTATCATCTTAGGCTACACCGAGACCTAGAGACGCTACTGATGTGTGCTGTGTAAGGAGAGAAGTAAGAAACAACCTAGGATAGAAGGGCAAGTGACTGCTGTAGTGTGTGCCTACCTTTGCATGTAGTTTTCTCCTTCTGGGGAGCTTGCCCCCCCTGTACCTTGATCAGGTGTTCCCCAGCTCTGCCTGGTCCTGGAAGTGTCATACATTGTTCCCCAGTTGCTTGGTAAAGGTTCACCAATGCCTGCTTTGGTGTCGTCCATGGGAGAAATAGTGGGCCAGTACTACCAGAGTGTTGACACCATCCTCCTAATATGGCTGTTTCAATTTTTTAAAATCTGAAATCCTGGAAAAAATCCTTAAATGACCCATTGTGTTAAGCCGCATGCAGAGCTTCAGAGTATTTTACTCCCTACTTTTTAAATTTGAGAGTAAAATTACTCTTAGGGAGAAAGACCCACTGGCCTGCTAAAAATACTTGTGGATTCAATGTACGCCTGTGGGAGCCTGCTGTGTTTGAATCTTTGGGTGTGGTATGTAAACACAGTACGGCACTGAGAATCTCGGTGTAGTGGTATCGAAAATAGTTCATTCTTGAGATCAATCACTGTAAAGAGAGTTTGGGCAGGTCTTTTTCTTCGGCTTGTGCTTCTGTTTGTAACAGCACCCCGACCCTCTCAGACTTGAGCTGGAAAACCCTTAAGTTCCGGAAATTGCTCAAAACTCTGCTGCTGTTCTCTACCTCTTTCCCTCCTTCCCTTCCCTGTTGATCGCCCGACTGCTTTTGTGACTGATGGTCAGATCCTCAGGAATCTCACAGGATTCCAGGTCCTTCTTCCCAATTGATACCAGCGTGTTCTGCCCTTGATGGCCCCTGCTTGGCGGTTCTGCATTCCATCCTTGGGAGTCGCCTACACTAGCAATTAGCGTGAGGTTCTCCACGTTGGCTCCCCTTAGCACTTCCCTCCGGGGCCCTCCACCAACTCCTCTGCTCCCCCTTTTCCCTCCTACCTCTTGCACTTCTCCTCACTGCACTTGCACATGCGAATGCCACAAGGCCTAGTAGGACCATGACTGTATTGCACTGTTTTGCCATTGTTATAATTTCCCCTGTTCCCTTCCCATTTAGCCTTGTAGTGCTTTGAAACACAATTGTGTTGCATAAGGCGCCTGGCAAATGCTGAATAAATTAAAAGAAATACAAAAAAAGTATGTCGCGCCGGAGGGAATGTTGCAAACATAGGTGGCCCGAGTTGGGCAATACTAGAAATTCTGCCTCCATGAAGTTATTCAATGGGCAGAGATCCTGCGCCACCCTCCATGACCCCCAATTTGTCTTTTTCAGGGGGTACACTGCCGTGTTACAGGGGAGTTGCGTGCCATATGATGCTCTCTTGCCATAGCGCTAGTATGTTGTCACATATCCTTCATCCGCTTCCCAGAACAGGGGATACTGTTTGACCCGGGGCAATATCGCATTTGGCTTCAACCTTATGTGAACCGCTCCTATCCCTTTCAAGAGGCCCACGTCACGGGGCCCACTGGTCCAAATCTGGTACCTTAGATTTCCCAAAGGTTTAAATACCTTCTCTGGGATAAACTACTGTTTCCAAGAGCAGTGAAGTGAAATTGACTTTACTTACATTTTGTAACTTTCTAGACCCAGCACAAACTATCTTACCATAAGGTGCTCGAGGGGTCACTTAGTTTTCCCTTTTGTCTAAGTTCTCATGCAACATTTTTATGTTACCTTTTCTACAATTAATGGCTGGTGGCAGTGGTTTACGTTTTACTACCATTATGTGTTTTTACCGTGGGCTGCGTTCGCAGCTGCAGTGAAGCACCCATGGGTGGTCATTGTGTCAAAATGGCCCAGTCTTTTTTTCCCACCATTTCTTGTTGGAAAGGTCCTTCTTGAGATTTACTCAGCACGCCAAACCAGGCTTGGTATCTTTGTTTGTTTTGTCTTTGGCAGGATTCATGTGTGAAGCCCGCCTCTGGCTCCAGTATGTCTGGCAGGGGCAGGAAGTGAGGGAGGTGCCCGAAACACCCTGTGCTTTATCCCCTTGGTTACAGGAGTGCACCCAAAGGTGATTGGCTAGCTGGCTGTCCGGCAAGGATAGCCACCCTGCTGTGTGATTGACAGCTAGGCTGGAATGACTGGGAGAAACCTGATTAAAAGGCGAGGCTTTTGGCTTGAAAGGCAGTCGCCCACTGGATGATGGAATCCGAAGAAGAACTTGGAAGAGATGCGTACTGCAACTCCTGGACCGTTGGTTTGCCCAGAGAAGCCCTGATTCTTTGCTGAAGCTCCGAATTTGTTTTCACTAGAGAAGCCCTGCTAGGACGACTTCTCCCCTTGAGTTGGTAGGACCAATGAACTCCAAAGTGAACTCGTTTGGACATCCTCTTAGAGCTGGTTGTACTTCCACTGCTGCTGAAACCGAAGTGCCAGGGAGAGGAACACCAAATCGAGTTGATCGCTTTTAAGTTGAACCTGAGCACCAGGAAGAACCTCCGGACTTCCCTGGTGCATGGCTGACCAAGCCTGAGCCACCTCAACAGAGTGCTGGACCCCAGATGCGAGGAAAGTCTGAAGTGGTATCCAAGAACCGCAGTGTCGCTATTTACTGTCAGACGCGAGGAGCTGAACCACCGAAGGACTGCTGAATTGAAGTTTGCCCATTGCAGCCGCTGACCTTCCCATTGCAGTGCAGGAGTCCTCAGACGTCCTCCCTCTTGTCCCCACGACTGAGGCTCAGGAACACCAGGATCTGCGGAGCTGTACAGGAATGGAAGCCAGCTGGAACAAAGGTACTGTTAAGTCGGAGGGAACTTACCTCTTGTTGTGTAGCCTTACTTGCTCTCAGTTGAGACTTGTCTTGGTGGCCCTTCAAGTGAATCTTATTTCTACAAACCCTTTCTAAAACATTGTGCAAGACTTTTACTTAACTGCAAAGAAGATCTTCAGCTCCCCTAGACGTTGTTCAACTCACATTGGCTGTCTGTGCTCCCTGAGATACTCTTCTTACCTTTGACTCTGTGCCTTTTACCTTTCCCCCTTGACATTGGAAGGTTCAAAAAGTACTTAACCTGTTTATGAATTTGTTAACCTTTGTTTTATTCCCATATCTAACCTTTGCACCCAACACCGTATTGCTCTAAATGTACCAGTGATAAAGCAATGTCCACAGTGTCCTAGCTATTTAAGTCACCTGAGGGTGTAGGAAGTGTGTGTGCGCCCTCCCCCATGGGTATCATCTGATTTATAGAAACTAAGAGTGTGTTTTGAAGTGTATTATAGATTGTTACATGTTTTGCTCCCTTCTGAAGAAGGCTTATATAACTGACTGTTAAATAAGTTAATAATTGTTTAATCAAGAAACCTTGAGTGGGAGGGAAGCAGGGAGCAGGAGTCCCAATGAGAAGCATCTCTGTCTTACTGGCATTAAGGCAGAGATCATTAGTGGTGCACCATGCCTAACTAGCAGTCAGACACTCAGGAATGAGAGGAGGAAGAAGAGGAAGAGGTAGTAGAGGGAAGCTTGTAGGAGAGCTGTGTGTCATCAGCATAACACTGGAAGTGAGGAGAGAAGGTGGAGATCAAGTGTTGAAGAGGCACAGCGATAGGATAGAGCCCAGAACGATGCTGTAGGTAGAGTGTGAGGTCGAGGAGAGGAAAGGGCTCAGTTGCACCTGCGAAGCTCCATTTGATAGGAAGAAGGTCATCCAAACCAGTGTCCGGACTGTGATGCCAAGGGTATCACAGAGACGATTTATGAGCGTGGCATGAATGTACATTGTCATTCCTTTTGCAATTTCCATTCCTTTGTGAGGTATCACTGATAGTCTCCCAATGCCCCATCAATTGATATTAGTTTGTGAAGTAGCCACAGGTTTATCCACAGTATCCACCACGTCAGTAGGTTTCTGGAGGCTTCAATATTGTTGGCAGTATAATGCTTCTTACTCGTTTTCTTGCAGGGCTTTTGCTCCTTTTCTTTTTGTTTAAAATCTTCTTTACGCATATGCTATCTCTTGACTTTTGCAATGAAAAATAATCAGTCCGTCCATCAGTGAGTGAGTGAGTGAGTGTGTGAGTCCCCAAAATCTATGCATTTGGACTTTTATAGATTAAAACCACTCCCTTTAGTTGTGTGTATCATTTCTCTATTCTAATTGGTCAGACTATGTGATTGAAATCACACCCACCCATCCCCTTTGTACTCATTGGACATTTTAATGAGGAGGGCTGTCTAATGGGATTGACTTCTAAACCCACCCCTCTCTTTTCATTTGATGTGATATCATCTTTGAGATTTTTACATTAAACAATAGTGATTTTATTTAAAAAAACTATATGTTCTACACATGTGATTAAGTTACTAATTAGTTTGATATATATTGCTGTCATTCAGGTGAATACAATTATGCTTGTCATCTCGGCACGACATCAATGTACATGTGACAGTGATTTTCTTTGTTTTATTAGTATAATATACTAATCAGACTTTTTATACATTTAACTTGGAAAAACAAAGTAAAGTAAAACACGTCTCGGAGCTTCAATCAAACCAGTTTACATTTGAACAAAACATGATAACTGGAGAAATCAATAAGATTGGATCGATTAGCTCTGAAATACATCCCCAACACTTCACTGGATGGTAAAATACGTATGTGTCATTACCGAACGTGGTTGTCCCAAATGTCAGCACAAATCCAAACTTAAGAGGCCATGAGCAAGCAGTGCATTCCTTCATTGATAATCAAAGCTTTCACAATAAGTGGGTAGGTGCTTTGCGATTTCCAATAAGTCATCACCACAGAATATACAAAAACGCACAGTTCTAGGTATACCAGTTCTAGCACCAGTTACTTCTCTGGAATTCACTTGCTTGAATTTAACTTTTACATACGCCCAGAAATATTGATTGCTGTCAAATTAAAATATGTATTTTATTTATTTGTATTGCATATGAGAACGAGCCCATGGGCATAGCAGCACAAACATGACTGACACAACATGAAACAGGAATCATGGATACAGTATCAAATCTAGAGGAAGGTCAAGGTACAATAAAACAAGGTTGTTTTCAAGCCGTGGTTAAATTTAGGGAAGGACTGACCGTTATAAAGATATCCTGGGCTAGTGCCATATAAGCACTTGTCCGTGATTCACATGAGGCAGAAAGAAATCCTGCTAGCTACAGGGAGCCAGTGCAGTGACCGCCTCGCATCTGTGATATTACCCTTCTTATGTAGGCCTTCCACCACTCTGACAGCGTTTTTTTGAATAATTTGAAGGATCATTATTTCTTTCTTATGAATGCCTTGTAGCAGGCCAGGCCATAATCCAGTTTTGCTCTGACAATTGCCACGTAACTGAGTAGAATTGCCCAGCAATGGTGGCACAGCTTTCAAGAGACAGAAACGGCTTTAGCTGCGCTAGCAGTTTTAGATAGGATGTGAACGAGACCAGACTGCTCACATGGGTCGTCATACTTAGCTCCCGGTCAATCGCTACGCCCAGCATCTTATCCTTAGGAAGCTTTAGCATCGAATGCTGGTAATCAGGAGGAGTTTGTGGTTCAAAGTGCACAGCAGCCCAACAATAACTGCCTTGCAGTATGGTACATGTAGTACTCAGGAGCAGGAGCCGTACCAGTAATTGAGAAAGGATTTGCCCCACTTTTGCCTTGGATGCTGCTAATGAGGAGGAGTTGGCGGTTTAAAGGGCACAGCAGCCCAACAGTCACCGACTTGCAGGATGGTACTTGTGGTTCTCAGGAACAGGCGCCGTACCAGTAAGTAATAAAGGATTTTGCTTTTCATTCACTGATACTTTCACATACATATTCAATTTCTCACTCAGAATATCTGCATAGCCAGCGCAGGCGCTAAGATATATGAATAGCTGATGTGTGACTTTAACGTGCAAACATATCTACATTCGTCTATTATGCTTAATTAAAGAAATACCATGAAACATGGTTTTACGTTCAGTTATTGGAGGGTGTCATTCAGGATTTTCTTTTAAACTCAGGTACAACAATATTCCTATCAAAGATATTCTGGAAATCTGGTCCCATATGTAAACATTTAAAGATGCATTTTCTTCCTCCATTTAACAAAATATTACATAGTACTTTCCTGGCTTGGCAGAAGGCCATATGTTGTTGGTACTTCGAGGCTCAAAGCTGGGCAAAATGTAAAACCTTCACATACAAAAAACATTACATTAAAATATTCATTGTATTATTTATATGAAAAACAGATAACAAAAAACACACTTAGGATTGAACTGAATCAGTAAAAAGCTAAAACCAAGAAATGGCAGAACCTCAAGAGATAGGTTTAGTGCATATACATACTACTTCAAGTTCCAGTACAACTTCAGTGATCTTGAATACTTCTAGAAAGAATCTATACAATGCCAGAATTAATGATACACTGTCTCCCGACCTCAGACTTGACCAAAACATCTCTTCCAACCAGTTTCTGCCCTCTGGAACTACACATTCAAAGTGACATGCTCTGATCGTTTTTATTGTTGGCAATTCTAAGACCAAGTACTTAAGTGTTTCCAGGGTGAGTGGGCACTTAGAAAGTCATTAGTTTAGTGTCTGGTTCAATCCAGTTTGCTTCCAGTACCCAAAGGTTCTAGAGTGAGCATTTGGTTTAAGCGATAACACAGACAAACTGCAAACCTTATTGCAAGGGAAGATGTATATATCCTTTGGTAAAGCATCTCTTCTGCTTGGACATTTTGCATATTGTTTATAAGTATGGCAGAAACCTAAACTATCAATTGTTTCAGACCATTCAAGAATGAATAGTTTAGACATTGTTTTAACTGGTCTTTAATACAAGTTCCTCTTCAGAAGCTTGGTCATCTTCTCCTTAAACAAGTGTACAGAGGGCAGGGAGTCAGTGTCACACATGTCAGACTTCATGTCTGAGTAAGTATGAATGGCCACCTTACTGGAAGACCTGTCTGAGAATGTCTGAATAATGAAAAATATATCCTGAAACGTGGGCATGTTGTAACCTAACATGCCCACTTTTCAGAATATATTTTTCAGTATTTTTAGGGAATTGTTGTATAGACCTAGTGACAAATGGAGGTTGTTGATGAGCAGCATTTTGTTTTCCCCATGAAGTCCTGTCTTTTGAGAACAAAGGGAACAGTACCCAGTCAGTGTCTTAGAGTGCAGGATTTAGTTTCCTCGTGAAAACAACTCACAAGCACTATGGCTGGAGTCAGATAAAATATAATTTTCTAACCCAGATTTGCTGGTTTCATTCACAAACGTAGTACTTAATAAAGGAATTTTGTTTTCCAAGTTTTCCTGTTATAATTGCTTCTTTACACAGGGGCAACATTATAACATTTTTGCAATGAAGCTCCTGTTAAAGATGTATACTACAATTTGCTGTTGGTTTTTATTTTATAATACTGATTCTCAGTCCTGCAAAGAAAAACAATGTAGGCCTGAAGTTGGCTTTTTACTTTTTACATCCAATTGACTGTTCTCTATTTAATACAGATTACTATATACTTCCATGCAATTGAGTAGAATTATTTTTCTGTTTGATGAACTTTACACTATAGTTGTAGCTGGTCTGCTGACATCACAACACTTCCTTGCATGTGTTTCTTTCAGAGGTTTTGTGCAGGATACAGTCCATATATTTATTATATATTCCTTTGCACCTTTTACTTTTGTATAGATTTCTCTGAAATACATGCACTGTCCAGGATTTGACTGGCTGCATTTTTTTCCAGATCTCTTGTATAGTTGTTTGGTGTGGTTATTGGGGAGACTCAACAGGAGATTTTTGGAGGGAGAGCAGCATAGCAATGTTCATCCTGATGAGAAGGAAGCTATTGGGTTTCTAATGTTGATAGATTTCCAGTGGTTTTAGGTTAATAGGATCCTCTTTCTTTGCAGGGATGAATAAGACCCCCCTTCTCTGCAGATCTCTTGTTTGTGGTACCTGTCTTGCTATCTGTTAAGGATATTTTTCCTTAAAGCCCGTGGTCAGGGCTTTTAAATGTCTTCCTGATTTGGGTAGAAGTGATTCCCTCAAGCTCACCAGGCTATCTAAGTGGTAGTCTGGCAGAACAGGTCAAGCCTAACTCTAACAGGTACAGTACACTACACACTTTTCATAAATACTTGACAAGAGAATGTCCACACACTATGGGCCTCATTACACGGTAGGCGGGGAGCCATGGCGCTATTAGCGCCATGGCTCATGCCGGTAAAATACCGGCACCGCCTTGGCGGAAAGGGGATTTACCGCCCCATTCCAAGGTTGGAGGGGCGGTAAATCCCCTTTCCGCCATTGCCCTTCCCCATTCCCATTTTTGCCCCATAGGGCATAATGGGGATGGGGAAGGCGCTAATTACGGCACCATAAATTACGGTTGCCGTAATTAGCTCCGAGGTCCCTTAGCGGGTTGGATTTTAACGCCTGCAAGAAGCAGGCGTTAAATCCTCCAACCCGCAAAGGGACCTGGTAGTACGGCGGTAAGGGTTAACGGTCACCGTTGCCATTAACGGTGACTGTTAACCCTTACCGCTTTATAAAAATATAATATTTGCATTTAGAAAAATAAAGATGCAAATCATTACACTAAGATCTGAGTAAAGTGGACTCTGCCTTGGGTAAGCAGCAACCGTTTAGAGCGTTCTTGCGAGAGTTGAATAATGACTCTTTGCTGGAAGGGAAAATGCAATCACTGGTCAGTGCGATACTTTTCCTACCTAGGCTAGAATGTTTGGGGTGAGAACATGAGTTTGGGATTTGGGCAGTTTTTGGTGGTTAAGAGGTAACGTTTGTGAAAGTATCCAAACAAGCAGTTTCTGTCATTCCTGCAGGGTTTCAGCCACAGAGGAGCTTCGGGGAAAGAAGAGGCACCTAGAGTTGAAGGTTAAAGTAAAGCGAGGCCTTGGCAGCAGGGCCACAGATTTGGAGGAGCAATACCGTAAGTCTAAAAAGCAGTCTTTCTGCAGGCAGTTATCAGAGCTGGTCTCTGTGCACTTTGTTGGGTGAACTGTGAGTAGTTGCTATTGGCAACAGTGTAGGAGCCCTGGTATTTTTGATTTTTAATGAATATCTCGAAGGGTAATCTGCTAATCAGATTCCCCTTTCATAAATTCCATGCCAAAAGCACAGAGTACAGCTGTGCTATATCGGATAGTGCCCTGATCTGCAGTGTCTTCTCTTCAGTGGCACAGAGCAGGGTCAGAGGACTCGGGTCACCATTTGACAGCTGCAAATGACACCCAAGTCTCTGCAGCACAAGGGCTGCATTTAGGATATATACGTGTTCTGAAAACTACATACTTATGAGAATGCTATCCTGGTCGCATGTTAAACTCAGATATGACTTATATTTACAGTTTGAGGTATGGTGGCTAGCATCTCTCATAATTACCAAAGTCACATCAAGTTGACACGCCACATTTGTCAGCACTGTGAGCCCGGCTCAGCTGTGGAAAGGTTGTGTATTTCCCCAGCAAATCCTGTCTACGCTGCTCCCAGCAAAACTGTAGCCATGGGAGTTGCCTCTCTTTGTTCCTTTGTGAGACAACCACTCCACAGAAAGCTGTCCTAGGAACATGAATCTAAGTGCACACCCATTCACAAATTACCTCCCACTAGGGTGCTGCATTCCAAAATGGCCTTTGATTCTATTGAGAATGGAAGAGGGGTTAGTGTAGATGGAGGGAACCCCTTACAGATGGAGGAAGGTTCAACCAGCCTGTTTCTCTCTTTCCTTCTGGTTCACTTGTGGTTCACTTGTTTCAAGGACATGGATTGGACCCTTAAAGTAGGCTTCCTTTTGTCTAGTCACCTGTAGACGTGTGCCCTTTAAAAGAAGGAGCCTCCCACACCTTCTTTAATTCACTCTTGAACAGAAACTTGTGGGAGAATGAATTTTACCTCTGTTGGATTAGCAGCCCCTCACAAGGTTCTCTGTTCAATGCAGAGGCAAACTTCTCCATAACCATCACCATGGCACTTTTGAGCTTCCTTCTAATGGAGAAAGACCTGCCTGCCTGTCAGCCACAACAGTACCCATTTTCTCACTGCGGAATATCCCTGCAGTTGTGGGATCGCCTCGCCTGCACTTCGGAGCCTGTGTATTGGGACTCACAGCAACCTGAGTGTCACGTAATCACCTTTGAACCTATTTGAACTATAAATCAACCCAATAAAACCAACAGGACCCTCTAGTGCTGCCTTTTGCACTCACCACAACTACAAACAGCTGTGTTGTACCTTTCACGGCATTTTTCTGGTGGACCTTACCCACCGAGTGCTTCTTTGCCTCGACTAGAACATGAAGCCAGTGCTGCAGTACTTACCTCTGTACGTGCCTGTTGTACCCACGACAGGTCATGCCACCACCACAGCTTTGCGTATTCTCCACACACTTGCCTACACAGCCCCATTGAATGGCCATAGAGGTTTATTTTCCCTTACACTCACACAAAGAGGGACCAGATATAGGGCCTCATTATGAGTAAGGCGGTAGGGGGTTAACGGCACCGGTAAGGATGCCGGTGCCGTTAACCCCCTACCGCCGCATTCCGAGGTCCCTTAGCGGATCCCACTAAGGGACCAGGGAGCTAATAATGGGCCTGTTATTAGCTCCTTCCCCATTCCCATTGAGCCCTATGTGGGCTCGAATGGGAATGGGGAATGGTTTTCAGAATAGGGATTTACCGGATGCTCCAAGGTTGGAATGACCAGGTAAGTCCCCATTCAGACTACCCGGACACGGGTTTGGAGGCAGCCATGGCACTAATAGCGCCATGGCTGCCTCCAAACGCGTAATGACCCCCATAGTCATGAGCGCCCTCAGTTCTTTGAGGCAAACAAAAGACAGACTCCATTTTGAGAAATGGTGAACAGGGTCATTAAAGAGACATCCAAGCTTACATAAACAGGAGGGATACGGACCCCTTTTCTCTCTGTGCTAAAAAACAAGCAGAATGCATACTTTTATTTTTATCTATTTGAGCGTTTATAGCAGCGCACCAAATCCTCACTTATCAGGGTGCTAGTTACATAAGTATGGGTAGTGCCGGGGGACGTGGCTTGGCGGCCATGCAGTAGGAGGCACGATTGAGAAGCTCCCTCGAGATCTTGAAGCAGATCCAGCCAAACTAACGCAAAACCATTAAAAAGCACTTAAAACTAACAGAAACGGACGTCGGAACATCCGTAGATCACTCGCTGAGTCTTCTGACGAAAATCGGAACAGGAATCGAGAGAAAAAGGCAAACGAAGACACCGCCCGCGGGAAACAAAATGGCGGGCGCGAGCAGCCGAACCGCCGGAGAGGAAGTTGGTGCTTCGTGACCACAGGTGAAGAGTGGCTGGATGGGGACAGACAACACCCAGCATAGCAGGGAACCCTGCGGAGAGGCGGCAGAAGACGAACAGATGCGATCCAGGAAGAGGAGCCTGGGGAGCGGATACGAACACTACAGAGATACAGGGCTGGAAGAAGCCCAGCAGGGAGAGCGCACCCGAGAATCGGCCAGAAATGCCTGCGGCTGGCGGAGAAAACATACCCAGAGGCTGGGGGAAGCAGCAGGAGGAGAGAGGGGCAGACAACATAAGGGGAAACGGACCCTGTAGCGCCGGAGACCTACAGCAAACGGAAGGCACACACGGAGAAGACCGCATGGTGTCAGGTCAGAAGACCAGATAAAGACTGGGAGAAGAAGGATATACAGGGGACGAGAGTCCGTGCATACTGAGCAATATCAACTACGAGCTAATTCACGCAAATAACACATGAAATGGGACCGCTACCCACCCTGTAGGCCTGTGAGGCTAGTGCCGCAGGAAGAACTACTAAGGCACATTGAAGCGCTCTAAAGAAAGGACTGCACGAAGCAAAGCTACGGCACAATATCCAGCACAGTAAGCTCCCCCAGCAGATAAAGAGGGCGCACAATAACCCACAGGACAGTTAAAACCCACAGCGGGGAAGCCCAGGAACCGAACTCAAGACATTCAGAGACTGATAGCAGAGAAGCGGGCTCCACAGAGATAATGCCAAATCGGAAAACAGAGGGAAAATCTAAACAAAGCAGCATAGAAGCCTTCACTGAAACACCCGGAAACAAACAACCTGTTCAGCCTGACACAGCAATGGTGACCTCAAGCACAACACAACAAGTGGGAAACACAAATGAAGGACCGATCCCAGAAGCAATAGCTGCCTTGAAAGCGTCCCTCGAAGCCAAAATGGACACAGCGATAGGCGCCCTCAAGGCATCCTTAGAAAATAAACTGGACACCGTCATGGTAGATGTGGGCCTTCTCCGCCAGGACGCTAGAAATCTGACAGAGTAACAACAACGGAACAGCAAGTGCAGCAAAACACCACAGATGTTGCGGTCACGCAAACACAAATATTGGAGGTGATTCAAAAGATCAAGATCCTTGAACAAAGGGCGGAAGACGCGGAAGGAAGGGCTCGAAGGAATAATATTTGCATAGTCGGGCTTCTGGAGGGCGAAGAAGGCAGAGATCCCAAAGAATATGTCGAAACCATGCTGCTCCAAGAGATCGGGGCTGGAACACTGTCCCAGTAATTCACGGTGGAGAGGGCGCACAGAGCACTCACCAAAAGACCTCAGCCAGGTGCCCCCCCCCGAGAGCATTGATCGTCAGGATCATGAATTTCAAGGACAGGGAGAAGATACTATCATTCTCAAGAGAAGGGAGAGTGATTACAAGGAACACCTCCAAAATTACCATCTACCCAGACTAATCAGTCATGGTTCAAAAACAAAGAGCGAGATTCAGTCAGACTAAAGAGTGCCTCAGGACGGCAGGAATGCGATACATACTCTTATACCCCGCCAAACTTAAGGTAATACATCAAGGGAAATCATGGTTCTTTGACTCAACCGAAGATGGCCACATATGGACCAGCAGGGCATCTCCCAGCAAAGCCAGAGAAATGCGAATAACAATGAGAACCAGCCTCGGTGAGAGGAAACGTCGACTCTTAGGGACAAGATGTCAACATAAAGTAATGTGACTAAGCCAGATGCAGAGCACGAAGGAGCGACTTGCTCCTATCCAGCTGTGATGGAAAACCACCCCCCCAAAATGAACGTTCTACAAGTTCGGATGCTAGTTTGGAGGCATCACGCTGCGGCGAGCCAGTTCCACTTTGGCGGACAGAGCAAGAGAAGCGGCGAGGCCCGAGCAGGTCGAGGGTGGCTGGGCATTAGTTTGGAAGTTTTGGTTCATGTGTTGGTTAGCAACAGTTATGGCCGGTTGGCACAAGGCACTAACGGTGGGAAATCAGCCTAGACGAAAAGGCGGAAAGGACCAAGAGGAAGAGGGAACATCCCAAGGGCTGGACGAAAGGAGAAGAAACAGGGTGAGAAACAAGATGAAGGCTATGGGACAGCAGAGCCTGAGTAAACAATACATATATGGACCCTGATGAGATAACAATAGCTACCTGGAATGTGCGAGGACTCAACACCTACGTCAAAAGTGAATGCCTGGTTAAACAGGATGAAAGTCAAGATATCAATGTTGCAAGAGACTCAACTAACATCAGAAAAACAGGCCAAGGTGAGCAAGAAATGGGGAGGGCAAGTATACAGCACTACATATTCGAACTATGCAAGGGGAGCACTAATATGGATTGTGCCGGGAGTACCATTCCAGCTAATAAAGCAAGAAAGTGATCTGGAGGGAAGACTAGTGCTGGTACACAAAATGCTAGAAAACAGGGAAATATGTCTGATTAATACCTATGCCCCAAACCACAATGCAACAGAATTCTTCAGGAACTTAGCGCCCAAACTGGCTCAATACAGGGAAGCCACGTTTATCTGGGCAGGAGATTTTAATTGTACCTTGGATCCACTTCTCGACAGGTCGGACGACAAACATAGGAAGCCAACACCCCCTGCTAAAGAGCTCCAAAGGACCCTCGCACGACTGCAGCTGGTGGACATCTGGAGGCAGGTACACGGAAGCGGGAGAGGGTACACACATTATAGCGCACCCCACGGAATATTCACACGAATAGACTACCTATTTATGGGCAGTGAATCTGCAATAGAATTCACAGGAATTGACATAAAAGCACACACACACTCTCAGACCATGCCCCGATACTAGCAACATGAGCACACACCCACAGGAAAACCCCAATACCAACATGGCGCCTCCGAGCGGAAGCCCTAGGGGAGGGAGAACTTGCAGAACATCTGCATGAGGTGATAGAAGATTACTTTGAACATAACGAGGGTAGCGTAAAAAGTAATGCCACCCTCTGGGATGCATTCAAGGTAGTGATAAGAGGGGCAGCAATTGGGAAAACAGGAGGGCTAAAAGGAATAATCATGGAAGGGCTGGACAAACTGGAAAGGGAGATAAAAACGGAGGAACGAAGGGCAGAGAGGGCGGGCAAGGAACCCAGGGAACTACTCGAGCTAAGAACAAGATGCATAGAACTCTGGGAGAAACTAGGGAAGCTGAATTATGGGAAATATTTACAGAGACTGCACGCAGAAGGAGATAAACCTAGCAGACTCCTAGCATGGCTCACTAAATAGGAAAACAAAAGAGACCCTATAGTCGTACTAAAAGATAAAACAGGGACAGAGGTCAGGAACCAGGAAGATATAAACAATTTATTCGCCAGCTTTTATGAGCAGCTCTATGCCCCTAACCCAGAGGTGGAGCCGGAGGACATTGCAGATGCCCTAGCAGAGATAAGACTACCGACACTACCAGCAGAACAGGCCCACCTATTGGATGCCCCTATTACAGTAGAAGAAATCGAGACAGAGATTTCCGAGCTCCCCTCGGGCAAATCTCCGGGCCCAGATGGGCTTCCGGGAGAGTTTTATAAGACATATAAGGGCACTCTAGCCCCAAAATTGCTAGAAACATACCAGGAGGCGTATGAGAAAACGCAACTACCAAACAGCATGTCGGAATTGATAATTGTGCCGATCCTCAAACCTGGGAAATCCCCAGTAGAGTGTGCCTCCTATAGGCCGATCTCCCTCCTCAACCAAGACGCCAAAATACTCACGGCGGTCCTTGCTAACCGTCTGAAATTAGTAATACCCACACTGATCCACTTAGACCAGACGGGCTACGTCCCAGGGAGCAACATATCATGGAACCTCCGCAGATTACACCATGTCATAGATCAGATGAATCAGAGACAGGGCGAATGCGCAATAGTGTCATTAGACACCGTTAAAGCCTTCAACTTTGTTAGCTGGAAGTGGTTGCTGCGTGTCTTGGCCCACTTTGGTATAGGGGAAGGGTTTCTCAGATGGATTAGGCTGCTGTACAGAGATCCCAGAGCAAGAGTGAAAACGGAAAGACACATCTCGAAACCCTGGAGAATATACAGAGGAACCAAACAGGGCTGCCCACTGTCACCAATGTTATACATACTGGCTCTGGAACCGGGGCGGTCTTCCTCAGGGCAGAATACGGGGACACAGGGATAGACCTAGATGGAGTGGTGCATCAGATCTCGCTGTATGCAGACGACATCCTTCTCTTCGTGGAGAACCCGCGCGCTAACCTACCTTGCCTCCTAGAAGCAGCGGACGCATACACCAGACTCTCAAGAATAGCGATCAATAAAGAAAAGTCCATCCTATTTCCCCTGGCTGACCTAAAGCGGGTCCCCCGAGACAAACTTCCAGACATTGGTCTAGTATGGGCACCAAGCTCCTTCCGATATTTGGGAATAGAGATACACCACAACACTGCAGAGTCACACGAACGCAACACACTGGTGGCCCTAGATAAAATACAAAAGACCATTCTGGGGGACACTCCCGCTGGGGATGATGGGAAGAGCAGCCATTGTGAAGATGGTAGTACTCCCACGGCTGTTATACTACTTTACAAACATTCCGAACGCCATACCCAGAGCTTTCTTCATGAAGTTGAACTTAATAACACAAAGGTTCCTGTGGGGAGGGGGGAGGTGTAGGATCGCAATGACAACCTTACAGAGGGAGTATGAAGAAGGGGGCATCAGATTGCCAGATTTCGAAAAATACTACTTAGCAGGGCAACTGCAATTTGTGGTCAAATGGCTGGGGGAAGACGAATCAATAGACAAAATACTTTTCCAGCCAGCACTGAAATCATACTACCTACGAGAAATACCATGGATCGATAAATCCCTGCTCAGGACCCTACCAAACGTGCTTAAGCGTGCAACTGATGTGTGGGTGAGGATGTGGAGACTCCAGAGGGCAAAAGATCCCTGTTCAACACAGATCCCATTAGCGGGATTACTAGGCACAGACACAAAAACACTTGCAACATACAGATCCCAATGGGAAGCCAAAGGAGTAGCGCAAATAGGAGATCTGAGGGAGGATGAACAATGGGCGGAGTTCCAAGACTTGGTGGAAGAATATGACATACACGAAGGTCAATTCCTCCTACACAACAGGATAATATTGACAATTAAGAAGAGGTGGCCGGAATGGCCAGAGCAAGAGGACATAGGAGGAGAACTAGATGCATGGGTCGATATATCAGTAGGGGGACACACAACCTCCAGGCTATACAAACAATTGCTATGATCCAATAATTTGCAAGCGCTACATATAAGAGGACGTTGTGAAGAAGAACTTGAAAGACCCCTTAGCGATCAGGAATGGACCAGGGTGCTCAGATACCCCAAAAAAGTATCGAGGAATGCAAGGTTCATTCAAGCACAATTATACACCATGCACAGGGCGTACCTCACGCCCAAGAGAATGAATAGAATGAAGCTGGGAGACCCCTGCACATGCCCCCGCTGCCCTGACGAGGAAGCAGACATGACACACATGTTCTGGACCTGCCCATTGATACAGGTCTTTTGGGACAAAATCAGACATAAAGTGGCCAGAAGTGGACTCCAAATACAAGCAGAAAATCCTGAACTGTACCTGCTGGGCCTCTTCCCAAGAGGAGGCAGACACAGGTCGCACCTTGCAAAAATGAAAGACTTAATATGCATACTAGCTAAATGGCGGATAGCAATGGCGTGGTACACAAGGGAGAGCCCGACAATAGACTCATGGTGGGCAGACCTCAGGAAATGGGCAATGACAGAAACGACGGTGTGGATAAGAGCGACGCAGAAAGGAGAAGGGGAAACCAGACAGAAAATAACAGCATTGCACTCTCTGATGCAGGATCTGTTCGAACAAAGAGAGGAAAGTGAAGGGGATGATCCTAGAAGGGAAGAGGAACAATAGAGAAAAGACACTTGAGGAGCCCCCAAGAGCAGGAGGGCATAAATCGAAAACTTTAAAACTGCCACAGGGACAGAGTTAGCCTAAAATAACACGATCGCCGGATCACTCTGAGATAGAAGATGTGAAGTGATACCCACGCATAGTGCCAAACAGACAGTTATGTTATGTTTTATTTGTTTTGTAATATTATTATAAAATCAATAAAGAGTTAAAAAAAAAATAAGTATGGGTAGTGCCCAGACATTTCAAACAAAACTTACTATGAGCAAAGAAGTCGTTGTATACTGGCAAAAGCAGTGTCATAATAAGGTGGCTGGCAGGTAGATCATTGTTGGGCATGGTTTACATGCATCCAGGCATAAGGTGAATGCTGGGCAGTATAGGCAAAAGAGGGGTGGAGGGCAGGCGAGAGATAGCAGCTGTATTGGAATTGGAAGACGCCATCATCCCAGGTGACAGAGATGGAACAGGAGCATACCGGTCAGCCTGGGGGCTAGGTAGATGCTGGGTGAGGATGTGAATGCAGGGCAAGGGTCTGCCTGACAAAAGAGCAGTGTTCTCAGGTGGCCAGTATGGGCGTCCATAGCTGGCATGGTGCTGATGGGTGGGGTGTGAGCGTAGGTACCTCTTATCTTCGTGGGTTAATGGCTGTATCCGTGTGTGCAGCCAGGTGAGCTTTGCTGTGTTTGAGGACAGGGAGAAGCTAGCATCCGATTCAGCCATCATAGAAGGTACATGAGGCATTGACCCTGTATTAGGAGAGCAGGCAGGGCCCATCTTAGTCGTGGATGTTGTGGAATGGTCGACATCAGTGAGGCAAGAACCTCTGTTCTTCTTAGGAGCTGCACAGGGCGAGACACAGGGCCTCATTACACGGAAGGCGGTGAGCCATGGCGCTATTAGCGCCATGGCTCATGCCGGTAAAATACCGGCACCGCCTTGGCGGAAAGGGGTTTCACCTCCCCATTCCAAGGTTGGTGGGGCGGTAAATACCCCTTCCGCCATTGCCCTTCCCCATTCCCATTTCTGCCCCATAGGGCTCTATGGGAATGGGGAAGGCGCTAATTACGGCACCGCAATTTTGCGGTGCCGTAATTGGCTCCGAGGTCCCTTAGCGGGTTGGTTTTTAACGCCTGCAAAAAGCAGGCGTTAAAGCACCAACCCGCTAAGGGATCTCGTAGTAAGGCGGTAATGGTTAACGGTCACCGTTACCATTAACGGTGGCCGGTAACCATTACCGCCTTCCGTGTAATGAGGCCCATAATCTTAATTCAGATTGACTGGCAGGTGTGTGTCTAACCATGCTATGGAAATGGGCAAGATATGACACGTTTCCAGATTTCTGTGTTAATCCCTTTCTTAAATTGGTGAATGCTTTAGACTAACTCGTTATCTTGGTGTCCTCCATTTCATTAGCATTCCAGGATTTCAAAAAATCATTTTTATAAAGTAAAAATATGCCTTTTTTAACACAGGCTGTTCAAAATACAAAATCTATAACTGTTGTTTATGGAACATTAATCCCGTTTTCTCTTTTCATTCAAACAGGGCAAAACAAAAGGAAACATTGAAAAAAGTGAAACAGTTTTTGTAAAGCTTTGGTTGAAGGAACTTTTTAACAATATACCTGCATCTCAAGAAGATGTGTATTATGCATGGCCGAGTGCTTTCCCATCCCACAACACTTACCCTGGTGCAAATATATCAAAGAATGTAACATCTCACTAAAAAGGCACTGCTTTTCTTCTCACTATTGGAGGAAACAACCTATTCCTGTCTATAGTCGGCTTCACTTGCTGTGGAGATCTGTGACCAACCTGTATGGAAACCCTGGACCAATGAAGGTATTTTTAACCCTTTGATGATATGCACAGATGAACAGCCACGCAGATATATTGAATATAACTTCTTCTGTAAATGCAAATAACTGGACATTGGAATGTCCAGACAGGAAACGCTAACACTGGAAGAGTCTATATAAAAGTATAACACACGTATTGAAAGAATACAGAGGAGAGAATAGCAGCAAGAGATACCAATGGAATTGACTATCTAAAGATGCATGACGTGTGCCACACGGGAACATGAGTATACAGATGCAGTGTCTGCAAGAAGCCTTCCTGAATAAAGAGACATTTACTACTATGCCATTGAAGCCGCACTGGAGAGATGCGAGAGTATTAAGGAGGGAAGAGGTGAAGATGGCTGCCACTGTCAGGTATAATCTGGATAGTCTTCTGCATTTGACTTATAGATCCACTTTGCCAAATATTATCAAGCTGAAGACACTGGTGCACCCCATCCAGTGTAAATAGTTGTTCAACACCATCATTTGACTTGATGTTTCAGTATCCATGCCATCCCAGCTGGAGTGCTAGCCAATGGTAATTATTGAGTTTTCTGCGGTAGCTTCCAGAAATTACAGCCGAAACGCACGACTGGCACAAGACTAGAAACACAATATTCCTTCTACTTATAGTACCTTACAATAGACCTGCCAACATGGCCTTGCTTGAATTTCATGCTTGCCAGTGACATAAGCAAGAATCTGCCTGACCTGGTGAAACTGACTGAGAGATACTCGCAAAGGGATTGCCATATATATATGGACGGAATTTAACAAGCAGCTTCTTATGAAGAGAGAACTTTTCCAACATAAAGTCCATCTAATGGAGGGACTTAATGAATCTATTTTTTGTGAAAAGCCTGTCAAGGAAAAGAGTCATATACTGTATGATGAGGCTTTTAAAGAAAAGAGTCATGAATTTATACATCAGATAATTCACACAGATGACGAATGTGAAAAGATATTTCTTGAAAAGGGTAGTTTATTGAGACCGAGATATCACACTGTGGGGATACCACATATGTGCTCTGAATGTGATAAGGCTTTCAAGCAAAATTATCAACTAGTTCTACATCAGAGAACTCACACTGGGGTGACACCATATCAATGTTCTGAATGTGATAAGGCTTTCAAGTCCAAGGGTAATCTAGTGATACATCAGAGAACTCACACTGGAGTGAAACCATATGCATGCTCTGAATGTGACAAGGCTTTCAAGCAAAAGGGTGACCTAGTTCAACATCAGAGAATTCACACTGGGGTGAAGCCATACAAATGTTCTGAATGTGATAAGGCTTTCAAGGGAAACGGTGAACTAATGCGACATCAGAGAATTCACACTGGGGTAACACCATATAAGTGTTCAGAATGTGAGAAGACTTTCAAGTCTAAGGACAATTTGGCAATGCATCATAGAACTCACACTGGGGAGAAACCATATACATGTCCTCAATGTCAGAAGACTTTCAAGCAAAATAATAGTCTAATAATACATCAGAGAATTCACACTGGTGAAAAACCGTACACATGTTCTGAATGTGATGAGACTTTCAAGGGAAAATGTGAACTAATGATACATCAGAGAAATCACACTGGAGAAACACCGTATAAATGTTCTGAATGTGATAAGGCTTTCAATTCAAGAGGCAGTCTAGTAGTGCATCACAGAACTCACACTGGGGAGAAACCATATACATGTTTTCAATGCGATAAGGCTTTCAAGCGAAAGAAATGTCTAGTGCTACATCAGAGAAATCATACTGGGATAAGACCGTATCCATGCTCTGAATGCGATAAGGCGTTCAAGCAAAAGTATAACCTAGTGATACATCAGAGAACTCACACTGGACAGAAACCTTTCACATGTTCTGAATGTGATAAGGCTTTTACTCAAAAGCCTCATCTAATCATGCATCAGAGAACACACACTGGGGAGAAACGATATGCATGTTCTGAATGTGATAAGGCTTTCAGGCAAAAACGTGATCTAGTGCAACATTACAGAACTCACACTGGTGAGAAACCGTACACATGTTCTGAATGCTATAATGCTTTCAAAGGAAAGGGTCAATTATTGCTACATCAGAGAAATCACACAGGAGAAAAACCGTATATTTGTTCTGAATGTAATAAGGCTTTCAAGCGAAAGGGTCCTCTGTTGATACATCAGAAAATTCACACAGGTGAGAAGCCATATGTGTGTTCCGAATGTAATAAGGCTTTCAATCATAAGAATAATCTAATGATACATCAGAGAATTCACACAGGTGCGAAACCATATACGTGTTCTGAATGTGATCAGGCCTTCAAGCGAAAGGGTAATCTATTGAAACATCAGAGAAGTCACACTGGTGAGAAACCATATACGTGTTCTGAATGTGATAAGACTTTTAAAAAAAAGGACAAACTCTTGATACGTCAGAGAAATCACACTGCGGTTACACCATGGTATGAGATAATTAAATGATATGCTTTTAAAGCTAATGGGTGATCTATTTATGAAGTATGATAGGTTATTTATAATGCGCTTAATACCAAGAGGTTTCTTAGCGCAGACGCAGGGATTGAACCTGTGTTGCTCTGTGTCGTCTTGCTTCCAAGGCGAGCATGTTGCCCCTGAGCTATCCTCCCTAGACTATTTATACATCAGCAAGAATCTATGTACATGATGTCAAATGAGACACTATGAACCCCTACTGACCTCTTGCCCAACAAGCGCTATTGTCAGTTGCTACTGCTAATATGCATCTTTTTCCAGCTAATAGTTTGTGTGGCCTTGTGATACTTAGACTGGTGCAGGCTAAACTACCTTAAAGTGTGTGTTGGGCGAGTCAGCAGGAGAGATGGGGGGACTCAAACTGGCAGGAAAGAATCATGGAAAATGATACAAGTATTCTCTTTGCAGCTGTACATTGTGTAGAGCATTCAGTAAATGATGAGAATAGTTTGGCTTTACAACACGTAATGTTTTAACTATTTTTATGGATTGATTTTAAATATAAAAGGATTGTATAAACCAAAAGTATGCCTCACTGGCACCTACATCACCGACCAACATAACGCCCCCTCCCAAGACTCATCACCATACCCAATTCAACTTCCCAAAAGTCTCCATTATTGAGGTTGAGAAAGTTATACCAGCCCTCAAACTGCAAGGGCGACCAATGTGCAGCACAACTAATAACTAATCAAAGATGCTAAACTTATCAATGCCTCCTTCACATCTGGCATAATTCCCTGCAACTTGAAAGAATCCTGAGTACTCCCACTTTGCAAGAAACAAACATTAGACCCAGCCATACCAACTAATTACAGGCCCATCACCACAGTGCATTTCCTCCTGAAAATATTAGACAAAGTTGCATATACCCAAATTCAAAACTTCCAAGAAATCAACCAACTCCTAGGTTCCCGCCAATCAGGTATCCGGCCACAGCATGGCACAGAAACAGCACTAATCGGTCTTAACACCCAGATAGACAACCTGAGAGACAAAGGGAAACTAGCACTTCTCCTCCGACTCAACCTCTCAGCCGCATTTGACTTGGTGGACCACGAAGTCTGATGCAGCCATCTGGACTCAGCAGCCCACTTTTCCAAAGAAGCCATAGTATGGATATAGTCCTTCCTCAGTGACATGACTATGAGGGTCTTCTCGCCATCTGCAGTAGCAGACCCTATCCCCATCACTTGTAGGGTGCCCCAAGGATCATGTGTCTCCCAAACTCTGTATGATTTATTCACCAAGCCCCTTTTTTATGATCTTGATCATCTGGGTATCACCTACACCAACTATGCAGAAGATACCCAGATCCTCCTACCACTTACTGGGGATTATGAGAAGGATTTGGCCTTGGTGAACGAAATGTACAGCATCGTTCAGGCATGGATGGCCAATCACGGCTCTGCCTGAACAATGATAAAACAGAGCTCATCATCCTGGGCACGGCTGCTCACCTCACTAAACTTAGCCCTGTCTATTCATCCTTCATCATTGATGGGAACTCTATTATAATTGTGGAAGCAGTAAAAACTCTGGGTTTTTACTTAGACTCAACCTTAACATTCACTAAACAGGTAAATACCCTGGCCTCATCCACAGCATACACATGCAAATTAATCAGAGCTTGTAAACAATTCATATCTTCCAACAGTTGTACGATCCCAGCTAGAGCTCTCATTTTATCCAAACTCAATTACGGCAACGCCCTTTACATCGGTGCTAACAAATATATTATCAATAAATTACAGTTGCTCCAAAATGACGCCCTTGGAGCAGCCCTAGGCATCTCTAGGAAAGAACATATATCTGAAACAAGAAGGAATTACTAGTGGCTATCCACACATGAGAAAATACACCTAAAAACAGCTTCTTTCATCCCCCTTTCATCTAAATAATAAGGCACCATGCTATCTGATAGAAAGAATTTCTAGAAAAACCTCTATCAGTCCCATGAGATCAGCCAATTCCAACTGCCCAAGCAAGTGCCACACTTCAAATTGTCCCCCATTGGAGGTACCAGTTTCCCTGTCAGATCGGCGCAACTATGGAATTTGCTATGACTCACACTAAGAACAGACCAAACCTTTACCGAATTCGGGCAGAATCTGATCAAATGGCTCCTTGAGAATGATTACTGACTCCTACACACACTACATCAGGCAGCTTTCTTCATGTTCATATATGCCTGTATCATATGTTTGTCTCTTCTGGTCCTTATACTTCATTGTATCTTCTCTATATATCTTACGCTTCCTTAGAATTGATGGCATCTTATACCCATGTCCGTTAATTTCTTCTGCTCCTCGGTTTGTTGTTGCTGCACACTTAGGTCTGTTTTTTGTTTCAGACTTGTTCCACAACTATTGTAACCTAGCTGTATGCATGTTTGACATGTGCCGCAACCATTGTAACTAAGTTTTATCCCTTCTTACCTGTGCCCTGATACCCTTGTGTCTGGCACGTATAATAAATAAATAAACAAACAAAAAGACAATTATCTCAGTAAACAAAATAAATATTACAATAAAGGTCTCCTCTCTGCAAGAACATGGGTTGCGTTATATCATGTTTTGGTAATTGCTGTTCATTTGTACAATACAGTATTCCAACCTCTGATTGTCCAGAGATAGAATCATTTGGGAAGCAGTGTTTATGGCCATTTCTATTTGCAGTGATGTAGAGTATCAAAAGAGGCATGTGTCTATTATCACTGGCTTAATGCATGGCAACATGTACCTAAAATGAGATGTGACGAAAGAAATCATCTGTATGAAAACACTGGCAAGAGTTGAGCTTTAAAGTACCTGCATAATTCCATCCATACCATAACTATAACTATACATTATTCTCAGGCAGGTCGTGTGTTATGGATACACAATGGACAGGCTAGAGGACAGACATGTTCAACATGGGTCTCACTTCATAGTACAAGAAATGTGTATACAAAACACCATGACTTATTACATTGAAAAATGAATCAGTGTGGTGTAGGGTAACCTTTCAACAACCAAACCAAGAGTGACAGCCCTCTAGAGAAAAAGGCCAGGTGCACCCTTCTATGACTAGAACAAGAGCTTTATTTATAAACTAAATGGAAATGGTGACAAGGTATTATAAGTCCGCTGCCGCAGAGCTCTCTCTCTTCTTCAAAGCAAACTTTACGTTATAACTGCAAAAATTGTCATCTGTGATGTACACAACATCCCCCACCCTCACTGACTGCTCCCTGTACACATCTACTGATTACGTATAGACTCGCAATTCATTGGCCATATCTTCTCTGACTCCAACGTCTTCACATGTGGGTGGCAATGTATCCACCTTGTGTTACTGTCAAATGATTGGTTAGGTTTCTGAAAACACTGCCCTGTCCGAAGGCCTAATCGTGTGATGTGCACCTGCCCGTCAACATGAGCTCAGCAGATAACTTTGAGCTGAGTCTGGTTCACGCAAATAAAGCAACTCTTTTCTCATCCCAGACACATGGGAACCCCCATTATGCCATCCCGCCGCAATCGTATATGAGTTGGTATCGCCCTTTGCTCTGCCTGGTACATATCACAGGCCTTGTTGTGCTCTGTTCCCCCCCCACCCATTATCAGCTACTCCTCCTGAGGGACAGGTCTGAGGAGTATTGTGTTTCGATTGGCAAGTTGTGGGGAGTGCGTGCAGTCTTGGGTAACGAAGTTATAAGTACTAGACGTGTAAGCCACTGCACACCCATCCATGTAAGATCTACAGACATACAGCTAGGAGGGAAGCCTCTAGCCAGAAGCACTGAAGGAACCACACCTATAGAATAACCCCCACTGGCACACATCACCGAGGTGGTTGTGGAGAGACCCTGCACTCTTGGGTGCATGGCCAAAGGCCATGCACCCTATAACACAGTTATAATCTCTTCATGATGTATTTCCTATGGCCAGCTTGTATGCACAGAAAATGAGGGGTCCAATAAGGGCAGTATTTCAGTCCGTGCAGTGCACGGGGAACTTGTAAGAGTTGTAAGGACACGTGCGGTGTTAGGGAACATTCAAATTGACACCATGCCATAATTGCTATACTTTTTCCTATGGTTATTGTATTCATCAGTACGCCGCCATGGGTGGCACATGCTACAGTGGTTGTGGCCAGGGACTAGAGTCTTGGATGCATGTCCGATGGCCAAAGGCCGAAGGCCTTACTTCCAAAACTCTACCAACACTTCAGCATGTCACACCCATAGATACCCTGTTACTAATGTGTATCGATTGCCTGGTTGTGGGGAGTGCTGAAGGCCATGCCCCTAACAATAAAGCTATAACCTCTTCACTTACAAGCCCACATGGGTTTCATGTAGTGCGGTGGTTGTGGACAAGATGTCTATTTTGGGTGCATGGTTGCAGGCTGTATGCCATGCACCCAAGCATGCACCCAACAGGAAACTTGTAAGCACTGGAGTTATAAAACACTTCACAACCATATATTGAAATGTATGGCCATACACCTAAAACTTTAGGCCCTGCGCACAAACAGTGCAGCATTTCAGAGCTACAGAGACACCCCTAGTATTGAACATCAGTAAGGTGGCTGTGGGGAGAGTCTGCAGTCATGAGTGCATGGCCGCAGGCCATGCACCCAACAGCACAGTTATATGTAGTATACTTACAAGGCACAATGTGTACGATATGGTATGGTAGTTCATCACACTGGCGGCTGTGGGGAGGGGCTCAAATCATGGGTGCATGGCCGAAGGCCATGCCCCCAAAAGTACATGTGTTCATAGTGTAGTTATATGCCACAATTAATGTCATATGGTGTGGTAGTAATGGCCAGGATGCAGAGTATTTCAACAATGTAATAAGCACTGCAGTTGTAAGTAACTATGCATTTTAAATACTGTATACCCATACATTCATAATGCTATGGCCTCAAACTCACCTCTGTAGCCTGTGGCTACAAACTACTGCACCATATCACAGCTATTGGTACACTTGTACTATGCAACATCATTAGATGGTTGTGGGGAGGGCGAGTTTGTACATAATAAAATGACAAGGCACAATGGTTCTGATATGCTGTGGTGTTTCTAGCCAGGACCCAGACTCTTGAAGGCCATGAACCCAAGACTGAAGTCATAAGCAGTTGAGTTACAAGTGTATATGGGTGTGGTGTAATGCGCTAGTTGTGTGGACGCCCTAGTGTCTTGCCTGCATGGCTGCAGACAATGGTCCGAAAAGTAAATTTATAAGTAGCTAATTTACACGGACCATGGTTTTGATATGCAGCGATGGTTGTGGCTAGGACCTATACTCCTTGTACCTTGGTCGTAAGGCGTAGGTGGTAGGTTACACACCGAAGATGCAAGGGCCAGCCTACATGCACTGCAGCATATTAGTACCATAGACTAGACGTGTAGATTTGCATGTGTAGAAAATGACTGCCAATATACTTACTCCTTACTTTGTTCAGAATCCACATACAATTTTTAAATGGTTATCGTACTTGCCGGAAGTATCCCTTTTTCCATTTCTGTGATAAAAGAAACAGGTATGTTAATCTTTGCATTTTCTGAAAATATATTACATTGCTTAATAGACAGTTTACCTTTTTTTTTACCCTCATATTTAGTTTACAAACCATTGTACTGTGCATTACGCTCAGTTTCTGTGTTTGCTTTTCTAATCCTTGGGTCTGGGGAAAAAAAAATCCTTGTCGGATTAAAAAAACCCGTCCTTTACTATGGTACTAACTACATCCTTGTTTCCTTTGAGTGTTTCCTTCATCTTTCTGATTAATGTTATGTTTGTTGCCTTCCTGACGATTTTTATGCACAGTTAGATACCTGTAGGCGTATTCTAACTGTGCATTTGTTCCTACAGCTTTGTGATATTCATTCATTTGTGTCGTTGTTATATCCTGTTTCCTTCATCTTTCCCATTATTGTTATTTTTGTTGCCTTCCTGACGATTTTTAACAACAGTTAGATACTTGTAGGTGTATTCTACCTGTGCATTTGTTCCCAACAATCTGTGATATTAATTTATGTGTGTCATTCTTACATCCTCTTGGGTAGTTAGATACCTGTTGGCATATTCTAACTGTTTGTAGTCTTTCACATAATTTTCTTTTTTAAATCTTGAAGTACACATTATTTCGTACATTTTGGTTTTAAGAACATTAAATACGCATTTGTAAGATTAGCTGGCAATCTCTGCTTTAGAGTAATGGTGCTATCATTACATTCAAACCATCCACATTTCTTTTTAATGTATGCAGTGTAGTGACCTGCATTGGTTGTAGTTCCTGCATGGTAGATTATTCCTACTGTTGTAAACGTTTTCTTTCGAAATGACACTTGACCGTGTGTGAATCCAGTCAGTTTGCAGTTGTTTTTGGTGCCATCTGCATTATAACGTAGAAGCATAAGTATTATGTAGGCACTATGTGATTGTATCAGTAAGGCGGACCGATTGTCTGAATTGCAAATAGTACATAATCTGCCATGGTTTGCATTTTGTACTAGTTGCTGAAATGGAATGCTCTCACAATTTGGTATGGAAACATACACAAATGGCTCATTTGGGATTTCTTCCTGTATCACTTTGCTACAGAGAGTGCATGTATGTTTCCACATGTAGAAAATCTGGAAGATTTAATTTACAGGTATGCTTTTGTTTTCCAACACCAATAGTATGTACATTAGAAATTCTTGTGGATCTTCTTGTGAGTTCATAGTGAATCTCACCATTCCAGCACAGTCGTCCAATTGTTGCCTTACTCCATGAACACTGTATGTGTTGTAAGGATTGCTTGTTGCATTTCTCTGCAGCACTAACATTTGCAAACACAATTGGTTTGTACTGTGCAGGTAAATATTGTTAACAATTGGTGGCAATTGAAATAGAATATTCATTGCTACATTTGCATAGCAACTTACCCCACTTTCATTTGCAAATTTGAATGGTCCAGCAAGTTCTGTATCTGAGTGCATTTTTCGGTTTTTCTGTTGCTTCTTTGCCGACGTCCCTGGTTTACATTCCCTAGTAGGTTCTTCTATGTTTGCGGTAATTGATGAAACTTTAGCTTCTTTTCTTTTCTTTCCAGAATTTGCTGTTGGATTCTGTTGCATTTCTGTTTCATTTAGTTTTCTTTTACCACGTTTTACTTTATCTGGAACAGGGTATTGTTTCAGATGAGGGATGTACAGTGAACGCAATCTATTGTATTCTAGAATGCAAGGAATATCAGCTTTGACTTTACTTGCATCAAAGTTCATTACCAATAGACTGTCAAGTGTACGTAAGCGTGATAATGCTACGTAGCTCATGCCTTCCTTAAACACTGTCTTTCCTTTATCTATCAATGCTTTGTCTAGGGTAAGAGCTTGGGATTTATGAATGGTAACTGCATATGCAAGAGTTAGAGAAAATCGCTCTCTACGTACATACATATCTTTGAAGGGAAGAAATCAAGCAATTGAGCGCCCTATCCTTTTCACTTCTGAAACTTTATCAAAGCGAATATTGACAAACTGAATGTTGCTATCACGTGGGTATGATTGAAAGCCAAAAACTGTGCCCAGTGCTCCATTAACTAGCCCTTGCTCTACGTCAAGGATATGTTTAAGCATTACTCTACAGTTTAAGGATAATTTCAATATTTTTTCCAACCCAGCTGTGTTGGAGATTGAATTTTCTAAACTATTTAGTCTTGTTGTGGCTTACTCACACATGGGTACAGTCATACCATGTACGTCTAGTTTGTCTGTGGCGCTAATTTCAGTATTGTTTGCATTTCTTTATTTAACATTGTTTCATTGAATTTGAAACAGCTTGCAAAAGTTGGCATTAAGGCCATACAATTGACATTTGTGTGCGCTATTTGTTCCATAACATCAGTTGCACACGTATTGTCGCCATAAAGTGCATGTATGTGCCGGTTTTTCAATACAACTTGTGCTTCTTGCGATAATACACCAACTCTAATACTTTTTAAGATGTTGGCATAAGTGAGCTAATTAAAAAGGGGGGTACTGGGAGTCCCTCTGCCAGACATTAGTCCTGGTTACAAGAGACTTACCCAGAGTCTTTAGCTCACTATCTTTCACAGAGAAGAAATATCCCAAACATATCAGTCTTTGTCCTGCCCAGGGGCAGTCCAGCACCGAAATGCTAGACAATTCTCCTCTGAACAAGAGTACCAACAGAAACCCCAGACACGAGATTGCTGCATGTTCTCAGTTAATTCTCTATATTAGAGATGTTGCCAAAGGTTAACATTACCTATGCTACCAACAGTTTTCCGGCAGAGTTTGTGGCATAAGGTTTTAAAAATTGGTTCACCTTTCACTGGTGTCAATTGTAGAAGATCTCCGAAAACGATAAAGTGTTTCCCTGCAAAGAGTTCTTTGTTGTTACTTTAAGTACTTGTTGCAATCTGAGATGAATCAAAGCCAACATTAGGTTGGAGACCATGCACACTTCATCTATTAGAAGCATTTTCATTTGTTTCAATACTCTGCGTAATTCCATTGCAACTTCTGCAGAAAGTTTGTAGTAGTCTAATTTATTTTGATGCTTTACTGGAAGCAGTAGTAATCGGTGTAAAGTGACACCACCTATGTTGTAGGCAGCTAAACCTGTGGGGGCCGTTACAACAGCTGACAGTTTGTTGTTTGTCAATTGTTGAAAGAACTTTCTGATGATTTTGATTAAGAATGTTTTTCCTGAACCAGCTTCACCACTGACATACAGCAGTATAGGTTTGTAATTTTGGTAGGTACATTCTTTATTTTTGTGTTGTACACCTGGTACAATTTGTTTTGTTACGTCTTCAAAAATGGTGCTCTGATCGTTGTTAAGTTTTGCTTGTTGTAGACTCAAGTCTTCTTTAGCTTCTTGATACTGATACTCATTTCATCTAAAAAATGTAGCCGTGTAGTGGACTCTTCACTTTCGCTACCAGTGAAATCTGACTCGGAGGCTGACAAGTTTGTTCCACCCTCTCCTTCAGTAGCTTCTGGGATTGTGGATTCGCCTAAAGTTGATGTTTGTCTTAATTGTTCGAACCTTCTGGCAAATGTGTAGACTCTGCCTTTTTCAAAATCCTCTTTATCTCTCAGAAACTTCCTTTGCTTCCTCTGTTTGATTTCTTCTTCATAGTTGATCAATTTTTTTTCAATGCTATTTTTCATTTTTGTGGCCTCTTCACTCTCTGGTATCAGCTTGAGTTTTTCCTCTATTTCATGAATTTTGTCCAATAATTTGGCCCTATCTCCTCCAGCATATTTTACTAATATTTGTAAAAAGGTATTTGAGCACCCATTTGTTTCTTCGCTCCACTCATGGAGCCTTTCAGGGTATTGTTCCTCGGAATGAAGGGATTGTCAGAATCCTTAAACCTTGTGGCATTCTTCCCACGGAGATGTAATTTGTTAAGGAATGCTCCTCCCACCATTTGCTCCTTTTTTTCCTTTGCAACTTCACTAATTCCTTAAGTAAGGAAATGTCATTGTCGTCTTCAATAGCTGGTGTGGCGCTCGGTTGTTTATGACTAATTCTCAACATTTCGGTAAAGAGATTCAAGGCTTGTACCTTTTTTGTTGCTTCCTTGTGGGCTTGGGAGGTGGCCATAATGTGCTCGTTTTTTAGAAAGGTTGCGGAATACTGATTTCACAGTTCGTATCACTCTGCCTGTATGTTGAATAGCATCCTGAGTATACTTGAAAGGAACAAACAATGCACGATAAAAATTTAACCGTGCTTGTCATGGGTTTCATAAGGTTGAAAAAGTATTTATCAGTTCAGGAAATATATCCACGGCAATTGCAGTGCAGGGGGCGAGGACATCTTGACAAACTCACCCGGCTTCACGTTCCCACTCGTTCTCCAACGTGCAGGTCAGTTATGCCATGCTGAGTATTGCCTCAGCCACCGCTAGCACCGCCTCTGCGTTGTTTGCCTTGCTTCTTGTTCAACCCGAGCTGCTGCGGGATGTCAGTCTTCCCCTCCGTGAAGATTACCGTGCGCTCAATGATTTATTTTCCCACCGGTGCAACCTCCGCGTTTGCACATATCAACGTGCATGTATATTTTTCCAAGTCTCAACAAACCACCAGTCATTGAGGAGCACTCTCCTTCCAGTGTGGTATCAACTCAGTTCAGGACACCGAATCAATTAGCATTTCTTCTTTATTTGTTCACATCATTTCATATTGCACATCAGGGCTCCATAACGTACAGCCGCCATTCATCCAGGCTCTCCCAAAACAGTTGACGCGTTTCATGGCACAACTTGCCGCTTGCTCAAAACACCTAGTCTCTAACACTACCTTGATTAAAATACTGAAGGCATGGCAATAGACATGAAAAGAGGACATGGCAATGGACATGACAAAATGACTCCTGTATCCTGAAACATTAGAGGCCTCTTGTAATGGGCCTCATACCCACCATTCATTCGAAAGAGACTGTATGTAACCCCTGATTTAGTAATCAATATGGGCCACAATTACAAATGTTGTAATGCATCAGCTGTTCTTTTATATTTGCCATCAACGTTATCATTCTATTACTCAATACATTGTCACTTGTCTACTTTTTTCATATATACCAATGATGTTCGGAAATCCCAACATCCTTCCTTATTTTCCAAAGATACAATCTAAAGGGCAAAGTGCTATATTTTTATGCATAAGGTACATTGTGCATCAATACTATTTGCCAAACATTTTACCATAAAGTGCATAGTGGTAGCAGCATATGTTTTCTATCCCTATTCTTAGTATATAAAGAAGACTGGGCAGGTGTCCATCTCTAATACTGTCATAAAGTGCATAGTGCTAACGTGCTATATGGCCAACAATCTGCCTTAAAGTGCATGGTGCTTTCTGCTTCAATTGTTTGGCCCTAATCTGGTATGTTTGGTGAATCTGCCTTAAAGTGTAATATTGAGCTATTATTGGATTTATGACAAATACTATAAATACGTTTTTATTTTGTTTAAGTGGGAAATAGTCATATAAACAGGTTACATTACTTTTATACATTGAATTGAGATACCAATTTTACCTTGTTAAAAAAGAGTAATATCATTGGACAGAACTAGGTACCGTCCTAGAAAGAAAGAGAGACAGAAGCTCAAAATAACACAGGTTTTATTCGACCACAACTAAACCAATTAAATCTGGCACGAAAATCAAGGAAGTAAATCCAACCATTATAGATGAACAAGTGAGTATCATACCTATTAGTTTGTAATGCTATACTCCTGTGGACCTGTCATAAGAATGGAAAGAATGCATGAACCGGTCAATCAAAAACTAGGTGCATAAACATTTTTACAAATGTTTATATTTTTTTTATATACTTATTTTCATTGTTAACTCTTATTTTCGGTTCACAACTTACATTTATAACTATGTACCCCACCTGATGAACCATTGAAAATAAATGTAGAAACATGTGTCGAGGGAAACATTATTATTATTATTATTATAACGAGCAAAAGATTTTGAAATTGATTAAAAATGTGAATGTGACGCCTACAATAAATTGAAATTGGGGCGCAAATTTGAGGCTGCTTATGCTTTCATTTCTGAATTGAGATACCAAATTTACCTTGATAAAAGAAGTAATATCATTGCACAGAAGTTAGTTCATTTAAAAAAAAACTTTCTGTAATAGAAATATTGTTTGAATAGTTATATGAAATAATTTAATTTCAAAATAATGTGTTTGTTAATGGAACTTTTAGGAAATGTTCGATATTTTGGGAAATTTCACGTATTATAAATTGGACTCTATTTTCACTTGGTGAGACCATTTTACAGTCTGAGGACACGTCTAATTCTGAAGATATTTTGGGGGTTTCTAGCAATACCCGCACAAGTTTAATACTTCACTGTGGTCCGCCATGTTATTACTTAGACAATCCTATCTTTTGCCATAAAGATGTTGGCGGTTGTGTAGATAAATATGTAGCTGCTCCTAGAGCCTCACACTTGGGAAGCCATGATTCTGTAATATGAGAATGTCAGGGCTGCACCATTAAGCCAAATGTTGCCTGCCATATAACGTTTTTTAAATAAGATGTTTAAAATGTCAATGTTTAAGTTTATGGAGAACTCTGATTTTGATTATTTACTTAGGCAATAGTTACAAGCCTGAACGTAGCAAGAGCCTTAACGCAGGCCCTGGGGGCAATACTTCCCTCTGTAATGCTGCAGGGTCATTACCTGATGCATAATGCCCCCCTGTGAGGGGTTTATTGCCATTAATCTTCCGGGGGACTAAAAGCCCCGGGATACTAATGGTACAGATTTTATGTTTGCCTTCGTGGTTTTGACCATGGGAATTGCAGGGCGTGCTAGTCAGAAAAGACTAGACTGCACATTCTGCTTCATTGATATGGAGCAGCAGGGTGCCATGTTGGCTTCCTGTTGTTACATATCAATGGATTGTGAAATGGGGGTGGAGAGAAAGCAATGATTTGCTTTGTAACTTGCTGATCCAGTAAATACATGCGATTTCAAGAGGTTTTTTAGTAACATTTTCAGGACCTTTGTGAATATACCCTTTGATTTCCCATAGTGGAGAATCATAAAGTTTAGAGTAATTTTCACTTTAATATGCTTTGCAAATCACAAACATTTTACTGATGTGTAAATAACAGAGCTGAAATAGTTGCTGCTCTAAAATTCTGAATGGGCTCAATGTACTTTACAGCACCAGTGCATTTTTATTCTGAAATTAATGGGACACCATACCTGCAAAGGTAGCAAGATTATACATGTTCGCTGACATGTTAATGTAGTCTATGGCATGTGGTTTTACTATACAGCAACTTTGTAAACGTGTGCAACCTTTGTTGTCCTTTTGTTGCAAAGTGAGGGACTGAAGCATGCATTATTGATATGGTAAGAGGACATGGAGCGGCAGGGAGCCATATTCTGAGTAAGGGGACATGGAGCGGCAGTGAGCCATGTTCTGAGTAAGGGGATATGGAGCGGCAGGGAGCCATGTTCTGAGTAAGGAGCTATGAAGCATCAGGGAGCCATGTTCTGATTAAGGGGATATGGAGCAGCAGGGACCCATGTTCTGAGTAAGGGGATATGGAGCAGTAGGGAACCATGTTCTGAGTAAGGGGATATGGAGCGGCAGGGAGCCATGTTCTGAGTAAGGGGATATGGAGCGGCAGGGAGCCATGTTCTGAGTAAGGGGTTATGGAGCGGCAGGGAGCCATGTTCTGAGTCGGGGGATATGGAGCGGCAGGGAGCCATGTTCTGAATAAGGAGATATGAAGCATCAGGGAGCCATGTTCTGAGTAAGAGGATATGGAGCGGCAGGGAGCCATGTTCTGAGTAAGGGGTTATGGAGCGGCAGGGAGCCATGTTCTGAGTAAGGGGGTATGGAGCTGCAGGGAGCCATGTTCTGAGTAATGGGATATGGAGCAGCAGGGAGCCATGTTCTGAGTAAGGAGATATGGAGCAGCAGGTAGCCATGTTCTGAGTAAGGGGATATGGAGCGGCAGGGAGCCATGTTCTGAGTAAGGGGATATGGAGCGGCAGTGAGCCATGTTCTCAGTAAGGAGATTTGAAGCATCAGGGAGCATGTTCTGAGTAAGGGGATATGGAGCAGCAGGGACCCAAGTTCTGAGTAAGGGGACATGGAGCAGCAGGGAGCCATGTTCTGAGTAAGGAGATTTGAAGCATCAGGGAGCATGTTCTGAGTAAGGGGATATGGAGCAGCAGGGACCCATGTTTTGAGTAAGGGCATATGTAGCGGCAGGGAGCCATGTTCTGAGTAAGGGGATATGGAGCATCAGGGAGCCATTTTATGAGTAAGGGTATATGGAGCAGCAGGGAGCCATGTTCTGAGTAAAGGGATATGGAGCAGCAGGGAGCCATGTTTTGAGTAAGGGGACATGGAGCAGCAGGGAGCGATGTTCTGAGTAAGGGGACATGGAGCAGCAGGGAGCGATGTTCTGAGTAAGGGGATATGGAGCGGCAGGGAGCAGTTTTCTGAGTAAGGGGACATGGAGCTGCAGGGAGCCATGTTCTGAGTAAGGGGATATGGAGCAGCAGGGAGCCGTGTTCTGAGTAAGAGGGTATGGAGCGGCAGGGAGCCATGTTCTGAGTAAGGGGATATGGTGCGGCAGGGAGCCATGTTCTGAGTAAGGGGATATGGAGCATCAGGGAGCCATGTTCTGAGTAAGGGAATATGGAGCAACAGGGAGCCATGTTCTGAGTAAGGGTATATGAAGCGGCAGGGAGCCATGTTCTGAGTAAGGGGACATGGAGTGGCAGGGAGCCATGTTCTGAGTAAGGGGACATGGAGCGGTAGGGAACCATGTTCTGAGTAAGTGGATATGGAGCTGTAGGGAACCATGTTCTGAGTAAGGGGATATGGAGCGGCAGGGAGCCATGTTCTGAGTAAGGGGATATGGAGCGGCAGGGAGACATGTTCTAGTAAGGGGACATGGAGTGGCTGGGAGACATGTTCTGAGTAAGGAGATATGGAGCAGCAGGGAGCCAAGTTCTGAGTAAGGGGATATGGAGCGGCAGGGAGCCATGTTCTGAGTAAGGGGATATGGAGCGGCAGGGAGCCAAGTTCTGAGTAAGGGGATATGGAACATCAGGGAGCCATGTTCTGAGTAAGGGGATAGAGAGCGGCAGGGAGCCATGTTCTGAGTGAGTGTCAGCATTTGCGACAAGGAGCTCAATTAGTCACAAGACAAGTCCAATATGTTTTCAGTTTTGATTTAAAAAAATTATGTTACAAAAACAAGCAACTTGGTTTTGAAATCTAGGTTGAAGCTCTGCACACCTTTTCTGCAAACTATGAGGGGGTTCAAACCCCCTAGCTCAATATCCCCACTCCAAAAGGTTGCAATGTAATGCCAATTCACTGTATCCAGGTTAGAACCTAATGCCTGGTCTACCCCTGTCCTATCTATCTGACTCCCTCAGGGACTTTGTAGGTGACCAAAGCAGATCATCTGGTTATGCAGATGACCCTCATTCAACCTTTTTCTAAATTGCCCGGCTCCTCTCGTTGCCATCTCTTCTCTCTACTACTCTCTCTCTCCCTCCTTCTCTCCCTTTATCTACCCCCTCTCTCTTGCTCTGTCCCTCTAGATCTCTCTCTCACTTTCTCTCTCTATCTTTCTCTCTCCCTCTCTCTGTCTCTGTCCCTCCCTCTCTCTCATCTCTCTCCTTATTTACACTGTGCCTCTTGGTGTTACAGTCTTCAACCCACTCTCCTGTCTCCACCCTCCAGTTCCCTCCTGACCTATCCCCAATCTCTATGGTCCATCACCCGACTCCTGTCTTCGTCATCTCCTCTTTCCCTCTCTCTCTCTCCCTCTCTTTCTCTGCCCCTTCCTCTTTCTCTCTCCCTCTCTTTCTCTCTCTCTCTCTCCCTCTCTGTATCTCTCCCACTCTCCCTCTCTTTGCTTATTTACACTCTGTCTCCATCCTCTCCTGTCTCCGCCCTCCAGTTCCCTCTTGATCTATTGCCCCCCACTATGGTCCTTCGCCTGACTCCTCCCTTTACCACCACCTCTCCCTCCTTTGCTTCCTTTCTATCCCCTCACTCTCTCTCCCTCTCTTTCTCTGTCTGTCCCTTTCTTTCTCTCTCTCCCTCTGCCCCTCTCTCCCTCTCCTCTCTCTTTTTCTCTCTCTCTGTCCCTCACGCTCTCTCCCTTTCCTTCTTTCCCTTTCTCTGCCCCACCTCTTACTCTCTACTTCTTTCCATTGTTCTCACGCATCTCTTATTTATCTCCTGGTCTTGTAGTTCTCGTCCACTCTCCTGTTGCATCCTCTCTCTATCTCTCCCCTCTCTCTCACTCTCACTCTCTCTCTCCCCATCTCTCTCTCTCTCTCCCTCTCTTTCTCTTGCTCTCCCCTCTCTCCCTCCCTATCCATCCCTCTCTTTTTATTTACACTCCATCTCCTTGTCTTTCAGCTCTCACCCCCTCTCACCCGCTCCCCTGCCTCCACCCCAGCTCTCTCCTGTCCTGAGCTATCCCCACTCTCTATGATCCATTGCCTGCTATTATCTATCTCTACCTTTATAATGTCTCCACCAGCCAACTTCCTTCTGATCCTATTCACATCCACACAAATCTCTCTCCTGTGGATAGTGCAATATTGAATGAGTGAAGAATGTGTGGGTCAGCACGATCTTAAGCCACCCCCTGCGACTGTCCCCGATCCTCCCAGGTACACACCATAATGACAGAGTAGCATTGTCTCACACAGTAACTAATTGCGAATTTGGCCTTGGTTCCCTGGAGATGATGAGCCCACCGGCCCCATGTGATGGAAGATGGACGGACGGGGGCTGGGGCCAATGGCCTGGCATCTCCTATGGAGCAGACGGACCATGTATAGGGTCTCACCAACCAGCCACATGGGTTTCTACTGTATATGTTTACTTCACTGATGACGATTGGTTTCCTTATAACATTCTGCTAATACCATTTTTTGGCAGAATTTTCTTGAGGTGCAAACTTCTGTGCTACCATACTTCGTTTTTGTGTAATTAAAACTTGTTATCCTTGCAAGAATCTCTTTGCCTTTTTTCCCTATTGGGTTGTATTTTTTTCTGGCGTGAATGTTTGTGGGCCTGCCTTCATTTAGTGACCCTGATGTGATCCCAGAGGCCCCCCATATCTACAGGGGTGTTCAGGCAGCTTCTCCGAAGGGGCCAAACCCACCTACAGCGACCAGTCCAAAAGAATGCATATTTTCCAGTGGTCGTGTAGGAGCCGTCTTTGCAGAATTCTTGTCTGCTCTTTGGAGAAGAGCACGGCTCCAAGGAGAATTGCAGGCCGGTGTTGTTGGAACCTAATGACGTAGGAGTTCGGGTGAACATGCGCCTGTGAGTAGAGCCTTGCAAGGTCTAACAAATGGGGGATAGATTTATGGGAGATTGTTAACTGTGTGAATAAATGGATATTGAAATTGTGGGTGTGGCATGCATATGGATCGTTTTGTTTTTGGGTATTATTAATTTTATGAGGAGAATATTAAGGAAAGGAACATGGAATGGTAGGGAGCCTTCCCGAGTGAGGGGAGAAGGTGGCACCACTCATACTGTATAATAGATAAAAAACTAAATATATTGGAGCCCTACATAATTGGAGGGCTCAGGAATAGTCCCTAACGGGTGTTAGGGAGAATTCTCTGTTAAGGCTAATTTCAAACACCTAGTGAGTCCCCCAGCAGCTTTGCTGGATTTTTGGGGTTTATTTTTTTCTCCTGCTAAGAGTGAGACTCTTTTTCTCCCACTCTTAGTTATGATTTGAGAATGTCCTTTGACTTTGTAATGTGTTTTATGGGCTGTGGGGTCTTTTACTCCATAGGGCTTCATGTGTTTTTGGTATATGTGTTACACAGCACCCTCAGTGCAGTAACACAGGGGTGTCATAGTGACCCCCAAACATAGACTCCATACCCTGGGACTGACTACTGTCCCCCAGGGCATGTAAAGTCACCATTGACTTTACTAGTCTTAAATTGTGAACAGAACCAGTACAAACCATCATATTGTGGAAGTACTGGTAGGGGTAATTCGATTTCCCCTGGGTCTGTTTTCCAAGGGGCACTGTGTCCAGCCCCCCCTTGTCGAGTTTCTGGCTGGTGGCAGTGGTTACCACGCAAAATATTCCACCCGGATTTTCCGATTCATTTTAAACGCACCACTTTTTTTGGTGCAATGTTAAAGATACCGCTGGGTTATTTATTTAATATTTATTCCCCGGTTGGGTCTTTTTGCCAGGACTCGGTTTTAAAATGGTGTTTGTGTTCGTCTCTGTAACTCCAACCCAATTCGAGCCCTTTGTTCCAGTTTTGGGGGGATTCTGCACAGAAGCCTCTAAAAGTGACGCCACTCTGTCTGGGTCAACAGGATGTGTGGGAGGGGGGAATAGGCACCCTGGACTGAGTTGCCTTGGCAACTCAAGTCACACTCTTGTGTGATTGGCCAAGTAGTGAGCCGCCCGGCTCACCACTTAGCATGTTTGATTGACAGCTAGGCTGATGAATGGGGGTTTTGCTGCATAAAAGCAGGGCTTTGGGGACTGGAACTTCTGTAGTCGCCACAGGACAAAAAGAATCTGAAGAGGGGAGAAGCTGAGCCATCTACAACGATGACACCACCGGTGGAGCCCTGCTGTACGAAACTCACCACTTTCCCGACGACAGAGAAGATCTTCTTCCAGGAGAGTCTTCTTCCCTTTGAGCTGGTGGGACGAACCAGTTTTCCTTTTTCGCCTTCCTGGATCGTCTCGTGGTCGAATCGCCTGTGCCAAGCACCACAGTGGCCGGATAGCCATGCTTCACCACTACCGCGAATAAAAGGGTAATACCTTTTAACCGGGAAACTCTGCGGCTGTTTTCTTCCCTGGCAGTGCAACGACCTCCAGCTTTCCTCCATGTCGAGATCTTCTCTTCCCCTGGACGAAGCCCCGACTTGCACCCGCTGCCAGGAACAACTGCCTCCACTGGAGATTTCTCACCATTTCAGGTACTGTGTCCCGCCTGGTCTCCCTTGCAACAGACTGTCCATCCCTTGTAATGGGATCTTCCATGATGTTATACGTCGAGCACTCATTATTTGCCATTTTAGAGAAACCAAAGGGCACATTGACATTGCAGAGAGCTTCTGCCTATGAAGTGATCATATTAAACCCTTCGATTAAAATAGTATGATGTAAGACAGTGAACCCAGCTATGTTTATAGCAGAGCCGGTCACTGAAGGAGAGCCAATACATGACTGCACGAATTTTGAAGAATTCTATGATGAAATCCCCAGGGTAAAAGAAAATGCCTTGGCAGGAGGAGAGATCGTCTTTATTGACGGTTCTTCGAGGATCGACCAAAATGATGGGCAAAGATACACAGGCATCGCTGTGATGAAATACATAGCAAAAGGAGAATTTTGAGTACTTGTTAGTGCGCGAATACCATCTCACTACTCAGTACAGGCTGCAGAATTATTGGCGTTGATACTTGCCATTGAGAATCACACAGACCAGGAAGTAACGGTGTATAGTGACTCCGCCTATGTGACGTCACAGTGCACGCAGGCTTAGGACACTGGAAAAGGAGAGGCTACCTCTGAGCGGACAGCACGCCAGTGCAGCATGCCAGTGCAGCACGCAGCCATATTAGACAGGCTGATAAAGGCACTACAGTTCCCAGTGGGCATAGCGGTCGTGAAATGCGCCGCCCACACGAAAGGGACAGATTTTGTCTCATGCGGAAATCACGCAGCAGACACGGAAGCCAAATGTATGGCATCCAAAAATGAGACGGTTATGGAAGTGGAAGTGGAAGTGGCGTGCACCCATGAAAGCATGATGGTAGCCCGAACCACACCAGAAGCCTATAGCAATCTTGGGCAAACACAACTAATGGAGCTCCAAGAGGCGGCACCACAGGAAGAGAAACACTTGTGGAAACATCGAGGGTGTTCTTTAAACCCCTCTGACAGCTTGTGGCAACAAGACAGCACTGGTAAACCAGTAATGCCTGAAGCCCTACTAAAAATAGCACTGGAACAGTTGCATTACCCGATGCACATGACAAAAGAGAGTTTGGCAGCACCGCTCGCGGAAGACTGGTTCATACAGAATTTAGCTGAGCATGTTGCATTCTTTATGGTGAACTGCATAGTCTGCCAGCAATTCACAGCTGGGCACACATTAAAAGTAATGGGAGGAGTCATCCCCAGGCCAAATGGGCCGATTACGTCGACATGATTCAAGTATGTAGCGGGTACAGATACTTAATTGTTGTGTTGTGTCCATTATCTAGATGGATTGAGGCAGGTCCCTGTACACACCCAGACTCTACCTGTGTCGCCAAATTTTTAGTGAGGGAAGTGTTCCCCAGGTGGGGGGGTGTGTGTAGTAATGAGATCAGATAATGGGGCTCATTTTGTAAATGCAGTCTTTGAGCAGATCAGCTTGTTGCTTGGTATAAAGCACAAGTTCTCGTCGGCGTATCATCCAGAAGGTAATGGTATTTGTCAGAGGCTCAATGGCTTGTTAAAGGAAATGATAGCCAAGTTGAAGCTTACTCTAAAGAGGGGATGGTTACACTGCCTTCCACTGGCACTGTATGCTCTTCGGAACCAACCTGGCTCCGACCATCATCTTACGCCACACGAGATAGTCAAAGGAAGAAGAATGAGAACTCCCCTCACACCCCGAGATAGAGTCAGATCGACAAGAGAGGTCCTGGGATCTGAAATGCAAAATTATCTGGTCTGCATGACATCTTGCCTTACTGTAATTTCAGACCAGCTGCAGTGACGACGAACAGGGTGCAAGGCAGCACAGAACACAGAAAGAGGCACTATACCAGACTCAGTTCAAGGCCTATGTGTTCCACTCATCTTCCCTGGAGACACCGTCCTGGTGAGAAACCACACGAGGAAAAAGTGGGACGAGCCAAGGTTCAACGGACAATTCACAGTTGAAGACTTTATTCCATCTGCAGTCAAGCTACAAGGAAGAAGAGCTTGGATCTTCCTGGGTGATATCAAGCCATACATCGGAGGAAACCCTCTGTCTGCACCCCACCACGAAGAGACTACAGACAACAGGGAAGAACCTCAGCACGTGCAGACGTGATCCATGGCGAGGAAGAAGGACACATGACCAGCAAAGTAAAGACAAAGAACCTTTTGCAAGTTGTGGCTTAACTTGGACACTTCCTCTAAGCAAAAAAAAGGGGATAAGGACATAAAAGCGGACACTCTGTGCATCTAGTTGGAGGGTGAAGAAGAACATTGCGCGTATAAGCCACAACATGTTTTGTTGACGCAAACTTTGAACGAAGGTACTCTCAAGCCGTGAGGAGAAAAGGACTGTGACAAATCTTTGATCAAGTATAGGTACATTGGAAACAGAAACGGCATCCTGATTCATCCAAAACCGAGACTTTGTTTGCAAGCACTTATGGTGTCCCACAGTAGAGACATCACAAAGGACGTGGTTATATACTTCAACCTCGTGTTAATATCTTACCCATCACTGGTAGGGAGGCTCACCAGTCTCACAGATTTTTTTCAAGATCCTGACAATGAAAATATAATCAGACAACTGCTTACTGTCATTGCGGAAGCATTCATCGTACTCCCGGAATACAGTAAGAAGGACACAAATGCTTCCACCACAGACGGAACTAGATGAACTCATCTTTCGTATAATCGAAGACTGTCCATCTATTGTCGGGAGAACAACTGATACATTTGACATTTCTTCGAGATCCAGCAAACACTGAACATTTGAGCCACCTGCTAAACAAGATCAGTATTTTGGTCGCACTCCATGCAAACATTGCTTATGTCAAGGAAAGAACATATAATCCTGAATCTCAACAAAGACTGGACAAATGTCCCTATCACCAGAAGACCGCAGATTAGCGCACAATGGGCCTCAATCCGAGTATGGTGGTAGTCATGGCGCTATTTGTGCCATGATTACCTCCCATACCGGTACCGACTCTGACTTGGTTCAATGGGGACTTAACGGTGTAGTCTGACCTTTGCGGGACCGGTAAGTCCCCATTAAAAAAGCCATTCCCCATTCCTATTTGAGCCCACATAGGGCTCAATGGGAATGGGGAAGGAGCTAATAACGGTACCGCAATTTGCAGTACCGTTATTAGCTCTGAAGCCCCTTAACGGGTCCCGTGCATAACACCTGGTCAGACCAGGTGTTAAAGGAGGGACCCGCTAAGGGACCTCGGAATAGGGCGCAAAGGGTTTACTGGCACCGGTGTCGGTAATCCCTTTGCGCCCAACTCGAAATGAGGCCCAATGTCCTTTTTTTCGCCTAGTTACTGACTTTCCAGAATTGGTGGGGAGACCTATCGAGGTTGACGTCCTCACCTTCATCAGAGATCCAGCTAATGTCGCACAGATGGGAACGCTCCTGTATGGAATCATACTCCAAGTGGAACTTTTCAACCATCAGAGAGATTATCTGAGGAGATTCTGAGGAAGCTTTCCGCTGAGGGACAAATCAAGGAAGCAGAGTCAAGAACCCTATTTGTTATATTTGTTGTCATTTTTATTATTTTAATCTAGTTTTCCCATAGTTTAGCAAAGGAACTGTATCCTGTATTAAGAGACAATCGTCACTCACAAGAGGGGGGACACTTGTGAAGCACCTGACACTTTTGACACAAAACCCAGAGAACAATATTGAGTGGGGGAACAATAACATTGACATTTGGCGAATGATCGAGATGGGGGTCCAGAGCAGTAACCTGGTCCTCCCACAAGCCGAGAGGCAACCCCGCTTCTCTGGAAGGAAATGCTGTCACTTTACATATTGAACAATAATGTATTTATGCATTGTATTTATCATTATTTTACTGTCATTAACAATCAGGACTGCATTTTTCATTGGTGCACGAAGCATTCCAATTTCAGTGCACCTACCTGATGATGTACGCATGAAACCCACAAAAGCACCCAGACATTATATAGTCATTCCAGTCCCTAGGAGATCTGATGGTAAAGTAAATGAACTCGAAATAAATGTGATTAGCAGTGATACACACACACTTGAGGTAACGAATGATCAGAAAAGCTGAAGACAGGATCAACACGAACACACACACACTGAATGCACACGAACCAGGCCCAGCGACAAGGACCACAGAACCTCAAACGAAAGCAGCAGAGAAGATGAGACTGCCTACCGAAAAAACTTTCACAGGAGATAGTGAGAAACAACGAGAAGAATTAAGAGGAAAGCCAACAGAAGCCCTTAAGAAAACAGAAGCGGCTGCAGAAAAACTCTCCGCAAGGGCACAAATGTTAGTGGACCTTCTATTTTCACACCTGACCAGAGTGAGAAAACAACAAGAGGAACTGAAGAACAAAACGACAGAGGCTGTATTATCCAGCACGCATATTCCAACACAAGGGACAAGTACCAGGTCTACAATACAACCATATACCGGACCAGTGGCAGGCTAGTTGGCATGGGCACTTGCACGCAGCAGAGAAAAAATGCACGAAGACCAGGAAAGAGCTGTCAGACTCTTGTCCACACAAATGGCATAGATGAAGAAGCCTGCACCATGGACCAGGATACCTGAGAACCCTCCAGCAAGAAAAAGCCATACAGAGGCATTCAGACATGTAGTTATAGAAAACACTAAGGGCCTCATTACGAGTTTGGCGGTACACATGGAGCTATTAGCTCCATGGCTGCCACCAAACTGGGCTCATTTACTGGGTTCCTGCAATGGGGACTTACCAGCATTCCGACATAGGAGGACCCGGCAAGTCCTCCTTGCAGGAACCATTCCCCATTCCCATTTGAGCCCCTATAGGGCTCAATGGGAATGGGAATGGAGGTAACAACGGGCACATTATGAGTGTCCCGTTGTTACCACCTTCTTCACCTTGCGGGATCCGGAAAGCACGCCTGGTTTTACCAGGCGTCTGATCCGGGTCCCGCAATGGGAACCCTGTAATCAGCCCTGATGGAATGAAGGGGGCCGGTCCCGTACCAGCCCCCTTCATTCTGTGAGCGCAAGCCTCGTAATAAGGCCATAAGAATTGAGAGAAGCTTACACACAATTCCTTTTTTGTGGTTGACTTGGGTGCTGAAAAACCATGCATCAATGAAGGGGACTTCCCATTATCTGGTAAAACTCTTGACACACAGGATCTCTGTGGGGCTATTTCTACGGTACCATATACTAAAGAGTTTGATGTAAAAGTGGGGGGTGATGGCACACGCTCCCCTATTGTACTTTGAGAGTTCTATTGTCTGCCTGCTTGGCAGGGATCTACTTATCAAGTTGAACATGACAATCTCATTTACTGATCACAGCATTGTCAGTGCCACACCAGGGATGTGCGTAATGAGAGCGATGGTCATAAAACACGCCATGGCATGTGAGGTGGTAGACCGAGGAATACCTGTAGACCCAGACATGTTTATCAGCGGCATAACAGTACTTGTGGAGGCAGTGTCACAAATTGCTAAGGCCTGCTGGAGGGTGCCAAATGATTTAATTTTCCAGCCCGTAGTGTCCCCAGAATTGGTGGCAGGTACAATCTTATCTCTGGACCGGCAAGGGTTAGTGGTATCCACAAAAAGAGTAGTTGTTCTCGGAATGGAAAGGCAAGGGTGCGAATGACGTACTGTTCTATGCATCGATCCCACCATACCCCTAAAAGAAGTTACAGATGCAGAACTTTTGACAATGACAGAGAAATCAACTTAGAGATCTGTACCCCCTGTGAGATCATGGTGCAGTATTGGAGGGTGCAGTGCCCCCTAATGCCGTTGTCGCACCACCTCCCTTCTTTGAGGCAGACTTGGAGTATGTGCCCACACAACTGTGGACGACTAACCCACATGACATAGGGCTTCTAAAAGAAGTGACCCCGTACACATTACACTAAAGATTGGAGCTGTATTACCCTGAGCGGAACAGTACCCACAATCAAGGGAGGCACAAGAGGGAATAAAAGACACAACACAGGCCCTGCTTCACCAAAGGATAATAGTGCCCTCCACCTCACAGTGCAATACTGCAATCTACCCTGTCACAAAAGGCCACAGGGGCAATTGGAGCATGATCCAAGATTTACACCCTCTAAATGATGTCGTTCAGGAAGAATTTTCAATAGTAGTTTGCAGTAGGGTGACCTCTTTCCTAACTGACCGCTTTTCCAAAGTCATCCTGGGCACCTTCTCATCTCCTACTTCCTTCTACACCTCTGGCATTCCCCAGGGTTCTATCCTCTACCCTTGGCTCTTTAACATCTACCTTGCTCAGTTGGGACTCATCTCCTTCTCCCCCAAATTCCAGTGTTATACAGACAACACACAGCTCTTTTTCAAACTTTCTGCTAACCCTCTTGCACCTTCCATCATCCCTGACTGCCAATCTGCCATCCAGTCCTGGTGCACCTCCAACGGTCTCTGCCTCAATGCCAGTAAAACTGAGATACTTCCCACTGGGGCCCCTGCTCCCTCCTTCTTCCCTTCATTCTAGCCTTCCTCTATGGGCTCTCCCCCCTGCTCCTCCTTCTGAAGCCAGAAACCTTGGCGTCATCTGTGCCTCCTCTCTCTGCTTCCTCCCTCCCACTCAGGACTGTGGGGAACTCATGGTGGCAACAAGTAAGACAGACACAAGTGATCACAGTTTTTTTTGGTGGAAGAATGAATACTGTGTGCCGGTTGGAAAAACACCTAATCTAAACCTAAAACTAAGACGGGAGCAAGCGTCAGCCATCAAATGAAAACTAAGGCAGTCCTGTTGATGTTTTGTCAAACAATAATGGCCTATACTAAGAAACCTATTGCCAAACCTCAAAAATAATACAAAAAGCGTGTGGGATAGTTTTCAGGAAAAGAAAAAAGTGTTTGGAAATAATACATCAGGATGCAGTAGCCTGGGACTTCCTTCCCCGCGTTTTCTTCACCGGGTAAGAGGTTAGCCTAGAGCACAGCAGACACTGAAGCTTTCCCAGCATGAGAGAACAGTTCCAAAGGAAGCAATCAGGACCGTCAATGGCCAAATCTTGTTTCTCCTGAAAGTCTCTTGCCTTCGAGGGCCTGATGTATCCAATAAAAGAAAAACACAAAGTTCTCTTTGTAGTTCACGTCAGGTGATGTTTGCACCCTTGGGTCGCCCTCTTCTGGGACTGACCCTTCAAAGCTATTCCTCTTCTTAATGGGTTTTGGGTGATAACTTCACCCCTGGATCTCCCTTGTTCGGGCTTGAACCGTCTTGACTGTTGGCCTCCCTCCGCTGGGTTCCCTATGGCTTTCAAAAAGTCTTGTGCTATTGTTCTCACAAAACATCTGTTCAACTGTCCCCTGTGAACCTCCCTTTCTTGGGTTCTTGTGATCAGGGTGATAGCAGCTCACCCTTGCCAAAAGGGAATGTTTGTAGGAGGTCAGGGTCTCTCCCTATGCCCTTCAGATACCTGGGTTCACCTGTCTGGTCCAGGGGAAGAGTTTAACTGTTGGTACCTACAGACTGCCCCAAGTCTTGCCTTCTGGAGAGATGGTTTCCTCCTCAACACTGTAATCTCATCTCTGGTAGCAGGGCCAGTGTTTGGACGGTTGGAGCTACATGTCCTTTCCATTACTATACACATGAGGGAGCTGCTTGGACTTCCAGGGAGGAGGAGCTGCCTGGCCTTTCCATTACTATACACATTAGGGAGCTGCTTGGTCTTCGGGGGAAGGAGGAGCTGCCTAGCCTTTCCAATTCTATACACATGAGGGAGCTGCTTGGACTTCCAGGGGGAGGAGCTGCATGGCCTTTCCATTACTATACACATTAGGGAGCTGCTTGGACTTCGAGGGAGGAGGAGCTGCATGTCCTTTCCATTACTATACACATGAGGGAGCTGCTTGGACTTCCAGGAAGGAGAAGCTGCATAGACTTCCGGGGAGGAGGAGCTACCTGGCCTTTCCATTACTATACACATGAGGGAGCTGCTTGGACTTCCAGGGAGGAGGAGCTGCATGGACTTACGGGGAGGAGGAGCTGCCTAGCCTTCCCATTACTATAAACATTAGGGAGCTGCATGGACTTCAGGGGAGGAGGAGCTGCCTGGCCTTTCCATTACTATACACATTAGGGAGCAGCTTGGACCTCTAGGAAGGAGGAGCTGCATGGCATTTCCATTAGTATACACATTAGGGAGCTGCTTGGACTTCCGGGGAGGAGGAGCTGCATGGCCTTTCCATTACTATACACTTCAGGGAGCTGCTTGGACTTCCAGGGAGGAGGAGCTGCATGGCCTTTCCATTACTGTACACATTAGGGAGCTGCTTGGACTTCCAGGGAGGAGGATGTTACCGTTTGTACATGGAAAGGAGGACGCACACTTAACTTTATTCGTCTAACACCAACAATCAATCTGGTGCTCTTGCGCCTTACCCATAACTCCCCTCTTCCCTGAACAAACGTCACAAACGGCCTGCCTCCATGACAGGCAGGCTAACATTAACCCTTTGCAGTCGGGTAACACTACCCCCGGACAATATGTCCAGACGTCAACTTGAACTCTTCAACCAGTCTCACTGGCCTCTTGATTGTCCGGTGAGGCCTCCCTTCCCAAAGGCCTGGCTCCTCCGCCTGGGGCAGATCTGGCCCCTGCTCGATCTCTCCCGGATCTCCTTCTGGGGGAAACCATAGGTCATCTCGTTGAGCCCTGGGCTCTGGCGAAGCAGGCCTCTGAGGGTCCTCAGCATCTTCTCTCTTCATGTAGTGTCTAAACTGATGACAGTTCCTTGTGACGGCTCTGTCGCAGTCTTGTGCTGTGACCATCGTCCCTTTTATTGCGGTGACCCTCATGGGGCTCGGAGCAAACCACAGGTCCGTTTTCCTGAGCATTGGTTGTTGCACCAGGACTTCATCACCTAATTGGAAGTCTTTCGGCGATGCCCTGTGTCTGGCATCACTGTTTAACCTGGCCTTCTCTTTTTCTTCTGCATATCTCTGTAGTACCTCAACATCAGGAGGTCCCGCTGTGGCCGGGTTCGGAGGAATGCGGGTCCGTACTTCATAGCGAAGCATGAGTTTGGTGGGTGTTTTGTTCGTGGCCTCATGCGCAGTGTTTCGGTAGTCCCTGAGGAGCCGGCATAATGCTTGATGTGTGTGAACTGTTTCAATCCTTGCTCTCTGGATCGCCTTTTTGATTGACGCCATAAATCGCTCCGCCATTTCGTTTGCTTGCGGATAGCGAGGGGTGATTTTCATGTGCTGAAACCCAAGATGTTTGGCCAATGTTCCAAACTCATGTCCATAGAGCAGGGGTCCATTGTCCGACTTCATTACTCTGGGAAACCCCCATTCACTGAGTATTTCTTCCAGCACTGCCGCCACCTGTGGGAACGGTGTGGTGGCAACGCTTTTCACTATGGGGAATCGTGAATGCTCGTCGATCAGGAGGAGAAGGTAGTCTCCTGACTCAGTGGGTCCATAGAAGTCCATGGCTCTTCTTTCCCACGGTTGGTCAGGTATTTGCGTAAACTGCAATGGAGCTGGGGTTTCAGCTGGTGCCATGCACTGACAGGCATGGCAGTTTTTGACCCACTCATCAACTGTAGCATCTAGGAACGGGAACCACACATGGCACCTCAACTGTTTCTTTGTGTTTTCAGCTCCACGATGACCCTCATGTGCAGTGCGGACAACCTAATTTCTTAGCGCTGCAGGTATTACCAGTCAGCACTCTCGGAGTCGGATATTGTTGTCTTTTACTGCTAGTTCATTTTGTACTCTGGCTAGCCTTTCAATTTCCTGTCTGCATACCCCCGGGTGTGCTAGCATTGCTCTCCAGTGATCTCTCCATTTGCTGGTCATCGTGAGGCTGATCACAAGAGCGGTTGTGGGATCTGCAGCGTGCGCGGCAGCGACCGTCTCGAGCGACAGAGCAGGAGGCAGTGAGTTTGATGCAGTGTATTGCACGTAAGCAATGTCCCCTTTTCGTGCCACCAGGGGTCCGACTGGGTGACGCGACAGATAGGCAGCAGGGTTTAGGTCTCCTCCGGGTCGGTGAATAATGTCATAGTCATAGTCTTGGAGCTGTATGCCCCATCGCTCAATCCTCGGCGGCATTTTGGTGTGAGGGTTTCCAAAAAGGGAGAGGAGAGCCTGGTGGTCAGTAATTAGGGTGAATCATTTCCCAATCAAGAAATTATGGAAGTGTTCACACGCCCAAACTGCAGCCAGACTTTCTTTCTCTGCCTGTGAGTAGGCGGTCTCTGTGTTTGATAGAGCCCGACTCGCATAGGCGACTATGTGTCTCGGGTTGGTGTCTGCGCCGCTGGTCTGGGCTAGGATGGCACCAAGGCCCACAGGACTTGCGTCAACAAGGACTTCCGTGTGCCATAAGGGATTGAAGTAAGCGGGGCGATGTGCTTCCGTGAGGGCCTGTTTGATGTTCAGGAAGGACTGTCGACACGCTGGTGTTCTACTCGAAAAGTGCGTCTTTTTGCAGCAGACGCCGTAGAGGTTCCGTGATGGACGCATAGTTGGGTATATACCTGGCGCAGTACCCCGCCATGCCCAGAAAGCACTGCACATCCGCGGCTTGCTGTGGTTCACCGAGATTGGTGATTGTCTTGACCTTTTCAGGGTCAGGCATCATCCCTTGGCTGGAAAAGATGTGTCCGAAAAATTTAAGTTTGGCTTTGCTGAACCTGCATTTGGCGATATTGAGTGTGAGGCTGGCAGCGCTCAGTGCTTCGCAGGTGGCATATAGCGCGCTGTCGTGAGACTCTTTTGACGACCCGAACACAAGGATGTCATCGCTGTAATTCAACGCACCATGTATGGGTCTGATGATTTGGCGGATAGATTCCTGGAAAATCTCGGCTGCTGATGAGATCCCAAAGTTGAGTCTCCGGTACCTAAATAGTCCGTCATGAGTCGCAAAGGTCGTGATGGTCCTGGAGTCGGAGTGCAACTCCAGTTGATGGTAGCCTTGAATTAGATCGAGTTTGGAAAACATCTGGGCGTTATTTAGCTGCACGATCATGTCATTGATGCAGGGGCCGGATGTCTTTCGCGTTGGATGGCAGTGTTGGCTACTCGCATGTCTACACATAGGCTTATTTTGCCATCGTCTTTTGGAACGACTACAAGTGGGGACACCCATGGCATTGGTCCAGTCACAGGTTTGATGATGCCGTCAGTAAGCAACTGTTGGAGTGCCTCAGACACTGCTTCCTGGAGGTGAAACCCAACTCTTGTGGGGTGTTGCGGCACCGGTCACACGGCGGGATCTATGTGCAGCCTGACAGGGGGGCCTTTGAGTTTTCTCAGGCCCAGCATATTTCTGGGAATTTCTGCATGATGTCCTCTTGTGTGATGAGTTGATTGGATTGGCTGCATGTGATTTCCCCAATGTGATGTTCCTGGTTTTGTTCGTTTGTCTTAGCCATGATGGTGTCACCTGTTTTTATGTGGATTTCGATTAGTCCTAGGCGAGAGTCTGTGTGGTAGCTAAGTAGGCACCGACTCCTCATGAGTGAGCGTATGACATGGATGATGGTGTCGACCTGTCGGACATTTAGGAGGAGCCGGCATGTGAAATGTCCAATGGTCTGCAGCTGGGTAGAGGCTCCCCACTGGAAGATTTGTGAGTGCAACGGCTGCAGCGTCGGGGGTTTGGCATCTTAGCGTAGTCTTGCTCGCCCATGATGTTTACCGTGGAGCCAGAGTCTATCATGAATTGAAACAGGTTGTTCCCCATCTTGATAGGTATTTTGGGGGCTTCTCTGTCTTCCTCATTGTCAAGTATGAGATTGACGTACTCATCCTGGGAGTGTGCATCATAGTAGGCATTGAGAGTAGACGCTGGGGGGTCGTGATAGTAGCCTTCATCCCCGTGGTCTTCCGGTGGATTGTCATATTCATCCGTCATGTATCGTGGTTGGTCTGCGTACTCAGGAGCCCCCGGATATTCGTGTCCTTGATACTCATCAAGGAGCTCTGTCAAACCGGCGTTGGACCTGCTGGTAGTATCTCTGTTGTCGGTATTGTGGAGACAGAGGGCGGAAAGGCGTCCTCGTGGGTGCTTGTGGGCGCATTGGCGGAAATGGTATACCTTCTCTGCACACTGAGTGAAAATGTCCCTCACATCCGCAGTTGGTCCATCGTTGCGATAGCGCTGGACATGACCCTGAGTGTGGAAACGCCTTTCTGCAGCGGTGGCATTGCCTCTGTTGGTGCGGAGCTTGTGGGGCTTGAGTTCTGACTGTTTGCAGGTCCTTGTCTCCTGGGCGAGGTGACTGGAAGGCGGCTATGAGTTTGGTGGTGTCATGCTTGGGGTTGTTGTTGCCAATCATGGAGGCGACCTGGGCATCAACCCTTTCATATATGCGTGCCAGTTTGCTCTCTTCAGGGATGGTGAGTGTTTTTTTTAGCGGTTGTTTCTTTAGTGTGGGGGAGAGGCAGCCCTCTATGATCCTAAGGCGTATTGGTTCTTCGAGGGAGAACGCATCAAATTGACAATGCGCTCCCTTCACACTGAGGCGCGTTATGAATTTGTCGACTGTCTCCTGTGGCCTTTGCGTACATTGGTTGAACAGGTACCTTTCGTAATCTCTGTTTACTTCAATAATGAGGAGTTTGTCTATTGCTTTTATGAGTTCCGCAAAATTGTTCTGTTCTGCTGCAGGAATTGTTTTTACGATCTTTATCACCCCCCACCAGATTAAGGAAGCTATCCCTGATGTTGGGGGAGTCGCCATCGCCTGAACCTCGCACAAAATGGTGAAAGTGCTCCATCCATTCAGTCCATCTGGGACCTTTCGTGGCTTGGGGCGTCAGGTTGAAAGGCGGTGGCATCCGCAACTGTATGGAATTTGGTGCGCGAGCAGGCTGGGGGGATGGTGGATTGCTCATAATGACAGTAGCACACAGTTAGCACAGTTGGAGCGGAAGGTGGAGGTGCGGGTGCGCCACGACAGATGCGCAGAATTTGCACACAGGCACTGTGATCCAGTGACAGTGAAAGGGCCCTCCACACAGGAAATGTGGGCTGGTGTATGGCGTTCAGTAAGCACCTACCCTTGCAGAAGGTCGCGGCTGCTCCATGCAGGTCGGCGCCACAGAAGGAGAAAACGTGGATGGCTCCTACCAGGCGTGTCAAACACGTGTCCAGACTGGTTACACGCCCAGCGAGTGTGCTGGAATGAAGATCAGGCTCATGTGTGCGTGGATTGTATGTGCAGCGCACCGCCGTGTTCGGGCGAGCTATCCTCTGCACTCGTGGAATGTGCCGGGGAGAGGGGGGCGGAAGCCCAGCTTCATGGCTGCACGTCGCACCTCCCGCTAGTAGAAGGAGAAGGAGAAGGAGATGGGCCTGGTGGACTGCCAGGCCGTAGCATCGGCGGGCCCTCACTGGGCGGAGGAGGAGGCTCCGCAGGCTGCTGGGTCGGCCCCGCCCGCAAATGCGAAACGCCCTCTGTGGCAAGTGGAGAAGGAGGACGCCCGGCGGACTGCCGAGGAGGAGAAGGAGGACTCCTGTGTGTTGCCAATGTTACCGTTTGTACACGGAAAGGAGGACGCACACTTAACTTTATTTGTCTAACACCAACAATCAATCTGGCGCTCTCGCGCCTTACCCATAAATCCCCTCTTCCCCGAACAAATGTCACAAATGGCCCGCCTCCATGATGGGCAGGCTAACATTAACCCTTTGCTGTTGGGTAACAGAGGAGCTGCATGTCCTCGCCATTAGTATACACATGAGGGAGCTGCTTAGACTTCCAGGGAGGAGGAGCTACATGGCCTTTCCATTACTGTACACATTAGGGAGCTGCTTGGACTTCCAGGGAGGAGGAGCTGCATGGACTTCCGGGGAGGAGGAGCTGCCTGGCCTTTCCATTACTATACACATTAGGGAGCAGCTTGTCCTTCCAAGGAAGAGGAGCTGCCTGGCCTTTCCATTACTATACACAGTAGGGAGCTGCATGGACTTCCAGTGAGGAGGAGCTGCATGGCCTTTCCATTGGTGTACACATTAGGGAGCTGCTTGGTCTTCGGGGGAGGGGGAGCTGCCTGGCCTTTCCATTACTATACACATTAGGGAGATGCATGGACGTCCGGGGAGGAGGAGCTGCCTGGCCTTTCCATTACTATACACATTAGGGAGCTGCTTGGTCTTCGGGGGAGGAGGAGCTGCCTGGCCTTTCCATTACTATACACATTAGGGAGCTGCATGGTCTTCCAGGGAGGAGGAGCTGCATGGCCTTTCCATTACTACACACAATAGGGAGCAGCTTGGCCTTCGAAGGAGGAGGAGCTGCCTGGCCTTTCCATTACTATACACATTAGGGAGCTGCATGGCCTTCCAGGGAGGAGGAGCTGCATGGCCTTTCCATTAGTATTCACATTAGGGAGCAGCTTTGTCTTCGGGGGAGGAGGAGCTGCATGGCCTTTCCATTACTATCCATATTATGGAACAGCTTAGACTTCCAGGGAGGAGGAGCTGCATGGACGTCCGGGGAGGAGGAGCTGCCTGGCCTTTCCATTACTATACACATTAGGGAGCTGCATGGACTTCCGGGGAGGAGGAGCTGCCTGGCCTTTCCTTTACTATACACATTAGGGAGCTGCTTGGTCTTCAGGGGAGGAGGAGCTGCCTGGCCTTTCCATTACTATACACATGAGGGAGCTGCTTGGACTTCCAGGGAGGAGGAGCTGCATGGACTTCTGGGGAGGAGGAGATACCTGGCCTTTCCATTACTATACACATTAGGGAGCAGCTTCGTCTTCGGGGGAGGAGGAGCTGCCTGGCCTTTCCATTACTATACACATTAGGGAGCAGCTTGGTCTTCCAGGGAGGAGGAGCTGCATGGCCTTTCCATTACTACACACATTAGTGAGCAGCTTGGCCTTCCAAGGAGGAGGAGCTGCCTGGCCTTTCCATTACTATACACATTAGGGAGCTGCATGGACTTCTGTGGAGGAGGTGCTGCCTGGCCTTTCCATTACTATACACATTAGTGAGCTGCTTGGTCTTCGGGGGAGGAGGAGCTGCCTGGCCTTTCCATTACTATACACATGAGGGAACTGCTTGGACTTCCAAGGAGGAGGAGCTGCATGGACTTCCAGGTAGGAGGTGCTGCCTGAGCTTTCCATTACTATACACATTAGGGAGCAGCTTGGTCTTCCAGGGAGGAGGAGCTACATGGACTTTCCATTACTACACGCATTAGGGAGCAGCTTGGCCTTCCAATGAGGAGGAGCTGCCTGGCCTTTCCATTCCTATACACATTAGGGCGCTGCATGGACTTCCAGGGAGGAGGAGCTGCATGGCCTTTCCATTAGTATACACATTAGGGAGCAGCTTGGTCTTTGGGGGGGAGGAGGAGCTGCATGGCCTTTCCATTACTATACATATTAGGGAGCAGCTTGGTCTTCCAGGGAGGAGGAGCTGCCTGGCCTTTCCTTTACTATACACATTAGGGAGCCGCTTGGTTTTCCAGGGAGGAGGAGCTGCATGGCCTTTCCATTACTATACACACGAGGGAGCTGCTTGGACTTCCAGGGAGGAGCTGCATGGCCTTTCCATTACTATACACACGAGGGAGCTGCTTGGACTTCCGGGAAGGAGGAGCTGCCTGGCCTTTCCATTACTATACACATTAGGGAGCTGCATGGACTTCCGGGGAGGAGGAGCTGCCTGGCCTTTCCTTTACTATACACATTAGGGAGCTGCTTGGTCTTCGGGGGAGGAGGAGCTGCCTGGCCTTTCCTTTACTATACACATTAGGGAGCTGCTTGGACTTCCAGGGAGGAGGAGCTGCATGGACTTCGGGGGAGGAGGAGCTGCCTGGCCTTTCCATTACTATACACATTAGGGAGCAGCTTGATCTTCGGGGGAGGAGGAGCTGCCTGGCCTTTCCATTACTATCCACATTAGGGAGCTGCTTGGTCTTCGGGGGAGGAGGAGCTGACTGGCCTTTCCATTACTATACACATTAGGGAGCTGCTTGGTCTTTGGGGGAGGAGGAGCTGCCTGGCCTTTCCATTATTATACACATGAGGGAGCTGCGTGGACTTACAGGGAGGAGGAGCTGCCTGACCTTTCCATTACTATACACATTAGGGAGCAGCATGGACTTCCGTGGAGGAGGAGCTGCCTGGCCTTTCCATTACTATACACATTAGGGAGCTGCTTGGTCTTTGGGGGAGGAGGGGTCTTTCCATTACTATACACATGAGGGAGCTGCTTGGACTTAAAGGGAGGAGGAGGAGCTGCCTGGCCTTTCCATTACTATACACATTAGGGAGCAGCTTGGTCTTCCAGGGAGGAGGAGCTGCATGGCCTTTCCATTACTACACACATTAGGGAGCAGCTTGGCCTTCCAAGGAGGAGGAGCTGCCTGGCCTTTCCATTCCTATACACATTAGGGAGCTGCATGGACTTCCAGGGAGGAGGAGCTGCATGGCCTTTCTATTAGTATACACATTAGGGATTAGCTTGGTTTTCCAGGGAGGAGGATCTGCATGGCCTTTCCATTACTCTACACATTAGGGAGCCACTTGGTTTTCCAGGGAGGAGTGGCTGCATGGCCTTTCCATTACTATATGATATATGATATGATATGATAGTTTATTTATATAGCGCCTATACACAATGTGTTTCAAAGTGCTTCAAGGCAAGGGAGGGAACAAGCGAAAATACAATGACATTCTTACAGGTCATGAACAGTAAGGATGTGAAATTAACTATCGTACTCAGCCTGACGACATTTCAGATAGTGCAAGAGCTAAGACATAGATAAGGAAGGGAGGGTGAGTGTGGGAAGGAAATGGAAACAGACAGGCGACTACCGTACTAGGCCTGACGACATTTCTGGTAGAACCGGTGAAAAACAAAAGGTGAGGGAGAGGGGTGCAGAAAGGGACAAAACAAGCAACTATCGTACTATGCCTAACGACATTTCAGATAGTGCTGGAGGGGGCGTGGGGAGGGCAGGAAAAAAACAGTAATGGGAGGGTGGAGGAAACAGACAAGGTTGCTATCATATTAGGTCCAGGGACAATTCTGATAGAGTAAGTGCATAGAAGAAAGTAAGGGGAGGAGATAGGAAAAGGGAGAAGGGAAAGGACGAGAGAACAGAGAGTAAGCAGTCAAAAAGAGTGGAAAGGCAAGAGTGGAGAGCGAATACAATTGCAGAAGTCAGTAGTAACACATAATGTTGCAAGCCAGGATACAAGATGAAGATGGGAAAAGCATGATTCAGGGCCACCATGAGTACAAGATGCAAAGGAAGTCCAGCGTGAGAGTTGAGAAACAGAGATGCACCGTGAATGAATGAAGTCCATAAAAGTCAAATCCATCATTGGCCACAAGACAGTGATGGTGAAACTAGAATGTATCAGGACAGACTCCTGCAGAAGTGGGAGCTGCTTGGACTTCCAAGGAGGAGGAGCTGCTTGGACTTCCAGGGAGGAGGTGTTGCATGTCCTTTCCACATTCATACACACAGTAGGCAGTGCTCCTTGACCCTTTACGTACATATATAAACGGTTTCATTACAAACAATAAAACGTTATAAAAAGCAGCGTTGCACTCACCTAAACGAGGTTTTGTCGAAATAACTTTTTTCGATTTACAAATGTGAGCGCCTGACGGTCAAGAAACAGAGCGCTCCTCATCATCCCTGAGTGGGAGCAGGTGCAAAAAGACATGCTGCTCGTGAGTGGCTCCTCAGTGTGGCGCAGAGAAGCACTGCATGAGCAGTGGGAAAACACTAATCACAAGAGCGTGCTCAGACATGAGTCACTAAGTGGCAGCAGACTCACTGCGCCGCCGGGAAAGGAGTAAGAAAGAAGCCACTGAAAAGGCACACACTGCACAGGCAGGGCCACACATTGCACAGGCAGGGCCACACACTGCACAAGCAGGGCCACACACTGCACTGGCAGGGGCATACACTGCACAGGCAGGGGCCTACACTGCACCGGCAGGGCCACACACTGCACCGGCAGAGCAGAGGGCTCATAGCCCATACCAGGGCCTGGGCAGGCGCACGATTCAAGAAAGAACACAAGTAGCGCAGCCCTCTGGGGGTAAAAAACAAGGGCTTTTCCCCATAGAAACCAGGAGAAGGGGGGCCTTAGGGATGAAGCGCCTTCACACTGCCATCTTGAGGAGTGTATCTCAGGTAAGAAGCCTCACCCTCCTGAGCACGGCAAGGTGACTGTAAATCCTGTCCTCACGCTCCTTACTAACGTCTTTCCTGAGCACACTTAAAGGGATGGTTCGGTAAAACATTTTTATTGCCCCTATGGGTCGGCCATGTGTTTTTAAGCCTAAGTCGCTCGATTTTAGAAAAATGTCCTAAGGACCTTACCCGAGTTTTCGTCCATTAAACGCATGAGAAAACAGGCACCAGGGAGCTGCCATTTTGTGATAATCATCAGCAGACGCGTACTGCCCATTTTACAACGCCAAAGCACGTCTCGTGTCAACATTCGCTGCTCTTCAGCTAATGACGTGTCGCCATGGAAATGTCAGGACGGCTCTTTCCTCAATAAGTATAAACAGACCGTTTCACAACACATAGCAGCAGATTTCCGATTCCATTCCTATCTCTGTGCTACTGTGAGTATTCTGTAACTCGTTTCTGTGCTCTGGTCAGCTACCTTCGTTGCTTGTAGCCCCTGTGAACAGATACCAGTACCACCGCTATCAATTATTTTAGTTTGTGTAACACACAATGGCTACAATAATGCCCTACATGTACGAGCCCGAGTATACCGAGGAGGAACTACTGGAAAGGGAAACACGCGAAAACGATGGGTCTTCGGATGGCAGTTGGGAGGACGATTCAACAGCTGAAGAGCCTGGACCTAGTCGCATGGACGGTGTTTCCACCTGGTGCACATGCAATTGGTGCGAGCTAATGCCAACCGAGGACGAGAACTGCTGCTGCTGTGAAAACTCGGCATGCGTGGCCTACATTTCTGAAGGCGAGCCACGACCGCAATGCATCACCGAGCTGCCAGACTTCAGGGCAGCCTGCCTCACACGGTCCGTGTTGAGGATAATGATGGTGCTTATGCACGAACTTCGCGCAACTGTTCATCCTCGTAATCTGAGTAACGAGTAAGTATACTCTGCTTGCCATGCCACTCCCATTTCATGGTCTTCTACTATATCCAAAATTACATATACATATCATTGTAACGCATGAAAGTCGTTCAATAGTGTGCAGTGTCTAGATAGCATTTGTCCGAGCAGAATGCCATTAGTTACAAGAATTGTCATTGACAACAAACATTTATTAAACTTATCTTGGTCATTTAAAAACAGTTTGTTTCATTCCTTTTCACAGGTGGTAAAGGCTGGTGGCCTATCGTTCCTTTACATGGTGGCTTCACGGGAGGCTTGGACACCACGTTCGAAGAGTAATACTGTGCCGTTCGTGCCATAAGAGAAACTTTCCCAAGTGACAGCGGTCAGTACAGGGGATTTTCTCTCGCTGTGCTGCAACCTGACCTGTACAATGTGTAATGTCTTGTATTTTTGTGTCATCAAAATAAGATACAAAATAAAACACCACATATATTTTAACAACGGTTGTTTCGATTTTTTAAATGAATCAAGTGTGTCTCCATTCAAGGATGGACGTCAGACATCTGTGCTCGGAATGGGTGAAGGTCAGGTCGCTGTGAAGCAGGGTGGTCACTATCTAAGCTAACATAATATATTCTCAATAATGCATGCAGGTATTGACGAGACACGTTTGTGGAGATGAACGAGCTATGTGCTTAGTTCAGGCTGGTTCACATGCAGAGTTTCGAAATAGGGATTGCCTTACTACCACAGGTTCTGCAGGCTAAATATAATGGAACAACAAAAATGAACCTGGGCAAAATGAGATCAGAACATCTGTATACATTTAAACAATACCAGGTCTTGTCAAAAAAATATATATTTATTTGCAAGCAATTTACACGAATATTTATTGTTCTCAACATCCCCATTTAAACACCACCATTCATTCCATCATTCATTCACAATCTCACTATACATGTCAATATTCCACACTTGTGGTACTAAGACCACCTAGAACCAATATATTAACATAAATTTCAACACCTCTTGGCGATTACAGTAAGTGTTAATACAAAAACAAATAGCATATTGCTTATTTGCTGTAACTCAACATATATTTCGGTCGTCACAATAGGCCCCTAATTCAAGCCGGCAAATATAAGCGACCTTCTTCAGGAGACGGATGGTTCTGTTGCAACCACTCCGAAATGTCAAAAGGTGGAGGATGTCATCAAACCTTAATCTACAAACAAACAATATACATAACATCAGAATTCCCATCTCTTATTTGCTTAGACACAGTTATATCTTGTGTGTATATCTCAGTTTATGTGTATACAGATTGGCACTCACCTCCACGTGAAATAATGGAGACGCATGTCGACAATGGACTAAATCCTGCAGTGGTGCTAGATAACTCTGCGCCTATACTGCAACGTAAGAGGAGGACAAAGCATCTTAGTAAGCCTGCCCTATAAACAATACACCATTGTATAAATGGTCTGGACACACTGTCTTACCTGATCAGAGATTCAGGTATGGGGGTGTCTTGCGTCTTTAGTCAATAAATCCAAAGAGGAAAAATCCCTGTTCTCGCCTGAAATGCAACACAGAGACTCAATACTCAAATATTTTTCATCTTGACAACACTGGAGGTAATCAAAACCTCCTATCAATTCGCCTCACCTCATGTGGCCGAGTCCAGATGTGTTCTATTCTGGTACCCCAGTTTTTTTTCTCACTGCGCAGTGATTCCAGTTCAATGTTCCTGAAGGGATAAATGGAACGAAACGTCATGCTCATATATATATCTAGCTCAGAACATTGTCAAGGTTTTGTTAATGATGCTGTCTCACTCCCCTGCCCCTCCCCACATAATGTTTTGTGGAGGAAACAGATTAAAATTCCCTTCATGAACCTTTGTTCAATCATGCTGGAGGTCTATAACGACCCCACTCTCATATTAGGCATTTCTGACCCTAAAAATAATAATAATAATAATGGGTCGGCGTGCACAGTGACTGCCAAACAGCTTATAATGCTGATGGAAAACACACAACTGCAGCCTTAGCTGGGCTGCTGCCTTAGCTGGGCTCCATGGCTGTTCAAACACCTCTATACGCGTGAAAAAGGGAAAAGCATACACATCCCACATCTATTTGCATGCGCTGTGCACGCTGATTGTCAGCAGAAATGGAATTGAAAGGGTCGAGTTTACCCTCGCGCTCTCTCTCTCTTCAAAACCTCAAACAAACTGTGTGAATTTAAACACTCAAACACACACGCCAATAAATAAATTGCTTATAAATAAATATATATTTTTTGACAAGACCTGGTATTGTTTAAATGTGTACAGATGTTCTGATCTCATTTCGCCCAGGTTCATTTTTGTTGTTCCATTATATTTAGCCTGCAGAACCTGTGGCAGTAAGGCAATCCCTATTTCGAAACTCTGTATGTACAGCCCATTGGCTGAAGGGAAACGTATTATACGTAGCTAAAATATTGAGCTTTATTTAAATGGAGAATGTGAATATATTTTCATTCTCCGACGAACATTATAGGAAGCTACTTGATGTTCCAGCTCTGTTTGAGAATGAAACACCAGTAGGAAAGTTCCCGGATGGGACAGATGAGCTAAGCACCATCAAGCAGAAAAAGATGAAATTAGCTCGCACTCAATTACATGGCAGCTTTATGCTTCAATATTGGAAAGGTGGAATTATACCGGAGGGTTTGCAGGTAAAGATAATTCCAAGACTGTTTATTGAAAAACTTGAGTGGAGTATGCAATAAGTGTTCGAGAGATTTGATTATTCTTATAGTTGAGACTGCGGAAGAGGAGGCCAAGGCACAAAGCGAAGAACTAGAACGCCTAGAAAAAGTTTTTGTGGAAAATAAATCCATAAAAGATGCAAAAGCGTTACTAGCAAATATAGAAGAAGAAATTAAAAAAATCAAACAGTTCAATTTGGACAAAAAAATAAGCAAATTGAAAAAAGATTTGAATTACTACAAAGAGGAAAGAACTTATCCCTATTTACGCACGGGATTCTATACAGAGACCACCTCAGGTCCTTATAATAGAAGGCCCAACCGTTTTGTAAATTTCTCCAATTCCTCTGCCTCATCTAGTGACTCGGACCAAACAGGGGCACCACAAGGTGGTGCAAATTTATCTAACACCCGGGGACAACAATCCATTTTTTTTCGGAGAGGAGGCCAGAGAGGCCAGCCGAGAGCGAGACAACTTTTTGGACCAGGAGTCCGCACGAGACAGTGGTACTAGAATCAGTGAACCCAGATAAAATTCCGATTTTCAATTTATCATGTAGAGACTTGACTGATATTGAACTCAAACTACCGTCAAAGGGTTTATCCTACGTCCCAGTAGCGAGAGTGGATCCATTCAAGTGTGAAATGGAATTACAAGGTTTCTTTCGAAAAATCAGATTAAAACTTTATTTTGAGGTATTTTTACCGAGTACATCAACAGGCAACAAAGATGGGTGGAAAGAACGTGAAGAAGTAAAAAACCTCACAAGGCTCAAACCTAAATCACATTTTTCACCTCCCATACATGTGTGCCCCCCTGAAATCTTGGCCTTTGAAAACATTGTGAGTAAACAAGTGCAGGAGGCTATCAAGAAGAAAAATTTCCATCAAGATAACCTGAATAAAGACGAACGAGAACCATTGAAAATGCTCTGTGAAGATCCCCTTAGAATTATTAAACCTGCCGATAAAGGGGTTGGCATCGTGTTGATGGATATTCAGAAGTACGAAGATGGATGTTTGAGGCTCCTTGGAGACAGGGATGCATATAGAAAATTAGATAATGACCCTACGCAAGCTCTAAAAGAGGAAATTGGAAATCTGATGAGACACGCAGTGAATGAAGAATGGATCAGTGAGGAAGAACAACAATTCCTATGTAAAGGTTCACCCAAGAAAAGGGGCATTTTATGTACTTCCAAAAGTGCATAAAAATGCAGAGCACCCACCAGGGAGACCGATAGTCTCTGCAATTGACTCATTGTTAGAGCCCCTATCTATATATACAGAGTTCTTTTTGAAATCATTTATTGAATTAATGCCTGCATATATAGAGGATACGACCCATATGCTCCTCATTCTGGAAAGTATCACTATGGAACCAAATGACATTTTAGTGACGATGGATGTCGAATCATTGTATACGTCCATCCCGCAGATGCAGAGTTTGGAGGTGTTAAGAAAGATCCTCGATACAAGAGAAACACCATTAAATCCACCAACAGGCTTCATACTTGAAGGTGCGCGTTTGGCCATGTTTGAATACTTTTTTCTTTTTAAGAAAAGTTTATACAAACAACTCAGAGGGGTAGGTATGGGTGCCACCTTTGCACCTGATGTGGCAAATTTATATATGGCTGATTTTGAACATAATTTTGTATTGGGACCCTCATGTGCTTTGAAACAACAGCCGTTTGGGGGATACTTGAGAGTGTGGAAACGGTTCATAGACAATGTGTTCTTTGTGTGGAGGGGTTCTACCGAATCTCTGGTGGCCTTCCATATGTGGGTTAATGCATGTGATCCCCACATCAAGTTCACAATGGAGTGGAACAAAGCGAGTGTAAGTTTTCTGGATCTAGTGATCCAAAAGAAAGAAGATCACTTGGAAACAACATTACACAGGAAAAGCACTGACAAAAACACACTCCTACATTACTCGAGTTTTCACCTGGGAGGCCTTAAACAAAATCTACCATATGGTCAATTTCTCCGTATTAGGAGAAATTGCACACAAAAAACGAGTTTGTGAACCACTCAGTGAAATTGAAGGACAGACTAATGGATAGAGGGTATCCAAAAAAGCTGGTGAAACAACACTATAAACAAGCCCTCAACACACATCGGGAGATCTGTCTATTAACGAAGACCAAAGAAAAGAATAACAGATTGATCTGTGTGTCTACATTTTCCTCAATAAGCAATCTGATCAAGAGGAGTGTCAATAAGAATTGGCATCTGGTGAAATGCCCAGGGAGTCTGGCACAGAAACCAATGTTCGCATTTAAACGCAACATGAATCTCAGACAAAAACTGGTCCACACATACAAAGAACAAGAAGATAACAAAATAGTGATGAACCAATGGGGTTTGAAACTCATTACGGGACATCACAAATGTGGCCATTGTGTGGCATGTCAATTTACCTCTACGAAAAAATCATTTCAATATGGCAACAAGAAGGAGTGGTTTTTTAAAAATCACACCAATTGCTTGAGCAAAAATGTCATATACATCATCCAATGTCCATGTGATCTTATATATGTAGGAAAAACCATGAGAGAGGTACGCCAGAGAATATCGGAACATCATTCCTGCATAAGGAACAAAGTGCAAGACAAACCTTTAGTTGAACATTTCTCTAAATTGGGGCACACAGACAAGGACATTACGTGGTGTGTACTTCAAACCATCAAGACCCCCATGAGAGGAGGCGACATGTCCACTATGTTACACAGACTAGAACAAAGATGGATTCACTCTTTGGACTCAGTTAAAAATGGTTTGAATATTTCCATAGAGTGGAACAAACTGGTAACTGGATAAGAGACATGGGGCCTCATTACGACCCTGGCGGTAAGTGGAAAACGATGCCGATAAAGGATTACTGGCATCGCTTACCGCTAGGTCCGATTACGATCTGAGTAAGTGCAATTAGCGGCACCGTAGTTAACGGTGCCGCTAACAGCACCAACGGCGCGGGCATGCGACCCCCCCTTGCCGGAAATAGTGGCATGGCGCAAATTGGGGAACATCACGAGTCAAGCGGACATGCTCTTAACGAACTTGCGAAGGCCGTAAAGTACCTTACCGCCATGGTGCAAATACGGCCATCGCGGACCAACCGTAAATGGCCATGTGCAGTGTTCCCAGCTGCCACAGGTGCACACAAACAGCACGGGTGGAGGCAATACAGATTCACCAAGTACAAAAAGAGCACACCCCACCCCTTCTCACACCCAATCACACTCCACAATGATTCCAATACTACTAGCAATGCTGGGGCTGGAGGACCTGATTGCAGTGGAAGTGCTACTACAACAACAACAACAATAACAACAACAACAACAGGCAGCACAGAGGAGATTCAGGAGGAGAAAGAGGGCAAGGCAGGGCCAGCAAACCCCACCAGCACAGCCAATGCCACCACGCAGGCAGCCCCCAATCCCACGCATCAGAGCCAGTCCATTCAACCTCACCGCTGAGCAGATCCACACCCTGTACCGTTTTGGCTGGGACACCATCACCACCATCGTGGACATGATACACAACGACATCGTCAGCATGAAAGAAACACCCACCGCCACCCCCGCCCCCCTACTGAAGGTAGTGTCCGTGCTCCCCTTCCGGGCCACAGGCACCTACCAGCACACAGTGGGGCACTTGCATGGCATTTCACAACCATTATTCTCACGTACGCTGATCCAAGTGCTCGATGCCCTCCTCAAGCACACAGACAACCACATTTCCTTACCACGGTCTGCCCAGGAGATTGCAAACACCAAAGTGGGTTTCCATGCACTAGCCGGCATACCTGGTTGCATTTGTGCCATCGATTGCACCCATGTGGAATTGGTGGTCCCACATGCCAATGAGATAGCGTACTGCAACCGTAAACTATTCCACTCTATCAACGTGCAAAAGGTATGTGACTCCAACAGGACCATCACACTTTGTTGTGCCCAATTCCCCGGATCAACCCATGATTCAATGGACCTGCGTAACTCCACAATACCACGCTACATGGAGCAACATGCAGGGCCAAGATCCTGGCTACTCGGTGAGTCTCATGTCATGGCCATAGAAATGTGAAGTGTGTAGGTGATGGACGTATCAATGCATACTTTACATGGCGGAAAGGGGGGGAATGGCATACTTTACCTGGCTGAAAGGGGGGGAGATGCATACTTTACCTGGCTGAAAGGGGGGGAGATGCATACTTTACCTGGCTGAAAGGGGGGGGAGATGCATACTTTACCTGGCTGAAAGAGGGGGTGGGGAGAGATGCATACTTTACCTGGCTGAAAGGGGGGGTGATGCATACCTTACTTGGCTGCGAGTACCAGAGGCAATGGAGCCAGCTCATACCCTAAAGCAGCCCAAACATCAACTGACACCTGAACACATAATGCCCGATGTAAGCAGCCCTACCATGTGAATGAAGGTGTGTGTCATGATCTCTGCTTCCAAAAGGTCAGGGTTTTCCCAACTCCCTTGGAAGCAGATCCATAACCCAGGTTCCGAGTGCCAACCAGTCCCAATTGGGACCTTTTGGACCCAGTCCTGGCGCCAGTGGCACCAGGCTCATAGATATGCCCAGTCCCAGCGCTGGAAGCGCCGGGCTCATAATGCTTGGGTGGATTTACCTGCAGCAGACCATGCTGCTTACTTGCCTGCAAGTTGAGTCTCTGATCCTCTTCTGTTTGGAACTACTTTTCCTGTTGGGTGGGGCAGGAGCCACTCCCTAGATTCAGAACACTGGAACTCTTCTGGAAAGCAGGAACTCTTTTCTTACCTAGGCGTGGCTGTGGAAGGAGACACCTAAGCACTACAGGAGGCTATTTAAACCACACCCGATGGATGAATCTTGCTTTGCGTTATTCTGCATCCTCAGCAGCAGAACGCTCATCGTGTCTTCTGCATCTGATCCTGGGCCTAAGGAAAAAGGCTTACCATTCTGAATCCAGTCTTCAGCAACACCTATAAAGACAAGAAAGAACAGGTTAGCATTACGGTCTTCAGTGACAGCTCTTGACTTACCTGGCCCATCGGCTGTCACCAACGCCTCGCGCTGCATTCCGGCATCTGAAAGACAAAGGCTTACCTACTCTTCGTGCGCTCCGGAGGTCTTCACACTGCATTCCGGCATCTGAAAGACAAAAGCTTACCAACTCTTTGCACGCTCCGGAGGCCTTCGGCGCTGCATCCCGCATCTGAAAGACAAAACAAGGTGCGTTTAAAGACATTGGGGAACTTTAATACTCACGTGCCATTACTCCTTTCCACATCTAACCCAGTGGGTATTCCGGCACCCTGCAGCCGCCCCGAACTTGTACCTGCAAAATAAAAAGACAGTTAGAGCGCATCATGAAGCAGGCAACAAGCGCTTACTTACGTGCTTCCAGGCGCTTCTATTCATCACACGGGCTCCATCTTCAACTCACTTCAGCCCGCCATCCGCCATCGCCGGAACCTTGCAAAACAAGAGACATCATTACTAAAGACTTTAAAGACATTAGAATTACTCGAAACTTACCGTTCGTGCAGTAAACGATGGACAGCAGTCCTCTGAAGTCAAGAGGCCTGCTCCCCTTATCCAGTGAAGAAACTGGTTACAGCATCCTGCCTCGAGGCATATGGAGAGCACGGCGTTCACTTACCTAAGGTGAGAGCGTTAACCTTTGGGGTTCTACAGGAGAAGAGAAAGGGAAGAAGAGAGAGACATTCAATAACCCAGTTCATAATCCCACATTTTCTATCTGCAGACATCTTACCCTTCGAGCCAGACATACAGTGCACAGAGGTCCAGCCCAAAGAGCCAGCCGTGTGTTACACATCACCTTTGAAGATACGGTATACGCCCAGTCAAGACCGGCGCCTCTACGGGAATCAGGTGAGCGTTACAGTGTGTCCCAACCATGACACAACCATCTGCAAGTGCACTGTACCGAATCGGACCACATCGACCTCAACAAAATGCACCTACATGCAATGACTTCAGCCAATACATGGCACCAAACACCATCAACTGAAAGGCCAGTCCCCCATAACTGCGCACAAAGGAGGCACATGACGGACAAAAACATCAATACACCACTAGACAGACACCGAGCCCCCAAAAAATTGCCTAGCAACACTAGTAGTGCTCAGCGGGGTCATCATGAGGCTGACAGCAATGTTGCCATGATGAGTGCATTGATATCACTGGACATCTGCCATATAAAACAAACGCCATGGACTAACACAGTGGATGGGAACTCACAAGGCACTGGACCCCCCTGCATACACTGGTTGATGGCATGCAAAACAGTCCATGAGAGGAATACACATATGCCGGTCACATAGTGTGACTCCATTTGTGCATGTAAATGTGGTACAAAGTAAGAGATGAATGCATGCCATGGTGGCATGTCATGATTTGAGATTTGATGTCATGACTGACACATACATTGTTGCCCACTTACAGGTGATGCAGGCTATCCCCTGAAGAGGTGGCTCTTTACCCCAGTCCGGAACCCACAGACCCAGCACGAGGAAGACTTCAATCGTGCACATACACAAACCATTGTGATGATTGAGCAGACATTTGGCCTATTGAAGGCACAGTTTCGCTGCCTCAGCAGGTCTGGTGGGGCACTCCTGTACCGCCATGAGAAGATGTCAAAGATCGTCATGGCATGTGTCATGCTACACAATATGTGCATCAGACAGAATGTGCCCCTGCCCCCTGACGCTGAACTGCAACCACCTGATGATGAGGACGAGGAGGGTGGGGATGGGGCAGCACCTCAGGGAGGCAGCGATGCACAGGGGGGACGTGACATGTGTAGGACTCTGATCAACCAATCTTTCTAGCACACACGGATGGGGGTGTCACATGGAGATGGCAATTAGGGCACTGTGTGTGTCTGGGATATGCACGCTGTGGACTGTTCACCAATAAAGCACACATACGCAATGAGCAATGTCCACACATGTGATTTGTGCTCAAGCAAAAATTGTATTGTAAATGTGAATTCAATTAACACAACCACTCTCCCCCCCTCAACCCCTCAACACACCCACTCCCCCCTCAACCTCCCAACACACCCACTCCCCCCTCGCCCCTCAACTCCCCGCAAAAGTGCGTGGATGCCTGTGATGAAGTGCCTAATGTGGGATTGTTCCACTGGGCGGCCTCTATTGGCAGCCCGCTCTGCCGGCCCCCGGGGCACCCCTGCCTGTATTCCGCAGGTTCCTGGCCGACCTGCGGACGGGGCTGCTTGGGACAGAACTGGCAGCGGAGGAGGTACTCGGCTGCTCACTAGGACACATGTCCCTCATTGTCTGTACAAGCTCCGAGAGCACGTGCCTCACCGTGGCAAGTTCGGCACAGATATCCTTGGTGGAGGATTGTATGGCTGCCTTCATAGTCTCGGCACATTTTAGCATTTCCGCACTTGCACCTTCACATTCGGCCACATGCTGAGTCAGGAGTGAGGACAGTTGGTGTTGGCGTGTTAAGATTTGGTCCAGCGACTCTTGTTTTTTTTGGGAATTGGATAATGCCAGTGGCGTGTTCATTGGGCTGCTCCCCTCCTCCAAACCTTCCACTGGGCATGGAGTGGCTGGCCAGGAGTCATCAGGGCATTGCCCCTGTGTGCCATCATCATGCAGGCTACATGGGGACAGGTAGGGGGAATGAAGGTGGGCAGTGGGGGGACATTCTACGACATCATCATCATTCCCCACATCACTATCCGAGCAAGCTGCAATGGCAGCAGTCTCCCCAATCGTGCTGCTTCATGCAGACACAGTCCCTTCAGTGGCCACCAGTTGTTGGATGTCTGTTGCTGGTGGTACCATGCTGCTTGCCTTGGTGCTTATCGGTGCCCTGGTCTGTGTTGTGGCCATCGATTTTGGCTGCTGTGGGGGTTTGTTTGGTCCAGTAGAGGTGGAGGGTTGGTGTGGTGTCACTTCGGGCCTGGCCTTCTTGGCAGGTGTGGTGCCAGTGTCTTCCTCGCCAAGGTCCGAATGGGAGCCTGTGGTGGAGCAAAGGAGGGAAAGTGTTATTGATGGGTCTGCGGACAAGCAGGCATTGTGATGACTGCCATCATTTTGATAACTAGATGGTGCACATTGGAGGCAGTGACATACAGGTTGCCTCCCTTTTGGGTGGGAGAAGCATGCAGGAATGTGGGTGCCTACAGTGAGAGTGTGCATACTGCATGTGTACAGGGTGTAGGTCAATAATGCCTGTAGACAGTCTTCTGCTGATGTGTCGCGTTAACCCTTTTAGGAACATTGTACTTCCCATGAAACTGGACTTCAGAGTGTTTTGCATGGCTTGATTTGAGGCACCTACCTGCGTCACCTGATGTGGGGGCTCCTCTCTACATTTCTCCGACCCCCTCGATGCTCTCGATGCCAATGGTTGTGGCACATATCTCCTCCCACGGCTGCGATTTTATCGGTGAGTGTGCTCCTCCACCAGTTGCCATGCCCAGGTTTCTGTTGGCAGACAGTATACTCCTTACATGGAGCCGCAGGTCGTCCCACCTTTTCCGGCACTGTCTTGTGGTGCGGGGTGTTGTTTCAACTGCACTGACCCGCTGTGTGACTAGGTCCCATATGGCCTTCTTCTGTGCTATTGCCGGTCTGGTCATTTCAGTTGAGAATACAACATCCGCTTTTTCCTGTAGGGTTTCCGCCAACATGGTGAGCTCTTCCCTAGTGAAGCGCTCCCGCCGCAGCCGATCACAACTTTTTTTAACAACTTTCGGCATTCTGACAATGGGTGGATGTGGGTGAAGGTTTGTGGCGGGTCTCGGGGTCAGATGTGCAATGGTTGTGGAGGATGGCAATGGATTGTGTTTTTAAAGATGGCCGCCGTGCTCTTTCCCGTTCCGGTGCGATGGCGCAACTTCCGGATCTGCTTCTTTACGGTCACCGCTAATAGCGGTCAACGCTATTTGCGGTGATCGCTAATATCGGTGGGTAGGGTGGCGGTAGTGCACCTTGCACGGCATACGATCCCGGTAGGTGCCGTTTTTGGGACGTTACCGGCATGGCGCAGATTACATTACCGGCATGGTGCAATGCTCGTGCCCGAGAGGTCGTAATGCACCGCTTTTAACGGTTTCTGGTCAGCACGGACACGTTAGTTACGCCATGCCGGTAATGTCCATTAATTACCGCCTGGGTCGTAATAAGGCCCAAGGTCTCTGCTCTTATTGGTTGAGCACCGTTTTATATCAGTTATCTGGTGAACCTTGGATATACATGCCATCTGATAAATATATATGAAGGGCATGGCATGTCAGCACATTCATTTGGACTCTGGATTACCCATATTTGAATTTTACAATATTGGTTTTGGTGAATGCGCCTCCTGCCACTGTGAGGGGGAAGGGCGTTCATGTCTAATAGTGAGTCATGGAAGTAACCTGCACATTAGATCACACCATAATCCAGGATGAACTGAGGGTGAGTGGCCATGACCCAGAATAGCTAGCTATACCCAAGGATCACGTTGGATGTTGTAATGAGCCGCATACACCAACAGTATCAATTATGCAGCATAAGCACCCATTGGTCTATGCACGAAAGAGGGTGAGGGTGCATTTTTGTAACATCCCTCATGCTACACTGGTATCTTTACACAATCTAAAATGTTTGTTCATGTAAAAAACTTTTGTCCATGAAGGGCATACAATGCCCACAAGTCACTGGGCGCCGGGGTTTAACAGTTCTGTCCACCAACAGAAACAATCAGGGTTTAGCAGCATTTATTGTTTTCATGTACGTAATATGGTTAGGTAATTCATCCTACACGCTGCATTGTTTCCCCAGATTTATCAAACAAACTCTATTTGGTTCATGAAAAAAAGAAAAAAATGTTTTACACACGGAGGGAATACATGGCCCAGAAGTCTCTGGGAACTGGGGCTTAAGAGTCCTTTCACCATGTTGATGACGTACTTAAGGAAGCCACGCCCAGGAACCAGCACAAAATTTGGAGTGTGTGCAGGACAAGAGAGAAGGAACCCAGGGTAAGTAAAATGTGCATGTGTGTTTGAGTGTTTAAATTCACACAGTTTGTTTGAGGTTTTGAAGAGAGAGAGAGCGCGAGGGTAAACTCGACCCTTTCAATTCCATTTCTGCTGACAATCAGCATGCACAGCGCATGCGAATAGATGCGGGATGTGTCTGCTTTTCCCTTTTGCACGCGTATAGAGGTGCTTGAACAGCCATGGAGCCCAGCTAAGGCAGCAGCCCAGCTAAGGCTGCAGTTGTGTGTTTTCCATCAGCATTATAAGCTGTTTGGCAGTCACTGTGCACGCTGAGCCATTATTATTATTATTATTATTTTTAGGGTCAGAAAAGCCTAATATGAGAGTCGTTATAGACCTCCAGCATGATTGAACAAAGGTTCATGAAGGGAATTTTAATCTGTTTCCTCCACAAAACATTATGTGGGGAGGGGCAGGGGATTGAGACAGCATCATTAACAAAACCTTGACAATGTTCTGAGCTAGTTAGATATATGAGCATGACGTTTAGTTCCATGTATCCCTTCAGGAACATTGAACTGGAATCACTGCGCAGTGAGAAAAAACTGGGGTACCAGAATAGAACACATCTGGACTCGGCCACATGAGGTGAGGCGAATTGATAGGAGGTTTTGATTACCTCCAGTGTTGTCAAGATGAAATATTTGAGTATTGAGTCTCTGGGCCTCATTACACGGAAGGCGGTGAGCCATGGCGCTATTAGCGCCATGGCTCATGCCGGTAAAATACCGGCACCGCCTTGGCGGAAAGGGGATTTACCGCCCCATTCCAAGGTTGGAGGGGCGGTAAATCCCCTTTCCGCCATTGCCCTTCCCCATTCCCATTTCTGCCCCATAGGGCTCTATGGAAATGGGGAAGGCGCTAATTACGCCACCGCAATTTTGCGGTGCCGTAATTAGCTCCGAGGTCCCTTAGCGGGTTGGATTTTAACGCCTGCAAGAAGCAGGCGTTAAATCCTCCAACCCGCAAAGGGACCTCGTAGTACGGCGGCAAGGGTTAACGGTCACCGTTGCCATTAACGGTGACCGTTAACCCTTACCGCCGTCCGTATAATGAGGCCCTCTGTGTTGCATTTCAGGCGAGAACAGGGATTTTTCCTCTTTGGATTTATTGACTAAAGACGCAAGACACCCCCATACCTGAATTTTTGATCAGGTAAGATAGTGTGTCCATACCATATATACAATGGTGTATTGTTTATAGGGCAGGCTTGCTAAGATGCTTTGTCCTCCTCCTACGTTGCAGTATAGGTGCAGAGTTATCTAGCACCACTGCAGGATTTAGTCCATCGTTGACACGCGTCTCCATTATTTCCCGTGGAGGTGAGTGCCAATCTGTATACACATAAACTGAGATATACACACAAGAAATATCTGTGTCTAAACAAATAAGAGATCGGAATTCTGATGTTATCTATATTGTTTGTTTGTAGATTAATGTTTTAATGACATCCTCCACCTTTTGACATTTCGGAGTGGTTGCAACAGAACCATCCGTCTCCTGAAGAAGGTGGCTTATATTTGCCGGCTTGAATTAGGGGCCTATTGTAACGACCGAAACATATGTTGAGTTAAGCAACATGCTATTTGTTTTTGTATTAACACTTACTGTAATCACCAAGAGGTGTTGAAATGTATTTTAATATATTGGTTCTAGGTGGTCCTAGTACCACAAGTGTGGAATATTGACATGTATAGTGAGATTGTGAATGAATGATGGAATGAATGGTGGTGCTTAAATGTGGATGTTCAGAACAATAAATATTTGTGTAAATTGCTTATAAATAAATATATATTTTTTTGACAAGACCTGGTATTGTTTAAATGTGTACAGATGTTCTGATCTCATTTCGCCCAGGTTGATTTTTATGGTTCACATGCAGGACAGTGATCTCAGAGGAAGAGTGATGTGTTACATTTATTAGCTGTTGCAAATACCTCTGGAGTTTTCCAGTCAAAATGGGAACGAGGGTGGGGGCCATGTGCTCTGCACGCTGTACTATCGCAGTGAGGCCTGGTCACCAAGATGGATTGGAAAGGGGGTACAAAAATGGATGCTCTGTGTCCTGCTCAGTGGTCCCATCTACGCGAATGACAACCAAAGTTAACATCACATAAGGGCAAAGGGCGAACCCACTACTGGAGGCACTTGGTCCGAGTTTCTACTGAGAAGTAAAGGATGAGAGGGGCCTGATGGCCCCTCACTCCCACACACTTGCCTGCATGCCCACCGGCTCATCCATCCCACCCCACTCTATCAAAGACGGTTCACACCCGGGGGATGAGCGCTGGCATGGGGGCTGCCACGGGTGCAAACGGCCAAGGTGCCAAACAGCATGTACACTTCAAAGGGTACCCCACGCCCAGGGGCCATCGCTCACATGGCCTCCTCAGACCCTGAGTCTCCAGGCAGGCCTCCCCTGAGGCAGGCCACCCCCCTGCAATCCACATAAGTGTGTCTCCATTCAGCAGTCTTCCTGTGCCTTATCTGCATGCCCCAGGCCCATCCATCCCACCCCCTCTATCAAAGGCGGTTCGCACCTGGGGATGAGCGCTGGCATGGGGGGCTGCCACGGGCACAAACGGCCAAGGTGCCAAACAGCATGTACACTTCAAAAGGTACCCCACGCCCAGGGGCCATCGCTCACATGGCCTCCTCAGACCCCGTGTCTCCAGGCAGGCCTCCCCTGAGGCAGGCCACCCCCCCTGCAATCCACATAACTGTGTCTCCATTCAGCAGTCTTCCTGTGCCTTATCTGCATGCCCCAGGCCCATCCATCCCACCCCCCTCTATCAAAGGCGGTTCGCACCCGGGGATGAGCGCCGGCATGGGGGGCTGTCACGGGCGCAAACGGCCAAGGTGCCAAACAGCATGTACACTTCAAAAGGTACCCCACGCCCAGGGGCCATCACTCACATGGCTTCCTCAGACCCCGTGTCTCAAGGCAGGCCTCCCCTGAGGCAGGCCGCCCCCCTGCAAACCACATAATACCACGACATACACACGTCATTCATTCACAAACACACCCCTGTTTCTAATACTTTATAAACCACTTGATATGTCTCATGAGAACATCTTTGTGCTTTGCAAGTCATCTCCTGAACCTTCTACCTGAGAAGCACTGAGATCTATGCTAATCTGCTCGTCGTTGTGCTATCTGTGACCGCTTTGAGCAAACTCGTCAGTTTGCTACCTGTGGCCATCTACCTGTTCTCCTGCAACATACTGCTCGGCCTGCTGAATCCAACTGTTTGTTGGTCAAGGTAAGGCCATGTATCCTAGTCATATTTCGGTCATGTTTACATTTCTATCTATTTGCAATTACAGTACCCAATAGAGCTATGGTCATTGGTCTCATTGCTATTGACTTGAGTTTCAATTGTTATGCTATCAATAGATCTATTTATTTTCATCTGTGTCAATTGTCATCGAATTGCATCCTTCGGGGGTCCAGTCTATAATGTAAGCATGTTTCCTTTTCGTGCAAGACAGAACATCCAAGGGACGAGTCACATGTTCAGAGTTTAGTCACATAATTTAAAACATGACTAACTTATGCAAATACTAAGCCGCACATGATGAACTGGTATAGTACCAAAACAAACCTTGCATTGAGCATGGCATGGTTCATTTACTTTTTTATGACATTTTTATTCATCAAGGTTTTATAGTAATCTTGATATTTACTTTTCAGAATTTTCAACAATGCCTGCCTGTTCGATTAGCGGTTGCCCTTCGAAGACCCATGCTAAATCTGAAGGCACTACAATGCATATATTCCCAAAAACTGTTGATCAAATAAGAGAATGGGTCAGACATTGCAGATATCCACTAGATGAGCTGGAAAGTAGAGTCCAACAAGTTTTAGAGGACAAGAGGGGTGATCGATACCGCATCTGCAGCTGGCACTTTTCCTCTAACATGTACGCCACATCTTGGGTAACAAAGAAGAATAAACGCCGAATGACAGGAAAATTGCTCGCAAACGCTGTTCCAACTCCATTCATCCACATTCCGCCACTGGTGAGTCAAGTGTCCGGATTTAGCTTTAGGCCTTGCGGTAGTGTGTAGGTAGTCGAATGGATTAATTGCTATTTTAGGTGTTGTGTCCCTTGTAATACTCCCTTGTAATACTTTCGATATTGATATGAGTGTATAGCTTTTTGAATAATGACATTTATCAATAAATTATTTTTCGATTTTATAACCCCCAAAGGAAATCTATTTATGGGCACAGGGAACTGTACTATATTGCGCAATTTCAATAGCATTATTCTCAAGTATTCTGTCGGTTTACATGGCAATTTTTTAATATTTGCATTTCATTATCAAACAATAATTTACCTTTACAACTGCTTGACTATCCACTGAATCTGAAGCAAGAACATTCTACATCCGTGATGTGCCCGCAGTTATCAACCACTTCTAGCGTGTATCAGGTAATCATACTTGGCTATTCTTCTACAGACTTGTTTTATGCATGTCAAGTAATAGTTTTTATGTATTGTGTGATTATTTTACCAATTGTTTGGTTAGTGCTTTCCAATTGATATACACCTTAGTTGTCGTCCCCTGGTGTTTGTTTTCAGTTATAATTAGTGTTATCCATACTAATGCAGGTACTGTCTTTCAGGGAGATGCTGACGCGTCCACCACATTGATAACAGCCCTAGATGTTCTTCAGCAGCCCGAGGTATGGATACTGACAGCTCCATCGACCGTGATCATCAGGATTGGAACACTTGTCGTTTGATTGTTCTACACCATGTTTCATTTGTGGTTAGCCATTGATATGTACCTGTGCGGTCGACCCCAAGTGTGTGTTGTGTTTTCAATATTGTAATCCTTACTAATGCAAATATTATGTTTCAAGCTGTTGTTGAATCGTCAACCCACGCACTTGATGCGGAGCCTGACATTCAAGTAATTCCAGGGGACGCGGGACCATGTGGATACGAATCGGCGCAACAGCTTTCGAAAGTGCGCACCACATTTACAACATCCGTAGATATTCTTCAGCAGCATGAGGTATGGATACTGACAGCTCCATCGAGTGTGATAATATAACGTGATTCCATTTGCTATACTTTCTTCCCTATTAACGCAAGTACTGCGTTTCAGGGAGACGATGGAGCTTCCACTACAATCACAAGATCCCATTTAGATGATGCAGATGTAAAGAAATCGGAAAAATAAGTCGATTAAATCTGATCATATTTAAATATTCCTTGATTCTTTTAGACAATGCAACATTTGTGGTTATTTCTTTATATGTACCTGTGCCGTCGACCCCAAGTGTGTGTTATGTTTACATTATTGAAAACCATACTAACGCAAGTACTGTGTTTCAGGGAGTTGCTGATGCCTCCTCTTCAATACAATCATTCCTGGCAGTCCATGCAGAGCCAGAGGTATGGATACTGACAGCTCCATCGAACTAGGTCATCATAGCTCGAATACTTGTCGTTTGATTGTTCCACACAATGTTTAAATCGTGTTTGGCTATTGAGATGTACCTGTGTGTTCGTCCTCACGTGTGTTTTATGCTAACAATATTTTGATACACAGTAATGAAAATACTATGTTTCAGGGAGTCGATGGAGCCTCATTCCATGCTGTCTATGCGGATACAGAAAATATAGTCGTTGCAGGAAGGGGAGACATGCGGATACGAATCGGAGCAACAGCGTGCAGATGTTGGAGGTCGAGTCAAAAAAGTTGCAAAGAAAAGAAACAAAAATAAAGTTTGTTACAAACAGTTCATAACTTTAGAATTTTTTGCTGGGGACTATTTTATGTTTTTTTCCATTCAATTGTACTATACTTTATCTTGTGTTTAAACTGAACATCCCTTTTCCAATCTATCCTCTAGTTACCCGTGGGTGTTTGAACTATACATACACAGACAGTGAAGCGAATGAGAGATATTGCTTGCCAGACCATTTACACTATGGAGGAACTATTAATTCAGACGCGGCGTGTTGAGACTCGAGATGCCCATGTCCAATGGCCAGAACATGAAATGAATGTGTCCGGAGAATCCAGCAAAGTTGTATTGGACCATTGCTAAAGTGCGACCACACCACCACAACAACAGGATACTGGATGTATTGAAGATAGCTCTGAAGTAGTCGTAGATCAATTCACACAATCTACACCCGCCAAAAAATTGCCACCAAAAAAGATGCCGACATTGTTGTGTTCTCCCATCAATGTTGAAGTAGCAGATGTTGAAATGACAGAGAATGAACCAGCAGCAGCATTCACCGATGAATCAGAACTTGATAGCAGCGATATTTCTTTCAAATGTGGTGATATGTCCTCAACGTCACAGGCCGAAACAACTTTGACGCCGGATGACAGTCTAATGAAAGAGGGCAAATACATAGTATTCGACAGTTGTTTGATGAATATTATAAGTATGCTGAAATGTGGGCATTCCGTTAGAGGGAAGGTATGTGGGAAGCCATTGATTCATGTCACTCGTCAAAAAAAAGGCAGTAACGTCAAAATAAATGCCGCCTGTAGATTAAATCATACGTTCTCATGGTCTGCACAACCGATGCTGGGGAAACTGCCAGCAGGCAATCTACTGTGTGCAGCTGCATCACTTTTTAGTGGGTCCAGTTTTAGAAAGTAAGAGTCTTTCTTTCAGTTTGTGGGACTCCATTTCATTTAAAAAACACAGTACTACAAATACCACCATGATTATCTGTTTCCGGCCATAAGTGATGCTTGGAAAATTGAACAATTATCTGCAGCAAGTACATTCGAAGGCAAACGATTCAGGCTAGCCGGCGATGAACAGTGCAACAGCCCTAGATTTTCTGCCAAGCACTGCAGCTACCACTTTCAGGACATGGATAGTAAGAAAATTGTGAGTTCGGTGGTCGTGCAGGTAACACAATGTACATCCTCAGTGTCCATGGAGAAACTAGGATTTATAAAATCAGTGGAATATCTACAATCGAGGGGAATGCACATCGACCTCATAGCCACGGACAGACACGTTTCAATTGCCAAGACAATGAGAGAGCAGTTCCCACATATTAAACATCAATTTGACGTATGGCATCTTGCTAAATCAATAAGAAAATCTTGGCTGCAGGGGAAAAAAAAGGTTTGGAAAGTATTTCAGAGTGGTCCCAGTCTATCAGCAACCATCTTTGGTGGAGCTCAAAAACTTGTGAAGGGTCAGTGGAAATACTACTTGAAAAATGGTCGTCACTGATACACCACTGTACCAACGTTCACCGCTGGTCAAAAAACCTACATTTCCACCAATGTGAACATGGCCCTTTGTCCCCAGGGGAGGCACGGAAGAAGTGGTTGAATCCATCTTCACCGACACACAAAGCCATTGAGAAGATTGTTTTCGATAAAACTCTATCAAGAGATTTGAGGGGACTGACAGAATTCTGTCACACAGGAGGTTTGGAGGTATTCCACAATATGTGCCTAAAGTACAGGCCAAAGCGCTTGCATTTCAGCACATAGGGCATGAGACATAGGACTCTACTTGCCGTCTTGGCCCATAACGAGAATCTCGGCCGTGAACATTCTAGGACTACGGGTAATGTAAGGATGCCTCGCTACACTAAGGCCTTTTCAAAACGAAGTAAGCAATGGGTGATCAAATCAGTCTATAAGGAAATGGAGTTCGACTTTGTCAAAAGCCTTATTATTGCTGTATTAGAGAAGCACAGATATGGAATTTTGAACGTTTCTGTGCAGAGCACTGATCCATTGCCACCAAACATTGCCACTGTGTCATGTCCACCCAAAGTAGAGCTGGTTGTGAAGTACAAATCCCGGTTTAAATAATTGTAATACGATTGTCTTTTTGTAGATAAATTTTATTGTACAGTGTACATACAAAGTACGCTAACCCTAACCCCTACCTTCACCAGCCTGGGTGGCGAACAACCTGGGTGTCATCTTGGAATTCTCTCTCTATTCACCTCATATTGCTGACCTTGTCTATATATGTATGTATATATTTTTGTTGATGTAACTAATTTCCGCAATCTCATGTAAATGCTGCGCACTGTTAACCGAGGGGAGGCTTGCGTATTGCAAATAATAAAACGAACAATCTCACTTTCAACTCAACTCCTCGGGTAGTTTATACTTTCCCAGACCTTCCCCAAGTCTCAATAGTTATGGTTCTTTGGGGCTGCAAAGCTCGCAGACAACGAGGACAAAATTGGGGCCTCAGAACGCGCCAAGCGAGCCGTTGCAGATGAGAGAGAAGCCAGTTTGCATTTGCACATTGAGGCGCACTACATAGATGGATTCAAAACTTCAAGTTCACACAGATGGCTTTACTGCGGGATGTTGCAAAGAAAGAATGTATGCTCATTTCTAGTGAAGGTCAGCGGCTTTGATTTTCAGCTCGCGGCCTGAAGAGGCCCACAACTCGCACTGGCAGTATAAGGTTCTATTGTTTTTTGACCTTGAGAGACAAGGACCATGCCAAAAGAACTTCATTTCAAGGGGGGGTGCAATAACGTAAGAGACGATAAGGAAGAAAATTCAGAAACTAGACCGAGTTTCATGTTAGTTCAGTATACGAAAAATCGTTGTCAAGAGCACAGTGGGATTTACGGACTGCATTACACAGAGACACAATGGAAATTGCAAATATAATGTAAGTAACTCTTTAGACGCTTTTATACCGGAATGAAGAATTAATGAATGGATGCATGAATAAATGAATGAATGAAGAGCTTGGAAAACGTTTGTGGGATCGTCCTTGTAGCGGGCACAAAGGCATGCAGGTCCACATTCCACACGCATGTAGACAGTCGTTTCTCATTGTGTGCTAACCTCGATTTATTTTGTTACTTTTCGCATTGATTTTAGAGCCGAACATACTCCATTGCACTATCCTTGAAAGCAAATAGTTTCAGCTCGGCCGTAATAAATAAAATGAATAATATTAATAAAGATCGGCTGGCGAGACTAATTATAATTTTTATGTTTTCAAAACAGGTATATCCTTCCCAACTGCGACTGCCACCAATTTCCGACCCCGGCAGACGGCTTCTTCAACCGCCAGCTGCAGCTTCTTGTCAACAACTGCACCACTTTGACGATCTTATGGGACGATCGCCAAGGGCTCATATGCCCTTATGTGGTTCTAGCGGCTAGAAGCAACATATCAACCTTTACGCTGGCCTAGTGCCTACTTGATGGAACAGCCTTGCAGTTCACCGTGCGACCAAAGTGCTTCTTTTAATGAAAACCAACACCATGTGTACCATAAAGGAACAGCGCGTGACTCACGATAAAACAGAACAGTTTTTGCAGATAGAGATAAAAGAAAATAAATGGCATTCCAAGTTAATATGGCAATTGCTGAATATTCTATAAACATTTATTGTCAAATAAATGTACTTTACCAAATGTACTGTGTTGCTGTTTGATTGTAAAGTACAGTTTCATATTCCGAATTGTGGCGCGCTGTGTTGTGAGTTCATCTGTGTTGGTTTCCGGGTTCTGTGCGAAGTCGCGTAGAAGACGACTGGGCGCGTTTGCCTACGCAGCACAGAAACGTCATGGAGAGAGGCGGGGAATATGAATGTTTTGATAATGTCAAGCTCAGGGGATATGATTTAGTGCCGCATAAGCAGGTCAGCCAGGGCGAAGCGGGAAGTGATAGGATTATCACAAAATGGCAGCTCCCTGATGCCTGTTTTCGCGTGCGTTTAATGGATGAAAACTTGGGTAAGGTCCATAGGAAATTTTTCTAAAATCTAACGATTTAGGCTTAAAAACACATGGCCGACCCGTAGAGGCAATACAATTTTTTTACCGAACCATTCCTTTAAAGACTCGGTGGAATTCAGAGGTATGACCGCAACCCCCGGATAATGACCCGGTCGATGAAAAGGCAATGTTACATTTCCTTTGACACGTTTTGGGAAGTTCATGTTCGCCTGAGTGCTCAGCACTTGCTATTGCAAAACCACCCAAACCTCCTGGGAATAGAGCAGAACATTCCTCAAAGATGCTTGAAACACAGAAGCATCACCCTATTGCTGCAGAAGAGGTTATGGTGGGCAGCTATTGGCGTCTCCAGGAATCACATTTAGAGGGGTCCCCAGACAAAAGTAGGGGGGCCGCCTATAAAAGGGCAATGTGTATGCTTTTCCCAAATTGATGTGGGCAAAGCAGTCTAAAGGTGCCCGGGAGGGTGGGGGGGGGGTTAAATTGTGCATTTATACATCAAGCAATTCTGTTGGAATCACATTTGAAATTGTAATCCTTCGGACGCCAGGGCATCGACTGCAAGCGGCAGGCCATGCGCAGGCCAGTGGAAATGATGCCCAGGCCTCGACTGCAAGCGGCACGCCATGCGCAGCCAGTAGACATGATGCCCGGGCATCGACAGCAAGTGGCAGGCCATCACAGGCCAGTGGAAATGATGCCCGGGCATGGACTGCAAGCAGCAGGCCATGCACAGGCCAGTAGAAATGATACCCGGGCATGGACTCAAGTGGCAGGTCATGCGCAGGCCAGTAGAAATGATGCCCAGGCATGGACTGTAAGCGGCATGCCATGCGCAGGCCAGTAGAAATGATGCCCGGGCATGGACTGCAAGCGCCAAGCCATGCACAGGCCAGTGGAAATGATGCCCGTGCATCGACTGCAAGCAGTCGGCCATGTGCAGGCCAGTGGAAATGATGGCCGGGCATGGACTGCAAGTGGCAGGCCATGCGCAGGCCAGTGGAAATGATGCCCGGGCATGGGCTGCAAGCGGCAGGCCACGCACAGGCCAGTGGAAATGATGCCCGGGCATGGAGTGCAAGCAGCAGGCCATGCGCAGGCCAGTGGAGGCATGGACTGCAAGCGGCAGGCCATGCGCAGGCCGGTGGGGGCATGGACTGCAAGCAGTCGGCCATGTGCAGGCCAGTGGAAATGATGCCCAGGCATGGACTGCAAGTGGCAGGCCATGCGCAGGCCAGTGGAAATGATGCCCGGGCATGGGCTGCAAGCGGCAGGCCACGCACAGGCCAGTGGAAATGATGCCCGGGCATGGACTGCAAGCAGCAGGCCATGCGCAGGCCAGTGGAGGCATGGACTGCAAGCGGCAGGCCATGAGCAGGCCGGTGGAGGCATGGACTGCAAGCAGTCGGCCATGTGCAGGCCAGTGGAAATGATGCCGGACATGGACTGCAAGCAGCAGGCCATGCACAGGGCAGTGGAAATGATGCCCAGGCATATGCTCCAAGTGACAATTCACGCACAGGCCAGTGGAAATGATGCCAGGGCATGGACTGCAAGCAGCAGGCCATGCACAGGCCAGTGGAAATGATGCCCGGGCATCGAATGCAAGCTGAAGGCCACGCACCGGCTAGTAGAAATGATGCCCGTGCATGGACTGTAAGCAGTAGGCCACGCACAGGCCAGTGGAAATTATGCCCAGGCATGGACTGTAAGCAGCAGGCCACGCACAGGCCAGTGGAAATGATGCCCAGGCATGGACTGTAAGCAGCAGGCCACGCACAGGCCAGTGGAAATGATGCCCAGGCATGGGCTGCAAGCAGTATGCCATGCGCAGGCCAGTAGAAATGATGCCTGTGCATGGGCTGCAAGCGGCAGGCCATGCACAGGCCAGTAGATATTACACTGGCTTTAATATTGATCCAGGAGAACAGACAGGGCACAGCATTGGGTTTGGAAGCGCCAGAATATAAAAAAGCTGAATTTGTTTAAAAGCGTAATCACACAGTGCCACGTTACTTCAAAGTACACCATTGTACTGATCAAATGCTGCAGGGGCTTTCACAAAGGGAACTGTGTTGCTCAGTTACGGGCGTTGCTCATGAACGTCCCAAACTGCCTTTCATTTCACCAGGGCCAATGTTCAATGCAATGTGCAAGCCTGCCAGTGAAGCTTAGTACTCAGTCACAGTCAACACAATGCCAGTTGCAACAGTGCCATGCCAGCCTGGCCCACACCTGCCAGTGTACGACATGTTCTGATGTAAATGCAGCTTAATGCATGGCATCTCATGCCTGTACAGGCACCGTATGTCTTCCGAATATGCATGCAATATACCATTTAACAGTATCCAGTGAAAACGTAGCCAACAAAATGAAGCCAGGGAAAGAGCCGTGGTGAAAATACCGCTTCAGTGAGAAATTTGCAAAGAAACTACTCTTCGCTTTCAGTAAGAGTTCAGGGTAGAATAAGGGTTGTAATTCCAGTTAGGGAGAGGTTTAGGAATTGAACTAGGGCGACTGTGGAATTTTCATTCGAAGTTTGGGTTATATTTAAGGTCACAGCTTGTATGGAATGACTACATTTTTTAAAACTACTTTGTGCTGACATTTTCACATGTTCCTGGGGACATGTTCTCATAGAACCCGTTTAAGGTGTAATTTCCAGTGCCCAGAACTGTACTCGTTTGCTCCAGTGATAGAAGCGTCTATAGACCCACAGTTATAGTTATAGACCCACAGCTATAGTTATAGACCCACAGATAGAAGCGTCTGAGACCCACAGTTATAGTGGTAGCCATGTTTGAAAAACAAATTGCCATTTTCCTTCAATTGTAATGTACACATTTATGATGCAGAGTCATTCTCCTGCAATACACTGTTCCGATATATTTGCACGGATTTGCATATGGCTGAATCCCTTTTGCAATGGCAGAGATGGCCCAAATAAACGGTGGTGTGGAAGGTTGCCCCGAGCAATGCCAGTGGTTCAGATTGATTCAAAACCTTGCACCCATCACTTTTTTGGTTTCAGGTTGTCTCCCTATATGTGAGAGGGTATTCCCAGACTTGGGTCCCTTGCTCGCTGTGCCATAGGAAACCAAGCTGCACCTCACTGCGGAGGCCCAACAAGGCCGAACCATGTCCGGAGTTGCTTGCGTTTCCGTGCATAGGGGGCCTGGCCTAGCAGGTCAGGTAGGCCTGCTCCCATTGGTGGCAGTACCTGACTGATTTGCATATGGTTTGACTCCTTTTGCAATGGCGCAGACGGGCTAAAAAACGGTGGTGTGGAAGGTGGTTCAGATTAATTCAAAAACTATCATACCAGCGGTTTTCTGGTTTCTGTTTTATTGGTATACAGTGCAAATATTGTCAGGCAAAATGTTCCACAGGGTGACATTTACTCACATTTGCACACTGACTAAAATCAAACACTTATCGGCAAATATTCTAGGACTGGAGTTTAGAATAGTAAATAATACCAGTCCTATATTAATATTTGGGGACATTGTTTTAGGGTTCAGACGACATTTAGCAGGAGACATGTTCACATGTTTATCATTTATAATCAGACTATGGTCTGGTAAACTCCAGACAACTAAAGCACTTGAGAGACATGAGAGTGGCAGTTAGGCGCTACACAAGTCTCAAATGGCACAATGCTGCAGAAAGAGACTTTCAACCTCCAGAGCTGCTGCATCCTGGGTAAATGACTATCTAAGCTCAAAACTGTTCTTTGTTTTCCAGCGAGATATAGTAGGAAAAAAGTCTCAAAGCCCAGAATGCATCTTTGTTTACCTCCATTGAACACTTGCAAAGAGTCTCAGAGCCCAGAGCTGCCCTGTTTTTGAAATGTTGCATTCTGGGAAAGCGAGCCTAAAGACCAGAGTTAGTCTATGTTTCTCAAAGTTGCATTCTGGGAAAGCAAGCCTGAGAGCCTAGAGCTGTCATTTGTTCAACAACGCTGCATGATGGGAAAGAGAGTCTCCATACCCAAAATAGTTCTGTGTATAAGAGAACGGTATGTTGTGGAAAGAAAGAATATCTTAAAGCAGCCGCACAAGCAAAGTGAACTGTCACATGTATGAAATTGCACCCAAGGAAAATGACTCTAACAGCATTCAGAAAACATCAGAAGGCTGAGTTTAAAGTACTCAAGATGATTACAGACTAAAAACCAGAAGAACCGGCTGTAAGAGGGAATAACGTTAGGTATAACATTTCCATTGACTAGTCCGCCCTTCATTCTGGCACAAGGAGAGTCATTTTACCCATGCGTGTGTCCTGCCAGTTTACCCCTCCTACATCCTGGTGGGGAGCAGGCCCACTACAAACACTCCTGCTATGTTATTCCAGCAATACTGCAGATATGATATTCGCTCAACCCCAACATGAACAGTGGTCCAAACGCATGTTGCAGTAATATTCTTGCAGGGAGTTAGTCCATAGAAATATGTGTCACAATATTCATTAACTCGTCTGTATGTTGAAACGAGTTAAACTCCTTCAAGTCCTAGGTACCACTTGGTTTGAAGATGGTTGCATCGATTTGAAACAAAGATTATCCCAGATGGGGTGGGCGGCACAAGGGGGAGGCACAGGATTTCAGAGGGGCCCCACCATAGCAATACCACTGGCTATTGGCATCAAGCCGGCCCCCTGGTTGCGATAGACATCAGCACCTTAGTTGGAGGCTGTTAAGCAGAATCACATACAGTACCCTTTGGGAACACCACACACAATTAAGACTACAAGTGACAGTACAAATTTGCCTTTGGTACAAGCCCGTACTACACAAGTGGGAGCGATGGCTGAGCAGCCAGACTTATCTCAAGAGTAAAGTGAGCAGTATCAATAGTTACACAAAGGACAGCAATTGCTATGATTCAAACAAACACTGACCCAAGGTCTCTGAGTAAAAGAATATACATTTATTTACACATCAGTTATAAAACATTTCACTATTATCAATCAGTTTAAAAATCACAATCTTAATACACTACACCACACCCAATAGATTCTGGACAAGTTAAGCTCAAAATGAAGTGTGAGCAAAATGGCACTCCAGCAAAAAGGGAGGGAAAGACAAAGTTAGACAAAAGTTGAGCAGCACCAACAAGTAAGTAAGCAGGGCAATCTAGAAAAAGTAACTACAGTGAGGAAATCAAATCAAGAGGCCAGGGCCAAAGTCAATGGACCAAAGTCTTTGCAGAGGATCACACAGTTCAGAGTAGTTTGTGGTTAAGTCTTTGCCAAGAGTTCAGAACAAAGTTGGTCAGACGAAAGTTACTTTAAAGAATAGAGAAGGACAAGCCCTCGGATTGGCAAAAGATTTCAAGCACTTTTACCGCGGTCGGACAGAACAAACGACCAGATTTGAACAGTACCTTAAATGGAGAAGAAGGCTGTAGCAGAGGCAGATGTTCCTGGCAGGTCCTGCAGTCTCACAGTTCCTAAAGCGACTGTCAGACTGACACGAAGTAGGAAGACTGGAGGGAACCAGCAGCAGAGCAAAGCAACAAATAAAAGGTACGTGCCTTAAAACCCAAGCTGGGTCCGATCCTCCTGGCTATCCAGTTCACTGTAGCTGTGCAGAGCAAATTCGACCAGAGAAGGGAGGCCTGACTACCAGTTTGGTGAACTGGTTGTTCCACCAGCTCAAGGGGAGAAGATTCCTTGCAGATCTTCCCTGTCGTCGAAGTTTGAAGATTCGGACACGCAGCAGGGCTTTACCGGGAGGATCAGTCGTGATAGAGGTCCTCTTCTGTCAGCTTCTCTTCGGTTCTCTTGATCCAGTGGTGACTCTACCTTTTCAGTCCCAGAGACCTGCTTTTTATGCAGTTTTCCCCCATTCACACATCCTGGCTGTCAATCACACAGCAGGTTGGCTGTCCCGGCGGGACAGTCACCACAGCCAATCACACAGAGTGCGACATGGGTCTCCAAGGAGACCCTGTGCAGGGAGTCTCAAACCCCTCCCTCCCATCTTGTCTCCCTCAGACATTCAGGCGCCTAAGGAGGGCTTCTGTGCAGAAGCCCGCCAAAGGTCGTAGAACAAAGGAATCAAACCTGGTTTGGCTCACAGAGTAAAACACAAGAAAGACTTTTACAAAAAGAAATGGCGAATAAACCCAGCCGGAACCATATAAAAGTAAATGTGGTCCAGCGGGTTTAAGTTCGAGGCTACTAAGATAGCCTAAAATAATACCAAGGCTATTTAAAATAACAGTGATAGGAAAAATAGGGTAGATACCACTGCCACCAGCCAAATCTTAATGAAAAGGGAACAAAATAAGATAGTTTGTACTGGGTCTGTGATTTAAGAAAGGACTAATAGTGTCAATGGCAACTTTACATGTTCTGGGAGACAGTAGTCAGTCCCAGAAAATGGAGCTTAAAGTGGGAAGTCTGAAAAAGCAACCCTGTGTCACTGCACGGAAGGTGGTGTGTAACACACAGTAAAAAGATGATGTCTATGGAGTAGGTGAAGGTCCATAGTCTATGCACACAAACATGTTAAATGCACATAGCAAAACACATGTAAGAGTGGGAAAAAAGGCTCACACTTTTACCAGGTGAAAAAAATAAATCCTAGAAATCCAGCAAAGCTGCTGAGGGACTCAGCAGGTAAGGGAAATTAGCCATTCTGGAAAATTATCCCTAACAGAGGCCCAGTGCCTCAGGGGTTTGACGGGGAACACACAGTCTTATGTAGGGGCAGGGCAGACCATACCGAGCTCGTGCAGTCACTGGCCACCGTACTGGCAAGGGGGCTGCACGGCATCATGGCCTGCAGGCCCGTACTTCACACAGGAAGCGCCAATAGCCGAGTGGAGTTTTCTGCTTTTGAGAGGCACTATATAACATAACCCCACAATGACGACAGCACTGACTCATCTACTCCTGCGAGACTAGCACCACACACATAAGGACAAAGGGGCATGCCCACCGCCCCTTCCGACCCGTATGCAGATCGAAATGGCCATGGACTGTCAAGATATTACCACACCCAAAAAGATGCGGTCCCACCTGCTGCTAAACATGGGAGATGGCACTCTTTAACTCACTGCCACCTGCCCCTGACACCGATTATGAGTACAAGGCAGTGAAGGACGCGCTCACAGGTCATTATATGCCCCAACTCAACCCGGAGTGTGAAATCTTCAACTTCTGCACATAAATACAGAGCAACGCAGAAACACCTGACGCCTACAACACCCGACTGCAGCGACTCACACTGTCGTGCAAGCCTGAGAAGCTGAGGAAGATCATGCTTAGTGAGCAGGGGATCCCACTGTCTCGCATCCTAGAGTATGGCGGCCAGAGGACATTTTCACATGCAAGGGCAGGGCACATGAACACCACACTGCCAAGGTTATAACTAACACCAACCCCACCGGTCACAGCGATCACTGATAGGCCACCACGAGTGATGACAGAAGCCCAAAACAGAACCCTGGATGGCGCCCAGAGTCCCTGGCCCCAGCGGTGGTGGTCAGCGACATAGAAAGTGCATCTGCCCAGCCCGGGTGCCACGTGCGGAGCATGCAGTCACCTGGACCACTACGCCAGTGTCTGCCGATTGTCAAACAACCCCACAGACCAGAGACCACAGACAAAAAAGCCACAGCACAAGGGCAGAAAACAAGCAAAAGTACATCAAGTCGAGGTCAAGGATGACTCCTCATCAGCCGAGTCGGTGTATGAATAGAGCAGGAAAAGGGCAGCGATTACAACAAATAAACACAGAAAAAATCTATGTTGTAGATGCAGGAATTTAATGTCTACTGAGTGGAGACTCGGCAGAAGATCTAGGATTAATGAAGTTTGTCTCCGACGTCTCAGAAAACAATGAGATCCGCAACCTCCTATCCATGTGACCCAAGCTATTTGAAGGAATAGGGTGTTTGAATGACAAAGTGATCAGACTGCACATTGACCCGACAATTCAACCGCAAGCAGTACGACACCAGAGGACACTGTTCCATATGAGGGACGTAGTCGCCAAGGAACTACGAGAGCTAGAAAAAGCAGGTATCATTGAAGCGTTCAGCTTTGTCAGCATCTGTAGAGGCTCTCTACTATTTTCACTGCTAAGGGGCAGTGGCAGCACAAGACTTTAAACGCGCCTGCCTGGCGAGGAGCACAGCGGTGTGCTGAAGTGTGTTTGGTGTTCGGCAGACGACATACCAGCGATTTACTTAAACCCTTGTCGGTGTTGTAACCGGGCAGTGTTTGCCCCGCTGTGACTGTGATGGGGCCAGGCTTACGTAACTAAATAAGTAAGACTAGACTTGGCCGTTTGAAAAAGAGAGGAAAAATAAAAGAAGAATGAGGTCAATCTACATTCAACAACACCATCGCTCCGGTATATAGGAGCTCTATTACTCCAAGACTCTGTTTGGTTGGGTGTGTAGGAATCTCCATTTGCCTTGATCTTTTTCTGTGCATTGAAACACAGACATTCACATAAAGGCGAAAGGACCTGAAGTTGCTCCTAGCACGGACTGTAGAAAAGTGTGGATGCAACTGCAATTGGATATTGTCAGCCTTCTATCCTGGGGTGACTGCGGCCTTTGGCCTTTGTTTGTTTGTTGTTTGTTTATTCATTTGTATTGTGCACCAGACCCGTAGGTATCAGAGTGCAAGGGGTTACAAGGAGATTCACAGTTTAGTTACAAAATAGAGCAGCATATATACATTACATTCTATACATGACATAGTTACACAGTAGAGCAGCATATATACATTACATTCTATACATTGCATAGTTACACAGTAGAGCAGCATATATACATTACATTCTATACATGCCATAGTTACACAGTAGAGCAGCAGATGTACATTACATTCTAGACATGACATAGTTACACAGTAGAGAAGCATATATACATTACATTCTATACATTGCATAGTTATACAGTAGAACAGCAGATGTACATTACATTCTATACATGACAGTTACACAGTAGAGAATCATATATACATTACATTCTAGACATTGCACAGTTACACAGTAGAACAGCAGATGTACATTACATTCTATACATTGCATAGTTACACAGTAGAAAAGAAGATGTACATTACATTCTATACATGACATAGTTACACAGTAGAGCAGCATATATACATTACATTCTATACATTGCATAGTTACACAGTAGAGCAGCATATATACATTACATTCTGTACATTGCACAGTTACACAGTAGAACAGCAGATGTACATTACATTCTATACATGACATAGTTACACAGTAGAGCAGCATATATACATTACATTCTATACATTGCATAGTTACACAGTAGATCAGCATATATACATTACATTCTGTACATTGCACAGTTACACAGTAGAACAGCAGATGTACATTACATTCTATACATGACATAGTTACACAGTAGAGCAGCATATATACATTACATTCTATACATTGCATAGTTACACAGTAGAGCAGCATATATACATTACATTCTGTACATTGCAAAATTACACAGTAGAACAGCAGATGTACATTACATTCTATACATTGCATAGTTACTCAGTAGAACAGCAGATGCACATTACATTCTATACATGATATAGTTAGAAAGTAGAGCAGCATATATACATTACATTCTATACATGACATAGTTACACAATAGAGCAGCAGATGTACATTACATTCTATACATTGCATAGTTACACAGTAGAACAGCAGATGTACATTCCATTCTATACATGACATAGTTACACAATAGAGCAGCAGATGTACATTACATTCTATAGATTACATAGTTACACAGTAGAACAGCAGATGTACATTACATTCTATACATTGCACATTTACACAGTAGAACAGCAGATGTACATTACATTCTATACATTGGATAGTTACACAGTAGAGCAGCAGATGTACATTACATTCTATACATGGCACAGTTACACAGTAGAGCGCATATATACATTACATTCTATACATGCCATTATTTACACAGTAGAGCAGCAGATGTACATTACATTCTGTACATGACATAGTTACACAGTAGAACAGCAGATGTACATTGCATTCTATACATGACATAGTTACACAGTAGAACAGCAGATGTACATTACATTCTATACATGACATAGTTACACAGTAGAGCAGCATATATACATTACATTCTATACATGACATAGTTACACAATAGAGCAGCAGATGTACATTACATTCTATACATGATATAGTTACACAGTAGAACAGCATATATATTACATTCTAGACATTGCACAGTTACACAGTAGAACAGCAGATGTACATTACTTTATGTACGTTGCATAGTTACACAATAGGGCAGCAGATGTACATTACATTCTATACATGACATAGTTACACAGTAGAACAGCACATGTACATTACATGCTATACATGACATAGTTACACAGTAGAGCAGCATATATACATTACATTCTAGACATTGCACAGTTACACAGTAGAGCAGCAGATGAACATTACATTCTGTATATTGCATAGTGGCACAGTAGAGCAGCAGATGTAAATTACATTCTATACATGACATAGTTACACAGTAGAGCAGCATATATACATTACATTCTATAAATGACATAGTTACACAATAGAGCAGCAGATGTACATTACATTCTATACATGACATAGTTACACAGTAGAGCAGCATATATACATTACATTCTATACATTGCATAGTTACACAGTAGAGCAGCATATATACATTACAATCTATACATGGCTTAGTTACACAGTAGAGCAGCAGATGTACATTACATTCTATACATGACATAGTTACACAGTAGAACAGCAGATGTACATTACATTCTATACATTGGACAGTTACACAGTAGAGAAGCATATATACATTACATTCTAGACATTGCACAGTTACACATTAGAACAGCAGATGTACATTACATTCTATACATTGGATGGTTACACAGTAGAGCAGCAGATGTACATTACATTCTATACATGACATAGTTACACAGAAGAGCAGCATATATACATTACATTCTATACATTGCACAGTTACACAGTAGAGCAGCAGATGTACATTACATTCTATACATTGCATAGTTACACAGTAGAACAGCAGATGTACATTACATTCTATACATGACATAGTTACACAGTAGAAAAGAAGATGTACATTACATTCTATACATGACATAGTTACACAGTAGAGCAGCATATATACATTACATTATATACATTGCATAGCTACACAGTAGAGCAGCATATATACATTACATTCTGTACATTGCACAGTTACACAGTAGAACAGCAGATGTACATTACATTCTATACATGACATAGTTACACAGTAGAGCAGCATATATACATTACATTCTGTACATTGCACAATTACACAGTAGAACAGCAGAGGTACATTACATTCTATACATTGCATAGTTACTCAGTAGAACAGCAGATGCACATTACATTCTATATATGACATAGTTACAAAGTAGAGCAGCATATATACATTACATTCTATACATGACATAGTTACACAATAGAGCAGCAGATGCACATTACATTCTATACATGACATAGTTACACAGTAGAACAGCAGATGTACATTACATTCTATACGTTGCATAGCTACTCAGTAGAACAGCAGATGTACATTCCATTCTATACATGACATAGTTACACAATAGAGCAGCAGATGTACATTACATTCCATACATGACATAGTTACACAGTAGAACAGCAGATGTACATTACATTCTATACATTGCACAGTTACACAGTAGAACAGCAGATGTACATTACATTCTATACATTGGATGGTTACACAGTAGACCAGCAGATGTACATTACATTCTATACATGACATAGTTAGACAGAAGAGCAGCATATATACATTACATTCTATACATTGCACAGTTACACAGTAGAGCGCATATATACATTACATTCTATACATGCCATTATTTACACAGTAGAGCAGCAGATGTACATTAAATTCTAAAAAATGACATAGTTACACAGTAGAACAGCAGATGTACATTGCATTCTATACATGGCATAGTTGCACAGTAGAACAGCAGATGTACATTACATTCTATACATGACATAGTTACACAGTAAAGCAGCATGTATACAATACATTCTATACATGACATAGTTACACAATAGAGCAGCAGATGTACATTACATTCTATACATGATATAGTTACACAGTAGAGCAGCATATATATTACATTCTAGACATTGCACAGTTACACAGTAGAACAGCAGATGTACATTACATTCTGTACATTGCATAGTTACACAATAGGGCAGCAGATGTACATTACATTCTATACATGACATAGTTACACAGTAGAACAGCAAATGTACATTACATGCTATACATGACATAGTTACACAGTAGAGCAGCATATATACATTACATTCTAGACATTGCACAGTTACACAGTAGAGCAGCAGATGTACATTACATTCTGTACATTGCATAGTTACACAGTAGAGCAGCAGATGTAAATTACATTCTATACATGACATAGTTACACAGTAGAGCAGCATATATACATTACATTCTATAAATGACATAGTTACACAATAGAGCAGCAGATGTACATTACATTCTATACATGACATAGTTACACAGTAGAACAGCAGATGTACATTACATTCTATACATTGCACAGTTACACAGTAGAACAGCAGATGTACATTACATTCTATACATGACATAGTTACACAGTAGAGAAGCATATATACATTACATTCTATACATTGCATAGTTACACAGTAGAACAGCAGATGTACATTACATTCTATTCATGACATAGTTACACAGTAGAGAAACATATATACATTACATTCTAGACATTGCACAGTTACACAGTAGAACAGCAGATGTACATTACATTCTATACATTGCATAGTTACACAGTAGAAAAGAAGATGTACATTACATTCTATACATGACATAGTTAAACAGTAGAGCAGCATATATACATTACATTATATACATTGCATAGTTACACAGTAGAGCAGCATATATACATTACATTCTGTACATTGCACAGTTACACAGTAGAACAGCAGATGTACATTACATGCTATACATGACATAGTTACACAGTAGAGCAGCATATATACATTACATTCTAGACATTGCACAGTTGCACAGTAGAGCAGCAGATGTACATTACATTCTGTACATTGCATAGTTACACAGTAGAGCAGCAGATGTAAATTACATTCTATACATGACATAGTTACACAGTAGAGCAGCATATATACATTACATTCTATAAATGACATAGTTACACAATAGAGCAGCAGATGTACATTACATTCTATACATGACATAGTTACACAGTAGAGCAGCATATATACATTACATTCTATATATGGCTTACTTACACAGTAGAGCAGCAGATGTACATTACATTCTATACATGACATAGTTACACAGTAGAACAGCAGATGTACATTACATTCTATACATTGCACAGTTACACAGTAGAACAGCAGATGTAGATTACATTCTATACATGACATAGTTACACAGTAGAGAAGCATATATACATTACATTCTAGACATTGCACAGTTACACAGTAGAACAGCAGATGTACATTACATTCTATACATTGCATAGTTACACAGTAGAACAGCAGATGTACATTACATTCTATACATGACATAGTTACACAGTAGAGCAGCATATATACATTACATTATATACATTGCATAGTTACACAGTAGAGCAGCATATATACATTACATTCTGTACATTGCACAGTTACACAGTAGAACAGCAGATGTACATTACATTCTATACATGATATAGTTACACAGTAGAGCAGCATATATACATTACATTCTATACATTGCATAGTTACACAGTAGAGCAGCATATATACAATACATTCTGTCCATTGCACAGTTACACAGTAGAGCGCATATATACATTACATTCTATACATGCCATTATTTACACAGTAGAGCAGCAGATGTACATTACATTCTGTACATGACATAGTTACACAGTAGAACAGCATATATACATTACATTCTATACATGGCACAGTTACACAGTAGAGCGCATATATACATTACATTCTATACATGCCATTATTTACACAGTAGAGCAGCAGATGTACATTACATTCTGTACATGACATAGTTACACAGTAGAACAGCAGATGTACATTGCATTCTATACATGACATAGTTACACAGTAGAACAGCAGATGTACATTACATTCTATACATGACATAGTTAAACAGTAGAGCAGCATATATACATTACATTATATACATTGCATAGTTACACAGTAGAGCAGCATATATACATTACATTCTGTACATTGCACAGTTACACAGTAGAACAGCAGATGTACATTACATGCTATACATGACATAGTTACACAGTAGAGCAGCATATATACATTACATTCTAGACATTGCACAGTTGCACAGTAGAGCAGCAGATGTACATTACATTCTGTACATTGCATAGTTACACAGTAGAGCAGCAGATGTAAATTACATTCTATACATGACATAGTTACACAGTAGAGCAGCATATATACATTACATTCTATAAATGACATAGTTACACAATAGAGCAGCAGATGTACATTACATTCTATACATGACATAGTTACACAGTAGAGCAGCATATATACATTACATTCTATATATGGCTTACTTACACAGTAGAGCAGCAGATGTACATTACATTCTATACATGACATAGTTACACAGTAGAACAGCAGATGTACATTACATTCTATACATTGCACAGTTACACAGTAGAACAGCAGATGTAGATTACATTCTATACATGACATAGTTACACAGTAGAGAAGCATATATACATTACATTCTAGACATTGCACAGTTACACAGTAGAACAGCAGATGTACATTACATTCTATACATTGCATAGTTACACAGTAGAACAGCAGATGTACATTACATTCTATACATGACATAGTTACACAGTAGAGCAGCATATATACATTACATTATATACATTGCATAGTTACACAGTAGAGCAGCATATATACATTACATTCTGTACATTGCACAGTTACACAGTAGAACAGCAGATGTACATTACATTCTATACATGATATAGTTACACAGTAGAGCAGCATATATACATTACATTCTACACATTGCATAGTTACACAGTAGAGCAGCATATATACAATACATTCTGTCCATTGCACAGTTACACAGTAGAGCGCATATATACATTACATTCTATACATGCCATTATTTACACAGTAGAGCAGCAGATGTACATTACATTCTGTACATGACATAGTTACACAGTAGAACAGCATATATACATTACATTCTATACATGGCACAGTTACACAGTAGAGCGCATATATACATTACATTCTATACATGCCATTATTTACACAGTAGAGCAGCAGATGTACATTACATTCTGTACATGACATAGTTACACAGTAGAACAGCAGATGTACATTGCATTCTATACATGACATAGTTACACAGTAGAACAGCAGATGTACATTACATTCTATACATGACATAGTTACACAGTAGAGCAGCATATATACATTACATTCTATACATGACATAGTTACACAATAGAGCAGCAGATGTACATTACATTCTATAGTTACACAGTAGAGCAGCATATATATTACATTCTAGACATTGCACAGTTACACAGTAGAACAGCAGATGTACATTACATTATGTACATTGCATAGTTACACAATAGGGCAGCAGATGTACATTACATTCTATACATGACATAGTTACACAGTAGAACAGCACATGTACATTACATGCTATACATGACATAGTTACACAGTAGAGCAGCATATATACATTACATTCTAGACATTGCACAGTTACACAGTAGAGCAGCAGATGTACATTACATTCTGTATATTGCATAGTTGCACAGTAGAGCAGCAGATGTAAATTACATTCTATACATGACATAGTTACACAGTAGAGCAGCATATATACATTACATTCTATAAATGACATAGTTACACAATAGAGCAGCAGATGTACATTACATTCTATACATGACATAGTTATACAGTAGAGCAGCATATATACATTACATTCTATACATTGCATAGTTACACAGTAGAGCAGCATATATACATTACATTCTATACATGGCTTAGTTACACAGTAGAGCAGCAGATGTACATTACATTCTATACATGACATAGTTACACAGTAGAACAGCAGATGTACATTACATTCTATACATTGGACAGTTACACAGTAGAGAAGCATATATAAATTACATTCTAGACATTGCACAGTTACACAGTAGAACAGCAGATGTACATTACATTCTATACATTGGATGGTTACACAGTAGAGCAGCAGATGTACATTACATTCTATACATGACATAGTTACACAGAAGAGCAGCATATATACATTACATTCTATACATTGCACAGTTACACAGTAGAGCGCATATATACATTACATTCTATACATGCCATTATTTAAACAGTAGAGCAGCAGATGTACATTACATTCTATACATTGCATAGTTACACAGTAGAACAGCAGATGTACATTACATTCTATACATGACATAGTTACACAGTAGAAAAGAAGATGTACATTACATTCTATACATGACATAGTTACACAGTAGAGCAGCATATATACATTACATTATATACATTGCATAGCTTCACAGTAGAGCAGCATATATACATTATATTCTGTACATTGCACAGTTACACAGTAGAACAGCAGATGTACATTACATTCTATACATGACATAGTTACACAGTAGAGCAGCATATATACATTACATTCCGTACATTGCACAATTACACAGTAGAACAGCATATATACATTACATTCTATACATGACATAGTTACACAATAGAGCAGCAGATGCACATTACATTCTATACATGACATAGTTACACAGTAGAACAGCAGATGTACATTACATTCTATACGTTGCATAGTTACTCAGTAGAACAGCAGATGTACATTCCATTCTATACATGACATAGTTACACAATAGAGCAGCAGATGTACATTACATTCCATACATGACATAGTTACACAGTAGAACAGCAGATGTACATTACATTCTATACATTGCACAGTTACACAGTAGAACAGCAGATGTACATTACATTCTATACATTGGATGGTTACACAGTAGAGCAGCAGATGTACATTACATTCTATACATGACATAGTTAGACAGAAGAGCAGCATATATACATTACATTCTATACATTGCACAGTTACACAGTAGAGCGCATATATACATTACATTCTATACATGCCATTATTTACACAGTAGAGCAGCAGATGTACATTACATTCTAAAAAATGACATAGTTACACAGTAGAACAGCAGATGTACATTGCATTCTATACATGACATAGTTGCACAGTAGGACAGCAGATGTACATTACATTCTATACATGACATAGTTACACAGTAAAGCAGCATGTATACATTACATTCTATACATGACATAGTTACACAATAGAGCAGCAGATGTACATTACATTCTATACATGATATAGTTACACAGTAGAGCAGCATATATATTACATTCTAGACATTGCACAGTTACACAGTAGAACAGCAGATGTACATTACATTCTGTACATGACATAGTTACACAGTAGAGCAGCATATATACATTACATTCTATAAATGACATAGTTACACAATAGAGTAGCAGATGTACATTACATTCTATACATGACATAGTTACACAGTAGAACAGCAGATGTACATTACATTCTATACATTGCATAGTTACACAGTAGAACAGCAGATGTACATTACATTCTATACATGAAATAGTTACACAGTAGAGCAGCATATATACATTACATTCTATACATGACATAGTTACACAATAGAGCAGCAGATGTACATTACATTCTATAGTTACACAGTAGAGCAGCATATATATTACATTCTAGACATTGCACAGTTACACAGTAGAACAGCAGATGTACATTACATTCTGTACATTGCATAGTTACACAATAGGGCAGCAGATGTACATTACATTCTATACATGACATAGTTACACAGTAGAACAGCAAATGTACATTACATGCTATACATGACATAGTTACACAGTAGAGCAGCATATATACATTACATTCTAGACATTGCACAGTTACACAGTAGAGCAGCAGATGTACATTACATTCTGTACATTGCATAGTTACACAGTAGAGCAGCAGATGTAAATTACATTCTATACATGACATAGTTACACAGTAGAGCAGCATATATACATTACATTCTATAAATGACATAGTTACACAATAGAGTAGCAGATGTACATTACATTCTATACATGACATAGTTACACAGTAGAACAGCAGATGTACATTACATTCTATACATTGCACAGTTACACAGTAGAACAGCAGATGTACATTACATTCTATACATGGCATAGTTACACAGTAGAGAAGCATATATATATTACATTCAATACATTGCATAGTTACACAGTAGAACAGCAGATGTACATTACATTCTATTCATGACATAGTTACACAGTAGAGAAACATATATACATTACATTCTAGACATTGCACAGTTACACAGTAGAACAGCAGATGTACATTACATTCTATACATTGCATAGTTACACAGTAGAAAAGAAGATGTACATTACATTCTATACATGACATAGTTACACAGTAGAGCAGCATATATACATTACATTATATACATTGCATAGTTACACAGTAGAGCAGCATATATACATTACATTCTGTACATTGCACAGTTACACAGTAGAACAGCAGATGTACATTACATGCTATACATGACCTTGTTACACAGTAGAGCAGCATATATACATTACATTCTAGACATTGCACAGTTGCACAGTAGAGCAGCAGATGTACATTACATTCTGTACATTGCATAGTTACACAGTAGAGCAGCAGATGTAAATTACATTCTATACATGACATAGTTACACAGTAGAGCAGCATATATACATTACATTCTATAAATGACATAGTTACACCATAGAGCAGCAGATGTACATTACATTCTATCCATGACATAGTTACACAGTAGAGCAGCATATATACATTACATTCTATATATGGCTTACTTACACAGTAGAGCAGCAGATGTACATTACATTTTATACATGACATAGTTACACAGTAGAACAGCAGATGTACATTACATTCTATACATTGCACAGTTACACAGTAGAACAGCAGATGTACATTACATTCTATACATGACATAGTTACACAGTAGAGAAGCATATATACATTACATTCTAGACATTGCACAGTTACACAGTAGAACAGCAGATGTACATTACATTCTATACATTGCATAGTTACACAGTAGAACAGCAGATGTACATTACATTCTATACATGACATAGTTACACAGTAGAGCAGCATATATACATTACATTATATACATTGCATAGTTACACAGTAGAGCAGCATATATACATTACATTCTGTACATTGCACAGTTACACAGTAGAACAGCAGATGTACATTACATTCTATACATGATATAGTTACACAGTAGAGCAGCATATATACATTACATTCTATACATTGCATAGTTACACAGTAGAGCAGCATATATACAATACATTATGTCCATTGCACAGTTACACAGTAGAACAGCTGATGTACATTACATTCTATACATGACATAGTTACACAGTAGAGCAGCATATATACATTACATTCTAGACATTTCATAGTTACACAGTAGAGCAGCATATATACATTACATTCTGTACATTGCACAATTACACAGTAGAACAGCAGATGTACATTACATTCTATACATTGCATAGTTACTCAGTAGAACAGCAAATGTACATTACATTCTATACATGACATAGTTACACAGTAGAACAGCAGATGTACATTACATTCTATACATGACATAGTTACACAGTAGAACAGCAAATGTACATTACATGCTATACATGACATAGTTACACAGTAGAGCAGCATATATACATTACATTCTAGACATTGCACAGTTACACAGTAGAGCAGCAGATGTACATTACATTCTGTACATTGCATAGTTACACAGTAGAGCAGCAGATGTAAATTACATTCTATACATGACATAGTTACACAGTAGAGCAGCATATATACATTACATTCTATAAATGACATAGTTACACAATAGAGTAGCAGATGTACATTACATTCTATACATGACATAGTTACACAGTAGAACAGCAGATGTACATTACATTCTATACATTGCACAGTTACACAGTAGAACAGCAGATGTACATTACATTCTATACATGGCATAGTTACACAGTAGAGAAGCATATATATATTACATTCAATACATTGCATAGTTACACAGTAGAACAGCAGATGTACATTACATTCTATTCATGACATAGTTACACAGTAGAGAAACATATATACATTACATTCTAGACATTGCACAGTTACACAGTAGAACAGCAGATGTACATTACATTCTATACATTGCATAGTTACACAGTAGAAAAGAAGATGTACATTACATTCTATACATGACATAGTTACACAGTAGAGCAGCATATATACATTACATTATATACATTGCATAGTTACACAGTAGAGCAGCATATATACATTACATTCTGTACATTGCACAGTTACACAGTAGAACAGCAGATGTACATTACATGCTATACATGACCTTGTTACACAGTAGAGCAGCATATATACATTACATTCTAGACATTGCACAGTTGCACAGTAGAGCAGCAGATGTACATTACATTCTGTACATTGCATAGTTACACAGTAGAGCAGCAGATGTAAATTACATTCTATACATGACATAGTTACACAGTAGAGCAGCATATATACATTACATTCTATAAATGACATAGTTACACCATAGAGCAGCAGATGTACATTACATTCTATCCATGACATAGTTACACAGTAGAGCAGCATATATACATTACATTCTATATATGGCTTACTTACACAGTAGAGCAGCAGATGTACATTACATTTTATACATGACATAGTTACACAGTAGAACAGCAGATGTACATTACATTCTATACATTGCACAGTTACACAGTAGAACAGCAGATGTACATTACATTCTATACATGACATAGTTACACAGTAGAGAAGCATATATACATTACATTCTAGACATTGCACAGTTACACAGTAGAACAGCAGATGTACATTACATTCTATACATTGCATAGTTACACAGTAGAACAGCAGATGTACATTACATTCTATACATGACATAGTTACACAGTAGAGCAGCATATATACATTACATTATATACATTGCATAGTTACACAGTAGAGCAGCATATATACATTACATTCTGTACATTGCACAGTTACACAGTAGAACAGCAGATGTACATTACATTCTATACATGATATAGTTACACAGTAGAGCAGCATATATACATTACATTCTATACATTGCATAGTTACACAGTAGAGCAGCATATATACAATACATTATGTCCATTGCACAGTTACACAGTAGAACAGCTGATGTACATTACATTCTATACATGACATAGTTACACAGTAGAGCAGCATATATACATTACATTCTAGACATTTCATAGTTACACAGTAGAGCAGCATATATACATTACATTCTGTACATTGCACAATTACACAGTAGAACAGCAGATGTACATTACATTCTATACATTGCATAGTTACTCAGTAGAACAGCAAATGTACATTACATTCTATACATGACATAGTTACACAGTAGAACAGCAGATGTACATTACATTCTATACATGACAGTTACACAATAGAGCAGCAGATGTACATTACATTCTATACATGACACAGTTACACAGTAGAACAGCAGATGTACATTACATTCTATACATTGCATAGTTACACAGTAGAGCAGCATATATACATTACATTCTATACATGACATAGTTACACAGTAGAGCAGCAGATGTACATTACATTCTATACATGACATAGTTACACAGCAGAGCAGCATATATACATTACATTCTATACATGACATAGTTACACAGTAGAGCAGCATATATACATTACATTCTATACATGACATAGTTACACAGTAGAACAGCAGATGTACATTACATTCTATACATGACATAGTTACACAATAGAGCAGCAGATGTACATTACATTCTATATATGATATAGTTACACAGTAGAACAGCATATATACATTACATTCTATACATGACATAGTTACACAATAGAGCAGCAGATGTACATTACATTCTATACATGACATAGTTACACAGTAGAGCAGCATATATGTACATTACATTCTATACATTGCATAGTTACACAGTAGAGCAGCATATATACATTACATTCTATACATGGCTTAGTTACACAGTAGAGCAGCAGATGTACATTACATCCTATACATGACATAGTTACACAGTAGAACAGCAGATGTACATTACATTCTATACATTGCACAGTTACACAGTAGAACAGCAGATGTACATTACATTCTATACATGACATAGTTACACAGTAGAGAAGCATGTATACATTACATTCTATACATTGCATAGTTACACAGTAGAACAGCAGATGTACATTACATTCTATTCATGACATAGTTACACAGTAGAGAAGCATATATACATTACATTCTAGACATTGCACAGTTACACAGTAGAACAGCAGATGTACATTACATTCTATACATTGCATAGTTACACAGTAGAACAGCAGATGTACATTACATTCTATACACTGCATAGTTACACAGTAGAACAGCAGATGTACATTACATTCTATACATCACATAGTTACACAGTAGAACAGCAGACGTACATTACATTCTATACATGATATAGTTAAACAGTAGAGCAGCATATATACATTACATTCTATACATTACATAATTACACAGTAGAACAGCAGATGTGCATTACATTCTATATATCACATAGTTACACAGTAGAACAGCAGATGTACATTACATTCTATACATGACATAGTTACACAGTAGAGCAGCATATATACATTACATTCTGTACATTGCACAATTACACAGTAGAACAGCAGATGTACATTACATTCTATACATTGCATAGTTACTCAGTAGAACAGCAGATGCACATTACATTCTATACATGACATAGTTACAAAGTAGAGCAGCATATATACATTACATTCTATACATGACATAGTTACACAATAGAGCAGCAGATGCACATTACATTCTATACATGACATAGTTACACAGTAGAACAGCAGATGTACATTACATTCTATACATTGCATAGTTACACAGTAGAACAGCAGATGTACATTCCATTCTATACATGACATAGTTACACAATAGAGCAGCAGATGTACATTACATTCTATACATGACATAGTTACACAGTAGAACAGCAGATGTACATTACATTCTATACATTGCACAGTTACACGGTAGAACAGCAGATGTACATTCCATTCTATACATGACATAGTTACACAGTAGAGCAGCATATATACATTACATTATATACATGACATAGTTGCACAATAGAGCAGCAGATGTACATTACATTCTATACATGACATAGTTTCACAGTAGAGCAGCATATATACATTACATTCTAGACATTGCACAGTTACACAGTGGAACAGCAGATGTACATTACATTCTGTACATTGCATAGTTACACAGTAGAGCAGCAGATGTACATTACATTCTATACATGACATAGTTACACAGTAGAGCAGCAGATGTACATTACATTCTATACATGACATAGTTTCACAGTAGAGCAGCATATATACATTACATTCTATAAATGACATAGTTACACAGTAGAACAGCAGATGTACATTACATTCTATTCATGACATAGTTACACAGTAGAGAAACATATATACATTACATTCTAGACATTGCACAGTTACACAGTAGAACAGCAGATGTACATTACATTCTATACATGACATAGTTACACAGTAGAGCAGCATATATACATTACATTATATACATCACATAGTTACACAGTAGAACAGCAGATGTACATTACATTCTATACATCACATAGTTACACAGTAGAACAGCAGATGCACATTACATTCTATACATGACATAGTTACACAGTAGAACAGCAGATGTACATTACATTCTATACATTGCATAGTTACACAGTAGAACAGCAGATGTACATTCCATTCTATACATGACATATTTACACAATAGAGCAGCATATATACATTACATTCTATACATGACATAGTTACACAATAGAGCAGCAGATGCACATTACATTCTATACATGACATAGTTACACAGTAGAACAGCAGATGTACATTACATTCTATACATTGCATAGTTACTCAGTAGAACAGCAGATGCACATTACATTCTATACATGACATAGTTACAAAGTAGAGCAGCATATATACATTACATTCTATACATGACATAGTTACACAATAGAGCAGCAGATGCACATTACATTCTATACATGACATAGTTACACAGTAGAACAGCAGATGTACATTACATTCTATACATTGCATAGTTACACAGTAGAACAGCAGATGTACATTCCATTCTATACATGACATAGTTACACAATAGAGCAGCAGATGCACATTACATTCTATACATGACATAGTTACACAGTAGAACAGCAGATGTACATTACATTCTATACATTGCACAGTTACACGGTAGAACAGCAGATGTACATTCCATTCTATACATGACATAGTTACACAATAGAGCAGCAGATGTACATTACATTATATACATTGCATAGTTACACAGTAGAGCAGCATATACACATTATATTCTATACATGACATAGTTACACAATAGAGCAGCAGATGTACATTACATTCTATACATGACATAGTTTCACAGTAGAGCAGCATATATACATTACATTCTAGACATTACACAGTTACACAGTAGAACAGCAGATGTACATTACATTCTGTACATTGCATAGTTACACAGTAGAGCAGCAGATGTACATTACATTCTATACATGACATAGTTACACAGTAGAACAGCAGATGTACATTACATTCTATACATTGCATAGTTACACAGTAGAGCAGCATATATACATTATATTCTATACATGACATAGTTACACAATAGAGCAGCAGATGTACATTACATTCTATACATGACATAGTTTCACAGTAGAGCAGCATATATACATTACATTCTATAAATGACATAGTTACACAATAGAGCAGCAGATGTACATTACATTCTATACATGACATAGTTACACAGTAGAGCAGCATATATACATTACATTCTATATATGGCTTACATACACAGTAGAGCAGCAGATGTACATTACATTCTATACATGACATAGTTACACAGTAGAACAGCAGATGTACATTACATTCTATACATTGCACAGTTACACAGTAGAACAGCAGATGTACATTACATTCTATACATGACAAAGTTACACAGTAGAGAAGCATATATACATTTCATTCTATACATTGCATAGTTACACAGTAGAACAGCAGATGTACATTACATTCTATTCATGACATAGTTACACAGTAGAGAAGCATATATACATTACATTCTAGACATTGCACAGTTACACAGTAGAACAGCAGATGTACATTACATTCTATACATTGCATAGTTACACAGTAGAACAGCAGATGTACATTACATTCTATACATGACATAGTTACACAGTAGAAAAGAAGATGTACATTACATTCTATACATGACATAGTTACACAGTAGAGCAGCATATATACATTACATTATATACATTGCATAGTTACACAGTAGAGCAGCATATATACATTACATTCTGTACATTGCACAGTTACACAGTAGAACAGCAGATGTACATTACATTCTATACATGATATAGTTACACAGTAGAGCAGCATATATACATTACATTCTATACATTGCATAGTTACACAGTAGAGCAGCATATATACAATACATTCTGTACATTGCACAGTTACACAGTAGAACAGCAGATGTACATTACATTCTATACATGACATAGTTACACAGTAGAGCAGCATATATACATTACATTCTATACATTGCATAGTTACACAGTAGAGCAGCATATATACATTACATTCTGTACATTGCACAATTACACAGTAGAACAGCAGATGTACATTACATTCTATACATTGCATAGTTACTCAGTAGAACAGCAGATGCACATTACATTCTATACATGACATAGTTACAAAGTAGAGCAGCATATATACATTACATTCTATACATGACATAGTTACACAATAATGCAGCAGATGCACATTACATTCTATACATGACATAGTTACACAGTAGAACAGCAGATGTACATTACATTCTATACATTGCATAGTTACACAGTAGAACAGCAGATGTACATTCCATTCTATACATGACATAGTTACACAGTAGAGCAGCATATATACATTACATTATATACATGACATAGTTACACAATAGAGCAGCAGATGTACATTACATTCTATACATGACATAGTTACACAATAGAGCAGCAGATGTACATTACATTCTATACATTGCATAGTTACACAGTAGAACAGCAGATGTACATTCCATTCTATACATGACATAGTTACACAGTAGAGCAGCATATATACATTACATTATATACATGACATAGTTACACAATAGAGCAGCAGATGTCCATTATATTCTATACATGACATAGTTACACAATAGAGCAGCAGATGTACATTACATTCTATACATGACATAGTTTCACAGTAGAGCAGCATATATACATTACATTCTAGACATTGCACAGTTACACAGTAGAACAGCAGATGTACATTACATTCTGCACATTGCATAGTTACACAGTAGAACAGCAAATGTACATTACATTCTATACATGACATAGTTACACAGTAGAACAGCAGATGTACATTACATTCTATACATGACATAGTTACACAGTAGAGCAGCATATATACATTATATTCTATACATGACATAGTTACACAATAGAGCAGCAGATGTACATTACATTCTATACATGACATAGTTACACAGTAGAACAGCAGATGTACATTACATTCTATAAATGACATAGTTACACAATAGAGCAGCAGATGTACATTACATTCTATACATGATATAGTTACACAGTAAAGCAGCATATACACATTACATTCTATACATGACATAGTTACACAGTAGAACAGCAGATGTACATTACATTCTATACATGACATAGTTACACAGTAGAGCAGCATACATACATTACATTCTATACATTATATAGTTACACAGTAGAACAGCAGATGTACATTACATTCTATACATGACATAGTTACACAATAGAGCAGCAGATGTACATTATATTCTATACATGACATAGTTACACAGTAGAGCAGCATATATACATTACATTCTATACATTGCATAGTTACACAGTAGAGCAGCATATATACATTACATTCTATACATGGCTTAGTTACACAGTAGAGCAGCAGATGTACATTACATTCTATACATTACATAGTTACACAGTAGAGAAGCATATATACATTACATTCTATACATTGCATAGTTACACAGTAGAACAGCAGATGTACATTACATTCTATTCATGACATAGTTACACAGTAGAGAAGCATATATACATTACATTCTAGACATTGCACAGTTACACAGTAGAACAGCAGATGTACATTACATTCTATACATTGCATTGTTACACAGTAGAACAGCTGATGTACATTACATTCTATACATTGCATAGTTACACAGTAGAACAGCAGATGTACATTACATTCTATACATCACATAGTTACACAGTACAACAGCAGAAGTACATTACATTCTATACATGATATAGTTAAACAGTAGAGCAGCATATATACATTACATTCTATACATTACATAATTACACAGTAGAACAGCAGATGTACATTACATTCTATACATCACATAGGTACACAGTAGAACAGCAGATGTACATTACATTCTGTACATTGCACAATTACACAGTAGAACAGCAGATGTACATTACATTATATACATTGCATAGTTACTCAGTAGAACATCTATACATGACATAGGGCCTCATTCCGAGTATGGCGCTAACCAATGGCGCTATTAACGCCTTGGTTGACGCCGTACCCGGACCGGCAGCGCCTTGGTGGTTGGCGGAATTACCGCCCCATTCCAAGGTTGGCGGGGCGGTAATTCCCCAATCCCCATTTACCCTTCCCCATTCCCATTCTTGCCCCATAGGGCATAATGGGAGTGGGGAAGGCGTCAATTACGCCACCGTAAATTACGGTGGCGTAATTAACATCAAGGTCCCTTAGCGCCATGGTATTTAACGCCTGCTAAAAGCAGGTGTTAAAAGCACCATGGCGCTAAGGGAACTCGGAGTATGGCAGTAAGGGATTACCGCCACCGCTCTCGTTAGCGGTGGCCGCTATCCCTTACCGCCATACTCGGAATGAGGCCCATAGTTACAAAGTAGAGCAGCATATATACATTACATTTTATACATGACATAGTTACACAATAGAGCAGCAGATGCACATTACATTCTATACATGACATAGTTACACAGTAGAACAGCAGATGTACATTACATTCTATACATTGCATAGTTACACAGTAGAACAGCAGATGTACATTCCATTCTATACATGACATAGTTACACAATAGAGCAGCAGATGTACATTACATTCTATACATGACATAGTTACACAGTAGAACAGCAGATGTACATTACATTCTATACATTGCACAGTTACACAGTAGAACAGCAGATGTACATTACATTCTATACATTGGATGGTTACACAGTAGAGCAGCAGATGTACATTACATTCTATACATGACATAGATACACAGAAGAGCAGCATATATACATTACATTCTATACATTGCACAGTTACACGGTAGAACAGCAGATGTACATTCCATTCTATACATGACATAGTTACACAGTAGAGCAGCAGATGTACATTACATTCTATACATGACATAGTTACACAGTAGAACAGCAGATGCACATTACATTCTATACATGACATAGTTACACAGTAGAGCAGCAGATGTACATTACATTCTATACATGACATAGTTTCACAGTAGAGCAGCATATATACATTACATTCTATAAATGACATAGTTACACAGTAGAACAGCAGATGTACATTACATTCTATTCATGACATAGTTACACAGTAGAGAAACATATATACATTACATTCTAGACATTGCACAGTTACACAGTAGAACAGCAGATGTACATTACATTCTATACATGACATAGTTACACAGTAGAGCAGCATATATACATTACATTATATACATCACATAGTTACACAGTAGAACAGCAGATGTACATTACATTCTATACATCACATAGTTACACAGTAGAACAGCAGATGCACATTACATTCTATACATCACATAGTTACACAGTAGAACAGCAGATGTACATTACATTCTATACATTGCATAGTTACACAGTAGAACAGCAGATGTACATTCCATTCTATACATGACATAGTTACACAATAGAGCAGCATATATACATTACATTCTATACATGACATAGTTACACAATAGAGCAGCAGATGCACATTACATTCTATACATGACATAGTTACACAGTAGAACAGCAGATGTACATTACATTCTATACATTGCATAGTTACTCAGTAGAACAGCAGATGCACATTACATTCTATACATGACATAGTTACAAAGTAGAGCAGCATATATACATTACATTCTATACATGACATAGTTACACAATAGAGCAGCAGATGCACATTACATTCTATACATGACATAGTTACACAGTAGAACAGCAGATGTACATTACATTCTATACATTGCATAGTTACACAGTAGAACAGCAGATGTACATTCCATTCTATACATGACATAGTTACACAATAGAGCAGCAGATGCACATTACATTCTATACATGACATAGTTACACAGTAGAACAGCAGATGTACATTACATTCTATACATTGCACAGTTACACGGTAGAACAGCAGATGTACATTCCATTCTATACATGACATAGTTACACAATAGAGCAGCAGATGTACATTACATTATATACATTGCATAGTTACACAGTAGAGCAGCATATACACATTATATTCTATACATGACATAGTTACACAATAGAGCAGCAGATGTACATTACATTCTATACATGACATAGTTTCACAGTAGAGCAGCATATATACATTACATTCTAGACATTACACAGTTACACAGTAGAACAGCAGATGTACATTACATTCTGTACATTGCATAGTTACACAGTAGAGCAGCAGATGTACATTACATTCTATACATGACATAGTTACACAGTAGAACAGCAGATGTACATTACATTCTATACATTGCATAGTTACACAGTAGAGCAGCATATATACATTATATTCTATACATGACATAGTTACACAATAGAGCAGCAGATGTACATTACATTCTATACATGACATAGTTTCACAGTAGAGCAGCATATATACATTACATTCTATAAATGACATAGATACACAATAGAGCAGCAGATGTACATTACATTCTATACATGACATAGTTACACAGTAGAGCAGCATATATACATTACATTCTATATATGGCTTACATACACAGTAGAGCAGCAGATGTACATTACATTCTATACATGACATAGTTACACAGTAGAACAGCAGATGTACATTACATTCTATACATTGCACAGTTACACAGTAGAACAGCAGATGTACATTACATTCTATACATGACAAAGTTACACAGTAGAGAAGCATATATACATTTCATTCTATACATTGCATAGTTACACAGTAGAACAGCAGATGTACATTACATTCTATTCATGACATAGTTACACAGTATAGAAGCATATATACATTACATTCTAGACATTGCACAGTTACACAGTAGAACAGCAGATGTACATTACATTCTATACATTGCATAGTTACACAGTAGAACAGCAGATGTACATTACATTCTATACATGACATAGTTACACAGTAGAAAAGAAGATGTACATTACATTCTATACATGACATAGTTACACAGTAGAGCAGCATATATACATTACATTATATACATTGCATAGTTACACAGTAGAGCAGCATATATACATTACATTCTGTACATTGCACAGTTACACAGTAGAACAGCAGATGTACATTACATTCTATACATGATATAGTTACACAGTAGAGCAGCATATATACATTACATTCTATACATTGCATAGTTACACAGTAGAGCAGCATATATACAATACATTCTGTACATTGCACAGTTACACAGTAGAACAGCAGATGTACATTACATTCTATACATGACATAGTTACACAGTAGAGCAGCATATATACATTACATTCTATACATTGCATAGTTACACAGTAGAGCAGCATATATACATTACATTCTGTACATTGCACAATTACACAGTAGAACAGCAGATGTACATTACATTCTATACATTGCATAGTTACTCAGTAGAACAGCAGATGCACATTACATTCTATACATGACATAGTTACAAAGTAGAGCAGCATATATACATTACATTCTATACATGACATAGTTACACAATAATGCAGCAGATGCACATTACATTCTATACATGACATAGTTACACAGTAGAACAGCAGATGTACATTACATTCTATACATTGCATAGTTACACAGTAGAACAGCAGATGTACATTCCATTCTATACATGACATAGTTACACAGTAGAGCAGCATATATACATTACATTATATACATGACATAGTTACACAATAGAGCAGCAGATGTACATTACATTCTATACATGACATAGTTACACAATAGAGCAGCAGATGTACATTACATTCTATACATTGCATAGTTACACAGTAGAACAGCAGATGTACATTCCATTCTATACATGACATAGTTTCACAGTAGAGCAGCATATATACATTACATTCTAGACATTGCACAGTTACACAGTAGAACAGCAGATGTACATTACATTCTGCACATTGCATAGTTACACAGTAGAACAGCAAATGTACATTACATTCTATACATGACATAGTTACACAGTAGAACAGCAGATGTACATTACATTCTATACATGACATAGTTACACAGTAGAGCAGCATATATACATTATATTCTATACATGACATAGTTACACAATAGAGCAGCAGATGTACATTACATTCTATACATGACATAGTTACACAGTAGAACAGCAGATGTACATTACATTCTATACATGACATAGTTACACAATAGAGCAGCAGATGTACATTACATTCTATACATGATATAGTTACACAGTAAAGCAGCATATACACATTACATTCTATACATGACATAGTTACACAGTAGAACAGCAGATGTACATTACATTCTATACATGACATAGTTACACAGTAGAGCAGCATACATACATTACATTCTATACATTATATAGTTACACAGTAGAACAGCAGATGTACATTACATTCTATACATGACATAGTTACACAATAGAGCAGCAGATGTACGTTATATTCTATACATGACATAGTTACACAGTAGAGCAGCATATATACATTACATTCTATACATTGCATAGTTACACAGTAGAGCAGCATATATACATTACATTCTATACATGGCTTAGTTACACAGTAGAGCAGCAGATGTACATTACATTCTATACATGACATAGTTACACAGTAGAACAGCAGATGTACATTACATTCTATACATTGCACAGTTACACAGTAGAACAGCAGATGTACATTACATTCTATACATTACATAGTTACACAGTAGAGAAGCATATATACATTACATTCTAGACATTGCACAGTTACACAGTAGAACAGCAGATGTACATTACATTCTATACATTGCATAGTTACACAGTAGAACAGCAGATGTACATTACATTCTATACATTGCATAGTTACACAGTAGAACAGCAGATGTACATTACATTCTATACATCACATAGTTACACAGTACAACAGCAGAAGTACATTACATTCTATACATGATATAGTTAAACAGTAGAGCAGCATATATACATTACATTCTATACATTACATAATTACACAGTAGAACAGCAGATGTACATTACATTCTATACATCATATAGGTACACAGTAGAACAGCAGATGTACATTACATTCTGTACATTGCACAATTACACAGTAGAACAGCAGATGTACATTACATTCTATACATTGCATAGTTACTCAGTAGAACAGCAGATGCACATTACATTCTATACATGACATAGTTACAAAGTAGAGTAGCATATATACATTACATTTTATACATGACATAGTTACACAATAGAGCAGCAGATGCACATTACATTCTATACATGACATAGTTACACAGTAGAACAGCAGATGTACATTACATTCTATACATTGCATAGTTACACAGTAGAACAGCAGATGTACATTCCATTCTATACATGACATAGTTACACAATAGAGCAGCAGATGTACATTACATTCTATACATGACATAGTTACACAGTAGAACAGCAGATGTACATTACATTCTATACATTGCACAGTTACACAGTAGAACAGCAGATGTACATTACATTCTATACATTGGATGGTTACACAGTAGAGCAGCAGATGTACATTACATTCTATACATGACATAGATACACAGAAGAGCAGCATATATACATTACATTCTATACATTGCACAGTTACACGGTAGAACAGCAGATGTACATTCCATTCTATACATGACATAGTTACACAGTAGAGCAGCAGATGTACATTACATTCTATACATGACATAGTTTCACAGTAGAGCAGCATATATACATTACATTCTAGACATTGCACAGTTACATAGTAGAACAGCAGATGTACATTACATTCTGTACATTGCATAGTTACACAGTAGAGCAGCAGATGTACATTACATTCTATACATGACATAGTTACACAGTAGAACAGCAGATGTACATTACATTCTATACATTGCATTGTTACACAGTAGAGCAGCATATATACATTATATTCTATACATGACATAGTTACACAATAGAGCAGCAGATGCACATTACATTCTATACATGACATAGTTACACAGTAGAACAGCAGATGTACATTACATTCTATACATTGCATAGTTACACAGTAGAACAGCAGATGTACATTCCATTCTATACATGACATAGTTACACAATAGAGCAGCAGATGTACATTACATTCTATACATGACATAGTTACACAGTAGAACAGCAGATGTACATTACATTCTATACATTGCACAGTTACACAGTAGAACAGCAGATGTACATTACATTCTATACATTGGATGGTTACACAGTAGAGCAGCAGATGTACATTACATTCTATACATGACATAGATACACAGAAGAGCAGCATATATACATTACATTCTATACATTGCACAGTTACACGGTAGAACAGCAGATGTACATTCCATTCTATACATGACATAGTTACACAGTAGAGCAGCAGATGTACATTACATTCTATACATGACATAGTTACACAGTAGAACAGCAGATGCACATTACATTCTATACATGACATAGTTACACAGTAGAGCAGCAGATGTACATTACATTCTATACATGACATAGTTTCACAGTAGAGCAGCATATATACATTACATTCTATAAATGACATAGTTACACAGTAGAACAGCAGATGTACATTACATTCTATTCATGACATAGTTACACAGTAGAGAAACATATATACATTACATTCTAGACATTGCACAGTTACACAGTAGAACAGCAGATGTACATTACATTCTATACATGACATAGTTACACAGTAGAGCAGCATATATACATTACATTATATACATCACATAGTTACACAGTAGAACAGCAGATGTACATTACATTCTATACATCACATAGTTACACAGTAGAACAGCAGATGCACATTACATTCTATACATGACATAGTTACACAGTAGAACAGCAGATGTACATTACATTCTATACATTGCATAGTTACACAGTAGAACAGCAGATGTACATTACATTCTATACATTGCATAGTTACTCAGTAGAACAGCAGATGCACATTACATTCTATACATGACATAGTTACAAAGTAGAGCAGCATATATACATTACATTCTATACATGACATAGTTACACAATAGAGCAGCAGATGCACATTACATTCTATACATGACATAGTTACACAGTAGAACAGCAGATGTACATTACATTCTATACATTGCATAGTTACACAGTAGAACAGCAGATGTACATTCCATTCTATAAATGACATAGTTACACAATAGAGCAGCAGATGCACATTACATTCTATACATGACATAGTTACACAGTAGAACAGCAGATGTACATTACATTCTATACATTGCACAGTTACACGGTAGAACAGCAGATGTACATTCCATTCTATACATGACATAGTTACACAATAGAGCAGCAGATGTACATTACATTATATACATTGCATAGTTACACAGTAGAGCAGCATATACACATTATATTCTATACATGACATAGTTACACAATAGAGCAGCAGATGTACATTACATTCTATACATGACATAGTTTCACAGTAGAGCAGCATATATACATTACATTCTAGACATTACACAGTTACACAGTAGAACAGCAGATGTACATTACATTCTGTACATTGCATAGTTACACAGTAGAGCAGCAGATGTACATTACATTCTATACATGACATAGTTACACAGTAGAACAGCAGATGTATATTACATTCTATACATTGCATAGTTACACAGTAGAGCAGCATATATACATTATATTCTATACATGACATAGTTACACAATAGAGCAGCAGATGTACATTACATTCTATACATTGCATAGTTACTCAGTAGAACAGCAGATGCACATTACATTCTATACATGACATAGTTACAAAGTAGAGCAGCATATATACATTACATTCTATACATGACATAGTTACACAATAATGCAGCAGATGCACATTACATTCTATACATGACATAGTTACACAGTAGAACAGCAGATGTACATTACATTCTATACATTGCATAGTTACACAGTAGAACAGCAGATGTACATTCCATTCTATACATGACATAGTTACACAGTAGAGCAGCATATATACATTACATTATATACATGACATAGTTACACAATAGAGCAGCAGATGTACATTACATTCTATACATGACATAGTTACACAATAGAGCAGCAGATGTACATTACATTCTATACATTGCATAGTTACACAGTAGAACAGCAGATGTACATTCCATTCTATACATGACAGTTTCACAGTAGAGCAGCATATATACATTACATTCTAGACATTGCACAGTTACACAGTAGAACAGCAGATGTACATTACATTCTGCACATTGCATAGTTACACAGTAGAACAGCAAATGTACATTACATTCTATACATGACATAGTTACACAGTAGAACAGCAGATGTACATTACATTCTATACATGACATAGTTACACAGTAGAGCAGCATATATACATTATATTCTATACATGACATAGTTACACAATAGAGCAGCAGATGTACATTACATTCTATACATGACATAGTTACACAGTAGAACAGCAGATGTACATTACATTCTATACATGACATAGTTACACAATAGAGCAGCAGATGTACATTACATTCTATACATGATATAGTTACACAGTAAAGCAGCATATACACATTACATTCTATACATGACATAGTTACACAGTAGAACAGCAGATGTACATTACATTCTATACATGACATAGTTACACAGTAGAGCAGCATACATACATTACATTCTATACATTATATAGTTACACAGTAGAACAGCAGATGTACATTACATTCTATACATGACATAGTTACACAATAGAGCAGCAGATGTACGTTATATTCTATACATGACATAGTTACACAGTAGAGCAGCATATATACATTACATTCTATACATTGCATAGTTACACAGTAGAGCAGCATATATACATTACATTCTATACATGGCTTAGTTACACAGTAGAGCAGCAGATGTACATTACATTCTATACATTGCACAGTTACACAGTAGAACAGCAGATGTACATTACATTCTATACATTACATAGTTACACAGTAGAGAAGCATATATACATTACATTCTAGACATTGCACAGTTACACAGTAGAACAGCAGATGTACATTACATTCTATACATTGCATAGTTACACAGTAGAACAGCAGATGTACATTACATTCTATACATTGCATAGTTACACAGTAGAACAGCAGATGTACATTACATTCTATACATCACATAGTTACACAGTACAACAGCAGAAGTACATTACATTCTATACATGATATAGTTAAACAGTAGAGCAGCATATATACATTACATTCTATACATTACATAATTACACAGTAGAACAGCAGATGTACATTACATTCTATACATCATATAGGTACACAGTAGAACAGCAGATGTACATTACATTCTGTACATTGCACAATTACACAGTAGAACAGCAGATGTACATTACATTCTATACATTGCATAGTTACTCAGTAGAACAGCAGATGCACATTACATTCTATACATGACATAGTTACAAAGTAGAGTAGCATATATACATTACATTTTATACATGACATAGTTACACAATAGAGCAGCAGATGCACATTACATTCTATACATGACATAGTTACACAGTAGAACAGCAGATGTACATTACATTCTATACATTGCATAGTTACACAGTAGAACAGCAGATGTACATTCCATTCTATACATGACATAGTTACACAATAGAGCAGCAGATGTACATTACATTCTATACATGACATAGTTACACAGTAGAACAGCAGATGTACATTACATTCTATACATTGCACAGTTACACAGTAGAACAGCAGATGTACATTACATTCTATACATTGGATGGTTACACAGTAGAGCAGCAGATGTACATTACATTCTATACATGACATAGATACACAGAAGAGCAGCATATATACATTACATTCTATACATTGCACAGTTACACGGTAGAACAGCAGATGTACATTCCATTCTATACATGACATAGTTACACAGTAGAGCAGCAGATGTACATTACATTCTATACATGACATAGTTTCACAGTAGAGCAGCATATATACATTACATTCTAGACATTGCACAGTTACATAGTAGAACAGCAGATGTACATTACATTCTGTACATTGCATAGTTACACAGTAGAGCAGCAGATGTACATTACATTCTATACATGACATAGTTACACAGTAGAACAGCAGATGTACATTACATTCTATACATTGCATTGTTACACAGTAGAGCAGCATATATACATTATATTCTATACATGACATAGTTACACAATAGAGCAGCAGATGCACATTACATTCTATACATGACATAGTTACACAGTAGAACAGCAGATGTACATTACATTCTATACATTGCATAGTTACACAGTAGAACAGCAGATGTACATTCCATTCTATACATGACATAGTTACACAATAGAGCAGCCGATGTACATTACATTCTATACATGACATAGTTACACAGTAGAACAGCAGATGTACATTACATTCTATACATTGCACAGTTACACAGTAGAACAGCAGATGTACATTACATTCTATACATTGGATGGTTACACAGTAGAGCAGCAGATGTACATTACATTCTATACATGACATAGATACACAGAAGAGCAGCATATATACATTACATTCTATACATTGCACAGTTACACGGTAGAACAGCAGATGTACATTCCATTCTATACATGACATAGTTACACAGTAGAGCAGCAGATGTACATTACATTCTATACATGACATAGTTACACAGTAGAACAGCAGATGCACATTACATTCTATACATGACATAGTTACACAGTAGAGCAGCAGATGTACATTACATTCTATACATGACATAGTTTCACAGTAGAGCAGCATATATACATTACATTCTATAAATGACATAGTTACACAGTAGAACAGCAGATGTACATTACATTCTATTCATGACATAGTTACACAGTAGAGAAACATATATACATTACATTCTAGACATTGCACAGTTACACAGTAGAACAGCAGATGTACATTACATTCTATACATGACATAGTTACACAGTAGAGCAGCATATATACATTACATTATATACATCACATAGTTACACAGTAGAACAGCAGATGTACATTACATTCTATACATCACATAGTTACACAGTAGAACAGCAGATGCACATTACATTCTATACATGACATAGTTACACAGTAGAACAGCAGATGTACATTACATTCTATACATTGCATAGTTACACAGTAGAACAGCAGATGTACATTACATTCTATACATTGCATAGTTACTCAGTAGAACAGCAGATGCACATTACATTCTATACATGACATAGTTACAAAGTAGAGCAGCATATATACATTACATTCTATACATGACATAGTTACACAATAGAGCAGCAGATGCACATTACATTCTATACATGACATAGTTACACAGTAGAACAGCAGATGTACATTACATTCTATACATTGCATAGTTACACAGTAGAACAGCAGATGTACATTCCATTCTATAAATGACATAGTTACACAATAGAGCAGCAGATGCACATTACATTCTATACATGACATAGTTACACAGTAGAACAGCAGATGTACATTACATTCTATACATTGCACAGTTACACGGTAGAACAGCAGATGTACATTCCATTCTATACATGACATAGTTACACAATAGAGCAGCAGATGTACATTACATTATATACATTGCATAGTTACACAGTAGAGCAGCATATACACATTATATTCTATACATGACATAGTTACACAATAGAGCAGCAGATGTACATTACATTCTATACATGACATAGTTTCACAGTAGAGCAGCATATATACATTACATTCTAGACATTACACAGTTACACAGTAGAACAGCAGATGTACATTACATTCTGTACATTGCATAGTTACACAGTAGAGCAGCAGATGTACATTACATTCTATACATGACATAGTTACACAGTAGAACAGCAGATGTACATTACATTCTATACATTGCATAGTTACACAGTAGAGCAGCATATATACATTATATTCTATACATGACATAGTTACACAATAGAGCAGCAGATGTACATTACATTCTATACATGACATAGTTTCACAGTAGAGCAGCATATATACATTACATTCTATAAATGACATAGATACACAATAGAGCAGCAGATGTACATTACATTCTATACATGACATAGTTACACAGTAGAGCAGCATATATACATTACATTCTATATATGGCTTACATACACAGTAGAGCAGCAGATGTACATTACATTCTATACATGACATAGTTACACAGTAGAACAGCAGATGTACATTACATTCTATACATTGCACAGTTACACAGTAGAACAGCAGATGTACATTACATTCTATACATGACAAAGTTACACAGTAGAGAAGCATATATACATTTCATTCTATACATTGCATAGTTACACAGTAGAACAGCAGATGTACATTACATTCTATTCATGACATAGTTACACAGTAGAGAAGCATATATACATTACATTCTAGACATTGCACAGTTACACAGTAGAACAGCAGATGTACATTACATTCTATACATTGCATAGTTACACAGTAGAACAGCAGATGTACATTACATTCTATACATGACATAGTTACACAGTAGAAAAGAAGATGTACATTACATTCTATACATGACATAGTTACACAGTAGAGCAGCATATATACATTACATTATATACATTGCATAGTTACACAGTAGAGCAGCATATATACATTACATTCTGTACATTGCACAGTTACACAGTAGAACAGCAGATGTACATTACATTCTATACATGATATAGTTACACAGTAGAGCAGCATATATACATTACATTCTATACATTGCATAGTTACACAGTAGAGCAGCATATATACAATACATTCTGTACATTGCACAGTTACACAGTAGAACAGCAGATGTACATTACATTCTATGCATGACATAGTTACACAGTAGAGCAGCATATATACATTACATTCTATACATTGCATAGTTACACAGTAGAGCAGCATATATACATTACATTCTGTACATTGCACAATTACACAGTAGAACAGCAGATGTACATTACATTCTATACATTGCATAGTTACTCAGTAGAACAGCAGATGCACATTACATTCTATACATGACATAGTTACAAAGTAGAGCAGCATATATACATTACATTCTATACATGACATAGTTACACAATAATGCAGCAGATGCACATTACATTCTATACATGACATAGTTACACAGTAGAACAGCAGATGTACATTACATTCTATACATTGCATAGTTACACAGTAGAACAGCAGATGTACATTCCATTCTATACATGACATAGTTACACAGTAGAGCAGCATATATACATAACATTATATACATGACATAGTTACACAATAGAGCAGCAGATGTACATTACATTCTATACATGACATAGTTACACAATAGAGCAGCAGATGTACATTACATTCTATACATTGCATAGTTACACAGTAGAACAGCAGATGTACATTACATTCTATACATGACATAGTTTCACAGTAGAGCAGCATATATACATTACATTATATACATGACATAGTTACACAATAGAGCAGCAGATGTACATTACATTCTATACATGACATAGTTACACAATAGAGCAGCAGATGTACATTACATTCTATACATTGCATAGTTACACAGTAGAGCAGCAGATGTACATTACATTCTATACATGACATAGTTTCACAGTAGAGCAGCATATATACATTACATTCTAGACATTGCACAGTTACATAGTAGAACAGCAGATGTACATTACATTCTGTACATTGCATAGTTACACAGTAGAGCAGCAGATGTACATTACATTCTATACATGACATAGTTACACAGTAGAACAGCAGATGTACATTACATTCTATACATTGCATTGTTACACAGTAGAGCAGCATATATACATTATATTCTATACATGACATAGTTACACAATAGAGCAGCAGATGCACATGACATTCTATACATGACATAGTTACACAGTAGAACAGCAGATGTACATTACATTCTATACATTGCATAGTTACACAGTAGAACAGCAGATGTACATTCCATTCTATACATGACATAGTTACACAATAGAGCAGCAGATGTACATTACATTCTATACATGACATAGTTACACAGTAGAACAGCAGATGTACATTACATTCTATACATTGCACAGTTACACAGTAGAACAGCAGATGTACATTACATTCTATACATTGGATGGTTACACAGTAGAGCAGCAGATGTACATTACATTCTATACATGACATAGATACACAGAAGAGCAGCATATATACATTACATTCTATACATTGCACAGTTACACGGTAGAACAGCAGATGTACATTCCATTCTATACATGACATAGTTACACAGTAGAGCAGCAGATGTACATTACATTCTATACATGACATAGTTACACAGTAGAACAGCAGATGCACATTACATTCTATACATGACATAGTTACACAGTAGAGCAGCAGATGTACATTACATTCTATACATGACATAGTTTCACAGTAGAGCAGCATATATACATTACATTCTATAAATGACATAGTTACACAGTAGAACAGCAGATGTACATTACATTCTATTCATGACATAGTTACACAGTAGAGAAACATATATACATTACATTCTAGACATTGCACAGTTACACAGTAGAACAGCAGATGTACATTACATTCTATACATGACATAGTTACACAGTAGAGCAGCATATATACATTACATTATATACATCACATAGTTACACAGTAGAACAGCAGATGTACATTACATTCTATACATCACATAGTTACACAGTAGAACAGCAGATGCACATTACATTCTATACATGACATAGTTACACAGTAGAACAGCAGATGTACATTACATTCTATACATTGCATAGTTACACAGTAGAACAGCAGATGTACATTACATTCTATACATTGCATAGTTACTCAGTAGAACAGCAGATGCACATTACATTCTATACATGACATAGTTACAAAGTAGAGCAGCATATATACATTACATTCTATACATGACATAGTTACACAATAGAGCAGCAGATGCACATTACATTCTATACATGACATAGTTACACAGTAGAACAGCAGATGTACATTACATTCTATACATTGCATAGTTACACAGTAGAACAGCAGATGTACATTCCATTCTATAAATGACATAGTTACACAATAGAGCAGCAGATGCACATTACATTCTATACATGACATAGTTACACAGTAGAACAGCAGATGTACATTACATTCTATACATTGCACAGTTACACGGTAGAACAGCAGATGTACATTCCATTCTATACATGACATAGTTACACAATAGAGCAGCAGATGTACATTACATTATATACATTGCATAGTTACACAGTAGAGCAGCATATACACATTATATTCTATACATGACATAGTTACACAATAGAGCAGCAGATGTACATTACATTCTATACATGACATAGTTTCACAGTAGAGCAGCATATATACATTACATTCTAGACATTACACAGTTACACAGTAGAACAGCAGATGTACATTACATTCTGTACATTGCATAGTTACACAGTAGAGCAGCAGATGTACATTACATTCTATACATGACATAGTTACACAGTAGAACAGCAGATGTACATTACATTCTATACATTGCATAGTTACACAGTAGAGCAGCATATATACATTATATTCTATACATGACATAGTTACACAATAGAGCAGCAGATGTACATTACATTCTATACATGACATAGTTACACAGTAGAGCAGCATATATACATTACATTCTATATATGGCTTACATACACAGTAGAGCAGCAGATGTACATTACATTCTATACATGACATAGTTACACAGTAGAACAGCAGATGTACATTACATTCTATACATGACATAGTTACACAGTAGAGCTGCATATATACATTACATTCTATATATGGCTTACATACACAGTAGAGCAGCAGATGTACATTACATTCTATACATGACATAGTTACACAGTAGAACAGCAGATGTACATTACATTCTATACATTGCACAGTTACACAGTAGAACAGCAGATGTACATTACATTCTATACATGACAAAGTTACACAGTAGAGAAGCATATATACATTACATTCTATAAATGACATAGATACACAATAGAGCAGCAGATGTACATTACATTCTATACATGACATAGTTACACAGTAGAGCAGCATATATACATTACATTCTATATATGGCTTACATACACAGTAGAGCAGCAGATGTACATTACATTCTATACATGACATAGTTACACAGTAGAACAGCAGATGTACATTACATTCTATACATTGCACAGTTACACAGTAGAACAGCAGATGTACATTACATTCTATACATGACAAAGTTACACAGTAGAGAAGCATATATACATTTCATTCTATACATTGCATAGTTACACAGTAGAACAGCAGATGTACATTACATTCTATACATTGCATAGTTACACAGTAGAACAGCAGATGTACATTACATTCTATACATGACATAGTTACACAGTAGAAAAGAAGATGTACATTACATTCTATACATGACATAGTTACACAGTAGAGCAGCATATATACATTACATTATATACATTGCATAGTTACACAGTAGAGCAGCATATATACATTACATTCTGTACATTGCACAGTTACACAGTAGAACAGCAGATGTACATTACATTCTATACATGATATAGTTACACAGTAGAGCAGCATATATACATTACATTCTATACATTGCATAGTTACACAGTAGAGCAGCATATATACAATACATTCTGTACATTGCACAGTTACACAGTAGAACAGCAGATGTACATTACATTCTATACATGACATAGTTACACAGTAGAGCAGCATATATACATTACATTCTATACATTGCATAGTTACACAGTAGAGCAGCATATATATATTACATTCTGTACATTGCACAATTACACAGTAGAACAGCAGATGTACATTACATTCTATACATTGCATAGTTACTCAGTAGAACAGCAGATGCACATTACATTCTATACATGACATAGTTACAAAGTAGAGCAGCATATATACATTACATTCTATACATGACATAGTTACACAATAATGCAGCAGATGCACATTACATTCTATACATGACATAGTTACACAGTAGAACAGCAGATGTACATTACATTCTATACATTGCATAGTTACACAGTAGAACAGCAGATGTACATTCCATTCTATACATGACATAGTTACACAGTAGAGCAGCATATATACATAACATTATATACATGACATAGTTACACAATAGAGCAGCAGATGTACATTACATTCTATACATGACATAGTTACACAATAGAGCAGCAGATGTACATTACATTCTATACATTGCATAGTTACACAGTAGAACAGCAGATGTACATTCCATTCTATACATGACATAGTTACACAGTAGAGCAGCATATATACATTACATTATATACATGACATAGTTACACAATAGAGCAGCAGATGTCCATTATATTCTATACATGACATAGTTACACAATAGAGCAGCAGATGTACATTACATTCTATACATGACATAGTTTCACAGTAGAGCAGCATATATACATTACATTCTAGACATTGCACAGTTACACAGTAGAACAGCAGATGTACATTACATTCTGCACATTGCATAGTTACACAGTAGAACAGCAAATGTACATTACATTCTATACATGACATAGTTACACAGTAGAACAGCAGATGTACATTACATTCTATACATGACATAGTTACACAGTAGAGCAGCATATATACATTATATTCTATACATGACATAGTTACACAATAGAGCAGCAGATGTACATTACATTCTATACATGACATAGTTACACAGTAGAACAGCAGATGTACATTACATTCTGTACATGACATAGTTACACAATAGAGCAGCAGATGTACATTACATTCTATACATGATATAGTTACACAGTAAAGCAGCATATACACATTACATTCTATACATGACATAGTTACACAGTAGAACAGCAGATGTACATTACATTCTATACATGACATAGTTACACAGTAGAGCAGCATACATACATTACATTCTATACATTATATAGTTACACAGTAGAACAGCAGATGTACATTACATTCTATACATGACATAGTTACACAATAGAGCAGCAGATGTACGTTATATTCTATACATGACATAGTTACACAGTAGAGCAGCATATATACATTACATTCTATACATTGCATAGTTACACAGTAGAGCAGCATATATACATTACATTCTATACATGGCTTAGTTACACAGTAGAGCAGCAGATGTACATTACATTCTATACATGACATAGTTACACAGTAGAACAGCAGATGTACATTACATTCTATACATTGCACAGTTACACAGTAGAACAGCAGATGTACATTACATTCTATACATTACATAGTTACACAGTAGAGAAGCATATATACATTACATTCTAGACATTGCACAGTTACACAGTAGAACAGCAGATGTACATTACATTCTATACATCACATAGTTACACAGTACAACAGCAGAAGTACATTACATTCTATACATGATATAGTTAAACAGTAGAGCAGCATATATACATTACATTCTATACATTACATAATTACACAGTAGAACAGCAGATGTACATTACATTCTATACATCACATAGGTACACAGTAGAACAGCAGATGTACATTACATTCTGTACATTGCACAATTACACAGTAGAACAGCAGATGTACATTACATTCTATACATTGCATAGTTACTCAGTAGAACAGCAGATGCACATTACATTCTATACATGACATAGTTACAAAGTAGAGCAGCATATATACATTACATTTTATACATGACATAGTTACACAATAGAGCAGCAGATGCACATTACATTCTATACATGACATAGTTACACAGTAGAACAGCAGATGTACATTACATTCTATACATTGCACAGTTACACAGTAGAACAGCAGATGTACATTACATTCTATACATGACAAAGTTACACAGTAGAGAAGCATATATACATTTCATTCTATACATTGCATAGTTACACAGTAGAACAGCAGATGTACATTACATTCTATACATTGCATAGTTACACAGTAGAACAGCAGATGTACATTACATTCTATACATGACATAGTTACACAGTAGAAAAGAAGATGTACATTACATTCTATACATGACATAGTTACACAGTAGATCAGCATATATACATTACATTATATACATTGCATAGTTACACAGTAGAGCAGCATATATACATTACATTCTGTACATTGCACAGTTACACAGTAGAACAGCAGATGTACATTACATTCTATACATGATATAGTTACACAGTAGAGCAGCATATATACATTACATTCTATACATTGCATAGTTACACAGTAGAGCAGCATATATACAATACATTCTGTACATTGCACAGTTACACAGTAGAACAGCAGATGTACATTACATTCTATACATGACATAGTTACACAGTAGAGCAGCATATATACATTACATTCTATACATTGCATAGTTACACAGTAGAGCAGCATATATATATTACATTCTGTACATTGCACAATTACACAGTAGAACAGCAGATGTACATTACATTCTATACATTGCATAGTTACTCAGTAGAACAGCAGATGCACATTACATTCTATACATGACATAGTTACAAAGTAGAGCAGCATATATACATTACATTCTATACATGACATAGTTACACAATAATGCAGCAGATGCACATTACATTCTATACATGACATAGTTACACAGTAGAACAGCAGATGTACATTACATTCTATACATTGCATAGTTACACAGTAGAACAGCAGATGTACATTCCATTCTATACATGACATAGTTACACAGTAGAGCAGCATATATACATAACATTATATACATGACATAGTTACACAATAGAGCAGCAGATGTACATTACATTCTATACATGACATAGTTACACAATAGAGCAGCAGATGTACATTACATTCTATACATTGCATAGTTACACAGTAGAACAGCAGATGTACATTCCATTCTATACATGACATAGTTACACAGTAGAGCAGCATATATACATTACATTATATACATGACATAGTTACACAATAGAGCAGCAGATGTCCATTATATTCTATACATGACATAGTTACACAATAGAGCAGCAGATGTACATTACATTCTATACATGACATAGTTTCACAGTAGAGCAGCATATATACATTACATTCTAGACATTGCACAGTTACACAGTAGAACAGCAGATGTACATTACATTCTGCACATTGCATAGTTACACAGTAGAACAGCAAATGTACATTACATTCTATACATGACATAGTTACACAGTAGAACAGCAGATGTACATTACATTCTATACATGACATAGTTACACAGTAGAGCAGCATATATACATTATATTCTATACATGACATAGTTACACAATAGAGCAGCAGATGTACATTACATTCTATACATGACATAGTTACACAGTAGAACAGCAGATGTACATTACATTCTGTACATGACATAGTTACACAATAGAGCAGCAGATGTACATTACATTCTATACATGATATAGTTACACAGTAAAGCAGCATATACACATTACATTCTATACATGACATAGTTACACAGTAGAACAGCAGATGTACATTACATTCTATACATGACATAGTTACACAGTAGAGCAGCATACATACATTACATTCTATACATTATATAGTTACACAGTAGAACAGCAGATGTACATTACATTCTATACATGACATAGTTACACAATAGAGCAGCAGATGTACGTTATATTCTATACATGACATAGTTACACAGTAGAGCAGCATATATACATTACATTCTATACATTGCATAGTTACACAGTAGAGCAGCATATATACATTACATTCTATACATGGCTTAGTTACACAGTAGAGCAGCAGATGTACATTACATTCTATACATGACATAGTTACACAGTAGAACAGCAGATGTACATTACATTCTATACATTGCACAGTTACACAGTAGAACAGCAGATGTACATTACATTCTATACATTACATAGTTACACAGTAGAGAAGCATATATACATTACATTCTAGACATTGCACAGTTACACAGTAGAACAGCAGATGTACATTACATTCTATACATGACATAGTTACACAGTACAACAGCAGAAGTACATTACATTCTATACATGATATAGTTAAACAGTAGAGCAGCATATATACATTACATTCTATACATTACATAATTACACAGTAGAACAGCAGATGTACATTACATTCTATACATCACATAGGTACACAGTAGAACAGCAGATGTACATTACATTCTGTACATTGCACAATTACACAGTAGAACAGCAGATGTACATTACATTCTATACATTGCATAGTTACTCAGTAGAACAGCAGATGCACATTACATTCTATACATGACATAGTTACAAAGTAGAGCAGCATATATACATTACATTTTATACATGACATAGTTACACAATAGAGCAGCAGATGCACATTACATTCTATACATGACATAGTTACACAGTAGAACAGCAGATGTACATTACATTCTATACATTGCATAGTTACACAGTAGAACAGCAGATGTACATTCCATTCTATACATGACATAGTTACACAATAGAGCAGCAGATGTACATTACATTCTATACATGACATAGTTACACAGTAGAACAGCAGATGTACATTACATTCTATACATTGCATAGTTACACAGTAGAGCAGCATATATACATTACATTCTATACATGGCTTAGTTACACAGTAGAGCAGCAGATGTACATTACATTCTATACATGACATAGTTACACAGTAGAACAGCAGATGTACATTACATTCTATACATTGCACAGTTACACAGTAGAACAGCAGATGTACATTACATTCTATACATTACATAGTTACACAGTAGAGAAGCATATATACATTACATTCTAGACATTGCACAGTTACACAGTAGAACAGCAGATGTACATTACATTCTATACATCACATAGTTACACAGTACAACAGCAGAAGTACATTACATTCTATACATGATATAGTTAAACAGTAGAGCAGCATATATACATTACATTCTATACATTACATAATTACACAGTAGAACAGCAGATGTACATTACATTCTATACATCACATAGGTACACAGTAGAACAGCAGATGTACATTACATTCTGTACATTGCACAATTACACAGTAGAACAGCAGATGTACATTACATTCTATACATTGCATAGTTACTCAGTAGAACAGCAGATGCACATTACATTCTATACATGACATAGTTACAAAGTAGAGCAGCATATATACATTACATTTTATACATGACATAGTTACACAATAGAGCAGCAGATGCACATTACATTCTATACATGACATAGTTACACAGTAGAACAGCAGATGTACATTACATTCTATACATTGCATAGTTACACAGTAGAACAGCAGATGTACATTCCATTCTATACATGACATAGTTACACAATAGAGCAGCAGATGTACATTACATTCTATACATGACATAGTTACACAGTAGAACAGCAGATGTACATTACATTCTATACATTGCACAGTTACACAGTAGAACAGCAGATGTACATTACATTCTATACATTGGTTGGTTACACAGTAGAGCAGCAGATGTACATTACATTCTATACATGACATAGATACACAATAGAGCAGCAGATGTACATTACATTCTATACATCACATAGTTACACAGTACAACAGCAGAAGTACATTACATTCTATACATGATATAGTTAAACAGTAGAGCAGCATATATACATTACATTCTATACATTACATAATTACACAGTAGAACAGCAGATGTACATTACATTCTATACATCACATAGGTACACAGTAGAACAGCAGATGTACATTACATTCTGTACATTGCACAATTACACAGTAGAACAGCAGATGTACATTACATTCTATACATTGCATAGTTACTCAGTAGAACAGCAGATGCACATTACATTCTATACATGACATAGTTACAAAGTAGAGCAGCATATATACATTACATTTTATACATGACATAGTTACACAATAGAGCAGCAGATGCACATTACATTCTATACATGACATAGTTACACAGTAGAACAGCAGATGTACATTACATTCTATACATTGCATAGTTACACAGTAGAACAGCAGATGTACATTCCATTCTATACATGACATAGTTACACAATAGAGCAGCAGATGTACATTACATTCTATACATGACATAGTTACACAGTAGAACAGCAGATGTACATTACATTCTATACATTGCACAGTTACACAGTAGAACAGCAGATGTACATTACATTCTATACATTGGATGGTTACACAGTAGAGCAGCAGATGTACATTACATTCTATACATGACATAGATACACAGAAGAGCAGCATATATACATTACATTCTATACATTGCACAGTTACACGGTAGAACAGCAGATGTACATTCCATTCTATACATGACATAGTTACACAGTAGAGCAGCAGATGTACATTACATTCTATACATGACATAGTTTCACAGTAGAGCAGCATATATACATTACATTCTAGACATTGCACAGTTACATAGTAGAACAGCAGATGTACATTACATTCTGTACATTGCATAGTTACACAGTAGAGCAGCAGATGTACATTACATTCTATACATGACATAGTTACACAGTAGAACAGCAGATGTACATTACATTCTATACATTGCATTGTTACACAGTAGAGCAGCATATATACATTATATTCTATACATGACATAGTTACACAATAGAGCAGCAGATGTACACTACATTCTATACATGACATAGTTTCACAGTAGAGCAGCATATATACATTACATTCTAGACATTGCACAGTTACACAGTAGAACAGCAGATGTACATTACATTCTGTACATTGCATAGTTACACAGTAGAACAGCAAATGTACATTACATTCTATACATGACATAGTTACACAGTAGAACAGCAGATGTACATTACATTCTATACATGACATAGTTACACAGTAGAGCAGCATATATACATTACATTCTATACATGACATAGTTACACAATAGAGCAGCAGATGTACATTACATTCTATACATGACATAGTTACACAGTAGAACAGCAGATGTACATTACATTCTATACATTGCATAGTTACACAGTAGAGCAGCATATATACATTACATTCTATACATGACAAAGTTACACAGTAGAGCAGCAGATGTACATTACATTCTATACATGACATAGTTACACAGCAGAGCAGCATATATACATTACATTCTATACATGACATAGTTACACAGTAGAGCAGCATATATACATTACATTCTATACATGACATAGTTACACAGTAGAACACCAGATGTACATTACATTCTATACATGACATAGTTACACAATAGAGCAGCAGATGTACATTACATTCTATACATGACATAGTTACACAGTAGAGCAGCATACAAACATTACATTCTATACATTATATAGTTACACAGTAGAGCAGTAGATGTACATTACATTTTATACATGACATAGTTACACAGTAGATCAGCATATATACATTACATTCTATACATGACATAGTTACACAGTAGAAGAGCAGATGTACATTACATTCTATACATGACATAGTTACACAATAGAGTAGCAGATGTAAATTACATTCTATACATGACATAGTTACACAATAGAGCAGCAGATGTACATTACATTCTATACATGACATAGTTACACAGTAGAACAGCAGATGTACATTACATTCTATACATTGCATAGTTACACAGTAGAGCAGCATATATACATTACATTCTAGACATTGCACAGTTACACAGTAGAACAGCAGATGTACATTACATTCTATACATCACATAGTTACACAGTACAACAGCAGATGTACATTACATTCTATACATTGCATAGTTACACAGTAGAGCAGCATATATACATTACATTCTATACATGACATAGTTACACAGTAGAGCAACAGATGTACATTACATTCTATACATCACATAGTTACACAGTAGAACAGCATGCATGGCTGGTATCACTGGGCTGAGCATATCAATGGAGCTGAGGGGTGAGAGCAGGAAGGCCGGCACCTAGGTGTCCAGTGGAACTGCATGGCTGGCCTCACTGGGCTGGACAGATCCATGGAGCGGAGGGATGAGAGCAGGAAGGCCGGCACCTATGTGTCCATTGCTTCCAGTGGCACTGCATGGCTGGCATCACTGGGATGAAGATAGCCAAGGAGCAGAGGGGTGAGAGCAGGAAGGCAGGCACCTAGGTGTCCAATGCTTCCAGTGGCACTGCATGGCTGGCATCACTGGACTGAGCATATCCATGGAGCTGAGGGGTGAGAGCAGGAAGGCCGGCACCTATGTGTGCATTGCTCCCAGCGGCACTGCATGGCTGGCATTACTGGGGCTGAGCATATCCATGGAGCTGAGAGGTGAAGGCGGAAGGTCAGCCCTATGTGCCCATTTCTTCCAGTGACACTGCATGGCTGGTATCACTGGGCTGAGCATATCCATGGAGATGAGGGGTGAGAGCAGGAAGGCCAGCACCTAGGTGTCCATTGCTTCCAGTGGCACTGCATGGCTGGTATCACTAGGCTGAGCATATCCATAGAGCTGAGAGATGAAGTAGAAAGGTCAGCACCTAGGTGTCCATTGCTTCCAGTGCCACTGCATGGCTGGCATCACTGAGCTGAGCATATCCATGGAGCTGAGGGTAGAGAGCAGGAAGGCCGGCACCTATGTGCCCATTGCTTCCAGTGGCATTGCATGGCTGGTATCACTGGGCTGAGCATATCCATGGAGCTGAGGGGTGAGAGCAGGAAGGCCGGCACCTAGGTGTCCATTACTTCCAGTGGCACTGCCTGGGTGGCATCACTGGTCTGAAGATAACCATGGAGCAGAGGGGTGAGAGCAGGAAGGCTAGCTCTTAGGTGTCCATTGCTTCCAGTGGCACTGCATGGCTGGAATCCCTGGGCTGAGCATATCCATGGAGCTGAGGGTAGAGAGCAGGAAGGCTGGCACCTAGGTGTCCATTGCTTCCAGTGGCACTGCATGGCTGGCATCACTGGGCTGAAGATAACCATGGAGCAGAGGGGAGAGCAGGAAGGCCGGCACCTAGGTGTCCATTGCTTCCAGTGGCACTGCATGGCTGGCATCACTGGCCTGAAAATAACCATGGACCAGAGGGGTGAGAGCAGGAAGGCCGGCACCTAGGTGGCCATTGCTTCCAGTGGCACTGCATGGCTGGCATCACTGGGCTGAAGATAACCATGGAGCAGAGGGGTGAGAGCAGGAAGGCCGGCACCTAGGTGTCCATTGCTTCCAGTGGCACTGCATGCTGGCATCACTGGGCTGAGCATATCCATGGAGCTGAGGGGTGAGAGCAGGATGTCCGGCACCCATGTGTCCATTGCTTCCAGTGGCACTGCATGGCTGGCATCACTGGCCTGAAAATAACCATGGAGCAGAGGGGTGAGAGCAGGAAGACCAGCACCTAGGTGTCCATTGCTTCCAGTGGCACTGCATGGCTGGCATCACTGGGCTGAGGATAACCATGGAGCAGAGGGGAGACAGCAGGAAGGCCTCACCTAGGTGTCCATTGCTTCCAATTGCACTGCATGGCTGGCATCACTGGCCTGAAAATAACCATGGAGCAGAGGGGTGAGAGCAGGAAGGCAGGCACCTAGGTGGCCATTGCTTCCAGTGGCACTGCATGGCTGGCATCACTGGGCTGAAGATAACCATGGAACAGAGGGGAGAGAGGAGGAAGGCCGGCACCTAGGTGTCCATTGCTTCCAGTGGCACTGCATGGCTGGCATCACTGGGCTGAAGATAGCCAAGGAGCAGAGGGGTGAGAGCAGGAAGGCAGGCACCTAGGTGTCCATTGCTTCCAGTTGCACTGCATGGCTGGCATCACTGGGCTGAGCATATCCATGGAGCTGAGAGGTGAAGGAGGAAGGTCAGCACCTATGTGTCCATTGCTTCGAGTGGCACTGCATGGCTGGCATCACTGGGCTGAGCATATCCATGGAGCTGAGGGGTGAGAGCAGGAAGGCCGGCACCTAGGTGTTCATTATTTCCAGTGGCACTGCATGGCTGGCATCACAGGGCTGAAGATAGCCAAGGAGCAGAGTGGTGAGAGCAGGAAGGCCGGCACCTATGTGTCCATTGCTTCCAGTGCAACTGCATGGCTGGCATCACTGGGCTGAAGATAACCATGGAGCTGAGTGGTGAGAGCAGAAAGGCCGGCACCTAGGTGTCCATTGCTTCCAGTGGCACTGCATGGCTGGTATCACTAGGCTGAGCATATCCATAGAGCTGAGAGGTGAAGGAGAAAGGTCAGCACCTATGTGTCCATTGCTTCCAGTGCCACTGCATGGCTGGCATCACTGAGCTGAGCATATCCATGGAGCTGAGGGTAGAGAGCAGGAAGGCCGGCACCTATGTGCCCATTTCTTCCAGTGGCACTGCATGGCTGGCCTCACTGGGCTGAGCATATCCATGGAGCTGAGGGGTGAGATCAGGAAGGCCACACCTAGGTGTCCATTGCTTCCAGTGGCACTGCATGGCAGGCATCAATGGGCTGAGCATATCCATGGAGCTGAGGGGAGAGAGAAGGAAGGTCGGTACCTATGTGCCCATTGCTTCCAGTGGCACTGCATGGCTGGCATCACTGGACTGAGCATATCCATGGAGCTGAGGGGTGAGAGCAGGAAGGCCGGCACCTATGTGCGCATTGCTCCCAGTGGCACTGCATGGCTGGCATTACTGGGGATGAGCATATCCATGGAGCTGAGGGGTGAGAGCAGGAAAGCCGGCGCCTAGGTGTCCATTGCTTCCAGTGGCACTGCATGGCTGGCATCACTGGGCTGAAGATAGCCAAGGAGCAGAAGGGTGAGAGCAGGAAGGCAGGCACCAAGGTGTCCATTGCTTCCAGTTGCATTGCATGGCTGGCATCACTGGGCTGAGCATATCAATGGAGCTGAGAGGTGAAGGAGGAAGGTCAGCACCTATGTTTCCATTGCTTCCAGTGGCACTGCATGGCTGGCATCACTGGACTGAGCATATCCATGGAGCTGAGGGGTGAGAGCAGGAAGGCCGGCACCTATGTGCGCATTGCCCCCAGTGGCACTGCATGGCTGGCATTACTGGGGCTGAGCATATCCATGGAGCTGAGGGGAGAGAGAAGGAAGGTCGGTACCTATGTGCCCATTGCTTCCAGTGGCACTGCATGGCTGGCATCACTGGGCTGAAGATAGCCAAGGAGCAGAAGGGTGAGAGCAGGAAGGCAGGCACCTAGGTGTCCATTGCTTCCAGTTGCACTGCATGGCTGGCATCACTGGGCTGAGCATATCCATGGAGCTGAGAGGTGAAGGAGGAAGGTCAGCACCTATGTTTCCATTGCTTCCAGTGGCACTGCATGGCTGGCATCACTGGGCTGAGCATATCCATGGAACTGAGGGGTGAGAGCAGGAAGGCCGGCACCTATGTGCGCATTGCTCCCAGTGGCACCGCATGGCTGGCATTACTGGGGCTGAGTATATCCATGGAGCTGAGAGGTGAAGGCGGAACGTCAGCACCTATGTGCCCATTTCTTCCAGTGACACTGCATGGCTGGTATCACTGGGCTGAGCATATCCATGGAGCTGAGGGGTGAGATCAGGAAGGCCACAGCTAGGTGTCCATTGCTTCCAGTGGCACTGCATGGCTGGCATCACTGGGCTGAGCATATCCATGGAGCTGAGGGGAGAGAGAAGGAAGGTCGGTACCTATGTGCCCATTGCTTCCAGTGGCACTGCATGGCTGGTATCACTGGGCTAAACATATCCATGGAGCGGAGGGGAGAGAACAGTAAAGCCAGCACCTATGTGTCCATTGCTTCCAGTGGCACTGCATGGCTGGCATCACAGGGCTGAAGATAACCATGGAGCTGAGGGGTGACAGCAGGAAGGCCAGCACCTATGTGTCCATTGCTTCCAGTGCCACTGCATGGCTGGCATCACTGGGCTGAGCATATCCATGGAGCTGAGAGGTGAGAGCAGGATGTCCGGCACCCATGTGTCCATTGCTTCCAATGGCACTGCATGGCTGGAATCACTGGGCTGAAGATAACCATGGAGCAGAGGGGCGAGAGCAGGAAGGCCAGCACCTAAGTGTCCATTGCTTCCAGTGGCACTGCATGGCTGGCATCACTGGGCTAAACATATCCATGGAGAGGAGGGGAGAGAGCAGGAAGGCTGGCACCTATGTGTCCATTGCTTCCAGTGGCACTGCATGGCTGGTATCACAGGGCTGAGCAAATCCATGAGCTGAGAGGTGAAGGAGGAATTTCAGCACCTATGTGTCCATTGCTTCCAGTGGCACTGCATGGCTGGCATCACTGGGCTGAAGATGACCATGGAGCTGAGTGCTGAGAGCAGGAAGGCCGGCACCTAGGTGTCCATTGCTCCCAGTGGCACTGCATGGCTGGTATCACTAGGCTAAGCATATCCATGGAGCTGAGGGGAGAGATCAGGAAGGTGGCACCTACGTGCCCATTGCTTCCAGTGGCACTGCATAGCTGGTATCATTGGGCTGAACATATCCATGGAGCTGAGGGGAGAGAGCAGGAAGGTCAGCACCTATGTGCCCATTGCTTCCAGTGGCACTGCATGGCTAGCATCACTGGGCTGAAGATAACCATGGAGCTGAGGGGTGAGAGCAGAAAGGCCGGCACCTGGGTCCATTGCTTCCAGTGGCACTGCATGGCTGGCATCACTGGGCTGAAGATAACCATGGAGCTGAGGGGTGAGAGTAGGAAGGCTGGCACCTAGGTGTCCATTGCTTCCACTGGCACTGCATGGCTGGCATCACTGGGCTGGGCATATCCATGGAGCTGAGGGGTGAGAGCAGGAAGGCCGGCACCTAAGTGCCCTTTGCTTCCAGTGGCACTGCCTGGCTGGCATCACTGGGCTGAGCATATCCATGGAGTTGAGGGATGAGAGCAGGAAGGCCGGAACCTAAGTGCCCTTTGCTTCCACTGGCACTGCATGGCTGGCATCACTGGGCTGAGCATATCCATGGAGCTGAGTGGTGAGAGCAGGATGTCCGGCACTGTAGCAATCAAGACCCGGACCAGGGTTGGGTTGCTGAAATAATACTTTATTCAGGTGATTTTAAACTAATGAAAATATAGTCCATGGACTCCTTGAGAGTTACTCCACTCTTAGGCAGTCTTCCCGGTCTAAGATTAAGCCCTCCTAAGTCTCCTTGTTGTCCGGATAGGCCCACCAGTTGTTCCTTCTCTCCTCGTCCTCTTCGTATGACTAGGAAAATCAACAACAAACGCTGGATTAGTTCCCGGGCTTTTATAGGATGTGAGTGACTTGCTTCCCCCCCAATGGAAAGCTTCCCTGTCAATCAGGCTTCTCATTGGCTGGTGTTGCCATGTCCCGCCTCCTTTAAAGGCTGTCGTGGTTTCCCAGAGTGGCTGCTTCTGCTGCCTTCCCGAAGAGTCCCGCTCCCAGGCCACTCTATTCTGCGAGTCCCTCCCCCCCTTTGAAGTCTCTCCCTCTCGCCATGTGTGTCTGTCTCTGTGGCCGCCCCAGAGCGGCCCGCCCCGCCGAGCAAGCCGTCTCTCCCTTCTCTCCCTTCCTGGTGGGGAGAGACGCTCGGCGGGCCGTGTGGGCCGGCTCCCCGCGACGGCCCGCACCTCCCGCGGGTTCGCCGTCACCAACCCGTCTCCCGGGCTGCAGGCCGCGGCTGCGTTACCCTTGGCGGGTTAAGGTAAGGCTGGACGGGAGGGGGCCGCTCCTTTCGTGTCGCGGCTCGTTGCCGCGATCCCGCGGAGTCCCGCTACCCCTCCCGGCACCCCCTCCACTCCGGGCCCCTTCTCACATCTCCCCATCACAAACCCTGGCCGGTCGGGCAAGGGAGGATTCCGGGACAGATAGTCGGCCACCAGCTGGAAACCCGCAGGCCTGTGCAAGGTAATGAAATCGAACGGTTGAAGAGACAGGAACCATCTGAGTACCCGCTGGTTGGTATCTTTATGCCTTGCGAGCCACTGTAAGGGGGCATGGTCAGTATACAACGTAAAGCAGCGACCCAAAAGATAATATCTGAGGGTCTCTACCGCCCATTTGATGGCCAAACACTCTTTCTCAATAGTGGAATAGGCCTCCTCGTGAGGTACGAGCTTCCTGCTCACGAAACAGATGGGCTGAAGTTCGCCCCCTTGTTCCTGTGAAAGAACTGCTCCCAGCCCCTGATTTGACGCATCCGTCTGAAGGAAAAATTGTCTATGGAAGTCGGGGCATCGAAGTATTGGATTTGAGGTGATCCTCTGCTTCAGGACATCGATGGCTTCCAAAGCAGCGGTGTTTTTGGTCAAATCGGGAGACCCTTTGTTCTTTAAGGCGTCAGTTAGTGGAGCTGCCACCGAGGAGAAATCTGGGATAAATCTACGGTAGTAGCCTATGAAACCCAAAAAGGCACGGATCTGTTTCTTCGTGGATGGGGTAGGTATCTCGTGGATGGCCTGGATTTTTGAGAATTGCGGTCGTATCGTGCCTCCGCCTACCAAGTGTCCCAGATATTTCGTCTCGTGTGCCCCTATCACTGTCTTCTTCGGATTAATGTGTAGGCCTGCCGTAAACAACTCAGACACCACCTGTTCCAAGTGGCGTACATGTTCTGTCCAGGTCGTGCTATACACGACAATGTCGTCTAAGTAAGCCGCAGCATAACACTCATGGGGACGTAGTATGACATCCATCAGTCTCTGGAAGGTGGCTGGTGCTCCGTGTAGCCCGAATGGCAAAACTTTGAACTGGTATAGACCTTGGGGAGTAGTAAAGGCAGTCTTTTCCCGGTCCGAGGGTTTCAAGGGAATCTGCCAATAACCCTTAGTTAGGTCAAGCGTGCTTAGGAAGTTGGCAGATCCTAGCCTTTCCAACAGCTCGTCCATTCGTGGCATAGGATAGGCTTCATAATTGGAGATCGTATTTAACTGTCGGTAGTCCATACAAAATCTAACAGTACCATCGGGCTTTGGTACCAACACTATCGGGGATGACCACGGGCTGGTTGAGGGTTCAATTATGTCCATACGGAGCATCTCTTCTACTTCGTTTCGGATAACCATCCTTCGTGCTTCTGGAATACGATAGGGTCTTAGTCTAATAATCCGTCCGGGATCGGTTTTGATCTCGTGTTCGATTAAATAGGTTCTCCCTGGTAAGGCCGAGAATGCTTCTCCAAAGGGAGACAGCCTGTTCAAAAGTTCTGACCTCATGGAAGGAGTCAAGATGGTTCCCCATTGCACGTCTTCTAGCTTGCCCCGTTCATGATTCACGTTTTGTTCTGAGGTATCCTCACCAGTATCCATTGTGGCTACCAATACAGGCGCGTTCCATGCTTTTAGCAGGTTCACATGGTATACCTTGTCTGGTGTGGCACGATCGGGTTGGTGGATCCGATACGTCACAGGGCTAAGTACCTCCTTAACCTCATAAGGACCTCTCCATCTGGCCAATAGCTTGTTAGTACTGGTGGGTAGTAGGATCAGTACTTGGTCTCCTATTCGGAAAGTTCTCATCCGACTTCCTCTGTTATAGTTTTTCTCCTGGTTTGTCTGTGCGTGTCCCAGATTCGTCTCGGCCATCGAGCGGAGTGCTGTCAAATGTTCCTTCAACTCTTCAGTGTACTCTGTTAAAGAAATCTCATCCGAAGTCTCCCATTCTTCTTTTACAAGGTCCAAGATGGTTCGGGGTTGTCTTCCGAAAAGGAGCTCAAATGGAGAAAAACCGGTAGACGACTGTGGGGTGTCGCGTAATACCATCAAGACCAAGGGTAATATACGGTCCCAGTTCTTCCCATCGGACCCGGTCACTCTCCGTATCATTTTCTTGATTGTTTTGTTATACCTTTCGACAAGGCCATCGGTCTGGGGATGGTATACCGAGGTGCGTAACTGATGTATCTGCAGTCTTTCGCATACCTGCCGAAGCAAGGTGGACATAAAATTGGTCCCTTGGTCTGTGATAACTTCCGAGGGTAAGCCCACTCTTGCGAAGAAGGGAATGAGCTGGTCGCATAGTTGTCGGGCTGATGTTCCCTTCAAGGGAAAAGCCTCTGGATACCGCGTAGCATAGTCAACAATGACTAGTAGATACTTGTAACCACGGGATGCGGGTTCAATAGGTCCCACGATGTCCATGCCTATCCGCTGGAAAGGAACGTTAATAAGGGGCATTTTCTGTAAAGGGGCTTTTGCTGGTAAGACGCCACTTGTTAGCTGGCAAGTGGGACACGCCTTACAGAACTGGGATACTTCACCGTATATGCCTGGCCAGTAGAACCGTCTCAGTATGTTCTGCTGCGTTTTCAGGGAGGCCATATGTCCACCGCAGGGGTGGTTGTGTGCCAGTTGCATTATGACCATTCTATGGGATTTTGGTAATATCAATTGTTCCTTTATAGTCCCATCGTCTGCCTTATACTTTCTGTACAATAGTCCATGACGGAACAGGAAGCCAGGTCCTTTTGTTACGTCTGGATCTTTCTCATTGGCCGCTCTCTCACGGGCTACCCGAAGGGTGGGATCAGTGAGGGTTTCCCCCCTCAGGGAGTCCTCATGATCCTCGGGTTGCCAGTTAATGGGTCGGGTCATGTAACTGGCTTGGCACCACTCTAGCCTGTTCCGTCTTTTATGTCCGGGGGGGTTTCTAGAGTCACCTATGTTCGAGGGTCTGTTGCTCTTTGCTCTTTCTTCATCCAGTGCTTTACTAAACTGGGGTAGGTCAGTTCCCAGGACCACTGGGGTGGGTAGAGTAGGAAGGACGGCAGCCTTTAATTGAGTGGTTTCATGGTTCACCTCTATCTGTACCTCTCTCATCGGGTATGTTTTAATGTCCCCATGTATACACTTTATCGGTACAGAAAGGTTAGGTAAATTAGGGTTATTACTCACGGTGGGAGATATGGCTGTTTGTCGACTTCCGCTATCCAGCAGCGCCCGGGTCGGTCGTCCATCCACTCTTATATCCACGATGTATGGACCAGGGTTACGTACTTCCGGGTGTGGCTTCATGTAGCCGATTTCCATAGGTTCTGTGGTCTTCCTTCTGGGGCAAAACCGGGCAATGTGACCCCATTCACCACACTCAAAGCACTGGGGTTGTCGAACTCCCGGGATTATGGGTGGCTGTCTCTCCTCATATCCAGTCTTCCTTTCTTCTTGTTTCCTGAAGACCTCCTCCGGTTGCCTCCATCTGTTATGTGCCACTTTCGGGCCCTTTTGTATCTGATGTTCAAAGTTCGGCGACGTTATCCTTCCTGGCATACTTGTTGAGGGGAAGCGACTGTACCCGGCCTTTTGATAAGCCGATGCAATGTCCACGGCTTCTGCCAATGTAGGCCTGTGGTGTTGCCTAACCCATCTTTGTATTGGGCTCGGCAAGGCTTCTACGAACTGTTCCAGGATTATTTTATCTAGGAGGGGTTGGTTGGCTGGGTTAGGGGATTGCATCCACTTCTCCGTCAGGTCTTTAATGCGGTAATATAACTGCGTGGGACTCTCCCCGTTTTTCAACTTGGTGTCCCTTAGCTGAAGGCGATAGGCCTCCTCATCCAGGCCTAGTCGGTCCAGTACAGCTGCTTTAATTTCCCCATACGGAGTGATACCATTGGGGTTCACAGCCTGATATGCACCCTGCATTACCCCAGATAACAAGGGAGCCACATACTGTCCCCAGCGTTCAGGCAGCCATTGCGCATTTCTTGCAATCCTCTCAAAACTTGTGAAGAAAAAGGCTGGATCCTCTCCCTCCTTATACTTCTGGAGCAGGGTGGACGGTACCATGGGTTGGTTCCTCGTGCTGGTTACTGCATCTGTGAGCCTGATAATGTTCTCATGCTGTTTGTCCTGGGCCGTGGTCTGAAGGGCGCCCTGTAACTGGATGGCTTGCTGGAACGCCTGGCGATCAGCCTCTGCCTGTTGTGTTTGTAGCTGTATTAATTGCTGCAGCTGCTGTTGGCCATCCGTCAGGGTTTTAATTAGGGTATCCATCGCGTTGTCGCTAATCCCACCTTCGTCGCCAATGTAGCAATCAAGACCCGGACCAGGGTTGGGTTGCTGAAATAATACTTTATTCAGGTGATTTTAAACTAATGAAAATATAGTCCATGGACTCCTTGAGAGTTACTCCACTCTTAGGCAGTCTTCCCGGTCTAAGATTAAGCCCTCCTAAGTCTCCTTGTTGTCCGGATAGGCCCACCAGTTGTTCCTTCTCTCCTCGTCCTCTTCGTATGACTAGGAAAATCAACAACAAACGCTGGATTAGTTCCCGGGCTTTTATAGGATGTGAGTGACTTGCTTCCCCCCCAATGGAAAGCTTCCCTGTCAATCAGGCTTCTCATTGGCTGGTGTTGCCATGTCCCGCCTCCTTTAAAGGCTGTCGTGGTTTCCCAGAGTGGCTGCTTCTGCTGCCTTCCCGAAGAGTCCCGCTCCCAGGCCACTCTATTCTGCGAGTCCCTCCCCCCCTTTGAAGTCTCTCCCTCTCGCCATGTGTGTCTGTCTCTGTGGCCGCCCCAGAGCGGCGCGCCCCGCCGAGCAAGCCGTCTCTCCATTCTCTCCCTTCCTGGTGGGGAGAGACGCTCGGCGGGCCGTGTGGGCCGGCTCCCCGCGACCGCCCGCACCTCCCGCGGGTTCGCCGTCACCAACCCGTCTCCCGGGCTGCAGGCCGCGGCTGCGTTACCCTTGGCGGGTTCAGTTAAGGCTGGACGGGAGGGGGCCGCTCCTTTCGTGTCGCGGCTCGTTGCCGCGATCCCGCGGAGTCCCGCTACCACTCCCGGCACCCCCTCCACTCCGGGCCCCTTCTCACAGGCACCCATGTGTCCATTGCTTCCAGTGGCACTGCATGGCTGGCATCACTGGGCTGAAAATAACCATGGAGCTCAGGGGTGAGAGCAGGAAGGCCAGCACCTAGGTGTCCAGTGCTTCCAGTGGCACTGCATGGCTGGCATCACTGGGATGAGCATATCCATGGAGCTGAGGGGTGAGAGCAGGAAGGTCGGCACATATGTGCCCATTGCTTCCAGTGGCACTGCATGGCTGGTATCACTGGGCTAAACATATCCATGGAGCGGAGGGGAGAGAGCAGGAAGGCCAGCACCTAGGTGTCCATTGCTTCCAGTGGCACTGCATGGCTGGCATCACTGGCCTGAAAATAACCATGGAGCAGAGGGGTGAGAGCAGGAAGGCCGGCACCTAGGTGTCCATTGCTTCCAGTGGCACTGCATGGCTGGCATCACTGGGCTGATCATACCCATGGAGCTGAGGGGAGAGAGCAGGAAGGCCGGCACCTATGTGTCCATTGCTTCCAGTGCCACTGCATGGCTGGCATCACTGGGCTGAAGATAACCATGGAGCTGAGGGGTGAGAGCAGGAAGGCTAGCTCCTAGGTGTCCATTGCTTCCAGTGGCACTGCATGGCTGGCATCCCTGGGCTGAGCATATCCATTGAGCTGAGGGTAGAGAGCAGGAAGGCCGGCACCTATGTGCCCATTGCTTCCAGTGGCACTGCATGGCTGGTATCACCGGGCTGAGCATATCCATGGAGCTGAGGGGTGAGAGCAGGAAGGCCGGCACCTAGGTGTCCATTGCTTCCAGTGGCACTACATGGCTGGCATCACTGGTCTGAAGATAACCATGGAGCAGAGGGGTGAGAGCAGGAAGGCAGGCACCTAGGTGTCCATTGCTTCCAGTTGCACTGCATGGCTGGCATCACAAAGCTGAGCATATCCATGGAGCTGAGGGGAGAGAGCAGGAAGGCCGGCACCTACGTGCCCATTGCTTCCAGTGGCACTGCATGGCTGGCCTCACTGGGCTGGACAGATCCATGGAGCGGAGGGATGAGAGCAGGAAGGCCGACACCTATGTGTCCATTGCTTCCAGTGGCACTGCATGGCTGGCATAACTGGGCTGGACAGATCCATGGAGCTGAGGGGAGAGAGCAGGAAGGCTGGCACCCATGTTCCCATTGCTTCCAGTGGCACTGCATGGCTGGCATCACTGGGCTGAAGATAACAATGGAGCTGAGGGGTGAGAACAGGAAGGCCGGCACCTAGGTGTCCATTGCTTCCAGTGGCACTTTATGGCTGGCATAACTAGGCTGGACAGATCCATGGAGCTGAGGGGAGAGAGCAGGAAGGCCGGCACCCATGTGCCCATTGCTTCGAGTGGCACTGCATGGATGGCATCACTGGGCTGAAGATAACAATGGAGCTGAAGGGAGAGAGCAGGAAGGTCGGCACCTATGTGCCCATTGCTTCCAGTGGCACTGTATGGCTAGCATCACTGGGCTGAAGATAACCATGGAGCTGAGGGGTGAGAGCAGGAAGGCCAGCACCTAGGTGTCCATTGCTTCCAGTGGCACTGCATGGCTGGCATCACTGAACTGAGCATATCCATGGAGCTGAGGGGAGAGAGCAGGAAGGATGGCACCTATGTGCCCATTGCTTCCAGTGACACTGCATGGCTGGCATCACTGAGCTGAGCATATCCATGGAGATGAGGGGTTAGAGCAGGAAGGCCGCCCCTAGGTGTCCATTGCTTCCAGTGGCACTGCATGGCTGGCATCACTGGGCTGAGCATATCCATGGAGCTGAGTGGTGAGAGCAGGATGTCCGGCACCCATGTGTCCATTGCTTCCAGTGGCACTGCATGTCTGGCATCACTGGGCTGAAGACAACCATGGAGCAGAGGGGTGAGAGCAGGAAGGTTGGCACCTATGTGCCCATTGTTTCCAGTGGCACTGCATGGCTGGCATCACTGGGCTGAGCATATCCATGGAGCTGAGGGGAGAGAGAAGGAAGGTCGGCACCTATGTGCCCATTGCTTCCAGTGGCACTGCATGGCTGGTATCACTGGGCTAAACATATCCATGGAGCGAGGGGAGAGAGCGGGAAGGCCAGCACCTAGGGATCCGTTGCTTCCAGCGGAACTGCATGGCTGGCATCACTGGGCTGAGCATAACCATGGAGCTGAGGGGAGAGAGCAGGAAGGCCGGTACCCATGTGTCCATTGCTTCCAGTGGCACTGCATGGCTGGTATCACTGGGCTGAGCATATACATGGAGCTGAGGGGTGAGAGCAGGAAGGCCGGCACCTAGGTGTCCATTGCTTCCAGTGGCACTGCATGGCTGGCATCACTGGGCTGAAGATAGCCAAGGAGCAGAGGGGTGAGAGCAGGAAGGCAGGCACCTAGGTGTCCATTGCTTCCAGTTGCACTGCATGGCTGGCATCACTGGGCTGAGCATATCCATGGAGCTGAGAGGTGAAGGAGGAAGGTCAGCACCTATGTGTCCATTGCTTCCAGTGGCACTGCATGTCTGGCATCACTGGGCTGAGCATATCCATGGAGCTGAGGGGTGAGATCAGGAAGGCCACACCTAGGTGTCCATTGCTTCCAGTGGCACTGCATGGCTGGCATCACTGGGCTGAGCATATCCATGGAGCTGAGGGGAGAGAGAAGGAAGGTCGGTACCTATGTGCCCATTGCTTCCAGTGGCACTGCATGGCTGGTATCACTGGGCTAAACATATCCATGGAGCGAGGGGAGAGAGCGGGAAGGCCAGCACCTAGGTGTCCATTGCTTCCAGTGGCACTGCATGGCTGGCATCACAGGGCTGAAGATAACCAGGGAGCAGAGGGGTGAGAGCAGGAAGGCCGGCACCTATGTGCGCATTGCTCCCAGTGGCACTGCATGGCTGGCATTACTGGGGCTGAGCATATCCATGGAGCTGAGAGGTGAAGGTGGAAGGTCAGCACCTATGTGCCCATTGCTTCCAGTGACACTGCATGGCTGACATCACTGGGTTAAGATAACCATGGAGCTGAGGGGTGAGAGCAGGAAGGCCAGCACCTATGTGTCCATTGATTCCAGTGCCACTGCAATGCTGGCATCACTGGGCTGAGCATATCCATGGAGCTGAGGGGTGAGAGCAGGATGTCCGGCACCTATGTGCCCATTGCTTCCAGTGGAACTGCATTTCTGGCATCACTGGGCTGAAGATAACCATGGAGCAGAGGGGTGAGAGCAGGAAGGCCAGAAACTAGGGGTCCATAGCTTCCAGTGGCACTGCATGGCTGGCATCACTAGGCTGAGCATATCCATAGAGCTGAGAGGTGAAGGAGAAAGGTCAGCACCTAGGTGTCCATTGCTTCCAGTGGCACTGCATGGCTGGCATCACTGAGCTGAGCATATCCATGGAGCTGAGGGTAGAGAGCAGGAAGGCCGGCACCTATGTGCCCATTGCTTCCAGTGGCACTGCATGGCTGGCATCACTGGGCTGAACATATCCATGGAGCTGAGGGGAGGGAGCAGGAAGGATGGCACCTAGGTGTCCATTGCTTCCAGTGCCACTGCATGGCTGGCATCACTGAGCTGAGCATATCAATGGAGCTGAGGGTAGAGAGCAGGAAGGCCGGCACCTAGGTGTCCATTGCTTCCAGTGGCACTGCATGGCTGGCATCACTGGGCTGAAGATAGCCAAGGAGCAGAGGGGTGAGAGCAGGAAGGCAGGCACCTAGGTGTCCATTGCTTCCAGTTGCACTGCATGGCTGGCATCACTGGGCTGAGCATATCCATGGAGCTGAGAGGTGAAGGAGGAAGGTCAGCACCTATGTGTCCATTGCTTCCAGTGGCACTGCATGGCTGGCATCACTGGGCTGAGCATATCCATGGAGCTGAGGGGTGAGAGCAGGAAGGCCGGCACCTAGGTGTCCATTATTTCCAGTGGCACTGCATGGCTGGCATCACAGGGCTGAAGATAGCCAAGGAGCAGAGTGGTGAGAGCAGGAAGGCCGGCACCTATGTGTCCACTGCTTCCAGTGCCACTGCATGGCTGGCATCACTGGGCTGAAGATAACCATGGAGCTGAGTGGTGAGAGCAGAAAGGCCGGCACCTAGGTGTCCATTGCTTCCAGTCACACTTCATGGCTGGTATCACTGGGCTGAGCATATCCATGGAGCTGAGGGGTGAGAGCAGGATGTCTGGCACCCATGTGTCCATTGCTTCCAGTTGCACTGCATGGCTGGCATCACAAAGCTGAGCATATCCATGGAGCTGAGTGGTGAGAGCAGGATATCCGGCACCCATGTGACCATTGCTTCCAGTGGCACTGCATGGCTGGCATAACTGGGCTGGACAGATCCATGGAGCTGAGGGGAGAGAGCAGTAAGGCCGGCACCCATGTGCACATTGCTTCCAGTGGCACTGCATGGGTGTCATCCCTGGGCTGAAGATAACAATGGAGCTGAAGGGAGAGAGCAGGAAGGTTGGCGCCTATGTGCCCATTGCTTCCAGTGGCACTGTATGGCTAACATCACTGGGCTGAAGATAACCATGGAGCTAAGGGGTGAGAGCAGGAAGGCCAGCACCTAGGTGTCCATTGCTTCCAGTGGCACTGCATGGCTGGCATCACTGAACTGAGCATATCTATGGAGCTGAGGGGAGAGAGCAGGAAGGATGGCACCTATGTGCCCATTGCTTCCAGTGGCACTGCATGGCTGGCATCACTGCGCCGAGCATATCCATGGAGATGAGGGGTGAGAGCAGGAAGGCCGCACCTAGGTGTCCATTGCTTCCAGTGGCACTGCATGGCTGGTATCACTGGGCTGAGCATATCCATGGAGCTGAGTGGTGAGAGCAGGATGTCCGGCACCCATGTGTCCATTGCTTCCAGTGGCACTGCATGTCTGGCATCACTGGGCTGAAGACAACCATGGAGCAGAGGGGTGAGAGCAGAAAGGTTGGCACCTATGTGCCCATTGTTTCCAGTGGCACTGCATGGCTGGCATCACTGGGCTGAGCATATCCATGGAGCTGAGAGGAGAGAGAAGGAAGGTCGGCACCTATGTGCCCATTGCTTCCAGTGGCACTGCATGGCTGGCATCACTGGGCTGAGCATATCCATAGAGATGAGAGGTGAAGGAGAAAGGTCAGCACCTAGGTGTCCATTGCTTCCAGTGCCACTGCATGGCTGGCATCACTGAGCTGAGCATATCCATGGAGCTGAGGGTAGAGAGCAGGAAGGCCGGCACCTATGTGCCCATTGCTTCCAGTGGCACTGCATGGCTGGTATATCACTGGGTTGAGCATATCCATGGAGCTGAGGGGTGAGAGCAGGAAGGCCGGCACCTAGATGTCCATTGCTTCCAGTGGCACTGCATGGCTGGCATCACTGGGCTGAAGATAGCCAAGGAGCAGAAGGGTGAGAGCAGGAAGGCAGGCACCTAGGTGTCTATTGCTTCCAGTGGCACTGCACGGCTGGCATCACAGGGCTGAAGATAACCATGGAGCAGAGGGGGGAGAGCAGGAAGGTTGGCACCTATGTGCCCATTGTTTCCAGTGGCACTGCATGGCTGGCATCACTGGGCCGAGCATATCCATGGAGCTGAGAGGAGAGAGAAGGAAGGTCGGCACCTATGTGCCCATTGCTTCCAGTGGCACTGCATGGCTGGCATCACTGGGCTGAGCATATCCATAGAGATGAGAGGTGAAGGAGAAAGGTCAGCACCTAGGTGTCCATTGTTTCCAGTGGCACTGCATGGCTGGCATCACTGGGCTGAGCATATCCATGGAGCTGAGAGGAGAGAGAAGGAAGGTCGGCACCTATGTGCCCATTGCTTCCAGTGGCACTGCATGGCTGGCATCACTGGGCTAAACATATCCATGGAGCGAGGGGAGAGAGCGGGAAGGCCAGCACCTAGGTGTCCATTGCTTCCAGTGGCACTGCATGGCTGGCATCACAGGGCTGAAGATAACCAGGGAGCAGAGGGGTGAGAGCAGGAAGGCCGGCACCTATGTGCGCATTGCTCCCAGTGGCACTGCATGGCTGGCATTACTGGGGCTGAGCATATCCATGGAGCTGAGAGGTGAAGGTGGAAGGTCAGCACCTATGTGCCCATTGCTTCCAGTGACACTGCATGGCTGACATCACTGGGTTAAGATAACCATGGAGCTGAGGGGTGAGAGCAGGAAGGCCAGCACCTATGTGTCCATTGATTCCAGTGCCACTGCAATGCTGGCATCACTGGGCTGAGCATATCCATGGAGCTGAGGGGTGAGAGCAGGATGTCCGGCACCTATGTGCCCATTGCTTCCAGTGGAACTGCATTTCTGGCATCACTGGGCTGAAGATAACCATGGAGCAGAGGGGTGAGAGCAGGAAGGCCAGAAACTAGGGGTCCATAGCTTCCAGTGGCACTGCATGGCTGGCATCACTAGGCTGAGCATATCCATAGAGCTGAGAGGTGAAGGAGAAAGGTCAGCACCTAGGTGTCCATTGCTTCCAGTGGCACTGCATGGCTGGCATCACTGAGCTGAGCATATCCATGGAGCTGAGGGTAGAGAGCAGGAAGGCCGGCACCTATGTGCCCATTGCTTCCAGTGGCACTGCATGGCCGGCATCACTGGGCTGAACATATCCATGGAGCTGAGGGGAGGGAGCAGGAAGGATGGCACCTAGGTGTCCATTGCTTCCAGTGCCACTGCATGGCTGGCATCACTGAGCTGAGCATATCAATGGAGCTGAGGGTAGAGAGCAGGAAGGCCGGCACCTAGGTGTCCATTGCTTCCAGTGGCACTGCATGGCTGGCATCACTGGGCTGAAGATAGCCAAGGAGCAGAGGGGTGAGAGCAGGAAGGCAGGCACCTAGGTGTCCATTGCTTCCAGTTGCACTGCATGGCTGGCATCACTGGGCTGAGCATATCCATGGAGCTGAGAGGTGAAGGAGGAAGGTCAGCACCTATGTGTCCATTGCTTCCAGTGGCACTGCATGGCTGGCATCACTGGGCTGAGCATATCCATGGAGCTGAGGGGTGAGAGCAGGAAGGCCGGCACCTAGGTGTCCATTATTTCCAGTGGCACTGCATGGCTGGCATCACAGGGCTGAAGATAGCCAAGGAGCAGAGTGGTGAGAGCAGGAAGGCCGGCACCTATGTGTCCACTGCTTCCAGTGCCACTGCATGGCTGGCATCACTGGGCTGAAGATAACCATGGAGCTGAGTGGTGAGAGCAGAAAGGCCGGCACCTAGGTGTCCATTGCTTCCAGTCACACTTCATGGCTGGTATCACTGGGCTGAGCATATCCATGGAGCTGAGGGGTGAGAGCAGGATGTCTGGCACCCATGTGTCCATTGCTTCCAGTTGCACTGCATGGCTGGCATCACAAAGCTGAGCATATCCATGGAGCTGAGTGGTGAGAGCAGGATATCCGGCACCCATGTGACCATTGCTTCCAGTGGCACTGCATGGCTGGCATAACTGGGCTGGACAGATCCATGGAGCTGAGGGGAGAGAGCAGTAAGGCCGGCACCCATGTGCACATTGCTTCCAGTGGCACTGCATGGGTGTCATCCCTGGGCTGAAGATAACAATGGAGCTGAAGGGAGAGAGCAGGAAGGTTGGCGCCTATGTGCCCATTGCTTCCAGTGGCACTGTATGGCTAACATCACTGGGCTGAAGATAACCATGGAGCTAAGGGGTGAGAGCAGGAAGGCCAGCACCTAGGTGTCCATTGCTTCCAGTGGCACTGCATGGCTGGCATCACTGAACTGAGCATATCTATGGAGCTGAGGGGAGAGAGCAGGAAGGATGGCACCTATGTGCCCATTGCTTCCAGTGGCACTGCATGGCTGGCATCACTGCGCTGAGCATATCCATGGAGATGAGGGGTGAGAGCAGGAAGGCCGCACCTAGGTGTCCATTGCTTCCAGTGGCACTGCATGGCTGGTATCACTGGGCTGAGCATATCCATGGAGCTGAGTGGTGAGAGCAGGATGTCCGGCACCCATGTGTCCATTGCTTCCAGTGGCACTGCATGTCTGGCATCACTGGGCTGAAGACAACCATGGAGCAGAGGGGTGAGAGCAGAAAGGTTGGCACCTATGTGCCCATTGTTTCCAGTGGCACTGCATGGCTGGCATCACTGGGCTGAGCATATCCATGGAGCTGAGAGGAGAGAGAAGGAAGGTCGGCACCTATGTGCCCATTGCTTCCAGTGGCACTGCATGGCTGGCATCACTGGGCTGAGCATATCCATAGAGATGAGAGGTGAAGGAGAAAGGTCAGCACCTAGGTGTCCATTGCTTCCAGTGCCACTGCATGGCTGGCATCACTGAGCTGAGCATATCCATGGAGCTGAGGGTAGAGAGCAGGAAGGCCGGCACCTATGTGCCCATTGCTTCCAGTGGCACTGCATGGCTGGTATATCACTGGGTTGAGCATATCCATGGAGCTGAGGGGTGAGAGCAGGAAGGCCGGCACCTAGATGTCCATTGCTTCCAGTGGCACTGCATGGCTGGCATCACTGGGCTGAAGATAGCCAAGGAGCAGAAGGGTGAGAGCAGGAAGGCAGGCACCTAGGTGTCTATTGCTTCCAGTGGCACTGCACGGCTGGCATCACAGGGCTGAAGATAACCATGGAGCAGAGGGGGGAGAGCAGGAAGGTTGGCACCTATGTGCCCATTGTTTCCAGTGGCACTGCATGGCTGGCATCACTGGGCTGAGCATATCCATGGAGCTGAGAGGAGAGAGAAGGAAGGTCGGCACCTATGTGCCCATTGCTTCCAGTGGCACTTCATGGCTGGCATCACTGGGCTGAGCATATCCATAGAGATGAGAGGTGAAGGAGAAAGGTCAGCACCTAGGTGTCCATTGCTTCCAGTGCCACTGCATGGCTAGCATCACTGAGCTGAGCATATGCATGGAGCTGAGGGTAGAGAGCAGGAAGGCCGGCACCTATGTGCCCATTGCTTCCAGTGGCACTGCATGGCTGGTATATCACTGGGTTGAGCATATCCATGGAGCTGAGGGGTGAGAGCAGGAAGGCCGGCACCTAGATGTCCATTGCTTCCAGTGGCACTGCATGGCTGGCATCACTGGGCTGAAGATAGCCAAGGAGCAGAAGGGTGAGAGCAGGAATGCAGGCACCTAGGTGTCCATTGCTTCCAGTGGCACTGCATGGCTGGCATCACAGGGCTGAAGATAACCATGGAGCAGAGGGGTGAGAGCAGGAAGGTCGGCACCTATGTGCCCATTGCTTTCAGTGGCACTGCATGGCTGGCATCACTGGGTGAAGATAACCATGGAGCTGAGGGGTGAGAGCAGGAAGGCCAGCACCTATGTGTCCATTGCTTCCAGTGCCACTGCATGGCTGGCATCACTGGGCTGAGCATATCCATGGAGCTGAGGGGTGAGAGCAGGAAGGCCTCAACTAGGTGTCCGTTGCTTCCAGTGGAACTGCATGGCTGGTAACACTGGGCTGAGCATATCCATGGAGCTGAGTGGTGAGAGCAGGATGTCCGGCACCCATGCGTCCATTGCTTCCAGTGGCACTGCATGGCTGGCATCACTGGCCTGAATATAACCATGGAGCAGAGGGGTGAGAGCAGGAAGGCCAGCACCTAGGTGTCCATTGCTTCCAGTGGCACTGCATGGCTGGCATCACTGGGCTGAGCATATCCATAGAGCTGAGAGGTGAAGGAGAAAGGTCAGCACCTAGGTGTCCATTGCTTCCAGTGCCACTGCATGGCTGGCATCACTGAGCTGAGCATATCCATGGAGCTGAGGGTAGAGAGCAGGAAGGCCGGCACCTATGTGCCCATTGCTTCCAGTGGCACTGCATGGCTGGTATATCACTGGGTTGAGCATATCCATGGAGCTGAGGGGTGAGAGCAGGAAGGCCGGCACCTAGATGTCCATTGCTTCCAGTGGCACTGCATGGCTGGCATCACTGGGCTGAAGATAGCCAAGGAGCAGAAGGGTGAGAGCAGGAAGGCAGGCACCTAGGTGTCCATTGCTTCCAGTTGCACTGCATGGCTGGCATCACTGGGCTGAGCATATCCATGGAGCTGAGAGGTGAAGGAGGAAGGTCAGCACCTATATGCCCATTGCTTCCAGTGGCACTGCATGGCTGGCATCACTGGGCTGAGCATGTCCATGGAGCTGAGGGGTGAGAGCAGGAAGGCCGGCACCTATGTGCGCATTGCTCCCAGTGGCACTGCATGGCTGGCATTACTGGGGCTGAGTATATCCATGGAGCTGATTGGTGAAGGCAGAAGGTCAGCACCTATGTGCCCATTTCTTCCAGTGCCACTGCATGGCTGGCATCACTGGGCTGAGCATATACATGGAGCTGAGGAGAGAGAGAAGGAAGGTCAGTACCTATGTGCCCATTGCTTCCAGTTACACTGCATGGCTGGTATCACTGGGCTAAACATATCCATGGAGCGAGGGGAGAGAGCGGGAAGGCCAGCACCTAGGTGTCCATTGCTTCCAGTGGCACTGCATGGCTGGCATCACATGGCTGAAGATAACCATGGAGCAGAAGGGTGAGAGCAGAACGGCCGGCACCTATGTGTCCATTGCTTCCAGTGGCACTGCATGGCTGGTATCACTGGGTTGAGCATATCCATGGAGCTGAGGGGTGAGAGCAGGATGTCCGGCACCCATGTGTCCATTGCTTCCAATGGCACTGCATGGCTGGCATCACTGGCCTGAAAATAACCATGGAGCAGATAGGTGAGAGCAGGAAGGCCGTCACCTAGGTGGCCATTGCTTCCAGTGGCACTGCATGTCTGGCATCACTGGGCTGAAGATAACTATGGAGCAGAGGGGTGAGAGCAGGAAGGCCAGCACCTAGGTGTCCATTGCTTCCAGTGGCACTGCATGGCCGGCATCACTGGACTAAACATATCCATGGAGCGGAAGGGAGAGAGCAGGAAGGCTGGCACCTATGTGTCCATTGCTTCCAGTGGCACTGCATGGCTGGTATCACAGGGCTGAGCAAATCCATGGAGCTGAGAGGTGAAGGAGGAAGGTCAGCACCTATGTTTCCATTGCTTCCAGTGGCACTGCATGGCTGGCATCACTGGGCTGAAGATGACCATGGAGCTGAGTGCTGAGAGCAGGAAGGCCGGCACCTGGGTCCATCGCTTCCATTGGCACTGCATGGCTGGCATCACTGGGCTGAAGATAACCATGGAGCTGAGGGGTGAGAGCAGGAAGGCCGGCACCTAGGTGCCCTTTGCTTCCACTGGCACTGCCTGGCTGGCATCACTGGGCTGAGCATATCCATGGAGTTGAGGGATGAGAACAGGAAGGCCGGAACCTAGGTGCCCTTTGCTTCCACTGGCACTGCATGGATGGTATCACTGGGCTGAGCATATCCATGGAGCTGAGTAGTGAGAGCAGGATGTCCGGCACCCATGTGTCCATTGCTTCCAGTGGCACTGCATGGCTGACATCACTGGGCTGAAAATAACCATGGAGCTGAGGGGTGAGAGCAGGAAGGCCAGCACCTAGGTGTCCATTGCTTCCAGTGGCACTGCATGGCTGGCATCACTGGGCTGAGCATATCCATGGAGCTGAGGGGTGAGAGCAGGAAGGTCGGCACATATGTGCCCATTGCTTCCAGTGGCACTGCATGGCTGGTATCACTGGGCTAAACATATCCATGGAGCGGAGGGGAGCGAGCAGGAAGTCCAGCACCTATGTGTCCATTGCTTCCAGTGGCACTGCATGGCTGGTATCACTGGGTTGAGCATATCTATGGAGCTGAGGGGTGAGAGCAGGAAGGCCTCACCTAGGTGTCTATTGCTTCCATGGAACTGCATGGCTGGTATCACTGAACTGAGCATATTCATGAAGCTGAGGGGATAGAGCAGGAAGGATGGCACCTATGTGCCCATTGCTTCCAGTGGCACTGCATGTCTGGCATCACTGGGCTGAAGACAACCATGGAGCAGAGGGGTGAGAGCAGGAAGGTTGGCACCTATGTGCCCATTGTTTCCAGTGGCACTGCATGGCTGGCATCACTGGGCTGAGCATATCCATGGAGCTGAGGGGAGAGAGAAGGAAGGTCGGCACCTTTGTGCCCATTGCTTCCAGTGGCACTGCATGGCTGGCATCACTGGGCTGAGCATATCCATGGAGCTGAGGGGTGAGAGCAGGAAGGCCTCACCTAGGTGTCTATTGCTTCCATGGAACTGCATGGCTGGTATCACTGGGCTGAAGATAACCATGGAGCTTAGGGGAGAGAGCAGGAAGGCCGGCACCTAGGTGGTCATTGCTTCCAGTGGCACTGCATGGCTGGCATCACTGGACTGAGCATATCCATGGAGCTGAGGGGTGAGAGCAGGAAGTCCGGCACCTAGGTGTCCATTGCTTCCAGTGGCACTGCATGGCTGGCATCACTGGGCTGAGCATATCCATGGAGCTGAGGGGTGAGAGCAGGAAGGCCGGCACCTATGTGTCCATTGCTTCGAGTGCCACTACATGGCTCGCATCACTGGGCTGAAGATAACCATGGAGCTGAGGGGTGAGAGCAGGAAGGCTAGCTCCTAGGTGTCCATTGCTTCCAGTGGCACTGCATGGCTGGCATCACTGGGCTGAGCATATCCATGGAGCTGAGGGGAGAGAGCAGGCAGGCCAGCACCTATGTGCCCATTGCTTCCAGTGGCACTGCATGGCTGGTATCACCGGGCTGAGCATATCCATGGAGCTGAGGGGTGAGAGCAGGAAGGCTGGCACCTAGGTGTCCATTGCTTCCAGTGGCACTGCATGGCTGGCATCACTGGTCTGAAGATAACCATGGAGCAGAGGGGTGAGAGCAGGAAGGCAGGCACCTAGGTGTCTATTGTTTCCAGTTGCACTGCATGGCTGGCATCACACAGCTGAGCATATCCATGGAGCTGAGGGGAGAGAGCAGGAAGGCCGGCACCTACGTGCCCATTGCTTCCAGTGGCACTGCATGGCTGGCCTCACTGGGCTGGACAGATCCATGGAGCGGAGGGATGACAGCAGGAAGGCCGGCACCTATGTGTCCATTGCTTCCAGTGGCACTGCATGGCTGGTATAACTGGGCTGGACAGATCCATGGAGCTGAGGGGAGAGAGCAGGAAGGCCGGCACCCATGTTCCCATTGCTTATAGTGGCACTGCATGGCTGGCATCACTGGGCTGAAGATAACAATGGAGCTGAGGGGTGAGAACAGGAAGGCCGGCACCTAGGTGTCCATTGCTTCCAATAGCACTGCATGGCTGGCATAACTGGGCTGGACAGATCCATGGAGCTGAGGGGAGAGAGCAGGAAGGCCGGCACCCTTGTGCCAATTGCTTCCAGTGGCACTGCATGGCTGAAATCACTGGGCTGAAGATAACAATGGAGCTGAAGGGAGAGAGCAGGAAGGTCGGCACCTATGTGCCCATTGCTTCCAGTGGCACTGTATGGCTAGCATCACTGGGCTGAAGATAACCATGGAGCTGAAGGGTGAGAGCAGGAAGGCCAGCACCTAGGTGTCCATTGCTTCCAGTGGCACTGCATGGCTGGCATCACTGAACTGAGCATATTCATGAAGCTGAGAGGATAGAGCAGGAAGGATGGCACCTATGTGCCCATTGCTTCCAGTGGCACTGCATGTCTGGCATCACTGGGCTGAAGACAACCATGGAGCAGAGGGGTGAGAGCAGGAAGGTTGGCACCTATGTGCCCATTGTTTCCAGTGGCACTGCATGGCTGGCATCACTGGGCTGAGCATATCCATGGAGCTGAGGGGAGAGAGAAGGAAGGTCGGCACCTTTGTGCCCATTGCTTCCAGTGGCACTGCATGGCTGGTATCACTGGGCTAAACATATCCATGGAGCGAGAGGAGAGAGCGGGAAGGCCAGCACCTAGGGATCCGTTGCTTCCAGTGGAACTGCATGGCTGGTATCACTGGGCTAAACATATCCATGGAGCTGAGTGGTGAGAGCAGGAAGGCCGGCACCCATGTGTCCATTGCTTCCAATGGCACTGCCTGGCTGGCATCACTGGCATGAAAATAACCATGGAGCAGATAGGTGAGAGCAGGAAGGCCGGCACCTAGGTGGCCATTGCTTCCAGTTGCACTGCATGTCTGGCATCACTGGGCTGAGCATATCCATGGAGCTGAGGGGAGAGAGCAGGAAGGCCGGCACCTATGTGTCCATTGCTTGCAGTGCCACTGCATGGCTGGCATCACTGGGCTGAGCATATCCATGGAGCTGAGGGTAGAGAGCAGGAAGGCCGGAACCTATGTGCCCATTGCTTCCAGTGGCACTGCATGGCTGGTATCACCGGGCTGAGCATATCCATGGAGCTGAGGGGTGAGAGCAGGAAGGCCGGCACCTAGGTGTCCATTGCTTCCAGTGGCACTGCATGGCTGGCATCACAGGGCTGAAGATAACCATGGAGCAGAGGGGTGAGAGCAGGAAGGTCGGCACCTATGTGCCCATTGCTTCCAGTGGCACTGCATGGCTGGCATCACTGGGTGAAGATAACCATGGAGCTGAGGGGTGAGAGCAGGAAGTCCAGCACCTATGTGTCCATTGCTTCCAGTGGCACTGCATGGCTGGCATCACAGGGCTGAAGATAACCATAGAGCAGAGGGGTGAGAGCAGGAAGGTTGGCACCTATGTGCCCATTGTTTCCAGTGGCACTGCATGGCTGGCATCACTGGGCTGAGCATATCCATGGAGCTGAGGGGAGAGAGAAGGAAGGTCGGCACCTATGTGCCCATTGCTTCCAGTGGCACTGCATGGCTGGTATCACTGGGCTAAACATATCCATGGAGCGAGGGGAGAGAGCCTGAAGGCCAGCACCTAGGTGTCCATTGCTTCCAGTGGCACTGCATGGCTGGCATTACAGGGCTGAAGATAACCATGGAGCAGAGGGGTGAGAGCAGAAAGGCTGGCACCTAGGTGTCCATTGCTTCCAGTGGCACTGCATAGCTGGCATCACAGGGCTGAAGATAACCATGGAGCAGAGGGGTAAGAGCAGGAAGGTCGGCACCTATGTGCCCATTGCTTCCAGTGGCACTGCATGGCTGGCATCACTGGGTGAAGATAACCATGGAGCTGAGGGGTGAGAGCAGGAAGGCCCGCACCTATGTGTCCATGGCTTCCAGTGCCACTGCATGGCTGGCATCACTGGGCTGAGCATATCCATGGTGCTGAGGGGTGAGAGCAGGAAGGCCTTAACTAGGTGTCCGTTGCTTACACTGGAACTGCATGGCTCGTATCACTGGGCTGAGCATATCCATGGAGCTGAGTGGTGAGAGCAGGATGTTCGGCACCCATGTGTCCATTGCTTCCAGTGGCACTGCATGGCTGGCATCACTGGCCTGAAAATTACAATGGAGCAGAGGGGTGACAGCAGGAAGGCCAGCACCTATGTGCCCATTGCTTTCAGTGGCACTGCATGGCTGGCATCACTGGGTGAAGATAACCATGGAGCTGAGGGGTGAGAGCAGGAAGGCCAGCACCTATGTGTCCATTGCTTCCAGTGCCACTGCATGGCTGGCATCACTGGGCTGAGCATATCCATGGAGCTGAGGGGTGAGAGCAGGAAGGCCTCAACTAGGTGTCCGTTGCTTACAGTGGAACTGCATGGCTGGTAACACTGGGCTGAGCATATCCATGGAGCTGAGTGGTGAGAGCAGGATGTCCGGCACCCATGTGTCCATTGCTTCCAGTGGCACTGCATGGCTGGCATCACTGGCCTGAAAATAACCATGGAGCAGAGGGGTGAGAGCAGGAAGGCCAGCACCTAGGTGTCCATTGCTTCCAGTGGCACTGCATGGCTGGCATCACTGGGCTGAGTATATCCATAGAGCTGAGAGGTGAAGGAGAAAGGTCAGCACCTAGGTGTCCATTGCTTCCAGTGCCACTGCATGGCTGGCATCACTGAGCTGAGCATATCCATGGAGCTGAGGGTAGAGAGCAGGAAGGCCGGCACCTATGTGCCCATTGCTTCCAGTGGCACTGCATGGCTGGCATCACTGGGCTGAAGATAACCATGGAGCTGAGGGGTGAGAGTAGGAAGGCTGGCACCTAGGTGTCCATTGCTTCCACTGGCACTGCATGGCTGGCATCACTGGGCTAAGCATATCCATGGAGCTGAGGGGTGAGAGCAGGAAGGCCGGCACCTAAGTGCCCTTTGCTTCCAGTGGCACTGCCTGGCTGGCATCACTGGGCTGAGCATATCCATGGAGTTGAGGGATGAGAACAGGAAGGCTGGAACCTAGGTGCCCTTTGCTTCCACTGGCACTGCATGGATGGTATCAATGGGCAGAGCATATCCATGGAGCTGAGTGGTGAGAGCAGGATGTCCGGCACCCATGTGTCCATTGCTTCCAGTGGCACTGCATGGCTGGCATCACTGGGCTGAAAATAACCATGGAGCTGAGGGGTGAGAGCAGGAAGGAAAGCACCTAGGGGTCCATTGCTTCCAGTGGCACTGCATGGCTGGCATCACTGGGCTGAGCATATCCATGGAGCTGAGGGGTGAGAGCAGGAAGGTCGGCACATATGTGCCCATTTCTTCCAGTGGCACTGCATGGCTCGTATCACTGAGCTAAACATATCCATGGAGCGGAGGGGAGAGAGCAGGAAGGCCAGCACCTATGTGGCCATTGCTTCCAGTGGCACTGCATGGCTGGTATCACTGGGTTGAGCATATCCATGGAGCTGAGGGGTGAGAGCAGGAAGGCCTCACCTAGGTGTCTATTGCTTCCATGGAACTGCATGGCTGGTATCACTGGGCTGAAGATAACCATGGAGCTGAGGGGTGAGAGCAGGAAGGCCAGCACCTAGGTGTCCATTGCTTCCAGTGGCACTGCATGGCTGGTATCACTGGGTTGAGCATATCCATGGAGCTGAGGGGTGAGAGCAGGAAGGCCTCACCTAGGTGTCTATTGCTTCCATGGAACTGCATGGCTGGTATCACTGGGCTGAAGATAACCATGGAGCTGAGGGGTGAGAGCAGGAAGGCCAGCACCTAGGTGTCCATTGCTTCCAGTGGCACTGCATGGCTGGCATCACTGGGCTGAGCATATCCATGGAGCTCAGGGGTGAGAGCAGGAAGGCCTCACCTAGGTGTCTATTGCTTGCATGGAACTGCATGGCTGGTATCACTGGGCTGAAGATAACCATGGAGTTTAGGGGAGAGAGCAGGAAGGCCGGTACCTAGGTGGTCATTGCTTCCAGTGGCACTGCATGGCTGGCATCACTGGACTGAGCATATCCATGGAGCTGAGGGGTGAGAGCAGGAAGTCCGGCACCTAGGTGGCCATTGCTTCCAGTGGCACTGCATGGCTGGCATCACTGGGCTGAGCATATCCATGGAGCTGAGGGGTGAGAGCAGGAAGGCCGGCACCTATGTGTCCATTGCTTCCAGTGCCACTGCATGGCTGGCATCACTGGGCTGAAGATAACCATGGAGCTGAGGGGTGAGAGCAGGAAGGCTAGCTCCTAGGTGTCCATTGCTTCCAGTGGCACTGCATGGCTGGCATCACTGGGCTGAGCATATCCCTGGAGCTGAGGGGAGAGAGCAGGCAGGCCGGCACCTATGTGCCCATTGCTTCCAGTGGCACTGCATGGCTGGTATCACCGGGCTGAGCATATCCATGGAGCTGAGGGGTGAGAGCAGGAAGGCTGGCACCTAGGTGTCCATTGCTTCCAGTGGCACTGCATGGCTGGCATCACTGGTCTGAAGATAACCATGGAGCAGAGGGGTGAGAGCAGGAAGGCAGGCACCTAGGTGTCTATTATTTCCAGTTGCACTGCATGGCTGGCATCACAAAGCTGAGCATATCCATGGAGCTGAGGGGAGAGAGCAGGAAGGCCGGCACCTACGTGCCCATTGCTTCCAGTGGCACTGCATGGCTGGCCTCACTGGGCTGGACAGATCCATGGAGCGGAGGGATGAGAGCAGGAAGGCCGGCACCTATGTGTCCATTGCTTCCAGTGGCACTGCATGGCTGGCATAACTGGGCTGGACAGATCCATGGAGCTGAGGGGAGAGAGCAGGAAGGCTGGCACCCATGTTCCCATTGCTTATAGTGGCACTGCATTGCTGGCATCACTGGGCTGAAGATAACAATGGAGCTGAGGGGTGAGAACAGGAAGGCCGGCACCTAGGTGTCCATTGCTTCCAATAGCACTGCATGGCTGGCATAACTGGGCTGGACAGATCCATGGAGCTGAGGGGAGAGAGCAGGAAGGCCGGCACCCTTGTGCCCATTGCTTCCAGTGGCACTGCATGGCTGGCATCACTGGGCTGAAGATAACAATGGAGCTGAAGGGAGAGAGCAGGAAGGTCGGCACCTATGTGCCCATTGCTTCCAGTGGCACTGTATGGCTAGCATCACTGGGCTGAAGATAACCATGGAGCTGAGGGGTGAGAGCAGGAAGGCCAGCACCTAGGTGTCCATTGCTTCCAGTGGCACTCCATGGCTGGCATCACTGAATTGAGCATATTCATGAAGCTGAGGGGATAGAGCAGGAAGGATGGCACCTATGTGCCCATTGCTTCCAGTGGCACTGCATGTCTGGCATCACTGGGCTGAAGACAACCATGGAGCAGAGGGGTGAGAGCAGGAAGGTTGGCACCTATGTGCCCATTGTTTCCAGTGGCACTGCATGGCTGGCAGCACTGGGCTGAGCATATCCATGGAGCTGAGGGGAGAGAGAAGGAAGGTCGGCACCTTTGTGCCCATTGCTTCCAGTGGCACTGCATGGCTGGTATCACTGCGCTAAACATATCCATGGAACGAGGGGAGAGAGCGGGAAGGCCAGCACCTAGGGATCCGTTGCTTCCAGTGGAACTGCATGGCTGGTATCACTGGGCTAAGCATATCCATGGAGCTGAGGGGAGAGAGCAGGAAGGCCGGCACCTATGTGTCCATTGCTTGCAGTGCCACTGCATGGCTGGCATCACTGGGCTGAGCATATCCATGGAGCTGAGGGTAGAGAGCAGGAAGGCAGGTACCTATGTGCCCATTGCTTCCAGTGGCACTGCATGGCTGGTATCACCAGGCTGAGCATATCCATGGAGCTGAGGGGTGAGAGCCGGAAGGCCGGCACCTAGTTGTCCATTGCTTCCAGTGGCACTGCATGGCTGGCATCACAGGGCTGAAGATAACCATGGAGCAGAGGGGTGAGAGCAGGAAGGTCGGCACCTATGTGCCCATTGCTTCCAGTGGCACTGCATGGCTGGCATCACTGGGTGAAGATAACCATGGAGCTGAGGGGTGAGAGCAGGAAGTCCAGCACCTATGTGTCCATTGCTTCCAGTGGCACTGCATGACTGGCATCACAGGGCTGAAGATAACCATAGAGCAGAGGGGTGAGAGCAGGAAGGTCGGCACCTATGTGCCCATTGCTTCCAGTGGCACTGCATGGCTGGCATCACTGGGTGAAGATAACCATGGAGCTGAGGGGTGAGAGCAGGAAGGTCAGCACCTATGTGTCCATTGCTTCCAGTGCCACTGCATGGCTGGCATCACTGGGCTGAGCATTTCCATGGAGCTGAGGGGTGAGAGCAGGAAGGCCTCAACTAGGTGTCCATTGCTTCCAGTGGAACTGCATGGCTGGTATCACTGGGCTGAGCATATACATGGAGCTGAGTGGTGAGAGCAGGATGTCCGTCACCCATGTGTCCATTGCTTCCAGTGGCACTGCACGTCTGGCATCACTGGGCTGAAGATAACCATGGAGCTGAGGGCTGAGAGCAGAAAGGCAGGCACCTAGGTGTCCATTGCTTCCAGTGCCACTGCATGGCTGGCATCACTGAGCTGAGCATATCAATGGAGCTGAGGGTAGAGAGCAGGAAGGCCGGCACCTATGTGCCCATTGCTTCCCAGTGGCACTGCATGGCTGGTATCACTGGGCTGAGCATATCCATGGAGCTGAGGGGTGAGAGCAGGAAGGCAGGCACCTAGGTGTCCATTGCTTCCAGTTGCACTGCATGGCTGGCATCACTGGGCTGAGCATATCCATGGAGCTGAGAGGTGAAGGAGGAAGGGCAGCACCTATGTGTCCATTGCTTCCAGTGGCACTGCATGGCTGGCATCACTGGGCTGAGCATATTCATGGAGCTGAGGGGTGAGAGCAGGAAGGCCGGCACCTAGGCGTCCATTATTTCCAGTGACACTGCATGGCTGGCATCACAGGGCTGAGCATATCAATGGAGCTGAGGGTAGGTAGCAGGAAGGCCGGCACCTTGTGCCCATTGCTTCCAGTGCCACTGCATGGCTGGCATCACTGATCTGAGCATATCAATGGAGCTGAGGGTAGAGAGCAGGAAGGCCGGCACCTATCTGCCCATTGCTTCCAGTGGCACTGCATGGCTGGTATCACTGGGCTGAGCATATCCATGGAGCTGAGGGGTGAGAGCAGGAAGGCCGGCACATAGGTGTCCATTGCTTCCATTGGCACTGCATGGCTGGCATCACTGGGCTGAGCATATCCATGGAGCTGAGGGCTGAGAGCAGGAAGGCCGGCACCTAGGTGTCCATTATTTCCAGTGACACTGCATGGCTGGCATCACTGGGCTGAAGATCGCCAAGGAGCAGAGGGGTGAGAGCAGGAAGTCAGGCACCTAGGTGTCCATTGCTTCCAGTTGCACTGCATGGCTGGCATCACTGGGCTGAGCATATCCATGGAGCTGAGAGGTGAGAGCAGGAAGGCCGGCACCTAGGTGTCCATTATTTCCAGTGACACTGCATGGCTGGCATCACTGGGCTGAAGATCGCCAAGGAGCAGAGGGGTGAGAGCAGGAAGGCAGGCTCCTAGGTGTCCATTGCTTCCAGTTGCACTGCATGGCTGGCATCACTGGGCTGAGCATATCCATGGAGCTGAGAGGTGAAGGAGGAAGGTCAGCACCTATGTGTCCATTGCTTCCAGTGGCACTGCATGGCTGGCATCACTGGGCTGAGCATATCCATGGAGCTGAGGGGTGAGAGCAGGAAGGCCGGCACCTAGGTGTCCATTATTTCCAGTGACACTGCATGGCTGGCATCACAGGGCTGAATATAGCCAAGGAGCAGAGTGGTGAGAGCAGGAAGGCCGGCACCTATGTGTCCACTGCTTCCAGTGCCACTGCATGGCTGGCATCACTGGGCTGAAGATAACCATGGAGCTGAGTGGTGAGAGCAGAAAGGCCGGCACCTAGGTGTCCATTGCTTCCAGTTGCACTGCATGGCTGCATCACTGGGCTGAGCATATCCATGGAGTTGAGGGTACAGAGCAGGAAGGCCGCCACCTATGTGTCCATTTCTTCCAGTGGCACTGCATGGCTGGTATCACTGGGCTGAGCATATCCATGGAGCTGAGGGGTGAGGGCAGGAAGGCCGGCACCTAGGTGTCCATTCCTTCCAGTGGCACTGCATGGCTGGCATCACTGGTCTGAAGATAACCAGGGAGCAGAGGGGTGAGAGCAGGAAGGCAGGCACCTAGGTGTCCATTGCTTCCAGTTGCACTGCATGGCTGGCATCACAAAGCTGAGCATATCCATGGAGCTGAGGGGAGAGAGCAGGAAGGCCGGCACCTACGTGCCCATTGCTTCCAGTGGCACTACATGGCTGGCCTCACTGGGCTGGACAGATCCATGGAGCGGAGGGATGAGAGCAGGAAGGCCGGCACCTATGTGTCCATTGCTTCCAGTGGCACTGCATGGCTGGCATAACGGGGCTTGACAGATCCATGGAGCTGAGGGGAGAGAGCAGTAAGGCCGGCACCCATGTGCCCATTGCTTCCAGTGGCACTGCATGGCTGGCATCCCTGGGCTGAAGATAACAATGGAGCTGAGCGGAGAGAGCAGGAAGGCCGGCACCCATGTGCCCCTTGCTTCCAGTGGCACTGCATTGGTGGCATCACTGGGCTGAAGATAACAATGGAGCTGAAGGGAGAGCAGGAAGGTCGGCACCTAGGTGCCCATTGCTTCCAGTGGCACTGTATGGCTAGCATCACTGGGCTGTAGATAACCATGGAGCTGAGGGGTGAGAGCAGGAAGGCCAGCACCTAGGTGTCCATTGCTTCCAGTGGCACTGCATGGCTGGCATCACTGAACTGAGCATATCCATGGAGCTGAGGGGAGAGAGCAGGAAGGCTGGCACCTAGGTGTCCATTGCTTCCAGTGGCACTGCATGGCTGGCATCACAGGGCTGAAGATAACCATTGAGCAGAGGGGTGAGAGCAGGAAGGTCGGCACCTATGTGTCCATTGCTTCCAGTGGCACTGCATGGCTGGCATCACTGGGTGAAGATAACCATGGAGCTGAGGGGTGAGAGCAGGAAGGCCCGCACCTATGTGTCCATGGCTTCCAGTGCCACTGCATGGCTGGCATCACTGGGCTGAGCATATCCATGGAGCTGAGGGGTGAGAGCAGGAAGGCCTCAACTAGGTGTCCGTTGCTTACAGTGGAACTGCATGGCTGGTATCACTGGGCTGAGCATATCCATGGAGCTGAGTGGTGAGAGGAGGAAGGCCAGCACCTAGGTGTCCATTGCTTCCAGTGGCACTGCATGGCTGGCATCACTGGGCTGAGCATATCCATGGAGCTGAGGGGAGAGAGCAGGAAGGCCGGCACATATGTGTCCATTGCTTCCAGTGCCACTGCATGGCCGGCATACTGGGCTGAAGATAACCATGGAGCTGAGGGGTGAGAGCAGAAAGGCCGCCTCCTAGGTGTCCATTGCTTCCAGTGGCACTGCATGGCTGGTATCACTAGGCTGAGCATATCCATAGAGCTGAGAGGTGAAGGAGAAAGGTCAGCACCTAGGTGTCCATTGCTTCCAGTGCCACTGCATGGCTGGCATCACTGAGCTGAGCATATCCATTGAGCTGAGGGTAGAGAGCAGGAAGGCTGGCACCTATGTGCCCATTGCTTCCAATGGCACTGCATGGCTGGCCTCACTGGGCTGAACAGATCCATGGAGCGGAGGGATGAGAGCAGGAAGGCCGGCACCTATGTGTCCATTGCTTCCAGTGGCACTGCATGGCTGGCATAACGGGGCTGGACAGATCCATGGAGCTGAGTAGAGAGAGCAGTAAGGCCGGCACCCATGTGCCCATTGCTTCCAGTGGCACTGCATGGCTGGCATCCCTGGGCTGAAGATAACAATGGAGCTGAGGGGAGAGAGCAGGAAGGCCGGCACCCATGTGCCCCTTGCTTCCAGTGGCACTGCATTGGTGGCATCACTGGGCTGAAGATAACAATGGAGCTGAAGGGAGAGAGCAGGAAGGTTGGCACCTATGTGCCCATTGCTTCCAGTGGCACTGTATGGCTAGCATCACTGGGCTGAAGATAACCATGGAGCTGAGGGGTGAGAGCAGGAAGGCCAGCACCTAGGTGTCCATTGCTTCCAGTGGCACTGCATGGCTGGCATCACTGGGCTGAAAATAACCATGGAGCTGAGGGGTGAGAGCAGGAAGGAAAGCACCTAGGGGTCCATTGCTTCCAGTGGCACTGCATGGCTGGCATCACTGGGCTGAGCATATCCATGGAGCTGAGGGGTGAGAGCAGGAAGGTCGGCACATATGTGCCCATTGCTTCCAGTGGCACTGCATGGCTGGTATCACTGAGCTAAACATATCCATGGAGCGGAGGGGAGAGAGCAGGAAGGCCAGCACCTATGTGGCCATTGCTTCCAGTGGCACTGCATGGCTGGTATCACTGGGTTGAGCATATCCATGGAGCTGAGGGGTGAGAGCAGGAAGGCCTCACCTAGGTGTCTATTGCTTCCATGGAACTGCATGGCTGGTATCACTGGGCTGAAGATAACCATGGAGCTGAGGGGTGAGAGCAGGAAGGCCAGCACCTAGGTGTCCATTGCTTCCAGTGGCACTGCATGGCTGGTATCACTGGGTTGAGCATATCCATGGAGCTGAGGGGTGAGAGCAGGAAGGCCTCACCTAGGTGTCTATTGCTTCCATGGAACTGCATGGCTGGTATCACTGGGCTGAAGATAACCATGGAGCTGAGGGGTGAGAGCAGGAAGGCCAGCACCTAGGTGTCCATTGCTTCCAGTGGCACTGCATGGCTGGCATCACTGGGCTGAGCATATCCATGGAGCTCAGGGGTGAGAGCAGGAAGGCCTCACCTAGGTGTCTATTGCTTCCATGGAACTGCATGGCTGGTATCACTGGGCTGAAGATAACCATGGAGCTTAGGGGAGAGAGCAGGAAGGCCGGTACCTAGGTGGTCATTGCTTCCAGTGGCACTGCATGGCTGGCATCACTGGACTGAGCATATCCATGGAGCTGAGGGGTGAGAGCAGGAAGTCCGGCACCTAGGTGGCCATTGCTTCCAGTGGCACTGCATGGCTGGCATCACTGGGCTGAAGATAACCATGGAGCTGAGGGGTGAGAGCAGGAAGGCTAGCTCCTAGGTGTCCATTGCTTCCAGTGGCACTGCATGGCTGGCATCACTGGGCTGAGCATATCCCTGGAGCTGAGGGGAGAGAGCAGGCAGGCCGGCACCTATGTGCCCATTGCTTCCAGTGGCACTGCATGGCTGGTATCACCGGGCTGAGCATATCCATGGAGCTGAGGGGTGAGAGCAGGAAGGCTGGCACCTAGGTGTCCATTGCTTCCAGTGGCACTGCATGGCTGGCATCACTGGTCTGAAGATAACCATGGAGCAGAGGGGTGAGAGCAGGAAGGCAGGCACCTAGGTGTCTATTATTTCCAGTTGCACTGCATGGCTGGCATCACAAAGCTGAGCATATCCATGGAGCTGAGGGGAGAGAGCAGGAAGGCCGGCACCTACGTGCCCATTGCTTCCAGTGGCACTGCATGGCTGGCCTCACTGGGCTGGACAGATCCATGGAGCGGAGGGATGAGAGCAGGAAGGCCGGCACCTATGTGTCCATTGCTTCCAGTGGCACTGCATGGCTGGCATAACTGGGCTGGACAGATCCATGGAGCTGAGGGGAGAGAGCAGGAAGGCCGGCACCCATGTTCCCATTGCTTATAGTGGCACTGCATTGCTGGCATCACTGGGCTGAAGATAACAATGGAGCTGAGGGGTGAGAACAGGAAGGCCGGCACCTAGGTGTCCATTGCTTCCAATAGCACTGCATGGCTGGCATAACTGGGCTGGACAGATCCATGGAGCTGAGGGGAGAGAGCAGGAAGGCCGGCACCCTTGTGCCCATTGCTTCCAGTGGCACTGCATGGCTGGCATCACTGGGCTGAAGATAACAATGGAGCTGAAGGGAGAGAGCAGGAAGGTCGGCACCTATGTGCCCATTGCTTCCAGTGGCACTGTATGGCTAGCATCTCTGGGCTGAAGATAACCATGGAGCTGAGGGGTGAGAGCAGGAAGGCCAGCACCTAGGTGTCCATTGCTTCCAGTGGCACTCCATGGCTGGCATCACTGAATTGAGCATATTCATGAAGCTGAGGGGATAGAGCAGGAAGGATGGCACCTATGTGCCCATTGCTTCCAGTGGCACTGCATGTCTGGCATCACTGGGCTGAAGACAACCATGGAGCAGAGGGGTGAGAGCAGGAAGGTTGGCACCTATGTGCCCATTGTTTCCAGTGGCACTGCATGGCTGGCAGCACTGGGCTGAGCATATCCATGGAGCTGAGGGGAGAGAGAAGGAAGGTCGGCACCTTTGTGCCCATTGCTTCCAGTGGCACTGCATGGCTGGTATCACTGCGCTAAACATATCCATGGAACGAGGGGAGAGAGCGGGAAGGCCAGCACCTAGGGATCCGTTGCTTCCAGTGGAACTGCATGGCTGGTATCACTGGGCTAAGCATATCCATGGAGCTGAGGGGAGAGAGCAGGAAGGCCGGCACCTATGTGTCCATTGCTTGCAGTGCCACTGCATGGCTGGCATCACTGGGCTGAGCATATCCATGGAGCTGAGGGTAGAGAGCAGGAAGGCAGGTACCTATGTGCCCATTGCTTCCAGTGGCACTGCATGGCTGGTATCACCAGGCTGAGCATATCCATGGAGCTGAGGGGTGAGAGCCGGAAGGCCGGCACCTAGTTGTCCATTGCTTCCAGTGGCACTGCATGGCTGGCATCACAGGGCTGAAGATAACCATGGAGCAGAGGGGTGAGAGCAGGAAGGTCGGCACCTATGTGCCCATTGCTTCCAGTGGCACTGCATGGCTGGCATCACTGGGTGAAGATAACCATGGAGCTGAGGGGTGAGAGCAGGAAGTCCAGCACCTATGTGTCCATTGCTTCCAGTGGCACTGCATGACTGGCATCACAGGGCTGAAGATAACCATAGAGCAGAGGGGTGAGAGCAGGAAGGTCGGCACCTATGTGCCCATTGCTTCCAGTGGCACTGCATGGCTGGCATCACTGGGTGAAGATAACCATGGAGCTGAGGGGTGAGAGCAGGAAGGTCAGCACCTATGTGTCCATTGCTTCCAGTGCCACTGCATGGCTGGCATCACTGGGCTGAGCATTTCCATGGAGCTGAGGGGTGAGAGCAGGAAGGCCTCAACTAGGTGTCCATTGCTTCCAGTGGAACTGCATGGCTGGTATCACTGGGCTGAGCATATACATGGAGCTGAGTGGTGAGAGCAGGATGTCCGTCACCCATGTGTCCATTGCTTCCAGTGGCACTGCACGTCTGGCATCACTGGGCTGAAGATAACCATGGAGCTGAGGGCTGAGAGCAGAAAGACAGGCACCTAGGTGTCCATTGCTTCCAGTGCCACTGCATGGCTGGCATCACTGAGCTGAGCATATCAATGGAGCTGAGGGTAGAGAGCAGGAAGGCCGGCACCTATGTGCCCATTGCTTCCCAGTGGCACTGCATGGCTGGTATCACTGGGCTGAGCATATCCATGGAGCTGAGGGGTGAGAGCAGGAAGGCAGGCACCTAGGTGTCCATTGCTTCCAGTTGCACTGCATGGCTGGCATCACTGGGCTGAGCATATCCATGGAGCTGAGAGGTGAAGGAGGAAGGGCAGCACCTATGTGTCCATTGCTTCCAGTGGCACTGCATGGCTGGCATCACTGGGCTGAGCATATTCATGGAGCTGAGGGGTGAGAGCAGGAAGGCCGGCACCTAGGCGTCCATTATTTCCAGTGACACTGCATGGCTGGCATCACAGGGCTGAGCATATCAATGGAGCTGAGGGTAGGTAGCAGGAAGGCCGGCACCTTGTGCCCATTGCTTCCAGTGCCACTGCATGGCTGGCATCACTGATCTGAGCATATCAATGGAGCTGAGGGTAGAGAGCAGGAAGGCCGGCACCTATGTGCCCATTGCTTCCAGTGGCACTGCATGGCTGGTATCACTGGGCTGAGCATATCCATGGAGCTGAGGGGTGAGAGCAGGAAGGCCGGCACATAGGTGTCCATTGCTTCCATTGGCACTGCATGGCTGGCATCACTGGGCTGAGCATATCCATGGAGCTGAGGGCTGAGAGCAGGAAGGCCGGCACCTAGGTGTCCATTATTTCCAGTGACACTGCATGGCTGGCATCACTGGGCTGAAGATCGCCAAGGAGCAGAGGGGTGAGAGCAGGAAGTCAGGCACCTAGGTGTCCATTGCTTCCAGTTGCACTGCATGGCTGGCATCACTGGGCTGAGCATATCCATGGAGCTGAGAGGTGAGAGCAGGAAGGCCGGCACCTAGGTGTCCATTATTTCCAGTGACACTGCATGGCTGGCATCACTGGGCTGAAGATCGCCAAGGAGCAGAGGGGTGAGAGCAGGAAGGCAGGCTCCTAGGTGTCCATTGCTTCCAGTTGCACTGCATGGCTGGCATCACTGGGCTGAGCATATCCATGGAGCTGAGAGGTGAAGGAGGAAGGTCAGCACCTATGTGTCCATTGCTTCCAGTGGCACTGCATGGCTGGCATCACTGGGCTGAGCATATCCATGGAGCTGAGGGGTGAGAGCAGGAAGGCCGGCACCTAGGTGTCCATTATTTCCAGTGACACTGCATGGCTGGCATCACAGGGCTGAATATAGCCAAGGAGCAGAGTGGTGAGAGCAGGAAGGCCGGCACCTATGTGTCCACTGCTTCCAGTGCCACTGCATGGCTGGCATCACTGGGCTGAAGATAACCATGGAGCTGAGTGGTGAGAGCAGAAAGGCCGGCACCTAGGTGTCCATTGCTTCCAGTTGCACTGCATGGCTGCATCACTGGGCTGAGCATATCCATGGAGTTGAGGGTACAGAGCAGGAAGGCCGCCACCTATGTGTCCATTTCTTCCAGTGGCACTGCATGGCTGGTATCACTGGGCTGAGCATATCCATGGAGCTGAGGGGTGAGAGCAGGAAGGCCGGCACCTAGGTGTCCATTCCTTCCAGTGGCACTGCATGGCTGGCATCACTGGTCTGAAGATAACCAGGGAGCAGAGGGGTGAGAGCAGGAAGGCAGGCACCTAGGTGTCCATTGCTTCCAGTTGCACTGCATGGCTGGCATCACAAAGCTGAGCATATCCATGGAGCTGAGGGGAGAGAGCAGGAAGGCCGGCACCTACGTGCCCATTGCTTCCAGTGGCACTACATGGCTGGCCTCACTGGGCTGGACAGATCCATGGAGCGGAGGGATGAGAGCAGGAAGGCCGGCACCTATGTGTCCATTGCTTCCAGTGGCACTGCATGGCTGGCATAACGGGGCTGGACAGATCCATGGAGCTGAGGGGAGAGAGCAGTAAGGCCGGCACCCATGTGCCCATTGCTTCCAGTGGCACTGCATGGCTGGCATCCCTGGGCTGAAGATAACAATGGAGCTGAGCGGAGAGAGCAGGAAGGCCGGCACCCATGTGCCCCTTGCTTCCAGTGGCACTGCATTGGTGGCATCACTGGGCTGAAGATAACAATGGAGCTGAAGGGAGAGCAGGAAGGTCGGCACCTAGGTGTCCATTGCTTCCAGTGGCACTGCATGGCTGGCATTACAGGGCTGAAGATAACCATGGAGCAGAGGGGTGAGAGCAGGAAGGCTGGCACCTAGGTGTCCATTGCTTCCAGTGGCACTGCATGGCTGGCATCACAGGGCTGAAGATAACCATTGAGCAGAGGGGTGAGAGCAGGAAGGTCGGCACCTATGTGTCCATTGCTTCCAGTGGCACTGCATGGCTGGCATCACTGGGTGAAGATAACCATGGAGCTGAGGGGTGAGAGCAGGAAGGCCCGCACCTATGTGTCCATGGCTTCCAGTGCCACTGCATGGCTGGCATCACTGGGCTGAGCATATCCATGGAGCTGAGGGGTGAGAGCAGGAAGGCCTCAACTAGGTGTCCGTTGCTTACAGTGGAACTGCATGGCTGGTATCACTGGGCTGAGCATATCCATGGAGCTGAGTGGTGAGAGGAGGAAGGCCAGCACCTAGGTGTCCATTGCTTCCAGTGGCACTGCATGGCTGGCATCACTGGGCTGAGCATATCCATGGAGCTGAGGGGAGAGAGCAGGAAGGCCGGCACATATGTGTCCATTGCTTCCAGTGCCACTGCATGGCCGGCATACTGGGCTGAAGATAACCATGGAGCTGAGGGGTGAGAGCAGAAAGGCCGCCTCCTAGGTGTCCATTGCTTCCAGTGGCACTGCATGGCTGGTATCACTAGGCTGAGCATATCCATAGAGCTGAGAGGTGAAGGAGAAAGGTCAGCACCTAGGTGTCCATTGCTTCCAGTGCCACTGCATGGCTGGCATCACTGAGCTGAGCATATCCATTGAGCTGAGGGTAGAGAGCAGGAAGGCTGGCACCTATGTGCCCATTGCTTCCAATGGCACTGCATGGCTGGCCTCACTGGGCTGAACAGATCCATGGAGCGGAGGGATGAGAGCAGGAAGGCCGGCACCTATGTGTCCATTGCTTCCAGTGGCACTGCATGGCTGGCATAACGGGGCTGGACAGATCCATGGAGCTGAGTGGAGAGAGCAGTAAGGCCGGCACCCATGTGCCCATTGCTTCCAGTGGCACTGCATGGCTGGCATCCCTGGGCTGAAGATAACAATGGAGCTGAGGGGAGAGAGCAGGAAGGCCGGCACCCATGTGCCCCTTGCTTCCAGTGGCACTGCATTGGTGGCATCACTGGGCTGAAGATAACAATGGAGCTGAAGGGAGAGAGCAGGAAGGTTGGCACCTATGTGCCCATTGCTTCCAGTGGCACTGTATGGCTAGCATCACTGGGCTGAAGATAACCATGGAGCTGAGGGGTGAGAGCAGGAAGGCCAGCACCTAGGTGTCCATTGCTTCCAGTGGCACTGCATGGCTGGCATCACTGAACTGAGCATATCCATGGAGCTAAGGGGAGAGCAGGAAGGATGGCACCTATGTGCCCATTGCTTCCAGTGGCACTGCATGGCTGGCATCACTGCACTGAGCATCTCCATTGAGATGAGGGGTGAGAGCAGGAAGGCCGCACCTAGGTGTCCATTGCTTCCAGTGGCACTGCATGGCTGGTATCACTGGGCTGAGCATATCCATGGAGCTGAGTGGTGAGAGCAGGATGTCCGGCACCCATGTGTCCATTGCTTCCAGTGGCACTGCATGTCTGGCATCACTGGGCTGAAGACAACCATGGAGCAGAGGGGTGAGAGCAGGAAGGTTGGCACCTATGTGCCCATTGTTTCCAGTGGCACTGCATGGCTGGCATCACTGGGATGAGCATATCCATGGAGCTGAGGGGAGAGAGAAAGAAGGTCGGCACCTATGTGCCCATTGCTTCCAGTGGCACTGCATGGCTGGTATCACTGGGCTAAACATATCCATGGAGCGAGGGGAGAGAGCCTGAAGGCCAGCACCTAGGTGTCCATTGCTTCCAGTGGCACTGCATGGCTGGCATTACAGGGCTGAAGATAACCATGGAGCAGAGGGGTGAGAGCAGGAAGGCTGGCACCTAGGTGTCCATTGCTTCCAGTGGCACTGCATGGCTGGCATCACAGGGCTGAATATAACCATGGAGCAGAGGGGTGAGAGCAGGAAGGTCGGCACCTATGTGCCCATTGCTTCCAGTGGCACTGCATGGCTGGCATCACTGGGTGAAGATAACCATGGAGCAGAGGGGTGAGAGCAGGAAGGTTGGCACCTATGTGCCCATTGTTTCCAGTGGCACTGCATGGCTGGCATCACTGGGATGAGCATATCCATGGAGCTGAGGGGAGAGAGAAGGAAGGTCGGCACCTATGTGCCCATTGATTCCAGTGGCACTGCATGGCTGGTATCACTGGGCTAAACATATCCATGGAGCGAGGGGAGAGAGCCTGAAGGCCAGCAACTATGTGTCCATGGCTTCCAGTGCCACTGCATGGCTGGCATCACTGGGCTGAGCATATCCATGGAGCTGAGGGGTGAGAGCAGGAAGGCCTCAACTAGGTGTCCGTTGCTTACAGTGGAACTGCAAGGCTGGTATCACTGGGCTGAGCATATCCATGGAGCTGAGTGGTGAGAGCAGGATGTCCGGCACCCATGTGTCCATTGCTTCCAGTGGCACTGCATGGCTGGCATCACTGGCCTGAAAATAACCATGGAGCAGAGGGGTGAGAGCAGGAAGGCCAGCACCTAGGTGTCCATTGCTTCTAGTGGCACTGCATGGCTGGCATCACTGGGCTTAGCATATCCATGGAGCTGAGGGGAGAGAGCAGGAAGGCTGGCACCTATGTGTCCATTGCTTCCAGTGCCACTGCATGGCTGGCATCACTGGGCTGAAGATAACCATGGAGCTGAGGGGTGAGAGCAGAAAGGCCGGCTCCTATGTGCCCATTGCTTCCAGTGGCACTGCATGGCTGGTATTACTGGGCTGAGCATATCCATGGAGCTGAGGGGAGAGAGCAGGAAGGCCGGCACCTAGGTGTCCATTGCTTCCAGTGGCACTGCATGGCTGGCATCACTGGGCTGAAGATAGCCAAGGAGCAGAAGGGTGAGAGCAGGAAGGCAGGCACCTAGGTGTCCATTGCTTCCAGTTGCACTGCATGGCTGGCATCACTGGGCTGAGCCTATCCATGGAGCTGAGGGGTGAGAGCAGGAAGGCCGGCACCTATGTGCGCATTGCTCCCAGTGGCACTGCATGGCTGGCATTACTGGGGCTGAGTATATCCATGGAGCTGAGAGGTGAAGGCAGAAGGTCAGCACCTATCTGCCCATTTCTTCCAGTGACACTGCATGGCTGGTATCACTGAGCTGAGCATATCCATGGAGCTGAGGGGAGAGAGAAGGAAGGTCGGTACCTATTTGCCCATTGCTTCCAGTGGCACTGCATGGCTGGTATCACTGGGCTAAACATATCCATGGAGCGAGGGGAGAGCGGGAAGGCCAGCACCTAGGTGTCCATTGCTTCCAGTGGCACTGCATGGCTGGCATCACAGGGCTGAAGATAACCATGGAGCAGAAGGGTGAGAGCAGGAAGGCCAGCACCTATGTGTCCATTGCTTCCAGTGCCACTGCATGGCTGGCATCACTGGGCTGAGCATATCCATGGAGCTGAGGGGTGAGAGCAGGATGTCCGGCACCCATGTGTCCATTGATTCCAATGGCACTGCATAGCTGGCATCACTGGCCTGAAAATAACCATGGAGCAGATAGGTGAGAGCAGGAAGGCCGTCACCTAGGTGGCCATTGCTTCCAGTCGCACTGCATGTCTGGTATCACTGGGATGAAGATAACCATGGAGCAGAGGGGTGAGAGCAGGAAGGCCAGCACCTAGGTGTCCATTGCTTCCAGTGGCACTGCATGGCTGGCATCACTGGGCTAAACATATCCATGGAGCGGAGGGGAGAGAGCAGGAAGGCTGGCACCTATGTGTCCATTGCTTCCAGTGGCACTGCATGGCTGGTATCACAGGGCTGAGCAAATCCATGGAGCTGAGAGGTGAAGGAGGAAGGTCAGCACCTATGTTTCCATTGCTTCCAGTGGCACTGCATGGCTGGCATCACTGGGCTGAAGATGACCATGGAGCTGAGTGCTGAGAGCAGGAAGGCCGGCACCTAGGTGTCCATTGCTCCCAGTGGCACTGCATGGCTGGCATCACTAGGCTAAGCATATCCATGGAGCTGAGGGGAGAGATCAGGAAGGTGGCACCTACGTGCCCATTGCTTCCAGTGGAACTGCATAGCTGGTTTCATTGGGCTGAACATATCCATGGAGCTGAGGGGAGAGAGCAGGAAGGTCAGCACCTAAGTGCCCATTGCTTCCAGTGGCACTGCATGACTAGCATCACTGGGCTGAAGATAACCATGGAGCTGAGGGGTGAGAGCAGAAAGGCCGGCACCTGGGTCCATTGCTTCCAGTGGCACTGCATGGCTGGCATCACTGGGCTGAAGATAACCATGGAGCTGAGGGTTGAGAGTAGGAAGGCTGGCACCTAGGTGTCCATTGCTTCCACTGGCACTGCATGGCTGGCATCACTGGGCTGAGCATATCCATGGAGCTGAGGGGTGATAGCAGGAAGGCCGGCACCTAAGTGCCCTTTGCTTCTAGTGGCACTGCCTGGCTGGCATCACTGGGCTGTGCATATCCATGGAGCTGAGGGGTGATAGCAGGAAGGCCGGCACCTTAGTGCCCTTTGCTTCCAGTGGCACTGCATGGCTGGCATCACTGGGCAGAAGATAACCATGGAGCTGAGGGGTGAGAGCAGAAAGGCTGGCACCTGTGTCCATTGCTTCCAGTGGCACTGCATGGCTGGCATCACTGGGCTGAAGATAACCTATGAAGCTGAGGGGTGAGAATAGGAAGGCTGGCACCTAGGTGTCCATTGCTTCCACTGGCACTGCATGGCTGGCATCACTGGGCTGAGCATATCCATGGAACTGAGTGGAGAGAGCAGGAAGGTCGGCACATATGTGTCCATTGCTTCCAGTGGCACTGCCTGGCTGGCATCACTGGGCTGAGCATATCCATGGAGTTGAGGGATGAGAGCAGGAAGGCCTGCACCTAAGTGCCCTTTGCTTCCACTGGCACTGCATGGATGGTATCACTGGGCTGAGCATATCCATGGAGCTGAGTGGTGAGAGCAGGATATCCGGAACCCATGTGACCATTGCTTCCAGTGGCACTGCATGACTGGCATCACAGGGCTGAAAATAACCATGGAGCTGAGGGGTGAGAGCAGGAAGGCCAGCACCTAGGTGTCCATTGCTTCCAGTGGCACTGCATGGCTGGCATCACTGGGCTGAGCATATCCATGGAGCTGAGGGGTGAGAGCAGGAAGGTCGTCACCTATGTGCCCATTGCTTCCAGTGGCACTGCATGGCTGGTATCACTGGGCTAAACATATCCATGGAGCGGAGGGGAGAGAACAGGAAAGCCAGCACCTATGTGTCCATTGCCTCCAGTGGCACTGCATGGCTGGCATCCCTGGCCTGAAAATAACCATGGAGCAGAGGGGTGAGAGCAGGAAGGCCGTCACCTAGGTGGCCATTGCTTCCAGTGGCACTGCATGGCTGGCATCACTGGGCTGAGCATATCCATGGAAATGAGGGGTGAGAGCAGGAAGGCCGCACCTAGGTGTCCATTGCTTCCAGTGGCACTGCATGGCTGGTATCACTGGGCTGAGCATATCCATGGAGCTGAGTGGTGAGAGCAGGATGTCCGGCACCCATGTGTCCATTGCTTCCAGTGGCACTGCATGTCTGGCATCACTGGGCTGAGCATATCCATGGAGCTGAGATGTGAAGGAGAAAGGTCAGCACCTAGGTGTCCATTGCTTCCAGTGCCACTGCATGGCTGGCATCACTGAGCTGAGCATATCCATGGAGCTGAGGGTAGAGAGCAGGAAGGCCGGCACCTATGTGCCCATTGCTTCCAGTGGCACTGCATGGCTGGCATCACTGGGCTGAGCATATCCATGGAGCTGATGGGTGAGAGCAGGAAGGACAGCACCTATGTGCCCATTGCTTCCAGTGGCACTGCATGGCTGGCATCACTGGGCTGAGCATATCCATGGAGCTGAGGTTAGAGAGCAGGAAGGCCGGCGCCTATGTGCCCATTGCTTCCAGTGGCACTGCATGGCTGGTATCACTGGGCTGAGCATATCCATGGAGCTGAGGGGTGAGAGCAGGAAGGCCGGCACCTAGGTATCCATTGCTTCCAGTGGCACTGCATGGCTGGCATCACTGGGCTGAAGATAGCCAAGGAGCAGAGGGGTGAGAGCAGGAAGGCAGGCACCTAGGTGTCCATTGCTTCCAGTTGCACTGCATGGCTGGCATCACTGGGCTGAGCATATCCATGGAGCTGAGAGGTGAAGGAGGAAGGTCAGCACCTATGTGTCCATTGCTTCCAGTGGCACTGCATGGCTGGCATCACTGGGCTGAGCATATCCATGGAGCTGAGGGGAGAGAAGGAAGTTCGGTACCTATGTGCCCATTGCTTCCAGTGGCACTGCATGGCTGGTATCACTGGGCTAAACATATCCCTGGAGCGAGGGGAGAGCGGGAAGGCCAGCACCTAGGTTTCCATTGCTTCCAGTGGCACTGCATGGCTGGCATTACTGGGGCTGAGCATATCCATGGAGCTGAGGGGAGAGAGCAGGAAGGCTGGCACCTATGTGTCCATTGCTTCCAGTGGCACTGCATGGCTGGTATCACAGGGCTGAGCAAATCCATGGAGCTGAGAGGTGAAGGAGGAAGGTCAGCACCTATGTTTCCATTGCATCCAGTGGCACTGCATGGCTGGCATCACTGGGCTGAAGATGACCATGGAGCTGAGTGCTGAGAGCAGGAAGGCCGGCACCTAGGTATCCATTGCTCCCAGTGGCACTGCATGGCTGGCATCACTAGGCTAAGCATATCCATGGAGCTGAGGGGAGAGATCAGGAAGGTGGCACCTACGTGCCCATTGCTTCCAGTGGCACTGCATGGCTGGTATCACTGGGCTAAACATATCCATGGAGTGGAGGGGAGAGAACAGGAAAGCCAGCACCTATGTGTCCATTGTCTCCAGTGGCACTGCATGGCTGGCATCCCTGGCCTGAAAATAACCATGGAGCAGAGGGGTGAGAGCAGGAAGGCCGTCACCTAGGTGGCCATTGCTTCCAGTGGCACTGCATGGCTGGCATCACTGGGCTGAGCATATCCATGGAAATGAGGGGTGAGAGCAGGAAGGCCGCACCTAGGTGTCCATTGCTTCCAGTGGCACTGCATGGCTGGTATCACTGGGCTGAGCATATCCATGGAGCTGAGTGGTGAGAGCAGGATGTCCGGCACCCATGTGTCCATTGCTTCCAGTGGCACTGCATGTCTGGCAACACTGGGCTGAGCATATCCATGGAGCTGAGATGTGAAGGAGAAAGGTCAGCACCTAGGTGTCCATTGCTTCCAGTGTCACTGCATGGCTGGCATCACTGAGCTGAGCATATCCATGGAGCTGAGGGTAGAGAGCAGGAAGGCCGGCACCTATGTGCCCATTGCTTCCAGTGGCACTGCATGGCTGGCATCACTGGGCTGAGCATATCCATGGAGCTGATGGGTGAGAGCAGAAAGGTCAGCACCTATGTGCCCATTGCTTCCAGTGGCACTGCATGGCAGGCATCACTGGGCTGAGCATATCCATGGAGCTGATGGGTGAGAGCAGGAAGGTCAGCACCTATGTGCCCATTGCTTCCAGTGGCACCGCATGGCTGGCATCACTGGGCTGAGCATATCCATGGAGCTGAGGTTAGAGAGCAGGAAGGCTGGCACCTATGTGCCCATTGCTTCCAGTGGCACTGCATGGCTGGTATCACTGGGCTGAGCATATCCATGGAGCTGAGGGGTGAGAGCAGGAAGGCCGGCACCTAGGTGTCCATTGCTTCCAGTGGCACTGCATGGCTGGCATCACTGGGCCGAAGATAGCCAAGGAGCAGAGGCGTGAGTGCAGGAAGGCAGGCACCTAGGTGTCCATTGCTTCCAGTTGCACTGCATGGCTGGCATCACTGGGCTGAGCATATCCATGGAGCTGAGAGGCGAAGGAGGAAGGTCAGCACCTATGTGTCCATTGCTTCCAGTGGCATTGCATGGCTGGCATCACTGGGCTGAGCATATCCATGGAGCTGAGGGGAGAGAGAAGGAAGGTCGGTACCTATGTGCCCATTGCTTCCAGTGGCACTGCATGGCTGGTATCACTGGGCTAAACATATCCATGGAGCGAGGGGAGAGCGGGAAGGCCAGCACCTAGGTGTCCATTGCTTCCAGTGGCACTGCATGGCTGGCATCACAGGGCTGAAGATAAACATGGAGCAGAGGGGTGAGAGCAGGAAGGCCGGCACCTAGGTGGCCATTGCTTCCAGTGCCACTGCATGGCTGGTATCACTGGGCTGAGCATATCCATGGAGCTGAGGGGTCAGAGCAGGATGTCCGGCACCCATGTGTCCATTGCTTCCAATGGCACTGCATGGCTGGCATCACTGGCCTGAAAATAACCATGGAGAAGATAGGTGAGAGCAGGAAGGCCGGCACCTATGTGTCCATTGCTTCCAGTGCCACTGCATGGCTGGCATCACTGGGCTGAAGATAACCATGGAGCTGAGGGGTGAGAGCAGGAAGGCTGGCACCTATGTGTCCATTGCTCCCAGTGCCACTGCATGGATGGCATCACTGAGCTGAGCATATCCATGGAGCTGAGGGTAGAGAGCAGGAAGGTCGGCACCTATGTGCCAATTGCTTCCAGTGGCACTGCATGGCTGGTATCACTGGGCGGAGCATATCCATGGAGCTGAGGGGTGAGAGCAGGAAGGCCGGCACCTAGGTGTCCATTGCTTCCAGTGGCACTGCATGGCTGGCATCACTGGGCTGAAGATAGCCAAGGAGCAGAGGGGTGAGAGCAGGAAGGCAGGCACCTAGGTGCCCATTGCTTCCAGTGGCACTGCATGGCTGGTATCACTGGGCCGAGCATATCCAAGGAGCAGAGGGGTGAGAGCAGGAAGGCAGGCACCTAGGTGTCCATTGCTTCCAGTTGCACTGCATGGCTGGCATCACTGGGCTGAGCATATCCATGGAGCTGAGAGGTGAAGGAGGAAGGTCAGCACCTATGTGTCCATTGCTTCCAGTGGCACTGCATGGCTGGCATCACTGGGCTGAGCATATCCATGGAGCTGAGGGGTGAGAGCAGGAAGGCCGGCACCTATGTGCGCATTGCTCCCAGTGGCACTGCATGGCTGGCATTACTGGGGCTGAGCATATCCATGGAGCTGAGGGGTGAGATCAGGAAGGCCACACCTAGGTGTCCATTGCTTCCAGTGGCACTGCATGGCTGGTATCACTGGGCTGACCATATCCATGGAGCTGAGGGGAGAGAGCAGGAAGGTCAGCACCTATGTGCCCATTGCTTCCAGTGGCACTGCATGGCTGGTATCACTGGGTTGAGCATATCCATGGAGCTGAGTGGTGAGAGCAGGATGTACGGCACCCATGTGTCCATTGCTTCCAGTGCCACTGCATGGCTGGCATCAGTGGCCTGAAAATAACCATGGAGCAGAGGGGTGAGAGCAGGAAGGCCGGCACCTAGGTGGCCATTGCTTCCAGTGGCACTGCATGGCTGGCTTCACTGGGCTGAAGATAACCATGGAGCAGAGGGGTGAGAGCAGGAAGGCCGGCACCTAGGTGTCCATTGCTTCCAGTGGCACTGCATGGCTGGCATCACTGAACTGAGCATATCCATGGAGCTGAGGGGAGAGAGCAGGAAGGATGGCACCTATGTGCCCATTGCTTCCAGTGCCACTGCATGGCTGGCCTCACTGGGCTGAGCATATACATGGAGCTGAGGGTAGAGAGCAGGAAGGCCGGCACCTAGGTGTCCATTGCTTTCAGTGGCACTGCATCCTGGCATCACTGGGCGAAGATATCCATGGAGCTGAAGGGTGCGAGCAGGAAGGCCGGCACCTAGGTTTCCATTGCTTCCAGTGGCACTGCCTGGCTGGTATCACTGGGCTGAAGATAACAATAGAGCTGAGGGGTGAGAGCACGACGGCTGGCACCCCGTGACCATTGCTTCCAGTGGCAATGCATGGCTGGCATCACCGGGCTGAGAATATCCATGGAGATTAGGGGAGAGAGCAGGAAGGCTGGCACCTAGGTGCCCATTGCTTCCAGTAGCACTGCATGGCTGGCATCACTGGGCTGAGCATATCCATGGAGTTGAGAGGTGAGAGCAGGATGGCTGGCACCTATGTGTCCATTGCTTCCAGTGCCACTGCATATCTGGCATCACTGGGCTGAAGATAACCATGGAGCTGAGGGGTGAGAGCAGAAAGGCCGGCACCTAGGTGTCCATTGCTTCCAGTTGCACTGCATGGCTGGCATCACTGAGATGAGCATTTCCATGGAGCTGAGGGTAGAGAGCAGGAAGGCCGGCACCTATGTGCCCATTGCTTCCAGTGGCACTGCATGGCTGGCATCACTGGGCTGAGCATATCCATGCAGCTGAGGGGAGAGAGCAGGAAGGCCGGCACCTATGTGCCCATTGCTTCCAGTGGCACTGCATGGCTGGTATCACTGGGCTGAGCATATCCATGGAGCTGAGGGGTGAGAGCAGGAAGGCCGGCACCTATTTGCGCATTGCTCCCAGTGGCACTGCATGGCTGGCATCACTGGGCTGAGCATATCCATGGAGCTGAGGGGTGAGAGCAGGAAGACCGGCACCTAGGTGTCCATTGCTTCCAGTGGCACTGCATGGCTGGCATCACTGGGCTGAAGATAGCCAAGGAGTAGAGGGGTGAGAGCAGGAAGGCAGGCACCTAGGTGTCCATTGCTTCCAGTTGCACTGCATGGCTGGCATCACTCGGCTGAGCATATCCATGGAGCTGAGAGGTGAAGGAGGAAGGTCAGCACCTATGTGCCCATTTCTTCCAGTGACACTGCATGGCTGGTATCACTGGGCTGAACATATCCATGGAGCTGAGGGGAGAGAGCAGGAAGGTCAGCACCTATGTGCCCATTGCTTCCAGTGGCACTGCATGGCTGGCATCACCGGGCTGAGAATATCCATGGAGATTAGGGGAGAGAGCAGGAAGGCTGGCACCTAGGTGCCCATTGCTTCCAGTGGCACTGCATGGCTGGCATCACTGGGCTGAGCATATCCATGGAGTTGAGAGGTGAGAGCAGGATGGCTGGCACCTATGTGTCCATTGCTTCCAGTGCCACTGCATATCTGGCATCACTGGGCTGAAGATAACCATGGAGCTGAGGGGTGAGAGCAGAAAGGCCGGCACCTAGGTGTCCATTGCTTCCAGTTGCACTGCATGGCTGGCATCACTGAGATGAGCATTTCCATGGAGCTGAGGGTAGAGAGCAGGAAGGCCGGCACCTATGTGCCCATTGCTTCCAGTGGCACTGCATGGCTGGCATCACTGGGCTGAGCATATCCATGCAGCTGAGGGGAGAGAGCAGGAAGGCCGGCACCTATGTGCCCATTGCTTCCAGTGGCACTGCATGGCTGGTATCACTGGGCTGAGCATATCCATGGAGCTGAGGGGTGAGAGCAGGAAGGCCGGCACCTATTTGCGCATTGCTCCCAGTGGCACTGCATGGCTGGCATCACTGGGCTGAGCATATCCATGGAGCTGAGGGGTGAGAGCAGGAAGACCGGCACCTAGGTGTCCATTGCTTCCAGTGGCACTGCATGGCTGGCATCACTGGGCTGAAGATAGCCAAGGAGCAGAGGGGTGAGAGCAGGAAGGCAGGCACCTAGGTGTCCATTGCTTCCAGTTGCACTGCATGGCTGGCATCACTCGGCTGAGCATATCCATGGAGCTGAGAGGTGAAGGAGGAAGGTCAGCACCTATGTGCCCATTTCTTCCAGTGACACTGCATGGCTGGTATCACTGGGCTGAACATATCCATGGAGCTGAGGGGAGAGAGCAGGAAGGTCAGCACCTATGTGCCCATTGCTTCCAGTGGCACTGCATGGCTGGCATCACTGGGCTGAGCATATCCATGGAGCTGAGGGGTGAGAGCAGGAAGGCCGGCACCTATGTGCGCATTGCTCCCAGTGGCACTGCATGGCTGGCATTACTGGGGCTGAGCATATCCATGGAGCTGAGGGGTGAGATCAGGAAGGCCACACCTAGGTGTCCATTGCTTCCAGTGGCACTGCATGGCTGGTATCACTGGGCTGACCATATCCATGGAGCTGAGGGGAGAGAGCAGGAAGGTCAGCACCTTTGTGCCCATTGCTTCCAGTGGCACTGCATGGCTGGCATTACAGGGCTGAAGATAACCATGGAGCTGAGGGGTGAGAGCAGAAAGGCTGGCACCTGTGTCCATTGCTTCCAGTGGCACTGCATGGCTGGCATCAATGGGCTGAAGATAACCATGGAGCTGAGGGGTGAGAGTAGGAAGGCTGGCACCTAGGTGTCCATTGCTTCCACTGGCACTGCATGGCTGGCATCACTGGGCTGAGCATATCCATGGAACTGAGTGGAGAGAGCAGGAAGGTCGGCACATATGTGTCCATTGCTTCCAGTGGCACTGCCTGGCTGGCATCACTGGGCTGAGCATATCCATGGAGTTGAGGGATGACAGCAGGAAGGCCTGCACCTAAGTGCCTTTTGCTTCCACTGGCACTGCATGGATGGTGTCACTGGGCTGAGCATATCCATGGAGCTGAGTGGTGAGAGCAGGATATCCGGAACCCATGTGACCATTGCTTCCAGTGGCACTGCATGACTGGCATCACAGGGCTGAAAATAACCATGGAACTGAGTGGTGAGAGCAGGAAGGCCAGCACCTAGGTGTCCATTGCTTCCAGTGGCACTGCATGGCTGGCATCACTGGGCTGAGCATATCCATGGAGCTAAGGGTGAGAGCAGGAAGGTCGGCACCTATGTGCCCATTGCTTCCAGTGGCACTGCATGGCTGGTATCACTGGGCTGAGCATACCCATGGAGCTGAGGGGTGAGAGCAGGAAGACCTCACCTAGGTGTCTATTGCTTCCAGTGGCACTGCATGACTGGCATCACAGGGCTGAAAATAACCATGGAACTGTGGTGAGAGCAGGATGTCCGGCACCCATGTGTCCATTGCTTCCAATTGCACTGCATGGCTGGCATCACTGGGCTGAAAATAACCATGGAGCAGAGGGGTGAGAGCGGGAAGGCCGGCACCTAGGTGGCCATTGCTTCCAGTGGCACTGCATGGCTGGCATCACTGGGCTGAAAATAACCATGGAGCAGAGGGGTGAGAGCAGGAAGGCTGGCACCTAGGTGGCCATTGCTTCCAGTGGCACTGCATGGCTGGCATCACTGGGCTGAAGATAACCATGGAGCAGAGGGGAGAGAACAGGAAGGCCGGCACCTAGGTGTCCATTGCTTCCAGTGGCACTGCATGGCTGGCATCACTGGGCTGAGCATATCCATGCAGCTGAGGGGAGAGAGCAGGAAGGCCTCAACTAGGTGTCCATTGCTTCCAGTGGCACTGCATGGCTGCCATCACTGGGCTGAAGATAACCATGGAGCAGAGGGGTGAGAGCAGGAAGGCCAGCACCTAGGTGTCCATTGCTTCCAGTGGCACTGCATGGCTGGCATCACTGGGCTGAGCATATCCATGGAGCTGAGTGGAGAGAGTAGGCAGGCCGGCACCTATGTGCCCATTGGTTCCAGTGGCACTGCATGGCTGGTATCACCGGGCTGAGCATATCCATGGAGCTGAGGGGTGAGAGCAGGAAGGCCGGCACCTAGGTGACCATTGCTTCCAGTGGCACTGCATGGCTGGCATCACTGGTCTGAAGATAACCATGGAGCAGAGGGGTGAGAGCAGGAAGGCAGGCACCTAGGTGTCCATTGCTTCCAGTTGCACTGCATGGCTGGCATCACTGGGCTGAGCATATCCATGGAGCAGAGGGAGAGATCAGGAAGGCTGGCACCTACGTGCCGATTGTTTCCAGTGCCATAGCATGGCTGGCCTCACTGGGCTGGACAGATCCATGGAGCGGAGGGATGAGAGCAGGAAGGCCAGCACCTATGTGTCCATTGCTTCCAGTGGCACTGCATGGCTGGCATCACTGGGCTGAGCATATCCATGGAGCTGAGGGGTGAGAGCAGGAAGGTCGGCACCTATGTGCCCATTGCTTCCAGTGACACTCCATATCTGGTATCACTGGGCTAAACATATCCATGGAGCGGAGGGGAGAGAGCAGGAAGGCCAGCACCTATGTGTCCATTGCTTCCAGTGCCACTGCATGGCTGGCATCACTGGCCAGAAAATAACCATGGAGCAGAGGGGTGAGAGCAGGAAGGCTGGCACCTAGGTGGCCATTGCTTCCAGTGGCACTGCATGGCTGGCATCACTGGGCTGAAGATCACCATGGAGCTGAGGGGTGAGAGCAGGAAGGCTAGCTCCTAGGTGTCCATTGCTTCCAGTGGCACTGCATGGCTGGCATCCCTGGGCTGAGCATATCCATGGAGCTGAGGGTAGAGAGCAGGAAGGCCAGCAAATATGTGCCCATTGCTTCCAGTGGCACTGCATGGCTGGTATCACCGGGCTGAGCATATCCATGGAGCTGAGGGGTGAGAGCAGGAAGGCCGGCACCTAGGTGTCGATTGCTTCCAGTGGCACTGCATATCTGGTGTCACTGGGCTAAACATATCCATGGAGCGGAGGGGAGAGAGCAGGAAGGCCAGCACCTATGTGTCCATTGCTTCCAGTGGCACTGCATGGCTGGCATTACAGGGCTGAAGATAACCATGGAGCTGAGGGGTGAGAGCAGGAAGGCCGGCACCTATGTGTCCATTGCTTCCAGTGGCACTGCATGGCTGGTATCACTGGGTTGAGCATATCCATGGAGCTGAGTGGTGAGAGCAGGATGTACGGCACCCATGTGTCCATTGCTTCCAGTGCCACTGCATGGCTGGCATCAGTGGCCTGAAAATAACCATGGAGCAGAGGGGTGAGAGCAGGAAGGCCGGCACCTAGGTGGCCATTGCTTCCAGTGGCACTGCATGGCTGGCTTCACTGGGCTGAAGATAACCATGGAGCAGAGGGGTGAGAGCAGGACGGCCGGCACCTAGGTGTCCATTGCTTCCAGTGGCACTGCATGGCTGGCATCACTGAACTGAGCATATCCATGGAGCTGAGGGGAGAGAGCAGGAAGGATGGCACCTATGTGCCCATTGCTTCCAGTGCCACTGCATGGCTGGCATCACTGGGCTGAGCATATACATGGAGCTGAGGGTAGAGAGCAGGAAGGCCGGCACCTAGGTGTCCATTGCTTTCAGTGGCACTGCATCCTGGCATCACTGGGCGAAGATATCCATGGAGCTGAAGGGTGCGAGCAGGAAGGCCGGCACCTAGGTTTCCATTGCTTCCAGTGGCACTGCCTGGCTGGTATCACTGGGCTGAAGATAACAATAGAGCTGAGGGGTGAGAGCACGACGGCTGGCACCCCGTGACCATTGCTTCCAGTGGCAATGCATGGCTGGCATCACCGGGCTGAGAATATCCATGGAGATTAGGGGAGAGAGCAGGAAGGCTGGCACCTAGGTGCCCATTGCTTCCAGTGGCACTGCATGGCTGGCATCACTGGGCTGAGCATATCCATGGAGTTGAGAGGTGAGAGCAGGATGGCTGGCACCTATGTGTCCATTGCTTCCAGTGCCACTGCATATCTGGCATCACTGGGCTGAAGATAACCATGGAGCTGAGGGGTGAGAGCAGAAAGGCCGGCACCTAGGTGTCCATTGCTTCCAGTTGCACTGCATGGCTGGCATCACTGAGATGAGCATTTCCATGGAGCTGAGGGTAGAGAGCAGGAAGGCCGGCACCTATGTGCCCATTGCTTCCAGTGGCACTGCATGGCTGGCATCACTGGGCTGAGCATATCCATGCAGCTGAGGGGAGGGAGCAGGAAGGCCGGCACCTATGTGCCCATTGCTTCCAGTGGCACTGCATGGCTGGTATCACTGGGCTGAGCATATCCATGGAGCTGAGGGGTGAGAGCAGGAAGGCCGGCACCTATTTGCGCATTGCTCCCAGTGGCACTGCATGGCTGGCATCACTGGGCTGAGCATATCCATGGAGCTGAGGGGTGAGAGCAGGAAGACCGGCACCTAGGTGTCCATTGCTTCCAGTGGCACTGCATGGCTGGCATCACTGGGCTGAAGATAGCCAAGGAGCAGAGGGGTGAGAGCAGGAAGGCAGGCACCTAGGTGTCCATTGCTTCCAGTTGCACTGCATGGCTGGCATCACTCGGCTGAGCATATCCATGGAGCTGAGAGGTGAAGGAGGAAGGTCAGCACCTATGTGCCCATTTCTTCCAGTGACACTGCATGGCTGGTATCACTGGGCTGAACATATCCATGGAGCTGAGGGGAGAGAGCAGGAAGGTCAGCACCTATGTGCCCATTGCTTCCAGTGGAACTGCATGGCTGGCATCACTGGGCTGAAGATAACCATGGAGCTGAGGGGTGAGAGCAGTAAGGCCGGCACCTGTGTCCGTTGCTCCCAGTGGCACTGCATGGCTGGTATCACTGGGCTGAGCATATGCATGGAGCTGAGTGGTGAGATCAGGATATCCGGCACCCATGTGACCATTGCTTCCGATGGCACTGCATGACTGGCATCACAGGGCTGAAAATAACCATGGAGCTGAGGGGAGAGAGCAGGAAGGCGGCACCCAGGTGTCCACTGCATGGCTGGCATCACTGGGCGGAGCATATCCATGGAGCTGAGGGGTGAGAGCAGGAAGGTCGGAACCTATGTGCCCATTGCTTCCAGTGGCACTGCATGGCTGGTATCACTGGGCTAAACATATCCATGGAGCGGAGGGGAGAGAACAGGAAGGCCAGCACCTAGGTGTCCATTGCTTCCAGTGGCACTGCATGGCTGGCATCACAGGACTGAAGATAACCATGGAGCTGAGGGGTGAGAGCAGGAAGGCCGGCACCTAGGTGTCCATTGCTTCCAGTAGCACTGCATGGCTGGTATCACTGGGCTGAGCATATACATGGAGCTGAGTGGTGAGAGCAGGATGTACGGCACCCATGTGTCCATTGCTTCCAATTGCACTGCATGGCTGGCATCACTGGCCTGAAAATAACCATGGAGCAGAGGGGTGAGAGCAGGAAGGCCGGCACCTAGGTGGCCATTGCTTCCAGTGGCACTGCATGGCTGGCATCACTGGGCTGAAGATAACCATGGAGCAGATGGGAGAGAGCAGGAAGGCCGGCACCTAGGTGTTCATTGCTTCCAGTGGCACTGCATGGCTGGCATCACTGGCCTGAAAATAACCATGGAGCAGAGGGGTGAGAGTAGGAAGGCCGGCACCTAGGTGGCCATTGCTTCCAGTGGCACTGCATGGCTGGCATCACTGGGCTGAAGATAACCATGGAGCAGAGGGGTGAGAGCAGGAAGGCCGGCACCTATGTGTCCATTGCTTCTAGTGGCACTGCATGGCTGGCATCACTGGGCTGAAGATAACCATGGAGCAGAGGGGCGAGAGCAGGAAGGCCAGCACCTAGGTGTCCATTGCTTCCAGTGGCACTGCATGGCTGGCATCACTGGGCTGAGCATATCCATGTAGCTGAGTGGAGAGATCAGGCAGGCCGGCACCTATGTGCACATTGCTTCCAGTGGCACTGCATGGCTGGTATCACCGGGCTGAGCATATCCATGGAGCTGAGGGGTGAGAGCAGGAAGGCCGGCACCTAGGTGTCCATTGCTTCCAGTGGCACTGCATGGCTGGCATCACTGGTCTGAAGATAACCATGGAGCAGAGGGGTGAGAGCAGGAAGGCAGGCACCTAGGTGTCCATTGCTTCCAGTTCCACTGCATGGCTGGCATCACTGAGCTGAGCATATCCATGGAGCTGAGGAGAGAGAGCAGGAAGGCCGGCACCTACGTGCCCATTGCTTCCAGTGGCACTGCATGGCTGGCCTCACTGGGCTGGAAAGATCCATGGAGCGGAGGGATGAGAGCAGGAAGGCCGGCACCTATGTGTCCATTGCTTCCAGTGGCACTGCATGGCTGGTATCACTGGGCTGAACATATCCATGGAGCTGAGAGGTGACGGAGGAAGGTCGGCACCTATGTGTCCATTGCTTCAAGTGGCACTGCATGGCTGGCATAACTGGGCTGGACAGATCCATGGAGCTGAGGGGAGAGAGCAGGAAGGCCGGCACCCATGTGCCCATTGCTTCCAGTGGCACTGCATGACTGGCATCACTTGGCTGAAGATAACACTGGAGCTGAGGGGTGAGAACAGGAAGGCCGGCAACTAGGTGTCCATTGCTTCCAGTGGCACTGCATGGCTGGCATCACTGGGCTGAAGATAACCATGGAGCTGAGGGGTGAGAGCAGGAAGGCCGGCACCTATGTGTCCATTGCTTCCAGTGGCACTGCATGGCTGGTATCACTGGGCTGAACATATCCATGGAGCTGAGAGGTGACGGAGGAAGGTCGGCACCTATGTGTCCATTGCTTCAAGTGGCACTGCATGGCTGGCATAACTGGGCTGGACAGATCCATGGAGCTAAGGGGAGAGAGCAGGAAGGCCGGCACCCATGTGCCCATTGCTTCCAGTGGCACTGCATGACTGGCATCACTTGTCTGAAGATAACACTGGAGCTGAGGGGTGAGAACAGGAAGGCCGGCAACTAGGTGTCCATTGCTTCCAGTGGCACTGCATGGCTGGCATCACTGGGCTGAAGATAACCATGGAGCTGAAGGGAGAGAGCAGGAAGTTCGGCACCTATGTGCCCATTGCTTCCAGTGGCACTGCATGGCTGGCATCACTGGGCGGAGCATATCCATGGAGCTGAGGGGTGAGAGCAGGAAGGTCGGAACCTATGTGCCCATTGCTTCCAGTGGCACTGCATGGCTGGTATCACTGGGCTAAACATATCCATGGAGCGGAGGGGAGAGAACAGGAAGGCCAGCACCTAGGTGTCCATTGCTTCCAGTGGCACTGCATGGCTGGCATCACAGGACTGAAGATAACCATGGAGCTGAGGGGTGAGAGCAGGAAGGCCGGCACCTAGGTGTCCATTGCTTCCAGTAGCACTGCATGGCTGGTATCACTGGGCTGAGCATATACATGGAGCTGAGTGGTGAGAGCAGGATGTACGGCACCCATGTGTCCATTGCTTCCAATTGCACTGCATGGCTGGCATCACTGGCCTGAAAATAACCATGGAGCAGAGGGGTGAGAGCAGGAAGGCCGGCACCTAGGTGGCCATTGCTTCCAGTGGCACTGCATGGCTGGCATCACTGGGCTGAAGATAACCATGGAGCAGATGGGAGAGAGCAGGAAGGCCGGCACCTAGGTGTTCATTGCTTCCAGTGGCACTGCATGGCTGGCATCACTGGCCTGAAAATAACCATGGAGCAGAGGGGTGAGAGTAGGAAGGCCGGCACCTAGGTGGCCATTGCTTCCAGTGGCACTGCATGGCTGGCATCACTGGGCTGAAGATAACCATGGAGCAGAGGGGTGAGAGCAGGAAGGCCGGCACCTATGTGTCCATTGCTTCTAGTGGCACTGCATGGCTGGCATCACTGGGCTGAAGATAACCATGGAGCAGAGGGGCGAGATCAGGAAGGCCAGCACCTAGGTGTCCATTGCTTCCAGTGGCACTGCATGGCTGGCATCACTGGGCTGAGCATATCCATGTAGCTGAGTGGAGAGATCAGGCAGGCCGGCACCTATGTGCACATTGCTTCCAGTGGCACTGCATGGCTGGTATCACCGGGCTGAGCATAACCATGGAGCTGAGGGGTGAGAGCAGGAAGGCCGGCACCTAGGTGTCCATTGCTTCCAGTAGCACTGCATGGCTGGTATCACTGGGCTGAGCATATACATGGAGCTGAGTGGTGAGAGCAGGATGTACGGCACCCATGTGTCCATTGCTTCCAATTGCACTGCATGGCTGGCATCACTGGCCTGAAAATAACCATGGAGCAGAGGGGTGAGAGCAGGAAGGCCGGCACCTAGGTGGCCATTGCTTCCAGTGGCACTGCATGGCTGGCATCACTGGGCTGAAGATAACCATGGAGCAGATGGGAGAGAGCAGGAAGGCCGGCACCTAGGTGTTCATTGCTTCCAGTGGCACTGCATGGCTGGCATCACTGGCCTGAAAATAACCATGGAGCAGAGGGGTGAGAGTAGGAAGGCCGGCACCTAGGTGGCCATTGCTTCCAGTGGCACTGCATGGCTGGCATCACTGGGCTGAAGATAACCATGGAGCAGAGGGGTGAGAGCAGGAAGGCCGGCACCTATGTGTCCATTGCTTCTAGTGGCACTGCATGGCTGGCATCACTGGGCTGAAGATAACCATGGAGCAGAGGGGCGAGATCAGGAAGGCCAGCACCTAGGTGTCCATTGCTTCCAGTGGCACTGCATGGCTGGCATCACTGGGCTGAGCATATCCATGTAGCTGAGTGGAGAGATCAGGCAGGCCGGCACCTATGTGCACATTGCTTCCAGTGGCACTGCATGGCTGGTATCACCGGGCTGAGCATATCCATGGAGCTGAGGGGTGAGAGCAGGAAGGCCGGCACCTAGGTGTCCATTGCTTCCAGTGTCACTGCATGGCTGGCATCACTGGTCTGAAGATAACCATGGAGCTGAGGAGAGAGAGCAGGAAGGCCGGCACCTACGTGCCCATTGCTTCCAGTGGCACTGCATGGCTGGCCTCACTGGGCTGGAAAGATCCATGGAGCGGAGGGATGAGAGCAGGAAGGCAGGCACCTAGGTGTCCATTGCTTCCAGTTCCACTGCATGGCTGGCATCACTGAGCTGAGCATATCCATGGAGCTGAGGAGAGAGAGCAGGAAGGCCGGCACCTACGTGCCCATTGCTTCCAGTGGCACTGCATGGCTGGCCTCACTGGGCTGGAAAGATCCATGGAGCGGAGGGATGAGAGCAGGAAGGCCGGCACCTATGTGTCCATTGCTTCCAGTGGCACTGCATGGCTGGTATCACTGGGCTGAACATATCCATGGAGCTGAGAGGTGACGGAGGAAGGTCGGCACCTATGTGTCCATTGCTTCAAGTGGCACTGCATGGCTGGCATAACTGGGCTGGACAGATCCATGGAGCTGAGGGGAGAGAGCAGGAAGGCCGGCACCCATGTGCCCATTGCTTCCAGTGGCACTGCATGACTGGCATCACTTGGCTGAAGATAACACTGGAGCTGAGGGGTGAGAACAGGAAGGCCGGCAACTAGGTGTCCATTGCTTCCAGTGGCACTGCATGGCTGGCATCACTGGGCTGAAGATAACCATGGAGCTGAGGGGTGAGAGCAGGAAGGCCGGCACCTAGGTGTCCATTGCTTCCAGTGGCACTGCATGGCTGGCATCACTGGTCTGAAGATAACCATGGAGCAGAGGGGTGAGAGCAGGAAGGCAGGCACCTAGGTGTCCATTGCTTCCAGTTGCACTGCATGGCTGGCATCACTGAGCTGAGCATATCCATGGAGCTGAGGAGAGAGAGCAGGAAGGCCGGCACCTACGTGCCCATTGCTTCCAGTGGCACTGCATGGCTGGCCTCACTGGGCTGGAAAGATCCATGGAGCGGAGGGATGAGAGCAGGAAGGCCGGCACCTATGTGTCCATTGCTTCCAGTGGCACTGCATGGCTGGTATCACTGGGCTGAACATATCCATGGAGCTGAGAGGTGACGGAGGAAGGTCGGCACCTATGTGTCCATTGCTTCAAGTGGCACTGCATGGCTGGCATAACTGGGCTGGACAGATCCATGGAGCTGAGGGGAGAGAGCAGGAAGGCCGGCACCCATGTGCCCATTGCTTCCAGTGGCACTGCATGACTGGCATCACTTGTCTGAAGATAACACTGGAGCTGAGGGGTGAGAACAGGAAGGCCGGCAACTAGGTGTCCATTGCTTCCAGTGGCACTGCATGGCTGGCATCACTGGGCTGAAGATAACCATGGAGCTGAAGGGAGAGAGCAGGAAGTTCGGCACCTATGTGCCCATTGCTTCCAGTGGCACTGCATGGCTAGCATCACTGGGCTGAAGATAACCATGGAGCAGAGGGGTGAGAGCAGGAAGGCCGGCACCTATGTGCCCATTGCTTCCAGTGGCACTGCATGGCTGGCATCAATGGGCTGAAGATAACCATGGAGCAGAGGGGAGAGAGCAGGAAGGCCGGCCCCTAGGTGTCCATTGCTTCCAGTGGCACTGCATGGCTGGCATCACTGGCCTGAACATAACCATGGAGCAGAGGGGTGAGAGCAGGAAGGCCGGCACCTAAGTGGCCATTGCTTCCAGTGGCACTGCATGGCTGGCATCTCTGAGCTGAAGATAACCATGGAGCAGAGGAGTGAGAGCAGGAAGGCCGGCACCTAGGTGTCCATTGCTTCCAGTGGCACTGCATGCTGGCATCACTGGGCTGAGCATACCCATGGAGCTGAGGGGAGAGAGTAGGAAGCCCGGCACCTATGTGTCCATTGCTTCCAGTGACACTGCATGGCTGGCATCACTGGGCTGAAGATAACCATGGAGCAGAGGGGTGAGAGCAGGAAGGCCGGCACCTAGGTGTCCATTGCTTCCAGTGGCACTGCATGACTGGCATCACTGGGCTGAGAATATCCATGGAGCTGAGTGGAGAGATCAGGCAGGCCGGCACCTATGTGCCCATTGCTTCCAGTGGCACTGCATGGCTGGCATCACCGGGCTGAGCATATCCATGGAGCTGAGGGGTGAGAGCAGGAAGGCCGGCACCTATGTGCCCATTGCTTCCAGTGGCACTGCATGGTTGGCATCACTGGGCTGAAGATAACCATGGAGCAGAGGGGCGAGAGCAGGAAGGCCAGCACCTAGGTGTCCATTGCTTCCAGTGGCACTGCATGGCTGGCATCACTGGGCTGAGCATATCCATGTAGCTGAGTGGAGAGATCAGGCAGGCCGGCACCTATGTGCACATTGCTTCCAGTGGCACTGCATGGCTGGCATCACTGGGCTGAAGATAACCATGGAGCTGAAGGGAGAGAGCAGTGAGTTCGGCACCTATGTGCCCATTGCTTCCAGTGGCACTGCATGGCTAGCATCACTGGGCTGAAGATAACCATGGAGCTGAGGGGTGAGCGCAGGAAGGCCAGCACCTAGGTGTCCATTGCTTCCAGTGGCACTGCATGGCTGGCATCACTGAGCTGAGCATATCCATGGAGCTGAGGGGAGAGAGCAGGAAGGATGGCACCTATGTGCCCATTGCTTCCAGTGGCACTGCATGGCTGGCATCACTGGGCTGAGCATATCCATGGAGATGAGTGGTGAGAGCAGGAAGGCCAGCACCTAGGTGTCCATTGCTTCCAGTGGCACTGCATGGCTGGTATCACTGGGCTGAGCATATCCATGGAGCTGAGTGGTGGGAGCAGGATGTCCGGCACCCATGTGTCCATTGCTTCCAGTGGCACTGCATGGCTGGCATCACTGGGCTGAAGACAACCATGGAGCAGAGGGGTGAGAGCAGGAAGGTTGGCACCTATGTGCCCATTGCTTCCAGTGGCACTGCATGGCTGACATCACTGGGCTGAGCATATCCATGGACCTGAGGGGAGAAGGAAGGTCGGCACCTATGTGCCCGTTGCTTCCAGTGGCACTGCATGGCTGGTATCACTGGGCTAAACTTATCCATGGAGCGAGGGGAGGGAGCGGGAAGGCCAGCACCTAGGTGTCCATTGCTTCCAGTCGCATTGTATGGCTGGTATCACTGGGCTGAAGATAACCATGGAGCAGAGGGGTGAGAGCAGGAAGGTCGGTACCTATGTGCCCATTGCTTCCAGTGGCACTGCATGGCTGGCATCACAGTGCTGAAGATCACCATGGAGCAGAGGGGTGAGAGCAGGAAGGTCGGCACCTATGTGCCCATTGCTTCCAGTGGCACTGCATGGCTGGCATCACTGGGTGACGATAACCATGGAGCTGAGGGGTGAGAGCAGGAAGGCCAGCACCTATGTGTCCATTGCTTCCAGTGCCACTGCATGGCTGGCATCACTGGGCTGAGCATATCCATGGAGCGGAGGGGTGAGAGCAGGAAGGCCTCAACTAGGTGTCTGGTGCTTCCAGTGGAACTGCATGGCTGGTATCACTGGGCTGAGCATATCCATATAGCTGAGTGGTGAGAGCAGGATGTCAGGCACCCATGTGTCCATTGCTTCCAGTGGCACTGCATGGCTGGCATCAATGGCCTGAAAATAACCATGGAGCAGATAGGTGAGAGCAGGAAGGCCGGCACCTAGGTGGCCATTGCTTCCAGTGGCACTGCATGTCTGGCATCACTGGGCTGAAGATATCCATGGAGCAGAGGGGTGGGAGCAGGAAGGCCAGCACCCAGGTGTCCATTGCTTCCAGTGGCACTGCATGGCTGGCATCACTGGGCTGAGCATATCCATAGAGCTGAGGGGAGAGAGCAGGAAGGCCGGCACCTATGTGTCCATTGCTTCCAGTGGCACTGCATGGCTGGCCTCACTGGGCTGAAGATAACCATGGAGCTGAGGGGTGAGAGCAGGAAGGCCGGCTCCTATGTGTCCATTGCTTCCACTGGCACTGCATGGCTGGTATCACTAAGCTAAGAATATCCATAGAGCTGAGAGGTGAAGGAGGAAGGTCAGCACCTATGTGCCCATTGCTTCCAGTGGCACTGCATGGCTGGTATCACTGGGCTGAGCATATCCATGGAGCAGAGGGGCGAGAGCAGGAAGGCAGGCACCTAGGTGTCCATTGCTTCCAGTTGCACTGCATGGCTGGCATCACTGTGCTGAGCATATACATGGAGCTGAGGGGAGAGAGCAGGAAGGGCGGCACTTACGTGCCCATTGCTTTCAGTGGCACTGCATGGCTGGCCTCACTGAGCTGGACAGATCCATGGAGCGGAGGGATGAGAGCAGGAAGGCCTGCACCTATGTGTCCATTGCTTCCAGTGGCACTGCATGGCTGGCATCACTGGGCTGAAGATAGCCAAGGAGCAGAGGGGTGAGAGCAGGAAGGCAGGCACCTAGGTGTCCATTGCTTCCAGTTGCACTGCATGGCTGGCATCACTGGGCTGAGCATATACATGGAGCTGAGGGGAGAGAGCAGGAAGGGCGGCACTTACGTGCCCATTGCTTTCAGTGGCACTGCATGGCTGGTATCACTGGGCTGCACAGATCCATGGAACAGAGGGATGAGAGCAGGAAGGCCAGCACCTATGTGCCCATTGCTTCCAGTGGCAGTGCATGGCTGGCATCACTGGGCTGAAGATAACAATGGAACTGAGGGGTGTTGAGCAGGAAGCCTGGCACCTAGGTGTCCATTGCTTCCAGTGGCACTGCATGGCTGGCATCACTGGGCAGAAGATAACCATGGAGCTTAGGGGAGAGAGCAGGAAGGTCGGCACCTAGGTGTCCATTGCTTCCAGTGGCACTGCATGGCTGGCATCACTGAGCTCAGCATATCCATGGAGCTGAGGGGAGAGAGCAGGAAGGCTGGCACCTATGTGTCCATTGCTTCCAGTGGCACTGCATGGCTGGTATCACTCGGCTGAGCATATCCATGGAGATGAGGGTTGAGAGCAGGAAGGCCGCACCTAGGTGTCCATTGCTTCCAGTGGCACTGCATGGCTGGCATCACTGGGCTGAAGATAACCATGGAGCTGAGGGGTGAGAGCAGGAAGACCAGCACCTAGGTGTCCATTGCTTCCAGTGGCACTGCATGGCTGGCATCACTGGGCTGAAGATTATCATGGAGCAGAGGGGTCAGAGCAGGAAGGTCGGCACCTATGAGCCCATTGCTTCTAGTGGCACTGCATGGCTGGCATCACTGGGCTGAGCATACCCATGGAGCTGAGGGGTGAGAGCAGGAAGGTCAGCACCTATGTGCCCATTGCTTCCAGTGGCACTGCATGGCTGGCATCACTGGGCTGAGCATATCCATGGAGCTGAGGGGAGAGAGCAGGAAGGTCGGCACCTATGTGCCCATTTCTTCCAGTGGCACTGGATGGCTGGTATCACTGGGCTAAACATATCCATGGAGCGAGAAGAGAGCGGGAAGGCCAGCACCTAGGTGTCCATAGCTTCCAGTGGCATTGTATGGCTGGTATCACTGGGCTGAAGATAACCATGGAGCTGAGGGGTGAGAGCAGGAAGGCTGGCACCTAGGTGTCCATTGCTTCCAGAGGCACTGCATGGCTGCCATCACTGGGCTGAAGATAACCATGGAGCAAAGGGGTGAGAACAGGAAGTTTGGCACATTGGTGTCCATTGCTTCCAGTGGCACTGCATGTCTGACATCACTGGGCTGAAGATAAACATGGAGCAGAGGGGTGAGAGCAGGAAGGCAGGCACCTAAGTGTCCATTGTTTCCAGTGGCACTGCATGGATGGCATCACTGGGCTGAAGATAACCATGGAGCTGAGGGGAGAGAGCAGGAAGGGCGGCACCTATGTGCCCATTGCTTCCAGTGGCACTGCATGGCTGGCATCACTGAGCTGAGCATATCCATGGAGCTGAGGGGAGAGATCAGGAAGGCTGGCACCTATGTGCCCATTGCTTCCAGTGGCACTGCATGGCTGGTATCACTTGGCTGAGCATTTCCATGGAGATGAGGGGTGAGAGCAGGAAGGCCGCACCTAGGTGTCCATTGCTTCCAGTGGCACTGCATGGCTGGTATCACTGGACTGAGCATATCCATGGAGCTGAGTGGTGAGAGCAGGATGTCCGGCACCCGTGTGTCCATTGCTTTCAGTGGCAATGCATGGCTGGCATCACTGGGCTGAAGATAACCATGGAGCTGAGGGGTGAGAGCAGGAAGACCAGCACCTAGGTGTCCATTGCTTCCAGTGGCACTGCATGGCTGGCATCACTGGGCTGAAGATAACCATGGAGAAAAGGGGTGAGAGCATGGAAGGTCGGCACCTATGTGCCCATTGCTTCCAGTGGCACTGCATGGCTGTCATCACTGGGCTGAGCATATCCATGGAGCTGAGGGGTGAGAGCAGGAAAGTCAGCACCTATGTGCCCATTGCTTCCAGTGGCACTGCACGGCTGGCATCACTGGGCTGAGCATATCCATGGAGCTGAGGGGAGAGAGCAGGAAGGTCGGCACCTATGTGCCCATTTCTTCCAGTGGCACTGCATGGCTGGCATCACTGGGCTAAACATATCCATGGAGCGAAAAGAGAGAGCGGGACAGCCGGCACCTAGGTGTCCATTGCTTCCAGTGGCACTGCATAGCTGGCATCACTTGGCTGACCATATCCATGGAGCTGAGGGGAGAGAGCAGGCAGTTTGGCACCTATCTGTCCATTGCTTCCAGTGGCACTGCATGGCTGGTATCACTGGGCTGAAGATAACCATGGAGCTGAGGGGTGATAGCAGGAAGGCCGGCACCTAGGTGTCCATTGCTTCCAGTGGCACTGCATGGCTGGCATCACTGGGCTGAAGATAACCATGGAGCAGAGGGGTGATAACAGGAAGGCCGCACCTAGTTGTCCATTGCTTCCAGTGGCACTGCATGGATGGCATCACTGGGCTGAAGATAACCATGGAGCAGAGGGGTGAGAGCAGGCAGGCCGGCACCTAGTTGTCCATGGCTTCCATTGGCACTGCATGGCTGGCATCACTGGGCTGATCATATCCATGGAGCTGCGGGGAGAGAGCAGCAAGGTCGGCACCTGGGTGCCCATTGCTTCCAGTGGCACTGCATGGTTGGCATCACTGGGCTGAAGATGGGGTGAGAGCAGGAAGGTTGGCACATACTTGCCCATTGCTTCCAGTGGCACTGCATGGCTGGCATCACTGGGCTGAAGATAACCATGGAGCAGAGGGGTGAGAGCAGAAAGGTCGGCACCTATGTGCCCATTGCTTCCAGTGGCACTGCATGGCTGGCATCACTGGGTTGAAGATAACCATGGAGTTGAGAGGTGAGAGCAGGAAGCTTGGCACCTAGGTGTCCATTGCTTCCAGTGGCACTGCATGGCTGGCATCACTGAGATGAGCATATGCATGGAGCTGAGGGGAGAGAGCAGGAAGGCTGGCACCTATGTGCCCATTGCTTCCAGTGGCACTGCATGGCTGGCATCACTGGGGCTGAGCATATCCATGGAGCTGAGGGGTGAGAGCAGGAAGGCCACACCTAGGTGTCCATTGCTTCCAGTGGCACTGCATGGCTGGTGTCACTGGGCTGAGCATATCCATGGAGCTGAGTGGTGAGAGCAGGATGTCCGGCACCCATGTGTCCATTGCTTCCAGTGGCACTGCATGGCTGGCATCACTGGGCTGAAAATACCCATGGAGCTTAGGGGTGAGAGCAGGAAGGCCAGCAACTAGGTGTCCATTGCTTCCAGTGGCACTGCATGGCTGGCATCACTGGGCTGAGCATATCCATGGATCTGAGGGGTGATAGCAGGAAGGTCGGCACCTATGTGCCCATTGCTTCCAGTGGCACTGCATGGCTGGTATCACTGGGCTAAACATATCCATGGAGCGGAGGGGTGAGAGCAGGAAGGCCGGCACCTATGTGCGCATTGCTCCCAGTGGCACTGCATGGCTGGCATTACTGGGCTGAAGATAACCATGGAGCTGAGGGGTGAGAGCAGAAAGGCCGGCACCTGTGTCCATTGGTTCTAGTGGCACTACATGGCTGGCATCACTGGGCTGAAGATAACCATGGAACTGAGGGGTGAGAGCAGGAAGGTCGGCACCTAGGTGTCCATTGCTTCCACTGGCACTGCATGGCTGGTATCACTGGGCTGAGCATATCCATGGAGCTGAGTGGTGAGAGCAGGATGTCCGGCACCCATGTGTCCATTGCTTCCAGTGGCACTGCATGGCTGGCATCACTGGGCTGAAGACAACCATGGAGCAGAGGGGTGAGAGCAGGAAGGTTGGCACCTATGTGCCCATTGTTTCCAGTGGCACTGCATGGCTGGCATCACTGGGCTGAGCATATCTATGGAGCTGAGTGGAGAGAGCAGGAAGTTTGGCACCTATGTGCCCATTGCTTCCAGTGGCACTGCATGGCTGGCATCACTGGGCTGAGCATATCCATGGAGCGCAGGGATGAGAGCGGGAAGGCCAGCACCTAAGTGTCCATTGCTTCCAGTGGCACTGCATGGCTGGCATCACTGGGCTGAAGACAACCATGGAGCTGAGGGGTGAGAGCAGGAAGGCCGGCACCTAACAGCCCTTTGCTTCCAGTGGCACTGCATGGCTGGCATCACTGGGCTGAGCATATCCATGGAGCTGAGGGGAGAGAGCAGGAAGTTTGGCACCTATGTGCCCATTGCTTCCAGTGGCACTGCATGGCTGGCATCACTGGGCTGAGCATATCCATGGAGAAGTAGAGGCAGGGCCACCTGTCCCTCACCTGCAGTACATGACACCCAGAGGCAATATATAATGGAAAGGTCTACAGAATGCGCTGCTGATCTCACCCCCACCCCCATAACCCACCCCTATCACACGCACAGGAGAAAGGCTTAAGGGAAGGTTGTGAAGGAAAAGCAGAGGCAAGGCCACATTTCTCCTGTGAAGACTCTTTTCTCACCCAGAAGAGGGTGGAATAGGCACCAGTCCCTCACCTGCAGTAAATGATACCGTAATTACTGCTTCACCGCTTGCGAGGCGCCTCAATCTCTAGCATTTGAGGTATGAATGAGGCCGGGAGGGGGTCCCTGGGACACACCCACCACCCAGAGGGACTGAGGGGGGCTGAGCTGCTGTGTGCTGTGGGTCTGCACTAGAGGAGCTGAGATGCAGAGCCGATTAACAGCAGTGCCGAGACAGCGATCCCCAGAGCATGCGCAGGAAGGGAACACCAGAATGAACATGCACATTGAGGAGCTACTCCCAAGGTAGACTTAAGCATCTGTAAAGGAAGCGCATGCTCAGAGAAGAGGCACTAATACACTATAATAAGACTAAAAAGGCAAGATTTGGCAATGCCAATAGTCTTGGCGTTTCCTGATGTTATTTGCATTTATAGGTACCTGGGTGCAAGGAGGAGAGTGCAAAGTTTTAATGGAGGAGTCGATAAGAGGTGCAGGTGTGGAAGCGAATGAGAAGGAAGGAGAATTGAGCAAAGAGCAAATGATTAAAAGACGGTGTCATTAATTATGAGCAAGGGGAATGATGAGAGAAAGCTTGAGAGTGAGAGTGTAAGAAATAAAGAAAGTGTGCGAGGTGAAGGCAGTCTATGTCAGGATGTCCAAAAATAAAAATACTGTCTGTGTCCAAACCTATTCTTGCCCTGACTTAATCCTTGGATTAAAACGTGTGCAATTTTGGGTCACAAAATTATAAGTATTCAATAAGTGTCCACAGCTTCTCACAGCACTTGACGTAAAAAACAGCACCCTTCCCCAAGCTTTAAGGATGTTAATGTTAAAGAATATTTGTACCGCGCATTATCACCACAGGAGTGGTCCCCTGGCACTTTTAATTCACAATGACAAGGGGAGCGACCCAGCCCCTCTTGTCTGGCAAAACGTCTTGAAAGGTTTTCAAAGCAAAGGTTCTTTAACACAACAAATTATTTCTCTTGTTCAATAGGAACCTGGTATACTCTCCTGCCAGGTTATATAAGGATTCAGACAACCAGTTAGCAAGCAGGTTTTCTCTTCAGGTTGAAGCAGGTATACATCTCAGGTCAAATTCAACGATTCACTTTGTTATTTCCACTGCTAGAAAACAACGGAATATTCCCAGTACACTCTCCTGCTAGGAAACCTCTCCAGGCTTCTTTATACTTTCAGTATAGGCTTCTTTACCAACTGTTCTTGCCTTGTACATTCATTGGTCTCAATATATTTCAATTTCATGACTTTTGTCAATGCTTGCATTAATTGGCTCTTGGCAATACTTGTATGTACTATGCTTACTTTATTGGCTTTGCCAATGTTTGTTTCACACTTATGCTTCTTTTCTTAACGTCAATTCAAATCGGTATTCAAAACAAACAGCATTAATGTTCAATGTTCTCCTGGGTTCGAACCATTATTGACCCCGGTATCCCTTTGCGGGTCCCGTCCTTAACGCCTGCTAAAACCAGGCATTAAGGAAGGGCCCGCAAAGGGACCTCGGAATAGGGCACAAAGGGATTACCGGCACTGGTGTCATTACCGGTGCCCGGTATCCGTTTGCGCCCAGTTCGTAATGACCCCCATACTGTTTAGTTATTAGTCTCTGGGGGTCATTCCGACCCTGGCGGTAAGGGGTTAAGGGCGCCAGTAATGATGCAGGCGCCGTTAACCCTTTACAGCCCTATTACGAGTCTGCTCGCGGGACCCGCAAAGGGCGCCTGGTAAAACCAGGTGCCCTTAGCGGGTCCCGCTAGCAGACCAGGGGGCTAACAACGGGCCCATTATTAACGGGCCCATTGTTAGCTCCCTCCCCATTCCCATTGAGCCCTATGGGGGCTCGAATGGGAATGGGGATGTGTCCCCTGAATGGGGAAATAACGGGTCCTCCAAGGTTGGAATGACCCGGTATTTCCCCATTAAGGGAACCCAGACCCGGCATGACCCCCTCTGTCTGCTGGGCCTGGAAGAAACTTGGATCCGAGCTGCAAACAATGCAGCAGAAATATAACGCGAGACACTTGGCACAATAGCAGGGCGTCCCCGCCTCTGGTCTTGGTCAGATCAAACCTCTAAAATCAAAAACTGGGAGTGGAAATAAAGGCATTCCCGCTCAAGGGCTGTATGCACCACTCCTTTAATAAAGACACTCCCGCTCAAGGGCTGTATGCACCACTCCTTTAATAAAGGCACTTGTGCTCAAGGGCTGTATGCACCACTCCTTTAATAAAGGCACTCGCGCTCAAGGGCTGTATGCACCACTCCTTTAATAAAGACACTCCCGCTCAAGGGCTGTATGCACCACTCCTTTAATAAAGACACTCCCGCTCAAGGGCTGTATGCGCCACTCCTTTAATAAAGACACTCCCGCTCAAGGGCTGTATGCGCCACTCCTTTAATAAAGGCACTCGCGCTCAATGGCTCTATGTGCCACTCCTTTGATAAAGGCATTCCCGCTCAAGGGCTGTATGCACCACCCCTTTGATAAAGGCATTCCTGCTCAAGGGCTGTATGCACCACTCCTTTGATAAAGGCATTCCTGCTCAAGGGCTGTATGCAACACTCCTTTGCACTTTACACTTTACTGGGGGTTCGTTTTCTGTTGAGCCTGCAAGAAAAATGTGAAGTTACAACAGCAACTGCTGCTTGTCGAAACAGAAAAAGAAGCAACAAAGCAAACAATCCTTGTGCACAGATATGGGGCGGAGCAGTAGTGTGCTAAGGTGGAACAAGAGTGGGCTTGCAACACTCTTTAAAACAGAACACAACATGTAGCAAGCCATGGGAATCACCTATGTTAAGAGAAGGTGTGTAAGGAAACAGGCAAAACAATAAAACAGTGCCCAAAGAGGGGTGCAAGAAAATGGGGTACCCAAAAAAAATGAACATCCACTGACTGCCCTTAGCGGAAATATATAGCAGTGATGGATAGACATGTCAGCTATCAGTCACCAGCACTAGAAAGCACAGAGCACCCCTCAGTACCCACAGGCAATTAGGATGTGTGTAAAACGCAACCAACTCATGTGTGGGCGTGACCTTCTGAACGTGTGGGCGTGACCTTCTGAACGTGTGGGCAGGGTTTTCAGGTGACGTAGGTGTCTGGGTGTTTCATTTTGAAATGCAGGCAGGTATGCCTAGGAGGAAGCTTCTGCTCCCGAAAGTGGGAGAAAGGAATCCAGACATGCCATCAGGCCCTGAGAGGGAGATTTCACGACAGCATCGGGAGAAAGTATTTTTCCCATGGGATTGCATTGGAGTTACAATTATTTTAGGCGGGAGACACTAAACAATAGCCCAATTTTCCATTAAAAAAATCGTGAGTCTCTCGCCTAAATCGGGAGGGTTGGCATTTATGGGAATTTCCCCATAGAATTGCATGGGGTTTTAATTATTTTAGGCGGGAGTAAGAAAATAATACCAATTTTTTTAAATCTAAAAATTGGGTTTCTCCTGCCTAAATCGGGAGGGTTGCATGTATGCTTCAAATGCCATTCACAGAACACTCAGCCAAGAACATTCCCTCAAAATTCTGCATCCAGGCACTCATGACATCACCAAACTCAGAGCAGAGCAGAAGCGAAAGGCATGTCACAACAGAATTCTGCAGACATTGTGGGGGGCCTTTGTGTGCCAGGAGAAGGGAATCAGTACACAACCTCTGTTTCAATCAGGAGTCGGATACTTTTTGGGACACCTTCCTTATCGACCACAGTCTACCGGAATCAGTTCAACCAGCAAACACAGGCCAGTGCTCGCTTTAAGTCATTCCAGTCCCGCCACTTCCATACAAACAGATGAGACAAAAGAGAGAGCTGCACGCTTTATCCTGTGGGGGCAATAACATACACAATCACAGCTCTCAACTCACACTCTTTTGGCGGGTGTCACCCGCCTTGTAAAGGGCTGACTCACCCGCCAAGCCTCTTGCACGCCCATTCATTCCAATGGGCGTCTCACCTGCCAAAAACAAAATCGGGTGATTTCACCCACCTTTGCAACACAAATGGGTGAGAGCTATGCACAATACACTTCAGAGACTCCCTCAGTAAAAGGAATGCCAGACCAACGAAACAATAGGAAACATCAACTGTTCCTTATGACAAAACCTCTCTCACTCCTACGGAATAGTTCAATTTATTCAGAGAAAATAGAGCCACATTGCATGTTAAAGTGAACATAAAGTGCAAGGTGAAGCACACAAAAACGCAGTACAAACATAATTACAATTCAACCAATACGTTTATAAAAAGAGGCCACATTATCAAAGTGATCTAGTCCAATTCAAGATACACTGCCTGTGCCACAATTCACAATACTTCAAAGGACAACATTCAAGGAATTGAGGAACACCTTGATTTTAGAATAATCAAAACCAGGTCAAAAAAATATGCTGCATACAATGCCTCAAGTTCATAGACCCTTATGTATGCCCTACATGTTTTGATCCCAAGAGCCAATTAACAGGATGTTCTTCAGGGGCAGTGGTGTGGTGTGTAGCACCAGAAACAAAGCATTCAAGGAGTAGAGTGAAATCGGGAATAGCCTTCATGTCAACCAATTACCTATTATTAAAATACAAGGTAAAGATCACAAAGTGCTGTCTTACCAATCTATCAAAGTGAGAACTGTCATTAGAGATTATTCAATACAATGGCCCTCAATTGCCGCTATTAGCGCCATGACTAGCACCAATACCGCTATTGCCACAGACTTGGTGGTATGGGGACTTACCGGTCTATTCCGACCTTTGCGGGACCGGTAAATCCCCATTGTAAAAGCCAATCGCCATTCACATTTGAGCCCCCATAGGGCTCAATGGGAAGGGGGAAGGCGTCAATAACAGTACTGAAAATTGCGGTACCGTTATTGACCATGGTGTCCCTTTGCGGGTCCCGTCCATAACGCCTGGTAACCAGGCGTTAAGTGAGGGACCCGCAAAGGGACCTCGTAGTAGGACGCAAAGGTATTACCGCCACCAGTGTCATTACTGGTGCCCCGGGATCATACCTTTGCGCCCAGGTCGTAATGACCCCCCATGTGTTGTTTGAAGGCCAACACACTCACGCCCACATAAATCACCTCAGTGATGTTACTGAAATGAAAATAACAAATTAAATATTACCGGAAAAATACAGAAGATTAAATATATACGGGGCTGGGGTAAAGGGTTACAAGGTGTGGGGGGTGGTTCAGGGTGGGATTACAAGCATAGGGAAACAGTGCTTTGGGGAGACACCCCGGTTAAAAAAGAAAATAATGTTTTTCTTGTAACACTTCATTTGTTGAAATACATTTCAGCAACATCACATGACGGGTCATTACGACCCCGGCGTTAAGGGTTAACGGCGCCGTAAAAGGCTGCAGCACCGTTAACCCCTTAACGCCTTACTACAAGGTCCCTTTGCGGCTCCCGACCTTAACGGATGCTCTGGACCAGCTGTTAAAGTAGGGACCCGCAAAGGGACCTTGATGGCAATTACGGTACCGAAATTTGCGGTACCATAATTGCCGCCTTCCTCATTCCCATTGAGCCCTATGGGGCAAAAATGGGAATGGGGAAGGACCATGGAGAAAGGGGGAATTACCGCCCCACCAACGTTGGAATGGGGTGGTAATTCCCCCTTTCTCCATGGCCGACTCCGGCATGGACCATGGTGCTAATAGCACCATGGTTTAGCGCCGGAGTCCTAATGAGGGCCATGGAAACAGAATGCACCTGAATTGTAGGTCAAATATCTAAATACAGAACAGAGAGAAGAGGAAACAAGCACAACGACTTTTAGTAAGACTCCATCTAAATATATAATACACAAAATAGTCTATAAATAGACACCAAAGTTACATTCACCAAATACCCTTGTTGGAAAAGAAACTGAAACACAGGAACAAGACAAGGAGACAGTTATTGTTGTTTTATAAAAAGTTTAAGTTAAGTTAAAATGTATTGTAATTTCACATGTGTAAGGCACATTTGAAAGCTATGTAACTGATATTACTGAAAAATGCCAATAAACAAATTTCAAAATAAATAAATCAGGGATTAAAACTACACCTCTTGTGCGACCACGGATATCTGCAGGTAAGTATCCTATGCACTCTCATATTGAGAACGGTGTAACAAGAATAACGCTGTATGGTTCCCACATGGCCCAACATGATGCTTACTTGGCATGTTCCGGAAGCTCAGTACAGTCCACCAACAGCCAGAGAAATCGCTATGCAGTGAAACAACATAGAAGGACCCATAGAGCCTTGCTAGATACCGATATCAAAGCGGTCGCCATGTTTGGAAGTACTATTAAAAGCATTGAGTGTTAACGGAGTAGCATCGAAATGTTGCGCCATATTGTAGGAATGCAAAGGTTATGGAATGCATTCAATGGGACTGTCTCTCCACAATCTGCCCATGAATGGCAATTAGATGTCATGATTAACTAACTCCAAAACGATGGAAGTCATCTAGCAATCGGCCTCCAAACTCACTGTGGGGCGATAAGGGATACCGGGCACCGGTAAGGAGACCGGTGCCGGTAATCCCTTACCGCCCTACTACGAGGTCCCTTAGCGGGTCCCTCCTTTAACGCCTGGTCTTAAAGGAGGGACCCTCCCCATTCCCATTGAGCCCTATGGGGGCTCAATGGGAATGGGGAATGGCATTTTCAATGGGAAATGGGGAATGGCATTTTTAATGGGGACTTACCGGTCCCGCAAAGGTCGGACTACACCGGTAAGTCCCCATTGAACTAGACCGGTGCAGGACCCGTTATTGGTGGCAGTCATGGCGCAAGTAGCGCCATGACTACCACCAACCTCAGAATGAGGCCCCCATCTCCTTCTCTCCCCTATTGTATTTCCCCCTGGCCTGCTAGTCCCTCCGTTGCCTTTCTGTCTACTCCTTGCCCCTGCTGGACAAAATAATCAACGTTACCACAAGCACCGACTCGAATCTTCAACTTCCCAACTTTGATGAACCAGGAATGAGACGTGGGCACAGAGGACTCGTAGTGATTGCTTTAAACTTGTATTCAAATCATAAAAGGGTTGGAACTGCCTCACTAGCCCTGCTCTACAAGGTATTTCCCTTCCTCAACAAAAAACTAAGAGTCTGTCCTGTGTCAAGATGTCCAAAGCAAAATGTCCTGTGGCTGTAATCCTATCCTAGCCCTCGCATTCTAAAAGTAATGCTAACGTGTTAAGGGTATTGTCTTTGGCCTAGTAAGTGCACAAATGTTCAAGTTCAAATGTCAGTTCTCTGTCTGTATATCCTTTCCAATCGTTGTTTTCTTCTTTTTGACCATTTGCCTCTCTGAACCTGTTCACCTTGTTCCCTCTGTATATAACTGTACAGCACAGTAACTGAAGCGGAAAATATTCATGTTGCTTTCTGCGCCCTGATACCCTCGGGTCTGGTGCGCATTATAAATAATCAAACAAACAAACAAACAAACAAACAAACAAAAGGGTAAATCTAACACAAATGTTCCAAATGAACAATGTTCACAGTTCCAAGGGATCACTCCATTCCCCAGGTTTCACTCCACCAAAAGAGCAGTTCAAAAGAGGGGTTCACATTGCTTCTGCCATATTGGTGACTGGGCATATGGCAAAGTTAGTGCGATGTTGCAATTTTATATGGATCTATCATAGTTAATGAGAATGGGATATGTGTAACATTTGGGGCCTCATTATGACCCTGGCACTCACGTAAGGAAGGGTGCCGGTACAGGATCGGCACCCTTCATTACGCGAGCGCCGATTACGAGGTTCCCTTTGCGGGAACCAGACGTCTTTTCCGGGTCCTGCGAGGGGAAGAGGGAGGTAATAATGGGCCATTTGTAATGTGCCCGTTATTACCCCCTCCCCATTCCCATTGAGCCCTATGGGGGCTCAAATGGGAATGGGGAATGGTTCCTTCAAGGAGGAATTACCGGGTCCTCCAATGTTGGAATGACCCGGTTATTGCTCATTGAAGGAACCTGGTAATGGAGCCCGGTTTGGAGGCAGCCATGGTGCTGATAGCACCATGGCTACCTGCAAAATCGTAATGAGGCCCTTAGTGTTACTTTGGGGGTCATTCCGAGTTGGGCAGTAGGGGCTTAACAGCACCGTTAAGGATGGCGGTGCCGTTAAGCCCCTACCGCCCTATTCCGAGGTCCCTTAGCGGGTCCCAGCAGGAACGGCTGATCTGTCCAGTCATTCTTAGCAGGGCCCGTTAAGGGACCTTGGAGCTAATAACGGGCCCACAATTTGCATATGGGGCTCAAATGGGAATGGGGAATGGTTTACTGAATGGGGACTTACCGGGTCCTCCAAGGTCGGAATGACGCGTAAATCCCCATTTAGTGAGACTGGACCCGGGTTTGGAGGCAGCCATGGCGCTAATATGCCATGGCTGCCTCCAAACTCGTAATGACCCCTTTTATGTTTAAGTTGGTGGAGTGGGGACTTACCGGGACATTCTGCCCTAGGCAGACCCGGTAAGTCCCCATTCCAAATGGCATTCCCCATTCCCATTTGAGCCACCATAGGGCTCAATGGGAATGGGGAAGTAGCTAATAACGGTACCGCAATTTGCGGTACCGTTATTAGCGCCCTGGTTCCTTAGCGGGACCCGTAAAGGACGTGTGGTCAGACCACATGTTCTTTGAGGCTCCTGCTAAGGGACCTCAGAATTGGGCGGTAAGTGATTACACGCACCGTTCTCCTTACCGGTGCCCGGTATCCCTTACCGCCCAACTTGTACTGACCCCCATGGTGTAGCACACAAGCTCCTAGAAGTTGAGCTGCAAGGAGCTGCACATGCGCAGGCAAGAATGGAGATTTGTAATAAACAAACCACTGTAAAAAGGACTCCGTGGTTTTAAACATGCATGCATACATGAGGGTTTGCGAGGTGAACTGCGTGACTAGGAAAACTGGTTTGTTTTAATGACTGAGAAAGGTTGCAACCGGCAGCTGCGATAATATCAGCTACGTCCAGGCTCGGGTTTATTATGACTTCATACTATTGCAGAGAGGAGATGCAATCTTTTTAAGTACATGAGAGACTGTTATTCACTCTACAGATAAGCCTGGCCATCTGTTTTGGACCAAATAAACGTGGGGTCATGGGACACCTAATGGCAGATTTGACAAGTACTTTATGGGTTTCAATTATTTTCTCAGGTTGTGTCGGAAGGCCATGCATGTTGGTTTAGTAGTCGTGTAGATTAATGTGAAACAAGGACTCCAACAAGTTTGGGTGGATTAGATATTTATCGCCAGTTCAACAGGAACTTGCTTATTCCACCCCCTCCCCATATCGCTAAGGTGTCCTTGTGAAGCCATGGGTATCGCATCTGGGTTATAAGGTGCCAGGCCAGCTGGAACTTGTAATGAATTATATTTGTGTTTAAATGTGAAACTATGGGATGTTGTCATGATTTGCCACGGACACATCCCAAAAAGGGGTGTTCTACAAATATGAGTTTATGATGGTAGTTAAATAAATGTGTCCAATGAGAGCTTGGGATTAAAGGAGATTGTCTGCCCCCCCCAGGGGTGTGGTGCCGTGGTCCAGCTGTGCAGGACGAATGGAAAGAGCACCACTTCGGAGCGCTTCAGGGACCAGATTCAAGTGAGTGCATTTTTGGCGGGAAAAGCAAGAGGGTAATGGGGGGAAAAGTTTTTCTTTTTTAATGTAAGGGTAAAGTAGGCGTGTATGCATGGAGTTAGATGAGGTTAGGGGAGTTGAAAGAGTAAGGGGGTCATTACGAGTTTGGAGGTAGCCATGGCGCTATTAGTGCCATGGCTGCCTCCAAACCCGGGTCAGGGTCCAGTCTGACAGAATGGGGATTTACAGGATCATTCCGGCCTTGGAGGACCCAGTAAGTCCACATTCTGTAGAACATTCCCCATTCCCATTTGAGCCCCCATAGGGCTCAATGGGAATGGGGAAGGCGCTAATTATGGGCCTGCAAATAGCGGGCCCATTATTAGCACCGTGGTCCCTTAGCGGGACTCTCAAAGGACGTGTGGTCAGACCACACGTCCTTTGCAGTTCCCGCTAAGGGACCTCAGAATTGGGCGGTAAGGGTTTACCGGCACCGGCATCATTACCGATGAGCGTTAACCCTTACCGCCCAACTCAGAATGAGGCCCTAAGTGTTTTTGAGGAGTGAGTAATCGGTTTTATGTCATAAGTCTTTTGAATATATTTATTTACCGAGTTTGATATTTGAGATGTGTGAGGTGGTATCCCCACTAGCACGCCCATTGTGAGGTTGTCCTGATACCCTTCAGTTTTGCTTGTCTGGTTGGCTGGAGCCCTCACCTAAGGGTGAGGTGGCATCTTATGGTAAATCCACCTTTAGATACCTTACTGGAGTATACCCTTGGCGCCCTTCATTTTGTATTGACTGTGACAGAGCCCTCGCCTCTCTTTTTGCCTCTCTTTTCTTGGTTAGTTGATGTAGCGAAGGAATCTTCCTGTAGCCAGGGAAAGACGGTGCTGTAGTAGAAAATACCATACTAGTGATGAAAAGAGAGAGAGAGAGAGCAGCATTGTTGTAGTGAAAAACATTGCGCTCTTATGCTCGTGTGAAGGAAATATCTCAGAGATTTTGGCCGGCGTTGTGTTTTTTTAATGATATGCTGTCTTTTGTGTAAGAGTGAGAAGTATGATTCAAGTGAATAGCTAAGCCAGGTGAGTGTGGTGAAAGATTAAGAAACCGGGAAGGGAATAAGGGCTTCCTTGGGTTGAAATAGTGTGCTGCGGGTTTGGCGACAGTGTTTTAAGTCATATATTTTGGAGTAATATTGTCGAGGTTGAGCTGGGTTGGAGCATGGAGACTCCAGTGAATCAGTTGTGTCAGGTATAATTACAGGACACACATATGGAGGCCCTCCGGGTCATGTATCCCAAAATGCCCGATATAAATTCTATTGTTTCACCTGAAAATATTGCATAAAAAAAAATCAAATCCCATAATGCTGAACAAGGGGAGCAGGGATGTCCCCCACTTCCTATGTTCAGCATTATGGGTTTGGGGTTGTGGTGTGTAAGGGAGGTATGGTATCAACAGTAAGACAGACACAAGTGACCATAGTTCAAGGGTGTTTATTGAACTTCAATTGGGTTTGAAAAATCGTCTATCTAATCCTAAATCTAAAATCGGAGAAAGCTACGACCATGAATTAATAATAACGCTGTCCTAGGGGTGTCTAGTCTAATAAACCTATTGCCAATCCTTACCTCAGAATACAAATAGTGTGGGAAACAATGTTATGCAAAAGAAAAGTGTTCAAGAAATGATGTCAGGATATACAAGCCGTTGGCTTCCCTTCCCCACATTTTCAGCATGGGATAGGGCGGCACACTCGAGCTTAGCACAGTCTTTGGCTTCTCTAGCACGAGGGTGCAGTTCAAAAATTCAATATCATGGCCTTCTGTGCCAAATTCTCTTCGCTAATCAAAGTATTTTCTTTCAGACGGTCTGATGTAACAAAAAAAAAAAGGTTCCTTTCCTTTCCCGAATTCTCCTGCGCACAATTTTCTTAGGTGATTTAGGGCCTCATTACACGGAAGGCGGTGAGCCATGGCGCTATTAGCACCCTGGACCATGCCGGTAAATTACCGGCACCGCCTTGGCTGAAAGGGGATTTACCGCCCCATTCCAAGGGCGGTGGGGCGGTAATTCCCCCTTCCGCCATTGCCCATCCCCATTCCCATTTCTGCCCCATAGGGCTCTATGGGAATGGGGAAGGCGCTAATTACGGCAGCGCAATTTTGCGGTGCCGTAATTAGCTCCGAGGTCCCTTAGCGGGTTGGTTTTTAACGCCTGCAAAAAGCAGGCGTTAAAGCACCAACCCGCTAAGGGACCTCGTAGTAAGGCGGTACTGGTTAACGGTCACCGTTGCCATTTACTGTGACCGTTAACCCTTACCGCCGTCCGTGTAATGAGGCCCTTACTGTTCATCTCAGATTCCCCTCCGCCGGGCTCAGATCCACTTTAACACACAGTTCTCAGGATTTCCATGTATCCAATTTCTCGTGTGATTCACGGTTCACCCCGGATCCCCCTCCGTCGGGCTCAGATCCATTCAAGCACAAAATCTTCAATCAGTCTCCCTCTGTAGGGCTCGGACAAATGTATCTATTGTAACACAAACTTGCTTTAACAAAAACCTTTTAATTGATTTCCCTCTGCCGAGCTCGGTCCAACTTTATCTACTTTGCCATCAACGTTCTTTACTATATCAACTTCAAAGACTTTCAATTGGGCAAAGGATTTTGCTTGACCCGTTGCAGGACCACTTCGATTCATAAACCTTTGCCACTTGTTCACTTTTGTCAACTCTCAGCTGGACACCTTACAGAGACCTTTGATTGAGCATGCACGCAGTGCCAGAACACTGTTAAAGGAATTGTCTCTTGGTTTCAAAGTTCAATCACTCATAGGCAGTTCAAATTTACTTGTGTTTGTTATCACAAGCGTTTCATACAATGTTCATTCCAGCGCTCGCTATACTATGTTGCCGCTTGCAACCTTTGCTTCAACACAGACCAGTCTTGTATCAGTCTCCCCAGCTCACCAGCTGTGTTGATTTTACTGACACTGCTTTGTTGTTGGAGCCAAGGACAGTACCACAGCAGCTGGTGATTCTCCCCTCCTTGATTATCGACGCATGGGGGCCCGGGTACCTCTGACACACAATCCAGGATTCCTCAGCCTGGTTTCCTGATCTTAGGCTTTCTGTTCTCAAGGTGTTGTGTAAGTAACGGTTCCTTGCCAAAAGGTCAAGGGAACTTCCCTGCTTGAGATCCCCTTCTGTTTCGCCGTCTTTCTCCTCATGTTAAACAGCCTTCTTGGAACTGCTGTTTCCTCATGTGCTCTGCCTCGCTCAGATGTGCTCTCGTTCCCCATGTTTTATCCATGTGGGGAAGTGTAATGGAAGTCAGATGTGCGTGATGGTCAGTAATTTCCTGACCTTGCCTGACCATTATATGGGACACGTCAGGTATACGGCTTGGGTGTTAGTCAATTTTCACTTATAGCAGGCTGTCCGTGAGGAAGTGTTCATATTGTGAAGGGGGGATTGAGTTCCTAAATATCCTACCTGGTAGGATGGGGTAAAGGTCTTACTGGGAAGGGGGATACCGCATCTCACCATCCAGTGTCCAACTCCCTGAAGACCCCTCACCCATGTGATCCTCATGCACTGGTCCACCACCAGGAACTGGATCCAAAAGCAATGGCTATGTCCTGGCCACCTGGATGACAGATCCCCAGGAACTAGTGGGTGAGACACATTCTGGTTTCTCACAGGGGTGTCCTCCTCTTCCATTACATGGAAATCAGGGGACAATAAAGACAAAAAAGAAAAAATGTAGAAAGGTACCCTGCAGTGGAAGATCCGACCCATAACTGGGAGAAGGAGCTGATGCCCCCGGGAGAGGGCCATCACAGAGAGAAAGCCGCGGAAAAGGAAAAAAGGTAAGTGCCTCTGGCGCAGTGTTTAGGAGTTAATGGGTGGCAGTTGGAGGGAATGCAGGCTGATGACAATTTCGGCAAGTTGAAGGTTTTGACTTCGTGCTTTTCCACCGCCTTGTTTTCTGCCTCTACTTTTTCACGTAGATCCAATTCCATTTTGGACAAAACAATGACGTTAGATGACGATCCTGCTGCACATATCCAGTTGATTCAGGATATTTGGAGGACAGAGACTGGAGGTGCATGGGATATGAGTGTGGCCCTTTTTTACCATATGCTAAAAAATGTATTTCCAAAGGAAGTCCAGCACGATCTAGATAAAATAGCAAGGATGGAGGCCAAGAGTTGGCTGGATATTCAGGCACATATTGTGCATGTGTGTAAAAGGAGGCACGACAAAGAAAAGGGGAGCATAGAGCAGGCACAAAAGGCAGAGGCCAAGTTTGTCCAGAAATAGCTAGCAGAGATTTGTTTGGAAGGAGCACTGATTACCAGCTCAATGGAGGGACAGCAGGGACAGTCAGGACAACAGAGGCAAATGAGAGGGCTTCCAAGGGGTAAGGGAGGATTTTCATGAGGAAATGGGTCATTTGGTGGCTTTAGAGGAATCAGGCCCTGGTTTAACGGGCCGTTGGGAAATAACTATGGAGGGTTGTATGGGATCCAGTGTTGGTCATGTGTAAAGATGGGACACTTGGCACGAGATTGAAATGATATGATAGTTTATTTATATAGCACCTATACACAATGTGTTTCAAAGCGCTTCAAGGCAAGGGAGGGAACAAAGGAAAACACAATGGGCCTCATTCCGAGTGGGGCGCAAAGGGATGCCGGTAATTCCTTTGCGCCCTATTCCGAGGTCCCCCAACGGGACCCATAGGTACATTTGGTCAGACTAAACGTACCTTACGGTTCCCGTTAGAGGACCAGGGCGCAAATAACGGCCTTGGCATGCGCTGGGACGTTATTTGCGCCCTCCCCATTCCCATTGAGCCCTATCAGGGCTCAAATGGGAATGGGGAATGGTTTGGTAAATGGGGACTTACCGGTCCCTCCAAGGTCAGAATGCACCGGTAAGTCCTCATCTCACCAAACAGTAGTCGGACAAGGTTTTGGAGGCAGCCATGGCGCAAATAGCGCCATGGCTACCTCCAAACTCGGAATGAGGCCCAATGACATTCTTACAGGCCATGAACAGTAAGGGTGTGAAATTAACTATTGTACTCGACCTGACAACATTTCAGATAGTGCAAGAGTCAAGACACAGATAAGGAAGGCAGGGGGAGAGTGGAAAGGAAATGGAAACATACAGGCGACTACCATACTAGGCCTGACGACATTTCTGGTAGAGCTGGAGGAAAACAAAAGGTGAGGGAGAGGGCTGCAGTAAGGGAGGGGAGGAACAAAACAAGCGACTATCGTACTAGGCCTGATGACATTTCAGATAGTGCTGGAGGGAGCGGGGGAACAAGTAAGTGGAGGGGGGAGGAGACAGATGAGGTTGCTATCATACTAGGTCCAGGGACAAGTCTGATAGAGTAAGCGCATAGAAGAAAGTAAGGGGAGGAGGGAAGGAGATAGGAAAAGGGAGAAAGGGAGAGGAGGAGAAAACAGAGAGTAAGCAGTCAAAAAATAGTAGAGAAGCAAGAGGGGTGAGCAAATACAATTGCAGAAGTCAGTAGTAACACATAAAGCTGCAAGCCAGGATACAAGATGAAGATGGGAACAGCATGATTCAGGGCCACCATGAGACAGGGTGACGCACCGTGAATCAATGGAGTCCATAAAAGTCAAATCCAGCATTGGCCGCAAGACGGTTATGGTGAAACCAGAATGTATCAGGAAAGACTCCTTCAGAAGTAGGCTGGGGGGGGTGGGAGCAGAGTAGAAGAATCAAGCAAAACAGGCAACACCTGTGTGCGAGAAGGGATGGGGGGCACATAGAATTCTAAAAATATCAACATCCCATAACATAGGTAATGTACTGTTGTTTGAACAGACTGCTTCATTCTACAACGTTTCTCTGATGAGTCCGCAAACTCACTTTAACAATTCTGGATATGGTCCAAATCTAACCACTCTGTACACTTACAGCACCTCTCAACACCTGCGATACCTGAACCGGCTCTGAATACATCATATCCCCCCTTTTTTTAATGGACCCCTTTTTCACTCATACCCAATCTCCAACTTCTACTACACTCGCCCGTCTGCGCAATCCCTCATTCACTCTCTTTATCCACCCATCCTTCCTTTCGTCCATTCTTCTTATCACCTCTTCCGCCACACAATTAGTTTCTCTGGCCGTTCCCAACCACGGTGGAGACACCAACATATTGGGTTTTCTACCCCTCATCAGCTCAAACGCACTAATTCCAGTCTCCACATGCGGCGCTAGGCGCAGTGCATATAACCGCTCCCTGATTGCAATTTACTTATCCTTTCCTGTTGCTCCACTCATGCGCACTGCATCCATAATGCAACAATGAACCCTTTCTGCCATACCATTAAGTCTGGGGTTGATATAAGGCGGTTCGCTTATGTTTTATTCCACATACCTACAAATAATCTTGAAACAAACCACCGACAAATTGTCTGCCATTATCAGTCAGAATGGACCGGGGCAATCCTTCTCTTTCGAAGATACTCTGCAGAAATTCGACTATACATTGGGATGACACCTCCCTCATGACTTTAAACTCAGTCCACCTGGACAATAGATCGATTACCACCACAATTAACCTTCCATTTCCGCTTCCTAAATCCATGGGACCAGTAATGTCCATCGCTAAGTCACACCACACACCCTATGGGGCACTGACTTTAATCATTGGTTGGTGCTTTCCACAAACATTCTTAGCAGACACCTCGCACTCGGCACAAGATCCAATCACCTTCTCGCCTTCACGGTCGAAAACTGGCCACCAATAGTCTCCCTTTGATCAACCCAAATGGCATCCTGCGAAATTGGTACATGCCATCATGCGTTATAAACGCTGTGAGCTTCCTAGATTCCTGATCAAGTTGAATTTGGTGTTACACACCGGCCATATCAAGTTTAGTAAAATACATAGGGCCTCATTACACGGACGGCGGTGGTCCAAGGTGCTATCAGCACCTTGGTCCATGCCGGTAAAATACTGGCACCGCCCTGGTGGAAAGGGGAATTACCGCCCTATTCCAAGGTTGGTGGGGTGGTAATTCCCCCTTCCCCCATTGCCCTTCCCAATTCCCATTTTTGCCCCACAGGGCATAATGGGAATGAGGAAGGTGCTAATTATGGCACCGCAAATTGCGGTACCGTAATTAGCTCCCTGGTCCCTTTGCGGGTTGGTTTTTAACGCCTGCAAAAAGCAGGTGTTAAATTCTCCAACCCGCAAAGGGACCTCGTAGTAAGGCGGTAAGGGTTAACGGTCACCAGTACCATTAACGGTGACTGTTAACCCTTACCGCCGTCCGTGTAATGAGGCCCATAGCCTTCGGCCATGCACCCAACAGTCTAAGCCTTGGCCACACCCACCACACCTTAAAAGAGCCATGCAGGCCACCATGTACGCATGTGCACAAACAACAAAGGCAACATAGCCTCCAGCACTTCCACCCAATGCCTGCAGCACAATGCAGGGATACAAGAATACGTGTTCCCCTTACCGTAGCACACACACATATCGCTATGTTTTGCACCACTTCCCACTTGCAATCACAAACCATTGCAAGTATGGCAACCTAGCCACACTTTCTGCACAACATTGGGCCTACTGTGAACGCTGGACTACGTGCACACAAGCAATGTTGCGGTGCAAACTCCAGCAGTTATTAATCTGCACAATGGACACTACACAACCACATATAAAAAGCAGTACCACCATAACTTCATACATATGTACAGTACCCCAATACTATATGCACACACTGCAGAACTACTCATTGGAACATCTCCACCCACATCTAGAATTGTACATGCTTCCACTAATCACCACACCCATACAATACCGATCTCTAACAACAGCACACTAACGATACTCCTAGTGTACATACCTCCAGGCCCACTAGGCAATTTCGAGGAAGGCCTATCCAGTCTCCTTACTAACAGCATTAAAGACTCCACCCAGCTCCTTCTACTAGGAGACTTCAACCTAGGCTTTAACGACGCTGAGGATAAACAAGCCCAATCTATCCAAACCATTTTAGTCAATCATGACATTACCCAAAAAGTCCTAACTCCTACTCACATAAAAGGACGTACACTAGACTGGACCGCCAACCACAACTGTGACATCACCATCTCTAGTATTCTACCACAAATATGGACGGACCACTATCTTATATGCTTCACAGACAGCATAGAGCCCCCCAAACCTTATAAGAATAAAATAGTACCCCCCATGCCAACGAGAAGCAAAAAAGAAATCACGGCTGAAAAACTTCTCCCACTACTCCTACCAGCTCTCTCCGCCAGTGCCTGTGAATCTAGCCCTAGCGAATTAGTTGAGGCATTTAACAATTCCATGACCAAAGCTCTAGACTTGATTGCCCCTATCAAACTCCATGAAAGTAAACGTGAAGCTCACCTTAACTCATGGTTCACCCCCCAACTCAAAGAAATGCGTATCCAAAAACGCAAACTCCAAGCTATCTGGAGGCACACTCCCTCTGCTGACAATAAAACCACACTTGCCAACTTCGCAAAAAGTTACAAGAAGGAAATAATTCAAACTAAAAAAGACTAATTTAATGAAAGAATTAGTAAAGCCAACTCGAACTCTAAAGAACTCTTCACTATTCTCCGGGAATTGGAAAACCCAATTGCCCCCACAGACAATGTCCCCAAGGACAAACCTTGGTGCACTAGCACCCAAAATGCCCTAGCTAATAAAATTACAACCCTTCAATCTAAAATTGCAAAGAAAAAGCCTCCCTGAGCCCTAGTGGAACTCATACTACCCCACTGAAAGTGACACCCAGTATATCCACCCAAAGCAATACTAATCCCTTCAGGTTTACTAACATCTCTATACTGGAAACTGAAAAGGTTATTCTATCGCTTAAACCATCGAACTGCCAAGGCGACAGCTGCCCTGCGCAAATCATCAAGGATGCAGCCAGAGATTTAGCACCCTTCATCTCGAAATTAATTAACGCATCCTTCAATACGAGTACTGTACCCACTAACCTCAAAGAATCCTGGGTACTGCCCCTACTCAAAAAACAGACACTTGACCCTGCAATCCCCACTAACTACAGACCCATTACTATGGTCCCATTTCTCCTTAAAATCATCGATAGAGTAGAATACCTCCAGATCCAAAACTATCTGGAGTCACACCAGTTATTAGGCTCACGGCAATCAGACTTCAGACCACTTCACGGTACTGAAACGGCCCTAATTGACCTCAAGACCCAAATCGACGAATTGAAGGATAAAGGTAGAACAGCTATGCTCCTCCTACTTGACCTATCAGTGGCCTTCGACCTGGTGGATCATGCAGTATTATGCAACCACTTAGCGTCCGCCGCTCACTTCTCAAGTGAAGCTATAGCATGGGTAAAATCCTTCCTAGCCAACCGTACGATGAGAGTGTTCTCCCCTGTAGCTGCAGCGGACCCAATCCATATCACTTGTGGTGTCCCACAAGGCTCATGTGTCTCCCCAACTATGTATAATATCTTTACTAAGCCACTGTTCGACAAACTTGACAGATTAGGGGTAACCTATACCAATTATTCGAATGACACGCAGATTCTCATACCTTTATCAGGCAATTTTGTCGAAGGCACAGCTCTGGTAAACAAAATCTACCTCCTGATTCAGGCAGGGATGGCCTCCCACGGCCTCTGCCTAAATGACGACAAAAGAGAGATACTGATTCTGGGCTTCGACTCCTCACTAAAAAGACTCAGCGCCAATTATCGCAATTTCAACATAGATGGTAATACAATCAAGGTGGCGACCGAGGTAAAAACACTAGGCTTTTACCTCGACTCCACTCTATCTCTCAAAAAACAAATCAATACCCTGGCATCCTCGACAGCGTACACCTGCAAATTAATCAGGACTTGCAGACCTTACCTCTCTAAAACTAACTGCATCACGCTAGCTAAAGCACTAGTAATGTCGAAGCTGGACTATTGTAACGCCCTCTATGCAGGAGCTAATGAAACCATCATAAATAAAATGCAAATCCTTCAAAATAACGCTCTTAGAGCAGCCCTTGACATACCCCGTAGAGCACATATTTCCAACGTCAGTTAAGATGACCACTGGCTAAAAATCAGCGACAGAGTCCTCCTCAAGACACTTTCTCTCACACTCAAAGGGCTTAACAACACAGCACCTCCCTACATCTCGGCCAGACTGACTAGAAAATAGTCCAGCCACTACACCAGAGCTACTAACCTCTTCTTGCTAGAAACCCCTAGATTTAGACGATCCAAAGCAGGCATAGCAAGCTTCCCTGTTAGAGCTGCCCAGGCTTGGAGTGCATTGCCTTCTGCATTAAGAGCAAACCTATCCTACTCCAGCTTCAGAAGCAAGGTAAAAAACTGGCTCTGGTCCAACGACAACTAACCTTGTTGCACCTAACGATCGTGATATTCCTGAAATCCGGTTCCATGACCACTCGGCCCTTACCTTCCTACCTCTCTGCATACATGTACCCTTAAACATTGTAAACTTGTTAGCTATCATCTCTACTGTTTGTACTGACATATATGTATTGTTTTGGATATGTTTCCTATCGTCCATATGCATGTAACCTAAGCTTAAGTAACCTTGTACCTGCTGAGCCCGGCTACCCCTGGGTTTTGTGTGCATTATCAAATAATAAACTAAACAACCACACACAAACCAACAATGCGCCACCTACTTTGAACCAATAAGCATAACTTTTCAGGTATTCGGCATACGTTCCTCTCCTAGTGCTGCAGCCATGCATGAAAGGGACTACAGACTTACCTCTCACAGCACACCATAGTGCACCCTATGAGTAAAGACTGGAGGGGGGTGGTCTGTACTTCTGCTCTCGGTGACGATACTTCTGGACCGCAAAGAGAGGATGAAGAACTGTGGCCCAGCAGGGGCGTCGAGTCGTCGGCGTCTCTGTGGTCTTTAGGTGGCGGGAAACCCACCGGTGGATTCTCCTAGGCGTGTCGACGGTCGGGCCTTCTCCATCGGGATAAAGCGGGTGGTGATGTAGACGAGAGCGTCTGTGGATCAAATGAAGTTCTTAGGCAAACAGGAGCACGAGTTTTACCAGGCGTTAAGGAAGAGACCCGCTAAAGGAAATCAGAGCCAATAACAGTACGGCAAATTGCGGTACCATTGTTAGCTACTTCCTCCTTCCCATTGAGCCCTATGGGGGCTGAAATGGGAATGGGGAATGGTTTGGTGATGGGGACTTACCGGTCCCGCCAAGGTCAAACTGGACTGGTAAGTCCCCATCTCACCAAACCGGACACGGTACCGGTATGGGAGGTAGTCCTGGTGCAAATAGCACAATGTCTACCTCCATACTCGGAATGAGGCCCATTGTGTCAACCACCAGATACTAGACACCCACAACACAGAATGCGTATTTGTCACACACTCCATTCACCCAGGTCCCACCCACAGCCGTACCCACAACATACTGTCGTTGAGAAGGCTCCAGCCAGTCTGGTCAGCACTTCCCCATACTACCATATATGGAACTTCCACCCAACAGCCGGTCAGGGGGAAGGGACAGAGTCAGGGCTTCCCGGGACTTCGGGAAGATCAAGTTAACAGGCGATGGAAGGCAAGAGGGCATGGGGGCCATCTTGTCTCCATCAGGAATCTACCGATTCCAATGACAGGGCCTGGGCATCCCAAAATGGAGGACTCTGGGCACCAGTCAATTCAGCACAGAGCTGCCACCAGCTCGTACCCTGCTATGTGGGTCACACACAGGTGCCAAAAAAACATACACTAGGGTCACAGGGTCGTACCCCCACCCATGGGTGCCATAAGAGTATCCCATGGGTCTGTTCACCAAACTAAAAGAGAGAGCTGCACCGCGAGGAGTCCCGCATGAACTCCTGCACGGAAAACATAACAGAACAGATGATAAAAAGCAGTAAAGGACAAGGATATGGCGGCCCTGTCCCTCCGATGCATTTCCAGCATCACAGTCGCCCCCCCCAGACTGAGGTTAGGGTGCCTAATCTCCCACAGGATAGACACCCTCATCCAGACGGTCAACATACCTTCTGGAAAGGCCATCTGCATTCTCTTGACTCTTCCCTGGTCTGTGCTCTATGGAGAAGTCTAGCCCTTGCAGGTTAATTGACCACCTGAGCAGTTTTGGGTTTTCACCCTTCATCTGCATAAGCCACTTCAGGAGGTTATGATCTGTTTGGACCTTGAAAGTAGACCCTGTAAGGTAGGGCCTAAAACGCCTAAGGCTCCAAACTATACTAAAACATTCCTTTTCAACAGTAGCCCACCTAAGTTCTCTACCCTTGAGTTGTCTACTGATGAATATGATAGGATGTTCTCTCCCTTTGTCATCTAACGGGGACAAGATAGCTCCAATTCCGGTGTTGCAGGCATCCGTCTGGACGATAAAGGGTCGGCTGTAGTCAGGCGCACACAACACAGGTGCCCTACACAGACTTTCTTTCAAGTCATCAAAGGCCCTCTGACAGTCTTCTGTCCAATTAACCTTCTTAGGTTGTTTGGGTGAAGTCAGAGCTGTCAGGGGTGCAGCTATGGTTCCATAGTCTGCCATGAAATTGCGATAGTACACAGTGAGGCCCAAAAAGGCTCTCACCTGGGTTTGAGTAGTGGGAGTCTCCCAGTCACGTACATTCTGTACCTTACTGGGGAGAGGTTGGATTTGACCCCCTCCTACCTCATGACCAAGATATGTGACTTTCCCCTGAGCTATCTGGAACTTGGTGGCCTTGATAGTGAGGTTATCCCTTTTCAAGGCCTGCAACACTTTATCCAGATGTGTCAAATGCTCTTCCCAGGTGGAACTGTAGATGGCAATGCCGTCTAGATAGGCCACACAAAAGGCCTCCAGCCCACTGAGCGCATGGTTGACCAATCTCTGGAAAGTGGCCGTGCATTCTTCATCCAAAAGGCATGACCCTAAACTGGTAGAGTCCCTCTGGTGCTGTGAACGCCGTATTTTCCTTGGCATGGTCCGTCAGAGCTATTTGCCAATAGCCTGAGGTAAGGTCAAAGGTGCTCACAAATTTGGCAGCACCTATGGTGTCCATGAGCTCTTCAGCCCTGGGCAATGGGTGCATGTCAGTTTTGGTGATGGCATTGACTCCTCGGTAGTCCACACAGAACCACCAATCCTTATTACATGCCTGGGAACTTGCCCTGGGGACAAGTACCACAGGACTGGACCAGGGACTGGTTGAGGGTTCAATAACACCCAGATCCAACATCTTGGCGACCTCAGCCTGGATGTGGTTCTTAACGGTATCCAAAGTACGGTAGCACCTGCTTTTGACAGGCACACTGTCACCAGTGTCAATCTCGTGCCTACACCACGGTGTAAGGCCTGGTGTCAGTGAAAACAGAGAGGCATACTGCCGCAGCAAAGCCCTGCAGGCACTCTGCTACTCTGCTGTCAGATCTGGAGAGAGATGTACTCCCTCCACTGAGCCATCCTGAGGGTTGCTCTGCAGCAAATCAGGAAGGGGCAACTCTCATCCTTTTCTTGCTCTGAAGCTATCAAGAGACATGAGACTTTGGCTCGCCTGTGGAAAGGCTTGAGCCTGTTAACATGGAATACCTGAGGGGCTACCCCAGAGGCTCCCATGTCAACCAGATAATTGACCTCGCCCATCTTGGAGATTATCCTGAAGGGTCCAGTCCATCTATCTGCCAAAGCCTGAGGCTTGGTAGGCTCCATCACAAGGACCTCCTGTCCCGGAGTCCAATCCACTTGCGATGCTTTAAGGTCATGCCAGTACTTATTCAATTCCTGGCTGGCCTTAGGATTTGCTGTTGCCTGACCCATCATCTGTGTCATCCTCCTTCTGAGGCCTAACACATAGGGCCTCATTACATGGACGGCGGTAAGGGTTAACGATCACCGTTAATGGTACCGGTGACCGTTAACCCTTACCGCCTGATTACGAGGTCCCTTTGCGGGTTGGAGACTTTAACGCCTGATTTTTGCAGGCGTTAAAAACCAACCCGCAAAAGGGACCAGGGAGCTAATTACGGTAACGCAATTTGCGGTGCCGTAATTAGCACCTTCCCCATTCCCATTATGCCCTATGGGGCAATAGTGGGAATGGGGAAGGGCAATGGGGGAAGGGGGAATTACTGCCCCACCAACCTTGGAATAGGGCGGTAATTCCCCTTTCCTCCAAGGCGGTGCCGATATTTTACCGGCATGGACCAAAGTGCTAATAGCACCTTGGTCCACCGCCGTCTGTGTAATGAGGCCCATAGTCCCCCACTTGTTTGGCGGGACCTGGAGGAGGGGCCTCCCAACCATCTCTGATCAAGGCAAGGGGCCCCCTCACGGGATGTCCAAAGAGTAACTCAAAGGGGCTGAAACCAACACCCTCTTGAGGTACCTCTCTGTAAGAAAACAGCAGGCATGGCAGGAGAAGAACCCACTTCTTCCTTAGGGGCTCTTCCAAAGCACCTAGCCCTTGAGAGTCTTATTAAATCTCTCAACCAGACCATTGGTCTGGGGGTGGTAAGATGTGGAGAACTTATAGTTTACTCCGCACTCTTTCCACATGGTTTTCATGTAACTCGACATGAAGTTGGATCCTCTATCAATGACAACCTCCTTAGGGAATCCAACATGGGCGAAAAAGCCCAGGAGAGCCCTGGCAACCATCTTGGCAGTAATAGTCCGAAGGGGTATAGCCTCAGGGTACCTGGTGGCATGATCGACCAAGACCAGGATGAACCGATGTCCACCTGACGTGGGAGGGTCAAGGGGACCGACGCTGTCGATGCCCACCCTCTCAAACCGTGTGCAAACCACTGGAAACAGCTGCAGTGGGGCAATGACACTGCCTCCAGTCTTGCCAGACAACTGACAAGTTGGGCAGGTCCTGCAGTGGGACTCCACTTCTACTCCCATCCGAGGCCAGTAGAAGTGGGCAGAGAGCCTCTGCTTAGTCTACTTGTTACCAAGATGACCAGCTAAGGGCACCTCATGCGCCAACTGCAGCAGGAAGGGCCTGTAAACCTGGGGTACCACCAACCTCTTGAGGGTACCAGGTTCAGGCTTAATGGGCTCACTAACAAGGAGCTTTCCCTCTCAATAAATCTGGAATGTCCTAGGCACTTCTCCTTGTGCCTGGGACAAGGCCTGTTTCCTCAGACCCTCGAGAGAGTGGCACTCTCTCTGTCCCTTACAGAAGTATGCCCGGGAGGGTCCCCCTTCAGCTAATAACCCTTGAGGGTCGGGATGATCCTCCGCGTTGAGAGCCTCTCCCACAGGAAAGTCTTCTGGCTCTTCTCCGACAGGAGTTGAGACGGGATTCACCACTGGACCCAGCCCGTCCAGAGCATGGATCCCAATGGGTGCTGTCGGAACAGCAGGAAGAGCAGGGGCTCCCTCCACAGAGGTGGCCTTCTTACTTTTCCATTTCCTTCGTGCCTTGGGGTTCACCGTCGGCAAGGATACCGGGCTCGCAGCCAGACCCTGTGTGACCTGCGATCGGGTGACTGCCACATCAGCAATGGGTAGACCATCCGTGATCATCCCCAACTCAACCAAAATGTTTCCCAACAAAATGTTCGCAGGCACGTTGTCCTGAACCAGGACCGGAAGCTTTGCTGTCTTGTCTCCCATTGTAATGTTGACTAAGGCTACAGACGATAATTTGGGAGGCCCACCAGCTAACCTGGTGGTTCTCAGAGGAGCACCTACATAGTCCTCTGGCTTGAGCAGGGTCCTGTCCACCACTGTCATGCTTCCCCCAATGTCTCTCAAAACAGTAGAAGGCTGGCCATTCAAGAGGACACTTCTCAAAAACCTACAAGTATTCTGTGGGATAGTTGCCAGTACTTCTGCGTACTGGTCCCAGGCCCCAAGGGACACTAAGGAAATCTCTACGGGAGCACCAAAGGTGATCCCAGTGGAGGAGGGGAGGACAGTGGCCTCCACCTCAGGTACGGAGTAGGGATAGGTCAGGCGACAGCCTGGACTCCAAGTGCCTTACCCTTACACTTGGGGTCACCCCTTCGGTAGTCCAGAACCCCACAATCCCAACAAGTGCCAGGAGTGCGGGGTACGTACTGGAGCCACTGGGACCCTGCTTTGCAGCAAGCGGACCACTACTCTTACTCCCACCCACAACAGACTTATCCCCACTAGGTTTTTGGGTCTTTGGAGAGGAAGGTTTTGGTTTACCCGACTGACTTCGCACTGGAGTCCTTAGGGGACACTCGGTGGGAGACCCACTTGTCAGCCAACCTAGCCAGCTTAAAGGGGTCCAAAATGTTCTGGTCAGCAACATACTGACGCAGCTCCGGTGAACAGTCTTCCGAAAAATGCTCAAAAAACAAGAGGTGGGACAATTCAATAAACGTTTTCTCTTTGTAACCATCAATCCACCCCATCATGTTCATGTGCGCAGCACTCACCCAGTCAATCCAAGACACTTTGGCCCTCATTACAACTCAGGCGGTGGACCATGGTGCTATTAGCACCATGGTCCATGCCGGATTCCGCCATGGTGGATGGCGGAATTACCGCCCCATTCCAAGGTGAGTGGGGCGGTAATTCCCCATTCACCATTTGCCCTTCCCCATTCCCATTTTTGCCCCATAGGGCATAATGGGGATGGGGAAGGCGCTAATTACGGTGCCGTAATTAGCACCAAGGTCGCTTAGCGCCTTGGACTTTAACGCCTGCAAAAAGCAGGTGTTAAAGTGGAATCAGGCGTTAAGGGTTAACGGCGCCGACGGCGCTGTTAAACCCTTAACGCCTGACTTGTAATGAGTGCCATTCTCTCGTTTCTTAAAATCGCTGAACCATTTAAGGTATTGGATCGGTGTCTTGCCAAACGTGGCAATTAAAGCAGACTTCATACACTCATACTGACCCCTTTCTTCCACACTCAGTTTCAGAATACAGTCATATCCAGTCTGAGGCACTCTGCTTAACAAACACTTAGCCCAATCTCTCTTATCAACATCATGAATTGCACAAGCCATTTCAAATGCTTCAATCCATTGGAAGATATCAGAACCCTCCACAAACACACCAACCAAATCTTTCATAAACTTGGTTGCTGGGGACCTGACACTCTCAACTGGTTTAGCTGAAGTCTCCACTAGAGCTTTCTCAAACTGGATTCGCTGACATTCAGTGTCCTTGTCTTTGAGTTCAAGATCCCTATTCTTCAGTTCCACTTGCTGTGCCAACTCCTCTTTCTTAAGCTCAGCATCTATTTGCAACTTGCGATATTCAAAGGCCAATTTCATCCTTAATAACTCAAGCTCCAAGAAAGTGCTGGGGTTTGGAACAGAGGCAATAGGATTGGGCATTCCCAGAATCAGATTCGGCAACAACCCTCGGGGTAGAGTCCTCATTGGTTGCATCCGCCCCTTAAAGATTTTCACAATCAGTCTGGTAGTCCACCAGTGCAGCTATCAGCTCAGCCCTAGACTTATCCACACAGTCTAACTCCCTGGCTTCACAAGCACTCTGGAGAGCCTCTAAGCTCATCCGAGTCAATTTACCATTCGCAATAGACTCCATTGCTTGTAATGCAGTTATCTTGTACACAACTAAACCTCAATTTAACAAAGTGCAGATATTTTGTAAGTGGCATGGTTATACACTGATTCTTAAAACCATAAGGATCCCACCGCTGCCACCAGTGTAAAGACTGGAGGGGGCTGGTCTGTACTTCTGCTCTCTATATGGTAGAGAGGCACAGAGGACTCCTGCCAAGATTCTCAATTATTGGTACGTGGTCGAGCAATCAAGGCCTAGCTTCTCAGGAGGTGATGTGGTAACTTACCGCCTGGGTCGTAATGAGGCCCAGGGCCTAATTAGGACCCAGGCGGTAAGGGGTTTACGGCGGCGTAAACAGCGCCGACCCTTACCGCCTGATTCCGAGGTCCCTTAGCGCCATGGAGGATTTAACACCTGCTTTTAGCAGGTGTTAAAATCCATGGCGCTAAGGGACCTTGTTGTTAATTACGCCACCGTAATTTACGGTGGCGTAATTAACGCCTTCCCCACTCCCATTATGCCCTATGGGGCAAAAATGGGAATGGGGAAGGGTAAATGGGGATTGGGGACTTACCGCCCCGCCAACCTCGGAATGGGGCGGTAAGTCCGCCAACCACCATGGCGTAAACATAGTTTACGCCATGGTGGTAAAGGTACGACCCAGGTGGTAACTTACCGCCTGGGTCGTAATGAGGCCCACAGTCTTTATATAATTAATATTCAAGGTTATGTACACTATCACAATAACTCACTTTGTGCTCCGAAAATGAACAAGGGTAAATATATACAGTTCTAAAGTGGTACCACAAATATTATCAGATCTCATTAAAGTGCATACTGTCAGAATTTCACACAGATCAAATAAAGAGGAAACCAGCAGTAGAGAGAGGAAGGAAAGCAAGATGGTTAAACAATTGGCAGAATACTGGTTCCGCTACCTAGACACAGTTCTGTGTGGAGATCCCCCCACCTGGGCAACCTGTAAAGCAAAGATGTATCACAAGCCCAGTCCATATATTGTTCTATGAGTCTTATTTCCTTCTACAATAGTTCTACAGCCCCAATGTACCTGGAATTGTAGCGTTCGTCGACGGGAAATCGACGACCCTTCTTGAGTGCCCTCCCTTTAAGGCAGGAGTCACGGGTCGTCGAACATCCGACGGAGAACAGGGTGAACTATGGCAGTAAAGTAGCAGCTTCATTCCTAGCGGTGCTCGTCGACGACGGAGCATTGGCGTCCTGCAAGGAAGAGGCGTGCGGGGCACCTTGGTGACGATAGTTCTGGACCGCAAAGAGAGGATGAAGAACTGTGGCCCAGCAGGGGCATCGAGTCGTCGGCGTCTCTGTGGTCTTTAGGTGGTGGGAAACCCACCGGCGGATGCTCCTTGGCGCATTGACGGATGGGCCTTCACCAGCGGGATAAAGAGGGCGGCGATGCAGATGAGAGCGTCTGTGGATCAAATGAAGTTCTTAGGCAAACAGGAGCACGGCGGGTCCAGTCGGTGACGGCAGTCATCGACAGTGGCAGACAACAGTCTGGGCGCTTCTCTTTGGGACAGTCCCCGTCTCCGGTCGGTAGCCTGTCGTAGGTCTGTCTACCAGGGAGCTTTGGCAAAGATCAACTGGTTCACGCTGGTCCCTCGTAGCTCGGGAAGAGGGTGCCTTACCAGGTCCTCTCCGGGTCAGTCCTTGGAGGCACAGCAGCTTTCAGATTGTGAAGGAGAGCAACAGCAATTCTTCTCATCCAGCAGGGCTTCAAGGTCAAGCGTTAATCCAGTTTCTCATCGTAGTGGAGACTTCAGCTTCTGAACACGATTCCTAGCAGTGAGAGGTCCCCAGATATACTGTTGATCTCCCATTCATTCCGCTGGATCATACTCAAGCATCCAATCACGACTAAGGCCATTCAGGCAGGCAGGCAGCCAATCAGGCACACAGTGCATTCAGGCCATTCACTTCTCTCCAGACACTCACAACAAGTTATGTGTATTGGGACAGGTACCCAGCCATTCAACACTCCACACTGCATTCATACCGGTTTCGGGCAGGGCTGTCTCAGTCATTGTGTTAACCACCAGATACTAGACACCCACAACACAGAATGCGTATTCGTCACACACTCCATTCACCCAGGTCCCACCCACAGGAGTACCCACAACACACGGTCGTTCAGAAGGCTCCAGCCAGTCTGTTCAGCACTTCCCCACACTACCTATATGGAACTTCCACCCAACAGCCAGTCAGGGGGAAGGGCAGAGTCAGGGCTTCCCGGGACTTCGGGAAGATCAAGTTAACAGGCGATGGAAGGCAAGAGGCCATGGGGGCCCTCTTGTCTCCATCAGGAATCTACCTATTCCAATGACAGGGCCTGGGCATCCCAAAATGTAGGATGCTCTGGGCACCAGTCAATTCAGCATGGAGCTGCCACCAGCTCGTTCCCTGCTCTGTGGGTCACACACTGGTGCCCAAAAAACATACACTAGGGGCACAGGGTCGTACCTCCACCCATGGGTGCCATAAGGGTATCCCATGGGTCTGTTCACCAAACCAAAAGAGAGAGCTGCACCGCCAGGAGTCCCACATGAACTCCTGCATGGAAAACATGACAGAACACACGATAAAAAGCAGTAAAGGATAAGGATACACAGGCCCTGTTCCTCCGATGCATTTCCAGCATCACACTATGTTTAAATGCTATTGTCTTGTGCAATGCACTCCCTTTTTCGGAAGGTGCCTCCCATCACACTTACCATAAACACATCGCCCCTGCAGCTGCCATGCCATACCTAAGGCTCCCTGCAATCGCCATACAAGTTTCTTTGCTACTCAGGTAGCCGTCCATTTCCATACTGTGCGCCAATACCGCTGGCACACCACCCTCCTCTTCTCATAACATTTCTCACACAAAGCGCTTGTCACTCACGCCCCCTTGCCATCCCTTCTTGTACACACCTGATGCCGCACACCATATTCATCAGCCCCTTTCGCCATCACATTGTCCTCCCACACCACGTGGTGCCATCATAGTAAACCTTTCTGACACATACCGTCACCGCACACTGCTGTACAATCACAATTTTGCCCATGCAGCCTCCAGGAAAATGGGACGCCGAAGCTGAGCCACATATAACTACTAATGTCAGTGCACACAGTTCAACGTACAAGAGGCCCAGCTGCCCACACTATCTCTTACAACCTTGCCATACACATTACAGCCGTTTCCTCCAATACACCATGGCAGGGTTGCCCAAAATTGTTCACGCACAGCATGCTTCTAATTTCAATGGCCACAATCCAACGTACAAGAGGCCCAGCCAGGCACACTACCTCTTACAACCTTGCCACACACAGCACAACACTATCCTCTGATGCACCCTGGCGGCGTCTCCCAAAACGTTCACGCACAGCATGCTTCCCTCCAGCCAACCACCGGCCACGTCCAATGTTCGCCGACATCACGCCGCACCGTGCACCAATTACACTTTGGTCCGCGGAATGAACAGGGAAATGGATCCACAGAGCGGACCCAGATATCACACATTTTTAGAGATGTACATTTCTGTTGTTTCCTACAAAACTACTGGTCGGATTTCCACCAAACACACAAAGGACGCTTTCTGGCCCAAGCCACTGTTCCTGCCGCAAATTTGGTGAACATCCGTCCAGCCGTTCAGGCGATAGTTTTTACCCATTCAGTCTATGGAAAAAACGGATTTTTGGCACCCCTTTATAATTTTGCCCCCCCGCATCCGACCCTTGAAGCGCTTGTCAGTTGAGGCTTTCGCCGCCACTTTCTCACCCCTCCTCCCCGTTTTGCTGACTCTTACCCTGACACAGCCCTCTCCATGCTCTATTCTGCTATATCTGATACTCTTGATATTCTTGCCCCTGTCATGAGAATCCACCTGAAGCCCAAAGCCAAGTGCAACTCCTGGTACGACTCAGACGTCATCACCCTAAAACGCAAGTGCAGGGTGGCTAAGAGGAAATGGCGTGCTTCATGTACATCCTCTGACAAACTGGCCCGTTGCCTGCTCCAAAGGCAATATCGGCTCTCTGTCCTAACCAAGAAGAGAGCTCATATCCAAGCCCGCGTCTCTGCAGCATCTAACAACTCGGCTGAACTCTTTAAAATCTGCAAGGAACTGGCCAATCGTGCCGCAGTCAAGATGAACAGTTGCAACAGAGGCCACATATCTGCAAAGGTGAAGCATACTGCCAAAACTACACTCAGAGACTGCCCTACAAAGACTCTACTCCTTCCAACCTGAAATTAGCAGCAATGCCTCTTTGCACGGCATACCTGTGCAAATCTTGCACAAAGGTATCACGGACGATCAGTACTGAACGTGTCTCCATCTGTGCCAACCTCAATACAGACAGTATTGGGAAAAAATAGTACAGCCGCTTCCTGTGAACCACGCCCTAAACAACTGGTTGGATAATCCTCACAGTTCCTTTTCCATGGCCACCATGCTCAGAAGGGCAGGATGTGGCATGTGCGCTTTCCCAGCTACAGCGCGGGCCATGTGCCAGTACTGCAGGGACAGTCATTCTTCCCTTTCCACTGTTCTTTTTGCTGCACTATGCATGCAGCAATCACATCCAAGACCTCTGCATCCAACACTATCATTTACATACTCCATATGTACTGTTAAGCACTCCGAGTGCACATCGCGTGTGCTTCCAAAGCACCTCGAGTAGAAAGTTCTGCAAAAGAATGCACTATTTCAGCATCCAAAACCATCAGAGCAGCACGCAACACAATGTTGGTCATGCACCCAACAGTCTATGGGCCTCATTCCGAGTATGGCGGTAAGGGATAGCGGCCACCGCTAACGAGAGCGGTGGCGGTAATCCCTTACCGCCATACTCCGAGTTCCCTTTGCACCATGGAGGTTTTAACACCTGCTTTTAGCAGGTGTTAAAAACCATGGCGCTAAGGGACCTTGATGTTAATTACGCCACCGTAATTTACGGTGGCGTAATTAACGCCTTCCCCACTCCCATTATGCCCTATGGGGCAAGAATGGGAATGGGGAAGGGTAAATGGGGATTGGGGAATTACCGCCCGCCAACCTTGGAATGGGGCGGTAATTCCGCCATCCACCAAGGCGTTGCCGGTCTGGGTACGGCGTCAACCAAGGCGTTAATAGCACCATTGGTTAGCGCCGTACTCGGAATGAGGCATTATGCCTTGTCCACACCCAGCACAACATAATGGAGCCGTGTATGCGACCAGGTGGCCAGGTACCACAATCCACAAACGTAACATAGCCAGCGGCACTTCTAGCCAACCCACGCACCATAATACAGCGATGCATGGAAACATGTTACAGTTCGCAGAATCCTCAAACATACTGTAAAATCATATGCTCCAGGCTTGGTTATGTTACTTCTTCATAACTTTATTGCCATTTCTCAAGTTACATATAATACAAGACATTAAGACATCAAGATACATCAACACCGGAACCCATCACTCAGGAGGGAAGGGACCAACTGACTCTGGGCCTCATTACGACCCAGCCGGTAAGTTACCGCCTGGGCCGTGACTTTACCACCATGGCGTAAACTACGTTTACGCCATGGTGGTTGGCGGACTTACCGCCCCATTCCGAGGTCGGCGGGGCGGTAAGTCCCCAATCCCCATTTACCCTTCCCCATTCCCATTTTTGCCCCATAGGGCATAATGGGAGTGGGGAAGGCGTTAATTACGCCACCGTAAATTACGGTGGCGTAATTAACTCCATGGTACCTTAGCGCCATGGATTTTAACACCTGCTAAAAGCAGGTGTTAAAAGCGCCATGGCGCTAAGGGACCTCGTAGTTGGCGGTAAGGGGTCGGCGCAGCTAACGCTGGCGTTAACCCCTTACCGCCAGGGTCGTAATGAGGCCCTCTGACTAGAACACTCACCAAGGCATTCTCCCACATGACATCACCAAGAACATCACAGGCCACAGCAGACTCAGAAAAGCACTATGCAACACATCTCCCTCCGTTACTACAACACAAATACAGATCCACAGACAAACCCGAGCACACCACAGACAAGCACGTCATAACAAATCTCCCTCCTTATGCATCACTAAACAACCAAGACACAACATGAGTGGATCTCCCGCAACTGCATAAATCCGAAACTACCCCTATACACATCCGAAGCCTTCAGCAAATACACAAACCTCCTTCCGTCTGTCCCTGTCACGGACAAACTCTAGACTCACACTCTAGATGCCTACCAACCCGGATGCCTACCAACCCGGATCCAGGGCAAAACCCAACCAACAAACCAATGCTACCAAAGAATAACTTTTAACCTACCACCCGTCCCCACCAAAGGCGAGCCTTCAGGCTGCCACCCTGAAGCACAACCTGTCATACTGATGCACTGCCTGACATCCAGGATGACAAACGAATCACCACAACCGCAAAGAAAACAACTCGAGGATGATAATCGAATCACCACAACCGCTAAGAAAACAACTCCAGGAAGACAAACGAATCACCACAACCGCAAAGAAAACAACTCAGCGAAAACACCACAACACCAGAAAATATCACACAATCTGCATCAATCCCAGTTACACACACATAAAGCTACACATAGAGCCAATCGAGCACACGCAACCACGCCAAGATATAAGAATCCTCCAACAACTTGAAGATGCTGGCCATCCATCTCCAAGTCCACCAACATAAACGTTAGGTTGACCACTACACCCATCTCGATGACAACTCCAGCGAGTAACAATATCAAACCCTGACCCTACACACAAAAGCCTGGATTGACAACACTCTCACAAAAAGAAAACAATCTCACCAGACTCAACAGGACAGCTTCCTTCCTTTGCAACTTAGGCTATCTGGAGTGCATCCCAACCAGTGCCCACAACTTCATCTAAAAATAACTACCTGTCCTTTCAAGGTGAGTAGTACAACCTACAATGCACCAATACTCATCTTAACTCAACCGGAGACCTTCCCGTTCTCCACATTGCGCACACTAAAAATCAACTCCAGCATACCGTGGTCAGAGGCACTACCTTGCCGCACTACTAGCACTACGCAACTATGTCCTTACTAGTGCATCTCCACTCACGCCAAAGCTTGCACCCAGAGGTGCTACCTCACTGCACCTTTCGCTAAAAACAGAGGAGCTACCTTCCAACACTGCAAATGAAGGCGCTACCTCTCAGCACCTCCGACACCATAAAACTATTTCACTAAACATAGTCAACGCTGCACCCAGAGGCGCTACATTGCAGCACTTCTGACACCACAAAATTATTTCACTAAACCTAGTCAACGCTGAACCCAGGGGTGCTACCTAGCAGCACTTATCACTAAAACATAGGCGCCAATTCAAGCACTTCCAACTCAACTAACACACCTGCTCCTGTCAAAGGTAAAACACCAAACACTACAGGTTCTATTCGCACACGTGACAGCCTGACACTCTGACACAACTCCCATACCTGTTATCTTTTCAAACAACAAAGCTTGAAGTCTATCCCCATACTTCTTCATTCAGATAAACACCATGTGATACTTCATTGAACTATAGCAATAAAAAACAATAGCATACACTTGCCCGTCCGTGGAACACTTGTGAGTTCAGACCCTAAAAGTCCATGTTGTTATTTAAGAACAAAAATCCTAAAACTGTTAGACTAGCTCACTCAGCCAAATATGCTGCACATCTACTCACTTGCCACATAAACTCACACTTCATTTTTAGACTTTAATGCAGCTACAGCTCAAACTTTAGATAATAGTAGCTTGAAAATCATTGTCCTATTACCTGCAAATCCTCAAAATTCGTTAATGTTCTACATAACATCACTCATCCTTTGCCATTTGTCCACCAATGCTTGTTCACTACAGCACCAAAGTCATGCTCCATGTCATCCATACTATACTGGATTATGCAAACATTCCATTTCACAATGTATCATTTTTTCTATGGGGAAATTCGGTCTTACTAATTCTTAAATTCCTAAAACGTTAAAGACACAGGGCCTCAGGAGGGGGCGCTGTTGCGCACGTCTAAAATGACCGCCTGGGTGGAGAGCTCCGGCTCGTTCGAAATCCTTGTATCCTGTATATCCTTCCAGTTCTAAGTTGTCTGACGAATACCCACAGAATATTGCGGCGGAAGGTCTGGGGAAGAGCCCCTGAAAAAACGGAACACGTCACCCCTGGGACAACGGAGATATCCACTGGTGAAGTTGCAGCGTCTGAAGAGCTGCGACGTGGCCGCCCGAGGGCTTCATGTAATTTCTACGCGAGCCCAGAACTAGCAACTGTGGGCCGGCCAGGTGGGGGAGGGGCAGCCCAACAACACACAGGCGCTGCCGGAGGGCGGCAAGACTCTGTTTCTCTTCCCTCCCCCCGAGCGAAGATACGAACGCAGATCTCCCTGCACCAGGTTCTGAGTTGAAAATCCTATCGAGTGCCCGGAGACACACCGCGATGACAGCACATAGCCCCTTGGGCCGCGATCCCCCCCGCAGCTGAAGTCAAGCTGAGGTGACGCTGGTGAAGTAAGTGGGCCGCCGTGGGGGTGCGCCGGGGGCCCTGAAATACTGGGCAGATTACACCCATGGAAGAACATGGCAGGGGGCCGCCACACCTGTGAATACGGTGCGCCTGGGTCCTCGTGAGAGGTGAGACGAACGCAGCAACGTGGCTGGTGGTGCCCCAAAATAAAAGCAGCTCGCCGCTACAGCGTTATTAAAAGTGAGGGGTAGGCTGCGGGGACACTGTCTGGACCCCTTGTGTATGCGGGGATAAGCATAACAGCGTGGCCAGTGTTTCCTGGTGATAAAGGCAGCTTGTCGCCGCGGCTTGGAGGAGAAGAGGGGTGATACAGTGTGTGCCCTCTTGGCTCACCCAATGCCCACTTGTCGGTAGGGTGAAGTGGAATACAGCAATCCCCGCGACACGGAAATACGCCCGAGGCGTGACAGGGCCCGACACCTCATGTGTACTGCGGCACGCCCTGATCAATGAGACTAGACAAAAGCCGCTGAAATACTTTCCTTCACACCCGTTGAACTCCTCTACTGGACACCAGAATGTCAGGCATATAGGTGTCGGGAGCCCTGAGACACAATTGGTAAAAGGACATAGCAGGCAGGCTGGCAACTGTGTAAGCACAGAGTTCCCGGACCACAGGGAGAGTGTGGAGAAGCGATACAACAGGCCAAGGTGGCCGGGTGCGGACATCTGGTCGCCACAACATTAAAGGGTTGAAGGGAATCGCACAGGAAACATATTAACAGCAAACCCTTTGGCCACAATCAGTGTTCACGCTAGAACTGTGGGAGTTTAATAATAACGCCTCTGGGGGAAAGAGTACCGTTGGGGCGAGACAGAACCCAGTCCCCCACCTACATTGCAGCACACCCCGAGCTGGGAAACAGGGCAGAGGCAGCGCCATCACCCTCCATTATAACCGCTGTAATTCGATACTGGTCGCCGGGGCAGCAGTCATATATACGTGGGAGAGCACAATTCACCCCAAAAGTGGTAATTTTGTCTAATGGCCCGCACTGAGAAGAAGGCTGCAGGGGGAAGAAAGACCGGCCCAATGGACTCCTTTGCCAGCTCCCAGACGCAGGCGGCATCAGGAGGGGCAGCACAAACATCCAAAAGCCGAGACACAGACCCTTTAGATCACCTGGCAACAATTGTGTCGAATGGGTTTCTGGCTGTCAACTTTAAGTTGGATGACATAGTGGTGACAATTTGTCGGAATAGAAATAATATTATGCCTCCTATTGTAATAGTTATATGTGTATTGGCCTATGCCAAGTTGTCTAAACATCATGCGCGAACAAACTCCACGGCAAGGTCTTGACCTCAGAGAAATCAATGTAAGCCGCCATCTTGAATTAAGCCGCCATTTTAGGTTCTCTTGTTATGTAGAAGTCACCCTGAACATCAAAATGGAGGCCACATGACATTTCGAATAGATTCTGGCCGTTGTGACCTCCGTACAGCTGAATGATTAATATGCCTGCAGGCCACTTGTCGGAGTTCTGAACTGAGACCTTGTCCTACTGTTGACCTATATGTAAATGTACTACTTATTTCAGCGAAACTAATCAAAATGCATATATTAAAGGTTGACCTGGCAAGGAACCCTAGACCAGTATTGTATTTCGCAGAATGGTTAACCCGTAAGAGGGTTGGCCAAGGGCTGAACAAATTGTATAAATGGCCCGGGTATTCCAATGTGCGGTCTCTCACTGAACACATCGAACCCTCGTTGAAGTTCGTTATGTTCTACTGAGAGCTGAATAGCTATCCGTTTGTCAATCGACTTGGTAACTGTTGTAACTTGAAATAAAGTACTTGTATGTTTCTTTGTAACCTGTGTTGGTGTGTTTCCTTTTGGGCTTCCCGGCCTCATATTATTTTTTCTGTTTTCACAGTTGGCGCCTGAATAGGGACCCTCAAGATTGATGCCGGATCATTGAAGGTTGACGCAGGCTATCGAACCGGGATCGGACAGTGTGATACTGCGGGCCCGACCGAACGAGACGCGATACCTCGGCAGCGCTGCACGATCCGATCCTTGGACGATAGTCGTGTGGTCTGAAATGGCATCTTGACGAGGGTCCATTTTTGAGGCGGGCAGAAACCACCAAACACAAGGTAAAATTCGTTAGGTAAGTTCTTTGGTAAACAGTACGGTCCTCCTTAGGTTTGGTCAGGTGTAGTCGTGACCCGACTCTTAATTTAACCCTGACAATTTGAATTTGGCGTATTGTATCTGCAGACAAAATTATTGACCAGGTAACACCAATTTATTGTGAAATGCCTGGGAAATTGTCTAGCTTCTTTAGGGCACTGTTCCGCAGCGATCGACAATCTTTGGAATTTAGCCGCCCGGCACCACATGAGTGGTCGCCGGCGTGTACTATGTACTGTAAGAAAGGCATTGGAAGTATAGTATTTAATGATATTTGGCACAGACAAACCAGACATGCCTCCGAATTTCAGTGGCCAATCAATGGTAATTTCGAGATCCCCCGTATTGAATACCTAGAATTGGTCTTGTTAAAGAAGAAGGCCAGACCTGCAGCATTTGATGTTTTGCAGAATTGGAAAAAAGAAGCGTTGCAGCAGCTTAAAAGTAGGGATAAACATGCACGCCATCATAAAGCGAATGCTGGAAAGGCGTTGTTATATGATAAGGAAAAACATTCAGAGTCAGTCAAGAATATGGATAGGGCTTTCTCACTCAGTATCCAGAAAATCTATCCCTCTAAAGATTTTCATGTTTCCGAAGAATTTATTGACAAATTGTTAAACGAACGAAGGGCTGGTGCCTCTGCACCACCTCCGTATGATCCTCTCCCTGGTGCTCTGCCTATTCCTGCTGTTATTCCTGCTGTTATTCCTGTTCCCCCTGTACAACCTATTGTTCCTATTCCTCCAGTTGTTGTTCCTCCACCTACTCTACCACCTCTTCCCCTTGCGCCAATAGTCACACCTCCATTGAATTTGCCCGCACCTCCGCTCCCGAGTGGTTCTGTACCGACTATAGTTGATCAGGGTGCAGGGTCAAAGATTGTCACTCAAAATACTGTCTCTGCAGAAAAGAAACGGGAATTATTTGCATGGGCTAAGCATTGTATGGAGAGAGATGATCAAGCTAATGTTTTTTCCACATTATCAAATATGGGCAATTTTCCCGAGAAAAATGTTTTTATTGAAGGTTTGGGGACTCATTTATGTGTAATGTGGGGTAGATTACATAATGCAGATCTCCCACAAGGGTTGAGGGATCTGAATACTCTAGCGCTTTCAAGGGACACTGAGGAGAAAGTACATGGTCATGTCGAGAGGTTATTTGAGTATAGGAGGGACTTAGAAAAATTGCGGGATGAGGATGATGAAGACGACAGTATGTATGTGCAGAAACGATTCCTTCCGTGTCGTAAATCGCCATCGGAGGAAGTACAAATCTGTACAAAAGATGCGATTCGATGGATCTCGGATTTATCGATACCGCCAGATGAAGTGTATGACACGTATAGTCAGTATACAGTAGAAATGCAGAGGAAGGTGATTCAGGTAATGGTGCAGTACCGGCAGGATGAATGTGTAAGGAAGAAGGTTAGTTGTCCTACAGAGTTATTGGGTATTTGTAAGAGGGCTTTTTCGCCCGACACTTCTTCGACTGCCTTAGTGCTCGACCTGGCTCTGTTGCTTAGTAAGCGATCGGAATTACCTATATCTCAGTTGCCTATGAGAGAGGTTCCTCTGACATTTGTCCCAAAGGTTGAGATTTCTACTAACGTTGGGACAGGTGCAATCGCTGTGGACATTCCCGCACATTATGTATCACAATTTGTTCATGTCCTGTTTTCGTGACAGGAAGTGAACACTATTAGACAATCAATTCCTGATATTAGGAAAAATCTGACAGGATTCTACAAAGAGATAGAGTCCGTTTTGCAGTCCTCTGTGTTCACCCTAAGTGATATTGGGCTTCATTCCGACCCTGGCGTGAACCAAGGCGCTATTAGCGCCTTGGTTGACGCCGTTATCTTTCCGATTCTGCCATGGTGAATGGCGGAATTACCGCCCCATTCCAAGGTTGGTGGGGTCAATAATTCCCCATTCACCAAGGGCCCTTCCCCATTCACATTTTTGCCCCATAGGGCTCAATGGGAATGGGGAAGGCGCTAATTACGGCACTGTAAATTACGGTGCCGTAATTAGCTCCTAGATCCCTTTGCAGGTTGGTTTTTTAACGCCTGCAAAAAGCAGGCGTTAAGTACCACCCCGCAAAGGGAACTCGGAGTAGGGCGGTAAGGGTTTAACGGCACCGGTCTCGTTAACGGTGACCGTTAACCCTTACCGCCCGACTTGGAATGACCCCCATTGACTTGTTATTCCCTGTTCTCCTGCCCGTAGATTTATGGAAGCAGGTTCGAACAATAGACGATGTGCCTGGGTCGGGAGATAGGTGGGCTAACATAACTAGGTTTGATGGGGAAAGACCAGCTGGTGAGAAACCACCTCAGGTAATACTCACTTTGCCTGATAGAATTGTTGCAACATTGAAAACCATAATTCCTGAGAAAAGAATTATTTGGGACAAGCTTACGGCCTGTGTTCAAGGAAAATCTGAGGCTGCCACCAAATTCTTTAATCGATTCGAACAGGTATTCTCTGACTTCAGTGGACAGGACTTGGGCACAGAGTCTGGGAAAAGGTTGTTTGTGGACAAATTTGTGCGTGGATTGCTGCCTGACATCCAGTCACAGATTATTTCCTCTGAGAGCGCTTGGCAGGCGAAATCCCAATCTGAAGTTTTGCACATGGCTCAGTATTACGAGAACCGTGTCAATAATGAAAAAGATAGAGTCGAGAAGAGGAAAGGAGATTTGAAGACTAAAGTATTGTTACAGCAAATTGTTAGAAATCCCAGAGGAGGTAACTCACTGACCAGAGGTCAGTATGTTCCGCAAGGAAACGTCCCCTTGGGTCCTGTGAATATTAATCAATGTGCCTATTGTCGCCAGGAAGGTCATTGGCGTGCACAGTGCCCCGTCCTTCGACAGAGGTCAAACAACACATTTGGGAGTATGGGTAGACGACCTAGAGGTCGCCTCGGAGTGGGGGGCCCTGATAGAGGTCAGTTCTCACAAGATCCTCAGCAACCTTTTTCACAGGATAATCAGACTTTGAGTGTGAACACAAGAAATGTATTTCATCACCCTTCTGCTGCCTACCTTTCTGAAGAGCTTCCTTTCGACGACATTCTGTTTCGTTAGGATTGCCCGAAGCAGGGTTTGGAACCTTCACCTATTCCCGTTAGTCAAAAAGGTGCCTACGCTGAACTGTTAGTGGGGAATAGGAAACATCAGTTCTTGATAGACACTGGAGCACAGAAGTGCTCCAGTGATCATTCTCGGGTTCCAAACATTCCACTGTCAGGGCAAACTATTGTTTCTGTAGGGTTTTTTGGCATGCCAGTTGTTTGTTCGGTTTCTTCGCCGGTGCCTGTTTCATTGGGTCCTTTTACGGACCACTGCCCATTCCTCTTGACTTCAAACTGTGGAGAGAATTTGCTGGGGTTAAATCTGTTGAAGAAATTAAATGCAGTGATTCATTGTTCCCCTGACGGAGTGCAACTGACAATTTCACCACAGCAACTTCCCAGTTCTCAGTTTCTGACTCGACCATTGCCTCCTGAATTTAGCATTGTCCCGGAATGTTTGTGGGCGGTTGACGACAATGATGTTGGGGTATTACAGGTTGAACCCGTTAAAATAGTTTTGAAACATGGAGTTAAACTACCACGCATTCCGCAATATAAGATCTCAGTTGAGGGCGAGCGTGCTTTGAAGTGCATTGTTTCCAATTTTGTGCATCGAGGGGTCATTGAAGAGATTGCAGGTAGTTTATGTAACAGTCCGATTTTACCCGTGTACAAGAAAGGCGTCAATGCAATCGCATTCCGTTTCATAATTGATCTACGCACTATTAATAAAGTTGTCGCCCCACAATTTCCAATTGTGCCTGATGTGACAACGATATTAACGATGATCCCTGCTACAGCTACTCACTTTAGTGTTGTGGATCTGAAGAATGCTTTCTTCAGTATTCCTATACACAAGGAGAGTAGATATTTGTTCGTGTTCACCTTGGGGGGACGTTCGTTCACATTTACTCGTGCACCTCAAGGTTATTCTGAAAGTCCAAACATTTATAGTAGGGCTTTGAAAGAGCAGCTTGACACCCTTGAATTGCCATCTACTTGTAACTGCTTCAGTATGTCCATGATTTGCTTTTAGCTGCAGATTCTGAAAGTGCTTGTAAAGAAGGCATTGTATTGTTGCTTATTCATTTGGCTGAACATGGTCATAAAGCTTCGCTTAAGAAATTTCAATATTGTTGTCAGGAGGTCGCCTATTTAGGCTATCTCCTGTCAAAGGAGGGGAGAAGATTGACACCTGAAAGAATAAAACACATTTCTGGCATGTCTGTCCCAAATACACAGAAGGAAGTCAGAGCCTTAATAGGTATGGATTCTTACTGTAGGCTGTGGATCCCGAACTTCTCACTAGTGATAAAACCGATGTTGGCCTTGACAAAGAAGGGCATTTCTTCGCCGCTGCCATGGAAGTCGGAACATCAACGATCATTTGAGCTTCTCAAAACCGCGTTATGCTCTGCACCGGTTCTGGGTACTCCAAATTACAATAAGGCTTTTGTGTTGTTTGTGCATGAATGTGATGGATGTGCTTTGGTTGTATTAACAGAGGAACATGGAGGGAAGAATAGACCATGCGGCTACTACTCTTCCGCCCTTGATCCTGTCGCATGCGCTTTGCCAAGATGTTTGCGAGCCGTCGCTGCTGCTGCTGTGTCTGTAAAACAGAGTGAGGGAATGGTCCTAGGCCATGATTTAACCCTAATGGTACCTCACTCTGTAGATGTCCTATTGAATAAAACCCAAACACAGCACCTCACCTCTGCACAGCTAACAAGGTATGAATTAATTCTGTTTGCCCCTCACATTCAAATTAAGAGGTGTTGTGTTCTTAATCCGGCTGAACTCCTACCTTTCCCGCAAAATACTGTTTGCAGTGATGAAGAATCACATGACTGCCTGTATACTACTGAACAGGAAACGAAGGGCAGGATAGACCTTATAGATACTCCTTTGGATAATGCGGAAGGGGAGCTGTTTTGTGACGGCTCCTGCTTCAAACTTCCGGATGGTACATCTACAGCTGCTTATGCAGTCACTACATTGAGTACGGTTAGAGAATTCCGCATAACTCCGCGCAGGCCGCAGAGATTATAGCGTTTACCCGAGCTTGTGAACTATCCGAAGGGCGTACAGTAAATATATATACTGATAGCCAGTATGCCTTTGGGGTGGCTCACAACTTTGGGAGGCTCTGGTCGGAAAGAGGGTTCCTAACCTCACATGGGACCAAGATTCAGCATGGCCCCCTGATAGTGCAATTGCTCTCGGCACTCGCGCTCCCTAGTCAGTTAGCGATCATAAAGTGCGCAGCGCATCGCAAGGTCATAGATGGTGTGGGGAAAAGGAACGCTTTTGCTGACCAGATGACCAGGCAAACGGCCATAGACCTTAGTACAGACATGTATGCTCTAAGAGAAACAAGAGATGCCTATGTAATGGATGAGGGTATTGGGTCTGTACGAGATATCCAAGCTGATGCCACAATAGAAGAGTCTAAAAAGTGGGCCGAAGGGATGGGGAAACAAGATGAAGATGGGTGTTGGGTGGACACATCTGAAGGGAAATGGTTGCTCCCTAATTCAAATGTGCTGATGATGGTGACAATGGCACACGGTCCTACGCATGTGTGTGCTCAGCAGATCACGAAAATGTTAGAGAAAGTCTGGGTAAATGATAAAATTTTGAAAATCGCTCAGCATTATGTCCAGATTTCCATGATTTGCTTGCAGCACAATGTGGGGAAGGGGACAGCAACTCCAAGGGGTAGTTTTGGGCCTCCTTCTGTCCCCTTCGAGGTCATCCACTTTGATTTTATTGAGATGGAACGGTGTAACAATCTAAAATATGTCCTTGTGATCATTTGTGCCTTTAGTAAATGGGTTGAGGCTTTCCCCGTTAAGGATGCTACTGCCATGACCACTTCGAAGACTATGGTAAAGGAGTTCTTCCCACGATTTGGGTTGCCGAGAGTAATTTGGTCGGACAACGGTCCAGATTTTGTTGCAGCAGTAATCTTGCAGATATGCACAGCATTACACATCGAAAAACGATTTCATTCGGCTAGACATCCTCAAAGTGCTGGGTTGGTAGAGAGACATAACGGTATCCTAAATAATAAGCTTGCTAAAACATGTGCCGGCACCAAACTGAAATGGCCAGACGCCTTGCCTATTGTGTTGTTAGCCATGCGTACCACACCTCAAACTAAGACTGGGCTCTCTCCATTCGAGGTGGTGATGGGGAGGCCTGCCAATATTTGGGGTTTTCCGAAGCCTAAAGCGCTGAGAGATGTCGAAAATGTATTGCTTGCAGACTACTGTAACCAGTTGACTAAAAATTTGTATTTCATTTATCATCAGGTCCGATCAGCTTTACCTGTACGGTTCATGGGCCCAGGACACAATATTCAGGCTGGTAGTTGGGTCCTGGTAAGGGCCTATGAAAGGTCCTCCTGCCTCGTGCCTCGTTGGCGGGGACCCTACCAGGTGCTGTTGGTCACCCAGACAGCAGTGCGGCTGGCTGGAAAGAAGCATTGGATCCACGCGACGCATGTCAAGAAATTTCCTCACCCGACGCCACACGTTACAGAACAAGCAGAACCCCTTGCTGATACTACAATCTCTGATCCTGGAGTAGAAAATAGCGCTGTGAGTGTGTCGGAGAATCTCTCTGAGCCCGTGGAGCTTGGGGAACCGTCCATTTTGTCTCCGCACTCTTCGGAAAAGTCACTTCCGGAGAACGTTGTTTCAAGTTCTGCGACTTCCGTCGCCTCTGATACGTTGCTTCCCTCAGGAAATGTCGTTACATTATTTCCGGATCAAGCAGTACCGGGAACCACCAGGTACGACCTTCGACGAAGAAAATAGAACTACAGCACAGGTTTTGCCTGTGCATCTGGAAAAGAAAAGAGTCATTGAGAGTTTTGTTCTTGCATGGAAAAAAAGGGGATTCTGCTGGCTAGGGTTGGGGAAGGACTAAGGAGTCGCGTGACCGTAGTGTCGCCAGCAACGAACATTGGGGTCGTCGATTGAAAAACTATGATGTCTGCCACCTCCACCGCTACTGCTCGTATTGGACTTGTAAATAAAGGGGTGACCAACTCGGACAATGAACAATGTGCCTGGGCCCCGAAAACGTATTGCTGTGTTGTGATGATAATAATTGGGATTTGTATAGTCACTGCCGTGAGACTCTGGTACTTTGAAGAAATGTAACCTCTAGAGCCTCTTTTGCCAATTGAAATTGTACCTACTGCTCTGACTCCCTCTGTACACCTTCATACTCTGTCACCTAGGGACTCCCAACATAGACGAAAGAATCATAGTAACACTTTAATGATAATAATGAATTCGCCGCATGTCATTTTTAATAAGAGCAACTGCTGGATCTGCACCCATTTACCGCAACATGGGAACAAGGGGCTAGGGTGGTATATTCACCCTTTACCTTTAACGACTGCTTGCTATGCCTCTCTTAGAGCACTATTCTTTGGCCGTTGGAATGATAGCATCTCAGGGAACTTTGATGGAACTAATTTAAATGATTTTGAGAAACGTGTATTGACTCCCCTGGGATGCTCGCTTTTTGCAAATAGAAGTAAGCCTAATGTTGCTTCTATTAGGCCATCTGATAAACTGTCTCTTCCTTTCCAAACTCTAATTTCCTTTAAAATGGCTCCGATAGGCAATAAGGATGCCGTGCCTCCTTCCTACTCTGTTAACCATAGCCCCGATTCAGTTCCCTTCTGTGTACAAAGGAATGCACCCCGTCAATGGGAGATTTTGAAGGTTGTGCGAACGTTGTAAATTTGACCGGGGATAACAGGCCTTTGTATGTAGGGGGGCCTGTCTATTTCATACAGCATTTCCCTGTTTGCCCAAGGATTGGCAGGGAACCTGTTATTTAGGGATCCTGTTACCTGGGGTATTTATAGCTAGTACATTGGAAGTTTCTAAGGCTCGACCACGGCGGGACGAGAATGGAGATACCCCTGGGCAAATCTTGGGAGATATAGCAAAATCAGTTGTGCCATTTTGGGGACAGATAGCAAATTCTGGAAATATTAGGGGGCTAGCAAGAGTACTGGAGAGAACCATCAACCGGACCACGGATATACTCTATAATATGACGCTGGAACAGAAAGCAATAAGATTGGTAGCGCTCCAAAACCGGATGGCCTGTAAATTAGTGGGGTCCGCTTGTTGTGTTTTCATACCAGATTCCTCCCCGACAATTTTCAAGGCAATACAGAACTTGCACGTCCTTAGTTCAGAGGTGCATGTTCCTGTGGGAGATTGGAGTATTAGTACTTGGTTCTGGGACTCCTTACGATCCTGGGGTTGGAAGGTGCTTTCCGTCATACTGGTTATTTTGGGGATTCTGCTATTCCTTTGTTGCTGTATCCAATGTCTACCTAGTATATGTGCAATGCTAGGGGGATGTTGCGCTCAGGCGGTGAGCACGATAGGACATAAAGTGTATGCCCCAGATACAGTATCTAAAGAGTTTGTGTTGCAAGAGGTTCTGGTGAACGACCTAATGGCTATAGATATTACAGATAACGATTCAGGATGTATGGACGACAATGCATGGAGTTATTTGCAAAAACATCAGAAATAGTCTTAGCACTTGGCATAGGCCAAAAGGAGGGTTTGTCGGAATAGAAATAATATTATGCCTCCTATTGTAATATTTATATGTGTACTGGCCTACGCCAAGTTGTCTAAACATCATGGGCGAACAAACTCCACAGCAAGGTCTTGACCTCAGAGAAATCAATGTAAGCCGCCATCTTGAATTAAGCCGCCATTTTAGGTTCTCTTGTTATGTAGAAGTCACCCTGAACATCAAAATGGAGGCCAAATGACATTTCGAATAGATTCTGGCCGTTGTGACCTCCGTACAGCTGAATTATTAATATGCCTGCAGGCCACTTGTCGTAGTCGTGAACTGAGACCTTGTCCTACTGTTGACCTATATGTAAATTTACTACTTATATCAGCGAAACTAATCAAAATGCATATATTAAAGGTTGACCTGGCAAGGAACCCTAGACCAGTATTGTATTTCACAGAATGGTTAACCCGCAAGAGGGTTGGCCAAGGGCTGGACAAATTGTATAAACGGCCCGGGTATTCCAATGTGTGGTCTCTCACTGAACACATCGAACCCTTGTTGAAGTTTGTTATGTACTACTGAGAGCTGAATAGCTATCCGTTTGTCAATCGACTTGGTAACTGTTGTAACTTGAAATAAAGTACTTGTATGTTTCTTTGTAACCTGTGTTGGTGTGTTTCCTTTTGGGCTTCCCGGCCTCATATTATTTTTTCTGTTTTCACAGTTTGGATCCCTGAAAGCACAAGTGGAAAAGGAAAGCGCACGCATTTCGGAAGCAGAAAACAGGATAAGCTCAAATGAAGATGTCATTTCGTAGCATGGCCGGGACATAGCCCTACTCCAGGCCGAACTACGCAAGACCCAGAGCAAGTGCGAGGATCTTGAATCTATGTCCCGCAGAAATAACATTTGCATTGTCGGGGTTTCGGAGACGTTTGGCAAAGGCTCCATGAAAAGGCAGGTGGAAGATCTGCTGAAATCTGTATTGGGGGCAGAATCCCTTTCAAACCACTTCCTTGTCGAAAGAGCTCATCGCACTCTTGCACCACCTCCAAAGCCGGGTGCTCCACCCCGCCCCATCATTGCACGCCTTCTAAATTATAGAGATAGGGACACGATGCTCCGACTGTCCAGAGAAAAAGGAATGCTGCACTACAAAGAAAACAGAATTCATATATATCCAGACTTCTCTGCGAACATACAAACACAACGCAGGTCCTATGAGATGGTCAAGAAACAACTACGGCTCCATAATGTTCCCTATGCTCTAATTTTCCCTGCAAAAATGAGAATCCAGCACGGAGGAAGAGCCCACTTCTTTGAAAACCCTGCCAAAGCTATGGCATATGTGGAGGCCTCCATTCCACTGCCCCCCAGAGATCGAATGAGGAATCAAAATGTGAGACCTAACCCTGGCGAAGGCAGCAGAGATCCGGCAGACGGATGAAACAACACCTTCCCTGCAGTAGCATTATGTCTTCTAAAAGTCAACACAACTGAATTGGACCAAGATCCGTTGTTTACCGAGCCGTGGAGCCTCCTACGTGGGAGACCAGATGGCAACATTCGTTGGCCCTCTGGAAAGGTCCACTAGCTCAGTTGAAAAGCCCACTGGCCGAGTTTTGAGTTTTAATGGGCAGCATCGTCAAGTTTGGGGAGATGATGCGGGTGGGGGCCAGGATACCAGGTAACAGTTAGCTATGTTGAGCTACCGGGGAAATGGGGGAAGAGGGACATTGTTTTTGAGGTTGGTTTGAAGGTTAAGTGGTCTCACGGTCACGGTTGCTGCTCCCGCAATGCAAATATTGGGATCGGCTGATGGTATGGCAGGTACAAATACACATGGAAGTGGCGGTACAGGGAGGCTGAGAATACCATTTTTGTCCTGGAATGTAAGGGGATTGAACAACCCATTGAAAGCCAGGAACGTTAGCAATTACATTTCTAGACACTGCCCTCAAATTGTGATGCTACAAGAAACTCATCCAATGGGTGTAGTGAATCTCAATATAATGCCCAAATGGGGCAAGACACGATATTATACTATTCGTCCCAGTCCAGGGGGGTAATCACCCTCATACATCCCTCACTGGGTTTCCAGGCATCGGGGCACAAGGTGGACTCTCTAGGCAGATATGTTCTGGTGTGGGGGGGTAGTGGGAAAGCAACTTACATTGGTGAACACATATGGCCCTAACATCGATGATCCAGACTTCTACTGAAATACATATGAAACCCTTAATAAACTCAACGCATCTTCCATAATATGGGGTGGGGACTTTAACATGGCCCTAGACCCGACAACAGATAGATCCAGTGCGGAAATGAGGACACCAACTAGAATGGCACTGACACTGGGGCAACTACTTCCACAAATGACACTGATAGATGCATGGCGCACATTACACCCTGATGCCAGACGTTATACCTACTACTCATCTGTCCACGACAGTGAGTCGCGGATAGACTATTTCCTGTATCACAGGCCCTATCAGAGACGCTGCACTAGGGGGGCACTTATCTCGAAATCTACTGGCCTCCTGAGGAGAGTGAGAAGGGAGTTGGAAGAGGTAGAAAATGCCTTAAACAACGTTTAGGAAACCTATAGCTGCACACATGATAGGGCCATCCTGGCTGAGATTCATAAACGTATTCGAAACTTCAATGACCTGGCCACCAGAGAAACACAATATATGGCAGCCTCTGCCAGATCATGCAGATATGGTGAAGGCAATAAGGCGGGTAGAACATTGGCCAACCTGATTAAGCAGGAGAGACAGCCACATTCAATTACTAGTATACAAGACGCGACTGGCGAGGTGAAGACAAGCAAAGAGGGTACAAATGGGGAATTTGCCAAATGTTATCAAACACTGTATTCAAACAGGGATAGCAAAATGACCACTGAGATTAAGACATACTTAATGTCGCTGGGACTCCCTCAACTCCCGCTCGAACATAAAATGGCCTTAGACCAAACGATCACTGCGGAGGAAATAGGTGAGGCGATCATGGGACTAGCATCAGGCAAAGCACTGGGCTCCGATGGGCTAGGGGCTGAATTCTGTAAAGAGTTCTGCACTGAACTCATTCCCTTAATGCTGGAGACATGGGAGGAAGCCATATTGCCCCTGACAATGAGGGAAGCTATCATAACTGTGTTACCTAAGCCCCGACGCCCACCTAACGACATGTCATCATACAGGCCCTTATCGCTTATCAATGTTGATGCTAAGATATTTGCTAAGGTGCTGGAGAACCGAATGTTACCCTTGGTCTCCACATTGGTCCACCCCGATCAGAATGGGTTTATTCCCCTGCGATCCACTGTGCTGAACCTTCGTAGACTATTTGGTATAATGGCCCAAATTGACCCCGGGAGGAGCGCAGTTGCTGTTGCCCTTGACGCCGAAAAGGCTTTCGACTCTGTGTCATGGGTATATCTCTTTATTGTGTTGGAAACATTTGGGGTGGGACCTGCTTTCATTAGATTTGTGCGACTGCTCTCCAGGAGCCACAGTATGCACCAACAGAACCATCTCCGAGCTGTTCCAATTAGGTAGGGGCACAAGGCAGGGATGCGTCTTTTCGCCCATCTTGTTTGCCTTAACCATTGAGCCAATGGCAGCAGCTGTTTGGCTAAGACATGGGGGTAGGGGAATAAACATGAAAGGCTCAATCCAACTAATTTCGCTTTATGCGGATGATACATCCGCGAACCTGAGACAAACATAGCGCCCATTATGACTGATATACATGAGTTTGCAGACTATTCGGGGTATGTCATTAACTTAGCTAAATCGGAAATGTTTCCGCTCATGCCTTCCACTAAATGCCCTGTGATTACCTGCGGCCTTAAATGGTTGGAACAACACATCAGATATCTAGGGGTGTTAGTATCTAGAACCAGACAAACCCTTTATGTGGACAACCACGAGAAGGCACTGCAGACATTGAGCACTAAGCTGCAGATCTGGGGACACCTCCCCATATCCCTATAGGTCGAATAGCTTTACTCAAGATGATAGTCCTCCACAAACTATTATATTTTTTTGTAAACATACCCATATGGCTGGGCAGAGACTTCTTTACTAGATTACGGTCGTTGGTAGTAACCTTTATATGGAATGGGAAGGCGGCTAGAATTGGGTGGGAGAAAATGACAGAACCCTACGACACCGGAGGTATAGCGGCCCCAGACTTTGAGCTTTACTATCTGGTCGCCCAGGCACAGTTGCAAAGTATTGATACGAGGACCCTGGGAAAACATCACACACTTGGGTGGAAGCGCAAACTATATCCCCAGCAGACATTAGGTCAGTCATATTTAATCCAAGGCACAAAGATACCTGTGATTATGACCCGGTCAGCTGCACGGTCCGGGCTTGGGGCGCGTTATTCAAGCGACTGAAGCTGGAGACACCATATAGCCCGGAGGTCCCCTTGTGGAACTTCCCGGGTATCCCCCCCACGTTCAATGCGGGTATTCAGGAGGTCTGGGACCCCCATATGGAAAAGAAGGTGGGCGATATGTTTATAGATGGTAAATTCGCATCTAAGGAAGACTTCATGAAAGCGATGGGGAGCGGGCCACTCAAAATATTGCAATACTATAGAGTAAGGGCCGCATATTAGAGGAGATGGCCAATGTTCCCAGATGAACCTCCCCAACACCCTTGCACACAACTCATTACCATGAATGCCGGGCTGGGTATCTCTAAACTATATGTAGCAGTGCAAACCCATACCCCCACAATAAACCGGGTCAAAGACAAATGGGAAACGGACCTGCAAATGCCTATCCCAGAAGACAAATGGAGCAGATACTGTGCACTCACGAAAAAGGTTTCATTAAATGTGGGACTACGCTTGATACAATTTAAACTTCTAAATAGATTACATTACACGCCGGCTAAACTGGCAAAATTCACTGCGGAGCATGGGGGGGGAGTGCCCCAAATGTGGGGCACAGTCCGCGGGCTCTTTTCACATGTACTGGGAGTGTCCTGCTCTTCTGAAATTCTGGGGAGAGGTGGCTGAACTGTTGGCTGAAATCACGCAGATACCCCCACAGCTAACACCCCATAAATACTTGTTCAGAGACATTGGCAAGTGCTCGGAGAAAACCAGGAGAATATTCAATGTGGCATGCGCAGTGGCGAAGAAATGTATCCTACAAGCCTGGAAAATGCCCACGCCGCCAAGCATGACCACTTTCCTTCGTGAACTGACATATGTCAATGAATGTGAGGAAGAATATGTTTTGACTCTCCCGGGGGCAACCGACCTAAAGACATAGGGGGCCTTTCCGCATGTATCTGTGTGATTTGCTCACAGATGATGAAATATCCATGTAATGTTAAATGTAACTGCTTTCTCTGTTTGTCGACTTGTGTGAATTGATGGGAGAGGGTTGCTGTAACTGTTGAGACCACCGTTGAACAATAAAAAGAGTTTAAAAAAAAAGACACAAGGCCTCATTATGAGTTTGGAGGTAATAAGGGCATGGCTGCCTCCAAACTCGGGTCTGGGTTCCCTGAATAGGGAAATACCGAGCCATTATGACTTTGGAGGGCTCGGTATTTCCCCATTCAGGGAACCCGGACCCGGACCATCCCCATTTGAGCTCCCATAGGGCTCAATGGGAATGGGGTGCATGCTAACAACGGGCCCGTTATTGATGGGCCTGTTGTTAGCATGCTGGTCTCCTCGCGGGACCAGCAAAGGATGTCTGTTCTGACCAGACGTCCGGAGCGGGTCACACGAGGGAACCTCGTAATGAGGCGGTACGGGTTAACGGTGCCGACGCCTTTACCGATGCCGTTAACCCCTTACCGCCTCACTTGTAATGAAGCCCACAGTAATGGATCAAAATCCAAATGCCGGCCGTATCCACATCAGCGACCTTTCCTGTGCCATCAGTCACTAGTTATCTCGGTGCGTACTCTCATGAGAAATCGTTGCATAGCGCACTAGATGCAGTCTATTCAAATCTTCATCTTCAACGTTGGCCGCTACTGGACGCCTCACAGACCAGGGCAGAGCAGCATACAATGGGGCTGTAAGACACTTCATCTTCACTGTTGGCCGCTACTGGACACCTCACTAACCGAGGCGAAGCAGCATTTGTTTGTCACAGCCGTTACTGCCCTCCTCAACTTCGGAGGCAGAGCAGCTCTCTCGATCAGAGCAACTTCTCTTCCGGATACCGGCACGTGATGACGTCACAATGCGCCCACCTCGAATGGTCCTTTACTCGAGTGTCATAAACAGTTTCATACTCCTTTCACTTTGTCAGGAAGATGCAGCATTCTAATGCTTCGCCGATACTCTCTGTTAGACTATTGTCATCAGTCACAAAGGTGTCCAGTCAAAGGTTCGAAAATAAAGGATCAAATGACCTTTTGATCGACAGTCAAAGGATGGGGAAAAAAGGGGTCGAATTTTTTTTTTTTTTTGGGTTGGTAAAAAAAAAAAAGATTTTAATAAAGAAAACAGGGGTTGGGGGAACCCCTACCCCCCAAAAAAAACTGTCGATCAAAAGGCATTCGATCCTTTTGTTTTCCACCCTATAAATGGCAACCAGTTCCAAACAGGTAACAGAGGACGAAAAAGCTCATACTCTGTTTAATGGCCCAACAGTCAGGGCACTACCATTATGACTCCTTGAATCACATAAGCGACAAACACTTCTGTACTCACAGTCCACATCTGCGCCCACGGGGAAACTATTCCTCTTCGCACAGCTTCCCTCCTGCTGAAAAAGGACAAGCTCGCCTTCATACATCTTACTATTTGCGGGACACTTCCACCATCGGGGCTCAGCTCCACTCATCAACTAATGGACGACCTTGGGCCTCATTACGACTCAGGCGGTAAGGGTTTTACGGCAGTGTAAACAGCGCCGACCCTTACCGCCTGAGTACGAGGTCCCTTAGCGCCATGGCGGACTTAACACCTGCTTTTAGCAGGTGTTAAAATCCATGGCGCTAAGGGACCATGGAGTTAATTACGCCACCGTAATTTACGGTGGCGTAATTAACGCCTTCCCCACTCCCATTATGCCCTATGGGGCAAAATGGGAATGGGGAAGGGAAAATGGGAAAATGGGGATTTACCGCCCCGCCAAGGTTGGAATGGGGCGGTAAGTCCACCTACCACCATGGCGTAAACGTAGTTTATGCCATGGTGGTAAAGTCACGGCCCAGGCGGTAACTTACCGCCTGGGTCGTAATGAGGCCCCTTGTCCCTCAAAATCTCTGCTCTCAGCACTCCCATCAACTTAAGGGCTCCCGGTCCGGTCTACTGTGGGGCCAGCCTCCCCCATGTTCCCTGGGTGATGGGAGGTCTTACTTGAACTTGGGGGCAGTGTTGCCCTTTTCTTTTCCTCTAATCCTGGCCCTTCCTGCATCCCCCGCAGCAGGCCTCTTATCTTCTTACTGGCTTTTCTTTTCGCTTTTCCCTGCAGCAGGATTCTCCTTCAGGATCCTCGTCGCCAATGGAAAAACGTTATGTTACTTCTTCTTAAGTTTATTGCCAGTTCTCAAGTTACATATAAAACAAGACATTAAGACATCAGGATAGATCAACACCGGCACCCATCAGCCAGGAGGGAAAGGACCAACTGACTCTGACTAGACCACTCACCAAGGCATTCTCCCACTCATACATCAAAATTCTACATGATATCACCAAGAACATCACAGGCCACAGCAGACTCAGAAAAGCACTATGCAACACATACCACAGCCTCTGGCACCCCTACCCACTTCCATTCAGAAAGTATTATGTCACTCCCAACCAAAATCTTCACAACATTGGACCTACTCCTGAAAGGGGCCCCTAGGGGTCCCTCGTGCTGTGGCATACACAAAAAGATGCTCCAGACACGAGGTTTCAAATTCCCAATGCTAGGGTTTATTGCAAGCAAAAGATAGTATCAATTGGCCAATTCTGGTCTCACGCCCCGCGACATGAGTTTCCTAGACCTTGAGGGACGCAAGAGAGCGAATTACGTACATCAGTTACATATATACAAAATGCATATCATACAATCAGCAAAGTCATGTTCAACACCCCTTTGTATTAAGTTCCTTTGAACTCGGGATGACGATGGACATATCCGACGAGTATGACGATTATAATGCTTTCGATGTCTATTCTAGTAACAATGTGCAATTTAGAAAGTGCAGAGGCATCTTTTAGAACACGGTGCTTCTGTTCTTGGAAGCAATCTGTACACGGGGAAGAGCCACATTCCAAGCTTTGCTATCTATGAGGTACTATTCATGTCCTGGGAGCCGACACGTTCTAAAGGGTTTTGCAAAGTGGGCCGTAAGAGAAGCATAATTCAGGCCTTTAACTGTATTATTCTAACATATTCTACCATCGTACGAGACTGGCTGGCAGCTGTGAAGTGATTAAATGCCCTGCAGCTTCCTCCCAAAGCTACAGAGAGGGAGCGTGGGCATTCCTCTCTGGGCTACTCATGAGGAGTTTCAGCAAACTCTTCAGTCCCGCGACCTTGTCCTTTCATATTCAGACAACAATGTTAACAGTTGAGCAGAGTAAGCAGAATCCGCAAGAATTGCAAGCTGCAAAGCAGTTTTTAGACAAAAAGCAATGAGCAATGGTTAACAAGCAAAATGGCGATTCTTACTACATTTAAAATGGCCGCTCGTCGGTCAAGCATAGCAGTTCATATTTCTCCAATTCGGTGCATAAGACGGTTGGCCCACGGCCATCAAGTTACGTCTATCATTCAAATGAAGGGTATTCATTTTTCCAGATTGACAAACCCTCCTTTTGGCCATGTGCCAAACGTCTTATTTATTCATTGTATCCTCCTCTTCTGAGGAGGAGTCTGGGGTATCTGCATCTGAATCATCTCCATCATTAATGTCTATCGCCATGAATTGTTTTACTATTTTTGTTTCCTCAGTGTCCCTGTTATTCCGGCCATGCGTTTGTTTTCCTCTCAACACCATGTGCATACATCCCTTAGTACATCCATCAGTTATTTCAGTGCATATTATTGGTAAGCATTGTATGCAACAGCAGCATGTTATGAATATCCTCAGTACCATCATTAGTATCGAAATTAACTTCCATCCCCAAGACCGCAATAATCCCCATAACCAGGATTCTATCCCCCAACCCCGTGCTTCAGTAGAGAGTGTAACTGTAATTTCCGGATCGCTTTAAATATCGTAGGGGAGTAGTCATCTATATACACACAGCATGCAGTTTTTACGAGCTTGCAAACTCCCCCACGATCAGCTAATATTATGTCGAGAGCCATCCTGTTTTGAAGTGCCGTCAGTCTTATTCCTTTTTCTTCTAACGTCATATTCAATAAAATATCTGTTGTGGAATCTATTGTTTTTTGTAATATTCCAGACAGTTTTCTTATGTTGTAAGAGTTTTCTATTTGGGACAAGAACAGTATAAATGATTTGGCTATATCCATTGCTATCATTCCATCCTCCCTACTCCTTTGAGTTCTACCTTTTGTTCGTCTGGCTACTTCCTCTGTCTCCAAGAGGAACACTCCTGGAAACAGTAGACCTAGGTAGCATGTACCTCCCCAGTTCCTAGGTAACCATGGAAATGCTTTTTCTCCACATTTAAAATAAACAGGACCTCCCACGTAAACTGGTTCTATTTCATGTTTTAAAACCAATGTGTTCAGGCAGTTGCTAAACGTTCCTACTTTATAGGAACCCTTTTTCTGTAGACATAGGGGAGCAGTTTTGGGGCTGTGATCCCCTGCATAGGCAGGGGACACAGCATCTTTGTTCCATTCATCCCTCATCCGAAATGTCATTACTGATGTTCTTTCTGCTGGTGGGGTTGGTCTATTCTGCCTATGTAATCTATCTAGTCTTGTTATTTTTCGTGTATTCTTTCTCACGGGTTCTAGTGCAAATATGCAAGCTTTTTGGAATGTGGAACAACCCACAGGTCTCATGATCACTTCCTCAAATTCATTCATATTGGTCTCATCTAGCTGACCCGTATTACTCTTGTTCCATTTCCCAAAGAACATTGCACTTAACATTACTTCACAGGAATAAACCAATGGTAACGGTTGTACATACCAGCCTATCCCTTTCCCACCGTGCTGTGGTAAATGGGCGCAAAACCAGCAATCTTTTTTCTTTAACACTGCATGGGTCATGTTCATGATGAGCAACAATGTATTGTTGCCGTAACCTTCTCTATGTCTTTCTTCCATTGGGGGCAAAGTACCAGTGATTACATGAACCGGGCTTTAAGTAGCTGTTTTTGGCAAAAGTGTTTCTAATGGGTGTACGTACTCCAGGAACCATAGTGTAAATAGCTGTTATTGTTGATACTATCATACTTAAGAAACATAGGACCAATGTCCAAATCAGTACCTTATTCCTTTTACCATGCTTTTTCCCTAAATGTACAGTCTCTAAATCTATTATTTTTTCAGCAGGGGTGCAGGAGGAGGCTGAAACCGGTCTTGACTTGTTCTTCATCGTCCTTCTTCTTGCTGGCGAAGTTCGCTGTGAATGTCTCTCGTTCTTGATGCCAGAAAAGTTAAACGAAAAATGTCACAGTTCAAATCTCCCAGCCTTTTCACAGCCTGGATCATTTATCCACTCCCGAGCAAGATTAGTTGTTCTTTCTCCCACTGCTCAGACGATTTCTGAACAGTTCTTTATTGAGTACTATGTGCATCCAGCTTGTCCCGCTCTGGCTTAGAACACATGTACTCTATCAGCCTTAGTACTTATGTGCGTCCAGCTTGTCCTGCTCTGGCTCCTGACACATGTACTTTATAAGCGCACCGAGGAGCCGTGAGTTTTGAATTGTCCGACTTGCACAATTCTCACACTCCTCTACGCCCCTGGTTCCTACTCCGTCCGTGAGTAGAACTAAAGGCCAAAAAGAAAAGCACCAAAGATCTGTGGATCACTTTGCCTGTCGAGGCCGCAGATTATATCGATTCACTCATGCTATTGTATGATCCGTGAATAGTGCCCTTGCATTTCCAGTATCAGGCTCAGTGTCAGCCTGTGGCACAATGATGGGCAGCGATGGGCGTCATGGCAATGATGTAGTTTCTTTCCCTGGCTTTGGTGCATTCGCGAGAACTGGTGGGCGCCAAAGGGGTGCACGCGTTGTTTCTGCTCGTGTTTGCAATGCAGGGTTTGTGTCGTTTGGCAGTGATGTTGTTTCTGCTGAGCAACGTTGGAGCACGTTTCGCCCTTCCCCCTTACTGGCAGCCTCCTCAGGCTCTGTTTCGAGTTTCACTTCTCGTTTGCGCTTTGTTTCAACTTTCACTTCTCGCTCAGGCTGATGCTGTGGCACTCGACTGGCAACAGTTTCTTTCGTTTCCGAGACCGTTGTCTTTTTCTCGTCGTCTGGATCAGGCAAAGTTTTCAGTGACGCTGGGAACCTTTTGGCATGGGTAGCATGGATCCATGCCTTGCGTCCGTCCACCCCTTTGGCGCCCACCAGTTCTCGCCGTCTGTGTTCCCAAAAGTACTTGATAGGGGCCGTGCCACCTGGGTGCTAATGCTGTCTTCCGTTCAAAGTTTCTGATTAGCACCCAGCTCCCAGGCTCCAGTGAGTGCCCCGGTCCTGTATATCGCATCGGCAACGCCTCCTGCACCTGCTGATGAATCAAACGCAACTTTTGTATTAAAAGTCCACAGTAAGTGCTTAACATAGGATGCTCGACCTCACATAATTTTCTGGGCTGCGGTGCGCACCATACATTTGCTGGTGTCTCCATTATAATCTCATGAGGGGAGAGCCCAGTCTTAGCCTGCACAGACGTGTGCATACACAACAGCGCTAGGGGTAATGCATCCACCCAACTCAACTTGCTCCCAGCGCAAATTTTCGCTATCTTTGACTTCAGGATTCCATTGTGTCTCTCCACAAGCCCGGCAGAACTGGGATGCCTGGAACTGTGGAATCGCTTCTCTATTTGCAGTCCTGCACAGATCTGTAGCACTACTGCGCCCACAAAGTGGGGGCCGTTGTCTGACCACAGGACATGAGGCAACCCAAACCGGGAGAAATACTCCTTCAGCATTACTTTTGCTGTGGACATGGCAGTACAGTCTTTTAAAGGATATGCCTCCACCCACTTGCTGAATGCACAGATTACCACTAACACGTACTTGTAGTTCTGGCACCTTTCCATTTCTATGAAATCAAAATGGACCACCTCAAACGACATAGAGGGTGGGCCGAAACTACCTGCTGGAGTCACGGTTCCCTTTCCTACATTGTGTTGCAGGCACGTGATACAATTCTGCACTAGCCTTTCTGCATTCTTTTTTATGTGCTCATTCTTCCATACTGTGGATAAATGCTGTACCATTTTCTTTGTGCAAATGTGGGTAGGGCTATGCGCCATTATAACCATTGCAGTTACGTACCAATTTGGCAACATCCAGTTCTTTGTTTCCTTGTCCACCCAACATCCTTCCAAATCTAACTCAGCAGAGCCCTTAGCCCACCCCTGAATCTCTTCGGTCGTGGCCTCAGCCTGCATTTCTTTGACTGTGGCAACTCCATTCTCTATCATACAAGGTACTTTCTCAGTCTGTACTGTCATCATTTTATTCCCCAAATCTGTGGCTGTTTGCTTTGCAATCGTGTCTGCAAACGCGTTTCCCTCTCCCACTCTGCATGTTACTTTCTTATGCGCCTCGCACTTTACTATAGCTAGGCGCTTTGGAAACGTGAGCGCAGACAACAATCGCACAATCAAAGGGCCATGCTGAATCCTGGCTCCATGTGATGTCAAGAAATCCCTCTCAGCCCAAAGTTGGCCAAAATTGTGAACCACGCCAAAGGCGTACTGGCTGTCAGTATAAATATTTACATTCAGATTCTCAGAGAGTTCACAGGCTCAGGTCAGTGCTATTATTTCTGCGGCTTGTGCCAAATTGTAGGGGATCCTTCTGCTCTCTACAACTCTCTTTAGGGTAGTAATTGCATATGCAGCTTTTGATGTGCCATCAGGTAATTTAAAACAAGAGCCATCACAAAATAACTCCCCATCTGGCTCTTTTTGTGGGATATCGCTCAAATCAATCCTTCCCTTTGTTTCTTCTTCAGTGATCATTAAACAATCATGGGGTGGTGATTCGTTGTCACCAATTTCTGCTATGGGCAGTGGCATTAATTCTGCAGGATTCAATGTGCTACACCTCATAATTTGGATGTGGGGTGCAAACAAGATGAGCTCATATCTTGTCAGTCTAGCTGAGGTGAGGTGTTGCGTCTGCGTCCTATTTAATAGAACGTCTATAGCATGTGGCACCATCAGCATTAAAGTGTGCCCCAATACCATTCCTTCCGTTTGTTTCACTGACGCAGCAGCCGCTGCTACGGATCGCAAACATCGTGGTAGTGCGTGCGCTACAGGGTCCAACGCGCAAGAAAAATAGCTGCACGGCCTATTTCTTCCACCTTGTTCCTGTGTCAAAACCGCCAATGCACATCCTTCACTCTCACTCACATATAGTCTGAAGATCTTTTTATAGTTAGGAGTGCCTAAAACTGGCGCAGCACACAATGCAACTTTCAATTGCTCAAACGCTTTCTGACATTCCTCATCCCACTGCAAAGGCATCTCTGCATCCTTTTTAGTCAATTTTAGCATCGGCTTCACAATCAACGCAAAATTACTGATCCACTGCCGACAATTACAGCTCTCACTCCTTTTTGAGTTTTTGGAATAGGCATACTAGAAATACTTTTTATGCGTTCTGGTGTTAATCTTCTCCCTTCTTTCAGAAGTAGGTATCCCAAATAAGACACCTCCTTTTGATTATACTGGAATTTCTTTAAACTTGTCTTATGACCATGGGTCGCTGAATGTGTCAAGAGTAATACAGTACTTTCTTTGCAGATCTCTTTCGTGTCAGCAGCTAATAACAAGTCATCTATGTACTGTAAGAGTACGCAACCCTCGAGTAGTTCTAGCATGTCTAGCTGCTCTTTTAGCGCTCTGCTGTAAATGCTCAGGCTTTCTGCATATCCTTGTGGAATGCGTGTGAATGTGAATGATCGACCTCCTAGAGTGAACGCGAACAGATATCTACTGCTTTTAGCCACTGGAATGCTAAAGAATGCGTTCTTCAAATCAACTACACTAAAGTATTCTGCAGTGGCCGGTATCATTGTCAGTATTGTTGTGACATCTGGGAACAAAGGGAATTGTGGGTCTGCCACTTTGTTTAATGCGCGCAGATCAATTATGAAACAATAGGATACTTCATTGCCTCATTTCTTGTAAACTGGAAGAATCGGGCTGTTGCACGTGCTCTCTGCAATTTCCTCAACCACCCCCAATCTCACCAGGTCAGTAACAATGCTTTTCAATCCCTTCTCACCTTCAACAGAAATTTTATACTGGGGAATTTGTGGTAGTGTTACACCTTCTTTCAAAGTTATTTTTGCTGGCTCTATTTTCAAGCATCCTACATCAATATCATGCATTGCCCACAGACAGGTTGGTACTCCATTTAACTTTTCGGGCAACTCTTTTGACATGAATTCCGTCACCGGTGCATCGTGAGGCCACATCGTGAGGAACACCCCGTCTGCCGTACAATGTATGACTGCCCCCAATTTTCTCAACAAATTTAATTCTAGCAAGTTCTCTCCACAATTCTCTGTCAAAAGAAATGGACACTGCTCCATAAATGGTCCTATTGTAATTGGGACAGCTTCGGACATGGGGTTAATTACTGGTGTACCTGCGAACCCTACAGAAACATTCTTCTGCCCCGACAGTGGTATCTCTGGAACCAAGTGGTGGTCTATCGAACACTTCTGTGCCCCTGTATCTACAAGGAAACGGTGCTCCTTATTCCAGACTCTCATTTCTACGTAGGGTCCTCTCTGATTCACGGGAATAGACACTGGTTCCGACCCCTGTCTTGGGCTGTCCTATCGCGAAAATAACACGTCGTCCGATGTGTAGTCACTGCTACTGCTATAATACGTGTTTGGTTGTGTATCAAAAATATTCCCATTTCCCCCTCGATGTCCTCCACTCCAATCATTTCTCTGTTGGCCCTGCCCGCCCTGATTTTGGTTCGAAACACTTTGGTTCAATGTCTGGTTCTGTTGTGCTTGGTTTTGGCCATATGATTGGGTTTGAGTACCTCTATTGGTATATCCCTGCTGCTGCTGCATGTTACTTCTGCTTGGGCCGTTCGACCCCTGATGTCCTCTATGAGGCCTTCTCTGACCAAACCCACCTCTATTCTGTAGGTGCGGGCATTGCGCTTGCCAGTGTCCTTCCTCCTTACAGTACGCACATTGATTTAATCCCAATGACACCCCATGCATATTATTCAAATTTCCCCGGCCTTGTGTATTACCTCTACCTTTATTGTATCCAATGACCTTTAAATTTACTCTATCCTTCACCTCTCTTTCTTTCGCCACATTTACCCTGTTCTCGAAATATTGGGCTATGTGTAATATCTCACTCACCGGTTTTGCTGCCCAGGAACTTTCCGACGTCATTAACATGTCTTGAATTGGCGATATTAGTCCCCTTACATATTTATCAACAAATAGCCTTTTCCCCGACTCTGTGCTCACATCTTGCCCACTGAAGTCTGTGAATACTCCTTCAAATCTATTGAAATAATTTGTTACTGGCTCATCCTTGCCCTGTACACATGTAGTTAATTTGTCCCACTGAATCCTTTTTTCTGGAATTATTTCCCTCAATCTTCGCATTATCCGTTCTGGTAGATATGCCATGCGGGTTCCCGGATTTTCCCCTACTTTCTATTTTTATCCTCCAGTAGTAACTCCGCCCATGTGGCGCCAAAAACCCCCGCGTCATCTACCGTCCTCATCTGTTTCCATATATCTGCTGGCAAAATGGCTGGGAAAATCAAATCTATATCGCTCATAGTAAGCACTGCTGATCTCAGGGTTGACTCCACTTCCTTGTAAAACCCTGCTCGATTCTTTCTTATATCGGGAATCGTCTGTTTAATAGTATTCACCTCTTGCCTGGAAAAGGGGACATGCACATACTGGGCGGTGAAATGGGCTGGTGTTACCTGCGCTCCTACTGTTCCCGTCGCAGGGATCTCTACTTTTGGTACAACGTGGGCGGGACCTCTCTCATTGGAAATGCCCCACTCACGATCCCTCCCCCTTCTTTTAGGTTCAATAGTATTCCTAAATCCAGTGATAGGCCCGTTTCTCCTGTACTTCGCTCGAATGCTCTCTTGTATACCGCTAGTATCTCAGGTGGGCTAGCCTTATTATTTTTATATCCTTCTCCATCAAGTGTTCAGCCATCGATTGCAGTGCCTTTCTTTTCATTGGCATGGAATATTCATCAAATATATCATGTATAACCTTTGTTGGAATACTAGGATTTGATACCCATTTTACCGCTTCTCGTATACATACTTTCAATTTCTCGCCCTTCTGTACAGATGACGTTGAATGTCTCCGCTCTATGTATGATTCTACCGTCCCTCTCCCCTCTCTTCTAATATCCCAAACCCTGTACTCATGCGCAGCAAAAATTTCGGCATACTCATTATCCAACTCATTTTTAAGATCAAAAAGTCTATCCACATGTTCCTTCACTTCTTCATCTTTTATTCGACAACATGCTAATTGGTTCAAATCTAACAATCGTTGTGGTGGTAATTTGTCAAGTAACTTTTTCCATTCTCCCACCAGAAATTTCCCCATGCATTCCAACACTACCTGTCTCTCCTCTCGTCTCCTCTTCGGTACCCATACAATGAGGCCAATGCTGCCGTCTCATCATTTCCTTCTATGTATATTTCTGCCTCTTGCCATAATTCAATCTTTCTTTCTTTACTGATCGCGCTTCGAGTTACCCGTCCAAATCCTATTCCTTCAGCCCCGCTTCTCTCCTCCCCAGTCTCAATCTCGACTTCGGGAGTGGTGGATGCTGCTGAATCTGTCTCTAGAGCGGGAGGTGCGGATGGGACAAGTGACACAGGTGGCATCTGTGAAGGGCCTTCCTGGGTTCTGGGAAATTGTGTGTCTGTGGTCTGCGCTTGTGGGAGTGCTCGTGCTGTGGGCGGGGCTTGGGTTAACGCTTGCGTGAGAGGACGTGCTCGGGCTGTGGGAGGGGGTATGAGAGCTACTGGTTGGGCCCGCGCAGTCACTGCTGGTGTGTTTGGTTTCGATTCTGGTTTTGGGCCTCGACCCGTGTTAGTTAACAAATGTTCCATTAATTCATCTGCTATGTGTAGTTCCCGCTGCGGGTATATTCTGTCTATGTTCATCTGGTCCCGTCTCCCTTCCTGTCTTAGACTCACAGTCCACTCCTCCTCTTTCTTCCCTTCTGCTATCTCAGTCTTCGTTTTATGCCTACGTGCATGCTTCTCTCTACTCCTTAGTCGGAGCATCGCTTCCCTCCTCCAATATTTGACGGTCTCAAAAGCTGCAGGTTGCGCTTTCTTTCTAATCAGCACCCTCTCTAGGTTATCTATCCTCCCCATCTCAAAACTACCATTAATCGACCACTGATGGTCGGGTTACTTTCTAGTTTGCCTATGCCAAATTTCACAAAATATTATCTCACCCACACCATGGAGGTCATTACAACCTTGGTGCTAAGTGCACCAACTTTACCACCATGGTGTAAACTCCGTTTACACCATGGTGGATGGCGGATTTACTGCCCCATTCCAAGGTGAGTTGGGCGGTAAATCCCCATTTCCCATTTTCCCTTCCCCATTCCCATTTTTGCCCCATAGGGCATAATGGGAGTGGGGAAGGCGCTAATTACGCCGCCGTAAATTACGGCGGCGTAATTAGCACCATGGCGGGTTAGCACCATGGATTTTAACGCCTGCTAAAAGCAGGCGTTAAAATCAGAATCAGGCGTTAAGGGTTAACGGTGGCGTTAACCCTTAACGCCTGATTTGTAATGAGATTTCGCATACATATCATAAGCCGGCGTTCTCCCAGGCGGTGCACTTTGGCCATATTCTAAGGACTGTCTACCGCAGCTGAAAAGCCCCGCTAAAGTGGACAGTACTCCAGGCATGTTTCTTTAACCTTCCCCTTTGGTTAGCCACTTTTACCTGGACGTTTGAGTTTGCAAAATCAACACTCTACCAAAAATCAGGTTTCGCTTTGAATCAGGGAATGACTCACCTGATAAAACAAGTCGCCTGTTCTAACGCAACCTCTCCCCACGTTGTGTCTGCGCTTCTCTGGCTTCTGCTTCATCTCGGGACCCTCGCCTCTTTTGCCCTCTGGCCCGGTACGTCGATCAGGGATCAGATGTGTGCAGATCTGCGGAAGGAATCTCTCCTCTCTTCTACAGGGCGCCCCGTACACTTCTTGATCCCGGCTCGACCGTCCCGTCCTCGCCGTTCTTCCGCCTTTCCTCCGTTACCACGTATACGATGGGGCAAGTGGCGGAGGGTCCCTATTCGGGCGCCATCTTGAAAGGGGCCCGTAGGGGTCCCTCGTGCTATGGAAACAAGGCTATGACCATACACGAAAAGAAGCGCCAGACACAAGGTTTCAAATTCCCAATGCTAGGGTTTATTGCAAGCAAAAGATAGTATCAATTGGCCAATTCAGATCTCACGCCCCGCGACGTGAGTTTCCTAGACCTCGAGGGACGCAAGAGAGCGAATTACGTACATCAGTTACATATATACAAAATGCATACCATACAATCAGCAAAGTCATGTTCAACACCCCTCTGTATTAAGTTCCTTTGAACTCGGGATGACGATGGACATATCCGACGAGTATGACGATTATAATGCTTTCGATGTCTATTCTAGTAACAATGTGCAATTTAGAAAGTGCAGAGGCATCTTTTAGAACACAGTGGGCCTCATTACGACCCAGGCGGACTTCGCGGTGCTAAATGCACCGCGAAGCATGGCGGAAAGCCGCCGATAGCGCCATGGGGGTTGGCGGATTTACCGCCCCATTCCGACCTCGGCGGAGCGGTAAATCCCCAATCCCCATTCTGCCCTTCCCCATTCCCATTTTTGCCCCATAGGGTATAATGGGAGTGGGGAAGGAGTTAATTACGCCACCGTAAAATACGGTGGCGTAATTAACAACGAGGTCCCGTAGCGCCATGGTTTTCTCCGGCTGGTAAAACCAGGCGGAGAAAACCTCCATGGCGCTACGGGAACTCGTAGTATGGCGGAGAGGTACGCCATGCACTACGCTGGCGTAATACCCTCTCCGCCAGGGTCCTAATGAGGCCCAGTGGTTCTGTTCTTGGAAGCAATCTGTACACGGGGAAGAGCCACATTCCAAGCTTTGCTATCTATGAGGTACTATTCGTGTCCTGGGAGCCGACAAGTTCTAAAGGGTTTTGCGAAGGGGGGCCGTAAGAGAAGAATAATTCAAGCCTTTAACTGTATTATTCTAACATATTCTACCATCGTACGAGACTGGCTGGCAGCTGTGAAGTGATTAAATGCCCTGCAGCTTCCTCCCAAGGCTACAGAGAGGGAGCGTGGGCATTCATCTCTGGGCTACTCATGAGGAGTTTCAGCAAACTCTTCAGTCCCGCGACCTTGTCCTTTCACATTCAGACAACAATGTTAACAGTTGAGCAGAGTAAGCAGAATCGGCAAGAATTGCAAGCTGCAAAGCAGTTTTTAGACAAAAAGCAATGAGCAATGGTTAACAAGCAAAATGCCGATTCTTACTACATTTAAAATGGCTGCTCGTCGGTCAAGCATAGCAGTTCATATTTCTCCAATTCGGTGCATAAGACGGTTGGCCCACGGCCATCAAGTTACATCAATCATTCAAATGAAGGGTATTCATTTTTCCAGATTGACACTCCAAGCAATCTGCACAAAGGAGAGTACAACATCCAGTTCAACCCTACCTTCTTCTGTACTGGCAGTATTCCAATACAGCACCCAGTGGGCACACTGCAGGACTTGTCAATGCAGCATCTCCAGCCATACACCGAAAACTGTAGGATGTTCTAACAATCAACACACCCATGCAACCAACAATATACGCATGTCAGCTCACTTCCGGTGCTCTACAAGTCTAAAATGTGCTCCACAACCATTCTTTAAAGGTCACCACCCTCTTAGAGATAAGATGCAGCGTGAAAACTGCATGGCTGCAGTGGGTGTGGTAAAGGCCTAGGCTCTTGGGTGCATGGCCTACAGCCTACGACCTTTGGCCATGCACTGAAGAATCTATGCTTTTGCCACACCCACAGCAACGTAATACAGCCATGCATGTGAAGCGGTGACCAAGTACCACAATCCACAAACGTACCACAGCCAACGGCACTCCTACCCAACCTGTGCACCGTCATACAGCTATGCATGGAAACATTCAACAGTTAACATAATCTACAAACATTACACGGCCTCTGGCACCCCTACCCACTGTCATTCACATACTACGGTGTTACTGCCAAACGAACCACACAATCTTCACAACAGTTGCCCTGCTCCCATCACTCTATTAAGTGCACAAAACCAATACTTCATAGTGCAATACAGTAGTCAGCACTCCACGCAATGGACAATACGCAAGCCGATAAAATATGCAGTTGGACCCTATCCACTTCAATGTACACAGTATTTGAACATTACACCCAGTTGACACACTGCAGGACTGTTCACTCCATCAGCTCCAGCCACGGACTAAACACTGTAGGATGTACTAACAATCACAACACTCATGGAATCAACAATGTATGCGATGCTGAGAAACCCCACACACAAAGCAACAATGTGAAATGTACTTGCAACCGGGACATATATTTGTTGGTGCAAGGCCTCGAGCCATGCATGGAAGGGGCTACGGCTTTTCCACACACAGCACACCATAATGCACGCTATGTTAAAATGTTCATGGCATGTGCAATGCACTCCCCTTCTTCAATGGACTTGCCACCAGTCACCACGGAAAGAGGTCGCCACACGAACTATCATGCAGATATCACTCATTTTTTGAGATGTACATTTCAGTTAATTGCACCAAAAGTACTGGTCGGATTTCCAGCAAACATACAAAAGCACGGTTTCGGAACCAAGCCCACACTCCTGCCGCAAATTTGGTTAAAATCCATCCAGCCATTAGGGCTGTAGGCGTGCGCAAAGATTTTGCCCATTCAGTTTATTGGAGGAAAGAAAATGTGGACCCCTCTATAATTTTGCCACCCCTTGAGATTCATATTCTTTTTTTGCAAAGTTTGGTGAGGATTCATCCAGGGGGAGCGAAGTTATAAGCTGCCTAAAAAGAGGTCTTCCTATGGGTTTAGCAACTTAACCAGAACTACACGGCCACTACCGCGGGCCGTGTAATATATATAAAATTCCAGCAAAATGAAGGAAAGGCAAAGCAGAATAGATGGGTCATGATGAAGGATCTGAAGGTCACATGGTCTGGGGTGGTGTGCAATATTAGACAGAGCACATTCCAGATACGGGGAGATAAAACCAAAAAGGATCCACCCCCTGGCCACCTTCTGAAACAGGGTATCCTCGTCTGGAGGGCTAGAGCTAAAGGTACAGGAAGGACAAGGGTGGAAGATGGACTGCATAAAGGGGAGACGCGTGCCATAAAGGGCACAATGGGTTAGACACTGCACCTTAAACTCAATCTGAGAGGACGCAGCACCTCTCAGATTGGCCAGTGAGGATTGTAGCAAACCAGAGTGATGAGGTCACATTTATGAACACATAAAAGAAGAAGGATGGTACTTTCTGCGCCACTTGAAGTTAGTCACATATGCCAGGGAGCACAGATGAAATAGCATCACCATAGTCGTCTGGAAAGCATTAGGTTTACAGCAAGTGAGTATGAAGGTTAAGCAATGGGAGGTTATTGTGCAACACCTTAATGTGGGAATACACGGCTGCCAACGACGTTGTCTAAGAGACAAGTGAGAGCTCCGAGACAATTTTGATGTACAGGTGTATGGTGTGAGTACCAAGCTCAGAGGGCAGGGAAGCACACCAAGTGCCTGATGCAACCACAACAACCAATATAGTTTTATCAGTCATTGAGAATCCATTCACTCGTTCACGGTTATCAGGCAGCTGTGAAAGTAGAGTAATACCTTTACTAAGCTCCCAAATAAGTGTAAGAAGAACAGAGTGTTGTAAATGTAGAATCGGAATCTGTCAGAGTAGATTAGTCAGACTAGGAGTAGAACATCAAAAGTTAAGGAGAGGGGATAAGGTGGAACCCTGGGACACGCCACACCCTGTTAATCAAGGACTCTGATATTAAACGTGGCATCATAACTGCTAATGTTCTATTATCCTGGAAGATTGCAAAAAGGCGAAGGCAGGCATCGCCTACACTAAGTAGCATTTAATGGTCAATGCAGGATTCTCTTGGACTAAAGTAGGATCGGATGGTCAATGGCGTCATAGGCAACTGAGAGTCTTTAAACTTTATATAAATGTTGGTGCAAATTAATCTGCATGAGGTCCTTAGGCAAAGTGTTCCATAGCATGGGAACCTTTACACAAAAGGCACAGACTCCTTTTAGAATATTCCAAAAGAAATGCATTTGAAACAGCAGTGGTTCAACCAAACATACTTAGTCACTATTTGTGTGACAAAGGAAACTGGGAATAGCATAGCTATGGCGATAAGTACATCGCAGTTTTAGTAAATAGCCCAACTCAGACCCATTGAAGAAGCACCTTCTCCACTATGAAGCTTCAATTGCAGAGGGGATTTCAAGACCTACATGTCCTACCGTATGGCAGATGGGAACATCCTGCATGCTGAAGTATTTTCCACATTCACTACACTGAAATGGTTCCTCACACTTTTTATCTAGTGCCTAATAAGGTCACTGTTCACAATGAAACATTTTCCACATTCTGTGCACACAGGGTTTCCCACCTGTATGTTCTCTGGTGGATGGCAGGATGCCCCTCCTGAGCAAACCCTTTCCTGCATTCATTGCACTCATTGGGTTTCTCATCTGTATGAGTTCTCTGGTGGTGAGTAAGGTATCCCTTCACAGCACACTCTTTCCAACATTCAAGGCACTTGAAAGGGTTACCCATAACCAGATCGATAGGCAGTAATCCAATTGGCAATAAGAGTGCACATCTTTGTAAGAAAAACAAGTGTATTACATGCAATGCGGCTGCGAGCATTAGACAGCGTCTTGGAACTAAACTAGTCACTCACTCGACACAGACAACAAGATTACAGCTTATATTGTGGTAAACCATAGATTTTACATATATTACACAAGATTTTACCACATTCCCATTGGTCAAACCCTATACCAAGACCTTAAACATTACATATAGATTGCTACCTCATTGGCTACATCTTAACCTAAAAATATAACCCCAAACAATGACTTCAGAATGTCGTCAGCATGATCTACTACACTTCTACTGGTCCCTATTAATCAGGCAGTAAATTACAATTAGCTATTCATTTCATTGGTCGAGGCAGCTCGGACAGTGTTTGATGTGCAACTTCCTGAGACATCCCTTCGGTAAAACAATGGCTTCTTCATGAGACCAGAGACGTTGGCACCCCAGACAGTCTTCTTGACCTTGCAGCTTCATTCGTTAACAACACCTCCCGTGACTCTCATCCTGAAAGATATTGCTGTCCTGGCCTGCTACCCTCCCTATCTGTGTGTGGAATCTGGTGGCTTTATAAAAGACGCAGCCGTGCCCGGCTCAATGAAATCAATGTTTCTTATTTATTTGCTGACAACAGCGCACTACTTGCAGTTCAAATGGGATGGCTATTGCTCTTGGGGGGGGGGGGCAGTATAGTCTCATTTGAGCCTGCTACCTTGACATCACCTGGCTGCAGAGACCCGTTCTCACCAGCTTCGGTCTTGCAGGTGTCATTGTTATTTAGTGCATATAAACCAATCTAATTAAAATGTATCTCATCCTCGGCTCATGTGAGCTGCTTTTTTATACATAGTACTGCAGCTGAGCTTTTTTATACATAGTATTGCAGCTGAGCGGTCTAGTGGTTGGCCCACTGTAATTGGGGACAGGAATTTTAAAACCAGCACAGCTGTGAAGAGAAGGAGAGAGCGCAGAGCAGAAATCCAGAGCAGACGTCGTGACAGTGAGAAGGCAGCATCCCGAGACATTGGAGGAAAAAGAAGCCTGATACGGTGTGGCGAGCGAGCGGGGTTCGTCGGCAGTCTGAGGCAGAGCTGAGGAAGCAGTGTGGCATGGAGCAAAGGTACCGGGGGTGTTGAAGAGACTCCTGAAAGCGCACAGGTGCAGGACTACCGACTGCAGTTCACTGGAGCTCGGCAGAAAGCAGCGGGGAAGCAGAGAAGCCATCGGAGATGCCATAGGCCAGAGGGAACCAGCGTGTTCAGAACGAAGGAGGAGACATTTCTCTGAAATGCTGCAGAGAACCGTGAAAGAACCGGTGAGTCCACCTGGGTAAAAAGGGGGCCCTGGACACGGCGAAAAGGGAGGTGCAGTCCAAGAGACATTTGAAACAAATGCAAGCATTGTTAAATGTCAAATAAGTAACAACTGCCAAAGCCATGAACCGTTTTATGAAAAAGCAATATTGAAAGCCCAGAGAAACCTGAGAAAAGGACACCAGGTTGTGTAATCAGGAAAAAAGCAATAATGGATAGCTTTCCTAGCAGGAGCGTGTACTGGGAAGCTTATGGTGATCTCTATGAATGAAGAAACAGTGGATCCGTTTCCTAGCAGGAGGGTGTACTGGGAAGCTTATGGTGATCTCCATGAATGAAGAAACAGTGGATACGTTTCCTAGCAGGAGCGTGTACTGGGAAGCTTATGGTGATCTCTATGAATGAAGAAACAGTGGATATATTTTTTAGCAGGAGCTTGTACTGGGAAGCTTATGGTGATGTATATGAATGAAGAAACAGTGGATACGTTTCCTAGCAGGAGCGTGTACTGGGAAGCTTATGGTGATCTCCATGAATGAAGAAACAGTGGATACGTTTCCTAGCAGGAGCGTGTTCTGGGAAGCTTATGGTGATCTCTATAAATGAAGAAACAGTGAAACAGTTCCCTAGCAGGAGCGTGTACTGGGAAGCTTATGGTGATCTCTATGATTGAAGAAACAGTGAACCAGTTCCTTAGCAGGAGCGTGTTCTGGGAAGCTTATGGTGATCTCTCTATGAATGAAGAAACAGTGAACCAGTTCCCTAGCAGGAGCGTGTACTGGGAAGCTTATGGTGATCTCTATGAATGAAGAAACAGTGAACCAGTTCCCTAGCAGGAGCGTGTACTGGGAAGCTTATGGTGATCACTATGAATGAAGAAACAGTGAACCAGTTCCCTAGCAGGAGCGTGTACTGGGAAGCTTATGGTGATCTCTATGAATGAAGAAACACTGAACCAGTTCCTTAGCAGGAGCGTGTACTGGGAAGCTTATGGTGATCTCTATGAATGAAGAAACAGTGAACCAGTTCCTTAGCAGGAGCGTGTACTGGGAAGCTTATGGTGATCTCTATGAATGAAGAAACAGTGAACCAGTTCCCTAGCAGGAGCGTGTACTGGGAAGCTTATGGTGATCTCTATGAATGAAGAAACAGTGAACCAGTTCCCTAGCAGCAGCGTGTACTGGGAAGCTTATGGTGATCTCTATGAATGAAGAAACAGTGAACCAGTTCCCTAGCAGGAGCGTGTACTGGGAAGCTTATGGTGATCTCTATGAATGAAGAAACAGTGAACCAGTTCCCTAGCAGCAGCGTGTACTGGGAAGCTTATGGTGATCTCTATGAATGAAGAAACAGTGAACCAGTTCCCTAGCAGGAGCGTGTACTGGGAAGCTTATGGTGATCTCTATGAATGAAGAAACAGTGAACCAGTTCCCTAGCAGGAGCGTGTACTAGGAAGCTTATGGTGATCTCTATGAATGAAGAAACAGTGAACCAGTTCCCTAGCAGGAGCGTGTACTAGGAAGCTTATGGTGATCTCTATGAATGAAGAAACAGTGAACCAGTTCCTTAGCAGGAGCGTGTACTGGGAAGCTTATGGTGATCTCTATGAATGAAAAAACAGTGAACCAGTTCCCTAGCAGGAGCGTGTACTGGGAAGCTTATGGTGATCTCTATGAATGAAGAAACAGTGAACCAGTTCCCTAGCAGGAGCGTGTACTGGGAAGCTTATGGTGATCTCTATGAATGAAGAAACAGTGAACCAGTTCCCTAGCAGGAGCGTGTACTAGGAAGCTTATGGTGATCTCTATGAATGAAGAAACAGTGAACCAGTTCCCTAGCAGGAGAGTGTACTGGGAGTATGTTGTTGATATCTGTGAGTTTGATGAGAAACCCTATGCTAAGAGGATTTGGAAATCCTTGTATAACCTGGAAGGAAAATATACCTGGTTCCACTGAAGAAGAGGAACAGTTTTGTTAATTCAAATATCCATGATCTATGTGTCTTGTGAATCTTATAAAGAAGTTTGATTTGATGACAAGAAGTGCTGGGACCCAGCCCCTCCTTGTCAGTTGGAGGACTGTTTTTTGAAAGAAAGGAACTGTGTGTTAGGCAAAAAGGGGTGGGACGCACCCACTGTTTGTCATTTTGTAGTGCCTGAAAGCTTGGGGAAAGGAACCCCTTATCACATTAAGAACTATGAACATGTATGGAACACTTATTGGCTAATTCATAGAATCCAGCGCACAAGTAGCGCACGCGGCTGGCGCACAGCGTGCGCCTGCGATAGTCTGCGCCAGGCACGTGCGCTAAAACAGATTTCCGCGCACAGCGTATTCATGGATTTCAAGCTCCCAAACCAGCCGTGGCGCAGAGAATCGCAGCGAGCCTGCAGCAGCGCCAGTAACGCCCCCAAGAACGCCCTCGCGCAAGGAAAAGCCATCAAAATCGCTAAATCATCGCTAAGGGCTGCGCTAACCCTGGACCACTTCACAGGGCAGGCAAACAAGGAAAGCAAAGCGGGCAATCTTCAAATCATGAGTACGCGGGAAGTACTACACGCGACTAGGCAGGGAACGTGAATTACAGGGGTACGCGGGAATCACCACACGCGAACAGGCAGGGTGCGTGTATTACAGGGGTACGCGTGAAGTAGAACACGCGATAGGCCAGGGAACGTGTATTACAGGGGTACGCGGGAATCACCACACGCGAACAGCCAGGGTACGTGTATTACAGGGGTACGCGTGAAGTAGAACACGCGATAGGCCAGGGAACGTGTATTACAGGGGTACGCGTGAAGTAGAACACGCGATAGGCCAGGGAACGTGTATTACAGGGGTACGCGGGAATCATCACACGCGAACAGCCAGGGTGCGTGTATTACAGGGGTAGCGGGAAGTCCAACACGCGATTGGCCAGGGTACGTGTATTACAGGGGTACGCGTGAAGTAGAACACGCGATAGGCCAGGGAACGTGTATTACAGGGGTACGCGGGAATTATCACACGCGAACAGCCAGGGTGCGTGTATTACAGGGGTAGCGGGAAGTCCAACACGCGATTGGCCAGGGTACGTGTATTACAGGGGTACGCGTGAAGTAGAACACGCGATAGGCCAGGGAACGTGTATGACAGGGGTACGCGGGAATTATCACACGCGAACAGCCAGGGTGCGTGTATTACAGGGGTAGCGGGAAGTTCAACACACGATTGGCCAGGGAACGTGTATTACAGGGGGACGCGTGAAGTAGAACACGCGATAGGCCAGGGAACGTGTATCACAGGGGTACGCGGGAATTATCACACGCGAATAGGCTGGGTGGGCCCTCACAGGTGTACCCTGTACACCCTCCACGGCCCCTGCAGGCAGCCCACAAAACAGTGGACTACCCTGCACACCTGATCATGTCCCCCTGCACCCCCATCCACCAGGGGCACCCTCCACCAGGCCCCCACCCATGTCTCCCACCACCCCCACCCCCCAGCAGTGCAGGGGCACCTGCCATCAGGCCCCCACCCATGTCTCCCACCACCCCCACCCCCCATCCACCAGGGGCACCCTCCACCAGGCCCCCACCCATGTCTCCCACCACCCCCACCCACCAGCACTGTGGGGCACGTGGCCAGCAGGCAGTCAGGCAGCAGCAGATGGCAGGTGGGAGCGTGCTCAGGGCTCTGGGGGACTTTAATTTGGCCTCCTGGCCAGGAGCGTGGTCTTTCGTGTTTGAACGCGTGGACACCCTGATAGGGAGTGATTTTGCACGTGAAAACCCCACACTCAGCGAATCGCGCGAAAAGCCGTCCCCAGCATATGTGCGTCAATAGTTACCTGTACGTGCAGTGTCAAAGCGTGTGATTGGTGAAAAAGGATCTACACGCAGGAGTGACAAAGCGTGTGATTGGTGAAAAGTGAGCTACACGCAGGAGTGTCAAAGCGTGTGATTGGTGAAAAAGGATCCACACGCAGGAGTGACAAAGCGTGTGATTGGTGAAAAGTGAGCTACACGCAGGAGTGTCAAAGCGTGTGATTGGTGAAAAAGGATCCACACGCAGAAGTGACAAAGCGTGTGATTGGTGAACATGGGCCAAGCACGTACACGCCGTAAGTGACGCTGTACGTGTGGGCCTGTATAAAAGGTAGTGTTGAACACCATTTCCTTGTACGTGCTTTTCGTGGAGAGCGAGTGGGTGAATTCTGTACTTCTTGTCGTTTCACACGCGATTGACTTCACGGCGTTTCCAGTTCGTACTCCCTGTTACCTCTGACAGCTTTTTCTCTTTTTCCTCTAGTACTGGTTTACCTGGGCCTGTTCCCTCAAACAGTGTCCCCTTCTACTGTTGTCCTGTCTCCTCAGACAGCGTACACATCTTCTTTTGGCGGGGGTGTTGCCAACCAAACGCGCTCATTTTTCACGCTCTTTTACCTGGCAGACGGTGAGTCACGCACGTATCTAACTTCTGTGCTTGCCCCGTGTGTAGCCTACCCCTTCAGAGGTCATTCTAGGCTGCGTGTGACACGCATACGTTCATTGTGTTACTGGATGCCACAGCGTAGTGCAGGGTTTTCCATCAGCACACGTGGTCTAGGAGGGGTATTGTGCACGTTCCTTAACTTTTTTGGGGTGCCTGTGCGTTGCGTGACCCGTCATCTTTCCCCAGGGGTGTCATATAGCCTTGCCACTGCACTAGGGTACGAATACCATCTGGTACCCAACCCCTTTGACACCCAATTGCCCAGGACAATTGTGCACACCGACTCCCATACGCACAATACCATCAGTGCCATGGTTGGGAGGCGTGCAAGCCGTAAGGGTGGCAAAGGTGGCCGAGCCACACGTGGTGGCCGTGGAGGATCCACTAGGGGACGTGGTTGTGACTTGCAGGGTGCCCCTGTCCCCCCCAGTCTGGAGGACCAGTCAGGGACACCCATGCCCCCCCCCCCAGTTGAGAGTCATGTGGCTGATACCAACCCTGATCAGCCCTTGTCGGACCAGGCCATTGTGGCACCAGACCTGTCCGAGGGTGATCCCATCGCTGACATCCAGGTCAGCAGGTCCACTGCACGTGCACCGGTGCACATTGGTGTCATCAGGGCACGCGCATCTATGCCAGATAGGTCATCTGCTGGCCCCCGTAGCCAGGGTGTGGCTCCATCCACCCCACCTCTCATACACCCTGCCAAGACTGTGTCGGTCCTAGTTCATGCACCTCAGATCAGGCCTGACCCCATCCCACTACCCCCAATGCCTGCACCTACTCCCATGCTGAGTGGGCAATCCCACACACCCAGTACTGAGTCCACCACGGCTCCTGCCCCTAGTGTCCACAGCGGCGTAGGACACTCTGGATCCCCACCCCCTTCCAAGCGCAAGAGGAAGAGTGCACGTCCGGCACAGGCTGATGCACCAGGCACGGCTGCACAGTCCGGCCCATCAAGGAAGCCAAGCTTCACAGATGCCGAACTGAATGCACTTGTTCAGTATGTGTCAGATCATGATAGGGAAATGGTCATCGTTGCAGGGTCCAAGACCACACATGCCAGACGCCAGGCACACTGGCAGACCATTGCTGACAGAATAAGTGCCCTTGGAGTAGTGAGGCGCACAGCTAGTGATTGCCAGAAGCGCTGGAATGACCTTAAGCGCAGGGCAAAGGATAAGCTGGCCTCAAGTCATGCCGCAACCTTGGTGACTGGAGGTGGGTCCCCAGCACAGGAAATAGAACTCACACCACACGAGTCCGTAGCTGGATCCTACGTCACCGAGGGACAACTCCAAGGTGTGGGAGACCTCCCTGATTACGAGGCATCATCCGGTGAGTGCACATGCATGTGTGTATTATCCATGTGCATGGTGTGTGTGTGAAGCATTCATGTTGGGTGCCTGTCAAGGGGGTGTGTGGCAGAGTTGATAGTGGCACCCATGTGCCCCATCCAGTATGTTCAGTGCAACACCATCTGCCCACAGCACTATCCCTACTGGCAACAGTGCACATATGGCCCGACACCATGGAAGTTGCCCTTGAATTGTCATTTTGTCACTACATTGTTGCTCATGCTCCCCTGTCTATTCATCTGATGTCTTACATACCATTCCTATACTTTCCCCCAGCCATTCAAGTTTCATCTTCACATGCCTGACATGCAATGATACCACATGCTAATGCGTCCTCTGTATATAAATGCCAACCAACATGCTGTCATACTGTGGATGTTGCCTTGACATCCACCTCCTACCTGTGGGCTTTGGTACCGTCTGGTTTCGAGCCCCATTCCCTCACACTCCATGCTGCTCTTCATGGTCTATCTTCCATGACTTCTACAGTTCAGACCATCGTGCCCTACTCACGACACCTGCTTGCCAAAAGTCAAATGAGGGCACCCTGCCCTCCAATGCGACCCACCCTATTGCTGACCAGTGCATCTGAGCCTACTCAAAGCTAACTCTCACTGACATCTGCTCATACATGCCTTTGCCTGTCCCATAGACCCTTCACATGGTCCCTGTCCTCTCTCCTTGCTCCTCTTCCACCATCAATGGTGGGACCCGTTGGGGTGTACTCCTGGCCTCCTTCCAATCCTCAGAGGCCACTATTGATGTGCATGGTAATGGGAGCGTCCCAGTCCAAGGCCCTTAGGCCAACCTCAATCTCCTTGAGAAATGCTACCCACATCTCATCAACTTCCTTACCTCTCCTGCTGTCCCCCCTCCTCTCTCCTCATCAATCCTGCACTGCCTCCCTGCACCCTCCCATGAACCTTCTCCGCCTCCCACTCCAACTCCTACACATGCTGCACCCCTGATCTCTAGCACTCCCCGTAAGTCCTACAAGGCTGTCAACCTCCTCCACAATTACACTCCTTTCACTGCGGCTGCATCAGGCATTCCTCCGATATCTGTCACTTACATGAGGTTATGCACCTTGACATCCTTGGTCTCATGGAAACATGTCTGACGGCCAGCTCTGTCTGCATCCTTCACACACTCCTACCTGATGTTCAGGAGACCCTCTCCTTGGCCCGCCACTACTGTGCAGGGGGGGTGTGCCCTTGGCTTCCCTGAGGGTATTCCTGCCACTGTCACTCCTACTTAGACCTACTCCACTCTGGAATGGCTTGTGTGACGTCTCTCTCCACCACACCTTGACATTCTCAAACAGTGCGTACTGTGTCTGGGAAAACTGGTCAAATGTACTACTTCCTTTCTGAGTGTCCTCACCTCTCCTCCTCACTCATGTCCCCAGACACAGAAATCCTCATCCTTGGTGCTGTACGCATCCACCTGCATGCTTGTTGACACCCCCACGTGACCTTTCTGTGACCTCAGCAACTCCCTCTCACCCTCTAGACTCCCGTCTGTCCCTACTCATTCTGCAGGGCACACTCTTGATGCTCTGATCTCATCTGACTTTCCCCTCTCCGTCCATCTCTGCACTCCTCTCTCCTGGAGTGATCACATTCTCCTCTCCTCCCAGCTCACCCTCACCACCCCACAGGCAAAGCCACCCTCACCACTGTCACACACCTTCTTGGTATTCCGACCCATGAAGTGTGTGTCAGTCGAGGCTCATGCTGCCAAAATCTCCCCCCCATCCAGCTCCCCCTTAGGCTCACTGCCATCCTGACAGGGCCCACTCCATGCTCCACTCCATGTCAGGTACACTGGATGTCTTTGCCACGGTCATGACCACCTGTCTGAAGCCCCATGCCAATGCAGAGTCCTGGCATGACTCGGATCTTGTGAACCCAAACCACAGGTGCCGGGTGGCAGAGAGGGAATGTCCTGCATCATGGCCATCCTCTGGCAAACTGGCCTGCCACATGCTCCAAAGGCAATAGCGCCTCACCCTTTTCACCAAGATGAGATCCCCAATCCAAGGGCACATATCTGCGGCATGTGACAACTCTGCAGGACACATAGAAATCTGCAAGGACCTTGCCGAGCCAGATGCAGTGTGTACCTCCCCTGTCCCCTCCGAGCCCACAGCACTGCATGATTGACTCTGTACCCCTATAGGCCACCCCCCATCACTTGTCTGCGCCTAACACCATCTGCCCTTGACGTCAAGTCCTACTTACCTTGTACAGCACTTCCAGCCGCCACTTCCCCTTGCACTTCATTGTGCCACCCACCCCTGCACTTGCGTGACATGAATGACACCAGCACCAGTAGGATTGTTGACTGGCATCCCCTACTGCCCCACCACCCCTCAGTGCTCCGCTGTACCTTCATACATTTCTGGACCGGTGCTTCACGAATGCAATATGAATCCTTTACAGGTGATGGGGAGGTGGAATCACATTGTTTACTGCATTTTGTTGATGTAGACAAGGCACTGTGCATCGTGGCCTATTTGGACTAGCAGATCCATGTACAACATGTATACTTATTGAAGTGACGATGCAATGTCAGGACCAGAGTGGTTGAAATCCAAAAAACTCGCCCTCCTCTCCCTCTTCACTTGGTGGCTATGTCACATGCCATGTGTGTGATGGCATGTGCCTTTGACATGGCAATCACCGGCCAATGTGTGATGGCAGTGCTAGGCAGCATGGTGAGCAGGCGTTGCTCTCCAATCTGTACATTGTATGCCCTGAGCCTCCCCTACAGACCCAGTGATGGTGAATGCATAGGAGGTCTCCCAGTCATGTGGGACATGTGTCGTAGAACTACTGCCTCTGTTGTTCATCAGCCCTTGTTGCATGCCATGGTGCTAATGCCTGTTTCCATTTTTCTCTTTCATGTCTTTGCAGTGGACGAAGCACTTGTTGATGCTGGGGATGTGGTGGTTGAGCCGTCCCAGGAGGGCAACCCGGGCCGACCTACCACAAGTGAGGGACGTGGTGTGTTTGTGGGTGAAAACCCACAAGTGCTGCAGGTCGTGCTGTCGAGGGGTGTCTCTGGGGGTTCCTCCCCCGAGCAGTATTCAGGTGTAGACTCGGAGGATGACACCTATGTGCAGTCGCAGGTGAGTGTTCTTGGGAGAGAATCTCCTCTGTCCGACCCACCTGCAGCCGGGCCATTGCCCTCAATGGGGATGTCAGTGTCGGCAGATCAGCCTCCGGTGGTTACGGATGCAGGGCCACACCACCCAATCTCTGATCCTGTTCCTGGGGCTGCAGATCAGAGAGGGAATGCAGTCCTGCAGCCTGAGGCCTTGCCGGCACAGCAAGGCGCAGTCCGCCTTGCCCCAGGCAGGTGTGGTGCCCGTCAACGTGGTGGCCGTATGCCACCTGGCAATACCGTTTGGGAGCAATCCATCTACGGTATGGCCACCCAACAGGCAGCATCATCCGAGATGATTGCACAGGCCATGGATAGGGTGGCCACTTCCATTGTCCCCCCAGAAAGGCTGATGGAGCGACTGGAGCAGGCTACAGAGTCCATCTGCCAGGCACACAGGGAGGATATGTTGGCGTCCAACATGGACAGGCGGGCGGCACTGGCGACTCTGCGGGAATCACTTTCCATGGAGTCCCAGCGCCACAGGGAAGGCCTGAGGGAAGAACTCCGTCACCTCAGGTCGACCCTGTTAGAGCTTGAGGCTTCATCCCATAGAAGGACAGAGGAGCAGCTGGAGCGTCTGACACGGACGCTCTCGGCCGAGATGCAGGCAACTCGTGCGGAGGTCAGGTCATCCCGGGAGTTACTGCATGGGGACCTCCGCATGATTATAACCCAGAACCAGAACTACCAGACCCGCCTGCTTGCAGCCATGGAGGAGCAAACTCGTGCTTTGCGTGGGCTGCCTCCCATTGTCACACCATCTTCTGAGGCAGCTCCCCCACCTCCAGAGTCAGCTGCAGGGTCTGGCCAGAGCCATAGCGACTCATCTCCCACAACAGAGTAGCCGTGTGGGCCACGAGCCTATGGGGTGTTTTCGTTTCCCATGATCCACACAGGTGGATTGTGGCGTGCATCCTGTCCTCGGACCTCATAGGTGGCCCCCCCCCCCCCCGCCGGCCCTTTCATGGCCATTTTTTCTCTATTTTATTTTTATTTTGCAAGAGTGTTGCCTTGTGTGGGTACCAGGGCATACACTGTATTGTGGCTGGGCACATGCAGGCTTGTCCTGAGTTTGGTTTCGATGCTTGGGTAGCAGACATCCACACCCCTCCTGCTTCCGTTTCCATGGGCTTGCAAAGGGTGTGCCCAAGTGACATCAAATTACACGGTGACATTGGACTCCCATGAGCTGTTGGCCAGTCCATAGTCAATACTGTGTAGACATTCATAGTGTTCATTGTTGTTGCACCTAACTATGCATGATGGTTTGATATGTGCCTCTACTTACATATGTTGCTCATGTTTTGCAGGTATTTCACACAGATCTTCACAAGGGCATACTCTCTGGAGTCAGACTACATGTCGGTAGATGTGCACTGACACTTTTGCATGGCGCCATCACTGTACATCTGGACGGTGAGGACATACCAGCAGAATCAGGTAATGAGACTACCATTGATTACATGCATTGTGTCTTGTTTGGGTGGGCTTCAGGGTGGGTTGGTGTGTAATTTGATTGAAATTACTCTTACACAGGTGTGTAGTAGTGGCTCCAGGTCCGTTAGCTGCTCAAGTGCGGCTATGTTCCATTTGGGGCACTGCTATTTGTGACACTGGTGTCATGTTGTGATGGCCAGTTTGTTTGCTGTCACATACCATGACATGGTGTCCTCAGTGGCGGGACTGTGAAGGGAATGGGTGACATGGCAATGTTGTCATGTAGTGAATCGCCTGTGGCAATGCATATTAGATTGATGGAGTTGTGTCTTTGCGTTGTGATGCATTGCTGGTGTATGTGTAGCTAGGGGTGCACACATATTGACACTTCCATGTTAACAATCTCAGGCTGATGTGTATCTGACAGTTTATTGTCAAGTAAATTTCAGACATTGTCAGGTAGTGTCATCATTGATTGTCAGATGGTATGTGCCAGAGCAGTGTGCACTAGCCAGCACTGTGATTCCTAGGTGAAGAAGTTGGCCACCAGTTGCGTACGGGCTGCCTCCCCCCGTGCCCTTTCCCCTCCCATGCGCAGCGGGCGTGCATGTGGTTGTGGATGTGGGGGCACCACCATGTCCACGGGCAGGCCCCGGCGTGTTGCAACGTTGTGCAGGACACATGCTGCCACTATGATCCTGCACACTATTCGGGGAGCATATAACAGCTGCCCGCCAGAACGGTCAAGGGAGCGAAAGCGTGACTTGAGCACTCCGAATGTGCGCTCCACTATGCCCCGTGTTGCAATGTGGGCTGTGTTGTACCTTACCTGGGGTGGCGTGGTGGGGTTCCGGATTGGGGTCATCATGTGGGGGCTGATAGGGTAGGCACTGTCCCCTGTGGAGGTGGTGATGGGTATCATTAGTGGTGTTGTGTCATGACCCAGTATCTGACATGCATGCATGTGCAGTGGCATTCATGCTCACCAAGCAGCCATGTATCTCCATGCTGTCCAGCCTCTAGGTCCCGGCATAGGGTAGACATTCTGTAGATGAAGCTGTCGTGGGTGGACCCTGGATAGTTGGCATATACTGATGTGATTATTCCCTTGGCATTGCATACAACTTGCACGTTGATGGAATGCCAGTGCTTGCGGTTTCTATAGATGTGCTCTGTTGCCCTGGGTGGACGTAGAGCCACATGTGTGCAGTCAATTGCACCAAGCACTTTGGGGAATTGAGCCACACCATAGAATTCCTGGATGCACGTCCGCCTTTCTGCATGAGTCCTGGGGAGATATATGTGCCTGCGGACTGATGGCCGTGCAGTGATGATGTTCAAGACCTGGTGTAGGCAGCGTGACTGCGTGGCCTGTGACACACCACCCACTATGGCACTTGTCCGCTGAAAGGATCCAGTGGCCAAGAAGTGCAGTACATTCAGGACCTTCTGCAGGGGGCTGAGTGCTTGGGAGCACAGGGTGGGTGATGTGAGGTCATCCTCCCACTCACTGACCAGGTCCAGTATGATGTGTGCTGGAAACCTGTACCTCCCATACACCTGGTCATCAGGCATCCCGAATAGGCTGGTTCTGGGTGTGAATATTCTGGCCCTGACTCTCCTCCTCCTCCTCCTTTGGTAGCCCACTGCCACTGCTGCTAGGAACGGTATGTTCATCCTGGCATCTGGCTTGTTTATTGAAAAGTGCGCAAATTAATGCCTTGCGCATGTTGTAGGCGAGCGTGTGAGCCTCGCACCCCTGGAATCGAGTTCCCACTCCAATCGCGTGTGGAAATTCCCACGCAGCAGGCATACAGGTGCGCTGACGTACTTGCTTGTGTAAGTGGCCGCGCACCCCTGAAATACACGTACTTATGCCAATGGCATGTACGCGCACTTTTGCCCAATTACACGCGATGAAATACACGTACATAGGCCAATGGCGTGTACGCGCACTTTTGGCCAATTACACGCGATGAAATACACGTACATAGGCCAATGGCGTGTACGCGCACTTTTGGCCAATTACACGCGATGACACTCTGACGTGCAGTATTTCCGCGTGTGCTCCGTCTTCACGTGCTGAGTGGGGAACGCCCATGCGGATCACGTCAGACGCGCTTACGCGATGAGGGACTCTGGTCCAATAGAATCGCGTATGCGTGCTGACGCACTTACGCGCTAAGGGCCTTTCCTCGGATTTCACGCTGACGTGCAGGAATTTCACGTGCCAAATCACTCCGTATCAAGCTGGCCACCCGAAAACACACGGAACACCACGCTCCTGCCCCGAAGGCCGAGTTACTGCCCCCCCAGTGCCCTGAGCAGCCTCCCACGTGCTATCTGCTGCTGCCTGCCTGCCTGCCTGCCTGCTGCTACCGTGCCCTGCCATTTGGTGCCTGCACATCAGCCATCTGCAGGGGTCCAGTTGCTGTGTCCACCCCTGCTGGAACTGAAGACTCCCAACTGGGATTACATCGCTCCACAGCCCAGCCCCAGGACCCAGTTGCCCACCCACACCTGCCTCTGGGGTTGCCATGTCGGGCACTTCTACATCTGGCACCAGTGGCAACCCCAGGCCAGAGGGGCAGAGGGGCACCAGCTTCACTGCCACCGAAGTTGGTGTCCTGGTGGAGCATGTCCTGGGGCAGTATGATGCCCTCTTTGGATCGTCCCGCGCCAGCAAGGAAGGACGGGAGAGGATCTGGGCCGACTGTGTGGTTGCCATCAACGCGGAGGGGGTGGCAACCCGCAACGTCTTGAAGATCAAGAAGCGCTGGGAGGACTTGAGGTCCAGGACCCTTGTGAAGGCCCGGCGCCTCGTGGAGGGGGGCCGGGGCCACATGAGTTCCATCCAGAAGAGGGTCCTGGAACGCGTACGCCCAGCGCTCCACGCCCAGATCCTTGAGAGGGAGACCCGTCTGGAGTTGAGCGGTAAGTGTCCAAGCATCACTGTGTGAGACAGTGCATGTTGCGGTGTGCTGGTTCTATGATACTTGCCTGTATGTGTGCCATGGGCCATGTATGCATGTATGTGTGCTGGGACATCATGGTAATGCATGTGCGACCAGTGATGTGTGACCCACATGGTTGTTGCATGTGTTGAAATGCGGCATGGGGAGCACTATGCAGATTTGGGACATGAGAGCATGCCAGTCTCTGTACCTGGACATGGATGGGGGTGAAGGATGGGTGCTGATGCCAGGTACATATATGGTAGTCATGTCTGTGTGCCTGACCTGCATGTCTGTGACTTGTGCATGCCATGGATGCATGACACATGTGTGTGACAATGCACAGATTCAGTGACGCACCCAACTTCCCCTTGTTTTGCCTGTGTTCGGTGTGATTGGGGCCAGATGGATGTGACTGAGGTGAAGTGTGTGCATGTGATATGCATGAGCCATGATGCATGTGAGTTACATATCATTGAATGTTTCAAGAGTCAATTGGACATGCATGGAAATGTGCATGGCATGCACCATGCCTGTTACTGTGTGTGTTTTGCCTGGACTGACCCATGTGTTGTGGAGGGACATGATGGAAGTGTACTTTGACAGGGGTGCTCATCTGCTATTGCTTCCTGTCTAGGGGACCATTGTACAGTAGCCTGATGCTTGTGTCCTTTGTCTCCCTCTACGCAGCGGCTAGTGAAGAAGAGGGCGGAGACGGCGCTGTGGAGCAAGGCGGCGGGGATGCCCCCACGGCTGCAGCGGAAGGGGTGGGTGAGCCCCCACAGGGGCCTGCTACGGCGGGAGACGGTGAGGAGCCATCCAGGTTGGTGGTTTGCACAGAGGAGGAGGAGGCCGACACTGGTGCACACATGGGGCCTGGTGGGAGCATCCCTGCTGGTGCAAGTGGTGCAGTCCAGGGCCAGGGGCAGGAGGCAGCACAGGTCACCGTGGAGGTGCCTGTGCATGTCGCTGTCCCTGACCCTGTGAGTGCACCACCATGCACCAGCAGGGATGCCCCGTCCCAGGCCCGTCCGCAGGTAGAGGGGATGTCCATGTCAACTGACTCCCCTCCACCTGCGGCCGTGGGAACCCCTGGCCGCGTGGAGCAGGTCCTGATTGGGGTCGCGATGCGCACGGCTGTGATTCGTGATGCCGTGCGTGCTTCCCGGGAGGAGCACGCACGTCATCACGAAGTGCACCGTGCCGACGTGGCCCAATTGGGATCGGCCATGTTCGGGGGGTTCCTGCATGTGTTGGCCAATCTGACGGCCCTCTCCTCCTCTGTGCAGGCTATCCACCGGTCGTTCTCCTTGCCGTCTTCCGGCCCAGATGCCACCATGGCCCCCTGTGGACCTGCCCCGACCAATGCAGCCAGCTCGGTGGGGATCCCATCCCTGCCGCAGTTGGGAGTCGGAGGTCCAGCAGGGGTGGACGACACAGCAAGTGGACCCCAGCAGATGGAAGATGTGCCGGCATCATCGGGCAGGGCACGTGCACGACGGCGTCGGTGGTTACCATCAGCCTGGATGCCGTCGTGCTGGCAGAGGCAGTGGCGTCGGAGGCAGCAGCGGGCTCGACGTGGGAGGCATC